>NC_137541.1:178201528-179556528 GCF_963082525.1 Nesoenas mayeri | reverse complement strand
CAGCAGGAACTGTGGTATTAGGGTACTGTAAAGTATTCTTACTTCTGGCAACTTTCCAATCTCACTTTGCAATGAATAATCTATCCTGTTTCCCTGAAAATAAGGCCTACCCAGAAAATGAGACCTACCCAGAAAATAAGGCCTAGCATGATTTTTCGAGATTTTTGAGGGTGCTTGAAATATAAGCCCTACTCCAAAAATAAAACCTAGTTAAAGTTCATTTAAAAAAAGTCAATTTAAAGAGTGTCAAGATAGGCATACATGTGAAAAAATAAGCATCTTTTGGACCAAAAATTAATATAATACCCTGTCTTATTTTCAGGGAAACAGGGTAGATGTGATTCTGGCAAATGCTTGCAAGGACCAAAGCATGGAAGATAAAGATAATATATATGTTACCCTTCTGCTTTTACAGGAACACCAAAAAAAAAAAAAAGACAATTTTGCAAATTCAGTCCAAATCTCAATCAAACTTGTGTAGTTTGATTTGGGCATGTTACATATCACTAATTCAAATTTCCTTCAAAAATTATTTGGGCCTTGATGTAGCAGAATACATAATCTCCTGATAATATTTTACATGTGATTCAGTTCATTGTCTGATTTAGGACTTTTAGATCAGATTAATCTCACCTAACTAGCTACAGATTCAGCAATCTAAAGGTACATATTCACGGTATACAGGGTTATATAACACACATAGATTGATGTCGAAATCACCTTTATAGAATCACAGAATCATCTAGGTTAGAAGAGACCTTTAAGATCATAGAGTCCAACTGTAAACCTAATACTGCCAACTCCATCTCTAAACCATGTCCCTAAGTGCCACATGAGTAGATGTGGCTTCTTACAGTCAAGGAAAGTCTAAAACTTGATTTAATTAACTAAACTTCAGCATCTAAAACACTTTGAGTTTTACTAAATTATCTTTCTGGGCTATTGACTGCCTCTTGAGAAGGTCAGGAGTCTTCTGTATATTCTTTGTGTCATGAGCAGGTAATTTATGGATATCTCAGCTATACCTGGGTATTTCGAATGACACTAGCTACTTATGCATGGGCAACAGAATAAGTCATCAGTTGAAAGAAATCTGCAGAGGGTGACTAAGCCCTCCTATTTTACAATGGGATGAGTCATCCTTTGGAAATGTTTCTCTCTTGCTCTGGATGTAAGAAGAACATGGACAGCTGACCTAGTCTTTGATGGGAAAGCTTAGGTGACCTGAATCCCTTCCTTAGACAGTAAAACATAACAAAACAGTTGTCTTTGTGCCAGCACTTTTTTTTTTTTTCTCTTGGTAGAAAAGACTTTTGTTTTAAGGAACCAAATTACTATAGCAATTCATGAATAACCATTAGTGCCATCTGGCAAGTTTTCAATATGACATGTTTTACTACACAATGCTTGCACTGGTTTTGATACAGTGACCTACACAGTGTTATTTTTGACCCAGCTTAAGCAGGCAGGAACAGTACCAAAAATTACATTACTTGTTTACCTGAGAAAGCAGTTTTATAAGGTGGGACAAGATAATAGCATTATATCATGATCTGAGGTTGGGTGCATTAGAAATAATAAAAATAAGTTCTCTGACTCTAATTTAAACTCTTACATGTTATGAATTCCTTCATTTAACTGTAAAGGTGACTTATAGTACAAAATTTCAAAACTGTATTGAGTAGATATGGGATTTTCTGTAAATATCAGTGCACTAAATATTAAATTGACAATATTTCTTTGATAACTCATATTGTAGAAGGAAAGAGCCGGACCCTGATATGATGATCCTATGTAAAAAATATGGGGTTTTTTTCATTAACAAAAAGAATGAGATTATTTTGACAATACAATCTATACTAATGAGCATGTGGTTCATCAAGTGTTAAACTGACAGGTATGTCTCTGTGAACAGGTTAGGCACCATCCAGGAGTTTAAGAGAGGAATCATATTTTATCACTGCCTTGAGGAAGGTCTCATGCATGGTTGCTTTGCTTTCACTGAACAGAAGAAAGACCTCTGGAGTCTTTAGATCCATTCTCTAGACTCTTACAGGATGACTGACCTGTGATTCATCTTCTTTACTATGGTGTTAATGTGACTGTTCCACTTCAGGGATGAGATATCCCAGAAAGCTCCACTGTGTTCAGCGTGAGGTTTTGGTACAGCTACATGGAAATACTGCATGAGAACGAACCTTAATGTATACTCTTTGCAAATGCTACAACAAATCAAAGTTAATTGTCCTCATTTATTTTTAAATAAAAAGCATGGAACATAAGTACTTCAGTCGGTGTTGTATTATAGAAAGCCACCATAGTAAGGATATAGAGACTTTCTGTAGAGTGCATTAGTAATAAAATGACCAGTCTGGATCAAATAAAGCCCTCAGCTATGCTTCATGCTTAATTACACTCAAAGTGATTCAAAGCTATTTGCTAGCTGTGTCTACTCTAATTTCTAAACTGATGTTCACAAGGCTGACAGAATGCTAAAAAAGAGCTCACGTTGCTGAGCAGGATGACCAGGAGCAGCACCAGAAACTAGAGTAGTTTGCTTTACTTTGCATTTTGCTTTCACTGGTGATGGTTAGCTGGCGTATGGCTTAGCTGTCAAACAGCCTAAGTCCTTTCAGTGCACTTGCAGCAAAATGGGTGCGATGTGACTTGGAAGAAATCAGCTGACATAAGGTGGAATCGTCTGTGAAAGGGAAGATGTCGTTATTGGCTAGTTTTATTACATGTCTCAGGAAGAGAAAGAAAAGCATCAGTCCCTGCATGGATCCTTATGGCTCTCCGGGATGGCAAGCCATTGACAATGACAAGGTGCCATCTGTTAAGAAGCTACTCTGGAAGAAAACTGGAGCTGCTGGAGGATTTCATGTACTGCCATCAGCAAGTGGCATGTTTGTCATATCAGAGGCCCATGGCGGTCTGCAGGCAAGCGTGCCCTTATACACACCAGCCTTCTGACTCAACTAGATAATAAGAGTGGTGAATGTATTGTAATTATTTCAGGAATTCTGGCTATTATTCTAAACATAAATAGCTGTATTAAATTAGTGACCTCTACTTCTAATATCTTCCAGGAACAACACGTTATTTCAGCTGGGAGTATTATTAAAAACACAGGCCTCTCTATTGCGAGTGGTTGATTCAAAAATTATTGCATGTGGAAAAAAAAAAAGAAAAATATCACACTATGCAGCCAATCAATATCTTATGTATTCCTTTTGGTTGCGTTTCTGTCAAATTTTCTTATAAACATGACAAACTTTCCATATTAAACCTCAAGCAAATCTATTTTATGTATGTGAAACTTGAAAAATGTCAGATAAATGAAATATGCTTGCCAAAACAAGTTGATGGTTTGCAGATATATCAGCATATTGCTTATTTTATCTTGCAAAACAAGCATTATACTTTGTGTGTTTGATTATTTAAGTTTAAGGAAAATAAAATTAAATAAACATTTTAATTCTGCCACTTTTGTATTATAAAAATGAATTAAAGAAACTATCCCCCACCAAACAAACAAACAACAGCAACAAAAACAAACAAACCCCATTTGCAGAGTATGCTAATGAGCTTTTTATTAGGGCAGGTTTTGCATTTAAAATATTCTGTAGACAGCAAGAATAATGATACTACTGTAACACAGACCATGTTGCAATGAAAATGACTGCTATTAGATGCTCTCTGCAAGTGATACTTTCAAGTCCTCTCAAGTCTGAATTGCACAGTACTAATACATAATACTATCACTAATAATTTAAAATTATGCGTTACTTCAGACGGACTGGAATCATTCTAAGATGGAATTGTCTTTGTACTTTAACAGATGTTTGTAAAATTTATACTGCCTCCTTAGAGAATAACTTTCCCATATCTGAATTTGCTAGTTTGTTTAGAGATCACAGATTCAAAAAATCCAGAAATTACATTATCAAATCTCAGATCTGTCAGCATCAGCCAAGGCTGTTCACACTCTAGCAGAGTGTAGTAAATAATGATCTACACCATATTTTTCTCTCTGTTGGGTTAAGATCCTCAGTTAATGTCGGAGCGAAATAAGGACTCAGCAAAACAAGTTGATTCAATGTGAATCACTCTAAAGCCATTTATTACAGAAACAAGTCTCCTTATATACATAACTATATTCTAATCACGCGTCCACGCTCCAAGCATGGATTCGTTAAATGAGTATCGTGGGCTGTCCGTGCTCTGGAGTCTCACTGATGATACGTCCGATGATTCACGTCACGCCAGGACCCCGATGATTGTGGAACGCCCCTCTTTCTCACAGCAGATTCTGTTCTCAGCTTCCCAAAGCGGCCTTGAGATTCCTTTGAGCCAGACTAATTCAGCAACAGATCTTTATCTATCAAAACCCCTCCACAAGTTAAGGCTCAGACTTGCTTCATATTGAACTCAAATGAAATATTGTCCATAGATGCAGTGGGACAAGGCCTGGATTCTCAGGCAATGGTTGGAGGAGAGATCCTCAGTACCAGCATGATGGGAATTCTCACATGTCAGATGTACCATGTGCAGGTTATTAGTTGCCTATGGAGATGATTAGACTGACTTCTCAAATGAATTCAGTCAGTACAGCTACAATCTCCCATGGAACTAAATTGATTTTCCAAAACTGAGGATATGACCACAGACATCTGTTTGTTAAAGGGTTATTTGGAACTTTTCAGTTATGCTGTACTCTGATGTCCCTGGATGCTTTCTTTCCTTTTATTCCTTTCTTAAACTTGGAAGACTCATTCCACTGGCCAGTGGTTTCTCACTTTTATGTTGACTCTGTTGAATGGTCTGGGCACACTTTACCAACATTCTATCATAGGGTCTGAAGAGATTTGCCTTTAGGTGCAATTTTCACCTACCTAAGAAATGTAGCTCATGACATGCTATTTTATTCACTGCTGTGAACTACTTAATTTGTGTTGGGAAAAAGAAAAATCTTTCCAATAATTTACATGTTTCTGTTTTGTGAAGTGCTTGGGAAGACATTATATATATGTTATATATGTTATATACCTACTTTCTAAATGTAACTATTTTAATATTGGATTTATTATTGACTAAAAGTTCCAAAGGACTATCTCGGCTTCTTTCCTAAATCTGGAAGAAGCCAATGAAGGGTTACAAAAAATTTACTCTAAATGAAATAAGAAAACCGAGGGTAAAGAGGAGGCAAAAAGGACAAACAATATTTAAGAAGCATAGACTAAAAAGAAACACGGTAAAAGACACTATGAAAGAAAAATAAGATTTTTACCTTATATATTTTTGATTAAAAAGTCCTATCATTTAGTGCTAGAAGTAGGCAAGTTAAGCTGCAATTCAACAAAGTATAGGGTGTTTCAAAAAGATGTACCCAACATCAAAGCAGCATTGTTTTGATAGTGGGTCCATCTTTTTGAAACACCCTGTATATAAAAATAAGTTTCAGTTTTACTGAGAATTTTGCTGAATCTTACACAATAACACCTTTTTAACTTTGGCCAAGAGAGTTCATATGCTGCTGAAGAACTGGTAGTCTCAAACTGTGAATTGAGGCACAATAACTGGAACAAAACCATACATTTTATGGTAAAGTTATAAAGTTATTCTTCTTAGTGACGTAAGAAAGGTCTTTGTAATTGTTTAGCACCAGAGTTTTCAAAGAGCTCTGAAAAAATATTTTAAT
The DNA here is from genome assembly GCF_963082525.1 of Nesoenas mayeri. NCBI lineage: Eukaryota > Metazoa > Chordata > Aves > Columbiformes > Columbidae > Nesoenas > Nesoenas mayeri. The sequence goes on along the minus strand of NC_137541.1, from coordinate 179,550,827 downwards.
CTCAAAGGTTACTTAACATGAATATTATACCTCATGCATCATGTTTGTCACAAACATTTTAGGTGCAACACTGAGAAGTCCAACAATACTTAAATCAGTAAGTGGTCAGCTGTAGAACTTGTTAGATGGCACTTGTGATCTCCCAAGCATGGGAATTGTCCTACTGAGCTACTACGTAATTGCTTTTACTTCATTATAAATATTTTCATTAAACTAGTAGACTGTGTTTTATGTAGTGTGTTCCATATATTTTCTCTCTGGAACTGGGATTGTATTAAATTACTGTACTTTACCTCATCCAGAATGTTTTACTGTTGCACTCTAATCACTTTAAGGCTTTTCATTTTCGCCTAAGCTTTAATGGTACTGACATATTTTGTATTATATTGCATACTTATATTAAACATGTACTTTTGGGATAAGCTATTTGGGGCCTGGTTCTGCTGCGCACACTCAATCAGTGGGACTAATCTTGTAACAGAATAATCTTCAGGGGAATGACATCAAGTCTTTAAGTTGACACCCTGAATTCCATAGAATGCATAAATAGTTGATCAGGTTTTGCTGTTTTGGAACAAATAGAGGAATCCCAATATGTCAGGATTCCAAATAAATGTGCTTCACAACATGTGGATAGGTAAATCTAATTGCACATGTTTGTTTCTGATGATTTCAGAGCTTGTTAGTTTCCCAAAGCATTGTTGGGTCGACCTCACCCTAGTATTTCCAAATTATTTACAGAGAAACACCTAATTCACTTGTACTGAAGTCTTTCACTAAAAGTATGAATAAGTCTATTACACCAGACTGCCCCAAGATTCATCCCTGAAAATCACCTCTTGTGTCTTCCTCTCATCCTGACAGATCTTCCCTTTGTATAAAACAATGGAGTTTCCTATTTATCCTTCTACCTGACCAGCCTGCAGAAGGCGATACTAATAAAAGAGAGATGATAAAGTCATTAATTCCGTTGTACAAAAAATGGACAAGTAATTGTCACACACGGAGCACAGGTTAAAGGCTTGGAAAATTAAGGCGTTACACAATATCAAGCTCAAAAGCATTATTTCTAGTTTTCTGTAGTGACATCTTCCAATTATCTTTTGTTTGTTTGGTTGGTTTTATTTTATTTATTATTATTATTATTATTATTATTATTATTATTAATCAGAGCTGAGAAGTCAGAGTTCAGAGGATGTTTTTTGAATAAAATATTCTTCCCTTTGTTGTGGGGGTACAATTCAAGCAACATTTCAAAATTCCTACAGTGTGAATGTCTAGATTTGAATTGAACAGTTTAAAAAAAAAAAATAGAGAGCCATTGGAGATTGGTAAGCACTACAGGCTGTTTCACCTAACCTATTTCCTACGACCACTTCAGGATGAAATGAGATATCTAAATTTATTTTGAAGAAACCTAATTCTGTGTATTAGCTGTAAGAGTAATTTAGGCAGCGTTCTGGAGTATAAAGTATACAACACTGATAAATGAATTGAGATAAACATATTTCAGATACATGTAATATTTTTTTTAATTATTATTTGCCTGTAAGAGTTCATTCTTTTTTATGGGGGTGCTTGTTTTCCCCTATATTGGTTTAGTGGAGACCGTCAGTGTATTCTAGAGTGTGGACGCATAAAACTAACACAGGAATCAATGAATTTTGATTATTATGTTTGAGAGAGAAAATCCCCTGTTGAAGCTGAGAAAATATGTTGGAAAATACACATTTGTTGCTGGGACATAGTTGATTTCTGTTCAGTAAGAAGAGTTGCCCAGGAGATTTTTGGATTTTTCAACTACATCAATTATTTCAACAATAGGTACAACTGATCTGCCTCCACTGTGCCTCTAGACCTATGTGACCACAGCAGCAACTGTACTGCATCAAGGCTAAAGGTATATTTGTTCAGCTATTGCTTGTAGGGGTATGAGGAAGAACAAAACATCAGCTCCTTTAAGGGTGTTCGCTCAAGATCCATTTCAATGGAAAAGGGAATAATAAGAAAAGGAGAAAGCAATAAACAAGAACATACAGAGACACAAACCCGACGGACTAATGATGAGGGAGGGAGTCAGAACTGATCTGTCACACCAGCTGATGAGGATATGTGGGAGTGTGGGAATGCTTCTTCCAACAAAGTTATCTGATTGGAGAATTTGTCAAGTGGGACACTAAAGAAAAAGGGGAACCAGAAACAAAATATACAGAGACACAGACCTGACAAGTGAACTTAATGGAGACAAAGACAAGAAACAAACTTGGTCAGTCACGGTAACAGACGGGCTATCAAGAAGCTGCAGGCAAAGCAGGACTTCTCAATTGAGAATGATACCAGCCTGAGGGTCTCAGGTGTTGGGAGAGGTTGGTGGGACTATTTGAGTTAATGGGGGAACAAGCAGGGTAGAGGACAAGGGAGGAACAAAGAAAGGGTAGACAGAAAGGAGTGCAAAAGGGGCCAATCACATGTAAAATGGAGCCAGTTTTGTCTGGCTGAGCCCTGTGGCTGAGGAGGAGGGTCTCTGTGCTGGTATTCAATAGGATGAGTATGTGAGTGCTGTGTGTTTCCAGTGAGCACCTGTGGGGTGAGTAAGGGGGTCTGGGATCTGGGCAGGGGTGTTGGGAGGGCAGAGAGGCCATGCCGGTGCTCAAGTGATCCACAAATGTGCATGTGCTTGTGAACCTGGAGAGTGTGATGTGTGTGCTGCACTAGTGACCTTCTGCCTCTGCCAGCCCAAGAGGAGGAGGGGTTGTGGCTGTCTGTGCCTGTGTTTTGTGTAAGTCCTGAATGGGGGTGCTGCTGGAGGCTGTGCCTTGTCTGTGGCCACCTGTGTGACCAGCCATGCCAGTGTCCAATGTGCATGTTTGTGTCTCTGGGATAAGTGCTCAGAACCCGCAAAGGGGAAAGCCACAGCTACATCCCTCAGCCGGGGCAGAGACCCCATGTCCTCGAGGCTGGAGGAAGCTGTTGCTCCTAACACCAGTTTACATTGCCAGTCTTGAGGAATATGTAATTCACTCATCTTGATGATGTTCTAATTAAAAAATAATAAAAAAAAACAAGCGAGGAGATTTTAATCGACAGACTTTTTTCTACTATTGATGGAATATCCTTATAGAATTACTTCAAGAATGACAAACTTGTAGAAAACCAATCTATAGATTTCCTATACAGGACTAAAATTCCCTGTTATATTGTATAGAATAAAAGATGAATGTATTTGTACCTTGGGTCAATTGATAAGCTTGAGCAATTGCTGTATAAATATCCTGGCTCCATCTATTTTTACCCTATTAAGTATTACAGACTACTCTTGTTAAGGGAACTTTCTGAACTGGCTCACTTCATTCTCACTGTAAAATAGTTGTTGAGAGGCAGGAGTAGAAAGGAATTTATTTTCTGGATGAACATATGATTAAAGAAAAACTGAAGTACTCCATTTATCAGAAACCAATTGACAAAAATAATCTCATCCTTGCTCCAAGTTTTCCTGCATCAGCAATGAAGAAAGGTCTCCCTTTTATTCAAAATTTAAGGGTAAAAATAATTTGTAGTAAATTCAATGAAAATAAACAGAAGATAAATGAAGTTTCTTTGACATATTTTGAAAGTGAAGCTTTGGAGGGAGGGGAGACAGTATAACTCAGGCAAAAAAGATGATGACAGTAACAGATGGATCTGCATGGTGAATGAGAAAAACATACATACACACATTATACTCTAACATATTAACCATAATATATGCATATACGTCTGCTTTATACGCTAAGGGCTGGGTGCATTTTCAGCCATTATATGAAAATATACAGAGTTGTAGGGGTTATTCTAGTACTAAAAATATTTTGGGGTACATCTGAGACATTTTCACACTTGGAAGACTGTGGGTAACAATTCAGGGTGGCTTTTTCAAGGCAACTTAACTAAGCATAGCTCCTTGAAAAAGCCTTGTGACTCAAGAGCTCTAAGGCTACTCTTTCCTGTAGCCAGCACAACCATGGGAAGATTTTTTCAGGTGCACCTCTTCTGTAGATGGCAACAGACTTCCACTAAGACAAAGGCTAATTAGCAGGTCCTGTCAACTGGTGATACGGACCAACCTTTGCTGATACCAGTAACCAATTTATTACCCTTCCACCTATGTTGTGAAGACAGAAATGCTGGGCTGCAGTCCTGTGGATTTGGGCACACCCAGCAACTGGATACCTTTTAGCTATCGAGCCTAAGCACCCTAGTTAGCGGAGCAGTTCAGTTAGCTATTGATAAATCCTGTTATACTTGCCCTATATGATTAATTAGTGCTTTAGCCTTCCAGAACACTACAGACGAGTACATTCATTCTTGTTGTGTCTGATCAAATGCAAACACTGGTGAAAAGTAATATCTGACATAAAATCAAAGGCTGCTTCCACTCAGTAGCAGACTGAAAAAGGAAGAAAAGAGTAACATTGTACATACAGGACAAAATAAGGCAGCATAAACACTGAGAAATACTGTCAGGGCAGAACTCACTGTTGCAGTGACAACCAGCAACAACTCCCTGCCAAATCTAACACCGTATTCTAAGTACATATGAGCATATGGATAATTTGTCAACAGTGTGGAGTAAGCCAGTGTGAGCCAGGAAAAATCCTGTAGCGTACTAGCAGGAACAAGTTTCTAGGGTCTGAAGGTATGTCAGTATGTTGGTATGAGGAAAAGCCAGATATAGCATGTTTTGAAGAATGTTCCTGTGCTTGACTTTCTCAGTATACAGTATTTGCTCAGAAGCCACCTCCTGTGGTGTGTTCTGACATCATATTTTACACCATCTCTCAAGGACAAGACACAAAGTTTAATTGTCTGGTAAAGAGTATTCACACTATCTGCTCCTATTGTTGCCTTGAGTTGTTTTTACTGGTAATATTGTGCATTTTCTCTTCTGTCCAAAATCTACTCAAGTCAATAGATTCCTTTGAATGCAGTTGTTTCTAGGCAAAGATTTTTTTTTTCCCTTGATGGTTGAAGTCTATTTGCCTTACATATGTGCATGTAGGTTTCTCCCTCTACCATTTACTGCTTTTATCATCTCTACGGTTTCTAGTGCTGCTCTCTTCACTTACTTTTTCTGGTTGTTTGTACATAGTAAATATAACTAGTTACTGTACTCTGGGCAGAACCAAAGAGCCGGTTAAGGAATTGGAGAGCAATTCAAGCTTCCATATCCTCACCTATTAGTTTGTGTGTCTTTCAGCTGGTTGCAGAAAGAGTCACATCCTAATTCTGGCTGCCAGTAAAGTAAAATTTGTTTAATTTCTTCAGGTTATTCCTAAGACAAAAGGCATAATTTAGAAAGGTGCATATGTCTGATTGTGGGGAGGAAGAGAGAAGTTTTCTTAATACAGTGGGTGTTTCTTCCATGGTTGGCAGTTTAAGAAAAAGCCCTGAGTATATTTCATCTTACCCAACTTTAATGTTAACATCTACATCATTTAGTCATATTAGCTCTTTCATAATTCACAGATACAAATAAGCAGCTCTGTGATCTATTTTGAAGTAGTATATGAAATAGGCAGAAACAAGATCTATTCTAAAAATCTAGTTGAGGGTGAGAGGGTTTGATCCTCAGTAGTGCTTTCCTCACTATCTGTAAAGGGGACATGGGGCACAACGTGATTATCTCAGATGTATATGCGCTAATTTGTAGGCACCTGACAGTAAGTGTCCAATATAACATAGTTGGTTGGTGTCTCTTTAGATTTTGTGGAAAGGTAGCCAGTAGTGCCATAGACTCCTGGAACAGGTTGGTCTGGAACTTTGTCTAATACAAGTCCCTCCCCAAAGCAAGTCTAAAATTAGTTAGATCAAGCTGCTCAGGTAAGTTTGGGAAATTCTGCAACATCTATGTTCCACTGCCAAAGAAAACCAACCAATCAACCAACCAAAAAAACCTTATGCAACTCTACTTCCCTGCACAAAAACTCATGAACCTTCTTATGTTTGACCGCTATGCTTTTTGTTTATATTTAGTTAGAATTTCTCTTACTGAAACTTATGATCTTATCTTTTTATTGTGCATTGCCAAGAATCTGAAAACTGAAACTCAAGTTCCTCTCAGTTTTTTCTTCTTGAGGTTAATTAAGCCAAATTCACTCAGCCTCTTCTGATGTGTTATGTACTTTAGTCCCCACCATCCTGATGTCTTGTAGTGGGGATCCAGAACCTGGTGCAGTATGCCACATGCAGTCTCACAAGTCTTGAACAGATGAGAATAGTCACTTGTCTTGAAATTCTGGCTATGCCTGTACTAACACAGAGTGAAATACAGCAAGCTTTTATAACTACAAAAGTGCACTGCTAACTCATGTTTAATATGGTGTCCTCTAGAATTTTCTAGCTCCTCTCTGAAGACCTATTCTCTATCCAGTCAGTCCATAAAGTTTACAGTCATATAGAGCTATTCCAGCTCAACTGCAGGATTTTGCATTTGTCTTGGTTGACCTTCATGAATGTTACCAGTCTATTCCTCCAGTTTGTTGAGGTTGCTGTGAATGGCATCCGTCTTTCTAGTATATCTTCTGCTTCCCTGGTTTGATGTCATCCGTGAGTGTCCCATGCCAACAGATGGGATGAGGGATGAGTTAACTCTAGATGTGACACACGCCCTGACTCAACATATGAGACCAGGTGTGAGTTAACTTTGGGTTCATTCTGCACGGTTATGTGAAGTGAATGACAGACAGTCACTCCTGGGGTTCAATTCAATTGTGAGTTTTACTAAAAGTACGTGTTGGCATATGGATTACAGCGAATGGTGACTTGGCAAAAGTGTAACAGAACTTATCAACACATTAACAGCAAAAGTCCTACTACGAGCGATGTATTCACAACCATCAGTAGCTATAGTATGTAATTTAACCAGAATCCAACAGCAAAGCTTAAAGATGGTGTTATCCTTATATGTTCAAAAGGGAGAGAGAGAAAGAGAGTGGTAGAGAGGGAAGGAAAACTAAGGTATGAGAGAGAGAGAGTAATATATCATGGAAGAAGAGACAAAGAAATAGGGATATATTTTTTAAAAAAAAAAAAAAGGAGAGAAGGAAAGAGCAGAGAGGAAGGAAGAAAGAAAAGAGTGAGGGATCCAGTCTCTTACAGCCCCCACAGCTTGGATGACGGGACTTGTACAATGATGTAAGGCTGTGTTCCACAGCGAGAATGCTGGGGTTTGCAGTTCAGGAGCGCAGTGTCCTCCAATGTCTGATTCAGAGTCCCGAGGGTGGATTCCCTTTGGCAAAGCTGGTGGGCTGAGAATCCTCTGGGTGCTAGATTTCCCTCAGTGAGGCTGGTAGGCTGAGGGTCCTCAGGGTGCTGGATTCCCTACCAGTGCTGATTTAGGTGAGTTTTTTTATAGCTCTCCTGATAGAGGGAACTAACTAACTAACACTTGAAGGGTGCCTAGTTTAGAGCTTTATGTAACCAGTTATGTTAAGAAAAAACAGAACCTCATCGAATGCCAAGATAAGAAGTTTTATAGCACCTAGCTGTAAACTTGAGGAGACTAGATAATGAAGATTTACAGCAAAAGGGGGGCACCAGTCTGGTTTCAATTGACTTGGCAGCTTGGGTTCCAGTCAATTCAACATAATGAGCCAAAGGTAAAAAGTTCACTGTGATGAAGCTGAAGGAGCCTTCATCCAAAGACCTCCAAAGATCCCTTCTCAAGACCACCAGGTGGCACTGCACAGGTGCAACAGGGAGGGGTCAAGGAGGAAACTATGGAAATTATTACCCGGGACTCAATATGAACTGGGGAAAGGTTTTGAATATGTATAGGTGTTCCTGGGGTTATTATGAATATGTAACACCTTACTGTATTTAAACACACCTCTTATTGTTAGAAGGTGCACATGAATGGTGGAACGATCCCCCTTGCGCCTGATGTTGAATAAACGTATCTGCTTTATAACCTTGTGAGTTGTAAAGTTTTATGACTTTATAGGTTGTACAGTTGTTTCTGCGTGTCACTCCGAGTAGAGAAAAGTCTATGGAGGAAAGTGGTGATTGCAAAAGATGGACAAGTCTGGACAAGTCCCAGGCCACGTTGAGGGGTCTCAGCTTTGTCCCTTTGTTTGCCGAGCTGGGTGTATCAGAAGATGGGGCTATGTGCCCTCCAGCACATCCTCCACCTCTGATATCAGCCAGCCGGCCTGATATGCGGCTCGTTGATATGTAAATTACAGTTCCTCCTACACTGAATGTATCACCTCCAGTGGCTGGCTGAACTAGTTTCACCACAATGTTTTCAGCCATGATCCTTATTGACACACAACAGTGAGCTATTAATATTTGAGGTTCCATTCTCTGCCATCAACAAGGCTACTTATGAGGTCTTGTACCAAACTCCAAAGGAACATTAATTTTATCTGATTGCCAGATTCTTCCATTGACCACTATTGTCTGAGTTCAGTTTTCTACATTTTTTCACCCACTTTGTAGTCTACCCATCTACAAAGCCCAAAACAGGGTCAATGAGATCTAAAGGGCCTGACAACTCCAATGCATCTTCTCCACAAGGGAAGAACCGGCTTGCTTAGGGCTGCCCTACAGCTAGGAGACAATCTCCAGATAATAATTTAAAAAATAGGAAGGAGGGGTTCTGGCATTGAAGATAGAAGGAACAAGGTAGCTCTAAATCTGACTGATCAGCAGCCAGGAATAATAATGAAAGACTTCTTACAATGCTAAGCAGTGCCAGAGTCACTTAGCAGTATGTTAAATACAAAATGGCTTAAAACCTAAAAGAAAACATGACTAAAATTAAACACAAACAATTGAACCTTTATTTTGAAAAGTATTAGTTTGCTGGAACAGAGTGACAAATTCTAATGAATGTCCTTAATGATTTTACAGTGGGACAAATCATCTGTGAAGTAAGGTGCTTATAAAAGACACTTACTGTGCAGTATGAATGCTAAATGAAATCAGACATCCCTATAATCAACATCAATAAAAGTACCATAACTAATTTTACTGCTTCAAAGAGCAGCATAATAAAATGTAGCAAAAGAAAGAATCTATGGCCTAAAAATATTGCTCATATATACACACAAAGATGTGCTCATACATATCCATATACATTTTCAATGTTGAGTAAAATTCTTACAAGGGTGAAATTAAGGTATTTACCAAGATAGTCTCATCCTACTCATGGTTATTTCTTTTGACCTTGTGGGAGAAAAACAAACAAACAAACAAACAAGCAACCTTAAATAAATATGAAATAATTTTCAGTGGATTTGAGAAGATATCCAGAAGTTAACTAAATCTTAGAATTCATCCAAAACCAATCTCTTCAGATTGCATAGTCCAAGATCCCACTAAAGATTTTACAGGTTTATTAGAGATCCACAATATAGAGGAACTGTACCTAATAATAGTATAAAAAGGAAATTATGAAGAATAGATATATTGGAGCCATAACTTACTTTTTTGTTTTGAGTTGGAGCAAAAGGATTTGAGTGAGTGGTGCAGTGGGATTTCTAGGGGTTGCTAAGAAAAAAACAAGAAAACATTATATGAGGGAAAAGGATAAGCAGGTGGCTAAGGATTGCCTTAGATAAATCAGGTATTCAATGTCTCAACATTTAGGTATTGTTCTGGTAAAAAACAATACCTGGGGACGGAGGGGTGTGTGTGAGGGGGTGGCCAGGGGGGAGACAGCGATTCTGTTTTGATTTTTCCAAATTAGACAAAGAAGATATACTAGCTTCTGTTAGAATGCAAAAAAATAGCTTCTGATTTTGCAAAAATATGACTTTTTCTCTTATGCTGACTCAAGTCTGCATAAAAACGATTCTCTTTTCCTTCTTTCCCCACAAAATGCTTAAAATCATTTTTCACATTTTCTTCTGACAGTTAGAAAGGTATTATCCCTTCAAATTAAGTATCATACCAAATTTAAAATTTTGGATGTTTTCTTGTCTCCCAAGATTTTTTTTTGGATTTGGAAAGCACAGATCTTTTCTGATTTAACAATGTGCAATTTTATCTAGTCATAAAATGGTTAAATGCACATTTCTTCAGGAAATTCCAGAACTATTTCATATCACTGGAGTGGCAAGACTTGAGAGTCACAGAACTGCAGCTGGTGCTTGCCTTGGTGAGAATGTTGAATGCCTCTGCAGGAGCATGAGAGCTGATAAGAATCATAACTGCAAATACTTGGTATGAAGAAAGTAAAAGAATAGTGATCTTAGGAAAGGAGACAAGAATGGATGAAGGCTTGGGTTTACTCCTGATGGATTAAAGGTGAGAAAAGATTACATAATTTGCTGCAGACATATATTAGAACAAGTTGTTTTCATCAGCTGGGAAAAGGTAAGTAGTTCTGCCTTGAGCCATAGTAGCTATTAGACACACCCCTGCAGAGATGTTTAATAGGCATATCCTTTAATCAAAACTGTATCTAAGTCACAATATAGTTGTAGCATTACAATGGTATCTTTAACATTAAAACTAGACAACTGTTGAGAAAGAGGTGAATTTTTTTTCTCCTTATTTCCTCAATTACAGTTTTTTCTCTCCATAATCCCTTAACATTTTTTGCTAGTTGAACAAATATAGGGAATATAAACAGTGAATTCTTCATGTTTTAATATTTTTTATTTAAGAAACTTGTAACTTCTGAACCATTTGAGCATACATTGGCTTCACAGAACAGTGCAGAACAGGTTTTCTGAGGGAGATATCCTGCTTCTGGCATCTCTCCAGGTCTCTTCAATGAAATACTAATTTCAAATAAATCTAATTACCCCCTTCAGAGTTTTGGCTTTTGCTTAATTTGTATAAATAATTTGGGTGTTTAATTAGCTCCTACTTTGTATCACATAAAATAATTGGGACTGCTTTGTCAGGCAAAATCTTCCTTTCAAAATGGATTACTCAGATGCAAGTCATTGCTCTGAGTTCAGGAATTACATCACTTCCAGTCTCATAATCTCTTTTCTAAAGATGTCTGATGTTGATTGGTCTGGACATCTCCTTCTCTGCTGCTGGATACAGACACCATTGACTTACTAATATCTCAACAATATTGTAATCCAGCTTCAGATTTCCTGTGTTTTCCTTTCATCACTGCAGTATCTCAGTCTATAATGCTCTTTTTCTGGAAGCTGTGTGTTCTGCAAGGAAGAAAAGGGAAAAAGTAAAAGGTAGCATTTTTGATATGTTCATGTTAAACTTGAAAGTTTTGTTAATTGAAGAGTAGGTCAGGTGAAACAACTGGAGTGTTGTTCCTTCCCTTGTAACTCAGCTTCTTCAGTCAGAGAAGCTTGCAGAACTTGGGACATGTAGAACCTGCCTAGGAAGATCTAGGAATTCAGAGTTCATGCAGAGGTTGAGAAACTGCTCAGTGGAGTAGAGGACTTGGGCAGCCTTAGTAGAAGTCAAGCCAGTGCAGAGAGCCTTCTTGGGGACTGATCAGGGCACTGCAGAGTTTATTGTGCCTATGAAAGCTGCTGACATGACTGACACCTGTAATGGAGTAAACACTTGTTTGAAAAGAGTGTGTCTGGCAGGAGAAAATTCTTTATAGAACGTTCTCTTTTGTATTGCACCTGATATAGACAGTTCAGGCTTAATTCACTTGTCATCAGTATTTAGTTCCATTTGACATTCCATATTTAAGATGTCACAAGACCTCCAGGATACCCATAGCCTTTTGAGTGGGGCTAGGTAGAATACCCCAGAACATCTGAAATTAGACAAAACACCTTGGGTATGCTCAGTTGCTTAGCTGCCTTTGTTGCTTAGGCAACTGAAACAAGACCTGGAGATTTCTCTGTTTAAAAAAGTTAATTATATTAGATTTTTTGGTCTAGTAAAACCTCACTTTCTGGTGCTTAAAAAACCTTTGCATCATAAGGAGAAGTTCCAGGCAGATCTGCCTTCAGGCTCTGACTAACTCTGAATCCTTTTATGGGGAAAGCCAGATCTTCAGGCATCTATTTAGTCATCTAACATGATGAGTAGAGCCTGGAAGTATTCTCATAATCATAATAGATACTAAAGCAATTAAGCATTTATAGTGGTCTCATGGGAACTTCAAGAGTTTGATTAATTTTCTCACACATAGACATCTACTACTCTTTGAAATGCTGTATGTTTTATCCATCATGACATCCAACACTGGGATTCTTGCAAATAAATAGAAGGGATCCAGACACTGTAGCTCGCTGGTGCCTAAACTTCTTAGAGGCCTAGACTTCAGTTCATGTTCTTTAGGACTATTCAAGTACTTTATATTATGTGGTCACTAGATTAAAACATGAAAATAAAAATAAATAAATAAATTAAAACCCACCAAAAAACCAAACAACAACAAATCCACAAACAAACAAACAAACACCTAGCATCCCAAAAGTAGAATTATTAGCTTTGCTATTGCCGCCTTCTTATTAGATGAGTTTCTTATATCTCTGTAACACTTGATGCATTACTGGTTACTGTAGACAAATTACAAATAATTGTAACTGATTATTTCACATCCAACAACTTCACTCTCAAACTGCCTCCATTTTGAAGGCACTTCCTTCATGGAATGAGTATTTTGTTGAAGTAAATGAACGACAAAGTTTACATTGTATCTGTGAAAACTATCAGCATAATGGAAGCAGGTACCTATATCCTAATGAACTGTATTTCTCATGTAGCCGTGAAGGAGTCATCATTATTTTAGAGATATGAAGGTGATGGCTACCATTGCCAGACCTTTGAGTAACATTTGCTGGCAGACAGCAGGCATAAAGAACAACAGAAATGTAGTAGGGGTAAGTATGCAACTGTGCAGTAACTTATCACCTGGTGCCACCCTGTAGAAAAATAAATCTAAAAAGCATGTAGAAACACAGGGAATGCAATAGAATCAAACAGGTATTTCTGACAATGGTTAGAGACAGATACTGCATTGTGGGTTATAAAATGCCTGTAGCTGGCAACTAAGCAATAAAATACCCAGGGTAAACTTTTGCTAATCCTAGACCATTAGCAGCTGTGTCATGTCTTAGAGCTAAAGTCAAAGTTTATATTCTCCAGACATTTCTATCCTAGGCAGTGTAAGTATATTTTCAGAGCAAGAGAATTTAGATAAATGTCAGCATTCATTCAGTTCTTACAGTCTTTTAAAAATATGAGAGTTTTGCAGTGTGAGGTACTGAAATGTAAACTGTCACCTCTTATATTCCATACATCCTCACCCAGTCTCACCCTAATAAATACTGTCCTTATTTCAATTCCCACATCTTTTCAATATCAACACACTAATAGTTCATCACACACCTTTTAACAGGTCAGCTTCCACTGTATATTTTCCAGAGACTGTTCTCTCAAAATGAATATTTTTCTGATTCATTTCCTGTTTAATACACTAAAGGAGACTTTTGGGTTACTACAGATCTCCTGGTCCTGTGATACTGAAGACTCTCAAGTTTGCCATCATTCCTAGATATCATTATTTAGTATATTGTATATGTCATAAAAGAACCATCTCTCCATGTTGATCTTTCTTTCCCCTGAAATACCTATTCTTCTTAACTGACTTTTTTCTGGCTGGATTTCCCTTTCTTTCCCCTATCTATTTTTCCTTCACAGATTTAATGAGATGGACTTGGAGGATGACTGTTATGATATTTATGAGAGGATTAACTCCACAAGTGATGAATGATCAAATTTTTGTTTTTAATTGGACAATACTTTGTGCATGCACTGCAAAAAATACCCTGTAATTTTAACTTCATGTGGAGTTACAAGTGTTTTACAATAAAATATATAGGTTTTCAAAAGGAGGATTCAGAAGAAAAAAAAAAAAAAGCAAGCTTAATACAGAATTAGATCTATGGAAGACTTTGTGTGCAATGTTGGCTTTGAAAACACAGAAATGGTCTTTTTTCACCCACAAGGTCATTCTTGGTTGTATAACCTTGTGTTTTTGGGAGATGTTTTCTTAATGAGATAATCCTAGAAAAATATTCTGTCCTTTTAAAATGATAAAGCTGTGTTAAATTTTTCACCTTTCCAGATCTTGATCTGAAAAAAAAAAAAAGAAAAACAGTATGAAATTAAGACTATGGACTTCTTAGGTGTCTATGATCTAAAGCTCCTGATATTTTTTTGACAACCTTCAGAAATTTACGTAGAGGGCTAAATGTGGAAAGCATAGATGACATCCAAAATGTTCCAAAGAAAATGCATCTCTGCAGTAAATGAAAGATTTCCAGTGCCTTTAATGTTCAAATATCAAATGCACAATGCAAAATCAGTTCTCTCAAAATACATAATTTTCAGAATTCACAGGTCTCTCAGAAAAAAATAATTCTCAACATCATCTCTTCTTTACAAAATAACACTGATGCCTTAGGGATGGTCTTTTGTTTGCATCTGGGATAAAATGTGTTGATTATGTTAGAAGATATATGCAACAGAAATAAAATGTATTATTCTTACTAAAGATCCAATAGTTTCCTTTTAAGAATGGTATAAAGGCACCATGACCTATAGGATATTACTAAGGCACTGAAAAGTGTAATGGATATTCTTGGAACTATTGTCTGCTTTACAAGGTATTATATACTTCCCACATACTTTCAAGAGTTCTGCTTTAATTATATTGTAAACTCCTCGATGTTTCACTGTCAAAAGCTAGCCCAGTATAAGTAAAATTTTATAAAACTCAGTTCTTAGTTAAGAATATAAGGCTACATCATCCATTCCTGTTTGTTTTGATTATGACTAGATAATTAAGCTGAGATATTAAACATACGAAACAATGTTTATTTCCTATATAAAAAAATAATTTCATGGATGAGAAGTTGTTTCTTCCTCTTTTTGTTCACTTCTTCATGTCTCACTAAAACAGTAATTTTGTGTGGAGAGATTTTTAGATGACAGTTATTACTAAGGGCCCATTCAGGTTGTTGTTATACATTCCTCACAGATTACCTATTGGCATTAACCTGCTTGATTTCCAACAGTTAAACCAAAAGACTATGTTTATTGAGGAAACAAAACAATGGAACAGATAAAATTCCTCAACAAATGGAAAGCTGTTTGTAGGAGAATGTCTCAGATTTGTGTCTGTTTACATGAAAAAGTCTTGAATTTTTCGTTTCAGTCCAGGGTCTCATACTGACATGATTACACTACAGTGGACAACAGAAAAAAAAACATGCAGGAAATTAGACTGCTGGCCAAGTGAGACAGTCAGTAGGCCCTGAAAAGGATGGAATGCCTTTGTCTTCTTATTGCAATACCTTTACTGCTTGAAACTAACAATAGTTTGAAGTCGGTAACAACTGTAGGATTAGGACTGTAATGAGAATTTAATTAAGTTGTTTTGCAGGATATGTATAAAGTTCAGCTTTTCAGGGGACAGATGAAATGAAATAGGTAGAATTAATTGTGTTTCTCTTGTATTTTTACACATACATGCAATATCACAGTGTCACAGTATGTTTGGGATTGGAAGGGACCTCAGAAGATCATCTAGTCTAATCCCCCTGCCAGAGCAGGAACGCCTAGATGAGGTCACACAGGAACATGTCCAGGTGGGTTTTTAATGTCTCCAGGGAAGGAGACTCCACAACCTCCCTGGGCAGCCTGTTCCAGTGCTCCATCACCCTCACTGTGAAGAAGTTTCTTCTCAAGTTTAAGTGGAACCTCTTGTGTTCCATCTTGATCCCATTACCCCTTGTCCTATCATTGTTTGCCACCGAGAAGAGCCTGGCTCCATCCTCATGGCACTCACCTTTTATATACTTATAGACATTAATAAGGTCCTCCCTTAGTCTCCTCTTCTCCAAACTAAAGAGACCCAGCTCCCTCAGCCTTTCTTCATAAGGGAGGTGCTCCATTCCCTTAATCATCTTTGTTGCCCTACGCTGGAATCTCTCCAGCAGTTCCCTGTCCTTCTTGAACTGAGGGGCCCAGAATTGGACACAATACTCCAGATGGGATCTCACCAGGGCGGAGTAGGGGAGGAAGGAGAACCTCTCTCGATCTACTAACCACCCCTCTTCTAATACACCCCAGGATGCCATTGGCCTTCCTGGCCACAAGGGCACAGTGCTGGCTCATGGTCATCCTGTTGTCCACCAGGACCCCCAGGTTCCTTTCCCCTACACTGCTTTCTAATAGGTCATTCCTCAGCCTATCCTGGAACCTGAGGTTGTTCCTGCTCAGATGCAGGACTCTACACTTTTCCTTGTTAAATTTCATCAGGTTATTCCCTGCCCAACTCTCCAGTTTGTCCAGGTCTCGCTGGATGGCAGCACAGCCTTCTGGCGTGTCAGCCACTCCTCCCAGCTTAGTGTCATCAGCAAACTTGCTGATAGTACACTCTATTCCCTTGTCTAAATCGTTAATGAATATATTGAATAATATTGGCCCCAGTACTGACCCCTGAGGCACTCCACTAGATTCTGGCCTCCAACTAGACTCCTCACTATTGACTACCACTCTCTGGCTTCTCTCCTTAAGCCAGTTTACAATCCACCTCACTACTCTGTTGTCCAGACCACACCTCCTGAACTTAGCAACTAGGATGCTATGGGAGACTGTGTCAAACGCTTTGCTAAAGTCAAGGTAAATCATATCTACCGCTCTGCCATCATCCATCCACCTTGTTACATTCTCATAAAAGGCTATGAGGCTGGTCAAGCATGACTTACCCTTAGTAAAACCATGCTGACTGCCCCTAATGACCCTCTTATCCTTGATATGCCTTGAGATGGCACCAAGGACAAGACGTTCCATTAGTTTCCCAGGGATGGAGGTGAGGCTGACTGGTCTATAATTACCCAGGTCCTCCTTCTTGCCCTTTTTGAAGACTGGAGTGACATTTACTTTCCTCCTGTCCTCGGGCACCTCTCCCGTTTCCCAAGACTTGGCAAAGATGATGGAGAGCAGTCTAGCAATGACTTCAGCCAGCTCCCTCAGCACCCGTGGGTGCATCCCATCCGGACCCATGGATTTATGGATGTCCAGACTACTTCATTGCTCCCTAACCCAGTCCTCATCGACTAAAGCAAACTCCTCCATTGACCTCGCTTCATCCGGGGTCTCAGGGGTACATGGCTCCCCAGGACAGCCTCTGGCAGAGTAGACAGAGACAAAGAAGGCATTCAGTAATTCTGCCTTCTCTGTATCTTCTGCTACCAGGGCACCCACTCCATTCATCAGTGGGCCTACATTGCCTCTGGTATTAGTTTTATCTGCTATGTATTTGAAAAAGCTCTTTTTGCTGTCCTTGACCCCTTTCACCAGGTTTAATTCTAAGGAGGCCTTGGCTATCCTAGCTGCCTTCCTACATCCTCTAACAGCAGCCTTATATTCCTCCCAAGTGGCCAGCCCCTGCTTCCATGACCTGTAAACTCTCCTCTTCTGCTTGAGCATACCCAACAGATCCCTATTCAACCACACAGGCCTCCTGGCTCCCTTCCTTGACTTCCTGCATGTGAGGATGCTCTGATCCTGAGCTTGGAAGAAGCAATCTCTGAATGCAATCCAGCTATCTTGGGCCCCTTTACCTTCAAGCAGTCTTGCCCATGGGATTTCCCCCATCAATTGCTTGAAAAGGCCAAAGTTAGCTCTGCTAAAGTCCACGGTTGCAATTCTACTTATTGCCCTGGTCCTACCACACAAGATGCTGAACTCCACCATCTCGTGGTCACTGCAACCCAGGCAGCCCTCAACCTTTACTGCTTCGACCAGACCCTCCTTGTTAGTGAGGATGAGATCGAGCAGTGCTCCTCTCCTGGTTGGCTCCTCCACCATTTGCATCAGAAAGTTATCGTCAAGGCACTGGAGGAACCTCCTGGACTGTGGCTGGCTGGCTGAATGGTCCTTCCAGCAAACATCAGGGAAGTTAAAATCCCCCACAACAACCAGGGCCTGAGACTGTGAGGCCACTCTCAGCTGCCCATAGAAGGCCTCATGAACTTCCTCAGCCTGATCCGGTGGCCTGTAATAGACACCTACAACAGTGTCGCCCCTGCCAGCCTGCCCCTTGATCCTGACCCATACACTCTCAGCTCGCTCATCATCCGCTCCTGGGCAGAATTTAGTACATTGTAGCTGCTCTCTCACATGGAGAGCAACTCCACCACCACGCCTGGCTGGCCTGTCTTTCCTGAAAAGGACATAGCCATCCATGACCACATTCCAGTCATGTATACTATATATATATATATTTTTATTATTATTAATTTTTTTTCCTATTTTTTCTCTCAATTAGTATTGCACACCAGCATTTGCTACTGACTTACCTAGAATCACAGTGTGCAACGCAGTAAGCGATGAACAGTAATGATGTGTCTGGAGATAATAAACATAAAATTTATCTCATCTAGCTTTAGCCATGTAATAATTCAACATCACATCCAGGCAAGCCCAGGTAGTCAATGAAGAGTAGGGAAGCTGCTACAGGGATTATCATCTCATCTAACCTGTCCTCAGGATGTGTCAATCTCTTTTCGTTTGCTAGATGTGAGTCCAGTGTATCAATCTTAACTTCAGTGCACAGTTTTTTGAGAACTAAATTTGAATAAAATGAATCCTTTGAGAAAAACGATAATCTTTTTGTGTGAGAGATAAAACATTGTGGGAGAAAGTAAAGAAAGGCTGTAATTTGCTTTGTAATTTCTACATGTGGATCTGTCCTTGGTCACAGACAACTAGAAAGGAGTCTAGTTCAACAGTTTAGTTTAAGTTCAACCCACTTATTTGAATGAGCTGAATTTTATCCCACACAATCTGAATTTCTTCTGCAATAAGAAAAAAAGAAAGGACAGCAGGGCTATATGGTGGGTAGAAGAAAGGTCATTGTGGAAGAGTGAGAAAAGATACAAAGTCTCTGTAAGGTGAAAAAGTATGCTCAAAGTTATTGGTACATATTCAAAACAAAACAAACAATAATTATTGTTCTTCTTCCTCCCCTCCTACTGTGGGGGAAAAGAAAAAAAAAAAAAAAAAAAAGAAGAGATGAGACACAACTGTTTTTCTGGAGTAAGACCTAAGAAAGAAGCAGAATATTAGAAACTTTGTTAAGAATTGCTCAGCTATATTACTTCTACAGCGACACTTCTGAAGCATTATGCAAAGTTTCTGTATAGTTTCCCTGGAGGAGCTGCAGAGTTCAAACCCTCTGCACTGTATATGAAATGGAAGGGTTAGTTTGAAGCATTTGATGTATCTATAATAAAGAGACTTCCTTGCTGGACTTTTACATTCGATGTGCAATGAAAGTGGTGAGAAAACAATCAATTGAAGAACTATGATATGAGAAAGGAAATTTTACATTAGTTTTCCATTCAAATATGCACAAAGCAGAAACAACTTAGGGAAAAAGATCAAGGAGATGTGATAGTAGACTATGAATGGATTAAATAGGAAAAGTTCAATTTGCAGGAGCTAAGTCTTAAGGTATAGAATACAGCGGTGGCAGAGGAACAACAGCAAGAGACATCATTCTGACACGTACAATTCCACACAGCTTAGGAAATATTGTGAAGCAAATCCTTCTTGTAAAATGTTTTCAAAATGCCTATCATGACAATGACAGTTGAAAGACAGAAAGCTGTTCAACAGACAAAGAGGGAGAGTAGTAGTAAAGTACAATGAGGAGTGAGAAGGAGGAATAGGAGTGAGGAAGGAAGGGGATACAGAGAAATAAGAAACCTTGGCGAGGAGAAGGGAAGCAAACAGACAAAAATGGATTACAGCTGTAAGAAAAAAGGAAGGCAAAATACATCAGAAAAATATGATCCTTCCACTTCACAGTTTTGTTGTGTGGGGTTTTGTTTATTATTATTATTATTTTTGTTGTTGTTATTATTAGCAGTAATATTGTTTGGTTGGTTGGTTGGTTGTTAATTTATTTTATCCAGAAGTTTTTGTGATTTTATATTGACATTAGGTATGATTTAAAGGGATGGAATTAACCAAAAGAACTAGCATAAACCACCTTTAGTCCCCTTGAGTTGGATTACTATGTCATTTACATGCTGTGGATCAGGACATACTGGATGTTGTGTTGGGTGCAGGTGATTAAATACTGGGACAGGTTGCCCAGACAGGTGGTTGAATTCTCCATTCTTGAAGATGAAAACCTGACTGGTCACAGTCCTGAGCAATCTGCTCAAGTTTACTCTGCCTCAGCAGGGAAGTTGAACTAGACAATGTCCAGAGGTCCCTGCTAACCTCAACTACTCTGTGATTCTCTGAACATCCCACCATATCAAGGTATGAAAGAAGCAGTGACTGCTAAAATCTGCCTTAGAGTATTAATTCTTGTTCCCAATGAATGGTTATGCGGCTTGGTATTATAATTAAGAATAGGTAGGCAGTAAATCATAATGGTGCTTTGTTCTGTAGATATATATATATATGTATACATATTTTAAATTAAATAAAAATGTAGAATGTATTGAAGCTGTCACAAATTATATCACTTTTCTGCAAGATGACTATTGCCTATTGAAAGCCTGATAAGACATTATTTTCAGTCATATTTTGTAGTTTATAAATACAAGGAAATTGTTCTTATCACATGAATATATAGTTATTGTTTCCTTTTGAGATTATGTGTCAGATCAGAGTTTTTATTGTTTGCAGTGTATTCATTTTTCTTCTCTATTTTAGTGGTTTTTTATTTGAGTTTTAATTTTAAAAGGAAACCCACTGAGATATTTGAATATATGAAGCAAATATTTCTAATTTATCATTTTTGGGCTAGTATTTAGTTTAATATTGATTTTATTCATCTGATGCTTAGCTTTATTCTTCTCCTTTGCCTTCTTCAAAATAAAAATGTATATAAGGGAATAGCTCATTCATTTTCCTAAACATGTGTCCTGTGTTTCTAGATTGACTCCCTCTTAAAATGAAAGGAGGTTGTAGCAAGGAGGATGTTGGTCTATTTTCTAAGGTAGCAAGCAACAGGAAGAGAGGAAGTGGCCTCAATTTGCGCCAGGGAAGATTTAGATTAGACATTAGTAAAAACTTCTTCACAGAAAGAGTTGTCAGGCATTGGAACAGGCTGCCCAGGGAAGTGGTTGAGCGACCCTCCCTGGAAGTGTTTAAAAGACACGTAGGTGTGATACTTAGGAACATGGTTTAGAGGTGGACTTGACAGTGCTAGATTAATGATTGGACTCAGTGAGCTTAAGGGTCTTTTTGAACAAGAATAATTCTATGATTCTAAATGAAGATGCTCTCATCAACAGAGATTGCTTTATCTCAGATAAATTTGTGCCTAGATGTTTGTTTAAGTAAAAGGCGGTGGCACATTTGTTAAAATGGACCATTTGTTGTATTAATAAGACAAATGGAAGTATCCATTATGTGTAAGGTAATTCTATTTCACAGCTACTGTTCAAATCCTGGCAGCCTTTGTGTTTAGAATCAATCCTGTAGCATATGTAATATTACTTGAAATGTAAAGAGAGAAAAATGATGGAAGATAGGCCATTTTGGTGTCATTAAACAAACATAATCCACCAGAAGATGGGTTTTCACACATCACCTTTTCCTATAGCTATGCTATTTATCTTCTATGTGATTTCTGCATAGTTACTAAAAGAAAAAAACAAAAACAAACCCAAAATGTATCCTCAAAAAATTTTAAAATGCAATAAAGTAGCTGAGTGGATTACTTTAGTCCTAAATGAAAGAACTGGAATGGAGCAGTGTTGAATGTACCAGACCCTACTAAATTTCGGAGTGTTACCTGGAGCACATGGTTAAATTGTTAATCACAGAATCACAGAGTGTTAGGGATTGGAAGGGACCTTGAAGGATCATCTAGTCCAATCCCCCCACTAGAGCGGGAACACCCAGATGAGGGTACACAAGATCATGTCCAGGTGAGTTTTGAATGTCTCCAGAGAAGGAGAGACTCCACAATGCCGCTGGGCAGCCTGTTCCATTGCTTTGATACCCTCACTGAGAAGAAGTTTCTCCTCAAATTTAAGCGGAACCTCTTGTGTTCCAGTTTGCACCCATTATCCCTTGACTTACCATTGGTTGTCACCGAGAAGAGCCTGGCTCCATCCTCGAGACACTCATCCTTTATGTATTTATAAACATTAATGAGGTCACCCCTCAGTCTCCTCCAAACTAAAGAGACTCAGCTCCCTCAGTCTTTCCTCATAAGGGAGATGCTCCACTCCCTTAATCATCTCCGTTGCCCGGCGCTGGACTGTCTCCAGCAGTTCCCTGTCCTTCTTGAACTGAGGGGCCCAGAACTGGACCCAATATTCCAGATGTGGTCTCACCAGGGCAGAGTAGAGGGGAAGGAGGACCTCTCTCGACCTACTAACCACCCCCCTTCTAATACATCCCAGGATGCCATTGGCCTTCCTGGCCACAAGGGCACAGTGCTGGCTCATGGTCATCCTGCTGTCCATCAGGCCCCCCAGGTCCCTTTCCCCTACACTGCTCTCTAATGGGTCATTCCCCAACTTATACTGGAACCTGGGGTTGTTCCTACCCAGATGCAATACTCTACACTTTCCCTTGTTATATTTCATTAAATTTTTCCCTGCCCAACTCTTCAGCCTGTCCAGGTCTCACTGGATGGCAGCACAGCCTTCTGGTGTGTCAGCCACTCCTCCCAGCTTGGTGTCATCAGCATACTTGCTGATAGTACACTAGACAAATGGTTTATTGGACTAGGGCTGGTGTGGTTCTACTTAGCTTAGAGAAGTCAGGGGAGTTTGGACGTCTTCCCTCATCTGTGTACCTGCGTTCCGAAAAATGCTTTTTAATCAGGGTATTCAGACAGAGATGTAACATAGCTACACAATCATTATTCAAATTCCAGTACCCTGACATCATAAGATGCTAGTAGTCAAACAGAACACAGAGCTTGCACAATGGAGTTAGGAAACTGCAGATGTGTTTTTGAAGCTGCATGAAGTCTCAAAAATTTGTCCTCCTTGTTATTTTGATCCATTCTTATATAAAATATATGCACATGATGTCATAAGCCTAGAGAGGAAGTTACTTAAAAGACCATAGCAAATACCAACCCTCATAAATACCTCTTTTACCAGACTTACAAATCAACCAAAATTTTGATTTTTAAATTATTTCTGATCTCTCAAATTAGTTTCATTTGGCCAAATATCGCTGGTAAAATGGGAATTTCAGTCTTCCTCTTATATACTAAGTATTTGTAGATAT
Source organism: Nesoenas mayeri (assembly GCF_963082525.1). NCBI lineage: Eukaryota > Metazoa > Chordata > Aves > Columbiformes > Columbidae > Nesoenas > Nesoenas mayeri. The sequence goes on along the minus strand of NC_137541.1, from coordinate 179,527,613 downwards.
TGCCAAAAAGCCTCAGGTCCAGGAAAAAAAAAAATATATATATATTATTTTTTTTTTTTTCATTAAGCAATTTAGTTTTCATTAGATCTTGTCAATTTGTCCTTAGAAGAGCTGTGAGTTGGTCACAGAAGGGCACAGAAATGCACAAACAATAGCTGGAATGATTTATTCTATCTTTACATCTAAATCTGCTGAAATGCACATTCATTGTCTGTAGAAGACCATAGGTATAATGAATCATATTGAGAGATGTAGGTTTTTCTTGAGATCAGTACAGACAGGAATGCTATGTACTTTCTAGACTATGATTCCACTGTGTTTGTTAATACACCTTCTTAGAGTCATGTTTTACCATTTTTTTTTCTAGCCTCCCCAAACTGGTTTCTAATGTACATACCTTATTATTTGTGTTGTATTATAGCGAACAGGAAGCAGAGGAGAGTCCAAGAGATGTCTGGAATTCTGAAGGAGCTTGAGATCATTATTATTGGGAATTGCTTAATTTTATCACCTGGTACTAACCCAGGGGAACAAAAAAACTTTTCCCACTAACCACTCTGGAAAATTTTGAGGCTACACAACATGGATAGATTACACATTGTGTTAAATTAATTCAAGCTTTTAAAAATTATCCTTGTACATGTATGCTGCATTAGGATAAAAAAAGTTACTTGCTGTTCAAGTAATTAGTTATAGAAAAAAAAAAAAAAATATATATATGTATTTTACTAAGAAACAAAACCAGGGAAAATATGTTTGTGCCTGATCAGCATAAAAATATTCACAGATGAATTAAATGGTTCATTCAGCTTCTGAAGTTTCCAGAAGAAACTTTTGTTCTCTTTCCTTTCCTTATACTGTGAATACTTTTTTTTTTTTTCCCAGTTTTAAAGAAAATTAAAATTAAAATTAAAATCATCCACTTAGATGATATTTTCTCAGTGAAGTTTTGTTTATGGAACCTTTTAAAATTGATGAAATCCAATCCCATCAGAATTATGACCTTCACTCAAACTTATTTATTCAACATCTGCATATTATCTGCAAAAATCTGATGTCAGTTGTGGCACAGAAGAGATCCATTATTTTCAAATATTCACTGGCATAGGTAAAGGCTTACATTCCAATAGTTGTTATAGGAACATATTGTAAAGATATTTTGCTAAAACCTGTAACTAAATTCCTCTGCTTCTCTAGTTCCCCTCTCCTGTGTGTTGCAATGAAGGGTGGAAGATTAACCAGAGTGGAATTAATTAAATGGAAAATCATGTAAAGTGGTAGCAGAAGGAGTGAAAACAGTAAGGTTCTAATCATGGTGTTTCTCTTATTCCATGACAGGTGAAGGATGGGACACATTAGATCAAAGGAAACAGATGAGCAGAGGAACCAACAGAAAAACAGATCTCTCTTCCTCCATCCCAAAGCAGAGCTCCAGCAGCAGCAGATCAGTCCACTCTATGTGAGCAAGCAGAAAAGTCTGTGAGAGTTAGTGACTCTGGGATGATAGATGACCAAGGGGAAAATGGTATTTCCCACTGTTTGATTACCATTTAGATATGTGAAATTGTGCTACTTTTGGCTGGGATAGAGTTAATTTTCTTCATAGTAGCTAGTATGGGGCTACAATTTAGATTTTCCTGGAAACAGTCTTGACAATACAGGAATATTTAGTTACAGCTGAGCAGTGCTTACACAGAGTCAAGGCCTTTTCTGCTTCTCACATCACCCCACCAGGCTTGGGGTGCACAAGAAGTTGGGAGTAGACACAGCTGGGACAGCTGACCCCAACTGACCAAATACTCGATACTATATGTTCTCATACTCAGTGTATAAAGCTGGGGGAAGAAGAAGGAAGTTTGGAGGGACGTTTGCAGTTATGGTGTTTTGTCTTCCTAAGTAACTGTCAGGTGTGATGGAGCCCTGCTTTCATGGAGCTGGGAAGTAGTGAATTAATTCCTTGTTTTGCTTTGCTTGCATATGCAGCTTTTGCTTTACTTATTAAACTGTCTTTGTCGCAACCCATGACTTTTCTCACTTTTACTCTTCTGATTCTCTACCCCATCCTCCTGAGGGAGAGTGAACGAGCGATTGTGTGGTGCTTGGTTGCTGTCTGGGGTTAAACCATGACAAAATTTATCCTCAAACTCATTCTTTATATAAAAAAATAATAAATATAGGCTGAGTAATTAATTTCTTAAAGTAACTTATTTTTCCATGTATTTTGTGGAACTAACCATTTCCAAGTAACCAAAATCATTATATAGAAGCTAAAGAATGTATTTCAGAACCTTATATATGTCAGGGCATGTCAAGGCTGCTGAACAAAACAGAGTCAGGGAGTAAGTGTAAGCACTTGATCCATAGTCAACCACAATTAACTGTCAGCTCACACTCAGACTGCTCCAACAAACTCAAAGACAAATCCTGAGCTTGCTTCCAGACATAGTTCACTTCAGTGACTGCTCCTGAAAGCAGTATGAATGATCCTGCACTGGATTTGGTTCTCATTTCCCTCTACAGTTTTCCAGTGCTACCCCAGGAGACTTTGAACAACCTTATATCCTAGGATACATACCTTCAGCTTCCTGTGGTAAAACCACCAGTCCTGTGTGATGCAACACAGCACTCTAATTATTTTTGACAATAAGAACTATAAAAAATACTCAAAAAATCATACTTCAGTTCTTCAGGAGCATGGCTTGGGTCAGAAGAGAAACAATTACTGACCCGTATGGAGGCTGACAGTTTTTTCTATATGGAACAAGTATGAGAAGAGTATGAACATTAGGCAATATGGGTCACCCAGCCTCAGGAGCAGGCAACAGCTTGTTCCCCTTCTATTTAGCAGAATAGGAGAGTGCTGGGTGATGATTTTATCTCTCCTCACTGATGAATGCAGCCTAGGACACCAGAGACATCAGTGAATTCCTAAAACTATAATACCATAATACTTGCTACATCACATTTGTTAGGCTGCTGTGCCATCTATGTTGTTCTGTTACCAGGGTAAGTAGAAGGGCAATGTTATTTGAATTTTACAGATATTTTCTCAATAATGTAGTGCTCTGTGAAGTAGTTAGCTATTTTTTTCTTCTGCTTGACTAGTTATTCCATTATTTTTTATTTATGTTGTTGTCGTTTTCCTCCTCCAATTGATTGTTTGGCTTTTTAGATCCTCCCCTCCTGTACAGTGAGGAAAAGCTTCCAAGGTTCTCACCTCTATGTTTCTATATTCTTCCAGGCTCTAGAAGCCAATACTATGTTATTTTAAAAGATGCCATCAATCAGTTACTTCTCACTTCTTTCAGACCACATCTGGGGTCACTTTGAAGTTTGGCCAAGTAGTGTGATCCTTGAAATGCTATGCCCTTCAGTTTACAGAGTGCAGCCAGAGAGCTTGTAATATGGGCACAACAAAACCAATTTAATTATGTTTTTGATGGCTGGTCTTAGGTTGTTCAGAGAAAGTCCTTTGGCTAGCACATGCTGCATTTCACTTTAAAACCTACAGTCAACACTAATAAACAACCTCCACCCTGCTCATCCTTTGAAGACACTAAGTAGGTCTTCTCTCTCTACAGTGACACTCTTGGTGACCATGAGCCAGCACTGTGCCCTTGTGGCCAGGAAGGCCAATGGCATCCTGGGGTGTATTTAGAAGCAGGGTGGTTAGTAGGTTGAAAGAGGTTCTCCTTCCCCTCTACTCTGCCCTGGTGAGACCACATCTGGAATATTGGGTCCAGTTCTGGGCCCTTCAGTTCAAGAAGGACAGGGAACTGCTGGAGACAGCCCAGTGCAGAGCAATGAAGATGATGGAGTGGAGCATCTCCCTTATGAAGAAAGGCTGAGGGAGCTGAGTCTCTTTAGTTTGGAGGAGACTGAGGGGTGACCTCATTGATGTTTATAAATATGCAAAGGGTGAGTGTCACGAGGATGGGGCCAGCCTTTTCTCGGTGACAACCAATGGTAAGTCAAGGGATAATGGGTGCAAACTGGAACACAAGAGGTTCCACTTAAATTTGAGAAGAAACTTCTTCTCATTGAGGGCACCAGAGCACTGGAACAGGCTGTCCAACGGTGTTGTGGAGTCTCCTTCCCTGGAGACATTAAAAACCTGGCTGGACACATTCCTGTGTAGCCTCATCTAAGTGTTCCTGCTCTGGCAGAGGGATTGGACTAGATGATCTTTTGAGGTCCCTTCCAATCCCTAACATTCTGTGATTCTGTGATTCTGTGACACCTGACTCTCCATCTGGAAATTTGTGGAGAACACAAACCATCACATGAAACACACTACTCAGATACATACTGGCATTTAATGGAGATTCAGTTTTTACTTTATTCTTACAGCATAGTTTTCAATAATGTGAAGACCTTAATGCAGGCTCACTGCAAGTGCATGAAAGGTGGAGTGCAAAGTGCCTTGTGAAGCTTATGAAACAGATGGAACAGTATTAGTATAGGCGACATCAAGCCATCCCAAAAGTTGTTAAAGGTGAGAGAGGTTGCCCCATGCTATGACACAGTTTGGAAATTCCTATTATCTACAAGTGGGATTTATTCCTTAGAGTGAAAATTAGAGTGGCAAAGGGATTTCTTCACACTGACAGTGTGATCCAATCCCAGATTTGTCTGAGAGCAGAATTCAGTAAAAATGCTGTTCCCTTCTAGCTTTACAGAGCAGAGCAAGTCAACAAATGTGGTGTCATTGATGTACCCAGATCTCACTGCAAAGCATAATTCCTTCCTGAAGGAAGGATCTCAGGCACATGAATGTTTGACTGAGATGGCTTATATTCTGCAACCATCATTAACGCATGCAATGAGCTCAGATTTGACCCAGAAATCTGAGTCCCATTCTGCTATTTTTGTAGTCAGTTTTCAAAATATATTTGTGTAGGGTTTGTTTTTGTTTTCTTGTTTTTGTTTTCTTCAAAGATGATCATCATTTTAACAAGTCATTTCAGATTTTGGCCAATAATTTTTCTATTTCAAATATGCTTTTATTTTGGGGTTTCAACATTGTTAGATAGATTTTTATTTCAACTAATCCAGATTTTTTTTTCCTTAGTTTCCAATTACCATTTCCTTTGTACTGCTAGGGACTGTGAAATAGTGCTCATTGACATGTCAATTACAAGTCCGTGCTAAGAGATCCTTCGAGCTCTGAAGTTTAGAAATCAGCAGTGAATATGAATAATAATAAAAAGCAGTTAAATTTGAATATTGAAAGGAGTCAGATTAGATGAGTACACTGTTGTAACATCTAGAATATCCTCAACCTAAATCCTTTGTGATTTTTGCTTTTCTGAATGGCTGTAGGTCATCTGCTACTATTTTATGCATTGTCCACTTTGCGAATCTTTACAGTTATTTCTGACGTAGTCATGCTCTGAAGTCCATAATTGAATTGTTTCAAGAATGGACAGGACTGCAAGTTGTTTGATTTAGTTGTAACTCATGGAAGCTGGACTCCCTTTGAATATTTATATACCATAATTAATTATTAGCAAGTTTAGACTAGGTAGCCTAGTACTAATTACAGTTTTGTTCTGAGATGAGTTTGTGATATTGAAATCAATATGGTAGTCAGTGGAGCTCAACAAAAATACTTTATTCTCATTAATTTCAGCATCTAGCAAGAATAAGAGCATAGATATTACTTCCAAAATTATTTCTTCTGTCAAAAGCAGGTTTTTGCCTGTGAAAAGTAGTTGATGGTGTTCTACTTTTCATTGAAAGCATTTCTATTGGTTGACTTTAATCTGCAGCAGCAATGTGAATTACACTTGGATATACTCAATGTAAAATAATATTCTGACAGCAGTCTGCCTGTTTTTTGCCCATTTTAAAAATACGAATAGGAGGGCCCTGGCAATCAGGCCCCATGATTCTTCTTCTTAGAAGAGAAACTCTTGCATGAAAAAAAGAAAATACACCACTGGAGATCATTTTAAGTATGTTTAGTGAATTTATTTTCTGCTGGAAAGAAATAAAAGGGACAGGGAAAAAGCATAGCATATGGAGATATAATAGCAAGATTAGAATTTGTCTTTTATCATTTATGCTTGTGCATGCTATGAGCTTTTCAGAGGAGAAAGTGCTGCTGCTTACTAAAGTAAGATAGAATAGACGAGATAAGGGGAGAAGAGATTTTTTTTATTTTTTTTTTTAAATAGAGGATTTTTTGTCTAGTTAAGGCTGTGTTTAACCCAGATAGGAAAATGTCTTGGGATGAAATCAAGAATGTGTTTTTCTCATATGTCAATAGATATCAATTATTCAACAGTTAGAAATTCTGAGAGTCAAACCACTTTAAGTCTGAGCTCAAAAAAGGAAAGATTTAGAGCTGTAAAACTGAATTCAAACCAGTAGTTTAAGATTTACTTGTAAAATTTCAGAACAATAAGCACCAGGAGCTTGCCGATGCTGTAGGTGATTACAGCATCAGTTCAGATCATGATTGGATCAAAAGTGAAAATAAGACTCATAACTTTAGTCTAGTCAAGTATAACATTTTTCTCTGGATTTTCATCCCAGCCAATGTGAAAGGATTAGCAGTCTGTCCTCAGAAGAAGCCCCAGACTAGGGAGATTAATGCCAAGCCAGGTATGGAGTAAATTGCCAGAAGTTCTCTGGAGATATGTGCACACCTGCTTTTGTTACCTTAGGTTTAAAGCAGGATTATTAGCATCTCAGTTTCCTGAGCCTTTCACTCATACATTATTGAGAAAAGAAGATGCACATATGCAGAGGGGTTTGAATCTCTTTCATAATTCTTATCAATACTGAAGAGCTGCCTGGAAAAATAGAAAACAGATTAGGATAAGAAAATAAGGAGACACATAAAGCTTCAAAAAGCTGTCAGGATGGAGAAGAGAAAATATTTTTCTAAGACATAAGAGTAGAGAACCAGAGCATATACCAAGCCTGGAGCTGTGACAAGTTAGATTAGCTGCAAAATATTAACAGGTCCATTTGATCATCTAAGGTTTGCTGAAATACTTCTGAAGAAATACAATTTGCTATTCATTTCTGATTTTCTTTTTTTTTTCTTTTTTTTTTTTTCTTTCATTTTTAATTCTTTCCATTCAATGCTGAACTCGGTTGTGGAAATATATGGAATTTAATGAAAGGGAAGTTTGGAAAGGGAATGTAAATTCAGTGAGCCTATTTGAAATGCATATCTTGAAAAAGAAGAAAGTATTTTATCTCAAAGACTGTAATCTAAAAGTTTAAACATACCAGGGACAGTATGCCACTTTATCTAGTAAAACAGGTAAAAAGTACTAATGATTCTACATAAATTGGATGATGCCACTTTTCACTGATAGTGCTCCATATCACATGAAAGAGAATGTATTTCTTTCTTTTAAAAAATGAAGATGAAAAAAGATTTTACCATGATAATCCTCTACTTTTCTCTCTTCAGGCTGAACAAATAATGCTACCTGTAGATAACGGCCATCTTCTTTATTATTTATTTATTTGAGTGACTGTGTTTTACAAAAGCATTTAATAATCTGGGATCTGATTAAATGCTAAGCAAACACAAAATTGAAACTTAGCCCAAGCACTGCCAAGACCAATAGACTGGTGTGAAGAGAGAAGGATAAGGGAAGAATGAGACAATGTGCAGTTCACAGTCAATCAGGAATCAAGGTGTTTATAGTTTTCTGAAGAAGGTTAATATGCTAAAATCTATAGCTTATCTTGCATGTAACTACTTACCTATCAGAATGGGACTGGTCAGAGATGGCATAGACTGTATACTCTCTACAAACTGCAATTGCTTATTCATCTTTGTTGAGGTGGGTTTTCTGGTCAGTGTTTTCTTGGGAAACTTTCCCAGAAATATTCTACTACTGAGACTTTTTATCTGAAAACTGTGAGATTATTCTATAGTAATGTTTTAGGATACTTCTCTCTTAATAATCTTAAACTATAGAGGGCAGTATGAGGTTTGATTTGTCATATTTGTGGTCAGACCTGAAAAAACAAACAAACAAACAAACCTCTATGGAATCTGAAGACCTCATTTGTTCTTCTTTTCAGTGGTATCAAAAGCAAATAAATACCAAACAAATAATAATTAGAAAAAACCACTTATAAGTAAAATAAAAACATTTGTATTTATATAAACCCCTGAGGGTCATATGTTCAACTCTTTGAAACAAGTGTACTTTTGTTCAATGAACACACAGTAAAACATAAAATAGGGCAGTATACCTAGAGGGTTTTTTTTGCCTTTTTTTTTTTTTTTTTTTTTTTTTCAATACTACAGTTTTTCAATTTTGATGTCCCAAAGAAGAAACTTCAGTCTGGAAAAAGCTGCCTTGCATGCAACTGCTTGGAAAGTGAGGACTAAGAAAAGAAGAACCTTTTAATAGACAGATGGGAGGAGACAACAGAGGGAAGTGAGAACCGAGAGAGTGCGGGCTCACAAAACACAAAGATTACATTTAGAGAAATGTGTGAATCAAGGAAGTAAAATAAAAAATGAAACAAAATAAAAAGGTAGAGCAATTATTACTTTTGTTAAAGTTTTAAGTCCTGAGCTGTAACCCTAACTGAGATTCTGCTGATATCCTGGGGGAACTACTCCTCCTTCATGTTAATATTTGTGGAGAAGCAGACTCCTTACCAGATCCTTCTGCTGCTCTTATAGTATTTTCACTGTAATCTCAATGCTAGTTCTAGTAATTCAAAACATATAGGATGAGAAGACAATAATGAGAAACTGTATAAATTAATTAAAAAGAGCATAAAGTTCTATTTATTCATATAAGAATATGGATTTTTAATGAAGTACTCAGAAACAGAATTAACGATGTTTTATGTTCTACCATAAAAATGGAAATCTCAGCCTTTCACTAAAATAAAATTTCCATTTCAATTTCTGATGGATCATGTGATATTACAGCACTGAACTTGTCAATAGTAATGGGACTCCTGCTACACTGAGCAACGGAGTAATTTTCAGTTTCCACATTTGAATAAAGAGAATAAAACAAAGGAAGTATTTTTAATAAGACATATCTTTAATACTACCCTGAGATTTTAATGTTAATAATGGTTTCATGAGTGTATGGGTAGAATATAGGCCAGAAGAATAAAAGAAATTAAATGCATCATGCTACTATCACTTGTATATCTCAGATAGAGGTATGCTCTTATAAATACGTTTCAAATCTTTAAAGTTATCATAAGGAGTTGAATCAATAGCTCATATCCATTTCTTTGAAATACTTGCCTCATCACTCAAAACTATTTTGATTGCTTAAACCGTACAAATATACACAAAACTGTGCCAAGCAAATACTAACGAATGGGTTCCCAACAGAGTCTGAATTTGATCTAAGAAGATGAATTGTTATTGTCAGAGCTGAACAAAGCATATTTCTCCACAGTATCCTTTTATGTGTTATCCTTGTCATGGCTCTCAGAAACTCATGATGAGCTTCTCTTTCCAAGAGACGTAAAGTTTGTGGGAACAGGTAACAGAAAAAACCAGGCAGTCTTTCAGACACAAAGGTGGTAGAAAACAGAAGGAGAAAACTTCAAGCTAAATCCAGGTTGGGAACAAATATTCTGAGTCTAACTTCATTATGTTAATTAGCAAGAGTGTAGAGAGAAAAGAGCAGTTAGCACTGTGGCTCATGGGGGGAACTTAACAAGGGGGGCACTGATAAGGTCATTTGCTCTTGTACAGTAGGGAGCAGAAACAAGCGCTTATTGCCTGTGAAACAGCGATGCATTGGCAGGAGCTGAGATGTGGGGTAAATTTCAGGGGCCTATAAAACTAATGTTCTGAGAGTCCAATTTTTGTGTAGAGAAGTATATAACACAAGTCTCTAAGTATTTCCTTCACTGCCTGGTTATATGTGTGTGTGAGCATAAACCTATACATTGACCGTGGAATAGAAACAAGATTTTTAAGCACTGTTTTTATGTAGTGAATGTATCACTGCACTACTGCATAATGAGATTCCATACAACAGATGGTCTTATATTTCACAGGGAATATATTATCTCCATCAAATCACTACAAGTTACTTACAAAACAAGTTTAATTCCCATTAATGAAACTGATTTAGTGTATTTCATATTTATCCTCTTTTTGGAAGACTCCACAGATTTAAATGTCTGAGTCATATATAAGTCTAAGTGTTAAAACAGAATGATCTGCCCTGAGTGATAAAGTGGAGCAGTTTACAAAGTAAATGACATCTACAGCTACTCTAGCAGTCAGCTAATACTATGAACACATTTGGGGGCATGACATCATTTCGCAAAATATGACACAGAAGCACAAAGTTCTCTTGGAGACCACAATCAGCTGTTTATTAGTGTCAGAACAGTGTATAACAATGTGACTTTGTTTATTCCAGAAGTGCCTTTGTACTGTACAAGTATTGCATAGTGTTATTTGACAATGAAGAACCTAATATTCCGCCTTACTACAGCTACAGAACTTTCAAATCAAAGTACTACGCTCTTGAAAAATGAAAGAAAAGCAATGTGAATGATTCTGTTTTAATGAAGTGCTGGGCTTCTCTTGGGAATAAAAATATGATAATTCATATAACTGAAGCATTCCATGTAAATTGTCAGCTATTCAAATTAAAAAAGTAACTAATGAATAACTGCATACAAGATTGCATGGTGATTAGCAGTACAATATTTAATATCAACTGATGTTATCAATCATTTCCCACTGTAATTACCCAAGGTGTTGAATAGAAAATTACTTCTGAAGTACATTTCAATAAATGAAGTATTAATTATTACAGGTAACTTGTAAAACAGACTGTTGCCACATAGAAATGGACATAAAGCCTTACAAATACTTTTAATATTTTCTTTTTCTGTACTAAAATGAAGCAAATGTTTCCTGAAAAAATTCATGTACAAAGTCAGTGTGAAATACAAAGAAAAACAGCCCTTAAATTCACCAAATACCTCATAATTAGTGAACTTGTCAATGATGTACAAAAAGATGTCCATGGTCAGCCACCCATGCTTGGCCTAAACAGCACAATATTCACTAACAAAGATAGAAATGCAAACACCAGTTGAGAGATTACAAGTACATTGGCTCTTATTTTTGGCAATGCAATGTTTAAACACAAAAAAATAGTGTTATGTTCTCACTTAAGTTAGTGCATTTATGTATTTTTTTTAATATACAATCTGTGGTAATGTTATTCTCTGGTGATGTTATGCAGTTAGTTAATTCATGCTAACACACTTTTTAAGAAGATGAAAGATAATACGCAGTCTAACAAGAGCAAGGCTACTTTTCATCATGTACTAGTAAAACGAAGAAGTGCTTTTCTCAGAGCCTGTGAAATTATACTGATGTAAGACTATTTGTATGATCTCTCTTAATTTTGTCTTTTCCAGGTGTTCCATTTGTTTCATTTAATAATTAATTAGAGCTGGGACTTGAATCTGAGTTTCTTTTCTCCCACATCTATGTGAGCGACCATCAGATTAATAGATATTCTGAACTGACAAAGTAGTGAGGGATATGTTTCTCTTTGGTTTTGAATAGAAATTTAATCTTGGAGATAAGAGATTATTCGCAATAGAAATTCAAAACAAATAGATAGTTTTGCTTTAATTTCTAGATTTGACAACCATCTCTACATAAATAATTTTCTACAGATTTTATCATAACAGTCAATATGGATGAGGGCAGAAGGAGACCTCTGCATCAGTAGAAAACCATTTTGCTGATTAATTTACATTTCACGACATTTTTACAGAGTATGAAAGTTAATTTGACTCCAAGTCCTTGGAATGTGCTCAGACTAATTTATTTTTTAATTGCTATCACATGATCACAGAGTTGAGGTTGGAAGAGACTTCTAGAGGTCATCTTGTTTAACGCCCCTGCTCAAGTAGGGCTGCCTGGAGTCTTTTGCCCTGGACCATGTCCAGATCGTTGTGCAGTTTTTCAAGTATTTCTTCATATAGTTTTAATACTCTGCTTATTTGAAATAAATCAAGGAGGCTTAAGTGATTTGGGGTTTTATTATTAATTTATTTTTCCTTATCCATTAATTCCAAGGCCAGACAAAATATTAGGAATTAAAGGCACTGAAATGGAAGAAAATTCATGCTTTAATGTGTCTTGTTACATTTCTTTTAAAGGTCTGGAACTGTAGTTGTAAGACCAGGAGGGACACTAATGTTGGCTGCCTTCAAATACCTAACTCAAATCATGCCTAAGTGAAGAGGTGTTCTTATATTTATTACGTACTCCCTGGAGAGGACAGCTACAGGGAGTTTCAGAACACAGGCCTAACTCACAAATAGTTATTGGAGAAGGATTTTTCTTTCTCTGTGGACAAGAGAGAGAGAGCTTAAGAAGGCTATTCTAATATGCAGTTTTAATTTCTTTCTTAAGTTAGGTAAGGTTAAAATTCTTTTGTTGTGTTTGAGAAACAAGTTTGTGGTTAGGGCAGTGTGAAAGGATTAATTTATCCCTGCCTCATTAACTGCAATGAATGAAGTTTAAAAAAACAAGAAAACAAACAAAAACATATAATATTTTAAGGATTCCTGGAATGCTGATGTCATGCAAAGGAGATATGTAGCTCTGAAATCTGCAGAAAAGCGGCTATAGCTTACTCAGTAGTAAAGGTATTTTTGTAGCTTATTCAGTAGTAAAGGTTTGTTTGTTTGTTTGTTTGTTTGTTTTTGTAGTGGTTTGCTATACTTTCTCTAAGCAGTCTGTTTTCAGAGGATCTTCTTTCTACCAATTTAAGAACATGGGCTTTTCATGAAGTGCTCAGAAGTACATTTTCAGATGATGATTGTCAGCTGAGCAGGAATCCATCTAGCTAGCAGGACCATGCCAGGACATGAAAAAACAGGGACACCACAGAGGTTTAGGATAGTGTTCCTTGTTCAGACCCAAAGCTATACAACTTTCTTACAAGCCTCAGCTGAGAATCCTTTCCTGCAGTCAGACATATAAACTAAATTGTTCACTACGGCAAGTCATGCCATACTAGCTGAATGGTGGTCTTTATCCTGATGCAAGAATAGGCAGAAAGCAGAAGTCTGAGAGGTTCTGGTTATGCTGATTCATTTAAAAAAAACCAAACCAAACCAAAAACAAAAGCAAACAAACTAAACAAACAAATAAAACCAATAACAACACAAATAAGCAGCATAACCTGGCTGCTGTTTATACTACTTTATGCTAGTTCCTTCTATAGCATATTTACCTTGGAGAGGGCTAAATGGAATAATCCAAAAGAACTGAGCGAACATTAAAACAGGGTGATGATCAGGGATCCAGTGCTTCAGCTCCAGCTTAACTCATGGTCTTCTTTTAGTAGAGAAACAGACATAATCAAAATATACCTGGCTACAGGGATCTAGTTGTGATGACAATGAAGATCATCCTTCATCTCATTTGAAAATCTAGCTGTCATACTCCATGATTCAGAATAGGAGCCTTGAAATGTTTGCTACATATGTAACAGCAGCAATACATACAAGTTATTAAATTAATCCATTAGAAAGAAAGCTAAATGTCTCCAGTGCTGTGATGCACTTACCAGCTTTGAAAAATGTCAACTATGAACTAAGATGCCTACAGAGGTAGGGAGATGCTGAAGTTCTTTTGAAGCTTCGGACCTCCTTTTTCCTGCGGGTCAACCACAGAGAGACAAATTGCACCCTGCTGATGACTAATTCCTATTCTTAATTTTGATGATGACCTACCTGAAAGCTAACGTAAAAAGTAAGAGTTTTTCTTGATCAACATTTACTCTTCATCAAATTAGAATGAAAGCACAGACTAAGTCTGAAACAGATATATGATCTTTCTATGAATGTGCTGCAACTCTCTTGGCAAGTTTCGTGCTACCGTTTTCTTGAGTTGTGTTTCTAAGCATAACAAATGGAAATTGTATTATCCATTTCACTAAAAATACATATGAAAAGGGATGTTCTTTTTCAATGCTTACCAAGCTGTCCTACAGCCTTCCACCTCTCTTGCCATAGGCAGATACTAGGTTGTTTCTTAGCTGAAAAATGTTTAACAAGTTTCTGCCTATCCTTCCACTTCATTGTATGAAAGCTGTAGAATGACATAATGCAACAGTGCTGATTGGATGGTTCTGAGAAAGCATATACAAACACTCTGGTCTGGTACATGAAAGATCACTTTATTTTTTGCAGTATAATATATGCAAGTTCAGATCTAGTCAGTTTACCGTTTGTAAACTGGAAAAAAAACCCAAACAAACTAAACCAAAATAATACCTCCTAGTGGCAATTCTTGAAAAGAAAGAGAGAAAAGAAAGGAAGAGAGAAAGAAAGAAAGAGGGAAAGAAAGGAAGAAAGGAAGGAAGAAAGAGAAAGAAAGGAAGAAAGAAAGAGAAGAGAAGAAAAGAAAGAAAAGAATCCTCAAGGTAAACTGTCAGTTTATATTGTAATCTTAATGAAAAAGAACAGTCGAAAGGAATCAGATCTCAAAGTAATAACCACGTCAGACAGTACAATGTAAACCAATATCACAGAATTATTTTGGTTTATGTTTGTAGTATAGATAGAAATACCAAAGAGAGTATATAATGAAATTTTAGCAGAATGAAGTCTCGGAATTTGGTCCCTCTACAGTTTGCTACTCAGAAGTCTTGCTCAAGAGAGCCATAAACCTACTTTAATGGAAGTTAGTAATATGCCTACTGTGTGTTGAGTCACCTAATTGTTGTTTATGTTGATGTAATTGCTATGATAAAAGTAGTAAAATGGACTAAACTAGATTTTCAGAGCTACAGAATGATACCCTCGTTAAATTAAGAGATGATCACTGAATTCAATCTGATTGGCTATTAAGACATTTCCCAATGTTAATTCTGCATAATAAAACATGGTTTACATCATGTATGAGACAACACAGACAGAATGATGCCAAAAATGAATAGAGCTATTTGACGTCTGGTGACCCTGATGCATCCCTTCTTTACCATTTTCTGATTTCTCTATTCATAATTTTGGCTCTTTATAGGCCATTACGGAATTGAACATCTTGTAAGGAAAAATCTGATGCTTACAGCAAAGTGTTGGGGAGAGGGAAGACACAAATTCTACTAAGCATTTGAATAACTCACAGTGTGACTTTTTGTTACTAAAGAGGCCTCTCTGTGCCTCGGTTTCCACATTTATAAAATGGTAATTCATCTGCTTGCACGGCATGTTCCGAGTTTAAAAAGTTACTTTTCTTTAGTGATTGTCTTGTGAGGATTCTAAAATTGAAGAAAAGGTTTAGATGCTAAATAAAACAGCATTGTTCCTGAAGGGGAGAGAACTGATGTAGTGTTTGTAGGCAGTTATGGTGGTTCCTTCATAGCAAACACTGAATCGAATTTTTCAGTAAGGGAGTGATGAGAGGTAGAATAAACTCTTAAGAAAAAGTGTAGAAAAGGCCAGAGTGCTACAAAAAATATTAGACTTTATAAGGGGAATATGTCCGGGTTCAAAACAAACAAACAAACAATCTGGAAGATTGGCCAAATAATACAAAATGGAAGAATATACCAAGAAAATCCTATTGTTAGGTATGGGCAGAAAATGGCTAGAAAGAACAAGATATTCAGATTCTGGTAAATGAATGTTGAAGGGGATCTTCCAGTTTTGTGTGGAAGATTAAAGACCTAGAACAAAAATACCAGCAGACAAAATTGTCTTAAAAAAGTAAATTACTTTAAAAGCAAAATTGTGTATCAACATTCTCTCAAGTTCCAAAATGGCATGCAGAAGATTAAGCTAAAGTAGAGGTTCTAACATCTGCCTACTCTACTCCAGATACTACAGGACTGTGATAGTCCACCCTGAAGTCTCAGCCTCTTTTGTACCCTTTATTGTCTATTATTATTACTAATAATTGTTTTATATTCTTTCTTGAGTGCAGGAAGGGGATTCCTATGTTTTGATTATAAAATATGGACTAGTTTTCAAGTTTCATCACTTCTCTTGCTGTGTAGAAGAGAATGTTTTAATTAGGGTGTGTGTTTGCAGGAACTAGTGAAATTTATATAAAGATTTTAGGGAATTTCTTATTGCCTCTGCACTTTACCTCCAATACTGCAGAGTCCTTTGGGACAAAAATACTAGAAAAAAAAATGTTACATGGGTTCTGCTTTTAACTACTAGGAAAAGCAAAGCTTGTTCGTCTGGGATTCGGTAGAGGCTTGCAGGAGGGCCTGCTGAATCAGCCTCGTATTTACACTGTTTTATTTTCCTCTGAGATTTGTTCTCTTAACCCATCTCACTGAAGTGTTCATTCAGTACTACCTGCAATCATATGGAAGTTCTGTATATAACTGTTACCGTTTTCTATGTCACTTGTCAAATTCTTCCTCTTATAACACCTGTGCTGTTACTTTAAATACAATATAATGCCTTAAATGGCTCAGATATCATTGTGGCAGTCATTGACCTCATATATTTATTTTGGCATTAACTACTCTGTGGATTTAAGATTTTGTGACTGAAGTGCATTTCTTCCTAACAGTTTAGACTGAAATCAGACTTATCCATTTATAATAATAGCTTTCTTTTATTAGAAAATAACAAGTTGAATTTACATACTAAATAGTACACATTTTATTGTTTATAAGGATGAATATTCTTTCAAGCATTAATTAAGTACTCAACACCTATATGTCCAGGTTATTGTATTTTCAGGGGAAATGTATTTTAATAGTTTTAATAGAACTGTGTTAACGACATTTCATTCAGTGTTCTCTTGCACTATTGCAATTGTCCATATTGAGAGAAAAGGAAAGGAGAAGGCAGATGGACCGAAAGACAGCAAAAGGCAATCATCCTTTTAGCATTAATTCAGGGAGATCCTCAGGCTCTAAATTTTAAAGATGTTTGCAACTTGAGCACTGTAAAGATAATCAGAAACCAAATACAGTCAACCAAATAGGATAAAAAGAAAACAAAACAAACACATCAAAAGGAAAACTTAGTTTAGTGATGATGTCTGTGTCATTACTCCATATCCATCTACCTACAGCAGGAAAAAAACAGTGAATAGCAAAAAAGAAAAAAAAAAAAAAAAAAAAAGTCAGACCGTATCTTTGCACTTCTGTAACAAAAAATGCTTGATACAGGTAAATTATAAATTGAATGCTTGTTTGACATCTTTTGGTCCATTTCCTTTGAAGTGAGCACTTAAATGTTAATATTAGATTCCATAAACAAGTATAACAAAAAGGGCACCCACAACAAAGATGAAAGAACATAAAAGGCCTGAAGTTGACAGTATAAGTACCAAATCTGATAGAACACAGCAGTTATAGAAACATAAAACATGTTGAAAACATCATAATTATGACTGGTTAGAGATCAAAGAGATATGTGCAATAAAAGCATTAAAAAATAACTCTGTTGTAAACATGAATGATAGCTATGAGATAATATTTAGGAGGCATTATTTAATTAAAAATAAAATATTTTTATGACATGGATTTTTTTAAATTTATGTGCTCACTTCAGTTGCTTAAAATTAAGGTATTACACTTTGAGTATGAATGTACATATTTTACATGTATGTAGGTTTTATCCTTTGAGTATATATGTGCATACATATACACGTGCATACATATACATATATATGCACACATGGGAAAACACACATATATACAAATATTTCCATGTGTCTATGTGCATAATTCTTAAGTTCATTTGAGCATGATCGTTTAAGATCATGCTGTGAATACCTGTTAACAACTGAGGGAAAATATTTCACAATCTATAGAAGATCAGTCTTTACTATTCTAAGATTTCCCTTAAAAGTGAAGATATGAAAGTATGATACTTGAAATCTAACAAAACATGGCACCTATAAGGTGTGGTATTCCAGTTACACAAGAAGTCTCATCAGTTTGGTTTATTTTCCTTTTTTTTTTTTTTTTTGAGAGGAGATACCCTACATGACGGAATATGCCAGATAGTCCACAATAATAGATATTTTCACCAACACAGAGTTTGCCTGTACTGGTTTTAATTGGGATAGAGTTAATTTTCTTCCTACTAGCTGGTACAGTGTTGTATTTTAGATTTAATATGAGAACAATGTTGATAATACACTGATGTTTTAGTTGTTGCCAAGTAATGCTTATACCAAGCCAAGGACTTTTCAGGCTGCAGGTGTACAAGAAGCTGAGAGAGAGCAAAGCCAGGACAGTTGACCCAAACTGGCCAAGAGGGTATTCCTTACTCTGTGACATCATGCTCAGCATATAAACTGGAGTTGGCCAGGGGGCAAATAGTGCTGATTGGGAGCCAACAGGCTATTGGTGTTGAGGAGAGTGAATAACTTCTTTGTGTATCACTTGATTTGTATATATTATTAGTATAATTATTTATTATTAGTTTCTCTTCCTGTGTTGTCCTGTCAAATTGTTTATCTCTCAACATGGAGGTTTTTTTTTCCTTTCCTCCCTTTCAAGTCACTGCTCTGTCAAAATCGAGGGGGTTAAGTGAGCGGCTGCGTGGTCCTAGTTTCCAGCTGGAGTTAAACCATAACACTACCTCAGAACATATTGAACATCAAGTAGATGTCTTCCAACTTTAGAATTCATTCCAAAGACAAAATGAACCACACCAAAGAAGTGTCTGTTTGCATCCACTACCTATAAAAGGTCCTACAGTGATCATCTTATTTTATAAAAGTCTAGACTCATCCTTTTGCAGCCCAGCTGTACGTAATTCACTGCTTCTCTCACACAGAAGAACTAGCATAAACGTGACACAAATGTGTTCCACTGCCGTGTGCTTACAAACGAAGTATGGATGCATCTTCACCTTTTTCAGAAGCAGAAAAAGTATGTAGGGCCATATATTCTCAGTGGAAAGGTTTTCTGTGAACAGTGTTATTAGAAAATCCAGATGTTGCTGAGAGAAAAGGATGTTTTCTGGAAGCTCTGGCTAGTAGACCAATTACAAGATTAGAATTCTGAGTTACAGAAAATTTAAGTAACATTTGAAAATGTTCTTGTGACGACCTGATATAAAAAATAAAGTAACCTTATGTTAACTTTGAGTTTCTAACAACAACAAATATTTTTCAGTTTTCTAAACTCAGAGATATAGAGAAGGTTTTAAGTCTGAATCGGCTGCAACTTACCTTATACCCCTGAAACTAAAGTTTCCTAATAGTTTGTTTGTTCAAATCTTTGAAGGGTTGTTTTCAATTTCAGATATTCAGATTGTTTTAATGTAACAAAATAAAATAAAAAATGTATCTCCAGCAAATTGCAGTAAGCTTTGACAACAAATAATTTTAGGATTATATATTTGTTTGCAAAACCTGTGTAGGAAGTACCTATTTTCCCATTACTGCCAGCTTACAAACTTCATTCTTCTGCCCTGAAATTGAAACCCCTCTCTTTTTCTCTAATCCTCAAGCTTTAAGTTGTGCTTATAGCCAGCTGACACAGTGGATGTTACAGTTCCCAGTGACTCCCACTTCGTTATTTTGTCCATGCCAACCCAAGTCAATAGTAGGAGTTAGATACTAGGTTTACAGATTGTCCTTTGTCAGGAAATCTGCACAAGATAGTGATGGCAAGAAAGAACTGCAGAGGACTGAACAGGTACGAAGTTTTGTAACCTGAAACATTTTAGGATTTCCCAGTGCCGAATTTATTTATTTATTTATTTATTTTTTAAATTTTCTTTTTGTTTCTCTCTTCTTTTTCTGCTGCCTTGGGACAAGAAGCAATCGGCAAAAGCTGAAACACAGGAGGCTCTTCCTGAACATCAGGAAACACTTTTTTTCACTATGAAGTTGATCGAGCACTGGTACAAGTCTCCCAGCCAGGCTGTGGATTCTCCATCCTTGGAGACATTCAAGCATTGTCTGGACAAGATCCTGGGCAACTGACTGTAGATGGTCCTGATTGAGCAGAAGGCTGGAACAGATTCCAGTAATGTTCTTATATGGGGTTCAAACACTTTATTAATGAAATGATGTTTAGTAAGAGCATTGTTGAGTGATAGGAGGAAATTTTGTGAGGAAGTGTTTAAATTTTGGAGAATATCATATGTGTTCTAAGAAGGATATGAAATACAGCATTGCTGCTTTGGGGTTCTATGTCTAAGTACTGATGCTCCACAGTGTATGATGTATCAATAACTGTGTCAAAATGGGGATAACACAGGTTACACTTGTGAAAAATGTTTTAAGAGGTGGGAAGCAGAAAGCCTGTGGCTGATTAATAAAAGATATTAAATCAAGAAGATAGCAACTCTTTTGACTAACAGGCCTTAGCAGCAGTTGAATAGACTCAGAGTTGAGAAAGTGAAAATTATTTTTGTATTTGGCCATGTATTTTGGTAACTCTGATAATGAGACGAAGATGATAAAAAGGAATGAAAAAAAATAGGTAGTATTACTAGGAATTATATATTTGTGTGAAAAATCTTATTGCCTAATTTGAAAGTGCTAGGAAGGTAAATAGCAAAAACAATGATACAGAAAGCCCTTGAATTAGTATCTGCCCAGTCTTTGAGATAAATGTGGTTAAAATAAAAGATATATAAATATATTTACAGATTTTAAACCCAAAAGAAACCACTAAAATCACCCAGTTTCACCAGGGTTTTAGTGCAATAATTGTAAAAATGTTTTATCCTTGTTAAGCATATACTCCTCTATAACATGTAAATTAAAAATTTCAGAATAAAAACTTGGAATTTTAAGAATATGAGGTTTTGATATAAAATCTCATTCTCAAGTATGATTACTTGTTCCATGTACTTTTGATTAGTAATTTGTCCCTGTAAACTTGAGAACAACTTGTAACAGGAAACAAAAAAATCAACTCGATAGTTACCACAATAACTGACTGAGGTGATTTCATTTTTTGGCTTTTAAGTGCTCGTGTCAAAATTGAAGTTCTGATGAACTTTTTTTCCATTGGAAATATATAACAGAAAGTAAAAATTCAAAGCAAAGAAAGGTAAGAACTAGAATCTAATGAACCTGATTTAGAAAAAAAAAGGCTTTTATTGTAATGTATAGTGTATTCTAAAACAAGATATTTGGTATATTGTGGTCAGGAAGAAGATACAAATAACTATGTTAATTATTTAATAATAGTGTAAAATTTTGTATATAAATAGTGTAAAAATAATGAAGGAATTGTTTTTTCCATCATTATAAATACTTGCCTAGGAAATTCTACCAAAAGCTGTGAAAGAATAAGGAGATACGAAAGTCCTCAAGATTAAAAAATGGGAGAAAAATATCTGAGATATATTTCAGACTAATTGTCAAAAATTGATTTCATTATCCTTCATCATGAATTATATTCCATTGAAGGAGGCTGCAGCTGCATTCTCCTTAAAGATCTGCCCTCCAATGATGTAAATAACAAGGGAATAGACAAAAAAGGTTTATAATTCTCTAGGAATTATGACTATTTAATGAATTAATGATCCATTGATTAACTAATTAGTCTATAAATGGGTGGGCTGAATTAGGTGTAGTTTTGAGCAGGAATAACAATTATTTTTTTCCCACTAACACACATGGAAAATACACTGGAATTTAAAATGGGTCATATTTTGTCCAGAATACCTGTTTCCATCACATTTCTTTCCAGCCTCTGTTGAGGCAGTATCCCCGAATTGTCAGAAAAGTTTAAAATATGCTGTAAATAACAACTATGTAGTTCTGAAACTGGTGTCACATTTACCTTTTCTGCTTTGCTTTTCCAGTAAGAGAAGAGGAGTTGATAGCATCTCATGTATTTCTCAGTTGCTGGATGGCATTAATTTATACTATTTTTTTTTCTAGTAGGTCTCTGTATAGTGGTTCTCTGGACAGACAAAAGTTTATTTATGGACTATAAATTATGAAGCTGCCATAGAAGTCAATTTTTTCTTTTAAGCTTCTGCTCTTGAGGACCTAGCTCCTCATCCACCCAGTAAAGGGGAAGACCAAGACAATTATTTCACTAAAATTTGAATCCAAATCAGATTATTTTAATGACTTTTTTTTTTTTTTCCCAGTTTTGCAGGAATAACCCATGTGTGTGTCTCAAAGAGTGAGCTGAGAAAGTGTTTGTCTGAAAAATGCTGATTTTTCCAAAGCATATTTTTCCATAGACACACACTACTTTCATTAAAAAAATGTGTCAGGAACTTTGTCTTACAAGTAGAACAAAAATTTCTAGTTAAAATAGAGAAAATACTAATCAATCTTAGATAAGAAAACAGTGTGAATAGAGCAGTGAACACTTAGTAGGAAACATGACACTTTAATTCAAATTTCTTCTCTGTCTAGTTCAGACCTGAGACTTGAATCTTTGCCTTTTACATTGCAGGTGAGTGCCATTACTACAGTTTTAAAAGCCATACTGGAGTTTTGTTTCTGTCTCATATTGAAAAAGAATAGGAAAAAAAAAAAAAAGACACTGTAAAGAGCCCATAATTCTTTACTGAGGTCCGAGAGTTGAGGTACAGAATGTTCTTTAGATCTATATTACTGTGAAATAACTTCGCTCTCTTATTCATACATGGACCCTATCCTCTGGGCAGCCACACAACACATCTTAGTTGATTCTTGGGATGTCCTTTAGAGAAAACTAAGTGATGCCTTCCAAGTAAATCAGGGTATAGCTCTAGAGAACCTGTTCTTTACTGGCAGTGTGGATGAAGTTATTTCCCATTGGCAAGTGCATCATCAGCTCCTCCTATTCCAACAACTTTCCGGATACCCACCGCTTTTTCCTGAGCACAATAACCAAAGACATGAAGCATGCTTTCAGAAGCATGCTATAAAACATCATTATGTTCAGGCTCCATATGATGCTCATGTGGTTTCAGTAATAATAACAACAATAATAATAACAAAATTAACAATAAAAATCTATATGCTTTAGGAACATGAAGGCGCCATACATCACTCATAAAGAGGTCAAGAACTAAGTGCTGTGCCATATTGACTGAACCAGTCCCACTATGTGGTGGACTGGCCTTGAGCCATGGAATTGTGAACCACTTTTTGTCAAGTGAACAAGTGGTCGATAATGACTCCTCAGCAGTTTGAATACAGTCTTTTCTTTGCCTGAGTCAGAGCAAGGGCTCCAAATTAGTTCTCTTTCATCTCGCTTGAATACATTAACCACTGCACTACCAAAAGGGCACCATCAGGTTCTCAGGAAAGAAAGCTTATGGCTTTGGCTTTGGCTGTCATGCACATGAGTTCTGAGCGAGTCAAGACAAGACAAACCCCTATCCACGATTTCATAGTGGCTTCTGTCTACCTCAGAAAGCATTCTCCAGCACAACTCTTAAGTACCTAGCTTTCTACCTGCATTATATAACTGTAAAACCTGAGTATCACTATGATTAAAATAAATGTATTAAAGGGTTTAGTCAAAGTTCTCACTGTAGAATTTCCCTTTACAGAACTTTCCCTTCAACACTAGCTGTTGGTGGTTAGCCCTCAAAAGCCAAGGTATTTAAATGTGCTTCTTTCTAACACTGCTTCATTGTCATCATAGGTGGGCAGAGATGACATCCTGAAACAGAACGCCCAGCTGAGGCTACAAGAACGTTTTCAGTCACATTAATCACTCCACTGAAGTTTGGCTTGTAATACCTTGCATACAGCAAAATAAATAAACTCCCACATCAATAACTCATTCAACCACATGAAATTATACTTACCACATGACTGACCATAGTATTGACTTTAAACTAACAGCTATCCAGCTTTTTCATCAATCCAACAGTACCAGTTGCTTCTACTCTTTTCTCTCTTCTTTGGTCCTATTTCTTTTTTCTTTTTCCCCAGCTCCCAACCTTTTACTACGCCTTGATCCTTTCTGCCCAGTTTTCACTGGTAAAGTCAGAAGTGGACACCTTCTGGTGATATGTTTTATTAGCTGGCATGTGATTTACAAGTCAGAAATCCCACATACGATGCCATAGGGCTTTATTGTGACATTTACGGTCACGTAGCTATAACATAAAACGTTTTCTCCAGTTCAAATTATTATCACCAGTAATATTTTGTTGGAAAGAAAGCATCTTTGGAAGACATAACCCAAAGTAATATTTCTTAACTGCAAAATTTTGTAGTTTAAGGAACAGTCCAGGAAAGCACAGGAGTTTCCACTATTCAGGTCACTTAAACTAGACTGACCAGCACACTGTGGAGTATGCAGTAAGGAATAGCCTTGTGGCAGTGGAGAAACGGGGCAGATAACTGGAAGACTTTCCTATTTCCAGTTTCTTTTTTTCTATGTTTGCAGCCGATGTGAAATTCAGGTAAAGGCAAATGAGTGTCTGGTCAATTGTGTTAAAAAGAGGACAAGGAGATAAACTTAATATTTCAAGAGGCCTTGTAGAAAAGAGAGATGAGAAAACAAACATAGACCTTGAGGCTAAAATCTTACTTTGCAAAGAAAAGTCCTGTAAGTATTTCTTTTTCAACTTGCTATCGAAGAAGCTTTATATAGTAAATATCACTGTATTTGAGGAGCTCAGCATCTGTTATTCTTTAATATTGATTAAAATACTTTAAATACCAGGACTCATGTGACCAAGACAGTATTAGCTTGAAATAAACTGTTGCTCTCTTGCTATTAGCTGAAAGCATTGCAGTATTTAAAAACTAAGAGACAGGTATTATTCCTGCAGGGTGAACAAATGGCAAATGGAAATATGCAAATTGATTTTGTCAGGAGCATAAAATATGCAATCCTTTCAGTTTTGCTTTATTTTTTATTGTTATCTGCAAAGATTTACTATTAAAATCAGGATATTTAAGACAGGAAGCATTTTTACAATATTTTATTTGCCATCTTTTAACAATACAATGAGTGTATTTCCTTTTATTTGGTTCTATATTTAATTTTTCCCCATTTGACAGTTTAGAACAGAAATCTGGTTTGTACGATAAATCTATTTAAATACCATGATATTTTTGGAATATATGCTTTTTCAGTGGGGGATACTTTTACCCTTACTGAGTACGCTTAGGAAAGATGTAAAGTGAAATTAAACTAAAGCAACCAAGTTGATCTGCTATAGAGGTTAAATAGGGTGATGCATGTAAATCCTAAAATGGGCATGTCATATTCTAATAGCTGTACTTCCACAATGAAGTGGAAGAGGTTTTTAGTGTTTCTTTAAGCATCATCTGTGTAAATGTATTTAACTGTGAAATCCCTTGAACTGCTTCAGCTCTAGAACTTATTGCCAAGTGGGTGGCCAGTTGCACTTACTATTTGCATCATTGTGGAAAACAAGGTGTTTTACGCCTCCTGTGCCTTGGGGCCAGAGCTGAACTCAAGTTTCAGAAACAGCCACCAGCCAAAGGCTGAGGTTGCTAAGGCAATGTTCTGACTAGACACATCACTCAACAATCTTCTCTATCTCCTTTCTAATGACTGGTACCCACTACTGGATGGCTTTTGCCTGCTGGGTGAAAGGTGGTTGTGGTTGTCCTGAAACACAGTAGGTGTTTCTACAGGCATTCATTGCAAAAAACCTGCTCTTATGGTCTTAAGCATTCATTTAGAAGACTTAGGAAGTATTCAGTAGAGGAATACGGGACATTATTTCAAAGTTGGAAAAGAAAAGGACAAGAAAGTTAGAAGACTAATAGAAGTTAAGGCTGTACTTCCACAGCCTTCCTTTACCATGCAGCAGAGAGGAGCCTATGACATTAGGTATGAAAAAGAGAGCAAGAGAGACTGACATCATAATCCGTCTTGCAAGCAAAAGGGTAGAAAAGTGTCTGGAGAAGTGCAGGGAATGATCGAATCTTTGACCAGGAACAAAAGGGAATAAACTGTTCTGTGAAAGGAAATAAAACAAATCAAAAAGGGGAGCAAGTGGTCGTGGCTGAGTCACTGTCTGTTTACTAGTTTATTCCTGTTTTTTTTTCAGCTCTGAGTCAGAAATCCTAGAGAAAGGTAACAAAAAAGGTTTTATACAACTTGTCTATCCTCATGCTTCTATGAACTCGTGAATGCAGTAATGACAATCAAGTCCTTAAAATTTTGACTTTGTCAACCAATAAACACACAACTGAAAGAAATCATTCAACCAAACCTCCTTTCACTGTAAATAGATTTCAAATGAGCTGATTTAGGTTTATAGGCAGACTACAAACAGAATTTGAGATTTTTTTATTTTAAAAATTGCTGTGTAACACTTGGTATTAGGCGTGGTTAAGCTACATCTGATTCAATGAGTTAAAGAATGGAAACAGGACAGCTTACAAGTATAACAAATGTCTATTTAGGTTTTAGAAACCACTGATTAATTTTTATTATGTATCTTATTATTTCTCTTCTTTCTTCAACTGTTGTATATTTCAGTATGTTTTAAATAAAAGTGTTGAAACAAACTGTTTCACCAAAGGATGATTTGAGAGCCTAAATACGGTACTAGATGCCCTAGGATATCTGAGACATATATGACCTTGGCAAATGCAACACTGGAACTGCAGGAAATCCATGCCCTTCTAGACATGCAGCTGGAAGCCTGGAAGGATGACCAAAGGTGCCTAGCCTGTCTCTAGCCATATGTCTTTAGGCAACTGATTACTTTGTCAGCTCTGACTTACTGTTCTTACAAAGACTCCTGGGTGATACTTTTTTCTGGGGCCCAAAGTTTATCTGCAATGATGCTCGTGAAATGGAAAAGCCTATATTTGTGAAGATTTAGGTAATAATGGACTTCAACAGGTTTATATGGTTTAACTAAGGCAGAATTTGGCAGTAGTGTTTTCAGCCCATCACTTTTCTTTTTCAACTGTCTACAGCAAACCTAACATTGTTTGTTGAAATACTTTCATGAATAGAGATGGGAAAAAAAAAAAGATAAGCACATTGCTTCTATTGTGTCTTACTTCTCATGGTAGATTTTTTCCAGTTGCCATTCAAAACTTCCAGTGCTTTAACTCTGGTAGGGTTAAACACTTTCAGTGGTTTAACTCTGGTAGGCAGATATGCACCACATAACAACTTCCTCACATGCAATCCCCCTGCCCCTGCACCCCCGCAACAAAAACAAAACAAAACAGAAACAAAAACAAAGAAAAACAAAGCTGAGAAAAACAAGTGAAAAAAACCAAAACCAAAACAAATTGTTCACCACCAGATGGTTGATGGTGTGTTAGTTGCCAACCAATGGCAGCCTCTGCAAACCTCCCTCCACAACCCAATTTTTATTGCTAAGCATGACATCATATGGTATGGAATAGCCCTTTGGCCAGTTGAGGTCAGTCATCTGAGCTGTATTCCCTCCTGACTTCTTGTGCACCCCCAGACTACGTGCTGGTGGGGCGGTGTGAGAAGCAGAAAAGGCTTTGATGCTGTGCAAACACTGCTCTGCAATAACTAAAACATGGTATGTTATGAACACTGTTTTCATTACAAATCCAAAACATGGCCCCATACAAATTACAATGAAGAATATTTAATCTATCCCATCCAAAATCAATAAAATTACATATGGCACATGCCCTACAAATCTGCATTCACTTACTATTTGCTAATATTTTTTTCTCTCTCTGAATTTGAGAAGCAAAATTGATTCCATGCAAAAATAAGAATTATCTTCTGTCTTCCCCTTATTTGCACTACTCCAATTTTTTTCCTCACTTTCTCATGGTTGTTTCTAGAATTTTAAAATTTCTTTAAAACTTCATTTTTTTTTTTTTTTTAATTTTCTCTTACATATATTAAGATTATTTATATTGCTTGTTAGCTTACTTTGGTCTGTTTCCCTGCCTGGATTATACTAGAGTAAATTTTAATTGCCATTTCTTCCATTATTTCCATTTCAATAGTACATTTCCTAAATGTTATAAAATCTTGCTCAAAATTCCACTGAGCATTTCACATTCCCTCAAAGTCAGACTTTCTGACATCAAAATTCATGTATTCCTTTTTCTGCTAAGAAGCTTTGTAAGTACACCAAATTTAAAGTTTTTCTCTTGGCTGGGTATGGCATATTCTCAATATCAACCCTCTTTATACCTGACTGAGGTGACTACATTACACAGAGAACTGCTTCTAACCATGTAGGATATTTAGAAATAAAACAAACCCTAAACAACCAGAACAAACAAACGAACACACCACTTCTTTTTCCCCACCAACTCTCTCCCAACAATTTATAGCTCCTTTGGGAAAAAAAAAAAAAATACTCCTAGGTTTTTTGCTTAATTTCTACTGAAATCAGTATCAAGGTAATAACTTTTCTCTTTGTAAAGTGTAAATCCAAGCTCTAACAAGTCATGATGAGTGTACTGCTGTATCTGCTCTAACTGCCCAAGAGATCTGAACTACCTGACTGCCTTTATTATCCAAATTTCTATCAAAATTTTCTCCACTGTCATTCCAAGAGTTTGTAACATTTTTCCCAGCAGATTCTATTTCATTTCACAGTAATGTTGCTGTTCTTGCCTCCTGTTTTTTTCCTTATCTATGCCTTATATCCTGACACTTTAAATCATCATGCTCTGTATTGATTCAGTAAAGTGCACTGTTCCACTCATTTCATATTGTACATATAAGTGAAAATCAACAAAAATGTTTG
This sequence comes from Nesoenas mayeri, assembly GCF_963082525.1. NCBI lineage: Eukaryota > Metazoa > Chordata > Aves > Columbiformes > Columbidae > Nesoenas > Nesoenas mayeri. The sequence goes on along the minus strand of NC_137541.1, from coordinate 179,499,005 downwards.
TGAGAAGTGAGGGCGACTGACAAATATGTCATTCTTGATTCCAAAGTTTTACACTGATTAGTTGGTGAGCACTCAACAATATGAGTAACCTGACTGAATAGGATTTTGGTGCCTGAATCCCTAGTGAAATCAATGGGAATGAAAACTGTGGTCCTTAAATAGCTTTGTATTCCTGTCACCTGTAATAACTATCAGTAGGACAGATACAGCTTGCTCAGTGATGTTTAAATTTGTGTGAAGAAAACATAGTAGCATATAAATTTTCAATGAGTTATGAAATTAGAAAGATTATTAAGAGCCTGTTACTTCAGATTTTTATGCTTGTTCTGGTCTGTAATAATAGGTAAGTAGACAATTTAATTGATTTTTATCACATTCTGATTCTTTCTTACTGTGTTTTGGACTCTTCATGTAGAGGGCACCTTTCCAGGAAGATCTTTGCCAGTGGCTACATGATAGTGATGAACCAGAAGTCCCATCATCACAAAATCCAGAAGTCCTGCAATCTATAGTTCCTATGAGAAAAGGTAGAGCTTCAGTGGGTGCAAGGATTAACATGGTGCTGACCTGAAATAAAATGTTCTGTGTACATTTCCTAAAGAAAAAAAAAAAAAAAAAGAAAAAAGAAAAGGTTGGCAATCTGACATTTACCCATGAAAAATGTCAATATCAAGGAAAACACACATTTCACATTCAGCAGACTTTGATGGAAATTTATCAACAACTCAGAATCACAATATACTATAATGTCCCTAAAAGGAAAGAATAAAAGTTACAACTGGATAGTTCTTTCAAATTCAAATAAGAAAATCTATAAATATATATGTATAGAATCAGAGCAATGTTTTACTGTGTCAAGTGATAAAATGAATTGTTATCCAAATAGTTTTGGTTTTCTCATCCATCTTTAACTTCACGTCTATTTTTAATCTGCCAAATTAATGTGCAAGAATTTTCCTTCCACACCACATTTTTCATTAGGTATTGATGACACACTGCCAGTTTGTTTGTTTGTTTCTTTTCCTCAGTATAAGAAGTAATTGTAGTTTGTAGTTTTGGGGCTTTTTTAACTTACTATTTTTAAGCATCTATTATCATTGTGCTTGGTTTTGTTCAATATAGTGTTGCATATCATTTCATGTCTTGAACATCTGCAACATATTTGATCTTGGGGACCAAAAAAAGAACCATAAGATGTATACTCCTGATGCAGCAACATAGATATATTACTGACTATTACATGTAAACATTTATCCCTATAGTTATAGTTACTGCAGCATGAGATCTTACTTTCCACAGTTGTTTATAATTCTATGTAAAAGGTCTCTTCAGAAAAACAAAAAGGTACCTGTTTATGACTATTAACTTTATAACAAGTGGACATCACTATACTACCCCATTCTGAGGTACGACAGATACTTTCTTAGAAGAAAATATTGTTTAATCATTTCTTGTCCAGCTTCATCAACACAGAAGATATTTTAGGTTGAATATTCCATTTATTTGTGTTATGCACAGTCATTAGCACCTATGAAATGTGAGCTTAAAAAGATGATAAATGGTAACAGGTTGCCCAAAAAGGCTGGAGGTGCCCCATACCTGGAAACATTCAAGGTCAGGCTGGACAGAGCTCTGAACAACCTTATCTAGTTGAAGATTCAGATGTCGTTGGACTAGATGACCTTTGAGGGTCCCTTCCAACTCAAGCCTTTCTAAGATTCTATTAACATCCTACACCTAGGTGGAGAAGATGTTAGGAGCTACACCAACTGTAAGGCAATAGGAAGCCCAAAGGATTACTTTTATTTTGTGCTCTGTTCCTACAAAACACACATGATTATATAGTAAGACAGATCCAGCTCCAGTAAATGATCCAAGTGGTTGTTATTTAGTGGGACAGTATCAGGAAAAAAAATAATCTTTCAGAAGCAGCTTCCCTCCTGTGCAAGTGCTAGGGCTGAAGTTTGGACAAATCTTATGTTTTTTTCCCTCAGGATCTACTGGAAGCTGTTTCAATCTTCGCAGAACTTAAAACAATAAGTATAACCTCAGTTACCTTACAATGCTTCATGAAGTTTGTAACAATAGAGCATCTTTCTGTACCCACTTCCTGCCTCCAAAAACCTGTGGTCCACTTTTTCAGTGGTTTGCCTCAGGATAATGCTCTCTTCTGAAATATGATAGATATTTCCTTAACAGAAAATATTTTATATTGGTCTAATAATTTTGCCTCAGCCTCAGTTCATTTAGTTCATTTTTTTTGAGACTTGTGGCTGAAAAACATAGACTATACCAGCTTCGTAAGTCACATTAGCTGGCTGATCCTCAGTTAATGTATGTGTACTCTTACCCCAGCCCACTGCAAGATGACACTGTTTGTTGTAAACTTCAAAGGAAAAAGTTGCAGGTAATACGCAAATTGGGCTGTACCTTTGCCTGTTATGTCTTCTTTACTCAGTTGTGTGTGTTTGAGCCTTCTCCGGGAATGCCAAATACCCATCTAAGGCTCATGAGAATGAAAAAATGTATCAAATGCTTGTCAACTTTTCTAAGAAAATGATGCCTGGAAAATATACAGTTAAGTATTATGTATTTTTTCTCTCTCCTAGTAATTCCATTTTTCCACTTATTTCCTGATACAATGCTGTTTTCTTCATTTACCTGAGAGATATACAAGATTCAGAACAGGAACAGTTAACTTCTTTCCTTAATATATTCCCTTCTCTTTTTTATCACCTCTCCTTACGGTCACTGGTCTTTATGTCAGCTCGTTTCTCTTATGCTATGCCTTTAATACACTTACCCTGCCACTTACATGACTGCTCATCTTCCTCTGTCACTTCTTCTAAGTCTAAAAACAGTCATGTGTGCCATCAGTGAAGTTCACATATTCATTTATCATTTGGAGGCAGGCTGTTATTTTTTTCTAAAGTCTGATCCCTTAGCACTACAGCCAACCAATGCTTGCAGTAATCATTTCCCACATTCTCCCTCTTAAAGATGATTAATCCTATCTTTTATAATTCCTTTCTTTTCCTCTGATAAAATGTGGGGGAATAGGCTGTTTGTGGTCAGCAGTTCTCAGGCTGGAAACTCTGAAATCTGATTCAATTCTTTTTTTCTTCTTTTAAATGCAGAGGTGTTGTATTGTGGTTAGGCTCTACAAGTTATCAATCCCTTTTCAGCTAAATTGGTGGGGGAGGATATTTTTTTTGCTGGGACATTTAACTGGTACTGAAGAAGCAGGAGTTAAGTTGCCCTCTTTGTTGCAGATTTTCTGTCTGACTGTGGGCATCTCACCATTTCTCTGTATCTCATTTCCGAGACAGTAACATGGAAGAAAAATATTTTCTGCTTTTCATCTTTTGTCAGGATGTTCAGAGAAGGAAACACTTTTCCTGTAACACTTAATAAAATTAGACCTTACTATCAGTTAGGACTTGAACATAAGCATTAAATATTAGTTACAATTATATGCTTGTTTCTCAGGGAGAATAGCAGCTGTGGTCTTTTGTACATAGTTTTCTTGAAGAATATTTAGAGTAGTGAGTGGTATTCTTCCCTTGCTTTTTTGACACAGAAGAGCTATACCAAGATAGTTCTTTCACACAACAATCCCTATCTTTAAAAAAAAAAAAAATAAAAAGAATTAAATAACCTTTAAATGAAATATTGCAATAGACCAGCATTTTAAGGATGAAAATGCAGTTTTCTAAAAGGTCAGTTCAGTCCTTGAAAATGTTTTCCGTTTAGACAATGCATTATGAGTTCTGCAGAATCTAGTAGCAATTTTCAGCACCACTAACAATAGGGAGTAAATTCCAGTCATTCACAGTAAGATGGCAATGTGGTGACATTTGATGCTTGACTATGTGTGCTTTAAGAAGAAACTGCCTAGTGAGGGGAGAGAACTTTTTGCTAGTTAACTGTATGAATTTTAGATATAGGTGAAAAATAAAACCAGAACTGTTTGTAAAGTGATTGCAAGTCATCAGCTGTGTGGTAGTTTCCCCCACCCTCATTTAACAGATAAGAAATGAAATATATCAAATTAATAAATCCCAATGAAACCAATAATCTCACATTTTGTGTACAGTTGTATTGGACAAATGTTTTTATCTTTTACTTCCAGTGAGCCACTACCATTATGTTTTATTTTCTAGATGTATGTCCTTGCTCTGTTAAAACTACAGCAGTTCCGCTATGCAGTAAAGCAATAAATTTACTGAACATTCTTCTGAAGTACCTGCTTGTTTCATAATTGCACTGCCATATCTTTAGTTGTTTTAAAATATATTGAACTGTCAATGCAGGGGTCAGAAGATTTGAACACTTTGTAGTTTCTCTGCCAATGCCTTTGTTTAACTCAGAAAATAAGCTACATTACCAAGGGAGTGATGAAATCAAGGATACAGAGAGTCACAAAGACATCAAAATGTTAAACACTGTACACTGCAGACATTTCTTAAGAGGGAAAGTGGAATCTCCACATGCATTTACTTTGGTTATCAATCAGCAAGGTGTCTAGTAAAACTTGTAAGGAATATAAAACAGACCACAAGGATTTGCAATTTAAAAAACAAAAACAAAAACAAAACCAAAAACGAACAACAACTAAAAAAGTTGCTCTCTGCTCTCAGAGCTAATGTCCCACAGAATCATCTGCCTTTTGACCTTGAATTGTTATACACTTTGTCTCACCCTGGTTTGTTCTCAGTTAGTTGAAATTTAATTCAATTATTTGCTTTTACCTGGAAATCAGCAAACCTTATGGTGCTTTCTTAGAATTTTGCAAGCCCTTTCTGGGTTTTCATAATATTGAAGGCAAACGTTACATTTTTCCTCATAATTTCCTAGGAAATGGACAGAATGAAAATAAAATGTCTCTCAGAACTCCTAAGCAGACAAAAGACCATAGGATAATATTTATTTCTATCTAACTTTGTTTTATTCTTAAATAGATGCTCATACTGACAGACAAAACACAGACCCATTTAAAAGACAACAATTTAATGAACCGGGATAATGAATTAGAAAGCCACAATAAAGTTTGAAGATGGATGCTTTAGTGCTTGTGGGAAAGCCAATATTGACATATATCAGAGAAAAAAGAGAGAGCATGCATAATGGGACTTCATCAGGCCAAAGAGATGAAGGTGTTATAAGGGTCAAGAAGACAGAAAAATTGTGGACATTTTAGCTTAGATGTATATGACTGTGTGATAACAAGCCAAGGCTTGTTATGTATGAAGATCCACAAAACTTCCAAAACCACTGTCTTAAGATCCTGGAACTCCTTCTGGTTCACAGTTTAAGGCTAAAAAATTTGGAAATCTCAGTCCAAGTACATTGGTGGACCTTGTGGACAACTAGCAATAGTTAAAATCAAAATTGAATCATGGATTTGCTTATCAGATCTCTGCCTCCACTACACCCTACAAGGCACAGATCACAGCCCATCTCAAACCACATCAGAATGTTCTGAAAATAATACTCAGCTCTGCAGAAAACATCCAAGTCAGGACACAGAGAAAGGATCATTAATGCTTTCCTCAATTTTTATCTAAGCTTGTGTACAGCCTCTTCCTGAGGGCTTATTCTACAACAAACTTATGATATTTTCCACTTTTTCTTACTTTAATTGTTATGACATCTTGTTGAAATTTTTATAAAAATAAAGCAATGAAAATGAAGGCTGAGAATTAGGAATCACACACAGAACAAAGGTCAGGGTGACTTCCTAGTTAGCTTGGTGGTTAGAAGCAATCTTCTCTGATTAAGGGAGGAGAGTGAACACAAGTTCTTACCTAAAGCTGTCTTCCATTAATACCTCCAAATATCTTCAGAAGATGCTTAAATATAGCTTGTCTATTTTTTTGGCATAACTTCTCCAAGATAGAGCTTGCTTGTTTATTCATTTTAGTATTCCCCAGTTGATGATCGCCTGGTCTATAGATTATAATATTGTCCTTTTCCCTGTAGTTGACAATACAATATTTCCCTGAACACATCCATTAAGAACCATTCTGCAAAGGTACTATTTCTAACACATTGCTTTAGTGAAGTCACCTTTTCTAGAATCTTATGCTGAGCTTCTACCTCAGATCTATCCATGACACAATTCGTTCCACTTCTGGCAATCACTTCCAGGCTTATTACTGGCCCATGCCTCATATCTTGTGGGAGGTACTCATAAAAATCCCTGTGGCTGACATTTCTATTCTATTCAGTATAGATTCTCAAACCCTTCTTGCCTCTAGTATCTGAACACAGGTGAATCATGCATTAAGAAATATAGGTAAAATTTGTCACTTAAATTTTATATATTTTCCCATTAACAAATACATGTGTGCTGAGGATAGTTGAGACCCAGATGTTGAGGAAACTGAGGGTAAGGAGAAATAGCCTTTGAACTTGTCCTGTTAGTGTATGAGAAGCCAGTACAAAGAGAGGAGTCAGGTTTGTACTGCAGTAAACTAATACTGTGTTTTACTCAGAAAGTTATATAATCTACACATGGACTGCTGCAGGCACTGTGATTGTGCCTTACAAAACCAATCACTGTTCTCTAGGGTACGTAATTCTGTATATTTGAAAAACAGGAAACTGTTCTTATTCACATTTGGTCTCCAACATATTTTTTTGAATTGTTAGTTTTCATATGATTAGGAGATAATTGCATTTTTCCATTATTTTTTCATCAGTTTTAGACTGGACATCACAAACTGAACAAAAAAGCAAACAACAAATATGTTAGAAAAGTGTCTAGGATATTATTTTCTTTTAATATCCCCAATAGGAAATAATAACTTCAACACAGTGTAAGGCAGATAGTTGTTACGAAATAAGTGCACATAAAAAGGTTTTGAGTATCCCACTAGACAGCTATCTAATATAATACCAGAGAATACTTCTCTTCTGAGTCCATTTAAATATTGTGACAAACAAGTTACGCCGAATAAAATAGTCAGTTTAAACCTCAGGATTAGATTCAGGCAGACAGGACAGTGAATAAGATTTCTCAAAACCTAGAAAGTTACACAACTAATAGTGCCCCAAAGGAAGGGGAATTCTCACTAGAAGTTCACAGAGACAGAAAAAAGAGAGAGTACTCAAAAGAGACTTCTGATACCTTAGCAGAAGAAAGGATTTAAAAGTATTAGTCTTAACTTTTGACCTGGCACCACAGTCTTTTGAGACCTCTGCCTTCTGGATGAAAAGGGAGGAGAATGAGAAGATGGATCTTTGTTTCACCTGGACAAATAAGAATACGATATTCTTCAACTGTGTGACCTTGACTATATGATTTACCTTATTTGGAAGAATAGACACCAGCAATCTGTGCATATAAAGAAGATGTCAAAGCTTAGGCAATACTGAAATAGTTTAGGATTTTTATATATTTAGACTTATAATTATGCAGATAGCTAGCTATGAAGAATTTATTAAGCACAATGATTCTCAAATCACACTCCCAAGAAGGCAAAAGTCTTCAAACATCCTCTGAAGCACTTATTTTTAGACCTATAAATAGTTTTATAAATCTGTTTCACTGAACATTATTTTGAGAGAGCAGTTTAGCTTTCATCTGGGTATTTGTTTATAAGTAATCAGGATATTCGTTTATAAGTAATCAGGATATTCGTTTATAAGTAATTGTGCAAGACAAGGACAACATACTCTTTATCTGCATATGTAATCTTACTAACATAATGCAATGCCATCCATTAACGGGAGCTTATCTATTTCTACTCGAGCTGTAGATATATTAAAGAGGGAAAGATAAATAGTCTGATTTTTTACTTTTTTTTTTTAATGGTTGTTTTATTTCAGTGAAATGCAAGCAGTTTCCATGTGCTTGTGCAAAACTTTGAAAAAGATTAAGACTTCTGTTCTATATCTCTTTAATATCCTCAAATAACATTTTTTCTTTGTCTGGAATTCAAGGTTTTCCTTTCTTAATTAAAAAAAAAAAAAGTAATTTTATTATTTTCCATATATGAAATTTACTTTTAATTCATTAAGCTATTATGTCAAATCATAACATATATTGGTCTTTTAGGTACCAATAAGAGGCTTTCTATATCTCTATAAGTAAGAAATAAAAGGAAAATAAGGCAGAGTCCTGATGTGACCTGTTGCCTGATAAGTATCTCACCAAAGTTCAATATGAGATTTATGCTTGAGAGCTGTTAGTTATGCTGCTGATTCAAAGACATGTAAAATATCCTGTTCAATCTGGAATTATGATGTCAATAAAGGTGGGAGATTTTTGTTGTGCAGTCTCTGAAAATAACTCTCTTCAAAGACTCAGGCTTGTGACATGCATCAATTCCATCTGAGATGATGGTTCATTGAACCTAGGGAGAAAATTTTTTATGATATTGCAATCTTAGATACCTTAGCATAATTACCTGGAACTGAAGAAATTTAAAACCTTGTGTTTGATACAGTGCATGAGAAGAAATGAAGTTATTTCCAATTTTAATCTTCTTTTTGGGGTTACTGGCAAAGGTCACATAGTGTATGAAATGAGTGAAATTCTGGTCTGACTGTAAGACTACATCTATACCAAGAAACAAGCCAGAAACCTTTTTTAACTCAGCTCAGTATAGATCATAGCTAACAGCTAGATGCTCTAAGAAATAATGCAACTGCAAACAACTGATTACTGGGAATGGTCTCTGACCTGAGCTAGCTCCCAGGCTGTTCCTGGGCATTATTGGAGATGGTCCAAGTTCGCTGAGGACAGAGTTGCACTAAGGACTAATAGGAAAGATAACTGCAATTCTAGTGCCTGGGCCCATGCTCTGGCCCTGCTGGTTTTACAGGAAACCAAGCATGGCCTGGAAGTCACAAGAGTGTTCAACAAGATTGTTCAACAAGAGAAAAGAAAAATATCCAAGTTTTTGAAAGTCCAGTTAAACAACTTTGTGTTTAGCAATGCCTACTCTAAACTGAACCTCTTCAGCTGACTTTTATTTATATCTTGGAGATTTTTCGCCTGTGTTTTAAACAAAAATGCAATTTATCCAGAAGGCAAGATGACATTTCAGTTTCTTTAGAAAATAATAGATAACTAGAAAAAGAGAGAAAACATCATATGTTTTTGTTGCATTTTTTTTTAAGCAGGATGTTTTAGAAACCTTATCTCAGTAAAACAAACAACCTTCTCCTTCAGCTGTGAACAATAGCAACAAAAAACTTCTACTACAGTCTTAAAATCTGCAGAATAGAAAACTCTTTTATAGTCATAGAAAAATATTGTAGAGCTTTAGAAGATGCAACAACTGAAGCCCCAGCCCTTAGCGAATTGTGACAAAAAAGAGAATGTCCCACTGGCCAGCTTTAATTGTTCTTCATGCACTTGAAAAGGCCACATAAATGTGAAAGATCCAGTTACTGTATTTGCTATGTGTGTTTGATAAAAGACACATCAATCATTACCAGTTATGAGATGTTTCCATAAGGACTTAAAAGGGAAACACAGCTCAGTTTTTGTCCTCCAGACAGCATCCAGCAAAGCCCCTGCTATTGTTGAGCTGGCTGCAGAACTATCAGCCCTGCCTGTTGCTCTGCCTTTCTGAAAGGCTATTTATTTCCTTCATGACAGATAAGGATGGGGGTAATTATTGTTAATGGGCAGGGAAAGAATGGGGTACAAATTCTGCTTATGCTGTTTGGTTTCTCTTCCATCTTTCTCCCTTTGCTTTTAAATTCATTTTTTCTACAGGTACCCTTACCAGTTTCTCACCCTCACTGTCCTTCAGTCTTGTTTCCCTGTACAAAATGTGTAACAAGTTATACTGTAAGAAATGCTTCACTAATTCCTTTGAAGGTCAAAAAGGTAGAGGCTATGTTGTCACTGAGCTCTGGTACTGAAGGGCAATGTCTTAGCCATCAGCTTAGAAGATATTAGAGAAAGCCATCATTTCATTTGTTACATTGCATGGAGTGCAAAGAGTGAGTGAAAATTAAAGCCAAAAAATGAGTTAAAAATAAAACTAAATAAATTGCTAAAAAAATGGTTATTCATTTTGATTCCAAGCCCAACTCCAACAAAATTTCCAATTAAAGCTCCAATGAATATTTACATGGTTTCTCTAAGTAGAAGTACTGAAAATGTCCCATGCCAGCTTATGTCAAAAAACTATTCAGGAAAGAATATTCATTAAGTCCTTCTCTTGAATGATGTAGATCCAAAACACCTCAGAGGGAGAGCAGATTTAACCTGGGTCTATAGCACCCTGGGTAAGTTCCCGAACTGCAAGATAAAAAGCTCTTTCAATGATTTTACAAATCTTTATTCACTTTTTACTTTTTTTTTTTTTTTTTAATTTGATGCACCCCTCAAGGGAATAATGAAATTTCAAATTCAACTTGAAATAGCTCATAGATGCATACTAAATTTTAAGTTTAGCTATATTTTATGTGCATATATATACATATATATATATATATATATTTTTTTTTTTTTTTTTTTTTTGGACAGAAGAAACATGCCTGGGTCAACTTACAACATTTATGCCTAAATGACCTTCATGTACAGAGAGACATTCACATATGTAGCAGCATTATAATTGCTGTATCTTTCTTCGGAACTCCATCAATCACTGACAGTTCTGCTTTTAAAGGTACGTGCTCTGGATGAACATAACAGGTTTTTTTCATCCATTTTGACAGCTTCTGCAACAGATAGCAAGATGTTATCTTTCGAAACCTTATTCTCCTCTTATTTACATCAGCATGACTGTGATTAACTCCACTTGCTTCTATGGAATTAAATAAATATTAATATGTACCATTATGAGAAAGATTGAAGATAGGATCACAGTGAATATGACAACCTTTTCTACATAGTTAAAGAAAAGGAAAATGATGTGTTAGAACTAGTTTTTATTTAATTTTTTTTTGAAACAAAAGAATTTCTGCTAGGCTTAGTTTCAGCTCCACAACAAGAGAAGAAGGGAGGAAGGGAAGAAGGGAGGGAGGGAGAGAAGAAGGTAGAGAGGAAGGAAGGAAGAAAGGAAGCCCAATCAAACCCCCCCCCCAAAACAAGAACAGAAAAAAAACCCCTCATTCTCCTTCCCTTTGCACTTAGAGCTACATTGACTTTAAAAAGTAATTCAGGCTTACACCAGAACAAAGGAAGAATGAAGTTAAATGTACCTCTGACAGTAAGTGATATTTGTCATGTGTGTGCACATGTGCCCATGTGAGCACAAACACACAATCTCCAGATGATTTTTGTGTAATATTATTGCAATCTTGATATGTAGGGAGATACATTCTCCAGATCTTTCTTTAAGACAGTAGTGAGAGGTTTCAGGTCTGATTCTTCAGCTATGTGTAGACCTACAAATGTAATTGTGGAAAACCTCACATCCACACACATTTTCATTTTCAGGAAACCTTTTCCCCTCTCTGCATATTTGCATACTACTGGCTCCTTTGCCCTAGATGTACATGAAATGGTTCTCCAGTCTTCACTTTTCTACAGCATAAAAACTATTCTGAGGGTCTCTTGATGTTCATTTGCTGAGATTATCAGAGGTACGCAGACATCTACCTGGTGAACATGTGCTGCAGGAATTGCATCTTCAAGGTTTAAAGCTTTCTGATGAAATTCTATTAACATTCTTTCAATTTGTGTTAAACTTTTGTTCTGGCTTTTTTTTTTTTTTTTCTTCCTGACATAGGTTAATGATTCATTTATAGTAATCTTCTACCATTTTAAAAATATTGCTCTTATTATAGAGTTTACTTTCTAGTGTTGCAAATTTCCCAGTGTCTGATTTCACGCCATTGGGTGTCAGTATGACTCCCAAATACAACCCTGTTCATTTTGAAATAAACGTAGCTGTATCTTTTACAATTAGACCTGCTACTCAAACAATTTCTAAAACTTCTTTAGTCTGTGAGAACACTGACTTCACTAGGAACTTATAGTACTCAGACCCTCTGAAAATTTAACTAATTGTATTTGAGACTTAAGTAGGGAGCTAAATGTGAGGGTAGTCCCTGAAACTAAAAAGCTGCTACTCTGAAATCAGGCTGCCTCTATTCGTGTGTTTTACCAGTAGCCTTGACTCCATCTCGCTACACTAAGATCTACAGAGAGGACTTTCCAGGTAAGGGATTTTGTGTCCATATGGTAGACACCTCAGCAAGTGCATTGCTGAGCACTAGGGTAAAGATGCAGCTTCTGAAATCAATGAGGCTTGAAGTTAATGTGAGATCATCCTGTGGTTCTCTAGCTTTTTGGGAGGAGACTGTAAAATCAGGACCATCTGAGGAGCCTGGGGGGCAATTCAGCTCAGTCTTAGGTAGATTTTTAAAGGCTGGTCCTCTGATTTGCTCTCCAGGCTTCGTTGACTATATTGATTAAATCTCTGTTAAGTACATAGGAATTGTATATATCTGTCTTTTCTTTAGGCATCTACATTCAGGTAAATTAAATCTAGATCTAAATCCCATTCCACCAGACTACTCTTGCTAAGCTTATATCAATATATGTATTGAATATTATGATAAGAAAATCTGCTACCAAATCACTAGTACAATTAGGGCTGACTTAGCTTTTGTAACATGAAAATGCAAATAACTTCTATCACTGTGTGAGCCTCAAAATACACGGATAATCCCTTAGCTCTCTAGCAAAGAGATGGCAGCTTTTCCTTAGCTGCCTTTTTGCTTAGTTTTCAGAAGATACTCAAATAAAATGCAGGGGGATGAACTTTTAAAAGCTGGTTTGTTTTGAAATAAACTTCAAACTTTAGACACAAAGTCGCTCCAGATGTTTGATTCCTGTGAACGTTGATTTGCAGAGAGAAGGCAAAAAATATTTTAAAGGAGTTTTTGTTTTGTTTTGTTTTTTAATACAAATGGACACCTGAGCCCTCCTATCTTCTCAAAATATCCATCTTTTAACTTCCTTTCTGCTTGTCTTCACTACCAGATTCATATGTGCCATTGTTCTGTTACTCCATGTGTTTATCCTGCTCACTATACATCTCTGCATCAGAGCAAAGAACAGAAGCTCAGAAATCTCTGGAGTAGTAAAGCTGCCAGTGGAGCTAAAAGCAGATTTTGGAAACTGGTTTATCCAGAGTGTCTGTATGTCACGTAAGACTTCCAGCAGGTCTGCTGAAATGCACCTCTGTGGGAGGAAAAGAGCTGCTTTGGGAGCAATCAGGATCCCAGGTGAAAGCTGTTCCTGTTCAGACCAGCTGCTTGGTTAGTCCTCAGAAAACACTGATGAGATTGTTTCAAGTTTTATACACATTTGCCTAAGGCATTGGACGGGCACTTCTTTAAATACAAAAATGAATAACCAAATCAAACATGATTAAGAGAATTACACAATGGTGATTTTTTTGTGGGACCTCATCCTACCTACATTTGGATATTAAGATGTATTTTTACTTCACTAGCAGCTGTCCTGGCAAGGAAAGTAGTCAAAAACCTGTAAAGGCACATGATAGAATTAGGACACACAAAGCTCACTTTTCATTGTGGGGTGGAAATGCCAGTAGCTCCCATACAAATATTTTTACAGTTCAGGCCTAGGACTGCCACTTTGATTAACTAGCCTGCACTTCTAAAAATCTCCACTGTAAGCCATTATTTTCATTCTAGATCACAGAATCACAGAATGACAGAATGTTAGGGATGGGAAGGGACCTCGAAAGATCATCTAGTCCAATCCCCCTGCTGGAGCAGGAACACCTAGTTGAGGTTACACAGGAAGGCGTCCAGGCGGGTTTTGAATGTCTGCGGAGTAGGAGACTCCACAACCCCCCTGGGCAGCCTGTTCCAGTGTTGTGTTACTCTTACTGAGAAGAAGTTTCTTCTCAAATTTAAGTGGAACCTCTTGTGTTCCAGTTTGAACCCATTACCCCTTGACTTACCATTGGTTGTCACTGAGAAGAGGCTGGCTCCATCCGTGTGACACTCGCCCTTTATATATTTGTAAAACGTTCATGAGGTCACCCCTCAGTCTCCTCCAAGCTAAAGAGACCCAGCTCCCTCAGCCTTTCCGCATAAGGGAGATGCTCCACTCCCTTAATCATCTTTGTTGTCCTATGCTGGACTGTCTCCAGCAGTTCCCTGTCCTTCTCAAACTGAGGGGCCCAGAACTGGACACAATATTCCAGATGTGGTCTCACCAGGGCAGAGTAGAGGGGAAGGAGAACTTCTCTCGACCGACTAACCACCCTGCTTCTAAATACACCTCAGGATGCCGTTGGCCTTCCTGGCCACAAGGGCACAGTGCTGGCTCACGGTCATCCTGTTGTCCACCAGGACCCCCAGGTCCCTTTCCCCTACACTGCTCTCTAATGGGTCATTCCCCAACTTATACTGGAACCTGGGGTTGTTCCTACCCAGATGCAATACTCTACACTTTTCCTTGTTACATTTCATTAAATTTTTCCCTGCTCAACTCTCTAGCCCGTCCAGGTCTCGTTGGATGGCAGCACAGCCTTCTGGTGTGTCAGCCACTCCTCCCAGCTTAGTGTCATCAGCAAACTTGCTGATAGTACACTATTCCCTCATCCAAATTGTTGATGAATAATGTAGGCCCCAGTACTGACCCTTTAGGCACTCCGCTAGATATAGGCCTCCAACTAGACTCCGCCCCACTGACCATGACACTCTGGCTTCTCTTCAGTCAGTTGACAGTCCACCTCAGTACCTGATCATCCAGACTGCACTCCCTCAGTTTAGCTGCAAGGATGCTGTGGGATACTGTCATATGCCTTACTCAAGTCAAGGTAGACCATGTCCCCCACTCTGCCATCATCCATCCATCTTGTTATGTCCTCATAAAAGTCAATGAGGTTGGTGAAGCACGACTTCCCCTTGGTGAAGCCATGTTGACTGCCGCTAATGACCCTCTTATCCCTGATATGCCTTGAGATGGCATCAAGGATAAGTTATTCCATCAGTTTTCTAGGGATAGAGGTGAGCCTGATTGGTCTACAGTTACCCAGGTCCTCCTTCTTGCCCTTTTTGAAGACTGGAGTGACATTTGCTTTCCTCCTGTTCTCAGTCACCTCTCCCATTTCCCAAGACTTGGCAAAGATGATGGAGAGTGGTCCAGCAATGACCTCAGCCAGCTCTCTCAGCACCTGCGGGTGCATCCCATCCGGACCCATGGATTTATGGATGTCCAGATTGCCTAATTGCTCCTTAACCCAGTCCTCATCAACCAAGGCAAACTCCTCCACTGTCCTGCCTTCCTCTGGGGCCTCAGAGGTATGGGGCTCCTCAGGACAGCCTCCGGCAGAGTAGACAGAGACAAATAAGGTGTTCAGTAACTCTGCCTTCTCTGTATCTTCTGTCACCAGGGCACCCACCTCGTTCATCAGTGGGCCTACATTGCCTCTGGTGTTAGTTTTATCTACCATGTATTTGAAAAAGCTCTTCCTGTTGTCCTTGACCCCTCTCGCTAGGTTTAATTCTAAGGAGGCCTTAGCTTTCCTAGTTGCCTCCCTACACCCTCTGACAACAGCCTTATATTCTCCCCAAGTGGCCAGACCCTCCTTCCATGATCTATGAACTCTCCTTTTTCACTTGAGCTTACCCAGCAGTTCCATGTTTAATCACGCTGGCTCCCTGTCTCCCTTCCTTCACTTCCTACATGTCGGCATGCTCTGATCTTGTGCCCGGTAGAAGCAGTCCCTGAACACTAAACAACTTTCTTGGGCCCCTTCACCTTCAAGCAGCCTTGCCCATGGGATTTCCCCTAGAAATTGCCTGAAAAGGTCAAAGTTTGGCCTGCTGAAGTCCAGGGTTGCAATTCTGCTTGCTCTCCTGTTCGTTCCACATGCGATCCTGAACTCCACCATCTCATGGTCGCTGCAACCAAGGCAGCCCTCAACCTCTACTGCTTCAACCAGACCTTCCTTGTTAGTGAGGATGAGGTCCAGCAGTGCACCTCTTCTAGTCGGCTCCTCCACCATTTGCATCAGAAAGTTATCACCAAGGCACTGGAGGAACCTCCTAGACTGTGGTTGGCTGGCTGAGTAGTCCTTCCAGCAAACATTAGGGAAGTTAAAATCCCTCACCACAAACAGGGCCTGTGATTATGAGGCTGCTCTCAGCTGTCTGTAGAAGGCTTCATTAACTTCCTCACCCTGATCTGATGACCTATAACAGATGCCCACAATAGTATCAACTTTGTCAGTGTGCCCCTTAATTTTCACCCATAGACTCTCAACTCACTCCTCATCCGTGCCTGGACAATACTCAATACATTGTAGTTTCTCTCTCACATAAAGAGTGACAACACCACCATGCCTGGCTGGCTTGTCTTTCCTGAAAAGGACATAGCCATCCATGACCACATTCTAGTCATGTGTGCTGTTCCACTATGTCTCCGTAACTGCCACTAGGTCATAATCTCCTGCCCAAACACAGGTTTCTACCTCCTCCTGCTTATTCCCCATGCTGCGCGCATTGGTGTACAGGCATTTCAGGGAGTGAGCTGAGCACACAGATTTCACCCTAGGGGTATGGAAGGTCTTCCAGTCTTCATCAACTCTAGAGTGATGCCCCACTGATGCAAGCCCAGCTACAACCCCATCCCCCTTCGAGTCTAGATTAAAGCTCTCCAAATGAACCCTGCTAATTTCTGTCCCAGCATCCTTTTGCCCCTGCGAGATAAACCTTTCCCACATATCACTGTTTGGACTGGTGTCTTGTAAAACCAGCAGTTATCAAAGAAACCAAAGCCGTGCCTGTAGCACCAGTCTTGTAGCCAATTGTTTACAGACTGAATTTTTCTATTCCATCCCATATCATCACCCAAAACTGGAAGGAGGAAAGAGAAAATCACTTGAGCCCCAGACTCTTTTACCATCCGTCCCAAGGCCTTGAAATCTTTTTTAATTCCCCTCAGACTGCGGGATGCAGCTTCCTCCCCATCTGTCTGGAAGATCAGCAATGAATAGTAGTCTGCTGGGTGCACCAGGTTGGGGATCGTCATGGTGATGTCCCTGATCTTGGTTTCCCAGTACAGGAAGGTATTAATTTTTCTGTTATTCTTTTTTTTGAGTTTGTCTTTTTTTTTTTTTTTTTTGGTGATAGAATATTCAAGGCAGCAAGTTACATGTTCCTTACTGAGTGGGTGTCTAGCAATCTCTGCACAGCCCCTGCACAGTGATGTAAAAGCAGTAGCATACCAAACCTATTGACAGCACAGAAAATTAATCAAGAGTCTTTTAGGCAACTTTGAACTGAAAAAATAAAGACCACATCACATGGAATACACTTAGCTGAATTCTGTATTTGAATATTTGTGAGAATTATGTATGCAGCTAAATTTTAAAGTCTTTTTCAAAGGCAGAATCAGGACACTCCTTTGGTATTCCTCTCTGTAGGTTTTTTTAAAGAAGTTTAGTAAATAGCATATTTTAATTTTGACAGATTCTGTGAAATACAGAAAAAAATATCTTTTAAATGTGAAAAGGGAGAGGACAATTGGTTATAAAAGAATATATGTTAAAAATTTTCAAAGACTGACATTTCAGTAATTTAACTGGCTTTTTATTCTGTGTTTATCTCAGATGACAAATCATTTAAATGAAAACAATTGTATTTTATTTTTAGTTTCATTTATTCAACTTCTGTATCAGACACAGGCTGACATTTGGAGGAATCTATATCTTTACAACAATAGTTGTAAACTAAAGAATATCAGTGAAGGGGTTCTTTATTAAAACAAACAAATAAACAAACAAAACCAAACCTTAAAACCCACAAAAAAAAAAAAAAAAATCAGCCTTGCAGAAAACCTGGCAAACCAGCATGCAGCTAAATCAAAGAGGATATTTTTCCCCATGTTTTTGACAGCACTTTGTCATGAGAAATTCTATGGGATCGCTGTTTCCGTATTCACTAGATGCTTCAATGTGTTTTCTTTGAAATAGGGTGGTGGGACTGGAAATGCTCCACAGCTAGTCTGTCACTTTGATAAAATGGGTCATCAGTGGCATCTTTGCTAAAAGCTTGTTGCTGTTTTTAGTGTTGTATGTCCTTCTCCAGAGAAAGATGCAGTTTCGATTTCCACTACCTCATGCCTGCTGTGTGACTGCAGCTATCTAAGTATTAGGATTGTGTTTGCTTTTGTATGTCTTCAACTTTTCAAGGAGTTTGCCTTTTAAAGTAATTTTACAAAAAGCACTATTGAGGAAGCATGGTATAGCATAAACACTATCTGGGATCTTTCATGGATTTTTTCTTTTTTTTGCTTTTTGTCTTTCTTGTTCACCACTCTGTAACATGGAAGAGAATTAATTCTTCCTTTGGTATTGCCTACATACAACATGCTCACGAAGATGAGAAGAAAACCAAAAGGAAGCCAAAATCTGCTTCCAGGCATGAGTCAATTATTCTTTTCTCGGGACTCAAATCAATGATTAGGTCAGTATATCAAACCAGCTTAAACGGTTTTGTGGTAATTCTACTGAGTTTGGTTTTGGTTCAGCAACAGAGATGTGTATTTGTTTTGTAACAAAGGATAGCTTCTGGCTGTAATAGAAATGTAAACATTTTCTGTTCTATTGGACATGTTTTGGTGCTTTTTATTTTGAAAAGATCAAAAACTTAAGTACAGGGAGGTGTTGTTGCTGGAGGATGTTGCCTGTTGCACTTCTCTATCCTGCTCATGCCAAATGCACCCCTTCTGGGGATAATCAAGGAAAAAAATGGACAAAGAGAAAAAGAAAGTGAAAATGAATGGAATCACAGAACTAGACCACTCTACAATTGCAGATACTCTACATGAGTCACTCACAGCTCAGATCGCTAACACAAAGAAGAAAGGAAGGGTAAAAGTTATTCATTTGTTTTAAATTGGAATGGGAAATGATGACCTATTAATCTCATATTACATACAAATTTCCTCTGACTTCAATAAAAAGTGCTGCTAGGCTGAACTGATAGAACCAGAAAAAGACATAAAGGTGAAATAAAGGTAAAATTCTCTCAAACCACATCATTTATAGCTGGAATAAGGACTAGTTGCTGTTAACTGAGGAAAACCATGCCCCTATTAGGCATTCAGGTGGCGACAGATGGTCTGTGGAAACAATCCAGCTCATAGGGACGAGAGCACCTTAGGCTCTAATGCAAGTAGGGACTCAGCCATTGAAGGAAGGAAGAGGTGCTAATAAGGACTGAGAGTGAGTCAGGTCAGTTAGTCTTTGGTGGTTAACTGTATATTCATTTTAACAGTTTTCTGTCATGAACAACAACAAATCACGCAGTCAGAGCACAAGATGCCAGTAATACCATAGGAAGGTGAAACAACGTAGTGAGTCATGGATTTGCTAGAATGGCTAATGCATGTAAGATTTTCTGCCCTATGGCCTTTTAGCTCTGAATCATGACATACGTGTGATACAGACTACACAAAATGGTGACAACCATATGCCTGTGCAGGCAATCCTGTTCAGACTGTGGATGTATTTGGCTGAGACAGTAACATGAAAGACAAAAAGCAGTGTAGTCAGTCTATTTAAATGAAATGTTGGCCTCAATATTCTTGCAGTATTGGAACACAGTCTTGGGTAACAGGCCGCATTTTTGGAGGATGTGTAACACAAGATATACTGGGTCAGTTAGGGAAAAACATAATCATATGCAGAGCGTTCTAAGTAACCTGCATGATAGTTCACTTAACATAGTGAAATGCATACAACAGAACAGAAAATACATCTCATTTAGTGACGACATGAATATGAGATATCACCATTTGAATAGTTACTGTACCTACCATATCTGTATCATGTATACCTTACCTATATTATATCTACATATCTACCATATCTATATTATATCTACAATATAATATTCAGTTCAGACACAGCAGAGTCCAATAGTCGTCAGTGTCCCATTCCATACTTAAATGCTTAACAAAGTATCCTGTGTGAATTCATTCATTGCTCAGTATTAGTATTTGGACCTTTTTTGGAATAACAGCAGTTGAAATCATAAACATAGTTAACTTTTGCTCACCAGTATCTTCTGAGGGCTTACAAAAGTGCATAAAATGTGCAGTTGTTCAGGTTTATGCACCACTCCATGGAGTCAGTGCAATTCAAAGAGATTACAGTGTGTCCTAACTATTTCTTCATTTCACACAGGTGGGAAAACATGCTGTGGAGGCTGAAGAGGCACAACCTTTTTATTGCATTTATTCATCTGAAAACTGAACTGAACTAAATAACTAGGAGACGACCACATAGGGCTTTAACATTTAACACCGAACACATTGAACCGAGTCTACACCAGCTGGCAACGAGCAAAGAGAGAAAACAGCAGTTAATCAGAAATCAAAATTATTGCCATATAATTATGAACAGACAGGAATTCTTTTTTTTTAAAACTTGACTGATACATTCATTCTGTGTGATAATTCTATATGTTTTACCTACCATTCTGTTGATGAGTTGGGTAGTTTAAGTTACACACCTGAAGTGCATACTAAAAGGAGTTACATTAAAATAGATGAGCTTATTCATTTTCAGAGAGCTGTGGGAGAGACACGTTTAAATATTCACAGCAGGTGGCACTACCTATTTCATTTCAAAATATTGCCAGGGAAAAGAAGAATCTAATAGCTATCTGATGTCAGGAAGAGGTTATAAAGAATATTATATCTGGTGTTGGCTTCGGACTTTCAAATAAACCAAGAAGACCCCCAGTGTCTATATTTCATTTATATTCAGAGCTAACTGGTAACCTATTCCCTTTTGTTCCCTGTGTCATCCTTCCATACCTCTGGCACCTGATGTCAAATATCCTTTCCAGGGTAAATGTCAGAGGAAAAAGGGAAATTTTTCTTACGTGGATAGTTCATTGCCTGCTCCTCCCTAAGACTGAAATGTCAGATGTTGTTCTTTCTGGTTAAAATAAAAAGAAACACTTTTGTGTGTGCCAATTAAAAACATAGTATGAAAAATCACTGGGGTGAAATCAAACCACAGTTTTGGTATATGTGTTTATGGGAACACTCATAGATGTACTTTGTTCTTACACAGAAAGAACACTAGCCTCTGAGAAATGCTTTTACTTTTAAAAACCCTGTGCATGGAATATAGACACCTTATAACCCTGTAATGGAGCACTATCATTGTAAGTAACAGGCCATAAGCTTTGTACTGAGACTGCAAAAACCTTGGACTGAGGCTCACCAGGCCTGCTCTGCCTGAGTTTGTCTTGACCCACCTGCATCATTTTTTCACTCAGGCCGGCAGTAACACACTCTAACGCAATTCTGTAGTGTAGAGAAATACAGACTTGGGATGACATGCACTCCAGTATCTAGCAGGATGACTGGAACTCCAGTATCTAGTGGAGTGCCTCAGGGGTCAGTACTGGGGCCAATATTATTCAATATATTCATTAACGATTTGGACGAGGGAATTGAGTACACTGTCAGCAAGTTTGCTGATGACACTAAGCTGGGAGGAGTGTCTGACACACCAGAAGGCTGTGCTGCCATCCAGCGGGACCTGGACAGGCTGGAGAGTTGGGCGGGGAATAACCTGATGAAATTTAACAAGGAAAAGTGTAGAGTCCTGCATCTGGGCAGGAACAACCCCAGATTTCAGTATAGGTTGGGAAATTGCATATTAGAGAGCAGTGTAGGGGAAAGGGACCTGGGGGTCCTGGTGGACAACAGGATGACCATGAGCCAGCACTGTGCCCTTGTGGCCAGGAAGGCCAATGGCATCCTGGGATGTATTAGAAGGGGGGTGGTTAGTAGATCGAGAGAGGTTCTCTTTCCCCTCTACTCCGCCCTGGTGAGACCCCATCTAGAATGTTGTGTCCAGTTCTGGGCCCCTCAGTTCAAGAAGGACAGGGAACTGCTGGAGAGGGTCCAGCATAGGGCAACAAAGATGATTAAGGGAGTGGAGCACCTCCCTTATGAAGAAAGGCTGAGGGATCTGGGTCTCTTTAGTTTGGAGGAGACTAAGGGGGGACCTTATTAATGTTTATAAATATATATAAAGGGCGAGTGCCATGAGGATGGAGCCAGGCTCTTCTCGGTGGCAAACAATGATAGGACAAGGGGTAATGGGATCAAGCTAGAACACAAGAGGTTCCACTTAAACTTGAGAAGAAACTTCTTCTCAGTGAGGGTTGTGAAGTCTCTGTCACTGGAGACATTGGAAACCCGCCTGGACATGTTCCTGTGTGACCTCACCTAGGCGTTCCTGCTCCAGCAGAGGGATTGGACTAGATGATCTTTTGAGGTCCCTTCCAATACCAAACATACTGTGATGACATCAAAGTCCTTGAGGGGTGGAGATGCAGGATGCAGTGTGGAGGAACACAGGAGAGGGACAAAAAGGCATGGGGTGCAGGCTGGCACTGGAGACCCCACATTGATAAACGATTCACCCATGGTCAGTTAGAGAAATGCAGACCTGGAGCTGAACAAAACTGGGTTTAGGGGTGACAAAGAGAGTAAATCCAGCTGTAGAGCAATGAAGAAAGAGCAGAGGTGGAAAAGTATGTTAGCAAACAAAAAATAACCCCAAGTAGACCCTAAAGTGAGGAGAAAAACACCATCTGCATGAGCAACACATTCCTCCAGGAAAAGGACTCCAGCTGTTGATGACTCACTGTTATGAAGCCCCCCACACACAACAGAATGAAACCACCAACTTTAGGACTTCAAGGAGCAGTGGCAGGACGAGCATACGACCAGGAAAAGGGCTAGAAACTATGGAGTGCACATAAGCAATTCCAATTGTATTAATATTATTTTTTTTCTTTAAAAATAGTTTTGGACAAATAATGATTAGGTTGTTAAGATTTAGGTTATACTAACAAGAATTTATTAGCTTTATACGTGTGCTTCCTCTTTGCTCAAAATAAGATCTCAAGCATTACATTGTATATGCATTTCATGACTCTCATATTTTCACCAAAAGCACTCACAAGTGGCCATATGTGAGTTTAGTAATTACAAAGAATGTCTGACAGCCCTGGCAATGAGAGTCCCCTCTCTTAACTGTGGTGAGAAAAATCAACCACTTCCCAAAAAGATGGTACAGCTAAAATGTCAATAATGCTGGCTTATCTATGCTCTCTTTCCAATGTGCCTCAATTCTGATTGACAAGGATCATCTCAAAATTCAGGGTTTATTTCAGTTTCCACAACCTTCTTAGCACTTGACCTGTCAACATGAAAGACAACAAGTGTGCCAATTAGTGTGATATATTTCTATTAATTTCAGCATTAGCTGTAAAAATAGCTAATCTGGACATTCTGAAGCTACTGTGACTTGGGCATGTAATAAAACTGAGTATTGGATTAATCTAAATGGATCTTAATGATGCATATGAAAAAGAGTATAACTTTGGATATAAACATCTGGCTGATGACTGGTGAGGGATTGGCCAGTGTCCATTTGTATCACTGCCCAGTAGTAGATGGGGTCCAAACAGCCCATTTCATCATGATCCTGCGCCACTGACAGACACTGTTCTGCAGTTCTGTTTGGAGCAGTTTGTCCTTCCGGATGGAATTTGATCTCTGCAGCCAATGTCACTGTGGTGACCGTGATGGGGTAACATAGTGTCATCCACAAAGTGTTATGCAGACAGAGATTTGCATGCTATTTCTCTGAGGGAACCTTAAATAATCTTTGCATCTGATGCAGTTTTCCTCATTTCATTTTAGATAGTAAAATAATTCTGTGAGGAGATGATTTGCATAATTTTAGCTAGAAGTGAAAGTATGTATGGAAAAAGGAGAGAAATTAATCCTGCAAAATACATATTGAGCCTTAAATCATGATATTTTTAAATCACAGTTGCTCATATTTTTATTATTATTTGTTTTTTGGGTTTGTTTTTTTTTTTTTTTTCATTTGGTCTTATCTCATTAGACCAGTTTGATGTTATCCTTAGTTTTTCTCACCTGATTAATTTCCAGGTGCAAAACCTTTATCCCACTGAAGACGCAGTCCCACTGTTTTTAATGTAAGCAGGTTTTGACCCATTAAATATACAAAGCTTTAAACTGTCCATTTTACTAGACATTTTTTTTCTTGGACTGTGAACCCCTGAGGTACTGTGCCAATGTTAGGAAGCTGTGCATAGTTAGTTTTGTGCTTTATAAAATGTTTAACATTTTCAGTGCATAAATCATTTTTAGCTTTACCTAATTTCAGAGCATAAAGGGCATGTCAAACTTTACTAAACCGAAGCCCCAGGAAACAGTCTATAACAATGATGGATTTTTATAATGATATAACCCTTAATGAATTATTGTAGTTCCTTAACAAGGTTTTAATAAGAAATTTCTTTTGCCAGCATGGTTATTAGTTCTCTCATCTGAATAGCCCTGGGCCTGTCTGCCATAGAAGAATTTTACAACAAAATATTTCTTTCTGTGTCTATCACACAATACTGCAAAACTCCAAGCCATTAATAAAATAAACTTAATTTTCCTTTATTTGCTTGCTTATTTATTTATTTATTTACTTTGAAGGTCAGAGTTTTTGAATATGTAACTTGAAACAAAGATGTACTGACTAAAAGACAACTGTTACTCATGTATAATGGAGGAATGCTCACTGCTATTCAAACACTTTCCTGTATACACTGGTGTCTTGGAGGAACTGACTGCAGTACACAATCCCTTTACATGAACTGGGTGTCTGTCTATGCCCTTATGTGTATTTTTATGGATAAGTCGTACTCTTTTCTTTTTCTTTAAGGCATTTCTATGTGTCTGAATAGTGTTTTGAATACTCTGATAGCCATTAGTATTTTTATTTTATTTGTAATATGTATACTTGTGAACATGTGTCCATGTTTGTGTACACATATTTACTGATGTCTACTTGAGACAATATAACTACATTTTTAAACTATAGCTTTAAAATGCTAAAATAGCATTAAACTTGCAAAATTGAGCATATTAAGAAATGCCTGTCCAATCTTTGTCCAGTCTTCTCATGTGTATAGATTATGCTACAGTTATTAACTACTTGTTTAATTCAGGAGACACTAAACTAAAGCTGACTGCAAAGAGCTGCAGAAATAAAAAACTTGTGATGCTCACTGACTTCATGATATAATGTAGTATAGAATTTCTTGTCAACAAGTACAAAGCAATCAGCATGGTTAAAACAGCGGTAAATGCTCATATGCTGTGATGGACTCTAAATTCATGACTCCAATCCAAGAAAAGGATTTTGGAGTCATTGGATATTTCTCAGAAAACATCAGATCAATACTCAGCAGTGGTCACAAAGGCAAGTAGAATGTTAGCAATTATTAAGGAAGGATTTGAGAAGAAAATATGAAATACTATATAACCACAGAAATCCATAGAAATTCACTTTATGACAGTGCTTGCATCTTGAATACAATATACAGTTCTAATCCCTCATTTCAAAAGGATATATGAGAACCAAGAAAGGTACAGAAGATGGTGACAAGAATGATCAGAGATAAAGAATAGCTTATGTCCAAGGACACGTTGAATTCACTAGGAGTCATACGGGGAGAAAAAAAAAAAGAAAAGAAGAAGGAAGAAAAATAAAACAAAAGAATGACTGAGAAAGGCTGTAATAAAAACAAGCAAACAAACAAAAATCAAGCAAACAAACAAACAAAAAAAACCCAACCAAACTATAAAGTCAAAAGTGTCATGGAAAGGAAGAATATTTCTCATTCCACTAATCAACTGATTAAATTGTTAGGTAGCAAGTCTACAAGTGACAGAAAGAAGCATTTTTTCACAGGTCACATAATTTCATTGTGGAAGTGATTGCCACAGAATATTGTAGAGGTCATGTGCATAAATGGGTGTAAAAAAAAGTGACTATACAAATTAATGAAAGAAAAGTCTGTCAAGAGCTATTAAACATGATGAAACAATTCCCCAGCTCAGGAAATCCTTAAAGGGTATATTGCCAGAAGCTGGAAGGACATAACAAAGAAAGGGTTTATTCCAGTTTAGCACTATGATTTTTTTGTTTTGTTTTGGTTTGATTTGTTTTTTTTTTAGCTTAGTTGGCTCTGTTTATACTCTTTTCTTCAACATCCCTTACTGGCCAATTCAGAGACAGGATGCTGAGTTAGATAGAATTTGGTCTTAAATGTTAGAGATGTTTTTATCTTTACATATTCTTTGCACAGATTAAAATCTTCAGAGAATGTGTTATAATTGCCTCTGTGCCTTGAAACTGTAATCATAAAGCAGTGCTAGGCAGTGTTGACACAAGGAACGAAAATATGTTTGTACAAGGTATCTTACAGTGTATCTGTTTAAAGCCTGAAAAAAGTATCTACTGATCATATGGGTGGATTGCTTTTTTTTTTTTTTTTCTCCCAAAATATATAACCTAGCAAAATTTGAAAAGATTTTAATTGAATGGAAAAAAGAAAATCAATAGCAATTTCTACCCTACATGGTAAACATTGGCCCAAACCTTCACTTAAGTCTAAATTTGCCTTTTGTCTATATTTTCTGTATTCCAGACTGGATTCGAGACTGCGCTTATGATTGTCTTTGGGAAATACCAAAAGAGAAAAGTCAGACTTCTTAGAGCAACACTCAGTCCAAATCCAAAACCAGCATGGACAGATGTTCATTCATATACCCCAGTTTTTGCCAAAAGATGGTGTGTCTACAGGGTTTTCTCTAGGAGCTACTTTAGCAACATGGCCGAGTAGAGCTAAGTCCGTATGTAAGTTGCTGCCATTCAACTCCTAAAGTATTTTTCCCTATAATGGTTCTCAGAAATAACTGTTTTAACTACATAATTTCAAACTTCTACTTGATCCGAACATCAAGATACTGGAGATCTTTAAACAAACAACAGCTCACAAAATCGTGAGCACAGAGAATTAGAGGGAGGTGCTATGGAGGTTCTGTATTACTAACGCTATATGTAATTTATTTGGGAAAGCCATAAGTATTTCTGAATGTCTAATTGAACAGGACAGCAATATGAGTTTAATATTATTGCATTAATTGTCAAGTCAGTAAATGAGCACTAAGATCCTGAATGTTACTATTGGTAATGACTGCATTATCAGTCTGAAAACAAGTCTGTTTGAACATTTATTGTAAAAATGTAACCACCAATGGTAATTTATGAGCAAATCTTTGTAGGCTATAGGAGCCCCCCGGTTTCTGCACTGAGTGTAGCACAACCCCTATACAAACAAAGATTTCAATTTGAGATAAAGTAATAGCCCCCAAGATAGGATTTGGGGATTTTTTTATAAAGACATATGCTTTCTTGCATGAAGTTGAGTTCTTGAACACAAACATAGCATTTTTTAGGTTAATTTATAAAGTATCGGACTTAATTGGGTTGGGTATCCCTTGTGATCTGGACTTTTCATTTGGTCAGAAAGAAGCTTGTTTAAAAGCTTACAATGTGGTAGGGATTTTGTTTGTTTGTTTGTTTTTTGGTGTGGTTTTGGTTTGTTGGTTTGTTTCTTTGTACTCTTGTGCTGAAATGTATGGCTGCTGCTGATGCAGCCATATTGTATCACCATAACCTCTTCTTTCATCGGGCAAAAAGCATCTCAGACTTAACACACACTTTATATACAGTGTGTTACACAGATAAAGTAGCCTGATATGTACAACAGTAAAATCCTGAGTCATTCTGAACATTTCAAAGAAGAAATAAGTTCACCCCTAGCACAAGGGTTTTCTCATGTGATACGAATTTAAATTTGAATAGAGAGGATGGATATGAATGTTTGACTTGCACAGCTCAGGTAAGTACCCTGCCAACTTCACTGCTTTTCTGCTAAGGAAGGCTACACTGTCTTGGACATCCTTAGAGCATGTTTGATGTAGAGAGTGTCACTCTGAAATGGCAGTTTAGAACAAGTGAAATTTATATGACAATCAGACTTCTGTAAGTTCTAGGCAAATTGTTAGCTCTAGAGCAACATCAATTATTGGTGGGTTAACCTTGTGGTGAGTTGACCTCAGAAGGCTGCTAGATGTCCACCCAGCAGCTCTCACACTTTCCCTCCCCTACAGGACAGGGGGAGAAATTAAGCCAAAAACACTCATAGGCTAAGAGAATGACAGAGTGATCGTTCACCAATTACGATCACAGGAAAACCAGACCCAACCTGGGGAAAAATAATTTAATTTATTGACAATTAAAATAGATCTGGATAGTGAGAAACAAAACCCAAATACCTTCCCCCCCATATCCCTCTTTTCTCAGGCTCAACTTTACTGCTTTGTTCCTGACTTGTCTCCCAGGACCATGCTCCCCAGGTGGTGTAGAGGGATGCAAAATGGGGGGTTGGAGTCAGCCCATAACGTCTCCTTGCTGCTGCTTCTTCCTCCTCACATTTTTCCTGTGTTCCAGTGTGGTCTTCTGCAAGGGCTTCAGCTTCCTTCAAAGTATGTCCACCTGCTCCTGTGTAGGGTCCTCCAGAGACTACATGGAAATAACCTGCTTCACCTTGGTCCTCTCCACAGGCTGCAGGGAAATCTCTGCTTTGGCGGCTGGAGCACTTCTTCTCCCTCCTTTTTCTTTCACATTGCTGTTCACAGTTTTGCCTTCACTCCTTACTGCTGTGCAGTGCTTTGCCCTTTTTTAAACCTGTTTTCCCAGAGGTGCCACCACCTTCACTGAAGGGCTCAGCTGTGTCCTATGGTGTGTCTATTGGAGTCAGCTGGAACAGCTGAGGGCACTCCAGCCCCTCCTTAGAGAGGTCACTCCTGCACCCCTGTCAGCTGATGCCTGGACACTTGCACTGGTTACAGTTTCATGGTGTTACAGGTGTCTTTGGTAGATATGTCAGTTTAATCAGACCCTGTACTGCTTGAAATGAATACAGCAACACTCTGTTTTCACTCCTCTACACAGATACGATACATGAAACCTAAGGTTAGATGGAATGTCTATTTGAATATCTTTTCTTGTACTGAGTCTGGTTGAGACAGAGTTAATTTTCTTCATAGTAGACTGTTTGAATTTGCGATCAAAGAGTGTTGAAACGCACTGACATTTTAGCTATTGCTGAACAGTGATTAAACCGCATCAAGGCTTTCTCTGTTTCTTACTCTGCTGCCCCAGAGAGTAGGCTGGGGGTGGGCATGAGGCTGGCAGGTGACACAGTCAGGACAAACAACCGCAGCTGACCCAAGGGATATTCTTAACATGTAACATTGTGCTCGCAATAAAACAGAGGGAAAGGTAATTGCTGATCATTGTTCTGCTGGTAGAAGGTAGTGACTTCCTTTGCATCACCTGTTTATTTTCTTTTTTTCCTTTACTTATCAAACTATCTCTATCTCAAAGAATGAGGTTTTTTTGTTTGTTTGTGGGGATTTTGTTTGTTTGTTTTTCTTATATTTTGCAATTCTATTTCCCATCCTGCTGGGGGGAGCAAGTGAGTGACTGGGTGATGGCTTAACTGCCAGCTCATGTCAACCCAGAACATTTCTGCTGAATTTAAGTATCAGAATTCAAGCACCTTTGAAAATACAGGCAGAAAACCAGTCAGATTTTTGTGAAAGCAAAAAGATTATGACATCTGAGACAGTTGTCTGTGCAGTAGATGTTCTATTCTTCCTTTATAGTGAATGCAAAGAAGTAGAGACTGATAGGACATGATTCATATGATTCATAAGATCAGTGCAGGTAAGACTGATTTAGCAGGTATCTTATTCATAGATCTATTTTGGTTCTAGATTCTGACTTGGGTGAGAATACAAGACCAGCCATAGTTTGCTGCTTAGGTTACACACAAGATGAAGCAGAAATATGAGTAAGTCTGTTAAAAAAAAATTTGGCTCTGAAAAAAATGTTCAGTTCTTGCTGTAGGCAGGCCTGCATATTGACTCTTTTATGGCTCAGCAATCCTAGTTGGATGAATTTATATTTGTATTACCAATCATGTATAACAACCAGAGTTGAGCAAATAAATTATATTTTACTTCAACAAGTCATTTTTGCAAGGCATTCTATCAGAAAAGTGATTCAGATACTTCAGTACTAATGCCTGTTCAATTACAAACTTTTCAAAGGGAAAACTTTAAGGGGTAAGTGCAAATTATTAACACAGAACACTATAAGGATTTGGTAATATACACATTCAAAGATCAAGTATGTGTCACCAACGAGACTTCATTTTATAGTTTAGGCCTTTTTTGTGTCTTATTTGGGTCAAATTTATGTGAGAAATTTGCATAAGTCAGGAGAGATCTTTGTCATATGATTCATCATAACTCATTAAGTTCTTTGTTTCCATATATATAAATGAACTCTACTGAAGTAAAACACAAACGATTGCACTTGATTGACCCTGAAGTTATACATTCTTGATAAAAAAGGATGGAGCATCTTGAAAGCCATATGCCAACAGATGTAAAGGAGATGAATTCCAATATAAATATGGTGATTATTTCTGGTCAGCACTGTGAGCAGCAAATTTTAAAAGCATGCAAGCAGAGAAGGTGAGAAGACAAGATTAAAAGGCAAGAATATTGATCTAATCCTGCAGCTTTGTGTTTCAGCACATCATTCACTTTTAGCTCTCTTTCTTAGTGGCAACCAGATTGAAAAGCTTGAGCTTTTTTCTCTATTTTATGGCTACCTCTCTATACACAGAGGGTTTTTTTGCTAAGGATGATGGAGAAGAGACTCGACATCCTTTAAGGCAGAATAGAAACATGGTATTCTGTTAAAAAATATTAATGTAGTATCTTTATTAAATAAGTTTGATTGTACACAGATGTATTTTAATATTCATAGTTGAAGTAATTTCCTATACCAATGTTTTTTCAGTAATATGTATATAAATGTGCATAAATGTATATCTATGTATATTTTATACAAATATATGCAAAATATGAAATATATATACTCATATATAAATATAACGAATAATAAGGATAATAAACAATAAAAGCTGAGCAAGAGAGGAAGTGGAAAGAAGCCTAATCACTTAGGATCTTTACTGATACTTTATTAAGCATACTAGACAATCTGTGATATTGCAATTGGAATTAACTACTTGGAGGAGGATCGGGCTATGTGACTATTTTCCAAGTACAATGTTCTAACAAAGTATTTGAGGTCTGACCTGGACCTCTTGTATTTTGTTGGTGCCATCTATCCCAGCTGAGTTAAAGAGATGTTTCCCACTGGCTGGGTCAGTAGCAGCTGTCATAAGCATTTCTCAGTCAGCAGGAGTCATTCTTGAGTCAGTGGGAGCTGTCACAAGGCATTCTGACATAACATGCATCATGCTGGAAGTGAGACTGACCTCTCCAACCTCTCTTGCTATTATATGCAGATAATCAGGTCACTCCACCCATCTGGTAGCTCCCATTGAGCTCATCGCAGTCATTCAACCCCTGATGTTACTGGCCTGACTATCTTTTCAGGTGCAACAACTAAGTATCTGTGAAACTTTGTCCAAATCAATGAGATTATACCAGTGCGTAATTATTGTGCACTGCAGAATATGGTCCTTTATCTCACACCATTTTACCCTGCAAGCCATCAAAAGGGGAGTTTGGGTAGCATTTGAAAAGACTGCATAATAACAGCAGATGCTCAGTTATGTGCAAAGTATCTGACACACTAAGTGTCTAGTCCTGAAAGTGCCCTGAGTTTGGCAAGTAGGGACTTTTGACAGAGTTTTCTGTGCAAAAACCTTTCACGCTGTTGGAGGGTCAAGTGTTGAAGAAAAGACTACTCAGTGGATGTTTTACTCTCTGCAGTAGGTGATGGATAATACTGAAAAAATTGATGTATTTTACCTCTGCCTAAGTTTGCAACCATGAATTCTTTTGTGAAGGAAGTGCCTGAGCTGTCTCTTTCAAAAAAGAATAGTGGTCACTACTTTTAAGGTAACTATTCATGCTACTTTGCTTTATCCAGTAGTTCCTGGCTATACTATAGCTGAATGCTGAACATTCACACAGAACATGAGACACTGTTGCCCTAAATTTCCTTTGTGATTCAAGGGAATTAAACCCCACAATGCCTATTGTGCAGAAACACTTCTACCTAAACTACTACCTGAGAACAACATGAGTATGAGTGAGAGGAAGCGCTTCACTGCTCCTTTAAAAGTGGCTTCCCTGTGCCATATTTTTAAAGACAAATCAGATAGACAGGTACAGTCTGCACTACTGGGAGGGCCTGAGCAGGGCTCACAACTTTGAAGCTTTTTTCAGAGTGTGATACTTATATATATCTCATCTCACAGGCTGTGGAACACACAGGCTGTGGAAGAGAGACTTCTGTACCTTTACCTAGTAGTAGGCTAAAGCATCTCCAAGTGTAACATCTATATCTCCCCCAGCAGAACTCTGAAGATCAGTCCCTGGGACATCTGCAGTAGTCAGTTTCAACTTCTGTTGTTGAAGTATTTCAATTTCACATGTAGAGATTACAGAGTACATGGTCCCCGAGATAGTGTGAGAGCACGTGTCACTCTGTGACCTAATGACAAGTCACAATGTGTGTGATGAAGGAGGAATAGCCTCCTTTCATATGCCTTTATAAATATAAGCTTTCTCTGGATTATGAATGAGGACTCTGTTCTTCTTAGTCACGTGGAAAGTTCAGATCCAGAAAGGCAAAAAGATAAATGATCCCTGGTTTTCCACTTCCAACATCTCTGTTCTCACTGCTACTGTTGAAAGCTAAAAGAAAGAGAATAGGAAGCTTTAGGAGCTTTCTTTTGTGTGGTCCTTTTCAACGTCAGCTGTGTATATGACTGAAGACTGTGACACATGCTCAGGAAGATACTGTTTGGTAGGTAATGAAAGGGACAAAAAATATTACAAAGTGTTTTTTTAAGGCAAGGTATTAGATTTCATGACACATACTTGGTCCTAGTTCTGTAGAAAGTGAGACCAATGCGACCTCTGTTTGGTAGAGGATTCTGCTACAATACCTGGAGGCACAGTGAGAATGAGGAGACCAGGACATACGGTGAGATGTGATCATGAACTGGATTACTATTAAGATTCTGTGCATAACCTTCCTTCTTTTGGTACTTGGTCATACAATGGTTTGTATTTTCTTGTTTTATATGGTTGTAACTAGTAGCATATTCCAATACATTCCACCACTGGCTTCTATACCAGTCTCTTTGCTCTAAATTAAATATTTTGTCTCCCATTTGAGATCCAAGTTTATAATTAATCTCTATATTAAGTTTCTCTCTGGACTGTAGGTTTTATGTGGTCTTCTATAGTCCTATACACTGTCTCTTGCTTCTCTCCTTTCAAGAATATTCAACGTATTCCTCATTGTCTCACCATCCAGTGGTGTTGTTTTCAAAGGAAAATTAGCCCAGATGTCAGATTTTAATGGAAAGCAAACTCTGCTATTCAGACTAGTTAGCAATCCCTGCTTTTGGGAACAGATCTGAGCCATTCTTCATGCTTCTGAATGACAGACTAAAACAGAAGTCCAACATGGTTGATCAAATCTCTTTACATTCTTTTAGCCCACAATGAAGCAGCATGTGCTAAATAATCCCTATCCTAAAAATTCATTGAGCAAGCAAACAAAAACAAATTCCAAAACCCTAGAGCAAAACTGGAGGAGAACATATTATATAAGCATAAAAAAATCAACCAAAGAAAATCTCTTCATTCTCTTCCCTGACCCCATAATATTCAAGCAGATATACTTTAATGAGATTAGGCTCCTTCCTTCTACTTAATTTTATTAAATGTTTTTTATTAATTACTCAATGTACACCATATAGACAGGAAATATATGTTCAAGGACCACTGAACACTGAATTTCCTGAGTGCATCACAATTACAGAATCATCTGTGCTTTGAATCACTGTGTAAATTTGCTATGTTTAGCAGCTTTGTACAAATCTTGATTCTTGCATGTGTTGAAATGGTAATGAATGTTGTTTTTGTCATTCAGCCACTGTGACTGCATGTGACCACCATGAACTTTTTGTTTCACCATCACGTGAAAATGCATTTTCCTTATTCTATATTACCATCAAAAACTTGTCACTGTAGATTTACTATGATGACATACAGGAGTAACAAATTCGTGTTTGAAAACCACAGAACAATGTAGCTGACAGGCTGCAGAAAGGCACAATGCAAATAAAAGAAATACTTTACTTGCTTTATCTTACTTTTTATTAACTTCATTTGTTTTCATTTCTTAAACTCCAATTATATCTTTATCACATTTAAAAGGTCACATAGATGGCTTATCCAGTATTATAGACCAATAATTCTATCACAATTAGCATTAGGCTTCCTGGAATTAATTAGGCTACAAGGGATCTCTGGAGTTTATTTAGTCCAATGTCCTGCACAAGGGTCAACCTGGAAATGAGATCAGGTTACTTCAGCCTTTGTCCAGCCATTATCCAAGCAACTTGTTGCAGAATTAACTATTCTTTGTGTCAAAGATGTTGCCTGTATCTCATTGGAATTTCCTTTGCTGTGACAAGTGGTTGCTACCTCCCAGTCTTCGCAAAGAACATGTCTCCCTCTGGTTTTTAACCCCCATTGGGCAGAAGAGGAAGACTCCAATCACATCCCTCCATAGTCTTTCTTTTATATAACTATCTATATATATCTCTTAGCATCCCTTAAAATTACAATCCTACCTCAACTGAACTTGAATTTTCTGAGCTGCTGCACACATGAAAGTTACTTGGATCAGAATGTCTCTACATTATGAAACCTTGATTGTCCAGGTTAATGTCTTAATTTTGTACCTCAGGCCCATCTTTTAATCATTTTTTGGGAGGCTAAATTCCTACATGAGTGAATGAATTGTCTCAGAAAAAAACACCATACTTCAGGAAAAAAATATGTCTGTTTTACCTATTGTATGTTTTCAAGATTTCTGAATAATCTATTGCTGTTTAATTGTTTTCTAACACTATGCATTCTGATACCTGTTATATGTGATTAGATGAACATGCGTTGTTGTCCAGTATCTCAATGTTCTGAAAACATCTCATTACTTACAGAAAGCTGGGAATTAAATAAAATTAGTCATAGCATTGCAGATTGGTCTGAAAAGGAAACAAATTGATGAAAATTAAGCACATAATATGCTGGAAGAAAAATGCACAGGAGGAGGTAAAAGGAACAATTTTTTTTCTAAAATAGGGAAGAACATAGGTTCTTCAAACAATTTAAAATGATCAATTTTAAAGTTATTAGTTGAGTGATTCCTTTTCATCCTTTCAAGATACTCTGAATTATATACAAAAAAGTCTTTCTAAGAATAACCACATATTCAGAGTATAATGTCCTTAGGCTGATCACCACAAACCATACTAGAAAAAAATTGCCTGGTGACTGGCATGTATAAGTCTACTACAGTGTGCCCTGAATTCTGTCACTTTTGATGTAGGCATTAAACACCCGTGCTTACTGCTACACTTAGCCTAAACAAATGGAGTGTTGTAAATTGTGTTTCAGAACACTGTAATTTTGAATGCACCAGAGTTCCTCAGCACTTTCTTCAGTTAGCGCAGTCATGTCAATCATCCACCTTTTGGTACATCAGGGTTTTCATTAGTTCTATAACTTCCTGACCTTGTGCCAGACTTGAGCAGACAGGTAGTTCATAACCCTTTACTGTCAGAATTAGCATTCATGATACTACTTAAACTGCAGAGCAAATTTAGAGTTCATTATTAAATGAGGCATATGTTACTACACTTATAACTGATTCAGTCTAGTTATTTTTAGTTTGACCTTTTCTGTATTCATCAAATCAGCTTTGAAATAGACATTGAGGTACCCTTTACTGCTAGTTATAAAAAATCTTTCTTTTTTCTTTTTTCTTTTTTTTTTTTTTTTTTTAAATGGAGTTTTCTGGTGAATTCTCATACATCAGTACTTTAGTGATATACTAAACACCTTGCTGTTAGCTTAAGTAAAAACAAGATAAAATGGAATCACATGGATGTTAACGATCATATTCTTTAGCTATATCATCCCTCTTTGCCTTTACTGTGATGCTGAGAACTGGAAGGCTAGCACGGTCACTTCAGAACAGGATGGAAACCTCCACCAAGTATGACAAAAATGTGCAAAGGTAAGAGTATAGACATTATTAAAGTGCATTTAGCCCTAGTGTAGTTCCGCAGATAAAATTTCCCAATTATTATTCTGATTTTCTGACTATCCTGTCCTCCTTCTCCTGTGGTAAGGCACTGAGAACAGAGACACTAAAAATTCAAACCCACTGGAACATAACAGGCGTAAGAACGGTTTCTTGTCATTTTCCTTTCACTGTCTCATTTTTCTAAATTTTAACATGGAAAAGACTCCCAACTGAAAATAGTTTTAAATTCTATAATCTTACTAGGGCTCCACAAATCATTAATCCTCAATTATTATTATTTTTTTTTTTAACTTAAAAAAAATTCACATTTTTCAATGATGCCCTCACTGACTGGTTTTCACTGATATAAAAGGATAAATGTTCTCATAATATATTAGAACATATATTTATGAAAATGCTATTATATTGACAAACCATAACACTAGAAGATATATTCAAAACTGATCTATTTGCATATGTAGGAGTAGAAAAGAAGTTTTGATTTAGAAAGATGTTAAATACGTATATTACTTTGTGCTTCACCTCACAGAATGGTTAGAATTGGAAGGGACTTCTGGAGATCATCTAAGAACAGCATGTGACTGTTTACATGTTTATAGACATGCAAATACTTGGAAACTTACTGAAGAAAGGTCAAAACCTTCTTTTTATTTTTTTCTTTTCTTTTATTTATTTTTTTTTTTTTTAACCAATACAACCAGTCTTGTAATTAGAAAATGTGCAAGTATATTGGACAAAAGTTTTAGAGGTATTTAAATATTCAGCTCCCACTGAAATAAATGGGAGCTGATTAACAGCTTTCAAAAGTCTAGTCAGCACTATCATTACCCTTATGGACCATTAAGATGTGGAAACTACTGCATTTTGTGTTGAATAGAGAGCTCAAAAATTGCATTCTCCCTTATTTCTTTACTGGCAGGCACAGGGCTCACTTATTGTCACATAGTAATATTGTACCTTATGAGCATGGTTGTGTTATACAAACGCATACAAAACCACTTTGTTGAAGTAACCATTTGTAGTACCTGGAAAACAAATCACAAAACCTGCAAGAATTGTAACACTGAAGTGTCATGTTTGAACTTTGGGTTCTTCTAAAAAGTAACAGTAACTCATTCTCTTAGCAAAGCTATCTAGTATTGCTGTATGTGATAATCTGTTTTCTGCATGAAAGGGATGAAGACTATAGTTCATATCCAGCATGATGAATTTAGGAACCTACTTAAGACAGACTTAAGACTCACCCTCTGGAAGAGTTCAGGGGCATTGGCCTTTCTTGAGAGACTTGAGGAGGGAGTGTGTATGAGAATTAGATGAGTAAGAAGAACTTCCTTTAGGATAGCTAGTTCTCCTCCCAGTGCTATACACTTGAACTATAGATGGGTTCTCAGCTAAGTCAGGTGCCTAGTACAGTTACACTGAACCTAGCAAACAGCTTTCATAAAGGCATGCTGTGGTATAAACAGGGAAGAGGCACACTGGGACAGAGCTTACTGAGCAAGTTTCTTATCTGGGGAACCTGGTCATAAACATAACTATTCTTTCACATGAATCAATTTGCAGAAAGAAAACAATGTATGATTACCCTTATTTCATTTACCTAAATTGACATTTTGGTTGTATTCTTGCCTCTAACACTCTTTTTGTGACTAGTCAAGTACTCAATAAAGATGCTTCTGCTGTGTTAACAGGAGGTAAGCAGATTGATTTTCTGCACAAATTATTTTTTTCTGATTTCGTTTTTAGCTCTGTATATTTATTACATTCTACATCCTGAGGACTATTTTGCACCTTTTAATGGATGTTGGAAGCTCCCACAACACCTTCAGTGCTGTAGTAAAAAGCTAAGTATTATACAACATTCAGCATAAAACATGGCACAGTTTCCTTTACTTTCTGACAACATTTGTGTATGTGTTACTAAGTGTTATTGTTCAGCCTTCTAGAATGTTTCAACTTAATAACATATATTAAGCTCCATAACCACTTGAAGACATGCAAGAATTATTATTAATAGAGCACTGTTTATGGAGCTTTGCTAACATTTTTATTTCCTTCAAGTTCTACAGAAAGATTCGGATACATACAAAAATAAAACTTCTGAAAATCAAAGATGGAGGAGTGTGCTTGTAATTTAGGTACCCAATGTAATTTGCTTTCATTTAAGAAACCACCTCTACCACCAACATTGCCCAGAAGGGCACTCCAGGGTTCTTTGTTTAAGCTTCTTGTCATAAACTCCAGAGGGAACCAAAGAGAAATCTTGGAGTGTACACTGCAGACACAGCCCTCCAAGCTTTGATGGAAGATAGAGGCTCAGGTTTTCTATCTGGTTCTGCTCTTTCCTTGGTTGCTCCTTTACACAGTATTTACACGGAATTTAGGTGAACAGGTTCTCAGATCCAGACTGAGTCTAGCTTTAGGTGGGTGCTAAGCACAGAACAGGTGTTGTGAATGAACTTAAATTTAAGGATCCTGGCAAATCTCAGACCAAAGTAGGGGAAACTTAAAATTATTTGTTGTTTGAAAGCAGATGAATTCAATTCCTTCTTGGGTTTTAGACAGTCTTGAAAAGGTCTCAATCATAAAGCTTATGGACAAACCTGAAATATTTTAGAAATATTTTTGATTTTTACGTGACATGATGTCCAGACATGAAAATACAGAAAAATTCTTTTTTTTTTTTCATTTGTAGAAAATATTAACAAATTACATGAGTGCTTCCCTACTCCAATTTTGGAGGATAATATATTTTCCCTACATTTTAAATTAAAATAAGAATGCAGATTTCTAGAAAAATACAAACACAGATATGAGTCTTGTAGCAGACACAGTACAAGCTGTATTTGCCCATGCTGTGTTATGCAACAATCAAAGGAGGATCTCCTTTCAGAACAATGAGAAATACTGACACTAATATTAAACTTTAAATGAGATGCCACATCTGGTGTTTCAGCACAGAAGCAAAGTGCTTACTGGTCCAATTTGATTATCCAAACTTATAATACTAAAAAAATCCCAAACAATAAGGACTATTCACTGGTCCTTTTTGGGACCAAGAAGAATATATGTCCACTTGAACTAAAGAATCCTGACTACTGATTATCTTTTTCTTAAATTACTTATCTCATAGATAATAGGTTTTTTATTTCAGATCATCTGAATATTCA
This sequence comes from Nesoenas mayeri, assembly GCF_963082525.1. Classification (NCBI taxonomy): domain Eukaryota; kingdom Metazoa; phylum Chordata; class Aves; order Columbiformes; family Columbidae; genus Nesoenas; species Nesoenas mayeri. The sequence continues at coordinate 179,459,722 of NC_137541.1, read as the reverse complement.
GCTAATATAAGCGAAAGAATATTAAACAGTATCTGCTTTTAATTTTGTTGGGGGTTCCTTGAAAATTGCAAGGAGCTTCAGACTGCCTTTTCTCACTGGCCTGATAATTTTATTTGATTAATGCTTACTTTCCCCTAGTCTAGTCTTGACTTGCAAACATCAAAAAATTAAAATCCACTACCTCCACAGCACTATATATACTATATATACTATATATGTACTATATTCTGCCTGAACTTTACTCCAAACTTCTATCCACTGTTTTATTTACACTTCATAGCCTTAATGAGGTCTTATATCAGGTAAGTCAGCTCTCTGTCATGAAGACAAGGCAGAAAATATATCTGTTTCAGGTTTTTTTTTTTGTTGTTTTTTTGTTGGTTTTTTTTTTTTAACATAAGATGTTATATACAGTCCTTGAATACGTTTTACTTGAACATTATCAAACAGCTTTGTACAGCCCTACACCTTAATGCCTCTGTTGCTTCTTCTTTATTTCTTAATTTGAAGGAAAATGCAGTTTCTGGAAAAAAAAAAGAAAAAAGAAAAAAGAAAAACAAACCAAAAAACAACCAACCAATCAACAACAACAACAAAACAAAAACAAAAACAGACCCACCCAGCCGTCCAAACAAAAATAAATGAACACCAAGCAACTGTCTTAGAAACTTCCTGAAATGATTCCATTTTTCTTCAGAAAAGAAGTGTGGGGAAAAAAAAAAAAAAAAAAGTCATCTTTGCTTTCATCGAACACCAGATCATTTTGACTTACCACCCTGAAGAGAAAGAATCTTTCACCGTTCAGTCCAATGCTGATATATCTTCACAAGGTGCTCTGGTACCCTAGAGTCCTGTCCCTCCTTCTTGTCTCCATTCTACTCTGTGGCTGGTTGCATGCCATCCTCACTCATGTTGCAGCCTTCTTTTTCCCTGAAGCAACACCATGTCACAGGTAACCCATGAAGAAAGCCTGGTTTCCCAAACAGAATTAAAGCAGAAGGCAATTGAACTTCAACTCATAAGAAGAATCATAGCGATGCAGAATGCGGAAGCTGAACCAGTGTAGAATAAAACATTCTATTATTTCTTAAAGCTTATGTGTAAAGCCTACCATGTAAAGCTTACTGCATTAACAACAACAAAAAAACACTTAGTTTTTCTTTCCTTCTATGACAAAAAACATCTGAAATATTTATGGTACAGGAATCCTGTACCATAGCTTTTCTTTCATAGGTGCAGTAGTAAGAGCTTTACAACCTCACATCATAGGCTTCAGCTGTAGCTCTTTCAGTGAATTTCCTTGTGTGCTCAGACTAGAGCTCCAGGAGCTGGGAATCACTCAGCAGTGGGAGGTAATGCAGTGAGCGAAGAGTTATCACAAAGTGTTTGTTGCTAAGCTATCTCAGAGATGAGACCTCTGTTCAGGTTTCAAAGATCATTCATTTTTTTGTATTTATTTATTTATTTGTTTGTTTGTTTATTTTTAATTTACCCCTCTCTTTTAATATAGATGAAGGAGAGCGATGTGAGAAACCAATGGAATGCCAAAAGTCTCTACTACAAAGTCATCAGCTTTAGGGCTATTATTTCCTTTTTCTCTCCATCTTATGCAGCAGATTCCACAAGTCTGCTCCTGAAGAGGAGGGATAGTGGTGATCACGTCTGTCTGGGGGCTGCATCCAAGCAAATCTCTATGAGTTGAGCTGAGGACAGAATAACTTGCAGAAATCAAGCCTCCAGCTCAAACCTTGCTGACTGCTGACTTTGCTAACAGATTCTTCAAAATGGGATTGAAGCCAGACTTCAAAGAGGAAGCCAAGTTCAAAAATAAGCCTTTTTTTTTTTTTTTTTTTTTTGCATTCAGAGCGGAGTTTAAAAGTTTACCTGCAGTGAGGGTTTTTATGACACCAGTTTCACTTTGAAGTCCAGATGCTAGACAAGGTACATCAGTTTCAAAGTGTCTATAGGCATAGGCAGAGATGACTGGGGTGCAAATACCAGGATGTTTCATGTGCCTACATGGATTTTTTTCTTTGTTTTTATTAGCATTAGAGTGAAACTTGTGATTTGGAAGACAAGGAGGTATCAGTGTCAGAAGATTTAGAATAATCAGGTAACTTTAAGGACAGCAGATTAGAATAAAATTATGTTTGTCATTCCTAAATGTGATAGTCACTTGTAATCTGTGAGCACATTCATTTCTGGGAATCATAAGGTTGGGTTCTACTCCTCTTAAGATCAGTTACAGCGGTAATTTTTCTTTTTCTATTCCCAACTATCATGTGGGAAACAAATTCACTTAACTAGTTCTGTTGAAGGGGAAGCTGCCTATCATACTTGTATATTTAAAAGCTCTGTAATTTCCTCTGAGAGTTATTTGAAAACACAAGGAAGATATTCCCACCTTTTCCCACAAAATTAAATTCATTTCCAATAAGGTCTCTGGGCAGTTGGTTCAGAATTCAAATTTTACAAAGTTGAAAAAGTTCAGAAGAAAGATTAAAACCTCCCAGATCTTTAGGATACCTAAACAATTAACTCATTAACTAGTAAAAGAAGACCTAGAAGCTAGTAACCCCAGATCAATCCAACTTCTTAAGCAACCACTTCCAATTTTTCTTCCAGAAATAAAAAGCGATAGGTAAAATTGAACTTTCAATGGAATGTAGATATCTTTAAATCAAATTGCATGGCAGGTTCTCTAGTATTTTGTAAGTTTGATTTTTTTAAGGGATCAGGATCATCCTGAATTCCTCTCTATGAAAAGTGCATGATCATAATCAGTTCTGCAAGAATGATCAAACATTTCAGGACTTTGAGTTTTACTGAATGATTACTTTTGTGAGTTAAGTTTTACATGTTTTCTCATTTAAAACAATTCCACTTACCTTGCATTGAAATGTCTGCTTCTGCCTTTTGTCAGCACGCTGAAAGCTGTATACTCACACACAAGACTGCCAGACCTGCTATACTGGTTGAGATAGATCAACTACTCAGGTGTTGAATGCTCATGTATAATTTATACAGGTGTAATGTGTAGCCACACATCAGTCATACAAGCAGAGAAGCCTTTTTTTGAACCAATATTTCTAAGTTAAAAGGGAGGAAATCATATAATTCTAAGTAACATGGGGAGGTTAGGTTAAGTGGCTGTGTTTCTTATGATAAATGCTCAGAAATAGCAAAAAATGCCAGTGCATTTTTTTCTACTTGAAAATACAAAAATACAAAAAAAAAAAAAAAAAAAAAGACTCATGTTTTTGTCTGTTGATGCTCTCTGCCATGTTCCTGCTGGTCAGATAAACTGCTTAGGAGGAAAGCTTTCTGTTCCTTTTTCTAGCATTGACCACTGCACACTGGTTTGGCCACCTCATTCCTTCTCTATCTGAATTATCTATCCCATTCTCATTCTTATCTTTACTTTTTGAACTTTAGACTTTTTTTTACTCTTTGAGCACTTCCTCTCTCCATTTTATTTTCAGCTCTATAATATTTATTCTCCAAACTATCTTTTACTTCAATATTTTCCCTTCCGCTCTCCTTCCATTGGTTAACAGTACCTTAATAGAACTGTTTCCAGAAACAAATCTGAGCTATAGTCTTCGTATGCAGAAACTCTTGTTGTTCCACTTTCTGTGTGCAGATCTCAGCACCTTATTTCCCCAAAACTTTCTTCAGTCATCCTCCCTTCTTCCCTTCCCCCCCTCCCCGGTTTTCTCTCTGATCAAACCTTTCTGATATTAAGTGTTCACTGTAGTCCCTCTCTCAACAGTTACCCTTACACAAAGCCACCCAGTGTATTCTTTGGGAGGTTTGTCTGGAGATCTGCGTTTTCTTCAAGTATTGTGTCTGATGTAATCCTATTAAACAGCATGAGACCATGCAGTTATCTTATACAAACCTCTGCCTACAAGCACAAAATCTAGTCCTAATTTAAAATGCTTAATTGTTAGGTGTATTTGTGACTTGCAGTTTAACCAGCCTCTCTTTAAGAAGAGCGTTAGTATTAGAGGCTCTAACCACAAGCAAGGTTGCTAAAATGCTCTGTTTTAATTACTTGTCAGCCATAAGTAGAGCTTTATTAGAAGAATTTTCTACTTTCTCTAGAAAATTACAATTTTTGGCCAGAATAAATGTATGTTTTCTACAGTTATAATTCCTTTTTTTCACATGAACATAGGTATCACAACAATAAGCTGTTGCCTTTCACTTTCTGGTTGAAATAGTCATGTTTCCATTTCCATTCTATCGAATGGATACCTGTCAAGATACCCAGTGTTATGATCCATTGTAGCCAAAGAATATCCTTAAAAAAAAAAAAAAAAAAAGAAAAAGAAAAAAAGAAACAGAAACAGAAAGGAAAAGAAAAAGGAAAAGAAAAAGGAAAAGGGGAAGAAAAAGGGAAAGAAAAATGAAAACATAGAAAAAAGGGAAAAGAAAAAGAATAAAAGAAAAAGAGCCTGAAACACATCATAGGCAATAGCCTACAACAGTGTCTGGAGGCAAAAGAATAATGAAACAACAGTACTATGATGCCTAAATAATATATCACAGAGGCATTTGTGGTAGCATCACCCAAAACATTTTTGGTGATTTTTTTTTTCATCAAGAAGTCCAAACTTTGTAAGGAATGAAAAATAAAAACATTCTGTCTAAGTCTTCCTATGATACTTTATTTATCAAGTTAAAAATAGACTTTATTTTGTCTGATCCTGTTGTATCTCTAGGGAACAATTGCCTGTGAAAAAAATAAGCAGCAACAAATAGAACAAAGCATAAGCATTTTTTTCATGAATGTCACTACAAAGAAAGCTGAAAAATGATGAGGTAGGTTGTTCATTTTATAGAATCACAGAATAGCCCTGGTTGGAAATGCCTTTTCCAATCACTTCCTACAATGAAAACCCTACCACGTCCCTGGGGAGGTTGTTCCAATGAAGGATCGTACTTACTGTACAAAATTTCTTTCTTATCTAGAGATGGAACGTCTCCCAGTGCAGCTTGCACTCTTTTCCCTATCTTCTCCATCTGCTCCTCAAGAGAAGAGAGCTTCCGTCCCCTTTGTAGCTATCCTTTAAGTACTGGAATGCTGTGATGAGGTTCCCCCTGAGTCTTCAAGGAGAAGAGACCTGATTCCTTCAGTCTTTTCTCAAAGGCTGGGTTGTCCAGCCCTTCAATAATCATTGTGGCCCTCCTTTGGACCCTTTCCAGTCTTTCTGCGTCTTTTTTGAATTGTGGGGACCAGAACTGGACACAGTACTCAAGGTGAAGCCTGACAGCTGCTTAATAGAGTAATTCTAAGGTAGAGATATCAAACTCATCTTCACCAGGGGCCACATCAGCCTCGTTGTTCCCTTCAAAGGACCTAATGTAATTTCTGGACTGTATAGATTACATTTGGCCCTTTGAAAGCAACCACGAGGCTGATGTGCCCCCCGGGGAAAATGAATTTGACACTCTTGTTCTAAGGTAATGCAAATAGTTTCTGTAAACGATATGTCAGCATTTAACCGGGAACAGGAGGATGACATTGTAACTGGAAAAGAAACCAGTATAAAATAATCTAAAAGACCTAGAATAAATAGAATAAAACTTCCATATTTTATTTTACATTTTATTGCATTCTGTGGTTCATTTATTTTCCTTTGATGTATCTTTATCCTGATATCCTCAGAAATATTATGATTTTTTCTGTGTGGCTATTTTATAAATTTATATGAACCTTCATGTTTCATTCTTTGAATCCAAATACAATATGGTTGTTGCTTCATAAATAAATATAATAATAGAGGTAAAAGTGTGTATCTGTAGAGAACATATCTACTTTGTCCTTATAGTATACATAAATATGAGTGTTGAGATGGATATATGTGGGGCAAATTAAGAAAAGATTTGAGTACTGCTAGTGGTTTATAACTATGCAAACTCAATAATAGCCTTCAAAAAAATACAGAAAAAAAGCAGGTGCATAATGGTATCCTTGAGAGAATACATTAGGAAAGCTCGAACAGCAGGGGCATTAAAGCACAGTAGTTTAGATAATGAAGTCAAATAAATTGTCTTCATTGTTGTGCCTTCATTGTCACCAAAGCACACTGTGACAAATGAAACAGACTTGTCTGATAGAAATCGTGAACATTCATATTTAATAAACAGTTATTAACACTTTTATAACATTGCTGTTTTATGTTCATGACATGCTCATTGCATTACAGCAAGTTTATTTCCTGTTTCATTTCTCCACTGTCATTGCGTATTGCAAACCTGTGCAAGACAGGTCTATTTTTTATATTCTACTGTACAGCATGTGAGTAACGTTCAGATCTTAATGGAAGTGTCACATCATTTCCAGACTAAATTGTCTAGTTTTAACAGCTAACAGGAATCAAATTAATCAGGAAAAAACAGAGTACAAACCAATACAAATGTTTCAGTTCCAAAGAAGTTGAGTGAGATACATGGAGGTCATGTTTCCTGGTTATCACATGAAATGGAAGTCATAGGCTTACTGGGGTGTTCAATTAGTTATCATTAGTAGTCCTATATTAGGAGCATACATAAAGGTTTAAACTGCTAGGAAAGTGCACGGCCTAACTGAATTTAATTGCACAAATAATAACATGGATTTTTTTTTTTTTCTCATTAGTTTGTCAGATACTGAGACACAAGAATACACGGAAGCTGAGAATATTTACTGTGCAAAATCTTTGTTTCAGAAGATTAAGGCTGAATCCTCTGACAAAACATCATCACAACAATTTGGAAGAATCTAGACAATCATTATGCCATTTGGCTCTATTTCTTTATGTAACACTTTTAAAACTTTTCCTCTGCACAACCAAGCTGCAGTAATGTGTCATGCTTTACTAGCACACTTCATAAGCACAAACTGACAGATAAGATGTTGAGTCCAGATGTATGAGATACCTAGAATATTTATTATCTTTAGCCTCTTCCTTCTGCACTCCAAATACCCACAAAAGCTACTCATTAGCTCCAAAACATCCATTTCCAGTTTGTCATGGAGTTTACAGTTACTGATTCAGGAACATGGAAATAAAGAAAAAGATATGCAGACTTGGTAAAGAAGCTAGCCAGGAGTGATAAAGAAGCCAGCCAGGTGAAGACTAGCCAGGAATGCCATAAGCACATACTATAAACATAATAATGACTTAATGCTATAAATTATAATCATAACATCAATGGGATATCATTTATATATACACTCACGCACATGTATATACACACACTTCTTGTATATATCTATTTATTTTTATATTTAAATTTATATTCATATATATTTTTAGATTTGAATTATAAATGTTGTATCTCTTCCAGCTTCCATGAGGAATCCTATTATTGGGAACTTAACAGATTACAAGTCACACAAAGATGCCTCTCTGACATTATCTTTGATACTTCTTGTTCTACAAGAAAAACTTTATAGAGTTTAAACTGTGGCATGGCACATTTGCATAATTTATTGATCCTGGCGCACAGCTAGACATCTGCTATTTATTTGTCCTTGCTTTACTACTGGCCATGCACTTTTATAAATAGATGCAGGTGAAGAAGAATTTGTGTCATTTTGATAGAATGAGGTGGATTTTCAGATCTTTGACAATTACTCTGATGTGCATAGAAATGGGATATACTAAGAGAGATTGAAGATTTTTTGTTTCTCAGTGGAAAAAAAATAAAAGAAATATGTGCCTTAATTTTATAAATAGGAAAAAAAAAAACCATAATACGTCTTTTCATGCTTGTATAAAATTTTGTGAAAAAGTTTCCCAACTGATCAAAGTAACCATCCATATTAAATATGAATGGAAACATAGTATATCTTCAGTGTTTGCACATAAAAAGAAATCCAATGTGAACTGCTTAGAATATTATCAATCAAATTTCTACTATGTCAGAATGCTCACTAACCAACTTCAGATTAATTCATTTAATTGAAACTAATTCCAGTGGTACTTTAATATTGAGAAGCACATGATCAGGACATAATTTCTTATGCAGGATTTCTCCATTAATATAAACCATCTCTATCTTAAAGTAGTTAAGAGATTAATACTAATTAAGGATTAGTGGATTTTCAAGCTTCATCTTTTATAACAATTTTTTTTTTAGTTAGTTGAGTGTCAAGACCCTTGAATATTAAGTTGTCTTTCAAAAAATGATACTGTTCTTCAGAAAAGATTATTTTTTACTCTTCCAGCCTCCCCTGCAGGAGCAAACTAGTACATAATCATACTAATTCATCTATTTTCAGTAGACAGTGACAAGTATTTGGAAATCTATATAACAGTGACACATTTTTTACTATTGTTACTGTAACAGGTGTAAAGTTTATTGCCTGAGAAAGACAATTTCAACCTAGCATTGCCATGCAAGTGGAGAGCTGTGATAACCACATCATACATAAAATGCACTTATCTTGATTTGCTGCCCTTACTTTCTTTTTTTACTCACTTTGCCACCTGTCGCCTCTGGTTATATATCTCAACTGAAATTTCTACGAGATTTCCAAATTACTGTTTTGTTCAGGAACTAAAAAAAAATGGGACCTTGTTTTTCACCTCTTCATGGAGCTTCAGATCAAGAAGTATTGTTTGTCATCCTGCATATTTTGCTGTATATGACATTGACAGTTACATTTTACCTAGACACAATTGGTTTTAACTCATACTTTGGTGTATTGAAGTGTTCTTACCTCACAAAGTTTCAGGTCTCTATTTGAAGTCTTCAAGATTCAGAGACATATCTACTTCTATTTCTGATTTTCTCTCAGTGTTAATTACTTAAATAAATCCTTTTGTCTCCTGTGAAGTTGTCTGTCTTTAACTTCCAACCAGTAGTTGCTGTCATGTCTTGTTCTCCTCAACTAAAAGTGCTTTCTATTCAGAACTGACTAATCATGGAGGAAAGTCATCTATCCCCCAAAGCATATACAGCATAGTCAGGAAGAGCTCAGCACTGACACTTTCACAAATGCACTCACGTTAGACTTTGTTGCTCACTAACATAAATGTAGGCTATATCATCCAGGTTCCTCTGTAGCTGAAGGAGGAAGGAAGGAACCTCTAAGACCAAGTCAGAACTTTGGATGAATCACCGTCTGAGTTTATTGAAAATGCCTAATTGAAGTATACAAAGACAAACTTGAGCATATCCAGGCCTTAAGTAACTTAAAGTCTATTTAACATGTATGAGGTATACTTAATGCTTTTTATCATACATAGTATGACATTTTTATCACACAGTAGCATGATAAATTCCTCATAAACATATTAATATTTGAATGAGAGCAATTGTATTTTCCCATAAAAGCACATTGACTGTCAGATTCATTATTTCTAAACTTCAGTAGAAATATAAATATGAACATCATCTCAGATTACTTTTTCTATTACATGCTTAAAATTTTTGTCATGCTAACCAGCTTACTCTCACTGATCATTCTACTTATTCTTTCTAAACACTGGAACAGCACTAACATTCTACTAGAATTAATATCTTATGATCTCCTCAGCCCACTTCTGAATTGAGAATAAGGTGAAAATTATTGGTGTTTGTTGACTTAATGTTGTTTATCCAAAGATGCTTTTTAATGATTCCCTTGGAACAGGAAATACTTCATTATCTCCATATGAGATATATATATATACATTTAAATTTTTATCATATGCAAAGAAAGAATTCTTAACACTTCTTCATTTTTTCATCACTATTAACAGATTGCCTTGTCTAAGTAGTAATGGGCTTTACAGATTTCTCAGGAATTTATCACTGGAACATTTATTTTAAATGTATTGCAACGTATTAGTAAGTAAGAGTTGTCTTCTATTAGTCACAGTCTTGACATTTTAAAATAATTTAGCTGGATATTTTCTATCTTGTTTAATTTGAAACAATAAAGCAAACTTTTCAGATTTTCGGGTTTTCCTCTTTATGCATTATAACTGTTCTTTATGAATTATTGCAAAACATATGGTGTAGCCAATACAGCTGTCTGTAAATATAGTAATTCTATCAAGTGCCAACAATAAAACAGGTACAAAAACTGTGTTCTCACCCACTGCTCTTTGCTTCATAAAGGACCTGTAGTATATAGCATCAAATGTCAGTTCAGCAGGATAGACTTCCAGCTGATACCTAAGAATCTCACACAAGGCCTAGGCCATCCAGCAACTGGTAGTATGTTATTTTTCCACACAAAGCAGAAAATTTAAAAAAAAAAAATGAAACAAAACACCAACAAGCTAAAGCAAATATACAAATACACATATAAACATATTTTCGTATGCATATGTTTGTGTGGTTGTATGCATATATGAGCATATAAATGAAGATCTTTGCAGTGAAGTAGACAACAGATAAAGTAGTTTTATAACTCTATGCTATGTTGTTTGGTGAAGTACTACATACTTTACTCTGAGTGGATGACTGATCTCTATATTATCCTGGTTTTCTATTGAAACTGAACCTAATACAGAAGTTATCAACAGTGCTCTTTAGGAAAAAACAAACAAACAAAACATATCATAAAATGTAGAGGACAACAATGCTAAAGAAAATATATTAAAAATATGAAGATCAGGTTATTTCCTTCTAGAAGAACAACATGCAAACAAAGCTTAAAATATTCTGAGAGCCTTTGTAAATGTCACATACTTATTAAGAATTTTTATGGTTTCCAAATTAACTTTTGACACCAATCTTTTATCTGCCAAAATCAACTCATGTCTAAAATGAACATCACATCTGAGTACATACTGTAACTTCTACATTATTGGTTTTTGCCATAGCTTTTAGCAGTTAATGGTATTTTAAGCTTCATAGCCCGGCATTACTCATTTCAACTGTAAAGAAACCACAGATTGTGTCCATGCATATTTCCAGTCATTTGCTTTGAAATTAATTTGGCAAAGGAGCAGATGGATGAAAAATAGTAGACAGGTGAGGAACTTATCTGCCCAAGGCTGTGCATAGAGTATCTGGTGTATAAAAATCTCTTCATAAATTTCATCAGGTTTTTCACATCTCAGGTGTCTGAAAGGTCTCAAATTTCAGGTCTTCTGTTCCTTGAGATATGTTAGATAACTTTCCTTGTCAGTTACCAGTCACTGGAAGATTCTCTCTCTATTGTCCAGTATAATACTAGCTCTGAAGCCAGCCCTTGTAATTGGAAATTGTAACCTATTATCTTTTAGAGACTTTAAATAATATGTTGGAGCTTTTTGACACTTTTTAAGATATCGTAACACTCTAATGTTTGGTTTGGGGTATTCTTGAGGTAAAGACATACAGCTAACTTGTTCTTTTGAATAAATCTTCATCTTCAGGCAGACAAAAATGCAAAAAGGCAAATAAAAATATCAATTTATGGCATCCAAAACTGACAAAACACCTACATTTTTTCTTAATTAAAAAAAAAAAAACAAAAACAAAAACAAACAAACAAAAAAAAAGAAAAAAGAAAAAAATAATGTTCTAAATCTACTTATACTGTATTTAATTTAATCGGAAAAGTTCATTTCCTGCAGCCAGAAGATTTACAGAAGTCACACTCTTCTTCCAGATTTTTTTCCAGAATCCTTTCCTTTCCAGTATTCTGTACCTCAGATTGTATTAAAAAGACAGCTATTTTTGCTACTACTTATTACATTTAGAGCTAACATTATTTATTTTTTTTTACAGGATAATCCATCTTCTCTCTTTAAACTTATTTACTTCTCCCCGTCTACAGCCATCTTCTCATCCCACCACTTCTTTAACATCAATATCCTAATTAGATTAATTTGTTCTGCAAAGTATAAATTAATCATTTAATTCCTTTGGAGATGCATATACTTCTTTTTGAAACCATCTGTACTTGACTGGCCAATTAGCTCCATGACTAAAGGATAAATTAGACAGGCAGTTTGTAATTTTCAGTATGAATTGTTTCTGTCTAGTAAATCACAGAATATTTTTGGTTGGGAGCGACCTTTAGAAGTGATGTAATCCAATCACTTGCTCAAAGCAGAACTAGTCATATAGATAGGTCATGTTGCTCAGGGCCTTGTCAAAGCATGTTTTAAAGAAATTTAAGTTCAGAGATTGGACAGACTCTGGGCGGCTCGTTCCCACGTTTTGTCACTCTCATTGGGAAATATTTTTTCCCTTATATTTAGTTGGAGTTGACTTTGCTGTAACTTGTGATTGTTGCGTCTAGTCCTTTCACCATGCACCTTTGGGAAGAGAATTTCTTTCTCTTCTCTGAAACTGCCATGTCCAGAAGGCTGAAGACAGAAATTAAATTTTCCCCTCAGCTTTCTGATCTCTGTGCTAAGCAAACTGAGTTCTCTCTGCCTTTCCTTGTGCTTGGTCTGCTTCGGCCCATTAATCATCCTGGTCACTCTCCATAGGACTCATTCCAGTCCGCTGGTGCCTTTCTTGTACTGAGGACAATTCTCCAAATGCAGGTTCACAGGTGTCAAGTATAGCAGCAGCAGCACAAACACTACCTCACCTTTCCTTAAGGAATACTGAGCCTGTCCTAACTTGGAATTTATCTACATTCAAATCTAAATGAACATCAGACTTAGTCAATAATATTTCTCTCCAGATTAATATTAATGGGAAAAAGGCAAAAAGCTTACATATATCCTCTCACAACTGTGTATTTTAAAAAATTGTGGAGATAGACAACTCCACTTCTTTTTTCTCTCTTTCTTCCTCTTCTCACTAAATGGAAACAAACCAAGTAGTCTGGCCTGTAAACTGACACACACAACTCAGGGTAATATTCCTGAGTCATGTAGCTTGGTCTGAATGTCATCTTAGTCTCAGGACAAAAACTTTTTATACCTTACTCTATTGATGAGCTAAGGATAGTCAATTGTTTAACCCTGAAGACAAAAAGTGAATCTGGAGCCATTTAGGAGAGGAAGAGCAGAAACTTTTTATGGGTGTCAAAGTCTTCATGTGTGAGTAGAAAGTGAGAGCCAAAATTGGCAGAGAAAAAGAATCAAAAAATATAAAGAGAGCAGGAAAGCAAAATGAGAGGTTACATGTGGGGTTTTTTTCTTAGTTTTTGTAAGATATAATATTGTTGACATTTTGTTTGGTTGGTTCATTGTCTTTGTTGTTGTTGTTTAAAGATAAATCTGTATGAAATATCATTTCTATGAAGCACAACAATTGCACTTCAGAACTAAACTTATTTTGGATGTGAGTTGTTTGTTTCCTCATATATATATATATATGTATATGTTTGGTTTTTTTTTAATGTGGGAAACAATTCTTGCTAGTTTTAGTTATAATGTGCAATACAAGACCTAATGTACATTTGTAAACAGGTAAATTCGTTGGTTTTGTTTTCATAAAACCCTACTCTGGCAGGTAAACAAGATATTAATCTTATGCAGCTTCTGAAAAAAAGTTACAGAATTTATTTTCATTTGGGTACCTAAAATAGAGACCTGTGCACTTTAAGAAACATCTGAAGTCTACAGGAAAAGAGTGTATTTCTTACAAAAAAAAAAAAAAAGTAATTTAATTTCACAAATAATCATCTTTCAATTCTTCTGTAATACACTTTGACCTTGAGGTAATGATTAGATCTAGTTGAAAATTTTCTGCCTAAGTAATTTTGGATCCTAGAAAGAATTCTTTACAACAGAATTTTTTTTTTTTTTTAATAACTATATTCTTTAAGATAACTCCTGTTTATATAGAAGAAACAAACATCTAAAGGCAAAAACACTGTTACTTGGAAAAACATAACTGAATATCATACCCTTAGTCTCTTCCATAACCTAGTCTCCTCAAGCAAAATGATTTTTATCTTGCACAGATATCCAAATATCCCATGAGACGTTGTTCCAGTCACGAAGAAATGACATTGTGATATTTGTTAAGAGAGGCAGTTCAAACTATATGAGAAAAGGCAGTCTGAGGCATACGAACTAAAATTTACAGGCCATAATTACAGAATTCTAAAAAAATTGGATCTTTTTCTCTCTCTTGACAAATTCTAGAACCTTCCTTTAGGAAAGACTCATGTTTTCAGATCAAAGCTAACCCTGATGTGCAACACAAGTACAGCTAAGCACTCAATTACCTGTTGAACAGTCACATATTCTTTAAAAGGAATCTTAAATTCAATGTTATGTTAATTTTATTATCTCCAGCCTATTACTAATATATTCATGATCACAGCTCTTTAAAGATGATTTTGTGGCTGGCTTACTCACCTGCTTCTAACCCACTCTTACCTAAAAACAACACAATTTTTGAAATATTTACTCAAGACTAATGAGGATGTCAAGACTAAGCCCTGTTTGCAGCAAATTTGTAGGTTTTTTTCTAAAAATAAATGGAAAGATAATTGTTAAATATCTTATTAAAGTGATGATATTTGGCATACACACTTTTCTAAATAGAAACCTTTGATACATTCCTCGAGATCTTTATTAACACAAAATCTTTAAATAAAAAGCCGTCTTTACTTTTTGAGAAAGAAAGAGTTGCAGACCACTTAAAATGGCAGTCTAAAAAGTATAGAAGCTACATATATTTTGCATGTCAATGATCTGTAGTCTGAATCACTGTATGTGCATGAACCAGGTATGACTGCAAACAAGTTGCGAACATCTATATGCTTTGTTTGCTTTATGACAACTACTTCCTTCTGAAGACATTGCAATGAACCCTTCTAATCACTCAATGATCCTGAGGGTATCTTCCAAATAAAATTATTATCTGACTCTATGATTATATGATTATACGTGCTTATAAAGGAATTGTAAAACTCTGGATAGTCACTTCTTTTAAGAAATTGTGGCATTGCTGTTTTGCAGATGACTTTGTGAAGGCTTACTAACCCGTTCTAGTAGAAAAACTTATGAAAACAGATCATAACTGGCTGCCTTTTTTGGAGTGTGGTGGTGTTTGATTTCAACATGTGATGTGTTGAAACCAAAAAATGAGACAAAGAAATGAATATCAATGACAAAAGCTCAATAGTCTTGGAAAGGTAAATTATTCAGAGATATACATGGTCACTAGCAATTATTGGCAGGTACTAGTAAAGAGACAGATAGGTTCGGCTGGAATTCCATTTCAGTACATATTGAATCCTAAACATTTAGAATGGTTAGAATGTGCTGAACATCATAATCCAAAAGACAAGCTTTTATTAAACCTTGGGTGTAAAATTTGTTTCATGAGATAAATGAAAAATTAATCATGCAAGATCTATTCCAAATAATGGCAGAATACAAATACATGTAAAAAATATCAATATTTATAGTACAGTAAGAAGTATCTATTTCTGATCAGACTGGAATAAGTTAAATAGCCTCTTGTTATAATATTCACAACTGTATATCACTTGTACAGTTCTTATACGCACATTTCAAAATGCACATATGCAAAATAGGTTACATATAGTTAGAATTCACACTGTACTTTATGTATGATATCAATCATACATTTCATTAAGTTGGAAAATATATTTTTTTAATTAATAAGTTTAAGAACTATATCTTTTAAAAGGATAAACTAACTGCTTGAGAGAGTCCAGCGCAGGGCAACAAAGATGTTTAAGGGAGTGGAGCATCTCCCTTATGAGGAAAGGCTGAGAGAGCTGGGTCTCTTTAGCTTGAAGAAGAAAAGACTGAGGAGTGATCTCATTCATGTATGTATATATGTAAAGGGTCATGAAGATGGAGCCAGGCTCTTCTCAGTGATAACCAATGATAAGACAAGGGGCAATGGGTGTAAAATGAAATACAGGAGGTTCCACTTAAAATAAGAAGAGTCTTCTTCTCAGTGCGGGTGCCAGAGCACTGGAACAGGCTGCCCAGGGAGATTGTGGAGTCTCCTTCTCTGCAGACATTCCAACCCGCTTGGGCACCTTCTTGTGTAACCTCATCTGTGTGTTCCTGCTCCAGCGGGGGATTGGACTGGATGATCTTTCGAGGTCCCTTCCAATCCCTGACATTCTGTGATTCTGTGATTATTAAATTCTGAGAAGAAATTATCAAAAATGGAAGAAGCCAAATGTAAGAGCTTATGTCTTGGATGTGATAGCTATACTGGCTCTCCACCAAATACTCTCCTAACCAAAAAGAAATTGTATTATTTCAGTCTTGGTTTGTCAAAGGTATGAAGGCATAGTGTGGTACATAAACCAAAAAGGTGCCAGTAATCAAGGTTCACCAGTTTTAATTAATTTGAGGAATAAACAAATATTCTGTTGACAAAGGGAACACTTTGGAAAGCAAAGGAAGTAACTTTTGAAGCCAACAAGACTAAAAACAATGAAAGGATTAATAGAAAAAAGTTTGGAATGTATTTAGCTAAAAGGTGTCAAAAATATTTGATATTTTTTAACCATGAAAAAGAAAGTGTTTAAAAGGTAAAAGACTTAACATCAGTTTTATGAATAAACACTTCAAACTTGAGGCTGGACAGTAGAAGACAGGTGCAGAAGTACCAGTAAAGAAGTTCTGTTTTGTGTTTTTGACTTAAAAGCAATTATCCATATGTATTCCTTTGTAGGTGGTTAGAACTTGAATGAACTGTGGGTTTATTTACCTGATGTCAGGACATATATAATTTTGCTCCTCTTCTATGTAGTTGTTGCTTTCTTGAAACTTGTGGGTATTCCATAGCTTTTATGATATTTTTAAATTTATAATGAATCATGCAAGAGATGCAAAGACTTTTAGAAAGTTAAATTAGCAAATAGGTAGTTAAAGATGGAAAATACTCTCACTTGCTTAGGAAGCTAGTTTTCATGAAGTTGAAGTCAGATCAAAAACCAGAGGAATGAAGCGAGTAAGGACTAAATCCCAGTATTAAATGTTGCTAATTAAAATAAAAGAAACAGCTAATTTTCATCAGCCAAAAAATAAAAATTCATGGAGGAAAGCAGAAGTGGATCTAATCTCTTGTGAGAACTGGAATGAGGTTAAATTTAACCTGTAATTTGCTTCATTTTCTGCTAAGGATTATGATAAACAGACCAAAGAAAAGATATAAAATGAGGAAATGTATACAGAATTCCAGCTGTCAAGATAAATGGAGAGGGGAGCTCACTCAAATGCAGAGAACTGGAAAATCTCTTTCCCACAACTCTGAAGAAATGGAAACATCTTATTTCAGGTGTGATACAAAATTTAATAAATTCACCAAGCCTGAAGTGATAAAATATGAGTGAATAGGCACAAAATGTAGTTGAACTTGAGAAAAATGAACACAAAGTGATCTCAGAAATGATAAAACCATTAGTCTGAGTCCAGTAATGTGAATAACATTTCTTCCAGGCCTTGACTTGGCAGCAGCAAGACTTAGGTCCAATATCTAGCTCTAGTCCTCAAACAGAAACCTAAGGAAATTAAATCAAACTGACTGAATACTCGATGAACTTTACTTTCCTGTTTTCAAACAGAGAATCAAATGGCTTACAAAATAGTTGTTCTGTCTCTTCTCATTGAAGGAAGAGAAGAAAAAGAGGGAGTAAGAGAGAACAGGAGAGTACATACTAAAACAATTGACCAGCTTGCCTGGTATTGGGACCAGGTGTTGGCTCATAAACAACAAATGAGAAGAAGCAAACATGACACAAGTGTTAAGCACTTGCATAGAAAAACAAAACTAAAATGTTTTAATTTGGTTCAAATTGCCTTAAACATTTGATGGACAATATTTTCCAGATTTGCTCCAAGAACAAAGAATTGTGTTGTTATACAGATTATTTTCTTTGTTCTATTCTCTACAGACCTTTTTGTGAGTACTTGTCATAATCAGAAGTTAGGCATTAAACAAGAAATTAAAAAGCATTTGTGAAAAGCTGGTCTAATTGAATAATTTCACATTACGTATAAACTAATATGTAAAAGCAGGAATATCAAACCAATACTCACTATCTCAACCATCAGATTTTGTTAAAAATTTTAGAAATAGAAATACTATTTGGAAATTCTTTGCCTCATATATTGCCTAGCTTCCAACATTTCCAACCCATGGAAGTATCCTTAATTTTGGCACTTCTTAACTAATTAATTTATTTTTTTTTTTGGTCGTTATTGATAACAAAGTAGAAATACAGAAGTTGCATCATATGATATATCAACAACTTCATTTTTAATCTACAAGACAAGAAAATGTATGCCTCTTAGCAACTGAAAATAATAAATAGTATAGGAGTATCCTAGTTCATACCAATGTTGTAAATAATTGCTGGTTATACCTACATTGCTAAAAGAGATGGAGGGACAATACCCGGCTTCTAAACCAAACAGCACAGAAAAATTCACATCCTTGCTTACATCACATTCCCTTTGGCAGATTTGTTTTAGACAGAACTCTCTGGAGCCATCAAAACCTGAGGCGAGTAGTAAACTTACAGAGAGAACTGATCAGGGAGCCAGTTCTTGAATTCACTCTGGTCCTCTTTTATTATCTGCATAGATAGATATCATAGAACAGGAGTCTGTTCTGGTGTGGACTCTCCATGAAGACACATCTTCCTTCTGGACATATTCACATACTCTGGCTTGGGATCATTCACTAGCTGCAAGCGGATATCTGCTCTACCATGGATGTCCATGGGCTGCAGGGGGACAGCCAGCCTCAGCATGATCTGAACCATGAGCTACAAGGGAATCTCTGGTCCAGCACTTGGAGCACCTCTTGCCCCTCCTTCTTCACTGACCTTGGTGTCTGTAGGGATATTCCTCTCACATTCTCACTCCTCTCTCACAGCTGCTGTTGTGCAGTGGTTTTTATCCCTTCTTAAATATGTTATCACAAAGATATTACCACTGTCACTGATTTGGCCAACAGCAGGTCTGTCTTGGAGCTCACTGACATTGGATATGTCTCACAAGGTGGCAGCTTCTGACATCTCACAGAGATTGCCCCTGCAGCTTCCCCACTAATGAAAACTTGCAATGTAAACCCAAATCAGAGACTAATCATTTATTAGATATTTAGAAGGGTGTTTATGAAGAACAAAGCTGAACTGGGAATCAAATTAAGGGACATTTCTATGCCTGATATTTATCTGCTAGTAAATAATTTGAGAAAATGTTTCTAAGTATATAGTACGTCACTCCCTTTATGTCATGGCAGTTGGCGGCCTTTTAAACTCACGTAAATGTTGTGCTCATGTTAATGATAAAATCTTCTTGGGTTTCTTGCTTTCTGCACTCTAGTTGGAGGCAGGTCCAGCGCCTTACTAGTTCAATGTTAAAAACATTCTTCTAATTATGAGCCTAAATTCATTCATGGTCTGTCTGTATTAAGTGATTCATGATATAACAATCATTTTTTGAGTACCTACTTTATACTACCTGATTTTTCAAGATGACACATATGAACTCAATGATGTATAATGAGTGCAGTCTAAAAGATGAACACTAAAGATTAATTATAGACTGTACTGAGTAGTCCTTCTCTTCCTTTTCTAACTTACTATTAGATTCCTCAAGAAAATCCTTGAAAAAAATATTCTTATGAAATGTAAAAGTACTACAAGTAAACACTCAAGCAAAAATTCAGCTAAGGGCAACCTCTCAAAATGCTCTTTATTTTGTTGCTCTTTCATTCTGAGAAAAAAATAATCTATTGGATTTTTTTTCTGATTCATTGTGCCTCCCTTTTGAGGTTATAATGTCAACTTGCTAATCTCAATGATTCTATGGTCTCTTCTGAAAAGAGCTGTGTTTTCTTTTCAATTTTTTTTTTTTGTGTGTGTGTTTTGTTTTTTGTTTTTTTTGTTCCCATATTGGTAGCAAATGACAGCAAAGTGTTCTGCAGGAAAATGTGTGGTTTAATTTCAGTGACAGGTAGTACAATAACATTTTAAACCAAACATTTATACAAATTATATAAAATATTTTTTTATATCAAATCAAATGCATATGGTTAATGAACCAGATAAACAAAAATAATAATTTAAAAAACAAAACAAACCAAACATGGGTTAATCAAAGATATTTTTGTCTTCCTAGTAGAAGTATATCCTCTGTAAACTTACCATACATTTCATTTGCCTCTAGTTTTGAGAGTGTTTTATTCTTCCATGACCCAGGAAAATATGAGATTAATGCTCTGCTTCCATCCATAGTACAATGAGTTTTGGTTTTCTTAAGGCATAGGATGGAGATAGTTAGGAAAAGCAAGTATTCAAAAAGTTTAAAATTTAAACTTTAGCTATTGATGGAGGTTATATTAGGATACCACTGATCTTTGAAGGTGCTTTGAAACAGAGTAACTGTTGTCAAGATCCCCTTGTAAAGGGCAGTAACTAAGTTGAACCAGACATTGTGGGTGATACTACTTTTTTCTCAGATTTTTTTCATGTTTCATGACAGTGGTAGAAGAAGTTTCACAATAGGATCAAAGCAGTAAAATCAGTCATTTTGTTTTCTAGAAATATTCAGATATTTCTTGTAATGACCAAACAGAAGAATTAGATAGTGAAATTGGATGCTTATAATGCCAATTCAATAAATGACTGACATTTTCACTTTTTCCATGAAATTACAATGAAGCAGACATTTCATGAAGTCACTAAAAAATCAGTAATTTTACAGAAGAATTATTTTTCTTTATATACAGGTCATGTTCCTTCATGAGAAAAAATGTCTCAGAATATGACTGAGAGGTGAAAAGGTTAACTTTCTTTGTAGTAATTTCTGGACATGGATCATATGTTGCCGGTGAGAAGGAAACTGAAGTTTTCAGGATGTGGCCTGTGTTTCTGCATGTAGTGTGGATAAGTAGTTTTGTTAGAATTATTAGCAAGGAGCTATTTCTATTATTAGAAATTAGTCAAAACAAATGGAAATGGACGTGAGAAAAATTTAAAAAATATCGCAACAGTTTATTTTAATGAAAATAGTGTGACAACTATGCAGCAGCTTTATTGAGTGACTAGCTGATCTGTACTCAGAGTTCACAACAGTTCACAAAATTTCTAAATGTCTGCCATGATAAAATGAATATATACTCAAAAGTGAGTCTACAGATGTAACTTTACTTACTTTTTTTTCTATCTTGCTGTGCAGAAAAAAATAAACGAAAACAAACAAACAAACATAAAAAACCAAACCAAATCAAACCAACGAACCAAACAAACCTGGTTCTCAGCTTACGTTTAAAGAATCATAGAATCGTAGAGTCCAGTAGTTAGCCTAAAATTGGTACTAAACCATGTCCCTAAGAACCTAATCTACACATCTTTTGAACACGATCTACAGATGGTTACACAACCACTTGCCTGGGCAACCTTTTCCAATGCATGACAACCCTTTACGTGAAAAAAAGAAAAAATATTTTCCAGGTTTTAATCTTATTATATGACATTTTTTTTCTTTTTCCTTTATAGCAGATCATACTTCTTTTTCATTCAATTAAACTGTAAAACTTAATTCTGTGCCAAACTTATGCCTCTGAATAAATAGGAGTTTCATCTTTAGAACCTCTGCTGCAAAAGTTTACAACATTATCACCTACAGTCAAGGTTTTCACACACTTTTACTGTTTCAAATATTTTCTGTTTTAACCAGCACTTTCTAGAAGCTAGTAAAATTAATATAGAGTCATTCTACATTGATCTCCATTAATCTTGACATATTCAGACAGATAAATTTACTTTTATAATACTGGAATGCCACATGGAAAAAAAAACTGTCTGGTATCAAGTTTGGTCTTTCATAAAATATGTTGATGTGGGACTATAGTTTATGAAATAACTTTTTAAATTTATAAAATTAACACCTGACTTGGTTTGCAGTTCAAAATATGAAAGTTTGTTTTTCCAGAAATACTAAAAATTTGCAAATTTGGATTACTTCAGTTAATATACCTTTTGTAAATATAGGCATTTGAAATATGCAAAGTAAAAAGGAAAACTTATAGTACCTTTAACTTATGAAAAAAAAAATCCAATCTTTGAAACACAAAGTTGTTTCAGAAGTGCTATGTTTTTACCTATGTAGAATTTTCCACCACAACATATAGAAGTAATGGTGTTTGAATGGGAATTTTCATGGGTAACACACATAAAATATACTATATCTCTAAGTATAATTCTATACCTATCCGATCAAGGTTGTCTTAGTACACCCTTATTGCGGTCTTTGGAATACTCTTAAGCCACTTGAGTACACCTTGTTTGCCTTTTTCTGGTTAACAGTCCTACCCAGGCTTGGACCTAAAAACATTTCCCTAATAACCACACCTTGGCGGGACACTTAAACATTTGGACCCCTTTTTATCAGAACAAAACTCTTATGAACACAGAACCAAGTGTGGAGATATATATATGTGTGTATACATATATATAATTTACCTTAATTTTTATTTTATTTCCCACATTTTTGCTACTTGTGAGGATGGTGTGAGAGTCAAATATAAATGCAATAAAAAAGATTTTTTATTTTATTTCTTTTTCCAGTTGTAGTGATACAGTGTGTGTAAGCAACAATGTCATACAATGCTTCATTTTAGGTGACTTAATTCCTACTTGAAATATCACATTTTCACAAGTTTCAGCAATAGTTTGATGGGTGGATGAGTTAGTTAAGAAAAAGAGAGGAGTCAAAAAGGCACTGTACTAGAATTTAGTCTAGAAATTTCAGACAGGCAAAATAGTAAATATAACAGGATGGAACTGCAGGCAGGTATATAAACACCTAATACCTATTTAATAGGTTTCCATCTATCCTTCCTCCCTCAGAGCTATCCATATTTAATTCAGCAGAACATCATATTTCTACATCTCTTTTTCAGAAATGTTCTAAAATTCATATTGAGAGCAATTTTTCATGGGCATCCTCTTGGATCCAGGCTAAACTTTATTGCATTTATCATAATTTACCTGATTTACAGATTGGTGGTTTTCTGAAAGCAAAATCATGAATGTTAACTCAACCAACAAGCGATGAAACAAAACATAAAACCAGTAAAACAAAAAAAAAAGCAGAAGCCTAACAAACCAAAAACTCTTAAAGCTTTGTATTTCACTGTAGTATACCTAAATATATTACAGTGTTCTCTGCCAAAATATAGTTTCCATACTGAAATGTTCCCATGTCTCAAAAAAACAAACTAAAGTTGTTCACAAGACAGAGATTTATAAGTAAAAGATACGGTCAAAAATCCAGTTGTTAAATCCAGCCCAATAGTTAAAAATCCACTCCAAATCCAATCCTGTTTTTATACTCCTGGCCTTTTGCCAGTCTTCCTTCAGTATGTTCTTGTCCCTTTTGTACTGGGGTGTCCTGAACTGGACACAGCACTCCAGAGTGTGAGTGTGAATACAGAGTAAGGACTACTTCCGTCCACCTGCTGGCAACTCTTCTCCTTATGAAACCATGAAGGCTGTCTGTCTTCTTAGCTGCAAGGGTAAATTACTGGCCCATGGTCAACTTGTTGTACACCAGGACCTCTAAGTCCTTTTCTGCAAAGTTGCTTTCTAACCACTAAGCTCCCAGCCTGTTGTGATGCATGAGTTATTTCTTCCCGGGTGTCAGACTTAGGATTTCCCTTTGCTGAACTCCACACGATTCACATTGTTGGCCCATTTCTCCAGCTCATAGAAGCCCACCTGAATGGCAGCACACCCACTTATTTTATCTTGTAATTTGCCGAGGATGTACATTCTATCCCAGAATCCAGGTCATTAATTAAGATGTTAGATAATATTGGACCAAATAGTGACTCCTGGGGTACTTGACTAGCAATAGGCCTCCAGCTTCACTTCGCATGACTGATCACCCCACTTTAAGCTTGGCAGTTCAGCCAGTTTCAGTCCGCCTCCCTCATCTGACCTATACTTCATCAGTCCATCTATGGTGAGACAGTGCCAAAAGCCTTGCTAAAGTCAAGATAAAAACAACCAAAAAAATCCACTGTTCTACTCACATTCACCAATCTGGTAATTTCATCATGAAAGTCTATCAGGCTGCTCAGCCATGATTTCCTCTTAGTAACTAATGTTTCCAATCACCATTGTGTTCTTTTTGTGTCTAGAAATGTTTTCCAGCATTATTTAGTCTGTCACTTACCCAGGGACTTTGATGGGGCTGACTGGATTATGGTTCTCTGGATCCTACTCTTGTCCTTCATGAAAAAAAGAGTTACATTTGCTTTTCTCTCTCTAATCTTAGGAACTTCATCCCATCACCATGGTCTTTCAGAGATAATTGAAAGTGGCTGTGCAATGACATCAGTCAGTTCCCTCAACTCTTATGGATGCATCCCAATTTGAGTTCATTCCCTTACAAATATAGTAAAAAAATAAAAAGAAAAAACAAAACAAAACAAAAACTTGATCAGTGTATCACACAATGAAATTAAACATTTCATAAAATCTACTGTGTGCTGAAATGCTTTCTCACGTCTTTAAACAATATTCAATCTCAATAGTTTAAATCCAATTGTGCATTCGTACTGCAGAACAAAACCAGAACTCAAAGCTTCTGTGGTTTCCTAGCAAAGGAGAGATTGAAACTATACAGGCTTTGGATAGCTGGTGATTTGACAAGGTTTTGTTTGTTTCTTTGTTTGTGAACATTAATGGAATGACCCTCTTTCTTACAGCACCCACAAGATTTCAGATGCCGTGCTCAGTGTGCTGAGATAGCTAACTCTGAGATGGGCTGTTTTGACAGCCCTTCCTCAGCCCTGTGCTTGGATCCAAGGAGCTCAGCCCCTGATGCTTCAGTTGTGATCTGCTTGGCTCCTGCCTGCCTGCAGCATCCAAAATAAAAGGTGTTGTTTATTCAGCTGCTGCAGCTGGGAAATTTTCGGTGGAGATCCGGCATAGCGGGATCTGCCTGGCTGCTCCTGCAATATGGTACTTGCTTTTCGGTGCTGAAGCAGTGTTGTTGCTGTTGGCAACCACAGCCCACTATTAACATACAGCCATTATGTTGCAGAAGTATTGAACACCAGATAAAAGTGCTATTCAGTGGTAATTTGTAAACAATATATAGCATGGGCATTACAAGATTTTCTAGGAAAAGAAGGATTTAGATGTCAAACACTTCCTAGGATTTGTCAGGCTTAAATTGTCAGATGTAAAATCACACACATAGGAAAAATATTTTAATTAACATTATAGATTATTTAGAATTTTTAGAAATTCAGAAAGACTCTTAAATATCCAATCTTCATTTTATCACTTAACTTTGGACTAATTAAACACCAACAAAATTATATCAAGCAACTGCTATGGAATATTCTTTAATAATTCTCCTGGTACAGGTAGTCACTGTCATAACTGAATGTCAACCCATCATTAGGGACTAGAAAAAAAAGTAATTTTCCTAATAGAGAAATTAACTAAAATGCCACAGGGTGTTGTTGGGATTTTTTAACTGATCATATTGAAGTCACTGATTGTACAAAACCAGCCTCAGTGGGATAGAGAAAGGTTGATAAACTTTGCAGCAATAATGTCTCACAAGCTGTCTTTTGATTTGAGGAAACTAACTTCTAATCAGTGGTAACAGCAGAAGTGTGAACTACTAATAAAATGCACGTTTATCAGCTTTATGAATAATCATGTGAATGACAGAATGGAAGAACGATTATGAGATGAGCCATCTAAACTACTCCAAATCTAGTCCAACAACTAAACATATCGTAAAACCTCTAGATTTCAAAAATTAAAAAAAAAAAAAAAAAATGGCCAGACTTATTATGTATTTCCCCCTGCTGATCAGTTTTCTTGTGATATTTGAATGTTTTTATCCTTTCAAATGGAATTATGTGATGTAAAGACCAACCTTAAGAGCTCCAGTAGATACATTTATGAAATATTAAATATCTGGAGTCAGAAGAGTCAACTGTTGCAAAATATTGTTCAATTTACATCAGTTGAGATGTTTATTTTCACCTAATACAGAAAAAAAAAAAAACCAAACACCTCATTTGTTGTTAGGTGGACAGCCAAGGCTTTTGGCATATAAGCCCTTCAATTCCTCCCACTTATATCTGTATTTACCACCCTTCTGCTGATACTCACTCAGGGCTCACCATTCAATCATATTAGATACTACAGGAACAGATTCAGGAGGACATAGCTAGATGCTACACAACTAAACTTCCTATTCATGTCTAACTTCTGAGATTTTATCAGTGGCATCTGAACTCAGATTCTCATAGCTGGTGATGTACCAGCTTTGTGATCTCCTGCCCTGGACTCACTCCTCAGCATATCTCTGGACATGCACATAACCACCAAAGTCAGTTTCTTGGCTACTGACTCCATCCAGTGTATGGGAATGTTTCTTTATTAATATCAGACAACACTTAGCCTTGAGGATTTCTAAGGAATTCATTGACATCTGTTGTTAGTTCACCATCTTGTCCACACAGCAGGTCACCAGAATTTGGAGTTAGCACATATTCTTCTAATGAGTTAACGTTCCCAGGATACTGTAGGTCATATGAAGATATCTCCCAGTGTATTTCTTGCAGTTGCCATGAAAATGTTTGCCATCTGCAGTGATTGTTTCACTTTGCAGACCGAATCTGGAGATAAGCTCCTAGGATCTGTACACAGGATCTGTAGTTCTGTCCCAAACTAACCTTACCACCCGTCTCTTCCCTAGTGACAGTTTTCCTCAGTAAGAAGTCAATTCTCTGTCAAGGTCTTTCTCCCTGTGATCATCTTCCTCACAATGCAAATAACAAGCATGTCAACCTTAACTACTCTGGTTGGTTGTCCCATGTTCTCCTATAGTTAAGAGAAGTAATCAGAAGATTTGGTTTTGTGGGCTTTTTTTAAATTTTAATTTTTATTTTGTTTTTGTTGTTGTTGTTTGGTTGTTTAGTTGTTTGTTTGTTTGTTTGTTTGTTTTAATAAGTCAGTTCCTGCAAAAGGTGTCTAAAACAATTTTCCTGTCAATTTCTACATGTCAATGCATATCTCACTTCAGGATCACTCTGTTACATAGATTTTTTGATAGGTCTGGTTTTCTGGGTCTTAGCTGAGTTAAGTTCAGGTAAATTAATCTTTCTGATTCATACTATTTGCCTGAGAGTTTCTATCTGAAAAATATCCTGACGGTGATTTAAAATCATATAATCATAGAACAGCTCAGATTAGAAGGGTCTTTGAAAGATCATCTGGTCCGACCTTTTGTGGAAAAGGGAAACTAGATGAGTTTATCTATTAACCTGTCCAATTGCATCTTGAAAACCTCCAGTGATGGAAAGTCTACCACAGGCCTGTTGAGAATGAGACCAACAGCTCCAGAGTCCAGTGGTGCAAAGATAAGCCTCTTCAGTGTTGATTCCAAAACGGTGATAGCAGTCAGGGGATAATACAGACATTAACCTCATCTGGGTTGTGCATGAAGGAAAATTATTTTCAGCCTCTTTTAGGACTGCTTGTTAGAAGCTAGTTTCTTACTATGCATACTAATCAAAGTGTGTGTTCCTCAGGAACAAGTTCTTGAAATCTACAGTGAAGACAGATAAGAGAATCAGGTGTCTAGCACTGGACTATTGAACTGTGACTAAATGTACATACCTCATCTACAGTGGTGTCTATACATATTGTGGATCCCTAATATAGGGTAGATGGATGACACCAAATGAGACTGTGTTAATACAACACCTAGCCAAGTAGGATTTTGATACAATTAATAAAAAGCTTTTCTAAAAATCCAAATACATATAAGACTGGGTCTGTAATGTCTAAAACACTTATTTTTGTCATTTGTAATCTACTGAAAAAAAAAAAAAAGTGGATGAATATAATGGAGACTATAAGAAATAATTTTAAATCTTAGTGAAAGTAATTGGCTGAAAGTATGAGAGTTAACAACTTACACATCAGAGAAGTCTCTGGCAGTCATCACGGTGGCAGCTAAGAGTGAAGGAGATGTGGATTCTTCTGATCTGAACCTGGACTTCAGACTTCAACTTGTCATTAAAATGCTGACTGGTGTAAAAAGCTATGGCTACTGTTTGCTGATCGAAGTCAGAACAGCATTTGACTACGTAATATCTTTAGATCAAGATTAAGATATTTTATGGAATAAGATAATGCTAGAATTAATGAATAGTATTAAAGATGTGGAGAAATCCTGAAGAATAAATGACGGAGCATGTGACACTAAATTGAGATCTATTAGGAATCACATATACTCAAATAAAAGGGGGAAACGTTTCAATAGATGTTGAAACAAATGGTCAGCCAGAAGATTTGACCATAATGCTCACAGAAGAAGCTGTGTGTTCTGAAGTCTAGATGTTGTGAAATTATGGAAGGCTATAGAGAAAGCTGCTGTAAAGTTTAAAGGGATTAGAAATAAAGGTAAAGTTTAAGTTTTCAGCAGATGCATAGTCATGAAAGTAGAAGATAAACCATATAGTGATGACGGAGACAAATCCATGAACTAATGCAAGGTCAAAAATAAAACAAAGGTTAGAAAAATATCAAAGCTGATAGGAGAATATCACCAAGAAGAAAAATATAAAATATTGAAATATTATTTTCTTTGTTCTTTGGTACAAAATAAATAAATAAATAAATAAATAAATAAATAAATAAATAAATCTAACAGATACTGAAAATATCAAGTAAGGGCAACGTGGTAAACTCCAAAGGGAATAACCTTACTTATTTGGAAATCTGAAGTGATTACATATATATATATAACATTATACACATATAATGTTATATATACTATTTATAATTATATATACTATTTATAATTATATATATAATTATAAAATTATAATTAGATTGTTGAGTTTCACTACAGACTGTTAGAAATCTTACCAAAACTAGGTTTCTTCTATGGTCTTTGAAATAAAAAGGAAACTCATAATGGGATTGAATGCAGCATGGATTTGCTAAAGTTTGTTGAAAAGTGTTAAAGCAATAGAATTAGATAACACATTGTCTTTGATAAATTATTTTGTAGACAAGAGAATTATATTAGGTTTCTTCTATCTGGCCTTCAATAAATAGAAACAGTACAGATGGAAATTATCAACCAACGAGAAGAAAATGAAGATTTGTACTCAGATAATAGGTTATGTAAAAAACTGTTTGAAATGTTATTGTCAATGTGTAATGATGAAGAAGAAACTATCAGAACTGAATGAGACTAAATTCGGAGTTCTTGAAGAACAAAAAGATGATGGACAGCTATTATTTGCTGGTTTTACATTTGGGGATTTTTTTGTTTTATTTTAACCGAATTACATCTATTGACAACTTTAAGTTGGAATTTGTTGAGAAAACCAAGGTTTAATGAAATAAACCAGAAAAATCTGAACAATCTTCAGAAGTAAATAGAATTAAATTTAAGAGCATTAACTCAAAATTTGAGTTCACTTATAAAATTTATGATTTTCATTTGGCAATGAAGAAGATGAGAAAAAAGACTCAAGCTACCCATCTCTTAGTAGAGAATTTAGCTCAATTAATGTTAGGTGGCTACATTTTAAATGTTTATATCAGAGCTGATCAACCCAAACTCCTTTAGCAGTCAACAAAGAAAACAGGCACTTTTCGGAGGTGAGTACTGCAAACAGTCTTAAGCATCTGCCTTGGGAGGAGATGAATTGTGCCCTGAGATGTGGTTGCCTCTGTGAAGGAAGAATAAACTGCTACATGAGTTATTAAAAAAAAAAAAAAAAAAGTTATTCCAGTCCAGATACTACTACCTTGCTTGACTACAACATACCATCAGATGTGACAATGAAAATGGCAAATGAAATCTTAGGCAGTAAAAACAAAATGAGGCAGTAGAAACAAAGCAATATACTGAACTTCTCAAATATATAAGTGAGACGTTATTTAAATACTCTAAACAGGGTGCCCATGATAAGAAAAGTGAAATTTAACTGAAAAATGTGTCATAAAGTATCAGTTTATAGGTACATTAGAGAAAAAGGAAAAGCTATTTAAGACAAAAATCAGTACTGGCATGTAAAACCATAAACTGATGATGTGTATTTTTAGGGTGGAGATTAGAAGAGCATTTCTAACTATCAAAAGATAGAAGCATACACATTTTTAGAAGAGTAGTCAGATCAGAACAAACTCTATTATGAAACTCTGTCAGTTTATGAAGTTTATTATAGTATGTGACTATAAACGAAACAGACACTTGATAGGCTTGATAGTCCAAGAAATTCAATCCTGTTGTAGTCTCTGATATTGATTAAGGAAATTATTGTTTTGTGAAATATTTTAGCTAAGACAAATCTTTGCCTGCAGAGACAATGTGAAAAAAACAAAAAAAACACAAAACTTCTGCAAATATTAATGCCTTATAAGGAAAGGATTTAAGTAGGGAAAAATACATAAAATCAGCTGCAAACTAGAAAAAAACCACAATGTTATCAAATTTTGGGAGCCTTCATACCTGAAAGTGGAACTGAAGCTTTATGATTCACTTCCATTCCTAATTAAAAAACTTTATTCCTGTCTTTTATAATGAAAAGCTAGCTTCACATACCTTGTTTTGGTTTTGTTTTGGTTTTATGTTAAGTTAAAAAACTACCTAGTAAATACTGAACATATTTTTTAATAAGCAGGATTTCAATTTCCATTATTTACATTTTAAAACCTTTTTATTTCATACTGTAATTTATTATAAAAATAAATTACATGCAATAATTAGTGATGTTGAGAGCTGGTATGGCAGGTTGAAATTTACTTTACTGAAATTTGCCATTTGAAATTAAGGTATATAACACAGGATTCATGTCACACTTTGGAGACCTAAATTTAAGCAGTAAATGGACCTCACAGGGTAATGTTCAAGTTCAGAACACCTATATTCAGGTGTTTATATGTAAATTTCTGTGCATAACCTAGTTGTCCTAGTTGCCATGGAGATCGATGGAGATTTAATCAGAAGAGTGAATGGATCCTAGAGAGCTATTAAGACCAAAGCCTAACCCACACACAAGAGCAGTACCATTTAAGAAATCCAAGGTCATCTGACACAAGATGTGAAGTGGCAGCTACGTGGAATAAGCTGAGGCATTTCAAATGGCATTAGATGCCTAGTGTGAGCATCAGAGTTGAGCCTTTAGGGCAGTTAGTTAGACAGACAGTTTCTTGAGGTGCCTGTCTCCCTCAGTCCTTATGGAAGAGAACACAGCTGATTCTCTATATGGTGGAAGGAGATGATGGGCTGGGCTGGGCTGGGCTGGGTAAGGAAGGCAGAGCAGGGCAAGGCAAGGAAAAAATACTTCAAGCAATAGTTGAGGAGACTTTGCAGTATGTAGTGAAGAAACGTGAAAAAAAGAATTAGGAAGGGCTTCTCACTTTTTTGAAGTAAACCACTGTGATGGATTCACTGAACTTATCATATCAGCACTGTTTAAAAAGTAATGAAGTTTTCTTCTTAATACAGGTATAGGATATGAAATTTATTGCCATAGGAGGCAAGAAACCAAAACTGACTGAAGAAACTCATGGAAAAAAATAACTTGAAAGTTAGTAAGTACAATGAGGTAGTTACAATGTCCAGCTGGTTAAGCCACCTGTCCTACAGTAACTAAGAGCACACTGAAGTTTCACAAAAATGGGAGAAAACTGTAAGTGGAAGGTCATGGATTCTGGTGCTCCCTCACTGCTGTTCTTTAGAGGAACTGTTATTTGTATGTCATATCAACACTTAATCCACGGATGCATATTATGCCAACTTTTCATCTTATCCCAAAACCTGCTTTCCAGAGCTGAGGCAGAACTCTATCCTGACTTGCTGTTGAATTCACTTGGCCATGTGACATGATCACTCATTGTAGATACTCTGAGAAGACAACAAACTCCATCCCATTATTTCTTCACCATTTTCTTATTTCAGTCTTCATTCTCACAACTTATCTCACCAGTTTTCCTTCTCACTTTGAAGCTGCTGTTGATGTAGTTTCTAATCTACATTTCTGTCCTACTATAACTCTCACCCTCTATACACACACATACACAGAGACACATACAGAGAGGTGTAAGTCCTTGCTTTTATTTTCCATATTTCCTCTCTCTCTTTTTAAACCCATATCCTCCTTCCTGCTCAAAAATAAGCAGAAACAAATCAAGCAAACAGCAGTACCATCAAGTTGTGTATAAAACGAACCTAAGTAACCATGTAATTATTCTCACTCTATTGCCGCTGCTCTTTATTGCTCTTAGTTATTGTGTCATCTTTCATATTGTAAGACTGTAGGCTCCTTGGGGAAGGACCTGCATCATTTATTTCCTCTTTGAAGTACCTTCACCACCTCAGGCACTTTGTGAGTAACAAATAATAATAATAACCATTAATCAGGTAATGGGATCAGTAGAAAGCACCAGTCATTGCCAATTAAAATCTTAGCAACAGTAGGCAGGTTCCTACTTCAGAATTTATAAAGTCTTTTCTTTCTGCTCCTTTCTCATTAAGAAGTCAACTTGCTTTATCCAATGTAAAATACAGGACCTCTCCAAATGTCCTTTATTTATCTTTACTTTTATGGTTTTTTTTTCCTTCATACTGAAAGAATGAGTGAAATTTACAAACCCTATGTTTGAGTGACCCATGACTTAAAATACATATCTGTTTTCTGTTCATTCAAAATACCGAAGGTGATTAAAACTGAGGGTATTGGTTCCGTTGAGAGCATACTGTAATTGCTAGAGCTGAAGGTCTACATTATCAGAGGAGGTGAAGGAATTTAATTTCATTAGTTGCTATTGAAATCCAATGAGTTTTCAGCACCTAACTAGTATAATCAAGGATGACTGAATCCAAAATGACACAGCATTTCCATACAGCTGATAGCAAGAGGTATTTTTGTACTGCAGCTTGTCTGCACTGTAAGAATCAGATAAATGAAAGCACTTTTGCTCCTTTTTCTTCTTATGCCTTTTGCTCACAAAGACAAAAATAATAATAATAATAAAAAAAAAAATTCAATAGTATTTCTAAACAAACCATTAATATTCAGATCTTTTTTTCCCCTGACTGGTAATGACAAGACATTCAGTGTATTTCTGCTTATTATCCATTTACATCTTACCCTATTTATATCTATATCCAAAGCTTTCATATAATTATTCTTTACAACTTTAATTATAGCAAGACACCACATAATGTTGATAAAGGCTTTTAATTTCAGGTCTAAGACTTAGAAGAATTTTCAGAATAAATGGTAGAAAGATGCTCTCTTTATTACGACAAATAAAGTGTCTTAATTTAATGTTGATAGAGACACACTTTAGGCACAGATCGTTATGTAATTCTAGTGAATACATCAGTTTAATCTCTGAACACTTCCCATTTTCCCCACCATCCATTTGTTTTCTTGTCCAGTTCTATAATTCTTTCCTGCACAACCTAAAGGCTTATAAACTCATAAAAAGCATACGTACATAGCTTCTATATATTTATGTGTCAATAGATAAATCCTAAATGGCATATAGAAATCATTTCAGAAAACTCGTTTCTCCAGAATGCCAAGGTTTAGAGGAGATAAATTAAAAAAAAAAAAAAAGTGAGGGAGATGGGGAGCATAATGATAAGTAAAATTATTTTTTACATATATTTTTATACATGGATATATCCATTCCCATAGAGATATAAATATCTCGTAGTCTCTACCTTTGCTTCTGTTTTGTTTTGTTTTGTTTTTTAACTATTATTCTGGTCCAGTAACTCATTTATAAATTGGATTATATCCTCTTTGGGAGAAAAGCCATGTTTTGTTTCTACTGTGAGACACATGGCCTACCTTTGGGGATTTGACGTTAAACACCAATGTGGGTGTCTTCATTTCTGTGTTTAATATTTCACATGCTGCCCCAGCTATTTCTTCTCACAGCATGTAACTTGGAGCAAGGGGCTATTTTCTATGTCTTTAAAAACTGACCTACAGAAGGTGTGGTTAGAGCATATTGTAGCACACTTTTGATATTTTAGTTAATATAAAATGAATAAGAGTAGTAACAGAGTCATCTCTGAGGTATTTTATGAAAGCTTAGAATCATAGTCTGTGCATGGTGATCCTAGAGGGTGCCCAATTTACCATCATGTAATAGGGCTTGTGCCATTCAACTTTATTGGTGTTACCCGTGAGGCTATCTGGATTAGCTAGCTTTCATTCTGTCCTATTGTCATGCTTTGTGCTGACCAAAATGACTAAACACTCCCACATTCAATTTTATAATCATTAGAATAACTTCTTCTCTCATCCATTCACCACAAAATATGTGTTAAATGTGAGGTGAACTAGTAGTGGCGGGATTTTTGGTTGGTGTCCCCATAGGTGGCATGAGGATCACGCATAAAGACTGGATGTAGACTTATGGAAAGAAGCAGATGGTGGAGGGTTATACAGCAGCACAACTTTCCCTTTATTATTTGAGAGACATCACGCTTTTGACAATTGGTGCTCATGGAAAAAACTGAAGAAGTAAAAGCTTAGTTAATCCCTTGTGTGCACTGTAACCCTGAATGACTGTGTATCTCATACTGTTGTGCTTGGTATATACTGCTTTTCTTTTCTACCCCTGGACCTTAAGTAACTGCTAATATACATCCTGTGGTGTATGTTGGTACTCAGCTGCTAAAGACTCTGCACCCACCACATTATCACTGCGGTGCTGGGAGTGTGCTGCAACTCTTTTGTGATCAAGGCTGATAACTGATTGTATTCTCGCCTACTGGTTGTGGTGTGCACTTGCCCCTTTCTCCATTAACCCTCACACCAAGTAGCTAAACCATGACATTATTTGAAAACAAGGAATGCTTTTCTTTCAGCTGAACAAATGCTGTTTTGTTTTCTTTTTTATGTTGTTATGCTGCTTGAACTTGATATATTACAAGGCTTCAATAGCATTTGATTTACAACATTACAGCCTGGACTTTTATTGTTAACACTAAGTGATGCTGTTGCAGGCACTGGTTTCACATACATTGCACTGCAGCACTGCACCCTTCAGTTGTAACAGATTTCTGTGCTATGCTGCTCAATGATCAGGCATATATTGAGCAAAATCACTGAGCCAGGTTTTCTAAATACATAGTTGATGATTACATTTCCCTACACAGCCTCATCTGGGGAGTCTCAGGCTTTGTAGCTTGCTGTCTTTAACCTGTATATGTCTCTGATAGCTGGTTTTCTTCTGGTATCATTCTGAAGCTGGTATTGAGAGGCTTGTCCTTTCATGTGGGAAGAGATTCTGTGATTTCAGCCACAACCTCAGCAGTTAGCTTCTGAACTGCCCAAAATCTTGCTTCTTCCTGTAGTCTTTAAATGAGGACTAAGTTCTGAGTTTATGACTGGCAGCTACTTCACTACTTGTTGCATTATGTGTGCCAGTGCTACCAGGGGTGTTGTGCTGAGCCCTGTCTGCAGAGGACAAGGTCACTTTTTGTGAGGCTTTTCTTGATCATACAGCTGCATCCAGGGGAGAAGTAGTGGCTGTTGGGAGGAAAAGGAAGGTGAGGAAATGTCTGTTGGATGGTAAGTTGTAGGAGTCTCAATATTTGCCTCCTCTCCTGGCTAGTAAAATTAATGGCTAAAGGAATCTTACTCTTGCCAGTACTTTGAAGAAGCTCATTTCCCCTGCCTGGCTCTGTACTGGACTGCTATCTGCAAAAATGTTCCTTGTGTCTTTACTTGAAAAGGGACTTTGGTATTATCTTTATGGATCCTGTCTCTGGACAGTGGCCTTGTAATTTATTGTTCACTAGAGGAATAATTGTCCTACCAACCCTGCAACCACTCTTATTCCTTCAAGATTTCATTTGAGTATTTTCTTCTCCATGGTTGCCTGTGAATTCGTGATCCCAACACACATTTATCAGATGATGTCTTCGACTAAATGTCAGGGAATTAGGTACCTTTCAATATCTTTAGTGCATCCTTTGCTGCAAGACATCAACATCCGTCAGAAATGGGAAAGTGTCAGAACATGGAGGAATTCCTCTTTCCTCCTGCTTCTTGTGTCAGCTGCTGCCCTAGATGGACCAAGATGCCTGATGCCCTAAAGATCTATCATCTAGCTATAGCTCATCTGGTAGCTCTTAGAATATTAGCTAGTGTAAGGTAACCTTAAAAAATAACTTTACCTCAATACAGATAGCAGTGTAGCAAGGCATAATAAAATGATAGAAATTATAAAACCAGATTGACTTTAGTTACGGTTAAGTAACTAGGGCATGTTTCTCACAAATGAGAAATGAGCCAGATAGAGGTCAATAGACCAGCTCAGTTATACATAAGACATTTTAATTTTTTAACAGAATAACAGGACTGAGCAATAGATGTTTGTGATATAAAGATCAGAACAACTTCATATTAATAATTTCCAATTGTTTTATATAGACTATTACAATTTTATATTAGCAATAAGATGATAATTGAGAGGTTTATGCCAAGATACTGTTCCCCTGCTGCAGAACTTGTATATATGCCAAACTTCCCATCTGTAGATGTCCTGAGAACATCATTGGAATACGGTCCTTGAAGTTAGGGAAATTAGACAAGATTTAATCCCTAATATGTCGGTCACAGTTTAATGGACTTCACAATAAAATATAAAGATTTTAGTATAAACATCTGTGGTTTTTTTTTTTCTTATAAATAATTGCTGTAATCACAGATTTCATAAGCTGTTTTATATATCTATAATAATATCTATAAACTCCAATATTTTTTTCTCTAAGCAAGGTTATTTATTTATTAATTCTTCACTTCACATTTCAAATTAAAAAAGAAAGACTTATTGGGAGGAGTAGAGGGAGGCGGTATTTGTTATTTTGCCAGTCTGTGTTTCCTGAATAGGTTCCTTAAATTCTCTGTACTTCCAGCTTCTGTCTGAGTGTCAGTAGTATACTTGGGCACCAATACTGTTTGGTCACTTTGCTTCTTTAATAAGTCCCTTTTCAGTGATAAATTCAATGACTATTCATCAGTTGCTGATAGATCTGGCAACAGTAGACAGACCCTTGCCTGACTGTCATCTTCACCTTGACAGTGGATGTTTCCAAGAAAAAGCCGTTTTGAGCAAGTATCTTCACTCACTGATTGCTCTAAGGGTTCAGTCACAGACATATAACATCTAGTTTTGTTTGGTATTCATTTTCAGTTTGCACTCACTTGTTCCTCTGTTAGTCAAACAGTATATTCCTTTCTGGTTTTGCTACCTTTTAAAAAGCCTGAAGCTGGTGCTTATGTTGCTGCATAATGACCCTGTTCTGCAGACAACAAGGAATCCCTATTTTTCCTCCTACAAAAGCATCTAATACAGGTTTACTCTATACACAGTTTCAAAGTTTTACCATTGACTTCCACATGCCTATGATCAAGGTTTAAGTAGGCTTTGCTATAGGATTTTTAGTGTAAACATATTTTCTTTCATCCTGGACATTTACACATATGGTTTAATTAGTTTGTTTAGAATGAGGTCAGGCAACAATTCATAATGCAGTGTGCAAGACTGTGGATCCAGTCATGCTTTTAGCCTTAAATGCCTCTACTGCTGAATAAGAGAGAAAGAGATACTGATCCTTGGCCTGAGAGAAAAATGGCACTAATTGTTTGGGTTCTTGGTTCTTAAGACTAGCTCCTTTAATGCTGGCTTGTCTTGGAGGCATCTACAGGGAGTAACCCAAAACAGAGTCAGAGAACAAGCTGTCTGCTTGCTCCCTTGCTCTCATTCACTTAGCAATGTAAGCATGCCCTTTAAGATTCCATT
Organism: Nesoenas mayeri; assembly: GCF_963082525.1. Taxonomy (NCBI): domain Eukaryota; kingdom Metazoa; phylum Chordata; class Aves; order Columbiformes; family Columbidae; genus Nesoenas; species Nesoenas mayeri. The sequence continues at coordinate 179,421,993 of NC_137541.1, read as the reverse complement.
TGCTACTGTAACCAAGAGGGAAGCACACTACTGAAGATAACTTATTTCTTACTCTGCTTGCTGGTCTTTTCTGAAGGTTCTCAGTCCATTTTGGACAAACTTCCAACACCTGCATTGCAGAAGAAAGCTATGAAGGACATTTACAAGTGCTGAGAGGTGATTAGGACACAGGGTTCTCAGAACCCTTTGGGCAGCTTTGGCCCTTTAAGCTGCTTTAACAGGGACACCATCTAGTAGAGAATCTTATCCTACCACTGAAATTCTCAACCTGATAAAAGGGTTGCTTAGTTCTCTATATATCAGAGATGTCACACTATACTCACTATGCAGAACTTAAGTCCTGAAAGTGCAATTTTCTCACAAATATGGGGTGATGAGTTCTGAAGAATCATACCCTGAATTGTTTGTCTTTTGAGACTTGATGTTTCTTTGTATTTTTTTCTTCTAAATTTCTTTTTACTTAGAATGCTACACTACCCTCTTCTGTTTTATTTTGATCTGCTTTAAACAGCCTCAGTTTAATTTCCCACTGTGCTTCACTTTAGTTCAAAGTGCCTCCTACATATTTTAAATTTGTTTACACTCTTGTATACACATAAGAGAGGCATGAAGATTACTTATGAATTTCCTTTAATTTATTTATAGAATTAAATTTCTACAAGGATCAATATATTATCCTGAATATTTTATATTATGTTTACATTCATTTCTCTGAATATCTGTACATTCTCTTCCCTTTTGTGGTCTTATGTTTATGATTTTTTAAGATTAAATGCATTTTTTTTCAAACTGTGTGCTTCAAGCTGGAAAATTGCTTTGAAAATAATGTTATCATTCTTCTTGAAGATAAATTTTGTTATATATGTTGAAACAATACTTACCTTTGCATAAGATTTTAACCTATCTGAAAAAAAAAAATACCATTATGTTGAATCAAATGACATCTGGTGATTAAAAGATTTAGATGTGCATAAACTGTTGTCACTTTCAGTTGAAAAGCTCATACAAAAGTCTCATGGGAAGTCATCCTTAACAGTTAAATAATCTGTACTGGAAAAAATAGATATCTTTTGAGCACCTTGTGAACAATATGAAGATACCTTAATATGCCTTGCGATAGATGTGTGCTCTGTTGTACTGAGGAGCTGGCTGCTACATTAGGTTTTATAAACGTTTTTACTAAGCCTTTTATTGTAAAGGGACAAAGGCAGACACTCACTTGTTATCATCTTAAAGTAACTGGATTATCTAGTAGAAATATCCTCTTACCAGTTTCAGCAGCCATAGTTCATTCTGTAGACAGGGAAATTAAAAAGTGTATACAGTATGTTTCTGAAATAATTTTAGCCAGCACAAATAGCAACAGTAGCCATCAAAAAGAGCTGGATTTATTTACCAGTATCTAATAGATTTCCGATTTAAACATTATTTTACTCTCATATAAATTGCCTAGCATATTAAGTACTCTTTTGTCATAAAATCAATATTATATTCTAAAAATTGCATTTTATTAGTCTACAGACTGTTACTTGAATGTTTCAGCACTATTTAACAATCAGGCATTTAGCACTTTAATTTGAAATTGATCATTAAAGATTCATTTTCTCTCACTACAACTATTTATAAACATTATCCTTATTTTTATTGTGTCTTCATTAGCACCCTGTCATCTTCACATTAGTTTGTAACCTATTAGAGTCACTCTAAGGCATCAACAACAGACCTTTCATTAGACTCCCACTGATAAAATGAACCATCAGGTAACCACTGAGGTAACTGATCACACTAAAATGAATCATTGATTAAAAATTACATGGAATGAAGAGGCACAAACACTGTGAACTTTTTCTTTCCCTTCCCTGCAACCAGGGGTAAGTGGTTGGTGCTCAACCACATAACAGATACAAATTATAATTTGAGGTAATCACTGGAAAATCTATCAATAACATTCATTAGTAAATAGATTTAGGGAAATTTTGTAAATAATTTTCTGTTAATAACCCATTTCAGACTGTTCAACATGTACAGTCTGGCTGAAGGAAAATTATAGTTTTTGTTTGGGTTGTACAGTGTCTAGTATAAGCCAGTTCTGGTAGCTACCATCATTCAAACCAGTTGTCCCATAATCAGAAGACCAGTGAAGCCTTGTTCCATGAGGATCTCTGTCCTGTTTCCCTGCAGATTTTTACTCCACTACTGACAGGTCCTTTGCTAGTTCCTTATAAAAAAAAAAAACAACCAACACCTTACTGCAGTCTCCTCAGTTTTCTTTATCTGCACCAAACCCACAATGATTTCCTCTCTATTTCATGTCTCTAGCATGCATAACAATAACCCCAGCTCTTTTCACATGAGGGCTCATAAGCCCTTAAATATCCTTAGTTTCCTTTTGTGTCTGCTGTTAGCTGAGCAAATGAAAAACACTCTACAACCGGGTGAGAGCTACAGCTGTTGTGGCTGGCTAGCAAATAGCATGGATGGTCAATAGCACATCTGGTCAATGCCCAGCTGTCCCTTGAGGAAGACGATAATAGATTATCCCTTATCCTTCTCCTGATTTTTCTCAAAATACATGATCCCTTTCAGATGTCTACTGCTTTGTGAAATTTTATTGGAACTGCCTAATTACTTCAAAGGTTTTTGCAAGTCAGAAGGGGCAGAAAGAGAAATGGTACTAATTTCCTTAGGAGAATGGCTTAAGAATAAATATTTCTAACATATCTGTTTATCAGGATGGCAGTTCACACAAACAGGTTATTTTCTGTGTAAGAAAATGTGAAGGGCTGTGCCTTGGTCCACAGAAGATTAAGTGTAGGCCTTCAGTGAAACAGATTCTTTTTATGGTTAAAATAGAGCATATTTGAAGCATATGATGACACTGTATAGAGGTGACGTTGGCACCATTTGAACACAAGCAGCTGTTTTTTCTCATGCCTTGATTTTAATGGGAAGAAAACCTCTATGTGCACTGAAATGTGTCATGACCCTACATGCAGGAAAGGTCATGATGTGCACAAATGCCTCTCCATTATCTTCCAGGAGCAAGAAACCTGAGATCATAGGCTACAAATGAGATATCACAGCCCCAGGGGTCAGGCTCCCAGACAGAACTATCTGGAGACCAGGACATCTGATACCAATACCTGTGAAAAGGGAAGGGATGGACAACTATTGTTATGTAAGAGAGGAGGGAAACAAGTGGATTTTCTTTTTCTTTTTTTCATTCAAGATAACATATATAAATCTCTTTTCTTCAGCTCATGTTAATTTTATGTGTCTTCATATTATAAGTCTCTTTAAAAAACAGCAGACGAAACACATCACTTAATGCATTTTGTCCTACTTCGTTTACACCTTAATTAAAAAAGAAATCCCTTAAATTCTACAGATCAAATCATCCAGAGTTAACATAGCCTGGAAAGGCTTATTTCCAAAATGATTACACCCATGCTATGGTGACTAAAAAGCATAATGGTGAAACAGCTGGAGGGAAATCCTGAGTCTACAGAAGTTAATGAGTGCTTTTCCACAGACTTCAATGAGGTCAAAATTTTATCCCCAGCACACTGTGATCTTTGCTTGTCACACTCTTCATAACCATCCCATTGTGTCCCAGCTCCTTTTCTCTTTTTGTCATCTCCCATTTCTAATATTTTTATCTGATTAAAGGACTGTTACAGAGTGCTGTTTTCAGAACAATTTGCCCTGATCTCTGTTTTCAAGGGTTATATACAACTGCAATACCAATACTTCTGAAGATTTATTTAATATTTACCTATAAAAATTTCTTTTTGTTTGGTATGATTGTCTATTTAATATCTTTAAATAAGCACTTTGAAAACACTTGGAAGTTGTATTTAGTCCAGGCAAATGAAAGACAATGGTGTCCCAAATAGAGAGTCATTGTCTTTGTTGGAGTGAGACCATAGCTGATGTAAGTGAAGGAAAACCAAAGTGTGGTTGTTGATTGCTTTATGGTTTACACTCTTTTCACATATTTCTTACATTGTTCTTTTTCGTGTGAGAACTCCCATGGATTAGGGCAACAAAGATGATTAAGGGAGTGGAGCACCTCCCTTATGAGGAAAGGCTGAGGGAGCTGGGTCTCTTTAGTTTGGAGAAGAGGAGACTGAGGGGTGACCTCATTAATGTTTATAAATATATAAAGGGTGAGTGCCATGAGGATGGACCCAGGCTCTTCTCGGTGGCAAACAATGATAGGACAAGGGGTAATGGGATCAAGCAGGAACACAAGAGGTTCCACTTAAATTTGAGAAAAAACTTCTTCTCAGTAAGGGTGACAGAGCACTGGAACAGGCTGCCCAGCGGGGTTGTGGAGTCTCCTTCTCTGGAGACATTCAAAACCCACCTGGACATGTTCCTGTGCGACCTCACCTAGGCGTTCCTGCTCCAGCAGGGGGATTGGACTAGATGATCTTTTGAGGTCCCTTCCAATCCCAAACATACTGTGATACTGTGATTTATAGCTCACTGTTACAATTTCATTATTTAAACAAATGGTCAAAGACTGGACTGTAGCCTATGAGCCACAGCATCGCACGGACAGTGTAATAGTTAAGCCTCCCCACATGCAACACTAGCTGATTCAGTCTTTTAATTCTGTCCTTTTTTTGCATTGGGGTGATAACATCTGTTATAATGGTGACTGCTTTCAAGTAAGCAACCCTCTCTAATAACATTCTCTGATGCATGCACCGTTCTGCCTCACACTGTAATGAAGTCTATGTAGATGGTAGACTGTTGTCCCCAGTTGCAGAATAACACCAGGGCCTCCATTACTCTGTGATGCAAAATGCCAAGTGAAGCTGGGTCAGTGAATCGCAAAGTGAGCTAATTAAATGGTACTGGGGCATAAATGCACAGCAATAATAAGCCACTGATATTGGTAAGAGCTATGATCTTGTCCTCCACTACTTGCTAGATTCTTCTACTTTCTGGCAGGGGCGGGAGGCACAGAGGGGTGAAAACCTCATATTTTCTCCATTTAATAATGATGTCCTTGTCCTTTCCTGGCTTCATAAATAAGAGAGAAAAGCTTCTTTTTCTCTCCTACGTGGAAACAAGTGCCCTACACACAATACAATGCTGCGTAAAAGTAGTTAAAATTTAAATTGGTGTATGCTCTTTAAAATAACTTAAAAATGTAGTTTGACACAGATGTTGCAAAGAATCTGCAACGTTTCTAACACCTGCAGGAATGAGAATAACTTATGTCAGTGATCAAAAAATTTTCTGCTTGCCTTCTTATTCCTGTAAAACTACCAACTTCTTGCTTTTTTACCCCTCTAATAAAGTTGTCTCTTGCTTCTTTTTGTTACCTGTTAACTAATAAAGTGCTGAGATTGTGTCTAATTTCTTTGCCTAAATTTCTGCAGTGCCATCTTCCTAAATGTTGCTATGCTCCAATTCTCCCTTTTGACATCCATGTTGCTGAACCCTCATGATTGAAACAATTAGCCCTCACTATCTCTTCTCACTTCAGAAGAGGGAAAATTGATGTGCTCTTCCGCTGAATAGTTTCAGGTGAGTCTTTTGGTTTGGGGTTGTTTTTTTCTTACTTTTCAAAGAACTGAAAGATATATATTTTTTAAGTGACATTTAAACATTAATTATAATAATGAAATCTCCACAAAGTAAACATGTTCATTTTGATACTATCAGGATAATGAAGAGCTGTGATTGACAAAGGTCATTTAAAACCAAACCAAACAGTTGAAATGGGGAAAGAAACCAGAAGCTAAGTGTGTCCTGGTTAGGAGAGTGGCAGGAGAGGAGCAATAATCATTCAAAGCTCCTTTGTAATTAAAACAGAATATACCTGCAAAACTGCAAAGACTGTCTACAACCAAGTCACCCATATCACCAGACCTCCACTTTCTTTTTTATTCTTCCTTTCTCCAGCCACAGTAAATGTGGAGTCTGATATTTCTTTTTGTGACAGTTCCTCTCCAAGTGACTTATTTTTTCAGGCAAGAAGATCAAGTTTGAGTTGTCTCTCCCTGTCTCACCCAACTTTAATCCAAAGTAAATCTGATTGTGGATTATCTGTGTGTACAAAATAGTCAGGGAACTTTAACTGAATAATGAAGTATAATCAGAGCATTGATAGCCTGGTCCATCTGCACTTAAACTAAGAATAGAATGATATTAGAATATATTGATGAATAACTTCTGCACAATGTTTTATTCAATAGATTTCAGATGGGCATAGCCTTCCTACACCTACATAATACAATGCTGTTAGCATATTCATTGCTGTGTTCAACTCCCTTCATTCACTCCGTGATGCAAATTTTTGGAATGTTCTGCATACTGGGATAAGAGAAGTTTAAACACTGTCATCCAAAAATCCTTCACATTTTCTCATGCCTCTTAAACTATCTTACTTCTTTTCTGACTCCTCCTGAATATCTTCTATATTCCAACCTCATATGTCTAGTATACTTAACACTGAAGACCATTTTTATACATATTTATATTTCACTGCCCTAGACTTTCTTTTTGTCTTACTCGAAAAAGTGTAAGTCTGTAATGCAGTGTGCGATAGTTAGCCAGTATGATTTAGTTTATTCTTATTTTACACCCATTTAAAATTTCAGAATGAGACTTAATTGTTCTTACATGCCCATAGCTTTCCCACTATGCTGAAGCAGAGTAATAAGGGTGTTCCCAGTCTATTTGTTTAATTGTAGTAAATGGCGTATAATTTCTTAGGATAAACGTAGTCATTTCATGGATTTGAATACTTTATCAAGGAGGATAGTTTTTGTTTTTTAATAACTATGTCAGTAAAGTGACCAAAAGAAAACCACACATGAAATCAAAATTGGTGTCCATTATCATAAATAATATATTGTTGATTTCCTTTGTGGTTCATAATGGAAGCCAAGTATGTAATCATAAGATTGATATTAAATCATGATGGGAAGCAAAATCACCATTTACAGTAATAATCAGCTTCCATCATGATATAACAACAAATTAAAGAGTAATTGAAGATTATTTTTAACAAGATCATGCTAATATTAATCAACCACTTCTACTGATTGAAGAAAAACAGTATAATCCTTAACAGTTTAGATATTCAGTTGACTACTTCATGTAATAAACTCAGTCAAGATGATCTTTTTTAGGTCAGTCATGTGCAGGACATTACAGTGGTTCCACAGACTACTATAATCACTTTTGTATGCCAGTTTACTTAACATAGACATCCTGTATGATGTTCCATTTCTAATATATTCTCCATATGTATATCTATACATATTATATGTTTTCCAGAAATTGTAGGTCTGTTATTAGAAATGGCTAGGATATATTATTCTCCAGATTGAAACATGCTTTTTGGAGTCTAGCCATTGACATAATTCCTGCTAGATTATTTTAATCATGTGAAAATAACATAATAATTCAGTAGAACAAGTATGTTACAACACAAGAAACACTCAGGATTGCATCCATGCTCAAGAGTAAGGGGAATAGCCTAAAGGATGATTCAAATTAAGCAGCTCTTAGAAGAGGATTAATTAGGTATCACACTTAACTTTCTGCTCCCAATCTTAATCACTTGAGTAGTGATACTGTCCTAAACCCTTGACCCATAAAGAATATTTTGCATTTGGTGACATACCACCATACACTCTGATTTCTACCTTGAAGAGATGTAGGATTTTCCTACATTTGTGGGTGTATTGCCTCTAATTTTTAAAAATGTTGTCATTGTGTTTTGGACACACAACAGGATGTTATGAGTTCTTGAGACAATAAAATAAGAAGATGGAAAGGAGAATCATTTATAACCAGACCATTTAGAGTGATACTCAATAATCCTCCTTCTGCCATTTATTTAGTATTGCTTGGCCATCACAGTATTGAGAACAGTAGAAGTGAGTTAAGCTCTGAGGAGAGGAAGGCATGAACTGTGTTGGTTTTATTCACAGTGATGTTTCTTTTACTTACAAAAAGGCAGAGCAAAAAAGGATGTCACTCATGTGGGAAAACAGGTAAGAGTCTCTCTCAGTTAACTGTTATTCCCCTAATTCCTTTTCGAAGGTTGATTGAATCTGTTGGGTATCAGTTGCCACATGAGATAGGAGCTCTGTGACAGGCAGACTGCCAGATGAAAGAAATTATTTCAGACTGCATCATAACAACTCATCACTGGGAAATCAGATGTGTTAGGTTACAGATGTAGCTGAAAGGCATCATAGGACCCCTGTACTGGATGTCTGCAGAAAGCTTTTGGTGGTGGACAGGGATGCTGGAGAAGCAGCCTCTTGTGAGAATAGGCCAGGGCTGCCCTGTGGCAGACACAGCTGGTTCCAGCTGCCCACCACAAGGCACAGCTGAGGCCCTCAGACAAGATGATGGCATCTATGGCAATGTATATTTAGGGAAAGGCAGAATACACTGTATGGAGACAGGAGGATGGAACAATAGAGAATGAAAAATAGCAGAGGGAATTCCAAGGTTAGAGAAGAGGGGGAAGAGGTGGTCGAAACAATGGAGCAGAGATTCTCCTGCAACCCAGGAAGGAGACCATGCTGGAGCTGATTTTTCCTGACAGGAACTGCATAGAAAGACTATACAAGAGCAAACATTTTTCCAGAAGGAAACTGCAGACTGTGGGAACAGCCCATGACAGAGCAGAGGAAAAGTGCAAGGAGGAAGGAGGAGCAGAGAAACCTCTATGTACTGACCATGACCTTCCATCATCACTCTTATGCCTCTTGGTGGACGGCATGCAGTAGAAAAGGTGGGAGGTAAGGAATTCAGTCTGGGAAAGGGGTGATAAAAAGAGTTGCTTTAAGTTTTGTATTTTCATATCACACTACCTAAATCTATTTTAATTGGAAATAAATTAACTTAATTTTCCCCAAGGTGAATCTATTTTATATGTGAAGGTAACTGGTAAGCAATCTGTCTTTATTCTGACCCACAAGCTTTTCATCCTATTTTCTTTCCCTGTCCAAATGAGGCAGGAAGTGAGAGAGCAGCTGAGTGGAAGTTTGACCCTCAGCCAAAGCTAGCCCACCATGAAGACCCACCTACAACGTATGGAATAGTAGAACTTTTTCTCCTTTTGCAATATATTAGTTCTTTCTAGATACAGCATTGCAAATTAAAATCATGGTTTTCTCATAATTTTCTTCCTATTTACTTTGAGGGGTGTGTGTGTGTGTGTGCATACCTAAGCACAATCACACATAGAAAAGTGTTAAGTGGGAATACAGAGAATGCATTTGAAATTTCAGGAGCTGCTTATTCTTCCTACAGAAGAACAGATGAAACACCATAGAAAGTACAACTAACAAAAACTGAAAATATGCAAGTTTTACTTTGAGTGTAAATGTTTTTCCAAAGTTTTCTTGTGTGAACATATCAGTAAATTTTTGCCATGTTTTGAACAAAATCATTAATAGATTCTAGTATTATTTTCACATTCCAGAGAATATGAAACCTGTAACACAAGGACACATACATTCTCAGTAAAGAGCTGTTGACTTTAACAATAAAGAAATGAACTGAAGAACCATGATATCGAGGACACTAAAGACCTCAATTCATCCTAACAAAAACAAATCATCTTTGGAAAAGGTTATGCTGTACCTCAGGTAATGTCAAATGGAAATAGCTTTCTAGTTCTGATGAAGCAGCTTTGGTAATAAAAGCGTTGATGATCCTATGCCCACAACAGAGGCCAGAGCATCACTTACAGTGTTACAGAGTGACATGCAAGAGTGTGGTCTGGAATTTCTTTTTTGTGTACTTGAATATGGATTGTTATGTAAAAGTAACAGGCCATGTACCTGTAGTGCAGATAAAAATGCAACTCTAAAATACTGAGTTTATGGTAATCACAAGATTATATTCAGCTTTCTTTTAGAACAAAATGTATATGAAAACTGTTGAGCTACTCCTTAACAAAGAAAAAATTTTCGTTAATCTACATGATGTATTTAATGCTAGTGACAACATTACAATTTTTTTTTCTTTTACCAGCAGGCCTCAGCTTTTCTACATATTAAATGGACAAGCTACTAAAGAGGGAAAAAAATGCTTAGTGGCAATCTTTCTGAGAAATGAAGAGGGAATACATTATGAAGGATGGGTAAACCTCATCCCTTATCCTCTCTTTCCTCCAAAACAGTTTCAGACCTACATTCCATTTTCAACTTAAAGGAAACGCACTGTACACTTAATTGCCTGCATGCTTGGGGTTTGATTGGTTGTTTTTTACCTGATAATTCAATCATGTTACTAACAACAATATGTTTGTGTCTTATTCTGAGAATAATATTCTTCTTTGGGTCTGCTTTTGGAAAGATAAGTAGACATGTGAAAGAAATTAAACTCGTATTACAACTATATTTCAATTACTGCTTGCCATATAGCAATTTGGCAACTTCACTGTTGCATGGGTCTATTTCAACCTTCTTCATTTTGTATAGCAAGTCTAAAATAAAAGTTGCTACAAGATATTGTATGCTTTTGGCATAAACATAGTAAACAAAGCTGAATATTGAAATTTTAATTTTATGTTGAAGGGCTGGGAATTTTTGTTCTATACTAATGCAATACAAAAGATGTCTAATTTGGCTAGATATTTTTTGTTTTCCTTTGGCTTAACTTTAGGAGACATGAATACTAAAAGGATAATTGACCTCAGGGGCAAGGGAGCAGAACAGAGATGTCAGATCTTTAAGGACACTTCTATTGAGCACAAGAGTTTTCATTCCCCAGGTGTAAGAAATTGGGTAAGGAGAGCAAGAGACTGGCATGGCTGATGCAAGATTTGCTGATCAAACTAAAGGGCAGAAGGAAATGTACAGGCAGTAGAAGCAGGAACAGTATCCAGGGAACAGTATAGGGACACTGCCCAGTTGTGCAGAGATGGGGTCAGGAAGGCCGAGGCACAGCTGGAGCTGAACTTAGCAAGGGATGCAAAGAATCACAAGGGCTTCTACAGGTATGTCAACCAGAAAAGGGAGGACTAAGAAGTGCACCCCTCCCTGATGAGCAACACTGGTAAACTGGCAACAACAAACAAAGAGAAGTCTGAGGTACTCACCGACTATTTTGCCTCAGTCTTGACTGGCAAGTTCTTTTCCCACACTTCTCAAGTAGATGAACTGCAAGGCAGGGATTAGGGGAGCGAAGTCCCTCCCACTGTAAGTGAGGATCAGGTTTGTGATCACTTAAGGAAGCTGAACACACATAAGCCTATGGTACCTGATGAGTCTCGAGGGAACTGGCTGATATAGTTACCAAACCAATTTCCATGGTATTTGAGAAGTTACGGCAGTCAGGTAAAGTTTCTGGTGACTAGAAAAAGGGAAACATCACAGTCATTTTTCAAAAGGGCAGAAAGGAGGACCCTGTGAAGTACCAACCTGTCAGCCTGACCTCTGTGCCTAGGAAGATCATGGAACAGATCCTCCTAGAAGCTATGCTAAGTCACATGGAGGACTGGGAGGTAATTTGAGACAGCCAGGATGGCTTCACCAAGGGCAAGTTCTGCCCGACCAACCTCGTGACCTTCTATGATGAAGCATCTACATCAGTGGACAAAGGAAGTGCTATGGATCTCTTCTATTTGGACTGCTGTGAGGCCTCTGACACAGTCCCCCACAACATCCTTCTCTCTAAATTGGAGAGGTATGGATTTAATGGGTGGATTGTTCGGTGGGTAAGGAATGGTATGGACAGTCTCAGAGAGTAGTGGTCAATGGCACAATGTCTGGATGGACACCAGTGACAAGTGGTGTCCCTCAGGGTTCCATACTGGGACCAGTACTATTTAATATCTTCATCAATGACACATACAGTGGGATTGAGTGCACACTCAGCAAGTCTGTGGATGACATGGATCTGAGTGGTGCAGTTGACATGGCTGAGGGATGGGTTGCCATCCAGAGGGACCTGGACAAGCTTGAGAAGTGGACCCATGTGAACCTCATGAGGTTCAACAAGGCCAGGTGCAAGATCATGCACCTGGGTCGGGACAACCCTACATATGGCTGGGGGATGAAGGGATTGAGAACAGTGCTGCAGAGAAGGACTTTGGGGTACTGGTGGATGAAAGATTGGGTATAAACTGACAATATGCACTTGCATCCCAGAAGGCCAATCGTATCTTGGGCTGTGTGAAAAGCAGTGTGTCCAGCATGTCAAGGGAGGTGATTCTGCTCCTCTACTCTGTTCTGGTGAGACCCCACCTGGCGTACTACATCCAGCTCTGGAGTCTTCAGCACAGGAAAGACATGGACCCGTTGGAGGGGGTCCAGAGGAGGGCCAGCAAGATGGTCAGAGGGATGAAACATCTCTCCTATGAGGACAGCCTGAGAGACTTGGAGTTGTTCAGGCTGGAGAAAAGAAAGACAGGGAAGACCTTACTTTGGCCTTTCAGTACATAGAAGGGACCTGTAAGAAAGATGGGGACAGACTTATCAGTAGGGCCTGTTACGACAGGACAAGGGGTAATAGTTTTAAATAAAGGAGGGAAGATTCAGGCTAGACTTGAGGAATTTTTTACAATGAAGGTGGTGAAACACTGGAACAGGTTACCCAGAGAACTGGTAGATACCCCATCCCTGGAAACATTCAAGGCCAGGTTGGAGAGTGCTCTGTGCTATCTGATCTAGTTGAAGATGTCCCTGCTCGTTGCAGGGGGTTTGGACTAGGTTACCTTTGAAGGTCCCTTCAAACCAAAACTATTCTATGATTCTATTATTCATATGGACAACTGATCCAAGTACCAGCAAAGAACTTGTGAAGTTTAGTTTCTTTTTTTGGAATCTCTTTTATGACTATCTGTTCATAGGGCAGTGTCCTCACAGAGCAGGCATGTGTTAATAACTAACACACTGTTGGGTATTTGAGTAATATATTTTTGAAATGAAAATTAAGTTCAAATAATAATCTTTCATGAATTTGTATAATATGATGTCTTCTGCAAATTAGCATCCTAAGTAGTTCATCTGAGTTATCGCTAAATTCTGCACAAAGTGAAAAATGGAAAACCATAAAACATTGGCCTATAGCTTCATCATAAATTTGTGTATGCTATAAAGTCAATGACATTTGGAAACTGTATTAACCTTTGGAATATAGTGAATCGTCAAGGCAGTAACAGCTGAGGCATATGTATCACCTCTGCCTGGCAAGGTATGGAAAATGCTCAAGTAATGTAGCAAAACATGTCAGTTATGAGTAACAGGGTATGTTTGTCTTGCAATGCCAGTCGTATGCAGGTAAATCTTAATCATTTACATCTACATTCAAAAGAATATTTATGGACCCTTTGAACAAGGAAGAAAACTAACAAGTGCTGAAACAGACACAGAAAGAAACTGGCTCATCACCAGCTAGTTCAATGTCTTAATGTAATAAAGACAGATGGCAATAGATTTACTATGACAATTATTGCAGGGCTACTTATACTGTATCCTTGGCTCCTGAAGGTTTTTTACATATAACCAGAAAATATCATTTGGGAGAAATAGGATTATTTATAGGCATTAGTGTGTGCTGTTTTTGTCAGGGGAAAAAAAGTATTTTTGATCAATACTGATTAAGGAGATAATTTTTAATTAATAAAGAACTGAGACAGTACTGGGGAAGAGTTAAGTGAATTAGTTGCTGCCAGCTTCTTGTAGTGGTTGTCCTGTATGGAACCTTGTATCAAAGAGGCAGGAAATCCACCAAAACACTGACATTCAAAGTGAAGTTAGGAGAAAGCATTTAAGAATACCAGGGAAAAGCAACTGAATCTTCTAGTGTCTGACACAGCAGGGTGGTAACCTTTCCACTGTAACAATCCCACTATCTGAAAGAATAACAATTATCTGACCTAGCTGGAAGGCGGCTGTCTGTTATCTATCTTCTAGAAAGGTGAGACAATCAGAAAACAAAACAAAACAAAACAAAATTAAAATTTATTGTTGAGTAGCCTTTCCCAGATTTTTGTTTGTTTGTTTTAAGGATGTGGTAGCTATTGCTTCCTTTGCAGAGACAATAGTTATGGTGAGCCATAACCATTCTATGTCTTTTGCAAAAAGGAAAATCTGTAACATCTTGTGGTACATTTTTCATTTAGGGAAAAATAATTCTCACAGACTGTCTAGGCTTTAAACACTTACATGTATGATGTCAAATCACTGGGTTGAGGTAAGTATATATCTACCTGAATTGTAAATTCAAATGTCTTTTCATCTTTTTCAGACATATATAATTGTATGACTTTCTCACCTAAGTCCACTGGGTGTTGTTGAACTACCACAATAAACAGTTTTCCAAATCCTCTTACTCTCCAACATTTGAGTGGCTTAGCACAGAAGAAAGATTTTGTCAAAAGCTCTTGAAATCCATAATTTATTGAGAAAAGTGAAGGTGAACTAATGTTCACACTATCACGCAACTATAGCTTTTCTAAATAATCCCTAAGTCATGATGTTCAATTGATTCCAGTTATAAGACAAAAATCCCCAAAGTAAGTATTAAAAGTTAATGAAACTTTGTCCCTGCGTCTTTTTTTTCCCCCTCCGTTTGGAATATCACTTGACTTTTACATAAACTAGTGAAGTATTTACTTAATATTTTCATCAGGTTAGGGATTGAGGATACCAGATAAATATTATAAAATTCTTGAAACACAGTAATGCCCTAAAGTAAGAAATTGCTAGTGCTAAGAAAAATTATGGAAAGGTACATTGACTAATTGACTGGAAGACAATGATTACTCATTTAACTCTAAAATATGGATAAGGAAACCACATACTCATCAAATAATTAAAATATTGCAAAGCTGTTCCAATACATTATTCAATGGCGAAATGAATCATGTCTATGCAATCACTCTAAATGGCCTTAGATATTATTATTAGGTTAGGTAAAATTGCCTTTTGCCTTTTAGATGTGGCCTTTGCCTTGTGCAGAGATGCATATTTTTCCCCAGTGAGCAAATAGCCTAGCATGAGCAGACATCAAAGAGGAAGTTGAGGCATGCTTTTTCCATCCACCCCAAACATCTTTTAGACTTTGAATACTCAGTAAGAGACAGATGAAATTCTGTTTGATGATTTGCGAGAAAAGGAGCTGGTCATGTGTCAAGAACACACAAACACTGAGACAGAAAATACTTGTTTGACAGCATATTAACATTTGCTATGTACATGCTGTTGAGAAGACAGTTTTCATTTATTTTATGACATGTATACATCACATGCAAAGATCCTGGGAAAGAGAAGGAGAACTGAAAGTTAAAAGTGAAGGAGGAACTGTAGGGCTTGTGGTAGAAGAGGATGAATTAAATGTTTCTCAGGACACTCCATATCATATTGTTGTATCTTACTATTCTGTACAGCAGATTTTCCGTAAGACTTGTGACAGTCTAAGAACTCTAATGAACATAGTCCCGATGCACAGACTTGTTTTGAGAAAGAGGTAAGACAATTGGATAAAGGAGTTTCCTAGCCAACTCCAAGATCAGGGATCCAAAAATAAGATCAACTCTGTCCCCTCCATTCTTTTCAGTTTTGAGGTTAGTTGACTCAACCATTTTACCCTCTTGTTTCAGACAGGAGTTTCAGTTTGACTTTCATCTTCAGCAGTACTAACCACAAATGATGGTGAAGATGAAAATAATTTTTTGAGGACTGTTAAACAGAACTATAGTCATCATAATCTTTCATCTATGTCTGAGTCATTCCGCAGAATCAGGACACCTTTTGCCTTATATTTTTCTGTTCTATTGATTTACATCACCCTTTTACTTATGACTGATTCACCCTTCTGCACTTAGAATGTTCTAAAGTGAGAAATAGTCACTCATATACTGAAATTTAATACTAATTACTGACAATTGTATTCATTGTTATATTAAATGCAGTATAGTCCTAGAGACAGTCCACTATTTACCTTTTAATAAATTACCTGTAATACAATAGTTCACAGTCTAAAAAGTTTTGTAGAGGGTTAAAATGCATTTTTCCAATATTGGGTGCAATTTCAAAGGCTCACAAAAAAAAAAAAAAAAAAAAAGTAGTAACAATATGTGGAGAAACAATTATTTTTGCATTGAAACCTGGGTAGAAAATACAATGTATTTATTGTCAACAGAAAAGATACACCAGCAAAGTGAAAAGGAGGAGTTCCAGGAGTTCCAGGAGTTTCAAATCAGGAGTTCCAAAAGTCTAAGAAAGAATGACATTAAAAAACAAACTTCTTCCCTTAAAATGTTTTTTTGTAGTACATCTGGAGTTTCTCACTTCTCTTTGCAGAAATCCCGAGCAACTAGTTGTGGAAAATAAGACAATAGAAAGAAAAGAGAAATTAGAAAATGATTCAACATCTCCTATCTTAATAAGTGTTCCTGAAAGAGTAAAATATTCATAATCCTTTGTCTTTCACTTCAATCTGCCTGTATTTGAAACAGAAAACAAATGACCAGTTCAAGGCTGAGGGAGCTGGGGCTGTTTAGCTTGGAGGAGATTGAGGGGTGACCTTATTAATACTTACAAATATATAAAGGGTGAGTGTCATGAGGATGGAGCCAGGCTCTTCTCAGTGACAAACAATGGTAGTACAAGGGTTAATGGGTTCAAATTGGAACACAAGAGGTTCCACTTAAATTCGAGAAGAAACTTCTTCTCAGTGAGGGTAACAGAACACTGGAACAGGCTACCCAGGGGGGTTGTGGAGTCTCCTACCCTGGAGACATTCAAAACCTGCCTGGATACATTCCTGTGTAACCTCATCTAGGTTTTACTGCTCCAGCAGGCGGATTGGACTAGATGATCTTTTGAGGTCCCTTCCAATCCCTAACATGCTGTGATTCTGTGATTTTCTTATGCAATACTTGTAATAGAAACATGGAAACATTGGCTTTTCACCTTGTAGTCTAGTTGTCAAACTGACCACAACTTGTTTCAGAATTAAATAAAGCCAAAAACGCAGAGAATTACGTGTGAAATTTTAAATATGTAGTGACAGAAGCAACTGAAATGAATACATTGTTTTGTGCATAGACTTGTGGGTAGCTTTTTCAAATTTGAGATCAAAATTTAGCTGTACTTGTCTAAGAACTTCTTCTATCCCTTCTCTGAGAATGAAAGTCCTCAGGTTTAGTGGCATTGGTTGCAGTAACACAGGGACCACTATAAGTGTTCTATTTTTCCATCCCAGCTAGTGGACGGCAAATACTCAAACAATTAAAAAGTATTCTGCTCAGAAGATATCCTCGATGTTAATTCCAAGGTTACCTCTTAATTTGTGAATTTACTAACAAAAAGTTTCAAGCTTTCTTCATACAAACTGTGAGTGATACCAGTATGCATCCATATATCACTATTCATTCATTTTTCTGGATGAATATGTAGAGATCTATTAAAATAAAAAAAATCGCCACATTGTCTTCTTTAACAGTATCTTGAAACAGCAAATTGAATAATTTAATTGGGAAATTAGGAAACAAAATGGTTGTTTTTTATTGTTAAATAAGCTATAGTTTCATCTAATGGAACATTTTATTGTTACATAATATTAAATTTCTCATTCAAAAATTTTGCCAAAAACTACTAAATCTTCACATAGACATGAGTTTTCTTGCTTGACTGCAACAGGCATCCTGAATTGAAAGATAAATCCTGCTTGTTATCCAGCTTCTCATGAGATCTCTTAGTCCTCCAAATGAAGTCAGTTATAGTCCAGTGAAGTGAAGCTTAAAATATACATAGAATACAGCTATCCAAAAAGTATCAAAAAGCATGTAAAGTTATCTGACTTCTTATCACCAAAACACTAAATTAAATTTATAAAATGGGTGAAAAGTATTAAGGGTCTTCTTCTCGTCACTGATCCCATAAATATTTTTGAGATTTTTCCTCATCTGTGTTTTAATAATTTAGCCTTTTTTCACATCCTTATTTGTATCTACTCAGCTGTACTATTTGAATTTGGGAGAGGTGGGGTATAGATTCCATTTGTGAAGATTATCAATGTTTGATTTCTTTCTTAATTTGAAATAAACTTGAACATTCCATGAAATTAAACATCAAAATATTAGTTAAACCATTTCACTTCAACTCAAGTACATAAATCTTTCTCAATGTTGACAGTTCATTTTTTATTGTAGTTTAACAAAGAATATTCTGAGAAGCATTTTGAAAATAAAAATCAGAACATTCAGCTCAAGAGATATCAAAACCCATCACATATAGTCAGTAATGAAGGTTTCACAATCAACACAATCAACAGCATTCTACAAAGGTTTTCTGTTCCAGTGCCTGAATCCATCGAGGTTTGCTGATCAGTTCTATTTGCTATGTTTTGTAGAGTCTTATCTCCTTTTTTCTTCCCCACCCCGGCCCCTGCCACTTCCCTGCCCTTTTTTTCCTTCCCCCTCAGTTGCCTAGAAAGGAAATGAGCTCTAATCTCAGTTCAAATTATGCACATGGACTCTGCTAATGTTTAAGAAAACTTTGTGTTGTGTAACAGTGAACCCCAACGAGGGCTTATCTGTTTGGTAGTCCAGAAAGGTTTATTATTTAGCTGCCTCTTACCTTTATCACTAGATTAATTTGTAATTCAGTTTTAGTACAAATTAAGCTGTCTTACTTTTCAAGGGTGACGAAATGACATTTTGAAGTGAATTCATAACTAAAAGCCATGTCACCAGTGTTAACTGACAAATACTGCATTTAAATTTCTTTAGTAGAAATTTTTGAACTGTACATTAAATGTAAGCTTGTTAATGCTTGAGATATTATCTACTTTTTTTTGCAAACTGCTTATCAGGTAAATTATACTTCATTGTGTTAGGCCTTATGATATACAACCAGCAAGCAATTCCATGGATGCAGTTTGATTCCACGTACATAACTTTAAAGTGCACCAATTTATCTTTTTTGGCCTCTATGTGCTACTCCAGAGGACATGATGTCACATCCACAATCCCTATACAGGTGCATCAGTCACCCTAAAAATGTCAGAGACAGAAGGTCCTTCACTTGCATTTGCTTAGGAAAGTAATTCAAGCTCTTGGTGAACTGACCTGTTTTACTGGTGGTATACATAAAATCAGTTTTCAGGTTTCTAACCATGAAGACATGGTCCTGAAGTAAACACTTTAACTCCCTATCAAGATGTCCTAAAAATTTCTTGAAATATTAAATCTCCTGAAAATTCCTTTCGCTTAAGCACTTCTCTTTGTAAAATTCCATGGGATCCAATGCTGTTTAGGGACCTACTGATCTGGGATACAACCAGTCTCACTGCTTTTTTTTCAGGCAAGGTGTTTAAAAATGCAGTTCTGCTGTTGTTATAGCCTTTTAATTATTGCAGTTGCCCTTTTCTGTGCCCTTTCTAACTTCATTCTGACTTTCTTGAAATATGGAGAAAACATATTTGCACAGTAGTCAAGATGTGTACGCTCCAAGGTTTTCTACACGTACAAGAAAACAACCTCCATACTGTTTTTAATCCGTTTGTGATGGTGCCCAACATTTTATTGGCTTTTCTTGACTGCGTATGGAGCTGATGTTTCCAGAAAACTGTCAATGTTGACCGCAAGATTTCTTTTATAGGTCATGACTTCCAATTCAGGGCTCAGGAGATGTGATTTAGAATTCCTTCCTCATGACACATAATTTTAGATTTATTTACATTGAAACTCGAGAATTTGATATCGCCTGAAAACTTGGAGATTTCATCGCAGACTTCTACTCCAAATCACTGATGAAAATATTGAATGAAACCAGTCCTCACACTGATTTATGGGGAATCTGCTGGTGATTCTTTTCCACCCAGAAAGTGAATTTGTTTTCCTTCTTTTAACCTCACTTCTAAACAATAAAAAAAAAAAAAAAAAGAAAAAAAAAGAAAGAACCTTTCTTGTTACAATGTACTTTACTGAATTTGATATAAAAACTTGCCAAGGATGTTTTCAAACTCCAAACATATTATGTCCATCATCTTATACCTCTTATCTGCTTGCTCTTCAAAACCTTCTCAAACAGCAGCAGGTTTTTGGGGGTGTTTTCCTTTCACAGAAGCCATTCTGATTCTTTTCTAACAGACTATGTTTATCCAGGTTTTCAATATATCAGTGATTTTATCTTTTAATACTGACTCTGACAGATGGATACTCAGGAAAGAATCCAGGCTCCCTAGTTTGCAGTTCTTAGGATTTCCTTCAGAGCACTTTCCATACCTGTTAGTTACACCATCGACCTGCCAGTCCTCTGGCACAGCTGAAGTTTGTAATGACAACTTACACACTTGGGCCTTTGCTTCTACAATTTCACATTTGGGTTCCTTCACAACTCTGTAGTGAATGTCAGGCAGTCTTGGTAACACACTGACAGCAAACTTACTTGATCTAACACTTAAAATGTATTTAGCTCTTTTGTCTTACTTGTTACAAAAAAACGCCATCAAGTATGAGAATTACCCAACACCTAGCTATTTGCCTGGGTTTTATTTTAAGTACTCCTCTATTATCTTCAGCTTTCAGTCCCAGCAGCATTGTTTCACTTTGATTAAGGTACAACTTGTTCTTCCTGTGCAGCTTCTTTTATTCTTCTTCCTAACATCCTAAATGTCTCATCTCTCCAGCACAATCCCATTCATACATTGAGACATGATTCCTGGCTGCTTCCTGGATCTCATACATGGGACTAGAAATACATCACAGAACCTTATGTTTGATCTCCAGTATGTTGGTCTCCTGGATTGCAGCCTGAATTTAGCCTCTAGAGTGCTTTGAGTGTTTTTTCTACAGTGCCCTATATCATTAATGATACTGACCACAGATCATGACCACCAGCTGCTTTTTGGAACAACTTGTGAAGTTCACTGAATTCACTCAACAGGCAAGTTACCATTGGTTTTCTCATGCATCACAAACCCAGCTGTCTATATGTAGTAGTCAAACGTCCCAAAACCATCACCATCACCATCAGAAGAGAAGTACTCTTCTAATGTGAGAATATCCCCTGTGTGATTAAAACAACACAAAACAAACACCAAAAACACCCCAGTCCTAAGGGCGGAGACCGTAATATTTATGCCATAATCAGTAAGAATAAATTTAGGGAATTTCTCACCATTATTTCTCTGATCAGTGACTCATGCAAAATAGCATGACATCTAACTTTAATAATGGGTACATAAGGGTGGGTAGTGTATTAATAAAGCACATTCTGAAGACATATATAAATTAGGAAGAAACCGTAGGTCAAATCCCCTCAGGCTTAAACAGGTCTAAACCTCAGGTCTCTTCCTTGGTTTAAACTGCAATTACTAAGAATTTATGCTGAAGTTGATCTCTGTTTTGAAGTTTTGGTGGAGGTGGAGGTGTGTTTTTCTTTTTCCTTAGCTAATTGTTCACAAAATATGGACGAGAAAAAGGGTCTAGGTACATAAAGTACATAAATCCCCATGAGGTATGTACTCCTTATGAGACTGGGGTTAAGGGCGCTAAACCATCTTCACTGGATTTTATACCCCTAAACCTAATATTTTTACAATTACTGTTATTACTTTATTTTTTCTTTTTCTTTTTTTTTTTTTGTTTTTTTTTACAGACATTAAAATATATATGTATATCTGCCTACCATTTCTGTGGACTAAAGCCTTTGTGTTAGATATTTTTTTTTAAAAAAAATATTTCTTAAAAAAAAAAAAAAAATCCATGCTGGTTACTATGTTTTCCCCATGGTAAAAGTGCTAGAGTTCTTGTAGAGTTGATCTCAGCTATAAATGGTTACGCAGGTACAAGTCATGTATCTAGTAGAGCTCTTGGAACCTGCAGGACTATACGAAGTCTGTGAAAGACAACATTAGATGATTGAATTTGAATACAAGATCCTTTTAGTGTTCAAGCCCAGTAAAACATTTGTTCTGCCTCTTCAAAAAACATATAGAATAATCAGATGTGGAAAACATTGAAAAAAATCCTCACAAAAATAAATTACTTAAATTAATAATACGAATTCTGTGCTAATATATTGTTGTGGATTAACTACAGTAGAAAGTTAAAATATTAGCATGTTATGAGCATTGTTTTGGTCACAAATCTAAATCACAGCACTATATGAGCTGCTATGAAGAAAATCGAGTCAGTCCCAGCCAGACTCAGTATGGATATAGATACATACACACGTATGTATCTATATCCAGAACGACATACATTAAAAAAAATCAAATTGAGAGAAGTGAACAAATATTGTGATATATATGTGAACCCATGCAGATATATTTGGACTGGAATTCAAAATTTTTAATGCACATTATATAAATGTCTTATAAGTATTGATATGCTTACAAGGATGTTTATTAGAAGTGAAAATTTCACAATAATGTGTCTGTGCAAGATTAGGCACTTAAATCAATAAATTAAATTTATCGTCTTTCTTCTATTTCCATAGCCATGAAAGTTGTATTCATCAACTCTAGAATATATATTGCATCGCCAGGGGTGTAACTAAATTGAATGACTTAAGATTACTCTCATGTTAAAATATATGCACATTACATTTTTATAAGAGTATAAATTGTTCATATATTTCAAAATGAGAGCTATATGCAGGTAATTTCTTTAGTAAAATGAAAGCTAAATTCATCAAATATGTTCCTATATCTATGAACATTCCCCTGAGTTTTACAAAGATACAGCCACTGTTTCTTTGTACCAGATTTCTCTCTCCTGGTGTACCTAACTCTAAAAGGACAGTTGCAATAATGTCTATAACTTGCTTTTTAAGTTGCTTAATATAAAAGTAGCAGTGGCTAAGTCTCATTGCTTTGTCTGGGCCATTTACAGATGCTAATGAATTCTCATCTAGCACAAATGTGATTAGAAATGCACTAGGCAAAGGAGATTGATCTCTGCAATAGTTAATGAAACTGAGCTGAATAGCAAAAAATGCTGCAGATTCAGTTTTTGCTGCCCAGAGTGTTGTTCACCCTTGGCAAACCACCTCATTTGCCACATGTATTCTGATGTAGTATCATGAATCACCTTTATTTTGGAATAAAGGTTATGAAGATCAGGATACAATGAGACTTTGGGAGTTTTCCCAACTCTTCAACATGCTGTTATTCCTAACTGTAATGCAGTAATCTAACTTTTATGAATATTAACACAGCAATTATATTTCCAATTTTTTTACCTGTGGTTATACTGTCAAAGCAAATTATATTTAGTCAGACTTGGCTACTAACACAACAAAAAGCAGTATTAAAAATCAAATTGCAATACATAGAAAAAAACAACAGAAAAAATATCAAAAAGCAAAGTCTTATGTAGTAATATTATTCATCTCTAATATTGCAAACCTCTTGTACATGTTCTGGAGGTAGAGGCAGAAAACAAGCAAGGAAGAAAAAGTGGTGTATTGCAGGGGCGAAATAATGTTCCACAACAATTTATTTGGCAAACATTAGCGACCATAGACCTCACCCAGTTTTAGTAACTAATGAAATATTAGTTTAAACTTCCAAGAGAAAAAGAAATTTCAAATACTACCACAGGTTGCCTAGAAGTAAAGGTTTTTACATTTGTAAGGTTGTTCCCTCAAACAGAGAGGCAGTTTTAAGGCAGTAATTCATTCTAGGGGTTCAATGGACACCATAACTCAGGAAAATTTAGAAATGTCAGGAGTTTGTGAGATGAATTGCTGACTTACAGCAATCTCTAATTATATATCATAGATAACCTAAATGAAAGAAAACCACAATTAAGAGTTAAAAAAAAAAAAAAAAAAGTGATTAGTGTGAACACTCTTTTGTTTATAATCCTGACTACTGTAGCATTTTCATACCCACACATACAAAATATTTCAGAAAAAAAAAAGTGTTTCTTTTAACTGGTCTAAAACTGCACACTCATAAAATTATTTTTTTAAATCTGGATTTCATTTTATTTCTTCTACAGATTTGATGAAGTATTTCAGCTATGGGTTTAGTTTTTGTGTATATTTTTAAGCTCCTTGACAGTACAGAAGGACACCCAAGTGGGGATTAATTATATTAATTTCCCTTAAAGATTTTTTTAAAGTAGCAAGGCTGCTGTAAATTGACTTTTGTGTTTATGTGAATCTGACCTAATGCATTGACCTTTGTAGCTTCCTGTAGAGATCCTTCTGGGACTCTATAACACTAAGAACATATGGACTACAAACCGTAACATGCAGAAACAGTTTGATTTTCAGAAGAGGGTATGAAAGTAAATGAAAAAAAATCATGGATTTTAGAGTAAAGAATTTGTGTATCTGCCTTTAGCTATTCCACAAGAGAGCTTAGGTTTGTAAGGCTGCTGTTATGTGTTAACATATCTCTGATGCACTCTGTGGGGTTGACTCTGACTATACCATAAAAATTTGTCATGGAGTGTTTAATAGGTTTTGACTGAAAGACGTTTGAAGGAGCCTATGCATCCCCTGACACCCAAGACGATATCTGGGAAGCAGATGAAAGCCTGGTCTATCCATTTGGAGGTGTTGTTCCTCTCTGCTGGCCTTCATCCAGAAACACTGCCTTTCCTGGCAGTTCAGCTCCAAGAACTATGCTACCATAACGAGTGATTATACTTATGTTGTGTAGAACAGGGGTTGCTGACAGAATAATAGAGTTTGGATTTTTTATTTTATTTTTTTTTTCTTGAAGATTTGGACACAACGTAGATTATGAACAATGTATGTTTTGTATTAAAACATCGCTTTTCCTCTTTCAGTGTTAACTAATGAGTGCCAAGAAATGAAGGAAATAATGTTAGATGTCAGCATATATCCCTCGATCTTGAAAGATTCTCTCCTCCTCTCTTATGTATCCATGTGGAAGAAATCATGTCTTCCTAAATTTGGAGGTTTATTTTGTATGATGTATAGAACACAATAGGGGAGAATTACCATATGTCCTCCAAAAAAAATCTAAAATCTTTCTTAGAGATTTTTTTTTTTCTCTTTGATAGCTGAAGTGTACTCTTATATGTGCTTTATCGAGTTTGTTATTTGGCCCCATTACTATGATCCACACTATTTTTTCAATCTGGGCATATTAATTAAATTTTGTTTATTGATCTCATTTACAATCAAACAAACAAACAAAAAAAAGCCCTCTAGAAAGCAAGAACTGTAGGCAGATTTTGGGCTGAAAAGGAAAGACACTTTGTAATCAGAAAATTCTGTGTTCTCTTGTGAAAATCTGCTTATCACAGCAAGATTTTTGTAATGTCGAAAGAAAGAAGAAGATAGGGATGTTTTACATTTTTCTCATGTTTCAAGTGGTGGGATGAAACACACAGGCTATTCAGATCAAAATACTTTTTGATTTCTGGTTGTGTTTTACAATGTTGTCAGAAGTAGCCATAGTAACTTGCATAAACAATGTTTAGATTTCAGTATGATGAGGTGCTTTTTATATTGCTGAAAAATAATTATTATGATGAACTGAACAGCATTAATGAACCGTTCATACCCCACGTTCATAGAAATAAGATGTGGAGAAGTGTTTGTAGTAATAGATAATAACATTAGTCAAGAGTGTATACTCTGGTGTGGCCTCACCAGGAGCCCTGTGTACAGTTCTGAGTGCTACAGTATAAATAGGTTAAGCCACTGGAAAATGTCCAGAAGAGGACTACAAT
The DNA here is from genome assembly GCF_963082525.1 of Nesoenas mayeri. Classification (NCBI taxonomy): domain Eukaryota; kingdom Metazoa; phylum Chordata; class Aves; order Columbiformes; family Columbidae; genus Nesoenas; species Nesoenas mayeri. Next base: position 179,396,327 of record NC_137541.1, on the reverse strand, counting down.
GTTGGTGAAGTGTTTGGAGAGGAACCCGTATGAGGAGAGGCTAAAGTCATTTTGGTTTGTTCAGCCTTGAGAAGAGGAGACTGAGGGAAGACCTCATCACAGTCTACAGCTTCCTCACAAGGGGAGGAGGAAGGACAGGTGCCGAACGCTTCTCTTTAGTGACCAATGACAGAACCCAAGGGAATGGCAGGAAGATGTGCTAGGTGAGGTTCAAGTTGGACATTAGGAGAAGGTTCTTCACCCAGAGGGTGGTGGAGCACTGGAACAGGCTCCCCAGGGAGTTGTCACAGCTCCAAGCCTGACAGTGTTCAAGAAGAGACTGGACAATGCCCTCAGACACATGGTGTGAACTGTGGGGTTGTCATATGCAGGGGCAGTAGTTGGACTCCATGATCCTTGTGGGTCCCTTCCATTCAGGACATTCTATAATTCTATGAAATGTTCTTAGAAACCCAGGCATTTGTATCCATATGCTTTTATTCCATTCAGTTTCATCATACACATAACAGAAACAAATCAATCCATGATTGCTCCCCTGAAGATGTTTGTAAAACAAAGCCTGAATGTTTCATTTACATGTATGCTTTTGATTTAGGATCTGTGAAGCTGTTGTTTCTCCCGGTAATGTGGGGACCTCAGGTCTCAGTTCTTCTCTGGAGGGCCACTGTACCTTAAGGGCATATTACTCCTAAACGTAATACCTCAGATCTCTAAGGTTTCATGGGAGGAATCTGTACCTTGGGTTTTGCAGTTGGGGTTGTTGGTACTGTGACTGCACTGTGCAGGATGAGTTTTTCAGCTTTACCCTATGTGAAGTCAGTGGATCTCCATATGGCTATAACAGTTTGCCCACAGGCTGCCTATTTAAAACTGGGGTGTGAATGCTATCCTATCTCAAATCAGTGGGGCTCTGTGTTGGTTCATTAGCTCACAACGTGCTGCCAATTTGAGGATTGGGGTTTTAATTGGAACTTATTTACAAGCTAAATTGCTGCTGGAACTATTATTATTGTTATTTTTTTTGTACTGTTTGGGGAACTTTTGGATTAATTATGATAAAGAACTTTGGAGGTATAAAGACAAGACTGTGATTAAAAAGGACAATCAGAGAGTAGAAAAGTCAGTCTTTTCTTCTCCTCTAACAGTTCTTCCCAAATATCCACCTTGTCTTCTTTATCTACATTCTCATTTGTGTCTTGCAAGAAGGTGGGGTAAAAATATTACAGTACAGCTACAAACAATAAGAGCAGATGTTGCAATTCAAGCTATAGCAGCTGTTTTTCCTTATGCTACCTGAAGCACCAACTCAGTTAATTTTTCTTGATTCAAGAGTTTCAATATCTCACATTTAAGTAGTCTACCAGCATCAGGCATATTCAAATCACTCATTAAAGAAATTTCTGTCAAGGAGCTTCTGTGTACTTAGCCATGCATCACCAATCAAGTGCTGTCAGTCTGAGTCAGCTTCAACTTCTGTGCTGACTCACGTTACCGATACTAGAATGGAGTGAAGACGTCACAAACGTGCATCAGGCATGTTAAGGAAGTGAGTTGTAGAAGGAAAATATTTTCACCCTGACATTGAAAAGAGTGTTGAGTTGATTTGATAACCTGGTTACAACCTGTTGTGTGAAGCAGAAGAATGGTCAAGATTCTGACAAGCAGAAACTGTGGGAGCTGGAGTGAGGTAAAAAAGCACAAACCCCTGAATTTGTTGTTCTGTTCTTCTGTTACTCTAAGTAACCAGGAATGCAACAGTTATGGAGCTATTGAATTAGAAAAGAAAAGAAAAGAAAAGAGAAGAGAAGAGAAGAGAAGAGAAGAGAAGAGAAGAGAAGAGAAGAGAAGAAAAAAAAAGAAAAAAAAGAAAAGAAAAGAAAAGAAAAGAAAAGAAAAGAAAAGAAAAGAAAAGAAAAGAAAAGAAAAGAAAAGAAAAGAAAAGAAAAGAAAAGAAAAGAAAAGAAAAAAGAAAAGAAGATGAAGACGTATTCCCACAAGGTTGCTAGAAAGCTCAGGCATGACTGAGAAAAACATTGCAACTACAGAGTTGGAGTGCTATGGAGCTTTTTACTTCCCTTTCTCTCCAGGCCATAGATAACCTAATGAACAAAGTTCTTCCTATAAAGAGAAAGGCTTTTTGGGGCTGGATGTCCTCATGTTGAGAAGATTATTGAAGTTTGGTATTTACATTGTTTACAAGAGCTTCATACCCTATCTGATTATAAGAAAGACAAGTTTCAAAAAAAGATTGTGTGCTTCAGATTTATTGTGTTCCACAGGACTGTTATACCCATCTTTGGGTATAACTTATCCAACAGGAAACACATTCTAATTCTCTCCTGCTTGTAAATGTGAAACCAATATTATTTTAATATTAAAAATACTTTATTTTATAATTAATAGTTATCAAAAAAAGAAAATAAAATTATTTCATATATTAATGTTATTTAATTATTTAAACAAAAACAACAAACAATAAGAATCAACAGACATAACAGCATTGACAAAAAGTATGAGGAATTTATAGAAGGACATCAAAAGGCATGCAAAATTAATGTTCTGTTCATTCCTTCATTTGTGCTGCACAGTCTTTTTTAGTTAGGTCTGAATTGCCTCTTGTGTTCAGGTTCCATTCTGGTTTTGTGATCTTCTAACTAGATTAGTGTAGCCTGTGATGAGCTGTAATCAATACCAAACACCTTCACTCCCCAAAGAACTCTTTATCAGGTAAGGATAACAGGATCAAAAAAAGAAAAAGAACCAACAAAAATAGTAAAGTTAATCCTATTGTTTTTGTGCTTCCTATTATGCTATCTTTCTGGATAAATCATCACAAAAGAGGAAAGGGCCTCTTTTCATCTCTTTTACCTTTTCACAATAGTGCCTGGGAGAAAATTCAAGAATCTGTCCTTGTAGTTAGGTATTGTATTTATGGTTTTGTAGAGGTAGTTAATAAGCTAGACATTTTCCCCTGAAAACCACAAATAGGGGCCAAGTTAATTTAGTGTTCTGAGGCAACAAGCCAAGGGTGGTGAGTTCTGCTGAACTTAATAAGATTAATTGGATTAGGAACACTGGCAAATCTGCTAACAACATTCTCTCATATCTACCCACCCAAAGGTGCAGGAGCAATCTGTCCTCATGTGCCAAAAGATGAGCCAGTGGGGAAGAAGACTAGCCTGGCTGATGAGAGAGTTTCAGCTGGAACTCAGGAATAAAAGGAGAATTTATAACCTTTGGAAGAAGGGGCAGGCAACACAAGAGGACTACAAGGATGACATGAAATTATATAGGGAGAAAATTAAAAGGTCCAAAACCCAAACAGAGTTGAATCTGGTTACCGGAACAAAAGGCAAAAAAAAAATGTTTCCATACATTAGCAATAAAAGGAGGGCTAAGGGCAATCACCATCATTTAGTGGATGCAGAGGGAAACATAGTGATGAGGGAAAGGCTGAGGTATTAAAAGCCCTCTTTGCTTCAGTCTTTGACAAGGTGACCTGCTTAGTGGATGAGAGAAAGGCTATGGATGTTGGGTACTTAGACTCCAGTAAAGTCTTTGACATTGTTTCCCACAGCATTCTCCTGGAGAAACTGGCAACTCATGACTTGGGTGGACATACTCTTTGCTGGGTAAAGAACTGGCTGGAGGGCAGGGCCCAAAGAGTTGTAGTGAATGGAGTTAAATCCTGTTGGTGGCCAGTTACAGAAGGTGTTCCCAGGGCTCAATATTTGGGACAGTTCTGTTTAATCTCTTTATCAATGATCTGGACGAGGGGATTGAGTGCAACTTCAGTGAGTTTGCAGATGACACCAAGTTGTGTGGGAATGTTGATCTACCTGAGGTTTGGAAGGCTCTACAGAAGGATCTGGACCAGATTGATGGGCTGAAGCCAATTGTATGAGATTCAACAAAGCCAGGTTCCGGGTCCTGAACTTGGTTTACAGCGACCCTGTGCAACGCTACAGGCTTGGGGAAGAGTGTCTGGAAAGCTGCCCAGTAGAAAAGGACCTGGGGGTATTGGTCAACAGCTGGATGAACATGAGCCAGCCATGTGCCCTGGTGACTAAGAAGGCTAAGAGTATTCTGTCTTGTATCAGAAATAGTGTGGTCAGCAGAAGTGAGGCCATCACTAGAGAAGTAATTTTGCCCCTGTACTAGGTGCTGGTGAGGTCCCACCTTGAACACTGCATTCAGTTTTGGGCCTCTCAATATAAGAAAGACATTGAGATGCTGGAGTGAGTGCAGAGAAGGGCAACAAAGCTGGTGAAGGGTCTGGAGCACAAGTCTGATGAGGAGTGGCTGAGGGAGCTGTGATTGTTCAGCCTGGAATAAAGGAGGCTGTGGGGAGATCCTATCACTTTCTACAAGTACCTGAAAGGAGGTTGTGTCATGGAGGATGTTGGTCTCTTCCCCTATGCAGCAAGTAATAGGATGAGAGGAAATGGCCACAAGTTGCAACAGGAGAGATTTAGATTGGATATTAGGGAAAAATTCTTCATAGGCAGGGTTGTGAGGCATTGGAACAGGCTGCCCAGGGAAGTGGTGGAGTCATCATCCTGGAGGGAATGATTCTATGATTCTGTGAAATCTGCAACACTTGAGGACCCATTTCCAAACAAGTCCAGCGACTGAAGTTAGGGACACAGGTACATTTTCAGGAAATTCATCCCACATGTGTATGCGTCCGTATGAATTTCTGGATATTCGTGTTAGGTTCCTCTGGTTTGAAATTGAGCTGTGTGCGGTTTTTGGCAGCATTTGCCAGACGTATTGCATTCTGTTAACTTAGTCAATTACTTTGATTGTTTTATTGGACCCAGTATATAGCTGTTATTTTACAGCTGTCAAAATTCTTCCTGAGATGGTTTCTTACAAACTATCCTTTTAAGGTATGAGGCTGAAATTCTAATTATTATTTAGACTTTTTTTCTTGAGGCTTTTTTATTTGAATTATTTATAACTTACATGTTAAATGTTTTTTCCAATGAACAACAAAGCAGCAATTATTAGTTTCCACAGTTAACAGCTTTGCAGTTATTTTTGACAGCAGAGATACTCTACACATGCAACAGCCAAATAACAAGACACTTAAAATACTTGTCAAATGAAGATATCTGCAGCAGATATCACAGGTTAACACACATACATGAAATATATCTCCTGGTTATGTAGCAGTTGAGAAATAAACAAGCATATAGAAATAATCAGGGGTGGGAGATCCTGTGTAGCTGTGCTACACCATTACTCCTTTCTGTCAAATCACATAGACCTTTGATTGGGGTATGTGGTGACAAAAATTGAATGTTTGATATACAACAAAAGTATAAAAGCTCTGTTTCTCAAACTAGGTTAATTTGACTCCTATATATTTGACCTCAGCTGGTCACTACAACTCCCATTTAGTGAGGGAGAGCTACACTTCTCGCCTTGATTAATCCATTTACGTAATGAAACTCCATGTGAAAAGTATGTCAATGAGGATGAAGGATTTAAAAAACAAAACAAAACAAAAACAGAAAAAACAAACAAACAAACAAAAAGCTCTGATAGCAACTTAGAACTTCCATTTTAGAGTTGCATTATTGTAAACCAAGAGCAACTTCACTGAACTGAGTGGTTCTGATTCCCCTTTCACTGACACCTATTTGATGAGTGTCACAGATTATAATCATGGCCTTAGTCTGAGAGACTGTAAATGTAACTAAAATGTGCCCCTGTGACTGCCTAATCTGTATGGTCTGTCTTTTTGCTTCTAATGTGACATTCTGACATCCATATCTCTTCCAACAATGTCTCTTGTTTAGCTTTTGCATTCCTTTCCAGAAAGCTGTTAGTGGAATAAAACTATTAAAAAAAATGTGAGAAGACAATAAGGATGCCTAAGAATGCTCTTCTATTTTAAACTAACAGTGTTTCTTCTGTCACTAGCATGTGGGTTTACATAATAAAAAGACATTGGTTAGCCAAAGCTAGAATTATTCCTCTGCTTCTTTATCTGGACAAGCATGCAATTTATGTATACTGTTACTTACACATTATTACAGTATATGAAAAACATTCTATGTTGCAGAGCGAAGTGTCCTACCTGACATAGTCAAGAAAACAAACTGAAGGGACAATTGATAAAATATAACAGTACATCTCGGGAGGAGCAGATATGGGCTGTCTAGTGTATAACAAAACCTTTGTTCGAGTCTACTGTTCTGGTTTAACCCCAACCATCAACTAGAACCACGCAGCTACTTGCTCACAACCCCTCTTCAAGTAAGATGAGGAAGAGAATTGGAAAGGGAAAAAAAAAAAACCTTGTGGGTTGAGATAAGAACAATTTAATAAGACAGAAAAGGAAGAGAAAATAATAATGATAATAATTCAATATACAAAACAAGTGATGCATAATGAAATTGTTCACCACCCATGACACCAATAGCCCATCTGTTCCCAGGCAGTGGTATTTGCCCTCCGGTCAACTCGGGTTTGTACACTGAACATGACGTCACAGGGTAAGGAATAGCCCTGGCTTTGCTCCCTCCCAGCTTCTTGTGCACCTGGCAGAGCATGGGAAGCTGAAAAGTCCTTGACTACCTGGCAGCAACCAAAACATCAATGTTTATCAACGTTCTTCCCATATGAAATCCGAAACACAGCTACTAGAAAGAAAATTAACTCTATGCCAATGGAAACCAGGACACTACTTATACAAGAATAAAAACACTGTATGTAAAACAAATTTATATAAAATTTAAGCGTTCATCGAATCATGAAAACTTATTCCTACACAGTAATAGTTATCAGCAATGCTACCATTAAAGCTCTGCCTATTTTACTTTTAAAACTTAGGGACAATAAAAAACAAGCAATAATCTGTTGAAAAATGTTTTGCTTTGGTTTGGTTTTTTTTGCTTTTTCTCAGTTTCTGGAGTCAATCAGAAGTATATAAACCCCAAGAACCTAACTTTAAACCTTATTTCTGTGAATTTTTCTTCTAACTCTTGATTGACACACCCTGGATACATATGCATGAATTGTTTTAAATACCTGACTGAACAAGTAAAAATATAACATATGTAGAGTGGTTCATGATCAGAGAAGATGGTCACCAGAAGCTTCTTAAATGTTACATACTGTGAAATACAAGTAGTAATACTAGTAACAATGCATGCATAATGACTATTAATTAACACATTTTCATTGAATTAAAACATTATATATAGCATATATTACACAAAATATAGAAACAAATTATGGATATTGAGGATGTATGTTGGTTGTTAGTCAGGTATCAGTATTTCTTGAGTCAATACTTGCCTTACTTATGCATATTTGACTCCATGGGATACGAAGCACAGGAGAGGAGAGGAAATTAAACTTTTCAATAATTTACCATAGAATCATAGAATGGTTTGGGTTGGAAATGACCTTTAGAGATCATCTAGTCCAAATTCCCTACCTCCAGCAGGACATCTTCCACTAGACTGAGTTGCTAAAAGCCCTATCTAATCTTACCTTAAATACTTCCAGGGATGGCGTGTCTACAACTTCCCTGAGTAACCTGTGTCTGTGCCTCATCACTCCCATCATAAAAAAGTTCTTCTTCTATCCAATCTCAATCTACCCTCTTCCAATTTAACATTATTTCTCCTTGTCCTGCCACTACAGGCCCTGTTAAAAAGTCTCTTTCCATCTTCCTTATAACCCTCCTTTATATACTGAAAAGCTTCAATAATGTCTTCTCAGAGCCTTCTTGTCTCTGGGCTGAACAACTCCATCTCTCTCAGCCTTTCTTCATAGCAGAGGTGCTCTAGCCTTCTGACCATTTTTGAGAACCTCCTCTGGATTTGCTCCAACAGGACCATGGCCCTCAGGCTGGGACCACCAGAGCTGCACAAAGTACTCCAGGTGGGTTCTCATGACAGCGGAGTAGAAGGGAAGAAACACCTCCCTCAACCTGCTGGTCATGTCTCTCTTGATGGAGTCCAGGATATGGTTGGCTTTCTGGGCTGCAAGTGCACATTGCTGGGTAGCAACCAATTTTTCATGCACCAGTATCCCCCGTTCCTTCTCTGAAGGGCTGCTCTCAACCCTTCCATCTCTCAGTCTGTACTGGTGTTGGTGATTGCCCTGACCCAGATACAGGACTTCACACTTGGCCACGTTGAACTTTATGAGGTTTATACGGGCCCACTACTCAAGCCTGTCAAGTTCTGGTCTGGATGTCATCCCTTCCCTCTAACATATCAGATTCACCACTTACCTTGGTGTCATCTACAAACTTACTGAGGGTGCATTCAATCCATCTATGTCATTAATGAAGATATTAAACAATATTGGTGTCATAATGAACCCGTGAGGACCTCCACTCATTACTGGATTCCACTTGGATATTGAGCTATTGACTGATACATCCTGATTAAATTGAAACTTAGGTGCAACATACATTTCTTTAAGCCGTTTTCAGTTGCTATTAATTTTTACTTTTCTCTGGCATTGTCAGCTAAAACATTCCCTTTATTTCACCTCAGGAAGTACTGACTTAACTTTTAAATGTCACAAGAGTACAGAAAAGAGTTGTTTCTACTTCAAGGGTTTTTTAAAGACACAGAGGAAATGCCACAGAATTGCGAAGTACAATTGTTATGTGTGCAGTCATCCAGCCCAGAGTTTAGAAACACCTGGGAACGTTTGAATAGATAAGTCAATGCTTTCCAACGATATCCATGGATGATTGAGTCTGCTTTGGCAAAATAACTAATAATTTCAGCATATTTATTTTAGTCTTAAGACAAAACGCATTATTGTCCTATCACTATTCTGACATTCCTTTACGCAAATCTAGATGAAACAATTTTTGACGTAATTTCGGGAACTGATATTATCTTTCATTCAGGCAATTGCTTTTACTTTTCTTGTTTGTGTGTTTCAACAAAGGTGTTAAAAAGTCTATTAGAGAATAATTATTTGAGGAGTACTGTGCACTATGCATTCATTCACAATAAGATCTTAAGAGAATGACATCTGATTTTGCAATGGTGTTTTCAGAATTAAAGATGTGGATTATGTATAAAATAAGGTCAGTAATGTCCCCCTCCCAGGCAAATTACAAACCAACCAACTAAAAAAACAAAACAAAATTAATTACATAACATGTAAGTATGCTTAAAAATATTGGTATTCAAAAAGGAGAATGATATCTTGTGGCCAAAAAGCTAAAAACAAGTTCAAATTTCTCTCCAATCTATTTGAATGCAAGTTTCTCTTTGTTTGTGAATACAGAGCATAAAATTGTATTGTGTATTCCACTGTAAAATACAGTGTTGGATTAGATTTGTTGTCACTGTTAATGAAGGGAAAGAGAAAAGGAAAGGAAAAGGGAAAGGAAAAAGGAAAAAACTTAGACTGCTTCTTTCTAGGAATTCTGTGAAAAACTCAATCTGATATATCAATAACAATAATAGTGGAGGGTTTTTTTAAGGTTAAAGTTCTTTTCTGGGCCACTTGAATGAAGTGTATCCAAAATATATGAGTGTAGCACTTGGCAGGGTCCCAGAGTAATAGTAATATCTGAAAGGCAGATTTGAGCATAACTGTGCAAAGAAGTGACTGTTTGGTTTGTCCATGTAAGAAAAAAAAATGCTGTTTAAACTAAATAAAAGCCACTGTCATGATTTCTTACCAAAGTGAAGAACAGGCAGTGGTAGTAAGAGTAAAGCTATTTCATTATTTTCATCTTATCTCATCTCACTTCCATGTATGTCTTTTAGACAAAAATCGCAAAGCCTAGATTTAACTGACATTCATAAAACAAATAACTGGGGCAAAGAGGATTTTTCCAGCCAGGACTACTGATTAAGGCACCTCTCTGTGACTCAAAAGATCCGAATTTGAGTTCTTCCTTGGTTTCAGATCTTAAAAAGACTAAGAAATTTAAACAAACAAACCAGCCACCAAAAAAATCCCAAACAAACAAATAAAGCACAAACAAAAAAAAAAACAAAAAACAAAAAAACAAGAAGAAGAAACACTGTTTATAGAGGTGAAAGAAGATACTTCTCCCTTTCCGTTGGTTATGGTTGTAATTATATAACAATTATTATTTTTCATGACTAAGATGTTGATTTAATAGGGATCTGGTTCTTTAAGGTTTATTTCTACTATAAAAACATGAAAAGGAATTCCTTAGGCACCAGTAACTAATTCTTAAAGATTATGTTTTACTAACAGATATATGTGAGATAACTTTTCCTCAGATAGTCAAGGGAATTTAGTTCAGTGTTGGATTCTTATAATCTTGTGCAAACCAGAGAACAGTGCTGGAAAAGATATTCTGTCATTATTGGTTTTATGTATCAATCCTGAGAAATATTTCCACCAAAGTTGGTCTAGCAATTTTAACCTGGATTTGAAAGCATTTTCCGATAGAAGTCTGTATATATATATCTGTAGCAAGCAAATTTCTTTTTTCTAACCCTCCCCACCCCCCTCCAGCCCTGCCCTGGGAGAACCCTAATTAAAGTGAAAAAAAAGAGTAGAAAATTAAGAAAAGAAATACCATTGTCTCAGAGACAGAGGAATTTCTAGCAAATGTGTACAGAAGGAGATACCTGAACAAGGGGCCAAAGAGGAAAGTAACCACACATCCTAAATATAAGTCACATTTCTTAAAGCACTTCTGAAAGATCCCCAGAAGCTGTGCAGTTGAAGATGGCAGTAGACACTGTGGTCACTTTTGGTTACAAAGAGACCCTTTCACAAGATTTATCATTTTAATTGATTCTTATTTAACAAGTTTTATTAATTTTAACGTAATTAATTTAACTTAATTAACTTAACTGAATTTAGGGAAAAAATATCAGAATCTGTTCCAAGATAACAAAAGGAAAACTAGAGAGGAAGAAATAAGAAAGAAGAATAAAAACAGAGGCATTCAGGGAACTTGAAACTTCAAAGGAAAATAGAAAGTTAATGAGAAATATTGCTTTTTCTCTTCTGTCTAATACAAAGGATACTTTCTCCTACTACTAGGTCTTGTAATGATCCTTCTAGTGACCTCCAGCTTTATATCACATTTTTCTGTCTGGTAATTTTCCAAGGACAAAACCAATCCTCCCTCTCTATTTCAAATGAAAGTTTACCCATTCTTGGCTTGTGTCAAGGTTTAACATAAGTTGGTTCTTTAGTTGACGGTGATTAATATGAAGAGAGTGCTATTAAAAAAAAAAATAAAAAATAAAGCAGGTGATTACTGAAATAAATTTCACAGAAATTAATTTCCCAAACTTTGTTACAGGCCAGGAAATGAGTAAAAAAGCTGATATTGATAGTTATTTGGTTAGTGGTCCACATATAGGGTCTCTTGATATCCCTGTATTATTATAAGGCTTGAAGCTCTAAATGGTTGTATCTTCCAGAACCTTAGAAATCTTCACTGTGCCAAAACTTTTATAAACTACTCGTATCTAATGGGGGCCTACAAGAAACCTGGAGAGGGATGTTTTACAAGGGCATGTAGTAATAGGACAAAGGGTAATGGTTTCAGATTGAAAGAAGGTAGATTTAGATTAGATATAAAGAAGAAATTCTTAACTATGAGGGTGGTGAGGCACTGGAACAGATTTCCCAGAGAAGCTATTGATCCCCATCCCTGGAAGTGTCCAAGGCCAGGCTGGATGGGACTTGAAGCAACCTGGTTTAATGGAAAGTATCCCTGTCTGACAGGGGCATTGAACTAGACGATTTTTAAGGTCCCTTCTAACCCAAAACATTCAATGACTCTTTGATTCTATCTGGACATATATATAAAACATAGCTATTAACTTTAACACAACAACACAAACAAACTCAGAATATACATTTTTTGTCTGCAGCACTCAACACTTTCCAAAGATATTTTATCAAACAAAATTACTTTCCTATATATGATTGAAAATATACTGGGCTACATCCAGAATGTGTCCTGACGCAACCTGCAGTTTCATTCTGCTCTGGAAAATTTTTGAACTGCCTCCTATTTCACACCAAAAATCTCATAGAGATAAAAAAATAAAATAAATAAAAAAAAAACAAAAAAAAAACAAACCCAAACATTTACTGTAAACAAACATCTCTCTTCAACAGTTCTACCATGCAAAAAAACCACTGAGGTTTTCATCAAACTGAGTAGGCTTCTTATTTTTACCATCTCAAGAAGAAAAGATTTGTCTGATTAATGTCTAGAACAGAACTTATCTCATTGCATCTGTGACTCAGGTCAGGATTAGTTTTAATAATCACAATTAATTTCTACAGAGCAGCTTGTCTACAGCAGCAACAGATGTTCCTTTAACTAACTATCTGCATTTTGGCAAGCAAGTGCAAACAGAACTGACTAATTTTTGCATTACATTTCCTTGGAATTACAGCATGAAAACTAGGAGCAAAGTCAGTCCTAATGAGGAGCTTTCATATTATTTTCCTCTATAGATGGATCTTTTGCTTGAATTTACGGCCTCATTTTTCTCATTGAAGACCTTTAAGTATGTGAAGAATAACTTGGGCCAAATAATTCTCCCAAAATCATACAGTTTTTCACCTGATCTTCAAAGTGTTCCCTTTCAAACTACTAAGGGCAAGTGGAGATTATCTGGCAGGTGTTCTTGTGTTGTATGGCTTTTAAAATAAGAGTAGTTGTTTCATGTTTGACCAAAACTTCCAAAATGTGTTCAGTAATTAATTAGAAAATAAAATCCCATTGAAGCTGAAATTGGAGTTCTTAAAAGAAATATAGATGCCTGCAGATTATACATCTCCAGCTAAGCTGATCAGCATGAGCCCTCTACATAGCCCACAGAGAGCAATAGGAATTTTCAGGTACAATGCACTTCATCAGCAGTGAATATATATGTATTTATACAAAATATATGTCATCAGCAGTGAATATATGTGTATTTATACAAAATGTGCCATACAGATTGTATCCACTGACACAGTAGATACTGTACAGGGCCCTAGCATGACTAGCTCAGATACAGTCAGTAAGCTTGGTGAGATGAATCCCACCCTAAATGTTAAGGACATTCTTAATTAAAAAAATATGTTAAATGAGAGATCATAGAATAAGAAATGGACAACAAAATGGACTGATTTTCAAACTACCTTCTGTCCAATTCAGTGCTCAGAAATTTGTGGAATTTGCAGTCATGAGGTATGTGGGACAGGCAAAGAGTAAAGTCAGGACCTGAAATTTTAGGAAAGACAACTTTCAGCTCTTCAAGGAGTTAGTCAACAGGACTCTCTAGGAAACTGCCCTCAGGGACAAGGAAGCAGAATAGAGCTGGAAAATCTATAAGGATGCTTTCTATCAAGCTCAAAAGCTCAATGGTGCAAGAAATTGGATACAGAGGGCAAGAGGCCAGCATGTCTGATGCAAGACTTGCTGGTCAAACTAAGTGCAAGGAAACGCACAGGCAGTGGAAGCAGAGAGAGGTATTATGGGAAGAACATACGGCCACTGCCTGATTGTGCAGAGATGGAGTCAGGAAGGCTAAGGTGCAGCTGAAGCTAAACTTAGCAAGGGATGCAAAGAATCACAAGAAGGACTTCTACAGGTATGTCAACCAGAAAAGGGAGGACTAAGAAGTGAACCCCCCCTGATGAGCAAGACTGGTAAACTAGTAACAAAAGACAAAGAGAAGGCTGAGGTACCCAACAACTATTTTGCCTCAGTCTTGACTGGCAAGCTCTTTTCCCACACTTCTCAAGTGGATGAACTGCAAGGCAGGGATTAGGGGAGCGAAGTCCCTCCCATTGTAAGTCAGGATCAGGTTTGTGATCACTTAAGGAAGCTGAACACACATAAGCCTATGGTACCTGATGAGTCTTGAGGGAACTGACATAGACAGTGGGATTGAGTGCACCCTCAGCAAGTCTGTGGATGACATGGATCTGAGTGGTGCAGTTGACATGACTGAGGGATGGGCTGCCATCCAGAGGGACCTGGACAAGCTCGAGAAGTGGATCCATGTGAACCTTATGAGGTTCAACAAGGCCAAGTGCAAGGTCCTGCACCTGGGTTGGGACAACCCTAGACATCAACACAGGCTGGGGGATGAAGGGACTGAGAGTAGTCCTCCAGAGAAAGGCTTGGGGCTACTGGTGGATGAACGATTGGACATGAACCAGCAATGTACACTTGCTGTTCAGAAGGCCAATTGTATCTTTGGCTTCATCAAAAGGGGCATGGTCAGAAGGTCGAGGGAGGTGATTCTGCTCCTCTACTCCGCTCTGATGAGACCTCACCTGGAGTACTGTGTTCGCCTCTGAACACCTCAGTACAAGAAAGACATGGACCTGTTGGAGAGGGCACAAAGGAAGGACACAAAAATGGTCAGAGGTATGGAACATCTCTGCTATGAGGACAGGCTGAGAGAGCTGGGGCTGTTCAGCCTGGAGAAGAAAAGGACCAGGGAGACCTTCCGTACTTGCAGCCTTTCAGTACTTAAAAGAACAGTACTTATAAGACAGATGCTGACAGACTTCTCATTAGGGTCTTTTGCGATAAGACCTAAGGTAATGGTTTTAAACTAAAAGAAGGGAGATTTAGGCTAGCCATAAGGAAGAAATTTTTTACAATAAGGGTTATAAAATACTGGCACAAGTTGCTCAGAGAGGCGGTAGATACCCCATCCCTGGAGACATTCAAGGCCAGGCTGGACAGGGCTCTGAGCAACTTTGTTTAGTTGAAGATGTCCCTGCTTATTGCAGGGGCTTGGACTCGGCGTCTTTTGAAGGTCTCTTCCAACCCAATCTATTATATGACTCTATGATTCTGTTGAAATTGGCACTAATGGATTTTATTTCTATACCAGATTTGCTAAATGCAGTTGTGTCATATATTTACTTCCAGATTGTGGGTGGAATGAACTGTAGACATCTCAAAATCTGATGTCTAATTCTAGTAATCCTAGGCTTTGTTTATAGTTAGCAAACAGAAATTACTTCCTTCAAAGAATGATTCATCAGAACTACTTCAATAACTGAAAAGCAAATGCAGAGTAACTACCTTTTCAAAGCCCAGTTTAGGAGAAATTAATCCCAAGCTAGCCATCTTCATGGGAAAGGAAATGCATTAACGTATATTACAGAGCTGCATTATAATTCTGTACTGAAAAATGGAGATTTTCCAGCTTGAATACATGTTTTCTGGCTATTGCTGAAAATTTGTCTTGAACATCCACCCCTCTATTATCCAGTCTCATTGAGACTGGATTCCCAGATACAGACTCTAGTTGCAGCACCAGTGTAATCACTGCTCCTCAATACAGGGAGTCCAATGAATCAAGGCTTTTTTTTGAGTTTTTGTTTCTAGATGTGGTGTGTCAAAGTTATGCCTGCTAAAATAAATAGAGAAGTAGATAAGTAAGTAGATAGATCAATTGATTGACAAGTTGACCTAAAAGAGGCTTCATTCAGTCAGCTCATAGTTTAAAGACCTTAAATTACAATAAAAAGGTAGAATTTGACAGAACAACCTGTATATCTAGATATTTTCATAATTTTTTTGCTCAACAGTTTACCTGTAATTCCTTTGTCTGAATACGTCAGATCTTTATTTAGCTCTGAACACATTTCCATAATTTCTCTCTGGTTTTCTTTCCGTTACTTTTTTTCATACCTGTGGATTATTACAGTTAGATTACTAGTCTTCCAATGTATTTTTATGATATGTCTATGAATTGGTTAGATGAGCAGCCAACAGCCAAGACAAAGACAGTCCTCGAACAAGCTTTACTAAATATATTTACAATTTGTGGAAAACCAAACCAGGATAAATAAACAAGTTACCTAGCCTACTGACCAAACATCCTGGGGATGCTGAGAGTCTGAAGACTGTGTACTGCAGAACTCCATGTGGTTTCAGCAAATTCAGGTAAAAAATACACATTATTCACATATCCAAAGTTTTTGTCCTTTCTTTGTTGTTGTCAGATTGTTTAGTTTTCTGGTTCTTTCTCTGAGTCTTGAATTTCTCTGCCTGTTGCTTTGGAGCTGCTTCCCATAGGTAAGATTTCAGTTTTATATCTAAGGACACATTTCTCAGGTTTCCTCACCTCCCTTCATTACACATAGGGAGTTTCATCTGAAAGAATGGCTAGTTTTTATTTTGTCAGCAAGGTTAAATCAGAGATTGTCTATGTTAATAGTTGTTCATATCAGCTATAGGCTAACCGACCTACAGTATCCCTGAGATATTTCCTTATCTGTATAATTAATTCTTTTTTTTTCCTTTTTTTTTTTCTTTTTAATGTTTTTTCCCTCTTGTCGTAACAGTAAATTCTATATCCTAAAACCATTATTTCAGTTTTGCTTTACTTAATCAGAGTAACACTTAGGAACCTATTATGAAGGGATGGGCTGCCAGTACCAACATTTCTTCCTGAAAATAAATGTCTTATTAATCTCCATAGGTCACAGTTTAAAAATAAAAAGGTGATTTGAGATTTACATATATTCCATAAAATTACTACGCAATTCTTCTACTCACCTTAGTCAGTTTCTAACATTTCTTACAGTGAAAAAGATGCTTCTCTTTTGCTTCTTAAAATCTTATGAAAGCTCTCACATGCGTACATTGTTGTCATTGATCACACTACCACAATGTCTAATACTGACAGATCAGACGATATTTTTTCAGCAATCATAGAAGCATGTGTACCATTGCTAACTATCTTTGTCCTCAGCTTATTCATGAGGAATGCTGAAGTCATCAAGAATCATGTCTTACTCTTAGGCTTTTGATGTGTAAGTAAATTTTTCTTCTTACTGAAGTAATTTCCATACCTTTATATTCCCATTGCTGCAAAGAACTATCAGTTTGCCTCCCTTTAGAGGCAAAAACCAGTCTGTTTTATTTTAATCCCATGAGTATTAATGTGCAACAGAATTTAAATCTTTTGGATTTAGCCCTGTTGGTCATTAAATATAGGATTATCATTGCTGGTAATAAGCCACAGATTTTATACTAAGCTACAACACAGACCTCAGATCAGGTACTGTGTGGCTTTATCTAGATTTGTCTGGGCTGTATTGGAGCTTTATCTTACCTTTCTTAGTTGTAACAAGAATTATTTAATAAACTGGTGACTATTGTTTTCCTAAGTTTTGCATGCATGTGTGGCGTATTGCTAAAAAATAAATATAAAACTACTGAGTATTTATGCTGTTTAAGAACAAATTATTTCTGCGTTGTCACTGAGATGCAATGTAAAGGAGGACTGAGCCAGGATAACAGCAGAGTCCTTGAAGATGTTGCCTGACGATGTCAATTTGGGATAATCTTAAAAGTTCCAGGGCTATCAGCAATTCACTAGTAGTCAGTTAAGGGTAGTAGTGCAAAATTAAAAGCTGGAAAAAACTTTGGGAGAAAATTAAGGAAAGAACAAATGTCTAATATGTACAATGCACCATATGCATTAAAATCACAGGTAATTTGGAGCTTCGGATCAGTGAAGAAAGATCAAGATACAAAACCTGTTAGAAAACACATAAAAATAGTCACACGCAAACCCTGGAGAGACGAGGAAGAAAATATCAACATCCTGTACCCTGTCATTATTATCATATGCCACCTAGTGAAGGCATCAAAATGTTGATAACTTTAATGATGTTTCTCACCTTCATCTGAAACTATCAACTTAAGGACCCTGAAAATAACAGAAACGGATACTAGAAAGCTTTTCTTGCATAATGACTTTAACCTGGTTTGCATTTAGACATAATGAGAGAGATTGCTTCATTGTAACTAATAATAATAATAGCTCTATTGTATTTTTGTCACAGTATAAAAACTCTTCATTAGACTAACACTAAATTATTGATTTCCTATTTACTGTCCTGCAGCCTGTGAAGGACCCTGCACTGGAGCAGTCAGATATTTTCTGAAGGACTTTGGCTCATGGGGAGACCCCAGATGGGAACAGTGGGAAGATCTGAGGAGGAAGGAACATCAGAGAAGAACCCTTATATCCTCACCATGGCCCCCATCTCTCCTTTACCATTTGATGGTAGAAATTGAAGGAGTTGGGAGTGAAGCAGTAAAGTTGATCCTGGGAAAGAGGAGGGGTGGGATTTTAATGTTTGTCTTTACGTTTCTCACTATCCAAATCTATTTTATGTGGCAATAAATTAAATTAATTATCTCCAAGTCAAGCATTGTTCGTGATGGTAGCTGGTAACCAGTCTTCCTGTCCTCATCTCATCCCATTTTCTCCCTCTTTTCTACTGATGTTAATCTTCCACACTGTGTTCTCAAGGGAAACAGGACAAGGCATAAAAACATACATGAAAATATAAAAGAGGGGAAACAAGGCACTGAAACTGCCTGCAGCAGCTCCAGTTCTGAGGCCAGCTGCACCAAAGGCGACCAAATGACTTCTACAGTGTTTCCTTTAAATCCACAACAAAATTTTTGAGTACTCATTTTTAAATGGATCAACAAGGGACAGCTCTCAACCTAACTTAGACTTCTGAATGTGTGACAAGAGACAATAACCACCCTATCATATGTTTTCACAAGCTAAAGCACATTTAGATATCATGATTACTTCTCCCATACCGATGTTGCAATGTTCATAACTGAAAAAATACTGAGTTATTCTGCAGAAGCTTTTGCCATGTCATAAGATAAACTTTTCCTGTTTCAACAGATGTCCTTTTCCCTTCTTGCAGGCAACCAAGAGAATTTAGCTAGGTTACCTTCCCTTCAACATATCCAAAGTATTGCATGTTCTACTGGATCTGACTGGGATGCAGTTAACTTTTTTTCATAGCAGCCCATACCATACCGTGCTGTGCTTTGCATTTGTGCCTAAATCAAAACAGTGTCTTGGGTATTAACCACCCTTACACAAGATCAAGCCTTTCCTCTTCCTCCTCCATTCCCATGCTGAAAGCTAGGAGGGTTGGGGTGGGCAAGAGTTTGGGAAGGGACATATGAAGGACAGCTGATCCAGACTGCCCAGAGATATTCCATATCATTTGACATTCATGTTCAGCAATAGAAACTCAGAGAAAGGAGGAGAGAGGGGAAAGATTCATGGGTTTGACGTTTGTCTTCTCAAGTAACTACTTACATGTGCTAAGGCCCTGCTTCCTAGGAAGTGGATTGGACATCTAGTTGTTGATGGGAAGCAATTTCTCTTTTTACTTTGTTTTCTCTGTTATGCCGTCATTATCTCAATCCTCGAGTCTTCTCACCTTCCTTCTATTTTCTTCCTGTCCCATGCAAAATGCAGGATGGGTGTTTGAATGCTGGCTGAGGTTAACCTACCATATGAGTATAAAGTAGATAAATCAATATACAGTAGGGCCAACATTTCCCAGAAGTAGCAGGATTTTGCACAGCAAGAACATATAAAATAAATCTCTCCTTACTGCTTGCTAGTACCTCAGATAAGGTCTCTAATTAATTGAGCAATTAATCTAGAACCTAACATTTGACTTACTCTGAGCTTTGGAAAAGGTCAGATGAATTATCTTGGATGGCAAGATGTGGCTGTATTTCTTGTTTTCAAAAACCATTTTATAGTTTCCAAGGTAAAGTATACTATTGTCATCCATTGTCTAACATTGCTTTTTATAGTTTATGTATTAAACTTCAGGAATGTGAAGAAAATGAGCTTTCAAGCTAAAGTCAGTAACACTCAAATTATACTGGAATTTAAATGGAAAGACATAGGAATTAAAATCTTACTTTTTCTGAACATTTAACAGGGCTGATCAGTCCTCAAGGGTACAGCTTTCAAAATGTTATCTTTAGTTCTTAATTTATTATTCTTTGCTTTTATCTTGTGAGCATTTATGATCACAGTCTGCAGATTTCTGCTCGGAGTCCTTCCAGGACACCTGTCTTTCCCCCTTGTCCCATAAAGAACTTAGTTTACCAGCACTGTATGCTGAGGTTCGGAAAATGTGTGTGTAAATTACATGCCTGATTTGAATGGATTGAACCCTACTCTAAGTATGTGGGCACTTACATACAGTTCATAAGGCTATCCTAGAACATCATTAATAAAAAAAGAGAAACAAACAAACCAACCCAACTCAGTCCAAGACAACCTCACCCCACCCCACCCCACCCCACCCCACCCAAACCAAACCAAACCAAACCAAACCAAACCAAACCAAACCAAACCAAACAACAACAGCAAAACCAAAACCAAACAAAACCCGCAAAACAAATAAACCTGAAACTTTTAAATAAATCTTTTTAGGAGATTATAACTTAAATATGTTTAAATGGATAACCTCCAAATATACCTGTGTGCATCCTATAATAAAGCTAACACAATCTACTTCAAAGACTACGGACAGTGAAAAGAGAAGGGAAAAAAACCCCAGAAATTCATTTTGTAGACACAAAAATTCAAGTTTGTGTAGTGATTAATCACCTCAGACAATGCTGATATCTTAGGTAGACAGCTTTTGAAGTCCTGAGTCAGATATTCAGAGGAATGAAACATCCACAATTTCAAATGATGTCATTAGGAAATGACAGCTTAAGGGATCAGGATTTTGTGGTCCTTGAGATGAACAACCAAACCATGCTATATTTGCTGTGATGTACAACTTAGGCTAATCTGCACAATGAAGGAAAGATTCCCTTCTTCACTAACATGTCAAAATATGCCAACAGAGTAATACTAGACCTATATTTGGAAAACCAAAATAAAAGCCACATTTGGCTTGTTTGAAAGTGTACTACAGCAATGATACCGGCTGACAATTCAATAATGACCACTGTACACTGTATTAACGTTTCATAGGCAGATGACAAGACATTTTAATTTTGAAGGAAAGATGATACCATCTCTGAGTCAAAATGAGTGCAGTGCAAAGGGAAAATGGGTACTAGAGAAAACCAAGGATGTGTTAAGTTTGGTTTGTTAAAGAAAACCAAATGGAAAATAATGTAGAAAGAAAAAAAAAAAAGGATTTAAAAGCAACCTGTGGGAAGAAATACAAACACATATTGCTTTTGTATAATAACAGTAGTGACCTCCAAACTGGGTCAAGGTCTAACAAATGTTACATCAGTGGAGAACAATTGGAGGAAAAAAAAAAATATTTGGGTGTTTCTGAACAAACAGCAAACAACTGATGAAAAAATTCAAGCAATTTCCTCATCAGCTCTCTGTGGACTTGACCATGGAAACAGATTCATTGGCCCATATGACCTCACTTCTTGTTCATCTTCTGTGACAGTTTGGAAATCAAAGATGAGCCTTCACCTTGAATACTTTTACTAAATGCTCTTTTATTTAGTTTGGGTCAAAATGCTTTATTGCATTCTATTTTTTTTTAGTTCCTTGTCACAGGTTCTTCTCTGTCCAGTCAGTGGTTATCAAATGGAAGTTTTTTACAAAGACTGGTTCTCAGCATGAAGCCAAAGATCTGAAGGAGACAACATTGTGTGTAGTTGTATTTCTTCAAAAGATTAGATACACACAATATATTCTGAAACAACATATTCTGGTCAGTGGTAGAGTGCTATTGATGTTAGTACAGCTCTGTGAAAGGAATAAGTAGCGAATACACACCTTAAACAACTAAATAGTTTCTATTAATTTGATTTAACTTTACATGCTCACATGCTCACTTTACATGCTCACATGCTCATCCACATATGAGCAAACTGTCTAGATGATATTTATAATCAATAAGAAAAGAAGCACATCTAGAGCATAATTCATGTGTCCTCATCAGTTGTAGAGTGTCCCTTCCTTTCTCAACAGCAGTTCGTTCATATATTGAAGAAGCCAGCCTAAATGGTTGGACTGTAGCTCTGCACAATACTGCATTTACAATTGCACACCTTTCTGTTATCTAAGTGACAAAGAACAAAGAATAATCTTTGCTTGCCTTTTCCTTCAAACAGAATTAACTAACCTAACTTTATTTAATATCATGGTTAATGCCTGCCTCCTTTTGTTTCTCTGTAAATCAACAGCACTCAGTTGAAAAGCAAGAGCTTTAAGGTTTTAAAGGAAAAAGAAAACACACATAAAAATACAAAAAAAAACAAACAAACAAACAAAAAGCTACCTTTAAATTCTATAGCTCACTGACACATCTTGGACTTGCTAACAGAAAAAAAAAATATTACAGCAAGGAAATATTAATTTTCCAAACATTATAAATGGTTTGAAAGAGTTAAGTGAGTAATTTTCAAAGCCCCGTAAGAGAGATATAAGGTCTTCTATTTTGTACAAAAGCTTTTCATGTCACTTTCTGCTTACAGGTTTTTGATAAACTTCCCTAGTGGACTATGGCAGTTCACAGCCCTTTACAAGCACAGAACAATATACCTTCTATAAAGCACCCAGTGGCCTTCACAACAGCTCTTGTGCTATCAGATTCAAGATAAACACTGGCAGTAGTTCTTTAAAGCAAGTAAAATGTCTCAATGTGTAACACGTCTGTGGTTCGGTCCTACAAAGTTGCTTTTATGTGACTAACTGTCACGGAGGCACCCCGAGGTTAGTTTAAGGAACAACAGGGTCCAAAACAGCTTTTATTAAACGGGTGAGAAACAGGGGTTTAGCACTCCAAAAGTGACTTAAATAAAGGTTCGGATATCAGTTGAGGAAAATTATTAAGGGGCAGTAACTAATACAACAGGAGGTCCACAGAGTGCATGCACGTGGCTTCACCCAAAACAATACCGGAGCCGCCCTGAGTCCCGGAGAAGTACACACTTGTCTGAACACGGTGTGGGATTATTTTAAAGAGATACACGTACTCGTAGTGAGTACGGGAAGTGTACACTCGCGATTCTGCGAGGGTAAATTTATAATACACTCACAATCCTGTGAGGGTTAATTCACTTACATGTGCAAATGTGCATGGAATATTACATGTGCTTATGTGGAAGCACGGGAGGAAAATACACTCGCGATTGTGTGAGGAAATAATTTATACACGTGCTTGTATTGAGCACGGAAAGTTACACATTCAAATGTGCACAGAAAGTACACGTGCTTGTATTAAGCACAGAAAGTACACGTGCAAATGTGCACGGAAAGTTACACGTGCAAATGTGCATGGAAGGAAAATACACACGCGATTATGTGAGGATTAATTTTACACGTGCTCATATTGAGCACGGAAAGTTACATGTGCATATGTGCACGGAATAGTATAAATATACTCTCAATCCTGCGAGAAGTTTTACTTCTCTGCATCCCCACACTGGCCGCAGGTGCCCAGTGGCTCACTGGCGCCTCGGCACTCCCTTCTCCTAATGGCCCTGGCCAGGGTGCTCTGGGGCCAAACAAAAGAAGCTGTCAGCCTCAAGTAGCAGAGAGAGGGAGATGTGCCTACTCCTTCCATACTGAAGGAGGGAGGGGGAGAGGGGGTTTTGCATTCTGCCACAAAGCCATAAGCTGAAAGTGGAATTGGCCTGCACCAATCAGATACATATACCAGTAAATTGTCACAAAGTCTGGCTATTTCCATGGCTTTAGTTTATTACAAACAGAATGAAAAAAATGTTAAGGAAGAGATTAATAAAAGGAGAATAATGGTGTGTTGTTTGTTTTTTTTTTTTCCTTTACATACTCATTTTGTTACTTATTTTGTTTTTCCTTCCCTCTATTGTTTTCCTTTTATGTGTTTACAGACTGTGGATACAGAGTCACATTGCCTTGGTTTATGAAGTTGCCAGTTGCCAGCTGCTCTGTAGGAACTGCCTGTGTATATGCTGTAAACCTGTAACAAATGCAATGTAATTCAACTTGCCCTAGCACATAATTGAAGAAGTATAAACTACATGAATATACACTACATTTTCAGGGACTAAAAATGTTCACACACAAAAAACTGTCATGACTTATATGAAATGTAGTATCTTGTTTATCTGTAGTAGTTTGACAACGTTCCTGAACTCCAGCACTATCTTATTGTGAATTTTTTGAGTTAACTTCCATAATATTTAGTTCCCACAAAAATTCCACTTAGCTTGTTAGTAGACTATAATCACCAACAATTGACTTACTTAGTTCCCTTTCAAAACTTGTAGACTATAATCACCAGCAAATGACTTAGTTAGTTCCCCTTCAAAAGCTGTAGACTATTTCTGAATGTCCTTGCTGGCACTGCATCACTATGTTGCTTTCCACCTTTCTATTTCCCTTGGTGTTCTTTGAAATTGCATGTTTCCAGTGTATCCATTGTTCACTAATGCAGAATGTGCATGTTGTTTCATACCTCTCACTTTCATCTGTCCTTGCCAACCACAAAATCACTCTCCCTTGTCTCTACACTTAGGCTATAATTTCAACTAATTCACTACCATTACTTTCACTATGTAACAGAAAAATCATAAGAAATCTTAGTTATTTTTGGGGATGAAGAAACATTTTTGGATTTTATAACATTATAGCACACGGTACATGTCTTATATGTCAAGTCATGTGTATTATATGTCTTTTTTCATTTTTTCCTGGTCCAAATATGGTATTTTCACTCCCCTTAAGCATGATATAAGCCTTTATGTTGAATAGATAACTAAAGACATAATTAGATGAGATTATCCATTCAAATTTGAATGGTTTGTGAAATTAATGCTTCATTCACAATTCACCACTTTCTCTGCAGAGCCTAAGCACTTCTACAGTTCTCTTGTGTAAAGTAGGTTAGATTAGATGAATTATTTTAACTTCTACTAAAATGGCTCACAGCTCATTGATTCAGATTTCACAACTCACTGGGAGATTGGTGACTTCCAGTCAGTGTTACTGGGACTCAACTTCATAAATCACTCAAACTGAATCAGACGAGTATCTCTTGACACACCTAACTAGTCAACATGAAATGGTGAAGTTGATACTGCTAGAGATGTCATTATGTGAAATTTTGTGATAGATATACAACAGAAAAACCTACAGTTTCTCTTAAAGTCACAAAGTAAACTAAAAGAGGCTTCCCTTGTATCACCATTCGTGAATGTTCACATCTAAGGAGGAATTGTCAATTCCATTGATAATACACCTCAGCCTGATTTCTTTCTAGAGATTACCACAAAAGTATTTCAGAAAGAAACATAAAATGGTAGCTGAATGACAAGAAGACTGAGGCCTGATTGAAAGACACCAAAAAGGATTTTTTAAACTTCTTTTACCTGAGGAGCTGAAGAAACCGTAAGACCTGTCTATTATCTTAGGTACAAAAGGGTAGCAAGAAAAAAAGTTGTTCCACTGAAACACATCGTGCTAGAACAAGTAATAGATTGTTTTCTCCTTAGTTGCCTGGCTCCTGTGGCTAAGAAAAAGAACCAGGCTTTCCCACTGCTGAGGTCCCAATTAAATCTATATTGGACCAAAAATCTTTTCCGGCATTTTCACCCACTACCTGAGTTCAAGTGGTTCAAGTGTCTTTTTTTTTTTTTTTTTTTTTTCTAGCTTGTGAGAGGTTGTGTGCTGTGAGAAACTGATATTTTGTTGTGTACCTAGACAGGCATAATACCATCCCTGTAGTATAAATCATGCTCATGACACAGACTAGGACAAAACTGCTCAGCATTATCAATCACTGTCAAACAAACAAACAAAAAGTTTATCTGACAAAGCTAGATATTTAATGTTGTTTTGTTACTTTTGTTCTTTTTTTCTCTTTTTTTTTTTTTATTTTTTTTTTTCCTACTTCAGAAACCTGAGCAGGTTATGTGATTTTTGGAAGCTTTACAAAAGCCTGACACAGATTTTTAGCTCCAGTTTTCCAATAAAATAAAAAGGTGGACATTTGACTTTCTCTGTGCCACTGAAAAGTTTTTCTAATGTCCTTCTTGCATTTCCTTGTGCTTCATTCTTAATCCAATGAAAAATTTATAACTTGCTCTCAGATACTTCCTTTTGTTTGTACCAAAATAGAGGTGACAGAATACTGTAAAGCACTTACAAGACCATTAATTCCTGTTCTTAAGCAGGCTCACTTAAACTGTTTTCTATTTTGTACTTGCTTCCTGGCAATATTGCAGTGATCAAGCTTTACGAGTGATAAAATTCATGAAAGGTACCTTCAGCTTGAGTGCTTGTTTGCCAAAAGCAAAATCTGAATTGCATAACTGATCATAGGTGCAAATTTCAAATATCTAAATCAATATTGCACTTCCAAAACATAACTCAGCTTCCAAAACGTAACTTTCTTACAACATCAAATTTAGTTCTTTAGTGTGGAGCAAGACAGTGCCAATTCACTGGCTGTAAATAAAAGTTAAATGGAGGTCAAACAAAGACAATAGATGTTAAAAGATATTTGGGTATTAAAAGATGCAGATCAGGTTTACAATTTACATTACTGGATTAAGTGACTGCTTCTATTGCTTTTAAAGAAGGTTTAGACATCAAATTGGTTTACAAATTTGAATAATTCTACTGAACATCTATATTCATGTTTATGCACTCCAGATGGGATTAATCTCAGAACAATTTCTGGTCAATAGAGGGCTGGCCATTGTCAAGGGGAAATTTACCCTGTCTTTTTAAGGTTTCTGCATTACATGGGACAAATCCTCTTCTTTGCTGTATTGACTATATGTCATGACTGGCCTAGACTAGACATCTCAAGGTAAAAGTTGTATTTTACAAACCCTATAATATATTTTTGTAGGATTATAAGATAAAGTAGCTCAAAAAAATACAAAACCTCACGGTTCTACTAGTTACAGGATGAAAACACAAATATATCTTTTTATAGTGAAAATTCTGAATGTTTTCTTGAGCTGAACTCAAACAGTAGTTTCAGCAGAGGAAGCTGTAAAGCATCCTTTCCTGTTTATATGTGAAGACTGAGATAATGTGAATGTTTATATCTGTGTATATCCTCATGCTGTGTCAGTTTTTCCAGCAAGATCATTACTCAAGATTTTAACTTTCCCATATTTGTTTGCTGATTTTCACTTCTTTTAAACCTTTATACTTGCATTTTTTTGCTTGAAATTGCAAGCTACTGAAAAGATTCTGGATTGAGACAAATAGGATGATAATACAAGGCTGGCTTCCTTAGGAAACTAAAGATTAAGATGACCCTTGGTATTATCTCTGTGCACTTTGCATTGTTTCTCATGAAGAATCATAGAAAAAAATCAGATTAAAATTTAATCCTTCTATGTAATCTCCATCTGGGTCCTACAAATGTTGGCAAAGGTCCCAAACAAAATGTCATAACCTAGAATGCTCAGGGTGAAAACCTGGCTGTGCTGAAGTCAACAGTAAAGTTTTACAGATTTCCGTGGACCAAGGAACTCACTGCAATTATAAGCATAAACCATGACCAATATATCATTATTATTTTTTTTAGTGTGTAAAACGATGAAAGGATATAGATAGATTTTCTTTACACATTACCTTTAGTTATTATATGCCCTCCCATGACCTCAAATTTGAGCTCCTGAGCAGTTCTAATTATTCAGAGCAGACTTAAAGTAGAAATGGCTTATGCATCTGTCATATTCCTCTAAAAGGCAGATTTAAAACCCATACTGTATTTATTATGCTAATTCACTTTGAAATCTATGGTGAAGGTGCCTCATGCCTTTCAAACTGAGTTTGCATAGTAAATTTAGCATGGTTCGCAGTCGCCCACGAATGTTATCCCTGAAACAGTTTTAACAGTGCCTTAAGGAACTGTGTAGTATGCACATTGTAAAATAAACATACAGTGAGAAAAAGGAGGAAAAAATAAGTACTTCATTTTTACGCTCTATACTTTAGTAGTTCTGGGTTTGGGTTTCTTTATTTACTATCTTTGGTTATTATAATCATGCTTTCAGAAGCAAAAGCACTTAACAATTGTGCTGTTAATGTGGTCTTTCCATAAAATTACAAGCTTTTATCAGAATTAACCTTTTCCAGACTTAAGTGTTAGAAGGTTTTTTGTTATTGCCAAACAGGCCATTTTGTTCTGAAAAAAATACCCACCTCCACCACAATCAGTGACACAAAAAGGCAAGTAAGTGTATAATTCAGTATTCTTGTCTTTTTAACCACTATCTGTAATGGTGATTTTTAGGACCAGTAGGTCCTAAAAAATCAGGCTTTTTTTGATACCTGTTAGAGTAAAATGTTACAGTCAGCTTGAAAAGTGAATGTGCCTCTCCAGTGTATACAACTGCCATTACACTTATTTTTCTGGTAAAAAAAAATACAATAAAATGAAGTTCAGTTTTCCCATACATTTACTAAGAGTGAAAATAGTAGTGGAATTAAGCAATTTTCCTTTTCCACCAATCATTGCAAGCCATATAATTTTAGAGTTAAATTTAAGAGAAATATAATTGTATTTAAGTACAAAAATTAACAATTAGGGAAGACAAATAACACCAATGTTGTTCCATAGCAGCAGTTCTGGCTATAGCATAGTGGTTTGTTGTCCCAGGCTATACTAAATTGATATTAAAAATTTGTAATTTTTCACTTTTTACCTAAACGAGTCATTAAAACGTGGGTTTGATGTTGTTTTGTTGCCTAAAACAGATTTAAATATCAATATAATGGATACTTTGCATACATAATAATTCACAATAACTTCTCTGCTGGTCTTATTTGTGATCTTCATTGAGTCATTTTCTTGCTTTACTCCAGATGTCTCCTTTAAACTTCTAGGTGATGCACTGCATTAACGAACACTATTACAGTTATCATAGTCCCTGGGTTCCATTGTTTGCACAGTGTCTCTGTAGTAGGAAGAAGATATTGACACAATTAATGAGTAATTAAAAGAAATCATCTTTTAGAAGTTCTTTTACAAAACATTCATGCACATTTCACATAGCTATAAAAATTTAAACCCTCTAGACATGCAGTGAAAGCATTTGATTAAAAAGGAAACAATATTAAATGAAAAATATAGATATCAGACAAGTCAGACAGGAACTACAAACAAAAAAGTGTTCAGCAACCTAAAGAACAATGTGAAAATCATTCTCCAACAATCATCATATAGGTTTTACATCTGAACTAGTGAGGTTTAAGATAATAAATACACTTGTATTTCAGGTCACTTCACTCATTCTTTGTATTCTAAGCTGAAATGGAGGTGAAAATTATGCCTTTTATCTTGGATTCCTAATGGTTTTCTTAGCTCTCATACAACACAATATGGAGGAGATATTTATTTTTAAATACCCTGGGAATGATCATGCTTAAAATACAGGTGAAGGCACCAAGTTTACTATTTAAATTTACTATTTAAATTTAGTTTCCCTACAATTTTACACCAGAGGAAGTGAAAAGAAAATGAGCTGTGTTAAGCTTAGTTTTACATCTCTCACAATAAAACATTTAAAGTGTATTCTGGAAAATAGTATTACAATCATCAAGAAAGCTCATCACAATGACAAATTCTATGACATTTATACATCGAGCTCTGTTTAGAAATCCTAATGTGCCTGCACTAGAAAAAGGATGATGTGAAGGAAAAGGTATTTCACCTGGGACACTGAAAGTACATAGGGAAATGATATGACATATTTTATACAGTACTGTTGCCAGTTTTCATTTCCATAAATCTATATAAACGGGTGTATCAATCTGTATGTGTATATACATATGAATGTGAGTGTGTTTGTGGGCCTGTGTAGATTAAAAAAAAATTGAATTCCTCATTTGAAAATTAAAATAAAATAATACTTTCATTATCAAGTGCCTTTCCTTAAATTACAATCAGTACTGCAAGAATTCATTATTTTGCCTTAAGTATTATTTATATCAAGTTATAACTGAAAAAAATATATGTAATGGATACCATTAAAATACAATAAAAGGAATCACAAGGAGTCTCGATGTTGTACAAAACACATTGTTTTACTGTATATTATAACTTCTGTAAAACTTTTACATCCTTACAAAATGGAAATGTAAATTTACTAGAAGAAAACTGAAAAGCCTTCCCATCAGAAATACAAAGAGACCAGGTATTCTGCCTTGAAAAAACACAATAAATGCAGGCAAGCATGATGGGCTTCATGGGCTTTCTGAAGGCTGGGAAGCAATTTAAGGACATGGCTTCTGTAGGGATGTACTGATGATCTCATTGTCTGCTTGCCGCCTCATCAGTAAGGTGACTGCAGGACACCTCTCTGAAGAAAAAAGCCAGCAGCCAACTTCCCCCATGTTTTACTTTCGCTGTCTACAAGCTTTCTGGTTTAAAGGTAGAAAGAAATGGCCTGATTTTCAAGGGGATTTAGTATTCATTACTTCACTGGCATTTCATGAGATACGTCTCTCCTAGTTCTGCATCCAACTTTCAAGTCTAAGCTAAGGAACGAGTTTCCTGTTCCCGGTGTGAACTCTGCCCTGTGTTGGAAAATACTATTGAGCCTCTTTAGGTCTCAGATATCACAGCAAATTTGTTTCTGTACACAGCAGAGTGAATTGATGTTCACAGACCTGCCTCTGAAGCCATCAGAAACAAAATCACATTGCTTATGCTTTTGTAGTTGCTTTGACTAGTTATATGAAATGTTCTTCATAAAAGAGTGTGCGTTTATCCTGAGTACTGTATGACATGAGGACTAATGAGATTTTTTATCTTAGGACTCTAAATATGAATTTTTAAGAAGTCCATTTTAGACAGGGTATGTTGTAAAAATGAGCTTGTGTCTAAACTATTTATCTAAGAACAGACTAATTTTCAGATATATGCAAGCACTCTAGATGACGGCACAATTTCTGTAAGAATTTGAAGTGTATAGGCATATCAAAATTACATTAAACTTCAGTATCATCTTGCAGATGACAAAAATGAAAACAGTGCGTCTGCAAGTATTGTATTCTCCAGAATTTTCTTACAAGAAGCTGGAATATTTCATATCAAAAAAACATGTTTGCTTAGACTATGTATTTTAAGCAAAGAGGAAAAAAAAAATAACACGAGCACAAATTCCATCTTCAAATTTTCTAGGAAACAAAAAGATGTCTTTAATACCTTATATAATATATAATATATAATTATATACATAGCTGTATCATTATTGTAACATGATTAAAATATAATTATACACATAGCTATGCATATAATTATGATGATACAGGATCCATTGTATATAATTAATCAAATCTAATAATATTAGCAGGTGTAAATTTTAAAATAAACTTAGAGAAAAGAAGAATCTTTAACTGGAAGACCATGCAATAACCCATTTTTTAATATGTTGAGATAGTTTTGTAATCATACAAAATTAAACCTGAAACCTACATTAAACCTGAAAATGTATTACTTTAAGAATTAGCTTTTAGAAATTTTTCTTCTTGTCAAAGATAATTTTAAACTAGCAATTCAAAATGGTGTAATGGTGCAATTCAAAATAAAAATTCAATAAATACTGTGGTTCCATAAAACCTACCATTTGTACATGTCCCATCTATATATATTTTTAACAGATTTCTTATATAATTTATGGCAACACTAGTTTTCTTATTACAAACAAAAAATATGAAAGTATAACTAAAGTGATTTTCTCCAGGCCTCAGGTAAATATGTTCTTACAATCTTACGTATTCATTTTACTTATAAAAAATGGATTTTAAAGTATATTTTTGATGAGGAATTCACATTTATTTCTGCATATAAAGGGACAGATATGGTTTACCTACTGTAATTTTGCAGTGGTTTCCTGGGTGCAAAAATGAAAGACAAGGTGAAGTTATTTTAGTCATCTTCTTATATTACAATATAAAAGCCACTCTGCTAAATTAATTGGCAGTTCCATTTTTCTCTTAATCTAGAGACCAGAAAATATATGTCTCTCTGCTATATCTTCTCATCTTCCAGAAATGACCTGTTAAGGGCTGCCTACCTTGGAAATTGTATCCAAATTGTTGGATTTTATTAAAGACATCCTATGCCTCATTAATTTGTGTAATCCCTTTTAAAATTACTTTATACTTTCAATCTCCACAACCCTACTGATGACATGTAAATACTGAGGGACACAGTATTTTTTTAGTGTTTTCCTTACATAGTAAGACTTTCCTCTAGAATCTCCCACTTTCAAAGTACTTCCTAATTCTGCTTTTATCTATCTGTATCTTATTCATTTCTCATGCTTTATATTCACATTGCCTTGTACCACATCATTTCTATCTGCTCTAGAGAATCATCATTATAACATACGAAATTGTATGCATCAGATTCTCAAACAGCACTGACCAAACTGTACTCATTATCTTTGACAACTTATGATTTCCAGTGGCAAACAAGTACCTTTAAAATCACGCGAGTCTTGATCTCCTTTTCATAACTATTACATTTCTTTCATAGATATGGCATTTATTCTGCCTTCTGATAACATAGTTAGTAAGTGTTTTGATGTCCAGTTGTAACTTTTGAATTGAAAATAGTTTTTTTCCTCGTGCAGAATTTATATCATCAGCAAAATCTATTACCTCACTTTTCCTACTTTTTAGAATATTCCGAACAACACAAATATCAGTGCAGATAACTGAGACTGACTGTCACCCTTCATTGATGAATAAGACTTTATTCTTATAATTTATTTTCTCCCTCTAACCATTACTTAATGCTTTAGAGGATTTTTTCCTTCTATTTTGAGACAGCTTAATTTTTTTAAAAGCCTATTATAAAAGATCTCTTGAAAGCTTTCGAAAATCTGAGTACACTAAATCCACATGAATAACCTCATCAAGCTTCTTGAGTACTTTAAAATAATTCTTATAAATTTGTGAAACATAATTTCCTTCTGAAAGATAGCTCTTTTGTTCACTCCTCATGTTCATACTTTTCCCTTATTTTGTATTTTGCTACTAATCACAGAATCACAGAGTCATAGAACACTTTGAGTTGAAAGGGAGCTTCAAAGTTCATCTGGTCCAACCTCCCTGCAATGAACAGGGACATCTTCAACTAGATCAGGTTGCCCAGAGCCCCATCCAGCCTGGCCTTGAATGTCTCCAGGGATGGGGTGTCCATCACCTATCTGAGCAACCTGTGCAAGTGTTTCACCAACCTGATTGTAAAAAATGTCCTCTTTATGTCTTGCCTGAATCTCCCATCCTTTAGTATTATACTGTTACCTCTTGTCTTATTGTAACAGGCCTTGCTAAAAGGAGTGTCCCAATCTTTCTCATATGCCCCTTTTAAGTACTGAAAGGCTGCAGTAAGGTCTCCCTGGACCTCCTCTTCTCCAGGCAGAACAACCCGAACTCTCTCAGCCTGTCCTCATAGCAGAAGTGTTCCATCCTTCTGATCATCTTGGTGGCTTTCCTCTGGACATTCTCCAACAGATCTATGTCTTTCCTGTACTGAGGGTTCCAGAGCTGGATGCAATACTCCAGGTGGCGTCTCACCAGACCAGAGTAGAGGGGCAGTATCACCTCTGTCAACATGCTGAACACCCTCTTTTTGATGCAGCCCAGGATATGATTTGGCTTCTGGGCTGCACACTGCTCTTAATTGCTTCATCCCCCAGACTGTACTGATACCAGGGTTTGGCCCACCACAGGTGCAGCATTTGGTCTTATTGAACTTCATGAGATTCGCATGGGTTCACTTCTTGAGCTTGTTCGTCCGTCTGGATGGCATCCCATCCCTCAGCCATGTCAACCGCACCACTCAGCTTGGTGTCACCTGCAAACTTGCTGAAGATGCACTGGATTCCACCGTGTATGTCATTTATGAAGTTATTGAACAGTACTGGTCCCAGTAAAGACCCCTGAGGAACACTACTACTGCTAATTCTACTAATAACTACAATTTCTACATATGTGACATACATTGAGGTTCAAAGGACTGAGCTGAAGTTTCCCAGATTATCTTTTGATTCCTTCAGAATTTGGGAACGAACAAGGAACCGCTTTGTTAGTGTCATGAAAACTACAATACAGATGGTAATTACAGAAAAATCAATGACAGGTCCTCCTTTCAGAGAGGTGATCCATTCTGATGTCTGGAAATTGTAGAAACCTTTTTCCTCATTGCAATTGTTTGTTTGTGTCTATTTGAGAATTGTCACAGCAGAGTTGGCTTTATTCGTGAACCCATTAGTCTCATTCATTCAAAGTGAAAGGCATTTGAGATAAATGCAGTCATAACAGACTGGGCCTCAGACTGCTCCAACTTCTTTTGATACTACCCTGACATATATCTGCGAAGCTGCATGAGAAGGTAGGATACTCCATCCTCAAGAAGAAGAAATACTTTGCAACTAAATAATCATGAAGTCTTGAATTAATTACAAAGGGAGAGGTATTGTTTTGTTAAAAATCATTAGTTTGAGGAAATCAGAACATTAGACAATGATCAGTTAAAGACAAATATCCAATCAATATGCATTTACAAGCAGTTCCTACCAAGTAAATTTTCAGTGTTTCTCACCAGCTTGGCAAATCCAGCAAAACTCAGACTTTTAAGTCAGCCAGTCAGATACTCTATTCCCATGAAACCCATAGAAATTGTAGTGAATATTATCCTTTCGGTGGTGTTTCCAGGACTTGTACTCATGAAACATGGGAACTGCTCTGTCCCAAATGTCAGGATCACAAGAACTACCACATCCATGTTTCCAAGGCTAATAACCAAGCACCCTGGCACAGTCATCATACTCCTCTAACAGTAAATTTCAACATTTTCCTGTTTGTTTCAATTTCTAATGAGAGTAAAAATAAGTATCAAACTACTGAATTGTTTTACCAACCAACTTTTTTTTCCTTTCCTATAGGAGCCTCATAACTTTTAAATAAAGTGAAGTCAGAATTACATTAATAATCTATTATGCACTTGGGGCTTTTTTTCTTGTAGAAGCAATTTTTATATCTCTGTGAGGAAAGCAAAGATATGCAAAACAGAAGAAAGATGTAGATATGAAGAAATTAAAAAAAAAAAAAAAAAGTAAAAGGCATACATTACCAGAATAATTCATAACTTCAGAAGATTTTTAATACATCTACTTGATTTCACTGTAATCTCTACGGACTTCATAGATCTCCACAGGCATATCTCAAGTTTTTTCCTTCCAGATCTCCTTAGAGAGTTCACGTGAGCCTTTAAAATAAATGTTCATAAGGGAGACTGTGTGGTAGAGTACTTCATTTTTTTCGGTCTCCCAATATCTCAAAGGAAAACTAAATTAATCTCTTTTGCCTATCTGCAGCTGTTTTGAGAATACCTTGCTGGTACCATACCAGTATGCTGTTGTATAAATAAATTACCATAATATCAGAAGGTAGGAAAGAAAAAAAACAGATGGTAAAATGAGAATTATTAATCCACAGTAAAATACTGTGCAGGCTCATAAAGCTTTTGCCCAACCTTTCTCCTTTTCTTGTTTTACAAATTTCTATATTACAGCAGAACATCTACACGCTTACACAATCAAGAGTTTAAATAAAAAAAAAAAACCCGTCCATATTTCACAGCAGTTACACCATGCTAGCAGTAAGTGTATTGTGATCTGCAACAATATCCTATGAGGTTGTTCATGTGGCTCTTGCTCAGGAATGTTGCTACCTTTGTTCCTGGAGGAATTCCTCTGTGTCACTTAGACCTTCCTACCCCTTTAATTAACTGCTAACTGGCTTTTCAGCTGGAAGCTAACAGAGGTGTGTAGAAGAAGAGAAAGAACACTTGAGAAAAATCACGGAATGGGACTTATAAATAATCAGGTATATTTTCCTGTCTATTACAGGCAACCATGTATTATGACAGTTTTCAGGTTAAAGGAGCACAGACAGAACTAAGTGTTTGCTCCTTTCCTCTGTGTTGAAGAAAACAAAAAAAAGGGCGTATTTGGAAGACATGTGCAGTGTAAGATTAATGACTATCCTAAAGCACAAGACAAGATTTAAGTTTTTCCATGTGTATTAAAATGGTTATTTCAAGGTAGGTTTGACTTTTGCAATATTACCCTGTCAACCTCTTTTGAGGCCTCTACCTAATTGCCACTTAAAAGGGGTGCAGTGGATCTTTTTTCACCTTTCTGTATCAACTAAAAATATGACAGTTTAAAATCCTTTTGTTATGACATAGTGAATGATCAGAGCAGATAAACACTCTCTGAGTGTCCAGTTTTCCAGTAAATCAGAAAGAGGAACAGATTGAGTGACTGTATTTTCTAAGACTAAGTAAATGTCTAGAAAAGTCAATATGAGTCATCAACCCCAGGGCCCTGGTAAAACAGGTAACAGCATCACATAACCTTTTCTGTGTGATCAAGCTCTGCCTTCAAAATAATCAATCAATCAAACAAACAAACACAAAAAACAACAACAAAACAAACAAATAAACAAACAAACAAACAAAATCCCATAGGTTTTTCCTTCTCTTTCTTCTGTTTCTGTTTCAAAATCTTTCTGTTCTGATAAGTAAAGCCCTTTAATTTTACATCCTGAATCACAGACTCTTTAAAGTCAGTTGTGCCAGGCTGTCTATAACTTTCACTTTCACTAGATCATAGATGAATGTTAAATACTATCAGATCCAGCATTGCCCTGAAGTATTTTGCATGTAATGTCCCTGGAGATTTTAATACAGATATTTTCAACACAATCCTCTTTTACTTCTCATTTACCTCTTCTTTACCAATTTCATAGTTCCAGCATCAATCCTTTCTTCCCTAACTTCATATACAATTTCATGCATGAAATCACAACTTTTTTTCATAATGTCTGGATAGGTAAGACCTATTGCATTACTGTTATTCAGAATACTTTCTCAGAGAAAACTGTGAGTTTAATTTGGCACTTTCAAACTTCAGAAAACTGATTAATTTAAAGTGTATAAAAAGCTCTGGATAGTGTGGAGCTCAGACTAATGCCCATTGCAGATGACAAAAACATCGAAAACAGTCTTACTGAAATCCCATTGCCCAGGACTTCTGATTTTGTGTATTACATTTTGGTTTTGGGGAGAGGGAAGTCATTTAAATGATGATGATTGCAATGGTCTAGTCTGCTTCATTTGTCTGAGGTTGTGGTATGTAGAGGAACATGATATTCCTCAGACTTTCAATGCTGTGTGTTACATGGCAGAGATGGTGCAGCAAAAATATGTAGAAAATGTCTCTAGTTTCTCTACTTTTCTTTACTATCTCTCACTATTTCATAGGATTCCACTATTTTTTCAGACATTAATGTATTCACTCAGTTACAAAAAAAAAAAAGCTTTAATTATACTAGTACACATAATTACTGGACCCTTTTGAACAAATAACAAGACATATTAAACCAGAACAACTTATTTTACTATCCCCCTTTCTTTTTAAATGGTGTTCTAGAAACAATGTTTATCAACATCACATATTGCTGGTCCCAGTAGAATTCCTTTCTTTTTGTCTTAGATAAAAATAATGATATAAGATGATGCATGACCAGGAATATGATGCTGTCAATAAGAAGCATTAATTAACAAATTAATTAGACACAATTTGTTTCTTTCCCTCATGAGAGAAGAAAAGAGTTTTTCTATCTTGCTGAAAAGCATACTAAATAAGGAGAAACATGCATATATCAGTACCCTAAATACTGCAGACTTAATAAACTTCCTCTAGGGTTTCTTTCTCCAGGGTAGATACAAATTGTTTTCTTAAACTGGCTCACCCATCCCTAATCCACAGTTTGCCAACATAATTTGCTTCTGCTTTTTGTCATGTCTTAGCAACTGCAGCAATAATATCGCCTTCCATGGCCCTCACTAAAATCTAAACCAAAACCACTTTGATGCAATGGGGTAATTTATGTTTAGTTACATTTCCTCAAGCCAGAGGTACAGCACAGTATATTAGATACTCTGCTCTTTGTGCTGGAAGTGTTTTTCCATTTTAAATAAACATCTAATTGCCTAATTCTTTTTTGTTTCAACTTAGGTCTTTCCTTAAGGTTAAGTGTATGTAGGTGTCATAAGGGAAAAAAAAAAAATATAAGCAAATAAAAAAAAATAACACTACTAAGAATATAGCTCATTTACTCATATGCTTTGTTTTTCTTGTTTGTAGAAAACAGTTATTTTACAGAAACAGGAATGATGTGAAGAAATCTTGTAAAATAACTTTCTTAAATTATCACTTAAGTGTTATTATTCTTTGAACTTTTTTCTCCACAATAGTCATCAGAAAATTACAGTGCATTGAAAAGTCAGCAGAACATTTCCTACGTACTTCCCCCTTAATGAATGAATTTCCTCTTCTCTCTCTTTTATTTATTTGTTTCCCTTTCAATTAGCTTGTCCATGTGTTTTTTTAAGCCATGTTTTGAGTAAAATTAGAGAATGACACTGGTGGCAGAAGCTTCTTGTGTCATTGGAAAAAGCCTCTAGGACACAGCAATTAATCCCTTTATAAAACAGACATTGTAAACCATTTAAGGTAACTGCCCTCAGGAGATAACTATTTATTGCTGACTATCAACAAGCTGGCTCATGGTCATCCTGCGGTCCACCAGGACCCCCAGGTACCTTTCCCCTACACTGCTCTCTAATAGGTCATTCCGCAACTTATACTGGAACCTGGGGTTGTTCCTATCCAGATGCAATACTCTACACTTTCCCTTGTTGTATTTCATTAATTTTTTCCCCACCCAACTCTCCAGCCTGTCCAGGTCTCGCTGGCTGGCAGCACATCCTTCTGGCATGTCAGCCACTCCTCCCAGCTTGGTGTCATCAGCAAACTTGCTGATAGTACACTCTATTCCCTCACCCAAATCATTGATGAATATGTTGAATAATACCGGCCCCAGTGTACCCTAGAGGAACTCCACTAGATATAGGCCTCCAACTAGACTCCGCCACATTGACCATGACTCTCTGGCTTCTTCCCTTAAGCCAGTTTGCAGTTCACCTCACTACTTGATCATTCAGACCGCACTCCCTCAGTTTAGTTGTGAGGATGCTGTGGGAGACTGTGTCAAATGCTTTACTGAAATCAAGGTAGACCACATCCCCTGCTCTGCCATCATCTATCCAGCTTGTTATGTTCTCATAAAAGGCGATGAGGTTGGTCAAGTACGACTTCCCCTTGGTGAAGCCATATTGACTGCCCCTAATGACCCTCTTATCTTTGATATATCTTGAGATGGCATCAATGATAAGTTGTTCCATATTTGAAAAAGCTCTTTCTGTTTTCCTTGGCCCCTCTCACCAGGTTTAATTCTAAAGAGGCCTTAGCTTTCCTAGTTGCCTCCCTACACCCTCTGACAACAGCCTTATATTCTTCCCAAGTGGCCAGGCCCTCCTGCCATGATCTATAAACTTTCGTCTTCCACTTGAGCTTACCCAGCAGTTCCCTGTTTAACCACGTAGGTCTCCTGGCTCACTTCCTTGACTTCCTACGTGTTGGGATGCTCTGATCTTGAGCCTGGTAGAAGCAGTCCCTGAACACTAACCAACTATCTTGGGCCCCTTTACCTTCAAGCGGCCTTGCTCATGGGATTTCCCCCATCAATTGTTTGAAGAGGCCAAAGTTGGCCCTGCTGAAGTCCAGGATTGCAATTCTGCTTGATATTCTGTTCCTGCCACACGAGATCCTGAACTCCACCATCTCATGGTCACTGCAACCAGGGCAGCCCTCAACCTTTAACGCTTCAACCAGACTCTCCTTGTTATTGAGGATGAGGTCCAGCAGTGCACCTCTTCTAGTCATCTCCTCCACCATTTGCAACAGAAAGTTATCGTCAAGGCACTGGAGGAACCTCCTAGACTGTGGCTGGCTGGCTGAGTAGTCCTTCTGGCAAACATCAGGGAAGTTAAAATCCCTCACCACAACCACAGCCTGTGATTGTGAGGCTGCTCTCAGCTGTCTGTAGAAGGCTGCATGAACTTCCTCACTCTTCTCTGGTGTCCTGTAATAGACGCCCACAACAGTGTCAACCCTGTCAGCCTGCCCCTTAAATCTTACCCATAGTCCCTCAACTCGCTCCTCATTCGCACTTGGACAATTCTCAATACATTGTAGTTGCTCTCTCACGTAAAGAGCAACTTCACCACCTCACCTGGCTGGCCTGTCTTTCCTGAGCAGGACATGGCCATCCATCACCACATTCTAGTCATGTGAGCTGTCCCACCATGTCTCTGTAACTGCCACCAGATCATAATCTCCTGACTGAACACAGGTTTCTAACTCCTCCTGCTTATTCCCCGTGCTGTGTGCATTGGTGTAAAGAATTTCAGGGAGCGAGCTGAGCACACAGATTTCACCCTAGGGGTATGGGAGGCCTCCCAGTCTTCATCGAATCTAGAGTGCTGCCCCACTGATGCAAGCTCAGCTACAAATCCCATTCCCCTTCAAGTCTAGTTTAAAGATCTCTGGTTAATGAATAACAAATTTTGTTTGATTTGGGGAAGAAAATATTTCATATTAAAGTTGAAAAAATATTTCAGAGAAGTAAGGATAAATAAATAGAGGATTTAAAAAAACAAAACAAAACAAAAACAAAAACCAACACCCTAAAATGAAGAGAGCATGACGCAAGAAACAGCTGTTCCTAAAATGCCACAGAGCTTTGCCACTTTCTCTTTGCAATATCTGAATAATCATTAAAAATGACAACAGAGAAGAATGTGGCTGTTTGATGACACTGGCACTGTCAGTGTCAGAAGCAATCATGCTGTCAATTATTTTATAACTGTCATTTATTAAATTACTGAATTTCTACAAATTCATCCTGTGTTTGGTGCCTTTGCGTTTCCCTGTTTACTTCTGATTTTCTCTTAATTGAGTTTGACTGTAAGACCATGAACAATGCCAGAATATTGCAAACAATATAGCTCTGAAGCAGATAAGGCAGCAAAAGA
The DNA here is from genome assembly GCF_963082525.1 of Nesoenas mayeri. Classification (NCBI taxonomy): domain Eukaryota; kingdom Metazoa; phylum Chordata; class Aves; order Columbiformes; family Columbidae; genus Nesoenas; species Nesoenas mayeri. Next base: position 179,355,554 of record NC_137541.1, on the reverse strand, counting down.
TCAATTAAATAAAGAATTAAAAACAAATAATGTGAAAGTTTAAGTAAAGCAGTAAATACATTAATTTATACCTTAAAGCCAAAAAAAAAAAAAAAAAGAAAAAAGATATCTACCTTTATCTCTATATAATTAGCCTCATCAAATTTTGGAAAACCAAATATTTTGTTCCTACATGGCAGATGCTGAGCCTTTTTTAATTATTGTTTGTGGTAACTGGGTAGTCACTAATGAAAATATGAAACAACACAAATCCAGAATTAGAAAAAATATATTATAATGTGCAAAACCAGCTGAACAAAATAGTCAAATCTTCTTGAAAATTTCTGTATGGAGCCAGGGGATTTTAATTTTTCCTTTTTTTTTTTCAGCCCAAAATATTTATTGTAGCTTTTCTATATGTGCAAATGATGTCATGATATAATACATATCATTATATGTTTTCACATGATAATGGTAAATAATCATCATCTTCAAAGCCAAGGACTGGATTTTTCACTTCACAACATAGTATGTTTTGTGTCTAAAATAGCAATTTGACACAGTGAAGTTTGACCATACAAGTACCATAATACCCTCCTATGTCAATCTGATAGTGGCCAGGCAACAAGCCAAGATGAAAAGTTCATTCTTTAATGGGTTTCTCATGTATCACAGCCTTGCCAGCTATGTAAGCAGCATGCCACGGCTGTGTTTACTGTAATTAAATTTCTCTAGAACAGCAAGTCGTTGTGTCTATTCAGTGTCTCAGATGAAAACCTCCCATATGGTTAAATTGAAAGGTGGCAGCTAAACAGGCTGAATGAATTTGTACTCATTTAAATAATATGCCCCAAATGCTTCCATCATCAAATATACAGTTTTCTAGATCACCTGTTTCCTGAGATTTATTTTCAGCAACCACTAGATTCCTCATAAGGTTTGTGTCATTAGCTGTTTTTTTCTTATGCTGAATGCTGCAAAAATGTCACTTCACTGGCAGTCTAGCTGTTCAGATTCAAGTGATTGTCAGTTGGGTCCAAGACCTAATTATGCCCTGAAGTCCAAACTGGGGCTTCCTTTTCACAAGCGATACTGCTTCACTAAATAGCATGGTACTGAATCTGCTCTCATTTGATACAACTTAATGAGAAGTACAGGTCCTCTAATCATCCATTCTTAAAAATAAAACAGAAGCAGTATTTCAGCTGTTTGAATAAAATCTCTTCACTTAAGGAAAAAAGATATGTGTGTTTTCTATGGTTTATTTAGTTTCGAACTCTCCATTGGCAAGCCTTATAATCTGACCTTTAACCTCATAGAGAAAATCTTATACAAGTAATCACGCACTTTTCTGAATTTATATGTATCTTCCTAAAGAATATAACTTGTTGCAGCTGTTATTGTTTCTGTTTTTATTGTTATTGTTGTTTTTAATAGACTTAAAATAATCTTCAATGGAATACTTTATAAACTTAAGAACAGCTATGTATTTTAAGAATCATTCCCCTATTAGAAAAAAATAGTCTAATTACAAATATGCTTCACCATAAGCAGATAAGTTATTCCATGTTAAGTGTGATAGTGCAGAACGTGACTCTTCAGTGCAGCATGAAATGAAACACAAAACCTGAGAAGCTTGGAATTTATTATAGAAAGTAAATTAGTGAAATGATACTTAAGGTGGCTCATATGACTGTTGCTGACACATATCTTAAGAAAACTGATTGTTAGAGATCTTTTAGAAAATTGAAATTGTCTTTTGACACTTCAAGTATACATCAACTGAGATTTTTAATATCTACTTAAAAGCAAGTAAGCTGATTTTTCTTTGGTTTTCCTTTTTCATTTTTTTTTTTTTTTTGTATTATTACTTAAAGTGTTCAATATATCATCTGTTTTGAATAGATTCCAGATAACTTACGGTTCATACACACAATGTCATGACCTAGTTGAGGAGAAGAATAACTATTGTCCTTCTCTCACATCTTGAGATGACTTGTTCACTTCTTTTTTCTCTTCTTAATCTTCTCTCATGGGACATCAGGTTAAAAAGTGGGACTCATGCATAGGTTAGCTTGCTTCAAGCTCTCTAATGTGTTGGTAATCCCCTGTTTTGGGCTGTGATGTTTCTTGCCTTCTAACGATAAGTGTGTTTTGGGTTTCAGTGTTTTGGTTTGTTTGTGTTTGTTTTTTCTGTTTATTTAATTTTAATTTTAATTTTAATTTTTATTCTTATTTTTATTTTTATTTTTGTTCTTGATGATGGTGCATTAAAATAATTAGCTCTTCTTTGCTCTTAATGATCATGTGCTTTTACTGATTAACTTTACTTTTAAATTTGACCTTATCTCGCTGTCTACTAAAATTTAAGGATTGTGACAAATTCACAATAACTATTTAAAGATGAATGCTAGACACTGTAGAGTTGGTTTTAACCTGCATAAAGCTTCTAGCTTTTTTTTCTCCCTAGTATTTTATCAGCTTCTGCTTGAATATATTTGTGTGATGGTGAACCGAAGACTTATCAGGTTGAGTAATTCACTAATCTTTATCACTAATTTAGACTAAGTAAACTATTTTTTTAAAGAAAAAACACATTAAAACTCCTTTACTAAAGGTGAGACCGAACCTCTGTACATTCTCAAAGTCTCATACGTATGAACAGGATATTTTAATTTGACAGATCATAGATATAAAAGATGAAGATTTGCCTTTTTGTAGTAAATAACTAACCTCCCACTGACTTTACCCAGGCCAAGATCAGCTTGCAGGAGTCTGTGAATAATAGAAAAGAAAAAAAGAAAAGAAAAGAAAAGAAAAGAAAAGAAAAGAAAAGAAAAGAAAAGAAAAGAAAAGAAAAGAAAAGAAAAGAAAAGAAAAGAAAAGAAAAGAAAAGAAAACATAAATTGACAACTAATATTACTCACAATGAATAATTCAACCAAGTCTGTTTAAGAGAATTGTCCAGGAAAGATTTACACCATTCAGTTTAAAAGAAAGAAACAGAAAATTGTAATAAATGAGGTGGTGACTTTTCTGAGCTATAGCTGTATAAAAACATTTCCCTCTGGATAGAGGTGTTACTTTTATTGTGTAATAATAGTCTTCAGTCTTGGGCTTCAGGCTTTTTATCAGGATCTCAGTAAATGGTCCACCTTTAGGACAATATTTTATAATGATTGCCCTTAAAACTAGTTACTATTTATGTGACAGAGCATTTATAGTTTTGATGGTTTGGCTTACTGGATGTAGTCATGATACTGAACAGAGTGACAGAGACAGTTTGTTACATCAAACTACTAAAAGAAAAAAACTATTTTAAATATAAGAAACTGGGTGTGTGCCACGAATGAGCATCCAGTTCAGCATGCAGTTCCCTGAATGCATAGAATATCCCATATTCCTAACTCAAATTCAAACAACAGACAATGGACAAAACAGAGAATGGAGAAAATTCTCCAGTTACATTATTTTGATTCCTCAAAGAAATTGTGTAGAAAATACAAGTGCCTACTAAACAAACCAAAGAAACAAATTGCGATATTCACTCCTCTACAGAACAACTTGCCACTCTTAATAAGTCTTTTCATAAGCCAGAGATCAGCCAATATAAAAAAAAAAAACAAACAAAAAACAAACAACTATAAGGTGTTCTGAAAAGTTAGTAATAAAGATATATATTTATAAGAAAAAGGAACATGATGTGGTAGACTAAAATTTATTCTACTCATTTGTCAGTGCCCATTTAGTATTTAGAGAAAAATACCAACAGCAAATGTAGCCATACCATTGTACTGCCACTTCTCTAACACTTACGTGTGAATACAGCATTTAAAATTGCTAGATTAATAGAATTTTAGTTATTTTTCTCTGTTTTCACCCAGTGCACCTCTTCTTTTCTTACTAATGCAGTGTTTTTTGAAGTGTAAAAGAAGAAAAAACAGACCAAGGGAGAGCAAATTTTGCTCATTTAATTGAACTAAATGAATCTGAACAGAGGAACTTGAAATAATTCCTTCAGATATATTTTTTTTTTTTTTTCCACAACAAAGGTTTCAAAGCCAGTCTGAATACTTTATGTCACATCTGACATCATCAGAAAATGTTCGTGTCTCTTAATGTATGCAGAAGAATCAGAGTTTCTTTGAAGAGAATATGTGCCAGGTAGATTCAAGCAGAAGGACTCATCTAACCTAGCTTTAGACCTCTACTATCCACCTGTCAGCTTCTGAATTAGTCATCCTACAGCTGCATTGGTAGTCAATGGAAAGGAACAAGATGCTTTAGAGCCACATTGGCTTAATTAATCTGACTGAGGGTGAGGTGAGGGTTTCAGAAAGGCACACCCACATCAACTATACAGAGGTGAGAATGGTTAGCTTAAACCAATGCCAAGCTGTCTCTTGTTCACGCTTCAAGCTGATCAGACATTATGTGAAAAGAGTATAACAGAATCCAAGCTAACAGCGGCAGGGCAGTAGTCTCCTAATATTTTTGATTGCTTACCCCATTAGTAAAATATTTCTGAGCATGCATGCCCAGTGTATGGATATTTGTTTATTTATAAAATGAATATCTGTGTCTTGAGTTTATGTGATAAGGTTTTGGTAGCAGGATGGTGGGCTACAGGGGTGGTCTCTTTAAGGTGAGACATGGGGCTGCTCTCCTGTCGGACAGAGCTGGCTCCAGCTGGCTCCAAAGTGAACCCACCACTGACCATGTACTAATATGTTATGTACATCATAAAGCATATGAGAAAGTATAAATTAAAAAATGGATAAGGTAAAGATGCAAAGGATGAAATAAATATTATTTGAAAATAATTACTTAATTTTATTTATTAATGGTGGAAAAAATACTTTCTTCCACCTCACAAATGATTGTCTTAAGCACCACATGGGTGGTGCATATCCTGATTTGGAAACCGATAAGTGTAGTCCTCAGGTTTTACAACCTGATTTAATCTTCTCTTCAGTTTGTGCTAATAAGTAACAGAACACTCTAAGAATATCAATAGTGAGGTATATCTCCAGTTGTTTTTAGGCAGTGATTTAACAGGTTTATCTGTAGGTTTTCTGATTTAATGTTAATTTGGCCATTACAGAATCTCTCTGGTTCTTACAATGAAACCAAACCCTTTTAATCCTGTTAATCCTTACCGGGTTTGAAAATCTTTCTTTCTGACTTATGAGGAAAAAATAATCAAATCAAATTCACTCACACAGTATTTTCAGTACTTTTTAAAAACTTATATAGAAAGTGGGATTTCTCTTGCCATATATGTAAAAAGAAACTAGATGTATGTTTATTAATCAATATCCTGATATAAATTTCTTTCTTTTCGATTAAAGAAATTATACTGAATGAAGAAAGGCTATTGGCTTTTCAAGAAATTTGGAAGATTTTGTCATTAGAGAGAACAAGAATGGAAGGAATTTAGACTTGCTGAAGTAGGATCAGAATGTTGTTTCAGCTTCATGATCTGTTGTGGAAAAGGGCCCAGAAAGGAAAAGAGTAGGAAGTTTTGAGAAATCTTGAGAGTACTCAGTGCTCTGTAAAAGTCATAAGAGTGAAAGTCATAAGAGAAGAAGTGAGAGATGTAGACCCTAGTATGCAATGGAGACTAGCAAGGAGGAAAAGGCCTGGATCTTGAGGGCATTTCAACTTCCTCTGCAGAGGTGACCATCTTCCATTGACTCTATAAGAAGCCCTGGGGATTAACACCCTCAGTCAGCTGCAGGTTACGTGAATTTCCTGTAAATGTTTAATGCTGTGTTCAAAAGAGAAGCAGTGGAAGTTCTTTCTTTATTCTGCGTCATTAAAAGCAACATCACTCATTTTCAACTTGAAATATCTTTGTCACTTAAATCCTTTTTTCTCTGCTACTTATTGCTGTGAGTTATTGTTATTATTTGTCACACATTATATTGGCCAACATCACCCATTTGGGCCTTGGCAAGATGAACACTATGCTTGCAGAGGGAGCAACAGAGCATAATGTACATTTGAATTCAGAAACAGACAAGCTGTCCTGAATCCTGATTTAGGATCCTGCCAATTACACCAGTTTTTCATAAATCCTGATTAAGATCCTGCCAACTGTGCCATTTATCGTGAATCCTGATTTAGGATCCTGCCGACTACACCAATTCGCCGTAAAGTATTGGAATGAAACTCACTCAAAAGAGAGTAGCAGAAATATGTAATAACAATAGTAATTTTACAGAGTTCAATGAATTGAATGCAATTTAACAAAATTTAACTGTAGTTGGGCAAGGTTCAGTAAATTTAATGTCAAGGTTCACCTTATTAATTACTGCATGGAAGAAAAGAAAAGGAAAATTGAGTTAGAATAATTCATGCAGAGACCAGAGAGGCAAAGGGTAAAGAAGACCCTCCCACAGAGTTACAAGGTTCAGAGTGGACCACCTTGCTTTCTGCACTCCTTAGAGAGCCTAAGTGTGTCTGGGACCAAACTCAGTCTCAGACTTGGTCAACAGACTTGGTCAACTCTCTATAAGATAAGGAGAACAAAGGTTATAATACTTAATACTGAGTGGCTACATGGATTAGTAATGTTTCATTAATACCAATTCAACATATAATCAATGTTATCAAGACAAAAAGAAAGTTACCATGCTACATGTGTGATATTAGCCACTCACCAAAGATCTGCCATTGGTGAAAGGTCTCTCTGTCTCTGGGAGCAACCTTGAGAGATGTTTCTACTCAAGGGGAGATCACTGCCATGCAGTCATGCTGCTTAGCAGTGAGAACTCAAAGAAGGCTCACCTAGGCTGTCATATTTATGGAATAACATAGTTGGCTCATAGTCAAATTATATGCAACAGGAATGGTAAGCATGAGAGTCCTTGTACCTATAACACTCTTTGTTCCTTGATAAACGAGTCTTGGAAAAGCTACCTGCTATTCATGCGTTAATTGCATGACTGGTGTTCCAAGCTCACATGCACCGACGCTCACTGTGTCACTCTGTTCCTTTGCAGGTAAACTAGCGGAGTTCTTGTCCCAGCTACAGCTCAGGCATTTGCCTCCCTTGGAGCCTGTACCAAACTACTGCTGGTTTCATTAAGGGTTTGAGTGCACCTGTCACAGAAGCTCATCTCTTTATAGAAAGTGTTTACACTTGATGCTGTATTTGATTTCTTGAAGTAGATACTCATGAGCTCAAGGAAAGAAACTGTAAAATATTCTGCCAATTTTCTTGATGATGTACATATTAGTATTCTGTTCAAAGAGAAATTAAAATTAAGAGTTAAAAGTTTAAAATAGACCTTAAAAGAAAATACAGATTTGTTTCTCAAATGTATAAAACCCCACCTCTACTGTCTAGAATTAATGTGTGCTATCTTTTGCCTTATTTGTAGATTACAACTCCAGTAATACTTCTGATTTCATTTGTGTTGTTGTTGGTTTTTTTTTTTCCTAATTTTATAACAGTGTTAGCCATATTGCTCTCTCTCATTGATTTGCCAAGCTTGCAAATTTTCTTGAATACAAAATCGTTTATATCATCTGTTGGAGAAGTAAGAAAAATTCCCTGATGAGCTGAAACATCTATCACCATGTTTGTCATGTCTTGCCATCGGTGGTTGTCTCCTACATATTATTCACACGTTTCAAAGGACCACTGATGTGGTAGTTACTCTTCACTTTGGTACTTAGTGGCATTTGAAAGCATTTGCTGTTGACACATCCTATGGAGTGTAGTATAAACAGAACATTAAATAAGGGACAGTTAATGAAAAGACATTTAAAGTCAGCTTAATGGAGAAATAGTGAATCTAGTTCCATATATGAACTATATGACTAAAAATGGCTACAAGTATCACTGTAATTCTATTTTTCCACTGGTAAATGAACAGTCAGACTAGAGCAGTAATGCATTTAGATGGTATTATTGTGATAGACCTGTAGGCTGTTAATTGAAATTTCTAGCACACACCTCTGTGCCAGTACTTATGGTGACAACATACTAGTGAATGAAATATAGGTACAGAAAAAATAACTGTCTGATACTGTGTCAATTTACATATCAGATGTGATCAGGATCTCAGTCCTGGTTATATTAATTTCCTTTCCAACAGTACTGTGGTATCTAAGAAAGAACAAAAATACAAGGAGATATTTTTATTAAACTCTTCTGTTACTTTGCCTTTCCACCCCCATTCAGTTATTTTTTTTAAATTTTTTTGCTTGTCAGCTTCTGACATATAACATAAAATTTTCAGGAGTGCCTAAAGGCCATATTAAAAAAAGGACTGAGGTATTTGAAGTAGGACTTACTCTGCAGATACCTACCATGAAGAGTGTGATCCTGAAAAGCCCTGTACAACCTTTGCAGACATGTTATGATTCAAATGTAAAGTTTGCCAGGCAATAGAAATATATATCCAGTAGTTCCTAAATCTTCACACAGTTAAGTTCAGCATCTGAATTTTCTTGGGACAGAGAAATTAGGTATTCCTCTGCCCAAATCCCTCTGGAGTTGGCTCTGGGAGGCAATATCAGAGTATGCATAATACAATAGACACGACACTGATGTCTTTCAAACTGCCTGAGTATTTGCCACTCTCCTTTGAAGCACTCATGAAAGAGAAAGAACCCTTTAGTTTTTATATCTTGATCAGAAATTTCACTAGGCTGCTTTGTTCCCTGTTGTCTCTGAAAGACTTTGTACTTCCATTTCTCAGCTTAGTGAAGCAGACTTATACCACTAGATCCACACCAAGTGGTGAAACCAGCTTATCTTCATCTTTGTAGAAGGCATTCCACAATTCAGGCTTAGATTCATTTGCCTAGATAGGGGGAACAAAGTAATCTATAGGTTAGCAGTTACTGTGGGTGTGAATCCTTGCTTTCAAGGACTTTTTAGCATTTTAGATTAGACTTCTGTGACCTCTCAGTTGATTTCTCTGAGGAAACAAGCTTATTTTTGTTCACTCTTTAGCATTGAAATGGCATCTTCTTTTTTTTTTTTTTTAGATTTTAATGACTTATCACAGTATCACAGTATCACAGTATGTTTGGGATTGGAAGGGACCTCAAAAGATCATCTAGTCCAATCCCCCTGCTGGAGCAGGAACGCCTAGGTGAGGTCGCACAGGAACATGTCCAGGTGGGTCCTGAATGTCTCCAGAGAAGGAGACTCCACAACCCCCCTGGGCAGCCTGTTCCAGTGCTCTGGCACCCTTACTGAGAAGAAAGTTTTTCTCTTATGGGGGAATTAGTTTCAAAAATCACCTAAGAACATCTGAATGTCTGCTTCTATATGGTAAACTATTGGACAGGTGCATTTTTCAGCATACTACACCTTATCAAATAAGATTACTTTATATTGAACATAATAATTATGATTATCATTATTTATAATGTAGATAATAAATGTATAATAAAGAATTTTATTTTATTTTTTTTTTAAATTTTAATGACCATTTGTTTCAGATCATTTAGGCTGTCTTTCCTCTCTTGTTTTGCTGTATTGTCTGGCTAATGGCACAAGGGCATCACAGGGTGAAACCCAGATTGCACTGTGCTGCACAGGCAGCAGTAGGAGCTCCTAACCATTCCTTTTCAGAGAGGATGAGAAACAGCCAAATTATTTATCTTGATGCTGGAATTGGCAATATCTGCTGCCTGAGTGTGTCAGCTCCAGGTGGAAAGAAGGAACAGACTGGTACATTTGAAGGTGAGGGGATGTAGGAGGAAAGGGAACAGGGAAGGGGACAATATGGAAACTGCCTTCTTCTAGCAGTGTATAAACTGTTGTATGTGTAAGCTTTTGAGCGACCCACCTGAGTTGTTGTGATAGGAGATGTCTGTCCCAGCAGAACTGCTCCTACAGCTGGGTCACTGCTGGGGCTTTTACAACATTGAAGAGATTATTTGGCAACCAAAAGCAGTGACACAATGGTGTGTATCCTTCAATAGCAGCCTGAATAAAGTGATGGAACCTCCAACTTTGGATAGGACAGAAGTTTTGATTTCAAAGAAAATTCCTGCTCTTTAATACTGTCCATGTATGTGGGGGGTGTCTATTACTGATAGTGAAGCATAGAGAGAAGTTTTTATCCTGTGTGCAATCATCGTAAATAATAATAATACAACTACTCTGAAATAAAAGACATACTGCATTTGTACTTTTTGTTAGTAAATTTTAGTGTGAGCCCCTCAGGATTCACATGAGCAAGACAAATATGATATTGCTGAGATTTGGCTGCTCAATGGCTTCAATACAGCAGGGAACCAATTTGAGGGAAAAAAAGTATTTTAACAAAAAAAAAAAAAAACAACACACAAAAAAAAAAAAAGACAAAAAAGTGCAATGAAGTCAGGGAGCTTAAGAATGAAGTTTACAAAATGATTTCACATACAGTTCACCCATGTCACTCCCCGCCCTGAGTGTCAAGCAATGTTATAAAAGACGTTGCTATAACAACACTAATTAATTATAATGAGATTTCATGTATGGCAGGAAAAAGCTAAGCCACAGTAGTCCTGTTTTATGTCATAGTCAGTGGTGTAAGACAAGAGCTATATGATATTGAGATCAAACATAGTGCAGTAAATACTAAGAAAAGCCAGTTTGTGTTTAGGCAATTTATATGTATTATATTTATCCTTATGTTTTGTGTACATGAATGACCCTCAAAAATACTGATGCTTTTCACACTCTATATCAGAAAGTAAATAGAAACAGAGCATGAAATTTTTGCAAAATGGTGAAGACATTGCAAAGCTATGTCACTTTATAAATCATGCTTGTCATACACCCAGACCTGCTGAATCTAAGTCAGAGGTTCAGGAGCATCAGGAATTCTGAGATGAGTATGAAATCTACCTTGTGACCTCTATAAGCTTGAAACAACTATTATGAATTATTACATATCAGTGAAAAAATGTCTGGCAATAGCACTAGCAGGATCTTTGATAAGACTTGGAGATGCTAAGATGTTACTGTAACTCAGAAGAGGAATGGTTCTTCAGGCAAAGTGATTGTTAAAAATGTATGTTTTTATTTTCCTTGTGTTGTTTTGTTTTTGTTGTTTGTTTGTTTGTTTGTTTGTTTTTCTTCCTAAAAATCTCTGATAGGAGAGCTTCAGTTAAGAGAAGTATTGCTTATTACAATGACTCATGTTTATTGAAGAAATGGTAAATTTTAGAGTTACTCAAATAGACTGAACATTTTTAGGAGCGATGACTGACATAAATGTGTCCACTTCAAAAAGTCCAGAACCATTCAGAAAACACTCACATGTCTGTGGTCTGAGCCCTGAAAGGTGGAGAAGAAGGTTTATATGAAAAGTGCTTTGCCAAATTCATAAAATGTATTTGATATAGTGTAAATAACTTCCTCTTAATGATGCTTTAAAGACATTATACTTTGGATTAATTTTTATTTCTTCTTTAGAATGAATGTCTAAGTTGATTTTGTGTAGGAAGCTATGTTTTTACTTATTCAAAGTAAGAAAAGATGTATCCTATTCTAAGTCTTTTTTTCATGATAGCATGACTCATAGTTGTTCTGGAATACAAACAAGAAGACATCCATATGCTTGTTTTTCTGTTTCCTGAAATCTCATTAGACAGTCTTAGGTACATTTTTAGATACAACTTTTGCAGCATTACAGCCCAAGTTTTCATTCACGCTAGTGTAAGAGGAAGAAGCTAATTAAAACTGATTAAGTGAAAATAAGGCTGAAGCCTTTAGAACAACATTCTCAGTTTTAGTACTTTTTTTTTTTTTTAATATGTTGGGCATTATAATGGGCTTCAGTCACAAGTGATGCATACCATACCATTTTGATTATTGATAGCTTTGAACCATTTTGTAAGTTCTTACCATTGAAGAGGCAAAAAAACCTGCTAATGAGTATAGAAAGACACTCATTAAATGGAAATAAAACCTCTGAGGATCACTTAGGAAATCTAAAGTAGATGTCCAGTGAGTTACAAAACCTTTAATTTTGATTGTCATTGACATATCTGTAATGAACTGTGTTTTTCATTGAAGTGTCATCCACCAGGTTTTGTAAAGTCACACAGGTCTGGGGTATTCTGACTGTAAGCCTGCAGTCCTTTATATGTTAACTGGCAAGAGTAAATGCTGCTAGTGATGCTCCAGTTGTAAATTTATGTGAATGATTACAATAGCTATAGTGCTGCTGCAGAACATTCAGAACCATCATACAAAGAGTAATCATTGGATTTTACATCTAGAACTGTTGCTCTTCTCATAATTAATGACAAGGCACAATGCTTTATCTTACCAGGTGGTAGATTTCTCCTATCTTGAGATACTTTCTCCAGCTGATGACACAACATAGAAATCAATTTATTATGTCTGCATTAGACTTCAGATCCTGATGATCAGAACCACTGACAGATCTAGGGGAAAAAGTGGTATCTTGGATGATCAAAAGGCAAGTTTCCAAAGTCCTGTTAGATATCTAACATTTTAATTTTGTTAGGAGGAAAACCTGTAAAATTCATTAATCCATTGGCCAGTACCAATGTCTGGATGTTTTGTTGTACTGGAATGTACCATTTCCAGTGAATATTATTAGAAACACTGATCAGACTGAAAACCAGTCTGATCCTGGAAACTGGAAAACCAGTTTCCAGTATAGGTTTACTTTCTCAGACCAAATTATAGAATAATATCCTTTTGATGAAAATTACTTTCATCAAAACTTAACAGATTAGTCAAATTTCTGGACTTCACAAATGCTGATGACATGCCAAAAGACTCTGGTCTTTTGATCAAAACACCTGGACTTCTTTCCAGTGAGGAAGGTATGAAACAAGGTCATGAATATGACAAATGAATGGTCTTTGTGCTGTCACCTGTTATCCAACTTGTGCATCACAGTCACTTTGTTCATTTATTCAAATGACATCTGTCTCAGCATCCATGCTTGGCCATTCTCAGAATTAAACATGTATTGAATACCAATGCTTGAGGCAGTTTCATCTTCAGCCAAGGACAAAGCAAATGATACTGTGTACCTCTTGCTAATGTTTCTGTCATCCAGTTTTAAATGCATTTGAATTGTAAGATACCTCAGTATTTGGTACTCTGAGATTTTACAAATGCTGAAAAAATGTTATTACTAACGTAAAAATTGACAGTGAACTTCTGAATAAAGTAGCTGGCTAAACATGAAATACACATGCTTTCATGCTCCAGACATTATTATTTGTCACTAATCTTCCAGCTTCAGGAGACCATGATCTGATGTGGTGCCTTTAGAGCAAGCACATTCTACCACAGCAGGACAAGAAGAGGTAATATTGCTACGAGGAAAGGCTTCAGGCGTTCTGTTTTTTGTTGTTTTGTTTTTTTGGTCTGTTTGGGGTTTTTTGTTTGTTTGTTTGTTTTTGTTTGTTTGTTTGTTTGTTTGTTTTACCCCCTCTAAGTGGGTTCTTTGCTGTCTGTCTTACTGTATACTTCCCTGTTTTTGACCTTCCATATTATCAGTGAGTCATGATTAACAACTCAGGAATCAGAATTTGTTTTCATAAAAAGTGGAAATAAGACAACCTGTCCTATAGCCTGGACAAGAGAAAGCTGTAAAGAAACACTTTGTAGGGAAGTGCCCTCTATGGAGTTTCAGTAGCATCCAGTTGACATTGAACACCACCAGTGAAACACCTGCCACTTGGCTCGACAAGTCCTCCATTCACTAAGTACAGAGGTAAGCATGGATGCAGTTTTACAGTATAGATGGTATTTTTCAGTCTGCAACATATAAAATACAAAGTTGCAAATTGATTTTTTAAATTCTTTTAAAATTATCAACATTTTCATTTCTTTCTGTTCCCCTGTATAAGGAATTGCTTTATTTTCTGAAAAGTGCGTATGGATTGATGACTTGCCACAAACGAGTAAGAAGCCCGAGGTGACCCATTTACCCTTCTCCAGTAGAGTACCAGCTGCCAATTGCCCCCACTCTGAGATGGCTTGTCCTTCTTCTCACCTTGTCATCAAGCCAAGTCTGCACACTGTAGGAGCACAGGTAAGCATCTGCCTCTCTAATCACTGCCAACAGCTCTACATTATCAGCTGCTAGGGGTGCTTCAAAGAACTGTGCACAGCTTCCTCCAGATGCATATACCAAGTGTTTTTATGTCTGCAACAAACTCTGCCTCTGCAACACAGGGAAATCTCAAATGTCAAATCTGTTTCCAAAGTTGCATTTCAGCTCACCATGAAACATGGTACAAGTTAGTGCACTTTTTTTTCCCCCACCTTAGCTGACAGGCATTCCCAGCTGGACTAAGTACACAAACTTCATATGAATAATAGAAATATAATTTCTGATGAGATGATATCTGCAACACAAAATTAAAGGGACAAGGTTAGCATTCATTGGTCATCTTTGAGAACTTATCGATTTTGCCTTTGATAAATGGTGAAGCTGCCTTCATTGTCTGCCACATCTCCTCATGGACACCCTACAATTTGCTTCACATATTGAGAAAAATACTTAATTATCTAAGCTGCTTTATTAGTCTGCAATCATATAAAAATAGTGGCTGTACTCCTTCCTGCTTTCAGACAGTCCTATTGACTTCATGCAATTGTAAAGGCTTGTGCCTGGGGACTGTCTGTGCAGAATAGAGGCCTTTGGTGTATGAAAAAAAAAAAAGTTAAAATACATTTCAAGCAGCTGCTGCTTTTAAAAACGAAACCAAATCACAGCCGCCTGACAAAAACAACAACAATATCCTCAGCTCCCTCAAGAGTCAAGACCAAGAAAACCTAAATGATCATAAAATTTTGGTCATTTTCTGCTGCAGTGTTTGTCTTCAACCTGGTGTGGATTGAGGAGTAGATAATATATTTTAATTATATTTAAATGAACATGTCCAAATAAAAAAGAATCTCAAGAACAGACTTATAAATATTTCCCTTTATTTCAGAGTGTGTTTCCCGTGGAAAAGTTAAATCAAAATAGTAAGTTAATTATCCTAACCTAACTGTTGTGCCAGTCTAGTCATTCTTTAAAAGTAAAATGAAACTTTTTTGGATGACGGAGTTGTTAAAAGTACTTGTGCAAGAATATGAGCAATGCAATCCCTTTATTTCCAGCACAAAGGAGACTATGACCTAGCAGTCTTCCTCATCATAGGATATGAAACATTTTGCTTATCATCATCATCATGATTTTGTTACAACAAAAAATACATCACCAAAACTGACTATAAAATCTTTTTTACCTTTTGAATAAGATAACGGTGGCTTACAAAAGAAGGTTGAATTTTGCAAAATTCTGATCTGAAGATTTTATTTAATTTTGTATGTGTACATGTTTGTCTCTTTATCTGTTTGTTTATCTACTTGACACACTAACTGCTGTGAATTCCTGTTCAGCTATGCACTTGAAGTACAGAGGCTCTAAATAATGCACTATCAGTGAATTTCACTCACAGAGATTGTCACAAGTTTTCATTGTTACCAAATTAAAGATATTTATATATACATACATAAATATATAACATAATGTCGTTCATTCATTGGTCAAATACTCAGCTCTGTGGGGTGCTATCAGGGTGGAATATGTAAGTAGTTTTACAGTGTGCCAGGCTATGGTGCAATGTAAATATCAGATATATACAAACTCCTTATCATTTGGAGAAAAAGACATGTCTCGTGAAGAATGTAAGCTTTAGAAATATCCTTTATGAACTACATAGGATGGTTAAAAATTGCTTCATCTTTTCTTGCTCTCTCTAATTTGCAGGGACATAAGTGTAAATAATTTTTCCAAATTTACTGTCCTTTAAGCAAAATCCTTGTATATAATTGTGAATATACAGTTATATTTGTAGCACGTTTAGAATAGTACTGAAATTTTTCTACTACACATATTTTTTTTTTATTTCTTGTTTGGTTAGAATATGAAAAATATTTTCATTTTTTTAAAAAAAACAACCTTCCCTATTTTTTACAGATGCTGAATAAAAGTCTTATTAGAAATTCTTGGAGCTCTTATCTACCTCTTGAGTCTATTTCCTGTAGAAACACTAAGTATGGATAAGTGAGCAGGTGTAATGCCTCTGTTAGAGATATTGTTAGATGACAAATGTTTCTCAACTTTCAGCTCTTCTACTGGGATGTGAGTAGAGCTTGGTAACTGCTGGAGTCTCTTTTATTATTTCTGTATTAGAACAATAGATGTGTTTTCCTCACCCCTTTATTTCTAAGTCGAAAGGTTAAGTTGCCATAGTATTTTCCTTCTTCAGAATTTTTAATATTGTGTTAATCCTTTTAGTTAAGACCAGCTAATAATACAGAAACTCAGTGTCATTGCTTTGTTTTATTCACTCTACACTGGAAGCATAGGTTAAGTGTGGGTAGTCCAAGATAGTTTTCTTTGTTTACTGGACATAAGGGAAAAGACCATTAAATATTAAGATGAATTACAGTAACTCAGTAAAAGAAACATAAAATTATGATGGCATAGTCCACTATTCATTTATCTTCAATTCACGCAGAAACAATAGTTCACAGGAATGTGTGTAGGAGACATAGGATTTCCATTGATGGACACAGTGGTTGACACTGACGTTCTTTTATACATTTTTTTTTTTTTTAAGTGTTGGTTTTTTGTTTTTTGTTTTTGTTTTTTTAATAAGGTGATAGTGAACTTAACCAAAAGGCAGTATCTAAAGTCATGTAAGAGTGTATTCTAATCTTTATTACTCATACTGTGTTGTTGGCAGCCTGCTTCAAAAGAGACAAAAGAACATTACGTGAGGAAGTATAGCCAAGTAACATTACATCATATCAGCAAAGGTGGAGAGTTCAGTCAGCAGCACTTGGCAGAATGGAGACCAGTGACTGCGAACAAAAAAATAATGTGTGTCAAAAGAGCAGAAAGGCAGAAGGGCAGTGTTCAGACAAAGCCTGGAGAAAGAAGATGTCTCAGTGGGTAGGCAATGAATTACTTGAGTGAGTCTCAGGTCAACACAGGCTTTTTGGCTTACATACACATTTCAGGATCCATATGCCTTAACAAAGCTGTTTAAAAAGTGCAATTCAAAAGAATGTAGAAATTTAAAATCAAAGGTAGCAACTCTCTGATATCAAGATCTAGATGGACTGGTTTTTTTTTCTTTTACAGTATCTTCTCTGTTTTTTCTTTTGGTAATAGAATACTCAGGGTGGGATTCTTTCATTTGCTTCCTTGCCAGTCCCTCTTATTTGCTTGAATGCTATCTTCATTTGTTATTTATATGACTTAATACCCAAAGGTTCCCATACGGCTGAGGGGAATGAGGACTGATAGTGGGAACTTTGTTTAGATGGTGTAGGTGAGTTTGCTTCTGCACATTTTCAACCGGGGAAAAAATATGAAGAATGATTATGTGACACTTTTTACCTCATGAAACAAAACATCTCTTCTGGCTTCTTCTGTCAGCTCTATAGTAATCAAATACTTAAAAATAAAGGATTAATTTTTTTTAATTTTTTTTTTCTTGGAAAATAACTCACGATTTCTCAAGCATGAATTATCTGTGGCCCTGGTGTTTTCATGCATTCATATCAGAAATATCTTAATGAGACCCCCTATACAGTATCTTTTCTTATGTTATACTCTGATTCTAGTAATACTTTTCTTATGTGGTTGTGGTTATTAAAGTATTTATGCATTGTAAATTTAAATTTTGTAAAAACAATAAATGTTTGCAATCTTTTTTTTTTTTTTTTTTTTTTTTTTTTATCAATAGTTATGTCATTACACAGGTCATAAAAATATGAATCATCCTCTCAGAAAAGCATTTACTTTCTCAAAAACAATTGCAATTGCTGGTGCTTTTCTTTTTCCCAACTTGATTAATATTTTGAACTCGTATTTCCAAATAGTAATGAGGAAGAAAAACAAAATACTAATAATATTAGGTCAGAGCTGGAGGTCTTTTATACACTGTTTATACAATTAAATGTTCAACTGAACAAAAGTATAGGTATGTTTAGAGCGTACTCTTAGCAAAACTATGGGGATGTGGTCCATACAAAATATGGAAAATAATCTCATAGAAGAGGATTAATTGTCACCAGTTTCAAGACAATATCAGAGGTAAATCAAGGTCAGCCATAGCTATGTGACTACCTATGTAAGGTTTTGTTTTTTGTTTTTGTCTTTGTTTTGTTTGTTTGTTTCATTTAATAGATGACTTTCTAGCTCATATTACATCCTATCCCTCATTTGCTTCTCTGATCTGTTCTCTGATGCAGTAAGACCCAAATACAGTACTATGACTTTTGTCCAGGAAATCACAATTCACTAAATAAAGACATTCACAGGTAACAGCTGAATTTTTTGATCCTTTTTTTCTTTTTTTTTTTTTTTAATAATTATTATTTTTTTCAAGTGGTGGCTAAAACTAGTATTAGCTTGGCGTTTTGGTAACTGATTTGGGACAAATAATATCAATAATATTAAAGACATAAGTAATAATTATGGTGTTATCATCGACAATAATAATAATTACTGCAAGTGATGAAAGCAATAATATTAACAAGAAGAGCAAGAATTAAGCACGTATCTCATACAGATTAAGAGGTTTGTAACAGGAAACATGAAATCAGCAGAGTCGCTTCATAATTTCAACAAATATAACATGACAACTTCTATTTAAACAAAATTAGGGTGTATATTTTTTAGAGATACTTTTTGTTCTGTGGCAGCATTTAAAATTTGCAATTCTCTATCATGTGCCTAATATGCAAGAAGTTAAATATACAAGAATGGAAAAAGATTGTCCCTATCCATAAGAACTGAAATTTGAGGGCAAATAAGCAAAACAAAACAACAACAAAAACCCCAGGTCAGTAGAACCAAATAAAGGAATATATGATGAAAAACAAGGGACATTGGTTAGTATGATAAGTTCTCTGTACAATCAGTCTGTGATTTTGCCTAGCAATTTTTGTCAGGGCAATCTTCATTCTTCCCTTGTTACACCTTTGAAATTGCAGTTCTTGCCTTTGTTATTGAGGCAGCAAATATCTCATTTGGAGACTTCAGAGACTTTGAAATCACAACCTGAGTTTTCTAGCCTTACTTCTTTTCATTAAAATTGTTAGTGCCATATTTGTTTCCAGAGTAGCTTATTCTAAATTGATACTCTGAACATTTCAGATTCTGTCTTCTTGCAATCTGGTCAAGACAACTGAAATTTGATTTTCCTGAAGTGCTGCAGCAGGTAACTTTGAAGTATTAGTCTTTTCAGCTTCTGAAACAAAAATAAATTTTCTGTATTCTTAATTTATTTTCAGTCTTTGCTCATCATGAATCACAAAAAAACAACTTGAAGGAAAAGATGTATTGAATTTGAGTGTAAGGCACAGCCCAATTATTTCTGCAAGCACATGTCCTTAAGACGTTCTGTCAGTGAATGACTGAAAGAATGATGACACAAGGGATTGGTAATGACATCTAAAATCTCCTCAGGTTAACAGTTCCACCCACCAGAGCTTAGTAGTGACAAAAGTTGTTAACTACTGCAGGTACTTTCATTTCCAGAAAGCAGTTTTCTGAAGATAAATAGCAGATTTTTCTTGCAGATAAATAGCCATCACAAAAAAAACCAAAAACAAACAAACAAAAAACCCGCATCTTTAAAGGTGGTATTAACAGAGGGTATGGGCTGGACAGATGTCCACAGTGTTGGACTCCAGAGCTGTCCCAGCTCCCAAGTTCAGCTGCCTGTACCAGCAATGTGATGGCCGAACATCCGTGGGACACCTTGGAATTACACTGTCTTCTGGGACTTGCTTTCTGCTCTGCAGGGTAGGCACGAGAGCACAATATTCCTGTATGCTCCAGTCTGCTTCCTTCTCCAGGTGACAGAGGAAGAATGCTCCAGCAGGCAGATCATGCACAGCTGTGGAGAAGTCTGAGATTTACTCACTCAAATTGTGGGAGTGAGGCTTATCCTTGTAGTGCCTTGGGATGTAAACTTGACTTGTCAGGACAGTTGCATTCTGAAGCTTCACACAGGGGTATCTACTGCTAGATAGACTTGAGATGTTGGAAAGATAAAAAGAGGAGTTCATCACTTTGTGTTTTAGACTGCACAATCCCTTATTGCCTTCTTGTGTTATTCCTGCATTTTGGTCAGAGCTGTATCTGCACCCCACAAGGCAGCATATTGACCCTTCTGCACTACAAAGGTTTTAAAAGTGGAGCTGATCAATATTTATGTGCTTATTTAAAACCTTTTTTTTTCCATTTAAAATGGCCTTTGTCTTCATGGTCAGCAGTTCTATGATAAAGGCTTTTGAGATTCATTTGTATATGTATGTGTTTTTCCAAGCTTTTGTTAAAAAAAAAAAAAAAAAGTATACAGTGCTTTTCAGCAAGACCTCTAAGTCCTTTCCAAAGGACAGCAGCATTAGGATGGCTAAACAAGGGGAAAAGTAGAAGAAGCTGAAAATATACATTTTGAATATCTGCATTTTTTCCATAAATCATTATCTGAGGTTTGGAAAGAGTACAGTAAAACAGGCACAGAGATATGACACTTTTAGATTTTTTTTTTTTTTTTTTTAACAAATCACCCTTCTCCTTCCCCCATATAACTGGAGTAGCTGTATTTTTACCTCTTAAAACCCAGAAATAAATTTGTGTATGTACATAACTGAGAATATAAAGAGATGTATATATAGCAAGGCTATATAATACATGCAGTGCAAAATTATAACCATTAATGATTTGCTTATATTCAGGTTCGCAGTTTTTTCAAAGTTCGAAATCATGGCCATGCAGACGTCAAATTTCAAGATCTGAAGTTTAATTAGCTGTACCTCCACCTTCTCCTCCCAGACTTTGAACAATAAATGAACTTCCTTTTTTTTTTTTTCTTTAGAGAACTACTTTCAGTAAGGTGCCTTCTTCAAATCTGTTAGAAGAACCCATATTTTCTGTTTTATCTCTTTCGTCTCCCGTTATCTTAACACTGAGATTGCCCTTAGTGCCTTCTGAAAGACATGTGATTTTGCTACAGTTTCAGTGAGTGGTTTCATAGTTTTTCTTCTGCTCTGGTAGGACAGAAATCTCTAATCCAGACCAAAGACGACCTGAGTAGGTCTGGAAGGTAGGACATGCCTTTGTTTCGTTAGAGATCCCATGGGAATGATGACCAGGACGTTGGTCCTGTTTTCTTTCATTTTAGGAAACAACTTCAGAAAGCACTGATGTAGGAGGGATGATACATCATTAAGGTTACATGATATCAAGGTCTATATGCTGACAGAAAACAGTAGGCTTCAGTCTCCTGGTCTTTCCCATCACTCTTTTTATGTGGTTTGTTATACGGAAGCTGAAATACTGCCAGGAGCTACATTCAATTTTGTTACGGTAGAACAAGTTACTGTGTGTTTTTGTCTGTAGTTTAGTTATAGTAACATTGAGGATTTCATGCTTTGTTTTTAATTTTGTGTATTCTCTATAGAGGCTCAGAAGCTGAAGTATTATAAGGGGTGATTGGATGTTATTTCAGCATAGATTTCACAGCTGAGCTAAAGAAATTCATGCTTCTGAGTTGAAAGAATGTAAGATACACATGAGCATCAAAACAGGAGAGAGATGAGAGAGAAACAGGCAGGAATAGATCCTTGAAGACAAGAATAAGAATTCAGAGAGTGATTGTAAAAGGAAGTCAGAAGTCAGTATGGGACTCAGGTAATAGAGTGACATCATGGGGAGAGGACATGAAGAAACAGCTTCCAGCTATAAAGTGTTACGAGGACTTAAGGGAGGGAAAGATGTGAGAGTTGAGAAAGAATAAGTCTGCAGGGGGAGAAAGAACTCATATATTGACTAAAGATTAACAATAGGGGAGGTGAGCTAAAGATGGACTTTGATTGTAATTGAGGAAAAGAATTGGAAATACTCCTTTTTCTTTCGCTTGCTCTGTCTCTTGAGCTTTCTTCTCACTTACTCCAAGCAGAGTTTTTCCTTAAATAGATATGAGAGGTTTAATGTGGCCTGCAAGCTTCTATTACTGATTTTATTTGGAAAACATTCAAGCATTGCAGTGAGTATCTTCAGTACAAGGAAATGTACTAAGTATCAGCATTGTCTCAACAAAGTAATGAAATCAAGAAGCAGGCTGAAATGAGGAGCGAATTTTAAAGGAGCGTACCTCCATAAACTAGGCAAATTTAGACAAATCTAGCAGAATTAATTTATTTTGGACCCTAAAGTGCACTATGTAAGGCTCCCCTAATTAAAACTGGGTACCTCCCTGACTTAGGTGTTAGAAAAAAGGGAGAGTCCAAATTTATGAGCTAATCAACAGATTTTATATGCTTGTTTCTTGAGTAATTTCATTTGCATAGACGTGTACAGATTCAGTTACAAAGGCAGTGCCCAGATGCTTGTCAGGCTCATTTAATTGCCTGAGTGTCAAGCCTTCAGCCAGGGAGTCATATACAACCTCACGCACTATTTCATATCTCTGACAAGAGCATGGATTCAAATCTACCAGTTTCCATTAATCATGTTGTAACTCACAAACTGTTCACTACAGTCATCAATCAGATCTATACATGTAGTGCAATTTGCAAAAGGTAAATTCACGTACCTTTTTGATTAGTCATAGTAAGTGTGATAATATGAGATCTCCATTTTTTCCTCTTTAAAGACACTTTTCATCAGTGGAAACAGGTTTGTAGGATCACTTTGATCATCAGAGTCTTGAAGAAATGTGCTTATTGATTTTTCTGCTGGAAAAGGGGAAAAGTGATGATGTAGAAGCCCACTTCTTGATGCGCTGTCTACTCTTTATATTCTAATGTCTCTTGTGTTGTCAGATTTGTTTATTTATGTAAGCTTTCAGTTTTGGAGCCACTGGCCATAGAAAGATGTTCAGTTCCAGGTAACTAGCTTTGATTAAAGGTGAGCCAGTAGCCAACCAAGTCATTTATACTGAACTGTTCCTTGAAGCTGTGCAGAGACATTCACCATATTGTAACTTGTTAATACACATATTCAGTTCAAACAGATCCACTTTGATGTTGTCTGGTTTTGGGTCTTTTCCACATTCACCTACCAGCAAGGCATTTGAGGATCTGTACAAGTGGAGTTGTCTAGCCCTCAGAAAAACAAACGAGAAACAAGGCTTTATTAACCTTCTTGGCAGACCAGACGTAAGAGGTACAGCATATTTAAATTTATTTCTAACAACATTTATCTGATACTTGTGAAAAAGGAAAACTGGTAACCTCTCTCCCCCATCCAATTTACCACTTCAAGAGGTTTGTAGAAACATATTCACAGTGAGCAGACTCTTGTAAGTGTGAAATTTCCTAATTCTTCAGAAAAGAACATGAAAAGAAAGTTATATTGTAACATATTGAATCAAACTAGATTACACTTAATCATTGTAAGTGGCAACCACATCCTTACTTCTTAAAAGGAATTTACTTGAATCACATCAAAGTAACAATCCCAAATGAAGATTGATCTGTGTAACTGTGATCCTTGTACTTTTCTGCTTGTCACACTTTAATCCTATAAGCTATGAAGATGCAGGAAACAGATTAGCTGCCTGGTTACGTTTTACCTGGTTATACTTACTCATATGATCTTCATTTCTGCTTGATGTCAGGTAGTCTATAATTTTATCAGGAATGAGTTTTAACAAGTAAAAACAGGAGATGGGAGTTAAGTTCTTAAAAATAGAATGACCTCTTTATTTCTCATCATACATTTTTCCCCTTCTGTTTAAATAGCTTACTACCCTTCAAATTAGGAAATTAAGTGGTCGACAGATGAATCATGCTGCTTGGAGGTACTAGAAATATGTACACTTGAGACGTGAGGTTATTAAAATGTCTGCATGCTACTCACTCCGAAAAGAGTAAAAAAAATCTACTGAAGTGCATTGGTGGTTTTAGAAAGCCCAGTTTAATTAATAAAGACTAATCATTTACTGTATATGCCAAATAGTAAAACCTAGGTTTGAATTTTTATATACTGCTTTTATCTCCTCAGTAAAACACCAGTTGCACTGTTGTTCACAGGTGGACTGTCTTGGAGGTACCAAAAGTTGATGGATATATACTCTAGAGATGTCAGGTTATTAAAACCATGGCAAAGTGATGACCCTGAAGCCATGACCATTGCTATTGCCTGGTGTGGCTTCATGTGCCCTTGAATTCTACTTCTCTCAATTGTATCTCTTCTGTTCCTCCCATTTGTACATCTTTGCAGGCAGTTGCATTGGAACTTTTCATTTTCTTCTGCTCTACAATCTTTTCCCTCTTGTCTATGCTTCTCTGTTCTCTCTTTTCTTTTTTTTTTCCTTTCTCTCTGCTTTTTAACCTCTTGTACACTTTAATGTTAGAAAAGCAAAACCTTGACATGATATTCTCCTACACACCTACATTCATAACTAATGAAACAAAAGGATAAAAGAATGACTTTCTTCTTATTTGTTGTCATTCTATGCACACTGAATAAGAAGTGTGATTTAGACCTAAGTTAGTTTTGGGTTATTTCCTCCCACATCCAAGTTTTCTTATTTCTTTAATGGTTGTCTGTACAGTTGCCTTCAGACTGAGACTTCTATTTAAGGGAAAATCAGAACAGAAGAACTGATACTTCATTGAGCAAATTTCAAAAAGTTTAGAGAATTTCAACAAAAGTCAAAACAAGCAACACTCTACAGACAAGAAAAGAAGCAGCTAAAGCAAATAATGTTGCTCCTATATAAAATTCCTTACTTTTTTTTTTTTTTTAACTATCCTTCATTACTGTCTGTGTTCTGCTTACCTAATGTATTTACATAAGTCTCTACCAAATGAATGAATTTCTGTTGTTATGTAGTTATTTTACGTGACCACTTTCCATCCTATGGTGTCCCAAACCAAGTATTTTTTTCATATCTAAACTGCTTAATCATCATGCAATAAGTTTCCAGTGATGCCTATGTGGAACTAGCAGATGCTACAAAGAGGCCAAAACCAGATGAAGCAAAGGTATCATGCTGAGGCTAGGGTAAAATCTTAGATCAAGTAAAATTGTAATTCTATTCCAATTTCAGGACTAGGACAACATCTTTTAACAGCATGACACTGTCATATGAACAGCAGTGGCTTAGATCAGCATAAAGCTGAACATTTTTGCAATAGGGTCAGATACACAGGTCTGTGAATGTAGCATTAATGTAAAATCACTGAGGACACTTTCACTGCAGTAACTGCTGACAATCTCAATTTTTTCTGCTCTTTTTCACTGAGGTTAAGGTCCAGAGTTGTCCCACCTAAGAACTACTCTCTCATATATATTTTTTTTTTCTCTCTATTTACCATAGAGGAAATTCACTGCTTTTCTAACTTAGAAATCTCAGGTGAGTCCTTGTCACTGTCTTAGTGCTTTTTATCAAGTTTCAACTCTTTTTAGAAAAGTTTTAATAGAATTGTGCACGTGTGCACTGATTTATGTGTGTATGCACACATATAATAAAATGGACTTTAAAAGTACAGTATCATGCAAAACAGTGTGGGGTAATCATCAACAATAAAATATTAGCAAGATTAGAGTATTTGTATATTACATATTGAAAAAATTGTCATCCTTATAAAGCATCTTTTAACTCTATTCTACATGTCCTCTTTTGTGCTCAGCCCTAATTGCTACTTGCCCAGTGCTGGGAGCTCAGTGGTATTCAGGGAAATCCTGCCACTGTGTAGGTGTAATATATCTCTTTATTCCTGCTGGGGTTGTTGCTGTGCCGAGACTGCTGCTAGTTTAAAAGAGGAAGCAAGGAAATAAGACTCAGAGAGATTTTAGAGAGAGTTATAAATTTCTAGTGGGAATGGAAGCCACTCAACCCTACGTGAGAGCCCCAAAGACCCCTTACCCTTTTGTCCCTTTTGTGCAATTAACATTCATGTAAGACACCGAGGTAAAAGGAAGAGCAAACTTAGTTCATAGGGCATGAAGCCAGATTTAGGAAAATTTAGTCTTCTGTGAGCTGCAGTAACAGATAAAATGTACTTCCCATATCTCTATGCATGTCTAAAATAAAGAAAACAAGAGACAATTTAGCTGCTTCCCCAACTGCTGAGCTGTCCAATCTGCTGTTAAGAAACATAACCACATCTAAAACAATTAATATTTTTCTTTCCAGTGTGAAAAACTATTTGTTCTGGATGTTAAGTGGTTGTCAACAATAACAAGCATTTTTGTAATTCAGCCAGAAAACATACATCTTATCAAAAGTGACGGCTGATGCAGCTATTGTGCTACAGTCATGATAACGACTGAAAAAAGGCCTTGTGATTCTAGAAGGCAGACAAAATAGTCTGAAAAATTTCTTGAAAGACTTAATCTAAGAACAAAAATACCTGAGTCAGACAAGTCTATCTTCAGACTTTTCTGATCCTAGAATATATTGGTATTGACTTTTTGAATCACTTAACATTCCAAAACTTCAGTTGGAAATATACGTAAATAACGGTTATCAAAATCTCAGCTGCTTTTAAAATTTCTCTCAGTTGAAGCCATATTTCCCCACCTCAGTACACAACAGCAGATGTTTTAGTTTCCATGAATTTCTCTGACCTCAGCTGGGATTTTCTGTGTTGTACAGATTCATGTCCTTAGGGACATTTGTAGAGATTTTCAGAGGAGCATCACAACCAAATAAAGGTTTTACTCTTCCCTCCTTTCTTTCCGCCCTCTTGTTTCCCTTTTGTCTTTTCTTTTATTTTACTTTCCTTTTTTTCTTCTCCTTTTTTCCTTCCTTCCTTCCTTCCTTCCTTCCTTCCTTCCTTCCTTCCTTCCTTCCTTCCTTTTCTCTCTTTCCATTCTCTCTTTCCGTTCTCTCTTTCTCTCTCTCTCTTTTTCTCTCTCTTTCTCTCTTTCTTTCTCTTTCTCTCTCTCTTTCTCTCCTTCCCTCCCTCCCTCCCTCCGACACTCCTAGGAAAAAAGGATATATTCAGGTAACTGACTGCAATGTCATTTATGTTCATATTTATTTTGTCAACTAAATAAACTCAGATGAAATCTCAGAAATACTCTTTAAAGCACTTAAAATATTCACCTGTAAAGCAGTGTAAACACTATGTTTTCCTGATACATCTAGAGCTCCTATTGTGGTCATATAACAGATCTATTATGGTTTATTAGTGCCTAAAACATAGTGTAGCAGTACCTTGGAGCTGTTCAGCTGTTTCATAGCCCTCAGCGTGCAGCTGCTGTAGTGTGAATATGAAAAAACTTTCTCTGATCACTCTTAGTTTGCTAGTAGCCATATGCTCCTAACTGGGAAAATACATTGGCCAGATTAATATCCCTGAGCTCCTAGTAACACACCTCTATGCAACACCTAACAGCACATCTCTAGTTTGCTTTAAATGCAGCTCATTATTGCTTTCCCCTACAATTCATGTGAAGATATAAATTGTCTTAAAGTTCTTGTAGAATTTGCCAGTTGTAACTAAAGCAGTAAATTTGAACAGAGCCAAGTCTCACTGACAAAAATGCGCATTTGTCTTTTAGTGCAGTTGATCTGTGACTGTTATTAGCTGAAGGCACAGAACTTTTTTGGTACATGGAGGAAGGGTTTGTGCTGTAACACTAAACTGAGACTGATGGCCCATGAGGGGAACCTTTGCACTTCTCGCAGCGTAACCTCATGAGAGACATGCACACACACACAAATTCAAATGGGGACATACAACATTTTTAATAATTTATGTCTTATGTGCTTTTTGGTTTTGGTAGGATTATATTCTTTGCTTTTTCCACATGCAATTTTTCATTTGAAATATATAGTAGATTTTAGTTTATGAAAGCTTATTGAAAATTTACTGCAATACGGTATTTTAGTACCTTCATTCTCAATAGTTCTCTAATATTCTCAAACAGTCAGCGGGATGTCTGGCTGTCTGCAATATGAATGGCTGAACATTTCTTGTAAAGAATGGAATGCACTATGTTGCTGGAATCGCATAAGAAAAGTCTTTAGTGATATGGAAAAAGGCTCTGGGACCTTGGATGTCAGTTCTAGGAGAGATGAATTTATAGGTAAAGCAATCTCTCTCCCAGAACTGACATCTGAGGTCCCAGAGGCTTTCTTCATAACACTGAGGATTTTCTTTCTTTCATGCATTTCCGACAATATAATGTATGGTGCACGTAGTATTTTGAACAATTTCACACTCATAGCAATAATGACAAACCTGGGCTTAGAAACTGACAATATTACTGAATAACTTATTGTTTTAGCAGTAATTTGCTTAAGAAAGAAGGAGGAAGCTCTTTGAAATGAAGGGCAAAGGAAATCAGAGTTCAAAATCAAATGATCACATTTGCTTTTTATTGACGTCTCCTCTATGTGTTCAGAATGGGTAAATGATCCAGTCTCGAAAACTAAGCTACAAAGGCTCCATACATCTAAATTAGACTTTTTTTTTTTTTTTTCTCCATTACCTCACTGTTTTTATATCTCCTTTACATTTCACTTATCACAGTATCTCTCTTATTGCCTACACTTCTCAAAGAAATTGCTCAACCCTGTACCTTTTTCCTTAGACAATACTGTGAATTTACTTAGTCCTCTTTCTTTGGTGTCACTGACTTGCAACAGCCTCACTATCTCAGATCAAACAATGCTGACTGTTTCACTTAAAGAGGAAAGTGCGCACAATAATTTCTTCTCTTTTCTCCATAGATACTATGGAACTCTAATATCACAGAATCACAGAATCACAGAATGTCAGGGATTGGAAGGGACCTCGAAAGATCATCTAGTCCAATCCCCCTGCCAGAGCAGGAACATTTAGATGAGGTTACACAGGAAGGTCTCCAGGTCTTATACATTTTTCATTGCAGAAGTACATCTCTTAATTAAGTTTATTAAGGAATTTTATTATTAGACAATTAGATTTGGAACACATTTGGAGATGGAAAGGTAAAAGTTATTTTTATGCAGAAATTCTCAGAATTTGTAAATCAGGTGCAGAAATTCTCAGAATTTGCAAATCAGTCCAGCCAAATATTTCAGTTCTTATAAAACCCTTAACTATTAAAGCACACTGATGTTGTACTGTCTTTCATCAAATCTGTAACTCTAAAAGGTACATCTTTCAGCATTATAGCAGGATAAGAAAAGAGGTGACTCCACAAAATGTTTAGAGAACTAACCCTGGGTGACTTCTTTAATAGTTCAATTAGATTTTACAAAACAGAGCTTAAATTATATGAAAGCATTGTAACTCTATTAGTATAAACAACAATACATAGGCATCCTACATTTTTCATATTAATTAAAAAAATCTATAGGCACTGATTTGCCATACATAAGCTGGTGTTTTTAAAGGTGGTTTTATGGTGCAATATGCAACATAAAAAAACTTCGCCCCCCATTTGAAAGGAATAATTAGCTAGTAAAAAGCTGAAAACACTGATGTGATAAGAGACCACCTTCCACAGTGTAATCAGCCTTTTCTCCTCGGTTTTCCTGCCAAGCTGGGATATTGTGTTTATAATACGTAAAGTATTGTATAGTCCCATTAGGCAGTGTTTATGATGAATACAGATAATTTTAAACATCACATGTGGATACATAACAACATACTATCAAAATACATTAAGATATTTTATTCACCATCATCAGTTTTTCACTGTGCAAATGAATATGTGAATCAATTATTTCAGATAAATTGTCAAATGAGTGCAAAAAATAATTTCAAGTAATCATAAAACAGTGCAGCAAGTTTTAGTCAAAGTGGTATTTTTCTCAAGGAAGTAACTAAAATTTTTCCAGGTACAGATGTATGTTTTTCTAGGCTGAGACAAATAAATAAATAAATAAATAAATCATTTATGTCTTACTAGTTTTAAAGCTTCTTGATGCTGTTCATATTGTTGCTATTTTATACCTTTTTCATTAAAAATGAACAATAGAATTGTCAAAACATCCAGGCTTTCTTAACACATAAGCTTTTTTGTTGAAATTGTTCAGCGAATTGTATATGATATCAGAAATAATTTGAATCTTACCTTCCTCCCACTCCTACATATATATATATATATATATTTTTTTTTTTTTTTTTTTTCTGGGGGGTGGAAAACAAGTATTCAGTGAAAAATAATATAATAAAGACTTTTTTTCTAGTAGTTGAAAGCTGATCACGTCTGTCCCTAACAGAGTGGTAGACAGCAGTAAAACCTCCTTTATATACATGATGTTGCTGGAGTATCAGTGTAGTTTAAGTTCAAATACTAAAGTCATCCTGCACATAATGCTTTTGAAGTCACTTAAACAGTGATCAGGATTTAGCCATGGTGGTTATGGAGGCAGTTGTGCTTTGATCTTGCAGCTTTTCATTACTTGGAAGTTCACAGTGTTTCGTGTGCCTCTAGCATGGTATGAGTTAGAAAGTACCACTCTCCCACCCAGCGCACTCAAAAGTTTTGTCTCTTATACTCGGACAGTTCTATTAACTTTGATAAGACTGATGTAACTGAAAAGAGAAACTCGACTAGGAATCACCCATTTGCTCCCATCCATCCTATTGGTGTATATTTATCTGCGTCTGTAAAATGCATCGCATAAAAATGTACAGCCTGTCAAACAGTGGTATATAGTGTCAGTTTAAAACAGTGCTTCACACTTTGTATTCTTCCCCCCGATTCCTATTCAGGTGGCAATCACTATACTAGAATTCAAGGTAAGAAAGAGATTTTGCTGGCAATGATGCCTGTTTTTTAGCAGACTCCGTGAATAATTGTGTGGGCAGCTTTCAAGCTGCCTGTGGGTCACTCTCATGATTAGACTGCTGCCGAGAAATCTGAGCTACCTTCTCGCCTTGCATGTCATTTCCTTTTAATTCACTTTGATTCAGGGAAAGTATATATATACACACATATATTTTTAATCTAGCTATGAATAAAAATAAGCTTCTGTGATGTCTGTCACTGAAAGTGTACAGAAACAGTCCTGCTGTAAGACAGTAGATGAATATGTGTATAACACTACAAATGTGAAGATTTTATGAAGCTTAAAATATCCCTAATTTTGATGTCTCTCCCCACACTTTTATTTTGATGTGTACAGCAGTGGTAAAACGCACATACTTTTTCCTTTGATCATATGAAGGCATACATTTATTTTAGATTAATAGAATTAAAATTATTTTCTTTTTGAAAAGGCCTCGCATTATGGTGTAAAAGCTGTAATTTGGAAAGGTCACAATCCTCTATTTGGAATCACTGAAATGTTACTGGATAAAGCTCATTTTTCATCCCCAAAGTTTTCATTTGTTGCTTTCAATAATAATATTTGCATTTCCATTCTGGTGGAAAGAAACGTGTCTCTTTCAGTAAAACACACAGAGAAAGGGAACCAGATAGTTGCTATGTGCTTGTACGTAACAAAGAGGGACAAGAACAAAATGAAATCTTTTTGAACCTTAACTAAGACAATTTGTGAGGAATACTGTTGTCAGGAGGAGGATGCAGGACAATTTCTGGGTTTGCTTTTGATAACATCGGTTTCCAGTGCAGAACACAGTATTGTTTGTAAAAAGGAGGGGTCTCTGCCTGGAGCTCACAGAGGTTTTGAGTGAGCTTAGTAGTCATTAATGTATGGTTTATAAATATAAAACTTCTTTAAAAGAGAATGCAAATGTGAACACTACTTTCTGTGGTGTCTTGTGGTGCTGTGGAGGATCTCAAAGTCCTGATGATCAGACGTGTGGAGGGAAGGCATGTGTCAAGGCAGGATGAGAATGGTATTGTTTCTGATTAATTATGAAGAGAATTAAAAGGGAACTCTACATACTCATATTCAACTATAAAATGCATATATCTAGAGAGGAAGGCACAAGCTGTATAGCCTTGAGTCAAACACAACACCCATGAGGTGAGTGACAGTTTTGCAACTGGCTCTTCCTGCTTGCAGGCTTTCACCCCTTACTATATCCTAAGTACACAAAGGCATTTGAGTATGTAGAGGTCAGTGTTTCAGTTTTTCTTCTTGAGATTTAAGGTTACTGCCACCTCCTCTTCAGTGAGCAGAGACTGGTGTTTCCAAATGACATGTTTGGCAGAAATTATAAAATCTCCTGCTTTTTACACCAAGGAGGAAGCCTGACAAACCAGTTGTTCCAGTGCTTTGCCATCAGTGTAGACTCCCTTCACAATTTTGAACATCTGCTAGTAACTTGAATTCTAATTTGACTCCAGCTTCCATGATATTGTAAGCTGTAAATTAATCAAACTCTAGGACTTTTCATCAATGGTCCCTTAAGATATTTCCTCAAAGACTTTTGTGTTGTCTCCTACACTCCATTCCACTACAAGGAAAATTTCAATCATTCCTGCTTTCCTTTAAGGAATTATTTCTGCTCTCTACAGGTCCTCTCTCTATCTGTACCATTCTGAGGGATGGATTAGCTTCCTTCCATAGGTGATATATTTTTATATCTTATTATATGATACCTGATTGCTGAGCCTGAAGCCTGAAGAGATACCTGCCAAATTATTAGATATAGTTGAAATTTGAACCCTATAACATCCAGTTTGCTCAGTTCCTTGTGGGATGAACATATTCATGCAGCAAGGAAAGGTGAAACCTAAAATGTTCTTAGTTTCAGTTGTTCTGGAATAGCACTTGAATGACATCAGTAAACAGCACTAAAAGCATGATGATTTTATACGACTGTTCTGTAAAAACCCCAGCAGAGTGAACTGTACACTTGGTACCTGTTCGATGTGTGAATCTTCAATAGAAAAGTTGTCTTTGTATTGTTTCACTACTTAAAAATGTAATATTTTATTCATAGAAAATCTGCAATCTGTCAATTGCTTAGGACAGTAGGAGCTATTGTTTTAAAAGCCTCACAACGTTGCCCTACATATGTTTGAAAATCAAGGAAAGAAAACATATGTCGAGGGATTCTGCATTACAAGAAGTCTTATGAAAGTGAAAAGATTACAAGGAGATAAGAATGAGAAAGTATATATCAAAAAAAAAAAAAGGAATCCCATGAATATTCAGTCAATAACTCTTGTCACTACTGATGTGCTCTAAGAGTTCATGAGTACTGAGTAGTATGAGTTACGGGACACAAAAGCAAACCATACATCTCTACAACCTTGGGATACTTGGGCACAAAAAGAATACATTAAAACTTAAGAAGACGTTGTCAGATACATAGCACATTAGGATCCATGCTTGCCTTCAACTTGTGTTGCAGAGGATAGGTGTGATGTTACTACAGATCCGAAAATATAATCAAAGAGCATTTAATTTTTCTTTTTTATAAATGGGCTCTAATACTCAGCTCTTTACAATAAAGGGCACCATTCTATATCAAATGTACATCTCATGTCAGAGATATATGGCAGTGTCCACTGAACAGAGTGAAGATTAAACTGCAGCAGGCCTGACTATCTGTGTGTTACTCCCCCTGCTATGATCCTGCATTTAAAGATAATCAGAATTTAATGGGGGTCTCTTATTTCCCTATTTTTAAAAAATTAAATATCTATAGCACAGGATTGCATTTATTTTCAGTGATATCGTAATGTCTTGCTATGTGTCTATAAAATCATACGCTACAGCTATTATACTGAATACATTTTATCTGGCCTAGACAATTAAGTTATTTTAAAAACATTGTTCTTCATACATAAAAATAGAGTGTTAGCTATTTAATGAACCATGTGGGGATGTGAAATTTTTGCTTCTCTAACAATAATGCCTTGCAATTGCCTATCTGAAAGACAAGGAAAAGGAGAGTCAAGAGAAAAGCTTACTGTCTTTGACTGAAATATTCCTAAGTATAGGTATTTCGAAATTTAACTGAGAAGGAAAATAAATAAAATAAAAAAAAAAAATCAAGTGGAGAAGAGGCAAAACACATGCAAAATGTGACTGTGCAATGACTAGTCTTTTACAGATATCTCTGAATACCAGGGAATTCAAGTGCCTACAGTACACTCCAGTACCATAATGTAAACAGCAGTTTAGGAAGAGTGTAAGTTAAAACTGTAGAATTATTTATCTTTTGAAAGGCATATATACTAAACATTTAATGAACACTATTCTTGGGCTTAACGTTTCTGCCCTTACCAATACTTTAAGTGAAGGTGTTCCATCTTGTTTCAACATACAAGAGTCTGGTGGGGGCAGTAGGTCCACACACATACATGTTATATATAATCTTTCTACCTGAAGCAACAGGCAAATGTATCATACACTAAATATATCATTAGATGTCTCATAATAAAATAAAATAAGCATCTAAGTCTAAATTTCAAATGAAAAATCTCCTTTTTTTTTTTTTTCCCTATGTGATAAACCACCAAAAATAGGAAATGTCTCAATATACATTCTGAAAAATTTCACAGTGTAATTTTTGATTTATGCAATATATTTAAAAATTTAATCTTATGCTAAAGTCTTTGTAAAAGCCTTAAATATAAACTCTTTGTCCTACATTACAATAGATTAAAAGTTTGTAGTAAAATACCTCTTTCTCTTTTTTTTTCAGAACCAAGTAAATATTCTAGATGGTAGAATTTCTTATGTAAACAGAAGCATGCATATTAAATGCTACTTGATCTGAAATCAACAAATAATACACAACAACATTTGTTTCTGTTCTCCATTATTTGCTGTAGCTTAAGCTAAGGAAAACTTTTAATGTAGTATGCCTATAAATAAATAAAAGTATGTGTTCTGTAACCCAAAGTTATCAAACATACAATGTCACAAAACAAATAAGAAATAAGTGAACCCCATGAACTCAGTAAAGAATAAAAATATTACATCCATTATATGTCAGTTTTTAATAATTTTGTATTTTCTGCAGACATTGATAAGTGGAGTTAATTTATAATATCTGCCAGGATATCAATACTGGGTAAGATGCTGGTACTGAAGAGCTGATGGTTATAAATGTATGAAATTCAATGCTAAATACAATACCAAAAATGATTAATCCCTAATTTTGCTGTCACCTGCTATGGTCTGTATAGCTTCTCTCTTTCTAAACCCATTTGATAGAGTTGTGTTTCTGCTCTAGTCCTGTTAAAAGAATGAACGGAGGAAATATTTTCTTTTTTTACCTAGAGCTGTTGTCCTTTTTGCTTTCAAAGCAACAGACTACAGTATAATTGTTATGCATAAAATACTAATGGGGTCTGTGCTGAGGTATCTCCTCTCGTATCCCAAAGGCTGTCAGGAAAGTGAAAGGGAATTTCAACACCAGCAGTGTTGGCATATGAGACCACCTTCATCACAGGTTGGAGGCCTGCAAGAACTCCATGCTCCCTATGAAATCAGATAACATGCAGAGAAGGAGGTAGCCAAGAAACACAGAGTTCCAATCATACTCCTTTCTTATCCAAAATTTTTATTAGTACTATAATATTTGTTAGTAGTGAGATAGTTTTCTGATTTAAATAATGTGCAAGATTCAAATGGTGTTTCCCATCACTTCTGTGTGTGTTTTTGCATTGTCAGCTATCAAGTGTGCTTACTAATAGACAGATAAGGTATACTTAGGTATGTTAATTACTATGTGTTTATATCCTTTTCTTTTGTTTCACTCATCTAGTTGCAACAATAGTTGCAGATTCAACAGGTACAAACTGTTGGAACACATGAAGATGTTACCTACAACATTTACCAGTAATTTCTCAAATACATCATTTTCTAACTCACCTGTATGACATTATGTATCAGGACACCAGTAATACCTCTGGCCTGTGTACTTAGAGTTGCATAGTGTTTTTACTAGTCAAATCATCATGTCTGTGGCAAGCACACTTCTCTGGCCCCCCTTGAAAGCCCCAGAAACTTCTAGACTAATGGATCACTATTGTGATGAATGCTTGGTCAACAGACAGGACCCTGGGTCAATGGAATGCCTCACTGGAGGGAAGTTTTTAGACCACTACTGCAAATGACCACAAGCTCAGATTTATCTTAGGGTATAAATAGAGTCTGCTGGAGGCTCAGTTGGAGTCTGTCCTCCTTAGATATGGGACACTGTTTAAGGAAACTTCCTCAAGGATTGAGAAACCTTGCCTTATTGGTGAGTGGCTATAGCTTCTGGGTACCCTTTTTTTCTAAGTGGGTAGATGCGCATTTTGTATAATAATTTTAAAGTTTTGGGGCTCCCCTTTGTCTAAATCAGTTGTGTAGTAGTAGAACACCCACCTGGTATCTGAATCCATGTTTTATAATGTTTTTGGGGTGATGAATAATTATAGATAAATCCCATTTCTAGTTGGTTGTCCACTAAAAAATTCTGGTTAGAATAAAGTCTGCTTGGATCTTATCACTTCCCTGTACTGTTTTTTTTGGAGTGCTTCCACAACAATGCCAAAACTTAGATGACTGTTGAAGAAAGCACCACTCAAAATAAGGTAACTGGGTTCCAACACAGAACATGTTGGGCACAGACTACTTGAATCAGAAGTGAAATATGGATAAAAGGACTGTACTTATACACATATAAAAGGCCAAAGAGAGGAGCATTTGTCTGATTGCATGTATGTCTCTTCCATATGAAGGATCCTTCAATATGAACTTGGAGTTCAAGATGTGCTTGGAGTTAGCACATAAGCCCAGGCAATTGTACAGTTATATCACCTTGTAGATGAGTACACAAAGAACAAAACCACAACAGTTAAACAGGCCTCTCATCTGTTTCTGTTGTTGCTGCTCACAGCAGCACGAGCAATTATACAGTGCTGATAAATTACAGTCACTGCGCACACCAAACCACCCTGTCTTCTCAGCTCTGAGTGGTTACTGAACACAGGAAAGCAACTCACATGTGTGAACAGGAAGTCACTTGTTAGAAGCCAAGCAAAGAAACATGGAGGACAAACAGAGAAGACTCAAACACATCTTCACTCTAAATTTAGAATTAATTGTCAAATTAATATTAATATTAACCAAACAAAATATAATATTTTGTACAGAATCCCAAAGAATTTATATACATACACACATACATACAGATATATATATGTACACATACATATGAAAATCAACATTTCTACTACCCTCAGGGATGGAAAAAAGAAAAGATGAAGAGGCCAGCTATCCTCCTAAACTTCTTCCTGCAAAGAGATTATATGTGCACAACCAGCACTTACAGTGAATGCCTTCATGAGGAAAACATTAAATTCTCTATGTACTAGGAGCTATATTGCCTTTCTACCTAATGATAGAATTTACCTTTCTTAGACAATGATGCAGCTTCACACCAGCAGCCCCCATGACAGAAACCTTGCCATCTAAACTCAATACAGATATTTGTGTGTGTTTACTGCATGGGTGGGGAAATGTATGCACATGCAACATATTAATGCATACAGACCTGGCTTATTGAATGACGGGTAGCTTATATCCTTGAGAATCTGATCCTTCATATCTATTACAGGGTTCTAAAATGTTTTCATTCCTAAAAGTCAATTTCCAAGAGATCATGCATGGTACTTTGTTACTAGAGATAACAACAATATGGAAATAGAAAACAAATAATCCATGCTTCATCTCAATTTGAGGGAAAAAAAAAAAAAGTAGTTAAATAATTTTTTTCATGAGGGTTTACCTCTCATTAGTATATTTTATGAATGGGAACTTGAATACTAATTCACAAAGCAGAAAATTCCCAAAGTAACATAAAAATTATTCAGAGCCCTCAGATACAAAGCAGAAGGTATAATATCCTAATAAATAAAAATCATAAATAAACTGAAATGAAAATTATAAAAATGAGTCAAGGGAGCTTCAGATGATTTATGACAGCTGAAGGAAGTTCTAGTTCATATAGTTGAAGCATTCACAGTTAGACCTAAGTATATTTTTCTCAGGTGGTATTCAAGCTATTTTTCCTCAAAATCTCTCAACTGAAACATGTCACCTCCAACCACAATTCTACAAACATTTTCACCTGAGGACGGCCTTTACAAAGATATATATTCATACCTGGCAAGCAACTCCAGCTCCTTTCAGAAAGATTCTTACCTTCTGTTTAAATGTCAAAAGAAACTTACAAAGCCAAACTATTGCCAAACCCAGACTATGTGAATGTCACAGCGATGCATTCTACATACGTACTGTTTGCGTACTTTTTATGCATGTCAAATTCTGTCAGATTCACCTTAAAGAAATGCTGTATTTTAGAAGCAGCTACCTGTGGCCTACAGTAAAATAATATTTATGCTCTGCATGGGTCAGTCGTTACTGGAGTTTGCCGCCATCAGGATGAATAAAGGTACTTTGCACATCTCTGTTTCCTAGGTTTTGACACACTCCCGTGTCTGCTCTCACAAAATGGTCTCCTTAACCATATTTCAGCCACATTTATCAAAATGACTATTTGCTTCACTTCTACATACAGATAACATGTGTGGAATAATTACTGAGAGGGCAAATTATTGAAACTGGTTATCGAGGATACACTTATTGAGAATAAAGCTATATCCACATTTTCAGTATATAAGGCAGCTGTACAGAGGGGAAGAAATCTGCTCTATATGATTTAATCCCCACACACCTGCCTTGCATTCTTAATTGGTAGTGCCTGAAGAAGCCCAATGTAGTATCAATTAAAAGATATGGGGGGTAGAGTGATATGAAGATACTATGGCTGGACCCTATTGACAATGCACAGGTACAAGAACCAGATGATCTAGCTGCTGTCAGTTTTGAAGATAAGGTATAGCTGTTGTAAATTAAAAGGGAGAAATGTTGATTTCCATCCAAAATACTAGTTATTGAACCAGAAATTTGTCCAAAGGATGAACTTCGCTCATTATGATCTCATTATAATATCAAAACACACCTCCATCTCAAAGGATACATGCCTTCAGCCCACCTTCAAGCATGCGTAGTGAGGTTTTTACCTAAAAAAATCAAAGCAAGGATTTCTAAGCCACTCAATAACAAAGGTATGTATGACTAGAGTCACTCAAGCCACACCAAAACGTAGAAAATAATATAAAATACCCTAACAATAAAGGAAGGGTGGGGAAGACACCATCACTGAGAAGTCAAGGGAACAGCATAATAGGATTCCTGGGATCAGTCAGTTGGTGGGGCCTATCTTCCCCACCCACAGGAAGATGCTCTTGGGTAAGTTTTGCACACTTAGTCATACAAAGTCTACCCCAAGACACTTAAGACTTCAAGCTTGTATTCATAATCACATTATTAGCACTATATAGTCAACTTAGAATTTATATTTATATGGTACCAATAATTATTTCTTGCAAATAATATTTGTATTTCAACCAAAGTCCATTTTTGCAACTGAAGTGTGTTCTTGCAGACGATCTATTTATCAACAGCATCTAGAAGAACTTCCACCTGTTGCCCAGACCTTTAGTATAACACACCCAGACCTATAGTATATATTATACTATTAGACCTATAGTATATATTGTACTATTCGTGAAACTGTGCAGCATGTAGATTCAATGATTGTGACTGGCCTATGCTATTCGTGAATCTAATTGTGCAAATTCAACATTAATGAGCTCAGACTTATAGTATGTATTATATTATTCGTGAATCTGTGCACCAGGCCAGTTGTTGAGCATGATTAGACTTACAGTGCCAACTTGAGGTCGTTTGTATCACTCAGGAGTTCAACCTAGCTGCCTTGCATGGACCTTAACTTCTGCTAAATTTATCATCTTAGTGCAACAACATGGGACTTTGTTTCTTGATTTTTAATGTGCCTTTGGTATAGCACTAAATTTTTTTATCATGAAAAGATCTCTTGACTAGTTAACCTCTGATTTCTACAGATCAAATTATTATATCCAGCAGCACTGGAGGACTTGCTATGCCACTGAGTTTCAGATATGAGTTATAAAAATTGACATAGTTCATTTTATGTCAGCAAATTTTCAGACTGAAAGCCCTGGATATAACATAGAAGTTCTATGTCTACATGGAACCACAGATTCTCAGGGACAAAAAGAGTGTGATTTGGTGCTTATTTATAGTCATATCACTCTCACGATATATCAACATAGTGAAAAAAAAAAAAAAAGCATAGCCATGTCCCTCTCTACTCAAGGGATATTTTTTTGAACGTGTGTGCCTTTGGCTTCTCCTCATCTGTTGGGATTTGTAAATTACTGTTTTAATTTACAGCTCAGTTTCAGTTGGCATCAACAGAACAAAAGATCTTCAGTCAAGTACATTTTAACTGATTTGTTTTCAATCATTTGCATTCTTCCAAATTCAGGAAAACATACTGACTTCAGAGTCAATGTTTGACATGCTTCATTTTTGGTTGTGCTTTCTCCTTTATTCTCCATATACTACTTCTGGAAATGCTGATTCATTGGTGCTCGACTAACTACTAACAGTAATAAGAAATTATCTTCACAAGGAGAGTTTTTTTCCTATCTACAACCACTGAAATAACTGTTCATTTACTGTGTTTAGGTTAGACCTAAAACTTGAGGACCATTAATACTCCAAAGAACAGTTATAATCAAGAGGATTTTTATTTTTTGTATAAAATACATGTTCAAGGTATCTACTGCCAACTTTATGGAAAGATACATTTAACACATAAGAAAATTGTATTAATATGACGTCATTTTATTTTCAGAAATGAATGCTACTGCCCATCAACTTCCAGCTAGCTATATTTACCTTTATGAGATGGTAGTTATCTCTTAAGACCATTTGTTTTCTTATGGTGGAAAGCTGCTAAATAATGTAGTAGAACGGACAAGACAAGATATGCTTTCTTTGAACCTTGCCAGATTTACAAAACTGACTTTTTTTTTTTCCTTCCAGCAATTAGTTTTGTGTCCCAGGAATTAATCTACAAACACATCACTGCAAAGTTTGAGTTAAATGAAAGTTCTAAAATGAGCAACACTGACAGTTGTTCTTTTAATATACATGGGCATTAGGTGACCCAAAAACAAATCTGCAGGAGACTTTATGAAGAAAGTCACCAACAGAACAGCATCTTCTGTTCTGTTCAAAATCTTGTTTGTGGATAAAGAAGAAGCACATACTATACATAAAAGAGGTCAAAAATTTATTCTTAATATAGCGGAAATGTTTTCAGTCTAATTCAGGAATCACCATTAGTCTAGATCTAATTACCACAGGGAAAAATAAATAAATTTAAAAAAACCAACAACAAACAAAACCAAACAGCCAACCAAATGAAAAACCACAAACAAACAAACAAACAAAACCAACAACAAACCAAAACCAAACCAACCAAACAAAAAACAATGCAGGTAGAATATGGAAAAAGGTAGAAAATGAGCAGCAGTATATTTGAAATAGTAACACATATACTTTTTATTTTCTACCCTTTCCTTGGTGTACTCTCCTTTCTACTGCTGCTCTGGGTCTCAGGGTCAGTGGTTTAAGCATGGTGTTCATGGTGGTGAGGGAGATGTTGTCAACATCTGGAGTCCTTTTGCTAGGAGGAATATGGTGCTCACATAACTTTTTTTTTTTTTCCATGTAGGGTCTGTTACAACTTTTTCTTCATTAGTCTGTCACAGGACTGTAAGAAATTAGCACATGTAAGAGGACCTGTTTAACTTTTCATAAATATTTTTTTAATAGATTTAAAAGTAAATGAAACGATATCCACTTTTTCTCTCTAAATGTGTGATATAACATGACATTTTCATCTGGTTTGATCAGGTCACATCACATTATGTCACATCACAGAATATTTTTAACCTAATGCAATGTGATATAAGTGCAATGCCTGCATCAAAAATATAGATGAATAATTTAAAACAAAATGTAAAAGAATTGGAGGAAAGTAAGGAATATAATAATTGGATCTGCTTATTCCAAACATATCTCTGCTTTCTTGTAATACACAGATGCCCTTGTGTTCTCAGTCAGTAGCAGGTACTTCAAGGTACATCATCTCCAGCTAGTTACAAATAATATATATATATAGATAAAGGACAATTTCATTGAAATGCCACTTACTTTTTTCTTGTAATGGGTCTTGACAAGAAAATGTTCATGCTGTGTGACTTTGAAAATGCCCTTTTCTGGCAGACAGTCTTCCTGCCAGTGCTACTGTTTGCTGGATTTAAACAACACCAACAGGGGCCAATTTAAAGTCCAGGAATCAAGCAATTTGAGATGCACAGACTCCCCATGAAGCAATTATTCCCTTGGATGGACATACTGCCTTCATTATTCCATAAATTTTGCAGATCTTAAGTGTTCAACCACTGATGTACATTCTTTGCACTCTCGGTGACATATGTGGAGTGATTGTCCAAAAAAGAAAGCACATTTGTCTCAGAATGCGTAGTGTGGTATTCCAGCCCACAGGGGTGGGAGTGTAGAAAAGGTACACATATACTAGGATTAAATTATGTCCTGTGGAGGTGAGCTGGACAGGTTTAAAAGGAAGAAAGAGAAGTTTTCAATAGTCTTTTGAACATGATAGTATATGCTTTATTCAACTCTTGTTCAAAAGATGGAGATTCACTCTCCGAGTCCTTTGAAACATTTTCATATTTTCTACTCTCCCACTAGCTCATAGTTTATCGTTGTTCAAATTATCAGGTAAACTCAGTGCTTCTCTGAGACCATTAAAAAAACAAAAGAAAAGGAAAGAGAAAAAGGAAAAGGAAAAGGAAAAGGAAAAGGAAAAGAAAGAGAAAGAGAAAGAGAAAAAGGAAAAGGAAAAGGAAAAGGAAAAGGAAAAGGAAAAGGAAAAGGAAAAGGAAAAGGAAAAGGAAAAGGAAAAGGAAAAGGAAAAGGAAAAGAAAGAAAAAGAAAAAGAAAAAGAAAAAGAAAAAGAAAAAGAAAAAGAAAGAAAAATAAAAAAGGGAAAGGAAAAGAAAAAGAAAAAGAAAAAGAAAAAGAAAAAGAAAAAGAAAAAGAAAAAGAAAAAGAAAAAGAAAAAGAAAAAGAAAGAAAAGAAAAAGAAAGAAAAAGAAAAAGGGAAAGGAAAAGAAAAAGAAAAAGAAAAAAAAAGAAAAAGAAA
This sequence comes from Nesoenas mayeri, assembly GCF_963082525.1. Lineage (NCBI taxonomy): Eukaryota > Metazoa > Chordata > Aves > Columbiformes > Columbidae > Nesoenas > Nesoenas mayeri. Next base: position 179,312,545 of record NC_137541.1, on the reverse strand, counting down.
AAGAAAAAGAAAGAAAAAGAAAAAGAAACAAAAAAAGAAAAAGAAAAAGAAAAGGAAAAAGAAAAAGAAAAAGAAAAAGAAAAAGAAAAAGAAAAAGAAAAAAAGCCAATCTTTTATATTTTATAAAGTTTATGGAATTATTCTCTGAAATTCTGTTGAAAAAAATATTTTTAGTATTCTTTATTGTAAATTTGTTCTACCAATAAGTCAATTATGGGTTTGATTTTTTTTTTTTGGTTGGTTAGTTGGTTGGGGTTTTTTTGTTTGTTTGGTTGTTTTTTGTTTTGTTTGTTCATTTGTTTTTTTGTTTTCCTAGGTTTCTGCTAGTAATACACACTTATCCTATAAAGTGAGTATCTAGCAACTGATACCTCAAATTTCTGAAACTGGAAACGTCCTCCAAACAAAGGCAAGTACTAAAAGCAAAAGACTTAATCAAGACAATTATATTCTGTATTTAATATTCATTTAGAATGTAATCTTTCATAAGCTACAACTGTAGCAATGGGAGTGTTTTAAGTAGGAAATGATCAACCCCCTAAAACTTAAGCATTATATATGTCAACTAAGTTTGTGTCTGAACCTGTTTCCTAAGATAGCCTTGTCTTTCATCCACTGTGCTTCCTCACAGGCATGGATTTAAATCAACCTGCAGAGGTCCCTGAGATGGAAGAGTCCTTTCCAGTTTAACGTTTCTAATTTGTGCTGTCTGCTGAGCACAGGTAAAATCTTGGAAAGTATGCCATCCACCATAATGTCCTAAGTCCATCTCTTGCAAAAGACTGCAAGAAACCTTTGAATTCCATCTACATCCCTTCAAGAAAATACATGGAAGATTTCAGGAACCTGTAGACTATTCTTTCAGAGTAGAACTTTCTCAATTTTTTTTACATTTTTTGGATTATACTCTAATACATTTTTTCAGGTATAGAAATAGGATGGACACTTGAGGTTAAGTCAAATAGGGAATGAAAATGTGTATTACAATATAAAAATATTTTGGTTGGACAAAAGGCACCATTTCCAATGACTACTATGCTAGATTCTACAGACACTTTAGTTAAACAGAAGGAGAACAGGAGAAACAGACACGCAGACAGACGTTCTGGTAAGTCTGCCAAATGCTTCCTTGCTTCTTTTAATAACACCTAAAAGTAACAATCTGCTGTCTAGCTAACAGTATCCAATTTCATTTTGTTGTTTTGTCTATGGGTGTGTTGTATCATATTAAAATAATTAGATGTAAATCTGTGGTCTTGATGATCTATATATGATTTAAAAAAAAAAAAAAAAAAGCATGTTGTGGTGCTGACATGCCCAAGATAGCTCCTAGTAAATAATTTATGGAATCAGACAATACAGAGTTGTATTACTAAAGCTGTAGAAATAAATTATCTTTACAGAGAAGGTTTAAGTCACATTATGTTGGTTCAGCACATGATCTTTCAAGGTCCCTTCCAATCCCTAACATCCTGTGATGACTCTGTGATTGTTACATTTCATTGGTTCTGATATCACAGAATCACAGAATGTTTGAGCCTGGAAAGGGACCTCTGGAGGTCATCTTGTCTAGCCACCCTGCTCAAGCAAGGCCACATAGAGCAGGCTGCCCAGGACTCTGTCCAAATAGCCTTTGAATATCTCTGAGGGAGACTCCACAACCTCCCCAGGCAAACTTTGCCAGTGTTCAATCACCCTGACCTCAGTTACTTTTTCACAGTGAAAAAGTCTTTCCTAATGTTCAGATGAAACCTCTTGTATTTCAGCATGTGCCTATTGTCTATGATCCTTCACTGGGCATCACTGGCGGTGGTGCTCCCTATGACCACAATACATATGCACAGGTCTTAATATTTGGTTTGTTCAAGGTTTCAGGGGTCTCAGGAGGGATGAGGTAAATAAATTCTAGTTATTCAGGAGCTGGCATTTTGTATTAATTAGGTGTCTAAATTTCATCTACTGTCAGTAGAGAGAGACACCAACCAGGGATTAACCTAAAGTGGGTGTGAAAGTTCTGTAATTTGCAACACTTTCCAGAGATTCTTATTTTGGGTAGAGGGAGCCTTCAGAAATTGCTGAGATGCTTGATTTTTAGATGGTTGAAAGATTTTAAGAGGAGGATAAAATTTAAGTAACATTAATCTCATTCTTGCTGCTTGGATGTATGTTGCTTGCTACAAATGTCTGTATACAGAAAGACAGAACTGGGAGAGGTTTCAAGGGTTACAATGTCCCTTCTTTTTTTCAAACCTAGAATTTGTTTTGTTAGCAAGCTCTGAGCAACCCAAAGTAATTCAATGTATTTCATTACTCTAAGATATGATCAAAATCCCAAAGAAGTCAATGGAAGGTATACTATGAATTCAATGGACTTTAAATCCTATTCATATTTCTTCTATAATCCTCATTGCTTATTCACTTGTTTGGGATACCAAAGACTGGAAAGCATTTGTTATCTAAAATTACTATTTCAGTTCCACTCCAGCAAACAACAAATAACTTGAATAATGATAAAATTTATGGGTCGGATTTTTGTGGTTGGTTGTTTTGGTTTTTTTTAAGGGGGCGGGAGGTTGGGTTGATTGGTTTTGTTTGGGTTTTTTTGTGTGTGTTATTTTTTTTTTTATTTCTTTTTAAGATTATTACAATATACTCACATTGACAGTGATAAAATAGAATGGAATACTTCCTTTGGTATGATAAACAGTTAGATACTCAAAAATAACCTTTTAGATCACAAATTTTTCACTGACACTGGAAAATTTACTGATTTACTGATTAGAGGCATTATAAATTATCCACGTGTACTTTGGATAAAGGTCTGGCTCATATGCTGTAGTTAAGATACTGTTATATCTGCTTAAAAATATTTTCCATTAAAAATTGTCTTCCATTATCTGCCATTTTGTTTTCAGGTTTGAACCAACCATTTCTTAAATAACCCAGTATTTTCAGTATTGAAAGAATCACAGTTAAGGAGGAGAAATATGTTTGGACTTCATTATTTCTCATAATAAATTTGGAAGAGAAAATCCAAAGCATTTTGGCTGAATTTGAAACGTGGGTGTTCATCTGATAAAATGTTCATAGTACTTCTGCTGAAATCAAGTGAGCCTAATGGCAAATCTGTCTTTAATGTTGTATTTCCCAAGCTATTGGTAGTACGGCAATTTTTTAATGGATGAAAAGGTGAATTGCTTTGCTTTGTTAAGTTTTTATTAATAAAAGTCTGTTAAGGTAGGTGAAGGCTTTCCTCTCTCTTAAAGAAAGTGAATATGAGTCATGGATCATAAGATTAAAATACAATGATAAGAACTTGACAATAGTCTCTCTGAGCAAAAAAGAAAATACTATATGACATAAAATATGCCAAATTGCCTAAATTACTTAGGAACCTAAAGTCAGTGTCTAAATGCATGCAATTATCTTGGTTGTATTCTACACCTCTGGAAAACAAGAATTCTCACTTTTTGTTGTAGGTCTCTTAATAGTCATTCTAGATTCCCTGAATGCGATTCATCTCATCTTTAAACATCTACACTGAATCTGAATTAATCAACCAAGGCTCCCTTTATAGTTGGTAGAGAATAAGAGGCACTCTTGTGGCGCAGTTCATCTGACCTACTTCAGATGCCTATTTTAGGATAAGAGGAATTGTGACCTAGAAGAGGCTGTTTCTCTCCTTTGACTACTGGGGAGCCTAAAGTGATTAGCTCAAGTGCAGGCATTCACACTCTTAGTGTACATTTAGCCAAATGAATTCCTCCTTTTTTCTGTATGATTTATATCTTAGGGAATTTTACATACCAGAATATTTATCCATACTTTATCTGCTTTTTCTTAATGAAGAATACATATCTGTGAAAAACATTTAATATGTTAGCATTTGTGTTAGTGCTTAAGCTTTCACCTTATTAACAGAAATATACTTAATTTGCAAAGGTATAAAACATAGTTATATACTCCCATATTTCTTCCAGTGAACAAAAAATCTTAAAATAAAATGTAAGATGTGGAACCTCAAAGACAACATGACATTAGAAATTAACATTAATTCAAATAGATTAAACACACAGCTGCAGGTTTTCCTGGAGGGGATAATGAAGAATTAGCTCTCTTTCACTCAACTCTCCATTATCTTTCTTAGTTCTGGTGCCCAAAAGTCCTATATCAAAGGCTATATTCAGAGCAAATCCCATGGGAAAACAAAACAAAACAATAAAACAACAAATAAACTAAAAACCACACAAAACCACAACAGGCGAGAATGTGCCTATCTTGTGGGGAGCTGTACTTGCATATTTTTTCACTCGTCAAGTGGTGTGACAGAGTTGTGGTCTCCTCTTGATCCGACTGATGCAGCATGAAAGGGCAATTGTGGTGCTCTTTCACTTCAGGCTGCAGCTGTTCCTAGGAAGCTCAGCAAGAAAAAGCCAGAACAGGGAAGTCAACACTGTTTTAGTGAAGAATTAAAAGTAACTAGGTACTTTTTCTTGTGTTTTTCTTCATACATATAGAAATGTTTATCTCCTACTTTTCACTATTCCCCCTAGTGTTTTAAAACTATTTGCATGTAGTGTGAAAGAAGCAAGCCATAGAAACAGACACAGCAATAAAATTCTGAGACAGGATATGCTACTTGTGTCAAGCAGCATGTTTTATCAATTAATTTGGCAGCTTTTACAGCTGACTAATGGTCCTGAGGAAGAAGATCTCTGACACAGCTTTGTGTATGAGGTTTTAAAATTACTAAACACCACTACTTAGTCAATATTCGAGTTCAAAATAAGCTATTAAAAAAAAGCAAGCAGACCTAGAAGACTTACATAATTCAGGAAGGTTATGTCAAAGATTTCCAACAATAATAGCCTGCTTTTCTTAGCGTTTCTCTTTCAGATGATTTTTTTTTTTTTTTTTTAATAAATTCTCTCTAATTTTCATGTGTCTTTCTCCCTCTTCTCATTTCAAGTTGCTCTCCCTCTGATCAGTTCTACATGCTTTCTAGAAGGAAATGCTTAGGCTTGTATGTGTTACTCTCATGGCTTACTGAGTCTTGATCATATATTGAATGAGATCTGTGCAGAGGACAATATTTTCCATCCTGCCTTGGTTTTCATGGAAAGGAGAGCACGATGTGTGAGCTGAGAGCCGTGCATTCTCCAAGAGTTCAGTCTAGTCAGAATTTCCTGTTCTAGCAATGTATATGATCATCTAACAAACTGAACAAGCAGAGAACAATACGTACCTCCTTCCAAGAAAAATATATTTTTTGGCAATTTCCTCTTTATTCACTGCTGCAGTTAGTGCTCAGATCCTCCAAACCATGTAGCTCTAATACAACTCTTTACTTAATTTTTATTTTCAAAGAACTTATTATAGCAAAACTTTGTTTGGTAAAGGTAAATATAGCAGCTTTTTTGAAGGCAACTAAGTAATCACATCGCTTTTCTATCTGCCCCTGGAATGAAATAGAATAAGTGTTTATATACTTTATTATTTTCAAATACAAATGTGTTTGTTGAAAAATGCTATACCATTTCAATCATGAATAAATCAGCATAATTAAAAAATCTTTGTTATTAAAAATAGAATGTATGACATGCATTGTTTCCGTAAATTCTTCAGAGATCAGAGGTTTCATGTATAAAAAGGTCAAAAGACTCTATATGTTAAAATTAAATAACTATGAGATAGGAAGTTTTATTTTTCACTGAAATCATTAATAATATCCTGTAAATATAGTACAGGATTCTTATATGTACTTACAGAATGATCACCTGCAGGTTTCAGGTGGAGTACTAGCAGGACGTGTTCTTTTGGAACTTCATCCTTAGGAATCTTCCTTTGCTTAGAACTGATGCCTATCAATGGTATCCTTAAGGATAGTCATCTTTTCCTTGTTTCCTCTTTGAAGCTTTGAGTTACATTCCATATGAATGATTCCTTATTTTCCAGAAAATGCAATAATCTTTATCGTCTTGAGACTGTTAGTCCAGCATTTATTCTAGTTCCGGTTAAACAGAACACTGCTTATTTGAGAAAGAGAAGAAAAATTTTATAATTTGCTTGTAGTATACTTACACATATTGCCTTGGGAAACAGCATTTTTGTGAATAATCAGGAAACAGAGGCCAGTGGTTAAATGTGTTTGAGATGAGCCTCTGTCGGTTTTTGCCTCTTGAGTTTGTGAGCCTTCTGCTCACATGAAGGTGCTGGTAGATGTGGTCAAGCTAACTTTTGACCTGTCTCAAAGATGAGCCTAACTATCCACAAAAATGTTATATGCTTTCTAGGAGATGAGTTGACAACAAAAATCTTAGTTTAAAAGTCTGATCAAGCGTAGCAATTAAATTACATTAAAACTTAGGAAATTCTTTTAAGGAGGTAATTACTGCTATTATAAATTGGGGCAAAAAATCTGTGTACAATGTTGGAGACAATGTAATCAATAATGAAACCTACATCCTGACTTCTTTTTTAATCAGTGTTGCAACTCAAGGGAAAGAATAAACAAGTGCCAGTGTCCTCTAATCCTTACCATTTGTTCTCAACTGGCTCATCACCTTTTCCATGCACCCTCAATGACCCTTTTCATAGAGTACTGATCCTCCTCCTCACATTCCCTGTCTTTTCTGAAAGTCCATCTGTCGTGGTTGAGATGGACAAATGACATAGACCAAGTTCTTCAAGGATTAAAGTAGTAGATGTCATTTATTGCCACAAGTGCATTTTTATACAGTTTTACCAATTCATGTGTTTCTTCACTATTGGTTACAAGTTACAGCAGTAACATCTCATTGGCTATTTTTGTTATTAGCAATGTTACTCTTTCACTCCCTTCTCTCTCATGGGTACATCCTTAACATCTCTGGATACTCTGTTACTCCCATCTTTCTCACGGGTAGGCCTTAATATCTTCAAGGCTAATTTCTGTTCCCATGCCCTCTGTCAGGGAATCCACAGACCCACCGTAGTCCCATGGAGATCTCTCTGTTTGAGATCTCTAACATAAAATTTGGCTTCTAGCTGCCAGTCCAAGCAAATATTTTCAGTGTGACCTATATGCCAAAAACACAATAACACCTCAAATAACAGTATAGGTCTATCTGAGGATAACTGAAATAAGCATTAGATATATATGACATAATTTTCTATGCTTTATTAGTTATATTAAATTTTACAGTTATGAGATCACGTTAGCTTAGGCCATCTCATATGTAGACTTCTACGTATTAAGTTCTAAAAGAAGGTATAATGTTATGGAAATTAATTCTATCTGAGATATCTACAGTATATGACTATCCACATCTAAGTTAGACACCCCAACCTTAGGTAAAGGAGGGAAACAGGCACGTTTTCTCTGTCTGTTTCAGTTATCTACATCAAGATAAGACAAGTCTCATTAGGAGACTCTATTTGCACAGGTGCACACATACACCTCTCTCTTTCAATTGGAAAGTGATGTAGCTAATTATGTTTAGCTAGCTCAGCTATGTATGGCCATATTGCAGATATTTATCTATAGAAAAAAATTAATAAAACGCTGATATATTAACTTGATTTTGTAGCAAATTCATAACATGAGTCCTTAACAGTTGACTACACCAGTGACAGGACTTGTTGAGATGATTTGTCCACTTGAGATTTCTGACACCTTAATCTGGCAGTTTACAGACTAAAACTCTATCAGTAGTGGCATTTTGTCTGAGTAAAGAAACATTAAACACAGTTCTGTGCCTTAAAGCTGAAGTTTCAGTGACAAGTAAACAGACTAAGAGAGACTGAGCTATTCCATATGAAATGACAATCACCTAAAGGTTCAGTGTTGATGACAACATCGACAGAGAAAAGTAACTGAACTACCAAAGTCTTTGGACAGAGAACAGACTAAGATGAAGACCAAAACCTTCGGAGCTAGCTTGTAACAAAGCAAACACATCCAAAATGAAAAATTAACCTGGAAAACTTATTTCTGGTAGACAAAGAGTTGATAGAAATCACAAAGAGTTGACATAAATGGTGGCCACCTTAGCATGAAAAAAAAAAAAAAAAAAAAATTATTATTAAGATTTTTTTTTTGTTGAGAACTGTCCTGCAGCTGTTTAGACATGAGGAACTCTCCTATGTTTATCTGAAACATGTGGATTCTGGTAATTACTGATATAGGATCTTCAGGTGATTCAAACGGGTAGTATGCTATCTGTAAAGTGTCAGTAACTGCACTGTGAATCAAAATTAAACAAACAAGAAAAACACCAAATGAAAAAACAAACAAACAAACAAAAAACAACAAACACAAAACACAAGCCAAAACAGAGCAAAACACGCTTCCCTCTATTTATTATCATAATAAACATGTGGGTATTATTAATAATAATCTAAAAAAATGTATCAAGAATAAAAGACATTATACATGTGAGGGATACAGTTAAATTTGAGCTCCTACAGAAGCAACCTAAGGCCTTATACATCCCAGGTAACTCTATCTAGAGGAATATTGTGAGAACATATATGAGAGCAGTAAATTGCTAGAGGCAATGTTGCCTGAAAGTTACTTACCTTAATCAGTTAAGCAGTGGCAAATCTGATGAGTGACTATCACCTAAGACAAAACCTTCATGGTGAGACTGAGATATCCAACTTCTTGCTTGCCAACTTCTATGGCACAGTTATTTGTATCTGCATGAACAACAAGCATAGATACAAACAGAAAAAAATTATGTCTATGATAAAATTAGTTGTATTCGCATGAAAAAACAAAAAACAGAAGACCTCTCTTTCGATTATTTTAGACTGAAAGAGGGTAGATTTAGATTGGACATAAGGAAGAGTTTATTATTATTATTATTATTATTATTATTATTATTATTATTATTATTATTATTATTATGAGGGGGGTAGGAGACTGGCACAGATTGCCCAGAGAAGCAGTGGATGCATCACCTTTGGAAGTGTTCAAGGTCAGGTTGGATATGGCTTTGAGAAACCTGATCTGATACAAGAAGTGCCTGCCCATGGTAGGGGCCTTGGATTAGATGATCATTAAGTGTCTCTTCTGACCAAAACCATTCTATGATTCATTCTATAATTCTATGGAAAAAACCAACCAACCAAACAAACAAAAAACAAACGAACAAACAAACAAACAACAAGGTTTCGATTTTTTGGTATCAAATCCTTAAATTAGCTATTTATGTTGCAAAATATTAGAGATCTTTATGACAAAACTGAGACCTCGTTTCCATTAAAGCTGACTGGTTGTAAATGCACACCTCTGACACAGAGAGGTTAACTAGGTGCTTTTATATGTACCTACCAGATGTGGTACACCACATGGGAAAAATGAGAAATAACAGAATAAATGACAAAATTATCTGCAAAATCAGCTAGCAAAACAAAAATGCAGTTCTAACTGGTGGATCAAAGACCTCTTTTGTGACAGATAACATTCTGAAAAGAAATGAATATAGAAGAATAAGATTTTTCTTCAGTTGGAAGCATTCCAAACTGATATATTAGGTTTCAGTACTGAAGTTGGATTAGTGTTTTCCATAATCTTCAGAAGAAAAAGATACCTCAGAGATATAATGAAAGAAAAATGACAGTGGAACTTTCAGAAACAAAAGAACAAAGTGAATCAAAATTACTAATATGACGCAGATATTTAACAGCCCTTTTGTCTGAATACTGAAGTTTATCAAAACAGGAGGCTAAGGAGATGAGGAAAGAATTTCAGATGGGGGATCAAACTTATCCTACGCTTACCTTCTCTGCCAGATATAGTACTATTTACGGATTTAGTCTATGAAGTTTAAGAATGCATATGAACAAAGGAATTGAATTTGGAATGGCTTGCAGATGCAGATAGAAAGTTTTTTCTGGTATCTGAAATTTTAGTGAAAGATGAAACTTATCAGTGAATGATTTAAAATTAACAGTAAAGGTACTTGCAAAAAAATTTTGAGGCAAAGGCAGTAGGAAGAATAACACTAGAAGTCGGATTTTAGAATATGCCACTTTTTTGACAAGTAATTTTTCATAAACTTACATTCTGATATATCAACCCCAATGAAGAACATGAATAACTGACATTCTGCTTCTGGCCATCATCAAAACAAGTAGAAAAAAATACAGGTGAACTTTACAATTTAAAATACAATTATGACTATCAGAAAAAACATTGTTTTCTGCCTCTTTTTTTGAATTCCAGAATTGGAAATTAGTTTACTTAGCTAAAACGTGATTCAAACTCAGAGCTAAATCTAATGAAAATAAAAAGAGGAAAAGTAGTTTAGTAAAATAAGTTAATAACAATGTTTATGCTGCTTGGAAAGTTTCAAGAAAAATATTCAATTCCATAAAGAAAGCCCTTTAACTATTTTGCCTCTCTGTTTAGTAACTAGATTTTATGGAGTTGAGAACTGACAATAACTTAAAGAATCTACTAGCTTTTCCAGGTGGAAGAAGAAGAAAGATAAGCTTTTTAGTTTTACTGCAGCAGTTCACTTTTTATTTGCTATTTCTTGCTTGATTTGGAATTCCCATATTCTCGCTTTTGAATTTTATAGTGGGCTTAAGGTGGAATTCAGCTATACCAAATATGTGTAATTTGTGGTTATAAACTTATATGCTCTGAGAATATAACAAGTAAAGGAATTTTCTCAAATGTCATCTGAAGACATCTGAAATTGAATAAAAATTTTGTAAAATCTTTGGATAAAATAGTTGATTTTATTAATGCAACTAGCAATAAGCTATTTATTCACATTTCAGAATTATTGTTCTGTAAGTATCTGCTCATCAATATTTTTGAAGTATAAGAGAACTCCCAAGTTTTGTGTCCTATAGTCCCTCAAAAGAAACAAAAAAGAAATCTAAAAAATAAAGGACATGCTATTAAAAAAGGAAACATGCATTTTTATATTACAGTTCTAGGAGCAGACTTAATAAATATTCCAACTTCATAGGCATATAAGGAAAATACTCTTTGAAATGACCTAAATATTAAGTTGGTGAATTTTTTTGTTTTTTCATCAAATGTCATGGCTAAATCCATCAAACTGATGTATTACACTAACAAAACTTTGGTACACTGCAATAGGAGTATTGAGCAGCAAAGGAAGTGGCTATTCTCATGCTGGCCTGGCTGTGTAGTGATTCTGTCTTTGTGAATTTTACATTATTTCAGCTTACATGCTAGAAAAGTTTAGATTTATGATTTTTTTTTTTTTTATTTTAAGGACCAACTTATAAGGAAAGGTAATATATATTCAACAAAGAACACAGAAGTAATATATGACAATAAATACCAGCTCAAAAATATTTACTTGATTTACAAATAAATCTAGGCATTGGCTACTTTTAACATCAACTTCTGTGGGAAACAGAAGCCATATTATCACTCAAAATATTTGGTTTATGTTAGTTGAATTTCTAGATGATCAAGATTTAATGTTACTGTCATCAATTATTAATTCAATAAAATGGTTCTATTACCTCACTCATCAGAGCATTGTACTTCATAAAAATTGTGACTGACACCTCTTTTCTACCTAATACGAAACTGTCCAATATTTGAATTCAAATATTGTCACTTTCATGGGTTTTGGGCACTCATTGTTCTTCCATAATCTTGTAGTTAACAGGAATGGAATTCTGTTTCAAGTGTAAGAGGGAAGCACTTGGCATATGCAAGGCATTAGCTGCAGCAATAACAACAGTGAAGTGACTTTCCCATGTGGTTTGCTCTTCAGTAGAAAAGTTCTGCTTTGGATCTAGGTTGTTTTGCAAGATGGCAGGTGGAAAAAAACAAAAAACAAAAAACAACCTGATACTTTTCAATACTGTTTAAAAATTAAAGTGGATACAGGTTTATTTTTGTTGATGGTGGTGGGTTTTTTATGTCATGTGAAATAAAATTGAAACTTACACACACAGTTCCAACAAAGAGCAACATTACTCTCTGAGTTAAAAAATCTTCTGGTCCCCCCATAATCTATTCTTGAACTCTTACTCTTGAATGGAGTTGTTCAAGTGAAGTCCCACATAAAGACAATTTAAGTTACCGTAGACTTTAACTTTACTTCAGACTACAGCACCACGTAGTTATTTGAAGGTTTCAAATGTAATTGTGAGAGCTTTATTTCCCATCTCCCACAGAAGATCATGTTTCATTCAGTGCCTGAAGCTGTTCCCTGCTGACAATACACTTGATAAAGTAGAGAAGTCCCCTGTGAAAGTTACATGTCTTGCTCTCCAGTAGAACCTTATGACTGAGAAACATATAAAATGAGAAGTAAAGAGAGACCCTGGGAAAAGGTGAATAGAACAAGGAATCTGGTATAGACAGAAGACATGTAGGCTCATAGGGATATGATGGAAGTTGGGAAGGATAAAGAGAATTTACATTGGCCTGTAGAAGTTCCACAAAATGATGAATGAATATGAAGGAGAGGTAGGGAAAGAGGAAGATGCTAGTTCACAGGAGTTGTTAAAATAAATAAGATATCTACTATGTCATCCAATGTCCAGTCATACTCTATGAAGAAAAATAATCATGACTGAAATGTGATTTTGGATACATCTTATGATGACACAAGTCACCTGTTGGAAGTCTTAAGTGTTTTTAAGTCTAAAATTAGGCCAGAGGAATTTTACCCAAGGAAACAATAAATTTAAGTAGGTAAATGATATGGATAATTTAGTAACTAACTAAAATTAGGTCAAATCAACCTTAAACTAAAAGTAAGATTACTGACCTCATTTCTTATCAAGCTTTACTATTTAATCTGGGCTGTTGACAAAGAATTATTTCCCCAGAAAGTCAGTTTATGTCTCATACTGTGTTTTCATTCTACTGTAAATAAAGCTTTAAATATGAAGCAGTAAGTAATCCTAGGTGACCAGCTTTAAGGAGTTTAGAGGTAAGCATATGACTATGCGACATGGGCAGACTTATTTTTCATGTCTACAAGGAATACTGGTTGAGGACCTTCAAAGAGATTTTTCTGCTCATTGAACTGAACATGTTGAAACCCAGCTAATACTGTAAAACTGATATGACTACCAGTTTTGTAGACTAGTATGAACAAAGAAGAATATTTATACTTCTAGAAAAGACTCAACAAAGGCCTTATTTATTTGCCTCTTTCAGCCCTATATACAGATGTGAACAAAGAATTGACTTGTCATATCAAATATCTAGTGGCAACACCATGCCAGCTGGAGTCCAAAGTCGAGTCTCTTGAGCTATTTGCCATTTACTGCTCTCCTTGAGCCTCAAAGCATGGCTATGTGAGCAATGGGAACAAATCTGCCCTGGCTGTATTTGTAAGATCCAAAAAAAGCTTATATGAAGCACCATGCTCTGACTCTCTTGGCTGGGAATATATTTTCTCATAATGTGAAACTTTGAAAAAGGTTTGTGGGGAAGAAGCAAAGACAGAAAGAATACAGAGATGACAGGGGAACATTCCTTCCTATCCTGTACTATCACAACATCACTTGCAAGAAGAATGGTTATCCTTTCTTACTGAGCTGTGAAGCAATAATACTTGGGTTTGCAGTCAATGTTTCACTGCAATGATAGTGCTCTCACATTACTGCAAGTTTATACTGAAGATTCTTGAAGATAAGGGGTTTGGTGATTGTTTTTCTCTTTTGTTCTTGTCATTTTTGTTGGGTTTTTTTTCTGTCTCTTCTATTTTAAAATTCTTCCATGACTGTAGTGTAACAACAAGAAATACAAAAATCTGAGTCTCTACAAGACAAGATACAAAAACTCTAACAGTAGAAAATATGTGTAGGAGGTTACTAACCGTTGAAAATTGTTTTCTAATCCTCTACTCATACTAGAAGAGCATTGAAAAAATTAGTAAAAGTATATTAATTGCTTCTCTATTCCTATAAAGGAAGCAGAAAGTGAAAAATGGAAACCCCCTTTGTTTCTCTTGCCTGGTTTGTGTAAGAAAAGAAAAAATTTACATTATGTGGAAGGACACCTTGTGTTGACTCTATTAAAATCCTTATTTCAAGGAATTTTTTTTTTCCTTCTGAAAACATTGTCACTGCAATACTGGCAAGGTCAATGTCAGGTTGGATTTTCTGCTATCCAGGTATCACTTAGGCAAATTAGTTCTGCCAGAGGGGCTAGCTTAAATTCAACACCTAGTTTTCTGAAACCTTTTCCTTCCTGAATCAGCATTTCTTTTGTTCACATGGCATATTCTATCTGTTTCTGCCCTTTCCTTGCTACTCTCATTTTTTAACCACGTCCTCCTCTGATTGACATGCAGAAAGAGATCTGTTTTTAAAATGTTATTATTATTATTAAGGTACTTATTCAAGTCTCATTGCCCACATTTAATTTTCTCTTTCAATGCCCATGTTTTGGGCACCTGCTTGCAGATGGGGACAGGCCAAAGACAGCCTGGGATGTGTGTCCATGGGTGGACCCAGCCTGGGAGACCCATGGACAGGCACAGCAGGGCTGTGAGGAGCTGGAGACCAGTCCTGTGGTGACATCACTGGGAGAGGATCTGATGGGCCCCAGGGGCTGATATGGGGTCCTGGGCCATGGTCAGGTTGGGAGTAGCCCTTGGGAGGCTTGTAACAGAATAAGGAATGTTGAACCTGGAGTAACCATCCAAAGAAACCCCCCAAAAAGTTATTTGGCAACACATCAGACAATAATGGGAGTGGGAGAAAAACTAAGCTCTGTATCTACTGAGAGAAAAATGCAAAGTTTGAAACAATGTATCTTGGAATTTTTTAGCTTTGATGAATTATGATAGTAAATTACATTTAAGAATGCCGCCTTCTAGCAGAAAACAGGCCTTGGATAACTGTATTTGCTGATCACCCACAGGGAATGCTTTATATTTATTTTTTTTTTTTTTTCACCTGAATCAACTTGACTAGCCACATATGTGCAGTCATTTTATGCAAATTCAGCCAAAAACATTTTTAAGCCATAAAATGCAATGCTTAATGAAGAGAACTTAATTATGAGAGCCCTTGGTTATGAGTTTGTGGATTTTATTGAATAAATAATTTCAGTAGGGGAACTATGCAAATATATCCAGCTTTGATCATTACAGAGAAGGATAATTTGCAATATTTTAAAGCCAGGTTTTTTTAATGTTTGATGGTAGGTTTCACTTTGGAATGTATGGAAACTAAAAAATGCTGAGATCTACAGATGAGTTTAATATTTCTGCCTGATGAAATACATTAACTATAATCATAAATGTCACCATTTATGTAGCTCAAATATTACAATCTAACTGCTTTTCATGTTGTCTGTGGGTTATATCTAGCCTCTTTAAAGCAAAAGGATTCTTGATAATACAGCAAATCGACCGAGTGGCACTTTCTGCAGATGGTTCCCCTGTGGAATTAGGGAAGATGCCAAACTCAAGGATTATGAGAAACAATAGGACTCAAAAGGCAGAGTGTTACTGTGAGAAGGAATCCTCTTGCTAGACCTTATGATTCTTTTGATGGGATAACTCCTGAAAGATCTGATACATAATGAATTATAAAATTTAGTCTGATTGTCAGAAACATTGTTTCTATGGATGTTCTTTTCAGCAGCATTTGTTTCTACTGATATTTTTGAAGAAATTTATCAGAGTGGAATAAAATCACCATCCTCTTTGTGATAAAGTTGTCTTTCTGAAGCCAAAGGTATTCAATGTCCGGTATTGCAAACAAATTCTGGAGAACCAAGGACAATACAGTTGCATTGAAAACTTCACTTCATGAAAACAAAACAAAGCAAAACAACCATAAACAAACAACAAAAAACAACCAAAATCCTCCT
This sequence comes from Nesoenas mayeri, assembly GCF_963082525.1. Taxonomy (NCBI): domain Eukaryota; kingdom Metazoa; phylum Chordata; class Aves; order Columbiformes; family Columbidae; genus Nesoenas; species Nesoenas mayeri. Next base: position 179,296,722 of record NC_137541.1, on the reverse strand, counting down.
GATGTGGAGAATTCTTGAACAGGGGTCCTTTTTGGCTAAATATCTTGTTTACCTGCACTCCTCTTTTGTTGTCCTCTCTGTTATGCTGCTGGTAGGAGGCTACTTGGGCTTCTGAACCTGAAACTTGTGTACACCGTAATGTTATGTTTGACCATGTGAGTCTGATTTCTGCTCTTTTAAACTCATGCCTCGCCCATCAACCTGACTGTGTAGGACTGAGAGTGTTATATTTGAACTCAATTTAAAAATATTAGTAGGTTATCTGAGAGTGTTGAAAGGCTGAATCTAATGTTGTAGTTTGCCAGGTGTTCTGTTCTGTTGTACACTGCTTAAAGGAAAAGTCAGTTTTTATGGGCAGCTTTCTTCATATCTCAGCTCACAAAAAATTGAGTTCAAATTAGAGATTCTCTCAGCACTATAGAATTAAGAAACGCTTACATATAGAAATAAAAAAACCCAAAACTACTATGTCTTTTAATCCTTGGAAATTCAGGGGAAAAATTATTTGTATTTGTAATTATTCCAAAGTATTCATATGCATAACAGGATAAAATGAATTAGATGAGTATAAATGGATCAAAATTTATGTGTGATAAATCTAAGACAATAAGCCTTAACTTTCATATTGCATTGCACACGTTACATATGAAAGATGAGTTAATATGTAATCAGGTCTGAATGTGAGAAACAATACATGAACAAGTAGGATTTTATAACTTTTTCTACTGTTGCAGCCATGGCCTATGGCCAGTCCTTTTGCTGGCACAGTGTATGCTGATGTACACCACAAATGTCAGGGCATAACAGACAAACTAAATTCACTTTTATTATCCTTTCTTTGCTTCATCTTTTTTTGAAACACAAGGTAACAGCCATATATAAGTGCCTGTTCAGTGGGTCTCTAACAGGCTACAAACTCAAAGAGATATAGCAGTCTCATTTCCACTCTAGAAAGTGACTGACTTCCCAAATGAAGTTTATGACAGCCGAGACAAAATAAAATTTCATAGCATAGGAGTGGGGAGGAGCAGTGAAAAAGCTTCTGACTTTGTGAGCCCTTTTTTTTTTTTTCCTAAAAAATAACCTTATAATTTGTGTGGTGCACTGCTAAGCACGTGTCCATGGTAAGATTAATGTCTATTCTGAAACCAACAAATTGTTTATTTCCAGAGAAAATAATCAAATCAAGCATGATTACAATAAAATGACAGTAAAAAACAACAACAAAAAAAATATCTTATAGTTTCTTTGAACTTACTTGAATAACTACCTTAAGGAAACATTTCAAAATAGACATGTAAAAGCCAGGAAATGAAGAAGTCAGCAATATGAGCATAAAGCATAACTTCATATATTAACAGGAAAAAAAATGTTCCTTATTAGTTAGAATGTCAAAAAATATATTCCTCAGTTAAAATAGAATTAAAGTGGTATAACTTTTAAAGAAAAAGCTTATTTAAGACAAACTACATATCTTAAATCCTCAAAAAAGATTGTTTCCAGGAGTTTCACAATAATATTTACTTACATGTTTTTATTGGGATGTTTTTAATTCTCCCGATCATATTCCCAGTTCTCATCAACCAAAGAAGGTCCAAATTGCATTTTGAAAGTAGAAAATTTTGTTCATTAACTAAATATTCTGTAATAAATTTAGTAATCAATGTGGCTATTCTGTATAAGCCATGGACATATCAATCTTGACATAAAAAAATTTAAAAAGCAAAGTTCAAGTCAGTAAGTTTTCTGAAATTAAAATTTTCAAATTTATTTTCCATTCAAAATAAGAGCTTCTATAGACATGAGTAAGTAATTCCACGCTCCCTTGTTTTCTTGTTTCTTATTTCTGAGAATATTCAGCCTAATACATTTAGAATGTATAAAATATAGTTAAAAATATATTTGATATGTATATATGTCTAATTATTTCTTTAATATCTATTTCTATATATGTCTGTATTTTACCTGTATAGAAATGTTAAGATAAAACTGATATTTTGAGAACATTAGATTCTAAGGGAGATGAAATAGTGCCATCTGTATACCATCTGAATCACTCAATGGTATTAGTTATGCTTGCAATTGTACTACTTAAAAAAAAAAAATGTACAGGACCTCTATATTTTTTTCTAAATTCAGAAGTCATACAAATATTTGGAAGTTTAAAATATTCCTTCAAATAACGTTTAACAGGTGAGCTAAGGACACAAAAGACAAACCTGTAGAGACGTTTTTAAGAAAAAAGTGATACTTTAATCAATAATATATTATAAAAATAAGCAACTGCATTGAATAGTTTCGCTCTATCTATATGCAAGTAAACATAGCTTTTCATTAATTGTTGGGTGAACTGCAGTCCAAGTACATTCACTATTTTTATGTGGGCACTTACAGGACCTTCATTACCAGAGCAGCTTGATGTTAATACCATTACTCTTAAAATGCCTCTTCGAAGTAGACCTGTTTCATACAAAGAGAAGAACTGGCCAAAACAGAAAGTAAGTAAATTATCCAACATCAGAATGGAAGCTTGTGGCAAAACTCCCATGTTTACCAGTCTTTTGAGACACAGCCTCATGCTGTAGTCACAATTTAATTTTTTACCTGCTTCAGAAAACGCCCCTTCACACATTGCAGAGGTGAAGACTAGCAGTGCTTTTAGAAATCAGATTGGAAAATTTACCATATTTTTAAAATTGTTTCCCATCCTCCTTCTTCCTATATACATTCACTTATTGAAATTTAAATTATTAATGAGGAAAAGACTATTTTAAAGTATTTTCCATTTCAAAAGCCTTTTTAAAGAAGTTTCAAAATTGTTGAAGCACCACATTTTATTATCTTGCAAACAGTGAAAAAAATGCTCATTTGAAGAAAGTGACCTTTAAAAACGTTAATTATAATTAGCAAGTAAAAAGAGAGAAAAACAAAAGAAAATATTTTTCAAAACATTAGATGAAACTATTTGATTAATTCTATCTTGTTCAGAGAGAGAAAGACCACTTTAAATTTTCAAGGTTCTTATTTTAATGGGAAGGCTAAATGTTTACATGTCCATGTTACTTGTGGAATAAGAAAACTATTTCCTATTAATCTTTAATTAAAACTTAAAATCCTATCCAATTCCCTGCCCTGTCTCCACCCCCACCAAGAAAATAAAATATTTTAAGGAAAATAGTCCATAATGCCTACCCTTCCCTTGCTCTAGATTGAATGTCTTGACTAGTTGTTGACTACAAATAAACCAAGAAAGATATCTGCCTAGGAACATGGTATATGCTGGAAACAAATAAATTAACGCTTGATATATATTTCTTTACTGGAGTATATTTGATTAATATATGCTTTTATATATCACTTAAATGGCTTATTTCTTTTTTCACCAGACTGTCACTTTTTCTCTACTGATGTAAGCTATGCACTGACCTATGTAATTGCTACTACATCGCTAAATAGTTGGATATATTAGGATTAGGACCTAAGGTGTTTCTCCAGAGATGCCAACATATCCTGGAGACCGATTAGTTGTGATGGGGCTGTTAATATGGAGTTTTAAATTGCTGAGGTTCCACTTGCTCAAGGAAATTAAAAAGAAAAGACAGTGATTGCAGAGTTGTCAGCATGGGTTCCTACAAAGCTCCTAGATCAATATTGATTTAAAAACTACAGGGAAGAAAACTGTGACAGCACAGCCACTTGGAAATGAAGGGTCATTACAGAAAAAAAGTTTTCCAAATCTATTTTCAAGCCACTTTAAAAATATATTTGATATGTGTATATGTCTACTTATTTCTTTAATATATATTTGTATATATGTCTGTATTTTACCTGTATAGAAATGTAAGTATAAAATCGATATTTTGAAAAAATTAAATTCTAACAGAGGTGACATAGTGCTATCTGTATACTGAGGTATGTGTACACTCTACATTGTATTTGACAATATTTTGTCTTAATGGTAATTTCTTTTGTGCCTTACATGTTCTATTTAAGGTGAATATGCAGTATATGTATATATCACAGAAATACAGTCAAAGCTTAATATCTTGAAGGGTCAAAAATGCACAGAATCAACATCCCATGGAAAAGAGAACATTCAAAATACAAGGTGCATTCAGAACAGGCAAGATCTCCATTAAATGATTATTTGTATTTTGTTCTCTGCTGTAAAGAAACAAATGTTTCCTCATTAACAAGAACAGAGCTAATTTTGTAATTAAGACATGCACATAAAATCACCAAGTCTGTACAAGCACATTGCTGTTTTAAAGTGCTACTAGAGCTTACCTAGGGAAATGTGAGGTCCCTAGAAAGCAGTCGGCTTAGGTATTAATAGCAGTATACAAATATAGCCACTTTATCTTCTTAATCTCCTTGAACAAGTGTAACTTCTGCATTTTAGGACTACAATGCATGAAATGTTATCCTTTGAATGCATATCCATTATTTTATAGTGCACTCATTTTGAAATCTGCATTGTCATGGCTAGACTGCCAAAAGTACCAGGATTAGCTGGTTTGGCTTTTTTCTCATACTTACATGAAACTCAGTTGCACCTTTGAAGTGCAATAGAGACATAGCTTCAGAAATTAAGTCAAAACTCTAGCTTGGAATAGTACCAGACTTTCTCTGAAGTAGTCGTGGAACCACCTTAATCTCAGATGTTGTGAAATTCTGTTGCCATATAATTAGTTTTTGAAAATATAATTAGTTTTCGTAACAGTATGGGATTAAACACTAAATGTTGCATTAATATATCAAAAGTCATTGTGTTTTGCATAGTAAATCAGGATATTTGAGTATTCCTACACCACACAATGCAGTACCATGTAAGGAATGTCCAAACAGCCTAATTTGTATACAAAGAACTGTGCAGTAGAGATATACACTTGAGTCTTGGCAACAGAGTAGCCTCCTAACAGGATTAATTGTCTCTGGCACAGCACAATGTTGGCACAACACTGCTGCTTCTAGTTCCAGATCCAGCTTGTGCTAGGGTAGCTTGAATATCTCTGTATGAGACTGGGTGATGCAGTGTAGATTTTTATGGTTCATGAATCCACTCTTGATTTCTGTATATGAGGGTACAATTTTTTTACATGATGTGACAGCTACACCACTATATTGTACACAATTATAACATATCTATGTATATATACTGAAATTATTTGTCATAGTGGCTGATAATGAGCTTCCATCAGAAACTACTGGGAGAGAATGTTTCACCCAAACATTAACTTCATTAGAAAGATTTGGCAGAATGAATCAGCATAGATTTTTCTAGGAGTGGTTTCAATGAAGACAAGTTGATTTCTCATTTACTTAAAATTGTAAAAATAAAATAAGAATCACATTTTGTTCAATCAACTTCTGTATTCTTAATTATTACAACCTAGTTCGTTTATTATTTGTAACAGGAGCTAATTATAATTTTTCATTTCCCCCCTGCCTGCCTTCCCCCCTTACTCCTCCCCTCCTGGGAACAGCTGGAAAAATACCCTTCCTTAAAAAAAAAGAAAAAAGAAAAAAAAAAGTCTAACAAAATCACAGAGACCATTTTACTGCAGTGGTAAATAAAACACCAACCAAGGCTGTATCTTGTGAATAAAAGGATGGGCATATAAACAAGATTTCTTCAAGCTGTCTGTGTGTAGTCAATCAGAACAGATAAGATAAAAAGTAAGATAACAAGTTAGGTAACTAACTACTCTTTAACGATCTCCAGATGCACTTTTAATCATCTTTAAATATGATGTAGCTATGACATGTATCACATTTACTGTATAGTTGTATTTACCTATACTTTCCTATATATTTAATTAGATATAACACATAGCTTATATCCTATTGACTCAGACTTTAGCTTTTCTCATGTTATGATAGCATCTGCATACGAAAAGTCAGACCTTGACTAGACCTTCATATAAGAACTTGCAATTTATTCCTAGTTATCTTATTGACTGGCCATTATGTTTGGATCAGTCTTCATAAACCTGACTAAACAGCATCATACCCAATTTGCAATGCTGAAGGTAAAGGATTCAAGACTTTCCCTAGTTCAGAGTGTTGGACAGGGGAACAGAGTTGAAGTACATTTCCCCATTATTGATTACTGAATGCCACTAAGGTCTAGTAGCTACACAATTCCTCTGCATATCTGCAGTTGATTAAATTAAGTCTTCCTGCAATTCTTGACAGTAATGAGACATGTGCCTTGCTTTAATCCATAACCCCTAAAAGTAGCATTTTTGTAGTTGCAAATGTTCATCATCAGATAAATACTAATGTGACTTATTCCTTAGTGTGTCTAAGTGGGGCAATTGAATTTGGAAGTGTATATTTTACATTTGCAGCTGGACCTATCTGAACCAATAGTTTTGCTTGTCCTTTTTAGATGCAGAGTGAATTTAGAAATGCAATATGCATATAGTGCTGTTAACAACAGCACAACTGTTTAATTTCTATCTCAGAGGAAGTCATATCAGACAATTATTATTGAGACTATTAAACTCTCAGTGCACAGGAAGGCTAACACAAGCTTGTAAAAGTGGTTACCATATTTTGGATCTTCACCTTGTCTAGATTGTTACTGTCATTTAGTATCCAGCCTCTTCTTTCTCTAATTTTTTTTTTTTTTTTTAAATGCTTTTCATATCAAAACAATTAATTCCACTTCTATTCAGCAAGAAGATAGGCTTTTTTTTCCTGTTTTGATGGTATTGCATGTGTTATGAATTTACATGAGTGACAAATGTCTAGTAATAGGACTATAACATGAAGAAGCACCTGTTCTACTGTGGAATAATACGAGGATAATTTAATACAAATAATCTTCCTAGTGTTAGGAAAACAAATCAAAATACTGTTGCTACCTTGCAGGCTTCTCAAGAAGCACTCTTTAACCTTTTTTAAACGTCTTGTGTTTACTATGCATCAACTTTAAAGATCTAGATAAACAAATTAATTCACCTTTATTCCCTTGAGAAACACTATCGATTTTTATGAAAATGAATTAAACATTCACTATCAATTAAGCTCTGTGTTTGCTTCTTTAGAAGAGCTATCTTCTCACTGAATGAGAAATTTACCTGCCAGCAAACAAAATACACTGTTATACTGTCCACATATTGGCATACATATCGAATAAACAAAACCCAATTACACTTCTGCTTATACTGCATCAAGATTACACATTATGTTCAGACTTCTTTTTTTCAAGGAACAGTACCCAGCTAAATTGCATCATTTATCCTAAAATTCTTTATGGCTTAAATATGTAGAAAATTAAGTTACTGAGAAGCCTGGTCTTGACAAAAAAAAAAAAAACAAAAACAAGAAAATATCAAAAAATATCAAACTTTTCTTGGCTAGATGTGGTTTCCTTTTTTTTTTTTTTTTTTTTTTTTTTTCCTGGACCCACCTTCTCAGAAGATCTGAAGGACTCTTTGGGATAATTTTAAACACCTCTTTCTATTCTTTCTCTTCTTTGATTTACACTATTAAATTTGATCCTACATGACTCTTTTACTCATATTGTGTTTTGAGCAATATTGTATAGAAGTTTGCATGCAAATGAGAAGAACAGTATGACTTTTGAGAGAAGATGATTAATACAAAAAACATGGAAAGAGACAACTTCTTTTCAGAGAAGGAAATAGTAGAAAAATGACACACCTCCTATAGCAGATTATGTGGTAGTGTAACCTCAAGGAGTGACACCTGCAAAGAATAGCTGAAGTAAAATTTCTTGGGGTGAGTATGTACTGAGCATGGACATTATTACCTAGGCTGTTTTCAGAACTGCTAACCTTTACAAATAAATATTTTAGTAAGTAACTTAGATAATTTACTCTTCTGCTTCAACTTATCCTGAACAATCATATTACTCCATTCTATTATCAGCATTTAACCTCTTCTTGTATCTTAATTTGTTCTAGCTATAATTGTTACAGTGTTTATCATTCATCTAAATGTTTCCATTAATTTATAAAGTAATAGAATTAGTAAGTTTTGTATCTTATTTATTCAGTTTTGAGTATTCAGTAACATATCTGCATAGAGACAATTTTACTTGCATTCTTGATTTTTTTTCACTTATTTTAAAATGCTTGATATTTGTCAAAGCAAAGCTGAAGAGACACCATGCAATAATAGAAGTATGGATGTTAATAACAGCCATTATTTCCTTTCCCTATTACCTTCCAACTACTGAAAAAAACAAACAAACAAACAAACAAAAAAACTCAACAAACTCACAAAATCAGTCTTCACCTTATTTGTGGATAAGTCCATTATCACACAGAGGTGTGATCATTGACTGCAGGTTCAAAGATTTTTATTCTCTTTCAGGGTGCCCGAGTAATCACAGACATGACTTGACACTTTTATGTCAGTATCAAGGATCTTCTGCATGCTTAAGAAGAAAATCTGATGAAATTTGAGCTTCTGAAAGATCTCTCTGCAGGAATTATGGAGTTCAATTAGTCTCCTAACTTATTTCTTTCCATTTAGCTCTTAAGTTATGTGAAATCTAATCTGGGTCATCTTATTCTCACAATTAGTTCTTTCTGCCTTATGGATGTGCTCCATTCCTGATTTAATCTATGGGTTCTAGTTGTAAGCATGACTCAGAAAAAAATAATCCTCAGTTTTATTCAGAATTCAAGTACCACAGCTCAAGAAGACACAGAAGATTCCTGCATGTTTATGTTCTTAGATGCTTTCAAATTCTTGGCATTTCATTCAGCTGAGTGTGTACCTCTTGGGAACACCTGTATGCACCTAATTATAATTAGAAAAAAACTTAAGAGAAATCACATTTGTAAATGTAAATAGATAAAGTAAGTAAGCCTTTACAGGAAGATACCGTTTGGCCAGGTAAAGGTTAAAATAGTCTATAAATTATGCAAACATCACTTTTGAGATGTTTAGAAGTATAATCACCAATTTATAGATTTGTAAATTGAGCTGTGATACTCTTGCAAGGGAAGGCAAGATCCACACTTCAGAGGAAGTTAATAAAGTGTTCTATTTCATAGGATATCAATTTAAGGAAGACAAACCTTTGTAAATATGTTTTTGGAGATGAGCTGCCTTCCTGTATACAAGCCACCCTTCCCTTTACAATTGGTTCAAGATTCTCTTATTCTTTGTACTTAAATATGACCGAAGAAGTAGGGGGTGGGGAGCCAAACAAATCAAAGATGCTACTCATGTGTGATCATCTCTATAATGCACAGCTGAGATCCTGCTAAAAGGCATGTTTAGAAAAGCAAAGAAAAAAATATCCAGACATGAGGAGTTACATTAAACATGCTCTTCAGCATTGCTCTTTTTTTCACTTCATAGAATCACATAATGATCAGACACATCTCCTTAAATAAGAATCATGAACATCACCTCTTAATCTTTAGAACATGATTCTGTAGAGTAAAGCATGTATTTTTTTCCCAAGAAGAATCATGTTTAATGAACAGTGAGAAGACAGAGAAATGTGAAGACCATTAACTGCTCAGAAATAAGTTTCCATAGAAGATGATTTTTCAGCTTTTTGCTACATCTCTGTAAAGTTCATTTTATCAAGTTGCAGGAATCAGAGCTTCCAGATAAATGCAGTTGGAATTAGTAAGATAAGAAACAAATGGCTGACAGACCCCAGAGAGAATATTGGTTGGAATTTTTTTTGTTTTTCTTTTAGCTCTTGGAATATCTTTTAGTTATTGAGGGAGTTCAAACTATTGGAATTTTCCTAAAGGCATACTATGTATTTTCCTTATTCCTCAACCCATTGAAATGGCAAAACAATTTCTACAAGGCTTATTTTTTAATATTCAGTAGAATAGGACATTAATCTGTTTAATGTTCATATATTTTGTCATTTATCCACAAAATTTTATTCTTTATGTTTTCTAGGAACCTATTAAAATGTTACTTCTGCCAAAAGAAAGATAAGCATTTGTTTCCAGTGGTTGCCCTATTTCAAATTTAATGTAAGTTGTTAAGCAAATTCAAGTCACTTGTATCTCTAACGAAAGTACACAATGTATTTTGCTAAAATTGTTTGCATTTTTAAATTCAATATATTTGATTAAAATCTTGTTTGCAAAACTGGTAAGCTACATTAAAAACGTATTTGTAGGAAAAAAAAACCCATACGCTTTCCTTAATTTTGTATATTATCTTAGTGATTCTAATACAAGACTGAGAAGGCATGAAGGAATATGCATAAATTAATCCCTATTTAAACACATCATAGAGGGCATACACCTCATTGTGAATAAGAATGTTTAATTGAACCATGGATTGAAGCAAAGTATGCAAAAGTGAACAAATCTAATTACAAACTTTGGGAAAAAATAGATTAATTCCTTCTTATTTTACCATTGGACATAACTAATTGCCCTTATAACATTTAATTGTGTGGTTTGCCTTAAACTCATATAATTTGATGAACTTGTATTTTTCGTAGTCCTTAACATCTTGGCCATATATATAACATTCCAGTTCAACAGTATTAAAAAAAAAAAAAAAAAAAAAATAAATAAATAAAAAATTCACCAACTTTATGAAGGTAACATCCTCTTTGTGTCTAAAATAGAGTAATTTTATCATTATTTTTAATAGTTTTCTGTATTTGCGTCTTTAGAGACATTAAGAGAATTACCTTGCTCCAGGAAAAGCTACTGACTGAAGGAAAAACTAGACAGAGTAGAAAAGATTGACTTTCCCATGCAGTCAATGATTCATTTTTCTAAATGGTTCCGAAGGTTAGTACAGGAGTGATAAAACTGACTTATCCTCCTTCTCCAGTTACTATGTATGACATGATGGGGAAGAATTAGAATATGAAGTACAGAGGTCAGAGTAATAAACCTCATGGTGATCTACTTACTTTTAGCCTTTCACTCCATATATGGAAAACTTAAACTATGTTGTAGTTTCATGTGAAAACATCTCTGCAAATCTGTATACCGGAAAAGAACCAGATAAGTGGCAGTTGGTAGTATATATCCATCACCATGTTTCAGGCTAACACCAATTGGATTTTTGTTAATAATCTTATTACATGACATTATGGGTAGGATATTAGGCCTGATACTCCATTCTATTTGAACAGTTTAAGGTGGAAGGGCTTACTGAGGTTGGATCAGATTACTTCAGAGGTCTCTTCAAATTTAAATTGTCCTATGATTTACAATAAGTGCTTATCAGAAGGAGAAAAAGAGTAGATTTTAATTCCAACTCTATAAAATTTCCAAATCATGCTGTTCATTACCAGAAAAAATAAAAAACAAGAACAACTGAGGAGACAGTTGAGTCTATTTTGGTTATTATTTTTTAAGTTTTTGAAGTCAAGTCTTTAAAGAAGCTCTAACCTAACTTAAATTTGGTATTAATCAATTTGCTACTGTACCTCAGGATGGCTTTTCAAATAGCATAGAATCATAGAATGTCCTGAGTTGGAAGAGATGCACAAGGATCATGGAGTCTAACTCTTGGCCCTGCATATGACAACTCCAGAGTTCACACCATGTGTCTGAGGGCATTGTCCAATCACTTCTTGAATACTGTCAGGTTTAGGGCTGAGACTGAGGAGCCCGTTCCAGTGCTCCACTACCTTCTTAGTGAAGAACCTTTTCCTAATATCCAACCTGAACCTCCCCTGGCACAGCTTCCTGCCATTCCCCTTGCATCCTATCACTGGTCACCAGAGAGAAGACCTCAATGGCTGCCACTCCTCTCCTTGTGAGTAAGCTGTAGACCATGATGAAGTCTCTCCTCAGTCTCCTCTTTTCCAGGCTGAACAAACAAAATTACTTTAGATGCTCCTCATATGGCTTCCCCTCCAAACCCTTCACCAACTTTATGACCCTCTTCTGGACATTCTCCAGTAGCTTTATATCCTTTTTATACTATGGTGCCCCAAACTGCACACAGTACCCCAGGAGAGGCTGCACCAGTGCAAAGTTAGAAGGAGTTAGAAACCTGTGTTTGGACAGGAGATTATGACCTGATGGCAATTACAGACATGGTAGGACAGCTCAAATGACTGGAATGTGGTCATGGATGGCTATGTCCTCTTCAGGAAAGACAGGCCAGTCAGGTGTGGTGGTGGAGTTGCTCTTTACGTGAGAGAGCAACTACAATGTATTCAGTATTGTCGAGGCTCAGATGAGGAGCAAGTTAAGAGTCTATGGGTAAGAATTAAGGGGCAGGCTGGCAGGGGTGATACTATTGTGGGTGTTTATTATAGGCCACCAGATCAGAGTGAGGAAGTTCATGAAGCCTTCTACAGACAGCTGAGAGCAGCCTCACAATCACAGGCCGTGGTTGTTGTGGGGGATTTTAACTTCCCTGATGTTTGCTGGAAGGACTACTCAGCCAGCCAGCCACAGTCCAGGAGGTTCCTCCAGTGCCTTGACGATAACTTTCTGTTGCAAATGGTGGAGGAGCTGACTAGGACAGGGACACCGCTGGACCTCATCCTCACTAACAAGGAATATCTGGTTGAAGTGGCAAAGGGTGAGGGCTGCTTAGTTGCAGAGACCATGAAATGGTGGAGTTCAGGATCTTGCGTGGCAGGAACAGAATATCAAGCAGAATTGCAATCCTGGATTTCAGCAGGGCCAACTTTGGCCTTTTCAAACAATTGCTAGGGGAAATCCCACAGGCTAGGCTGCTTGAAGGTAAAGGGGCCCAAGATAGTTGGTTAGTGTTCAGGGACTGCTTCTACTAGGCTCAAGATCAGAGCATCCTGACATGTAGGAAGTCAAGGAAGGGAGCCAGGAGACCTACGTGTTTAATTAGGGAACTGCTGGGTAAGCTCAAGTGGAAGAGGAGAGTTTATAGATCATGGCAGGAGGGGCTGGCTACTTGGGAAGAATATAAGGCTATTGTCAGAGGGTGTAGGGAGGCAACTAGGAAAGCTAAGGCCTCTCTAGAATTAAACCTGGTGAGAGAGGTCAAAGACAACAGAAAGAGCTTTTTCAAATACATGGCAGATAAAACTAACACCGGAGGTGATGTAGGCCCACTGATGAATGAGGTGGGTGCCCTGGTGACAGAAGATACAGAGAAGGCAGAATTACTGAATGCCTTCTTTGTCTCTGTCTAATCCGCCGGAAGCTGCCCTGAGGAGTCTCGTACCACTGAGGCCCCAGAGGAAGTCAGAACAATGGAGGAGTATGCCTCGGTTGATGAGGACTGGGTTATGGAGCAATTAGGCTATCTGGACATCCATAAATCTGTGGGTCCAGATGGGATGCACTGGCAGGTGCTGAGGGAGCTGGCTAAGGTCATTGCTAGATCATCTTTGCCAAGTCTTGGGAAACGGGACAGGTGCCTGAGGACTGGAGGAAAGCAAACGTCACTCCAGTCTTCAAAAAGGGCAGGAAGAAGGACCCAGGTAACTATAGACTGGTCAGCCTCACCTCCATCCCTGGGAAAGTGATGGAACAACTTATCCTTGGTGCCATCTCAAGGCATATCAAGGATAAGAGGGTCATTAGGGGCAGTCAACATGGCTTCGCCAAGGGGAAGTTGTGCTTGACTGACCTCATCACGTTTTATTAATAATTTTATTAATAATACCTCATTAATGTTTACAAATATATAAAGGTTGAGTGTCACAAGAATGGAGCCAGGCTCTTCTTGGTGACAACCAATGGTAGGACAAGGGGTAATGGGTTCAAACTGGAACACAAGAGGTTCCAGTTAAATTTGAGAAAAAACTTCTTCTCAGTGAGGGTGCCAGAGCACTGGAACAGGCTGCCCAGGTAGGTTGTGGAGTCTCCTACTCTGGAGACATTCAAAACCCACCTGGACACATTCCTGTGTAGCCTCATCTAAGTGTTCCTGCTCCAGCGGGGGGATTGAACTAGATGATCTTTTGAGGTTCCTTCCAATCCCTGACTTTCTGTGATTCTGTGATTCTGTGAAAGTAGAGAGGGACAATCACCTCCCTGACCGGCTGGCAATGTTGTGTTTGATGCACCAGATGACATGGTTGGCTCTCTTGTCTCCCAGGGCACACTGTTGGCTCATGTTCAGCTTAGCATTGACCAGAACACCAAGATCCCTCTCCTTGGAGCTGCTCTTGAGCCTCTCATTCCCCCATCTGTATGCACAGCCATCCATGCTGTGTCCAAGGTGTAAAATCTGGCACTTGCCCTTGTTAAACTTCATGTGGTTGGTGATTGCCCAGTTCTCCAGTTTGTCCAGATCCATCTGCAGGGCCTTTCTGCCCTAGAAAGGGTCAACATTTTCTCCCAATTTTGTGTCATTGGCAAACTTATTTAGTATTCTCTCAAGTCCTGTGTCCAGGTCATTTGTGAAGACATTGAAGAGAGCTGCCCCTCTGATTCCTGTGGAACCCTGCTAGTGACCGGTTACCAGCCAAATATAACCCCATTTGTTAGAATCCTTTGAGCCTGGCCCATCAGCCAGTTGCTCACCCACTGCATTATGTGTTTATTCAGCTGTATGCTGGACATCTTGTCCAGGAGGACACTATAAGAGACAGTATTGAAGGCTTTATTGAAATCCAAAAAATATCACATCAACAGGCTTCCCTTGGTCACCCAGGCAGGTAAGAAATCATAGAAAGAAATTAAGTTGGTGGAACAAGAATTTCCCCTCATTAACCTGTGCTGGCTGGAACAAATGATTGTGCTGCCATTCAGATGTTTTTCAATAACTCCCAGAACAATCTTCTCCATGATTTTGCCAGGGACAGAAGTGAAGCTGATAGGCCTGTAGTTGCCAAGGTCATCCCTGTTGCCCTTTCTGAAGACTGGGACATTTGCCAGCTTCCAGTCAACCAGGACCTCTCCACATTCCCAGGAGCACTGAAAATCATGGAGAGAAGTCTCGGTATGACATCAGCTAGCTCTTTAAGTACCCTTGGATGAATCCCATCACGCTCCATTGACTTGTAGGGATCCAGCTGAAGTAGAAAATCCTGTACAAGTTCAGTAACTTGAAAACAGTGTGAAGGTGTAATTTATTTTTCACAGAATTCAACAATGTATTTTTTTCAAGCTTACTTTAGTGGAGTATTCTCCCTCACAGTTGGTTATTTTTTCTCAGATTTTTATGAACACATAAATGCAAGCTCATCAGGAACTACTCTTTTTTTACAGCAGTAATTATGATGGGAACTATTAGATCAGTCCTACAAAAAATACAAAATATCATGTTCTTCTCTGTTTCTATAATTCATTATATAAATAATTTGATAAGAAATTGAGGTTGTTCTTCATTACAGCAAATATTTTCATGAAGAGAGAAAAACTTTAAATTTTGAATTGCAGCACATAAACTTTAATTAGTGACCCAAGAGAACAAGTACAGCTGAATAAAAACAAACTAAAATTAGTAACAGGCTAACAGCTTGTCCATCTCCTTGGGCCACATGTGGCTGTCAGATGATGTAATGTTTGGTGACAGACAAATTTTGATCCTCTTTCTTCCTTTTAAATTCTGTTCACTGAGAGAAGTTAACAATTTCATCAGTATCATCAGCAACAGAATCACTTGAATACAGAAGCTATTCCTAATTTTACAAATTAGGAATAAGAAATGTTTGTGATTCAATATTCTTAATCTGATACCAGATGCAGGTTGTAGTAAAGGTAAAAAGTCAATGCTGATTTCATGACTTAATTGCTTATTATCATCTATCCTGACTTATATTCTGGATCAGAAAACCTGCCTTTATGATATACCTTACTGGGAAAAAATAAACAAACAAACAAGAAAATCTAACAGTTGTTCTTCAAATATTACCTCATTAAAAATCCATCATTTGATTCATTTTCTTCAGTAAAATTTAGACAATATTTCTACATATGTACTTTTGTTATGGGAACATCTGAATTTTCAGATCAGAGAACTAATACCAAAAAATCACCTTCAACTTATTTTATCCAGTTGTTTGGTCTGTTGCCTTCTGATATTTCTCTGTTTATGTCTGATTGTGTTCCTCCTTCTGAGATCCTTGCATACTGAAAAAATGTCCTCTTATAATAAATATGGTATTTCAAGTGAACTCAGTCAAAACAATGCTCTTTGACTTTGTGTCACCTGTACTGCAGATTATAGCTGTCTTTTTCATCATAGGAAAACTCAGAAGTAGGAAAGCTTTTTTTTTTTTTTAAATGTGATAAATATTATCTATTATTATTCCTATTTATATCAAGGCAGGTTCTGTTGTGCAAAGAATAGAGTACAATAGAGTTACTGAACTCTGTCTTTCTACACATCTGTGTCCTTCACTTCCATCTTCCACTGTAAATATCTCTCAGCCTTGCTCCTACTCCTTTCACATATGTCACTTTCAATGACAAAATATGGCATGTTTGTGGCATGTCTAAAATTGTATGCATGCCTGCTGGTTATCTGGTCCCTGCCAAATGGACTACATGATAGCTGAGCTCTGCTAGTCTCTTCTTCAGTGTAGATATATAAGCAATGAAATTTACTAATTTGGATTGCTCTTCTCTACTCAACTAAAAATGGCTAGTGCAATTGTTTCTGATACTTTTCTTCCTGCCAGATTTTATATTTACTGATCAGTAGTTAAAAATACTTACGTATATATATATATAATTTTGGATTGGATGTACATATATATGAAAGCAGGAAGAAGGCTGACTAGATGGACATAAAAAGGACTGGAGGAACACACAGAGAGCATGATAAGGGATTTTTATTTTATTTGGAATTTGAGATGAAGAAATTTTCGTATCTATAGACATATAGTCCTGATTCTGAAAATTCATACGTCTGTGCTTAATATACTTATTGTGAGTGGTCCTATTAATGTATAAATTTCATAAGGGCCTTAAGGTCTTACTAATTCCTACCTTCTTCTTACTTTTAGAATGTTTATAAGTGTTACATAGCTAACACATTTTTAAAATCTTACTGGCTCCTTAGCTTAATCTTTTGCTCCCAGAGGAGCAGAAATTTTTTAAAGGAGGCAAGGATTTGGATGCCTAACTCTTCTTGAAGTCAAAGAAGGCTGGAAAATAAACTGTATGTTTCTCCAATCTATGTACTTCAGAAAATGGCTCTGAAGTGCCCAGGTTATTAAAATATTTGACACTCTAGCCAAAAGGCTTCAACATACTTTTTGAAGTTAAGCTCATACGTATAAAAGAATCAAGAATAATTTTTCTTTCTGATCCTACATTCTGTGACTACAGTTATTATATGAAAATAGCCAATGAAACAACACTGCAGATCCCTCTAGAAAAAATATATGATTTTTAATACTCAGGTTAATGACCTGTGAAATGTCAATTAAAGCTTTACCTATCTATGGCTATAGTGAATTTTGTATTTTAGCTTAAGGAAGAACTGATTAAGAGTACACTTACATTTTTTATTGCACAACATAATAAAATTCATTACTGTGGTAATATCCTCCTTCTTCACAGAGAATGCATTATTCATACATACCCGATACCAGGCTAAAACACATGAAAATCACATCTTGCCAAGACTATACCATGACTATAGTCAGAGCAAGACTAGTAGACTAAATATTATGAGTCATGGTATAGTGCTTTAATCTCATATTATAAATATATTTATACATTTAAGGTTAATTTTTAAAATAGAATATAAAGTTAGATCTGTTTTCCTGAGAAACAGAGCTTAAAGTTGTTTTCTCCCAAATACTGTCCAGTGGAAGCTGGCTCCTCCTCTTTCAGGCAACCAAATAGTCGTGCTCTTTTACACCTCCAACGAAACAGATTTTCTCTCTTTTTTTTTTTTCTTTTTTTTTTTTCCTTGTATTTGAATTCCTAATAGTTTTGAAAATGCAACTGAATGTAGCTTTAAGTGCAAGTTAGGTATTTGCTATTCAGATCTCTCCATAATTAACAACACTCACAATTGTTCAGTACTAGATCTACTGGCAGATTGGCAAGTAATCACTGCAGGTCTTTTTCCAACATTCCAACTAAATTTTCTGAATCTCAGCATATTTTATCTACTTCCAAGATTCTGGTTTAAATTACATTCATGTAAGAAAACTTTATGAATAACATGAATGTCCAAACTCAATTGCAGTTACTTGATTTATCTAAGACTTTACCAACTGTTCACCTAAAGATCTCTGTAATCAGTAATGAGGGAGATGTGTGCCCTTCAGAAGAAACCTTAAATCACATGGTTTGGAATTCTGCCTTGTGTGACTCTATGAAGGCTAAGTGTAAAGCAAAGACATTGGAGTAAAAATCTGATTTATATGGAAATTAGACATTTTGAATGTTGTCCATTCTTTTAGTATCCTCTCAGATGTCTCAAGTGCATGCAAATGTTTGCTTATCCTTATCCATCCACAGAAGTGACAAATTTCCCCCCTTTTTTTAACTGAAGGGAAGACTCTCAACCTATGCATTACACATCAAGAAATTTCTCAGTAAATACAAAACTTGCATGAAAAGAGAGTTTGAAGAGTACTTTATGTTCATTCAAGATATTTATATCTTTTATATAATATATTATTATGATCTAATGGCACAGTATGTAGAATATGAAGCATTATTGAAGAATCTGCTAATGACCCCCCCCTAGCAAATGCTATGTATACATCTGCATTTTTCATGTCCTCCCTTAGATACAACCAATTCTACAGAATTTGTTCTGTATTTTGTAGGAAGAATAAATAACCTAATAAAATTTATTGATGACAACAAATTTTGAAACAGATCTAGATTTTTTCTTCAAGACCAAATCTAAAATCTGATGAGAATACAGAAGTCAGAATGTATTTATTCAGCTATACTATTGAGATATAAGAGCAAAACCAACATATCGTTATCACAATATAGACTCCACAATAAATAAATATTTTTAAAATGAACAGACTATTGAGTTGTATTAATTGCATTAACTACTTACCTAATTATTACTTGTGAAATACTGGTAGCTCTTTCTTTCAAAAGAGAGTAGGGGGAAACAAGCTTCACATAATTTTATAGCTGTGCCTAGAGGTATAAGTTTAACAAATGAGTGGCAATTTTCAGAAAAAAAATAAGTCACTTAAAGGCTCAAAACTTCTTTCCAAACCTACCTTAGATTTATGGTCCCAAGGATAGTAACTTCAGTGCCTTCATGAAAGATATCTAACCTTTTTTCTTACACAATGGTTAGATTTATACCAAAGAAAGGCATCCATAAAACCTAGGAATGTGGATATACCTAAACAAGCCAAGAATATGAGGCAGAACAAGTTCAAATTTGGTGGTGGGACAGTGGCCTTGGGAGCTAACAGCCTTAGTTAGGACTGGGTGATGTTATATGCACCTAACACCATGAGAGACAGCATGTTCTCCTGGACATGTTTGACTCACTAATCATAGTGCGTTATGTCATAGTGTCGTATTATTGGCAAAGTATGCATCAGACTTTTAGTCACAGAATATTCTATACCTTGTATACTATTAACTTATATGATAAAAAGTGAATCACAGTAAACACAAAGATGAGGGAGGATCAGAAGAACAGTGATGGATAGAGGATCAATAGTAACCTAATCAGGGAAAAGAAAGAACCATGACTCAACTATTTCCTACAGCCATCAAATGAAAAAAATTAGACCGTGATTCTTCCAGTGGAATCCATCAGGATGAACCAGATAAATGAAAGAGGAATACCAAGGTGAGCTGAAAACAAAAAGGAAATCAGGGGCAAAAAGATGTAAAAGGAGGACAGTCAAGTGTAAACAGGTTGTTATTGACTGGTTTGACTGAGTCCTGTGCTTGATAGCCACAATAAGTCCTATATTGTCCTGAAATCCTGTTTCTCTCTCTGGGTGACCTCTCTATCCTGAGAGGGAGGGAGAGAGTTTATGTGTACATGTGTGTGAATATACTACATCAGTGGCCTTCCGTTCTTACCGGCAGGAATGGAACAGCTCAGACCACCCATGTTTACATATCGTTCTTTGCATAAGTACTGTGGGTATTTTCTGTAGTTAGTTATTTATTTAAACATAGAACATTTTCATCTCTTTCTCTCTTTATTGTATTTGTTCACATTTCTGAAATACAACTTTTGTGGCCTATCATGATTGTTAGTGTTCCTTAATGGCAAACAAATTATTTTATTTCTTTCAATGTGATGGTTGTTTGTGGTTTGGTTTGGTTTGGTTTGGTTTATTTTTTAATTCTAGTCATGGATTTACTGATTCCTTCAGAGATCCAAACCACTGTGATCACTCCATGACCATAGACAGACAATCTGACCCTCTTTTTTGAATGCTAGATTGACCAGAAGAACTGCAGTAGAGCCATGGGACATGGTATTTTCCCCAGTACCATGACTCTGCACTCACCAGCTTTTCAAGTGAATTTGACAAGGTGTTATATTGCATTTAGACCACTCTCTGAAATGTGCTCAATGTACCAGTAAAAATAGGATAGTGTTGCACACTCAGAGCATAAATTCATATACATTATTCTAGAAGAGTACATTTTTAGAATAAAAATAGATAAATCATATGTAAATCATAGACTAAGAGATGGTGAAAGCCTTCATGAGAAAATAACTGAGGCATTAGAACCTGTACGGACCACAACAGAAGTATTAAGTAAAAGTTATAATTGGGAAACTGGGAATCTAGAGAGTTGGCCCAAGTAGATAAGACATCCTTAACTTTTGGGGAGGAAATGGAAGTGCAACTTGTTTCTACATTGTGTAGTGCAGTAAGTATCTTATAGTTCTTCATTTTTTTTTTCTGTTATGTTATGTTGCTTAAGTAGCATCTTGTATACTGATAAGACACAGCATAATATGATTTAATATGACAGTTACAGCTTAGTAGAAAACCTATTTTGAATCAGATACTTACCATTAATTTCAGCCATGAGTATCTGAGCTGATTTACTGAGTATGACAGGACTGGATGTTTGTGAATTGCAGGTCCTTGTGGGTAGCTTTGACAATCCATGAACAGTAAGTCATTCCTGTATTCCCATCCTTTGAAGCCACTCATGGTGCACTCGACAACATTTGTGCCCTACCTATTAGCTTAGATAATTGTGGAGTTTATAAGACAGAGATAATAAATAAACTAACACCAGTATTGAGCATGAGATCCGTGAGATTAAATGAAACTTTCCCTGTGCTGCCAGGAGAGATATGAAAAAACATAATGATGCCAAGACTAATTGTCCTGGAGATCTTTAGAAATAGGTGTAAGGTCCCAGTACTCTAGACTGATTACCTTTCACAACAACTATAATGGACCCTGGAGGTTTTATTAGCGTTAAAGACATTACAGGTTTTTCTCATGTTAAAACATGAGGGTGATGGGAAACTAAAGATCCCCATAGTGGTCTGTGTTTTTTGTTGCTGTTGTTGTTTTTTTTTGAGGGGGGTTGGTTTGTGTGCTCGTTTTTTTGTTTGTTTGTTTCTGAAATGGAGGGAGAAAAAGAGAGGACTACTTTTCTTTTTCTTTTATTCTTTTTTTTTTTTTCCTACAAAAACCTTGAAACAGCACTATATCCTGTAACACCACTTTCTGCAGAAGTTGGATTTTCTCCAAGGATTGCTGGTACTGACCTAAGACAAATGTGCTTTTTCCCCCTGAGTTCTGTTGACTGAACAGTACCATTGACTTATATACTACAAAAAAAAAAAAAAAAAAAAAAAAAGATATGATTTCTGGATATCACAACCTTTTCCCACTATTTTGAATGCCCATTTTAAAGAATGGATTCATTTTTTGGGGACAGAACCACTTATATTTTAAAAGATGGCAGGAGACCTTATTGCATCTGGATTCAATATATGCAAAATGAATCTAGAATATAAAATGCCATTTCTGGGTTTGTCTACAAGGAGCTCTTCTTCCTCTATTATTTGTTCCACATATGAAATAATGGATTTCTAGTAATCACCACCTGAAT
The DNA here is from genome assembly GCF_963082525.1 of Nesoenas mayeri. Classification (NCBI taxonomy): domain Eukaryota; kingdom Metazoa; phylum Chordata; class Aves; order Columbiformes; family Columbidae; genus Nesoenas; species Nesoenas mayeri. The sequence goes on along the minus strand of NC_137541.1, from coordinate 179,274,799 downwards.
TCTTTTGTGTTCTTATTGCTACTCTCTAATGTATTTCTTTGCTTTGTTGTATAGATGTGCTCAAATTTTAATGCGAAGTTTGCAAATCTCCTATTTAAGGTTAAAAAATAATCCAAGTTATAGGTAATCCACATCTGGAAGTAGTACCAAGTTAGACACAGAGGATGATATTTTACTTTGTCACGTATCCCATCGTCTAAAACTAATCAACATTATTAAATACTACATTTCTTACTTTAGTTATTTAATTTAATGTTATTTTCTGCCCAGGGATATTCACTGTATGTAAGGAATACATCTCTAATGGACTAGTATGCAGATTAGCTACCTGCAGATTATGGACACGTATGCAGATTAGTCCACAGGTGTTCCATGTGGACATAGACCGACATCCTGATAGCTCAACCAAGGAAAACGAAAATGGCCAAATCTAATGAACTAATAAGTTCATAGAGTAAGGAGGAACCAGCAAGAACTTCCTTTGATAAGAGTCCTGGAAATTATAAAATAAATCTCTCACAAGCTGCTTTTAGGGGAACAGAATTGAAAGAATGTTGCTACAGATAAAGAGGATAAGGGGAGGGGAAGAAAAATTGTATTCTGTGATACAAATGACATACAGAAAAAAAAACCCAAAAAACATAAAGCATCCAGAAATACCTAAATGACTTGCTATTCTCCAAGAGGGTGGTTTGATAGTAAACAGAAATTAATTTAAGTGTTGTGACATGAGTAGGTGTTGTATATTTAATACACATAACTGTACTTTTGTCCTATATAAAGAAAATACAATATTTTTTTAATACAGCCTTTCAAAGTCTCTATGTCCCTTTATATTTGTTGTTATGCTCCCCAAAAGAACAAATAAATCTAAAATCTAGCCAGCACAATTGATGAATCTAGACTGCAGAAGAATTAGGAGCTCCAGAAAAAATTAGAATTAGGATTAGGATTGGTTTGAAAAGGCAGTGGAGCTTCCACAATTATGAAGAAGTTACAGTCCAGAGTGTCTGCATCCAGAAACCTTGAATCATAGAATCATAGAGTAGTTTGGGTTGGAAAGAACATTCAATGGTCATCTAGTCCAACTTCCCTGTAATGAGCAGGAACGTCTTCAACTAGGTCAGGTTTCTCAGAGCCCCATCCATCCTGGCCTTGAATGTTTCCAAGGTTGGGGCATCTATAGCATCTGTGGGCAACTTGTTCAATTGTTTCACCATTCTCATAGTAAAAAAAAAAAATCTTCCAAATATGTAGTGTGAATCTACCCTCTTTTAGTTTAAAACCATTTGTGCTTGTTCTACAGCCACAGGCCCTACTGAGAAGTCTGTCCCCATATTTTTTATAAGACTGCTTTTAGTGTTGAAAGACCACAATAAGGTCTCCCCAGAACATTCTCTTCTCCAGGCTGAACAACCCCAGCTTTCTCAGTCTGTCTGAGAAAAAGATACCTCACGATAGGAGAGGTGTTCCATGCCTTTTTGTGACCTTCCTCTGGACCCTCTCCAACAAGTCTCTCAGATCTATATAAGTACTCAGCTGAGTTATCCAATAAACAGGTAAAGCAGACCAGATGCAAGACAGGAAAAAGAAAAATATTCATGTAGGGAGTTATGTTACAATCCTTCTTCAGTATTTTTTACCTTGGACTGTTATGTTTCAGAAGACCTTGCAAGTTGCTGACAATGTTCCAAGCTGAGATAGACCCCAGGTAAGCTCAGGCTGCATTATTTCTAAAATAACTTGCTACACTGAGTGAAGGGGGATTTTCTACACAAGTGCGACGGATTTTGTGGTCCAGGTGCAGATAATTTTTCTACTGGGCCTTAGATTTAGTGAAAGTTTGACAAGCCTGAGATAATTCAAACAAAATATTTCAGCCTAAATGAACTAACAGTTTTAGTGTAACTGTGATAGCAGAAGGTGTACTTTCTAGTTTAAGTCCGTCTCTTTATTTACTCTCCTCTGAAGAAATCTAGAGAAATAAGGCAGGAAACTCTTCAAGCTTTAATTATAAAGTCAATGACAAAATTGACAGAGAGAAGAGTAAAATTCAGTTGTTCTATCATTGCTATGGACTCACAACTTTTCCCCCTCCTGATTATTTTCATGCTCTGAAAATAAAATAATTCAATCTTTACATACAAAACCACAATTATTAGCAGCTTTCAGGCTTACTTCCTAGCACAAGTCATGGACAAAATTAAATAACAGCGAGATCATACACTTTTCTATGCAATCCTATTTAACATCTTCATTTACAGCTCACCGATATCTATTACTCTGCTGAGTATGATACTACTTATGTATGTTTGTTTACATACAAAGTCTTTTTGTTTAGGTGGTCCACTGTACCTACCACTGAGGGTCATGATCTAGAGAAGATTTTTCCCCACCTCAAATACCAGTCTTTAACAGCTGAACAGGAGTCTAGGAGTCAACTGGCTTTAGCTGCTCCTCCCCTCCCCCTTCATGTCTCCACCTTGCTGAGATACGAAGGAGACTGGTTTGGTGCATCTCAACCAGAACATAAGTTCCACTCCAATTTTTGTTGAATAGTAATAGCAATAAAATCAAGGGAATGGTGAAAGAAAAAAAAAAAAAAAAAAAGAGCAACAAACACACTAGGGGTTTAAAATTGCTATTGTATTTTATGTTTTATGGCAATTACATTGTGCTTTCATATTCTAGTAGGAACAAAGTCATGGAAATATTTTATCAGTTATCCCATATTACATTAGTATCAAAATCAGAAAACCTGATTTACAGAGCTGAAAGCTTTTAAAAATCAGTATATCCTAGTAAATTCCCTTTGTCTATCATATTAAATATGTAATTTGTTGTGACTGACAAATTCCTTTTGGTTTAATCTTTCAGGAATTTAGGAGCTCAGAAGAAAATGTATTTGAGCTCAACATTGCGAGTCAAAAGATTGTCCACATTAACATAAGGAATACGAATAAAAATGCTGCAAGATTTTCATTAAATGTTAAAAACCTCTATTCATCTGTAAAGAATAGATGTGCTGTACCTTCCAGACACTTGGCTTTGATGAAAGCTACATCTCAAGTTCTGTCACAGGTTAATGTTTGGACTGCAGTAGGGGGAGGGATTAATAGACCCACTGGAGATTACAGATATGTCAACTTTGTTCTCTTCAACCTCACAGCAACCTTATAAACAGGATAAAAGCAAGGTTCATGTTTTTTAATGGTCAGTGGAGCACACATTGATTTATAAATCTCCAAGAGTTGTTTTCTTGGTTAGTGTTCTTAATGCACTGACTTTTATGACCTGGATCAATTCACTCTATTTTTTAAAAGTGGGAAGTACAGGAAGTCCTTGTATTTTCTTAGATGAGGTTGTTAGAGTAGATAAAAAACAAGATAGAAATAAGAAATTTGCAGGTTTAACATACAATATTGTGCCACAAATTTAAATTAATATTTTATTGCTGGTAAACAGAAACTCTTGTTATATGCTATGAGTACTTAACGGGTTGGTTTGTAGAAACATATATACATTTGCTGGGGAACAGAAAGCAGAAACTATCTTTAAGAAGTCTTAAGTCATATAAAGGATATAATATCATATAATCATTTAGGTTGAAAAAGACCTTTAAGATTAAGTCCAACTGTTACCTAGCACTGCCAAGTCTACCACTAAACCATGTTTGTAAACACCACACCTACATGTCTTTTAAACACCTCCAGGGATGGTGATTCAACCACTTCCCTGGGAAGCCTTTTTCAGTGTTTCACAACCCTTTACATGAAGGATTTTTTTCCTAATATCCAATCTGAACCTTCCCTGGTGCAACTTGAGGTCATTTCTTCTCATCCTATCACTTTTTACTTGGGAGAAGAGGCCAACACCCTCCATGCTACAACCTCCCTTCAGGTAGTTGTAGGGAGTGTTAAGGTCTCCCCTCAGCCTCCTTTTCTTCAGGCTAAATAACCCCAGTTCCCTCAGCCACTCCCCGTAAGACTTGTGCTCCAGACCCTCCACCAGCTTCGTTGCACTTAGAAGTCACTCCAGCACCTCAATGTCTTACTTGTAGTGAGGGCCCCAAACCAGACACAGCACTTGAGGTGCAGCCTCATCAGTGCGGAGTACAGGAGGATGATCACTTCCCTATCACACTATTTGTGATACAAACCAGGATGCTGATAGCCTTCTTGGCCACCTGGGCACACTGCTGACTCACATTCAGCCAGCTGTCGACCACCACCCCCTTTACTGCCAGACAGTTTTCCAGATACTCTTGCCTAAACCTGTAGCACTGCATGAGGTTGTTGTGGCCCAAGTGCAGACCTGACAATTGGCGTTGTTGAAACTCATACAATTGGCCCCAGTCCATTGATCCAGCTGGTCCAGATCCCTCTATAGGTCCTTCGTACCGTCAAACAGATGAACACTTCCACCCAGCTCGGTGTCATCTGCAAACTTACTGAGGGTGCACTCGATCCCCTCATACAGATAACTGATAAAGATAGGGAACACCATTTGTAACTGGCCACCAGATAGATTTAACTCCATTCACCACAACTCATTGGGCCTGGCCATCCAGATAGGTTTTTACCCAGTGAAGAGTAGGCCCGTCCAGGCCATAAGCAGCCATTTTCTCCAGGAGAATGCTGTGGGAAACAGTGTCAAAGGCTTTGCTGAAATTTAAGTATACAACATCCACAGCCTTTTTCTCATCCACTAAGCACGTCACCTTGTCATAGAAAGAGATTAGGTGGGTTAAGCAGGACCTGCCTTTCATAAACCCATGCTGACTGGGCCTGATGGCTTGGTTGTCCTGTATGTGCCACATGATGGCACTCAGGATGATCTGCTCCGTAATATTCCCTGACACGAAGGTCAGATGGGCAGGCCTGTAATTCTCTGGATTCTCCTTCCAATCTTTGTTGTAGATGGGCATCATATTTGCCAACTTCCAGTCAACTGGGATCTCCCCAGTTAGCCAGGACTGCTGATAAATGATGGAAAGTGACTTGGTGAGCACCTCCACCAGCTTCCTCAGAACCCTTGGGTAGATCCCAGATGCCCCCATAGACATGTGTATCCAAGTGTTGTAGAAGTTCTGTAACCATTTTCCCTTGGATTATAGGGGCTTCATTCTACTCCCTGTCCTTGTCTTCTGGTTCAGGGCACTGGGTACCCAAAGACTAAATAATCTTATTAAAAACTGAGGTAAAGTAGGCATTAAGTATCTCAGCCTTTTCCTCATCCTTTGTCACTATATTTCACTCTACATCCAATAAAGCATGGAGATTCTCCTTAGCCCTCCTTTTGTTGCTAATGTATTTATAGAAACAGCTTTTGTTGCCTTTTACATAGTAGCAAGATTAAGTCCTATTTGAGCTTTGGCCCTTTTAATTTTCTCTCTGTATAACCTCACAACATCCTTGTAGCCCTCCTGCATTGCCTGCCCCTTCTTCCAAAGCTCATAAACTCACCTTTTTTCCTGAGTTCAAGCCAAAGCTCTCTGTTCTTCCAGGTCAGTCTTCACCCCTGCTGGCTTGTCTTTCAGCACATGAGGATGACCTACTCCTGTGTCTTTAATATCTCTTTCTTGAAGAATGTTCAGCCATCTTGGGCTCCTTTGATCTTCAGGACTGCCTCTTAGAAGACCCTGTCAACCAGTCTCCAAAACAGGCCAAAGTCCACATTCCGGAAGTCCAAGATAGCAGTTCTGCTGACCCTACTCCTTATTTCTCTGAGAATCAAAAACTCCATCATTTCATGATTGCTATGCTCAAGACAGCCTCCAGCCACCACATTGCCCATGAGTCCTTCTCTGTTTATGAACAAGGTTCAGTTTGAGTCCAATTTTTCTCTGGATTTTGAATAAATTCAATAAGTCTTGGAACTTTTTAGTATTGCTTATCTGCATCATTACTATTGTTTATTTACATCTTGATTAGTGATGTTTATGGATTTCCTTCTAGAGCACAAACAATTATTGATGTGTCATTCTATGTCACTGGGACAAGAATATTTCCAAAGAAGATTTGACTGTCTGGAAGTTGTCATTTATTTACCCATTTGTTAGTAAAAGAGTATATCTGGACTACCTAAGGCCTTTTGCTTAATTTCATTTTTGTGATTTCTGTTTAATGCCCCCCTTTTACTATTGCAGAGATGTTATTTTGAATTTCCAGATGGTGTCCCTACGAGGGTTCACAGAAATTCTAAGTTTCTTAATATATCATCTTGAAAGCTAACATAAACTTCTTTCATCCTAACATTATGAGGACTGAGTAGAAGTATTTCTGATGATATACTATCAGAGAAGATGAGCCAGGTATTAAGCGGGAAATCCTAGGACCAGGAGGCCCTGTCCCATAGAAGCCAGCAAGGTGAACAGGGCAGTCTCAGGGAAGGTGGCCAGGACCAACTAAAAGTCCAGATCATAGGAACATTTCATAGTGATGAGCCAGGACTGAGAACAAATTGAAAAGCCAGTCCATAGGTCAGAACTAGGATCAGGTCTGATGGTGGCCAGGCAAGTTCACAGTGACAATGGAGGCTGATGTCAGACCAGGAATTCAGTGGATGAGTCGGAGTCTGGATCTAGGGATTCTATGATCAGGCAGGACAAGGCTGTGACAGAGCTAGAGACCAGTGTTCCTCTGGCATTGCTGATGCAGGGCCTGTTCTCTCTGGTCTGACCTGCAATAGGCCTCCTGGTTTCATGGGTAGGGTGTGGAGAGGTCCTTGATGAGACTGGGCAGAGGCAATAAGGCCTATAATGCCTTTAGGACTCTAACATATACATAGGGAACAAGAATCATGAAAACTAACTTCAGAATGCATTATGTTTCATGAGTTAGTTTCATTTGTTAGGAAGAAGTGAGAATTTTCGGAGTCTGGGTGAGGAAAATTATGATTGAGTGGGGCCCATTCATAGCCAAATTTGACACTAGTCTTCCATACACTGGATGAATTTTCAAATGTCTCAAGAAGGTCAGTAAAGCACTTGTTTATGTTTGCTAGGGAACATTTTTAATCTACATTAATACAAGGAAAATATAGGAAAATATTCAATATACTTTCTGTTCATATAGTGGGTGCATGGGCTTATCATGTGCAATATGGTGATCTCTAGTAACACCCCTTATAGTCAACAAACCAGAGCCCTGCATTTTAAAAGGGAATTCTACCTGCTTCTTGTAGAAGCTTTTCTAGCAGTGATCTCAAACTATTAATTATAATATATACAATACACTTTGCTCATTGACCTGCCTTGAATATTAAAGAATTTCCTCTAATCAGGCAAAGAAATAAAATAAAAAAATAAATGCAAGGATAAGCCAAGTCTCTTGGCATTGTATTCACCAGGTATCTTATTTGGATGGTATATTTTAAGCTATTCTTTAAATTTGCAGCAAGTCATTAAAAACAAAGCCAGAGGTTCACCAGGACTCTCTGTCTATCCATTCTGAATTTGTTAACTGTTTAATTTATTTCCATATTATTTCTGTATTTCCATCCTATAGTCTCCTTATTAAAATTCTCATATCACAAGGAACAACTCTCTAGCTAAGTTGAATTAAACAAAGTGAGAGTTATACTTTGCTCTTACCAGAAGAGGTCCGACCTGCAACTCAGCATTTTTATGCCTATGCTACGAAGGAAGTTCTAATATATGGTGCACTCCAGAGAGGCATGGTGATAAATCTTCATAGTTTGTTACTTTTATTCTTTTCTCCTTCAGTAATCTTAAAAACTACTTTTACTTAATAAGTAGAATAGATATCATCTAAAAATTAGATCTATGTTGGAAAAAGCATAGGTTGTATTCACTATATTGAGACTATGTTTGTTGTCTCATGCTTTAGAATGACATGAGAAGCATACAAAACACTAGATTCTAAGGGTAGGATCAATCTCACTTTAGCCATCTAGCCGTCCAATCTAAGACAACTCTTCAGTTTTCCTTTATAGCAACAGAACTGTGTAGCAAAGCAGTCCCATAAATCCTTAAGGTGATCCATCTGATCTGCTACAGTTTCCTGTCTCAGAATTAGATGATTTGCTCTCTAAAAGTAACTACTTTTTTCCACTGACTATAAAGGAAGCAAACAGAGACTAACCCAGACTTAGAAATCATATGTTTCATTTTAAGGAGGAAATTTAATATTATCTTAAGTTTTCAAAAAGATTGCACATCTTTTCTTAGCTTAAGGTTAGAATTTTCCTTTTATATGCTTTTCATCTCCATCCCAAGCATTTACATGGAAGGAAGGAAGGCACTCATCTTCTGACTCTGGTGTAGGTTATCACAGCTTGGATGATCAGATATCTTATTCAGACTTTGCTTTGCTACACAGTAAATTAGCTGGACAGCAGTTAGAAGGGAACATTCATTGTTATTTTAGATTAAGCAACAGACTAGTTATCTTGAAGTTAACATTAACATTATGAAATGCAAATGATAATCTTTTGTGAAGAAAGATTCAAACTACCTGTTTGTAGTATACTTCCTGCATTTTCAAATATTCAGTGTAATTGCTGACTTGAAGTCAATCAAGAAGGCAAATGATTATTTCCCTCTTAAATGCACAATAACAAATACATATCAGAAACATTTTAATATTGTCAGGGTTTGAGGCACTAAAAACTATGTCCTTTTAAACAAAGTCTCCTACTGAAAGAGGAAATAATACTTTGCTGACTATAAGCAAAGTCATTCCAAATGTAGAATTTAGCTATGTCTGCATGTGAGAACACTTCTCTCTGTAATTTACAATTAAACACTCTACATGAATGACTGTGGGCAACACTATGATATATTCTAGTCACTTTTGCTACAGCTGCCTTACAGGGACTGATTTTACTAAGCCCAATGAAATAATTTTTCATTCCAGGCACTGAAAAGACTATCCTAAGATTTAATGGAAACATCTTAATTTGATGACAGTCTATTACCTGAGTAGTCGTTGTCACACTCATGATCAATTTGTAGATTATAATCCAAGAAATCGGAAAAGCACAAATGACTCAGTTTTGACTTTCTATTACTCTGTACATACTTCACTAGCTCCATAGTCAACGTATGGAAGTTCTACTTATTGCAAGAATATGTGTTTATAGGATAATTCTACGTATACCCAAGAGGTAAATTAAAGCTATCTAGAAAATATTACTCAAATTTGCCTTTTTTTCACGTTTTCCTAGCAGCTGATCTTATTTCTACATATAGCTTTTGAAAATATTAACACACTCTCGCTTCCAAATCTTTGCATAAATTTTAAAACTATTGCTCAAAAACACACAGGTCTCTTCCTTGAGTTGTATCGAAGCCAGATTAGATTTACTTACTCAGGCTTTGTTGGACTGTCATCACTCATACTACTTTCCTTAGAGTTATTCCCAGATTTTTTCTTCATCTCAGTTTCTGTACAAGACTCATATCTAGATATAAAAAAATATTTATGCCTATTCATTTATCTGAAAATAGGAGTGCAAACTGTGTTTCCAAATATGTTTTTAAACTCAGAAAGTAACTGTTTCTCTTTCCAGTTTCATTATGTACCTCTATAGCCCTTATTTTGAAATATTGTTTTCAACTCAAAGAATAATATCCAAAGGATTTATGATGTTCATTTTTGCAAGGGTCTAGTAATGCTAAAGATTCTCAGATAGTGCCTCACTGTGCTGCCTTGTATCTGTGATGTAAAATTTTATGGTTTGCATTTTGTTCAACAAACTTTAGTTACAACACACAATGAGCTGGGATTCAGTTGCCCATTCAGTTACCTGCAATGCAGATAAGCCGGGTTTCTGAGTTTCCCTTACAGTTAGTGTAGTTTACAGATGAAGTCATCTGAGCAAATTTGGGATGTATTAAGTTGTCTGAATACAGGTATAGAACATAGAAGTTCATACCTGAGACCTCAGCTGTGACAGGTGAAAATGCCACAGGTTTTTATTTATACATTCTGCATAGACACTCTACCAGCTATATTTGTGCAGATAAGCTAAGGTATCACATTGCATCAATTGACAATGCTTAAGCAACTGCTTCGAGTACTGGTTACTAATCCTCAGGTGAATTCTACCTCAAATATACATATACAAAGGCTGTAAAAAGTACAAAATATGGTTTTTAGACACATTCAAAACTAAGGGATCTTTAAACATCAAAAACTCCTCTAACCCATCATTACTGGGGATGGGGCTACAAATTTTCACCCCACAGAACACGCTGGCCCATTCCTGTTTAAGACTAACCTTCATTTAGTGTGGGGATATAACACACCAATTTTAGGTAGACTGGTTCAAAGAGTGCACAAAATGCCATCACCATTTAGGTGTCTCTGTTAGGTGGACTGGATAGAAGTTCTGCTTTTTTCATGTCAAATTGTAATTTAAATTGGGATTTAGTCATGAACTGTTTCTCGGGAAAAGTTTTATTGGTTCTCAGTTCCCATCTCCTTTTGGACTTGTGAGACAAAGAAGTTAATTAAGGGACGTTCACTCATAGTGATAAAGAAAGGTCACCTCTGTCTGATGGTAGACAACAGCCAGTGTGAAAAGTGACATTTTAAACTGATGGCAAGCTGTCAGTGCACATGACTAGACTATAGTTTGTTGTATAACTGATACAGTTATAGGTTTAAGGATTGGATTCTGGTAATGATGATGGGCTTCATATGTAGGGAGAAAGAAAGGAAACATTTTTCTAGTAAGCTATTTTCTTTTAGATTTGAGTTGATTAGATCTGCTCAAAGGTTTGAAATAGGAGTTTTGACAGTGGACATAAATATACATTATGGAGGGGTATGATAGCACTTTTGAAGTGAATCCCTATAATTGCACTCAAGAATGTGTAATCAAACACAAGAACACTCATTTGCACATCAGTCTCTGTACTTCTATTAATTAAAGCTCTTTCTAAGATGTTTGTACAGAGCAAAATCTGTCTTCTAAATGTTTGCAACAAGCAATCAAACAAACAAATAAACAGAACAAGAGGTACTGAATTGGACAAGCAGTTTTATGTGCAAGATTTGCCAAATAACAGAATCAGAGAATCACATTCGCTGAGGCTGGAAGGCACTTCTGCAGACTGTCTAGTCAAAGCCCCTTCTGAAAGCAGGGTCTGCTACAGCAGTCTGGTTTTTAATATCTTCAAGAAGGGAGACCACACAGCCTCTCTGGAAAACCTCTTCCACAGTAAAAACAAACAAACAAAACAAACAAGCAAAAATGAAACAAAACAAACAAACAAAAACAACAAAAAACAAACAAAAGAAACAAAAGAAACAAAACAAACAAAAAACAAACACAACATCCCCCCCCTCCCCCCGCCCCAATGTTGTCCTCTTACATTCAAATAGAATTTCATTATTTTAATTTGTGTCACATTGCTTCTTGTTCCATCAATGGGCAATGAGAAGAGCCTGGCTCCATCTTCTTTACTGCTGCCAGCAGGTGTTTATACACATTGATAAGATCACCCTGGGCCTTCTCCAGGCTAAACAATCCCCACTTCCTCAACCTCCCCTTATATGCCAGATGCTCCAGTCCCTTACTTATCTGTGTGTCCCTTGGCTCAACAATTTTTGTCAAGTTTTTTTTACAAAGAGATGGGTGATAGAGATAATGAAGTGAAATAGCTAGCAGGGGAGTGAAATAGCTTGCCAGCAGAAAGTTTTCTTGATGTTTATATGCTTTGTAAGTTTAAAGAAATTCACTAAAATATGTATTTGACTAAAAGCATCTTTCCTATTCTGTAGCATCTTTTTAAAAAATAAATCAATTATTTTTTTTGACTGCAAGAGTTGAAGATTTTATTTTGTAGACATAATCCTGTCTCATCTTCCCTCCATCTTAAGCTTTGTGATAAATAGTTTGGTTAGTCTATTAGGGTAATTTTTGTTCTGTTTTCTGTTGCTTGTTGTGAATTAGTATTTATGAAAGGTAAGAGAGCAGTATTATAATTTGAAGAAATTGGTGGTGGAACAATCTCTAAAATAACCTTTTTTTTTTTTTTTGATATCTGAAAGCTGGGGAGGAGAGCCTATGGCTATTCTTACTTTAACTGGGTAGGATTTCTATATTCCAGATTTAGCTCTATAAAAATTTTCAATTTTTATCAAGACCTTGTGTCTTGTATCAAAACGAAGTGTTCATTCTGGGGCAGTTGTTCAAGTAAAAGATGAAAAAAGGGACCTATGTGAGCAAGAAAAATAATTAAATATTATCTGTTCTCATAAAAAATATCAAAATGGATTACTTTTTCTATGAAATTATATAGGATTAAAAAAGTATATTAATTAAAAAATAATCCAGAGCTTGTATTGGATTTTAAACATTTTACTTCAGATGACACTGCTACTGGGAGATGGGTTGCTCATCATTGTAATTAGGAAACCCATACATTAATTTCAATGTTATGGAGGAAAAAAAGTAAACGTATATGCTAATTTACATAGTTACTTGGCTTTTTTGTGTATAGAGTTAATATCAGGGATATAGGTTATATAATCTCTGACTTCACTGCAAGGTTATAAGAATCTGTATCAGTTTGAATATGCATGGTCAATATTTTCTGAAAATTCTATAGTACAATCAATATTTTATAAGAAATAAACAGCTAAATAAATTTTTAAAATCAACATGCTAGTTTACAATTCAGAAAAATAAACTTAACATCGATAATTTCAAGAAAGCTTGTGCTTAGTTATTTCTTCTTTCCCTTTTACCCTGAAAAAAAAAAATATCTATGATTACCAATTTAAAAGTTTACATTCCAGGTTTTAGCAAGGATCTCAGACTGAATTATTTTGTTTATTTATATTGCTAACTTAATAACATTTGGTGACCTCTATACATTACGCATCACATTTTTTAGCTGTTCGTAGGAAGAACCTAACAGTTCTGTCAGCCCTGAGAAAGAAAAGAAAGCAACACATTGTCTAGAATCCCAGACAGGATATCAATACATCACATTTTTAGCTGTATTAGCTGTATCATCTTTTTCAGCAACTATTGCCATTGTGCTTAGTTTTTCACTCCATCTTGTCAGCTGGTGAGAAATGGGGATTAAGCTTTTCAAACTATAATGCTAGGGGGTTAAAGAAAAAAAAAAACAAAAAACCAAAAACAAATAAAAAACCAGTACAAATAAACTGTCTTACATTAAACTTAACATGTAGCTGTTAATATGTGAAACAGTAAATATTAGCCTTTGCCTTGATCTCTAACATCTACCTCTTCCTAGTGGAAAATACACTGTTTTAGGCTTCCTCTCCTAAACTTCTTCTGATGCCAAGTAAGTGGGAACATCCTATTTCATTATCACAACCCTTTGGAAGATTTTACATGTATCAGTTTCACTGATTATTACTTTTATGACAGACATCTGTGAAATCCAGGATTCTCCTTGGGAAAACTGATTTTTAGGGGGAAGCATTTGTATAAGCATGAGTTTCTGTTTTAGAGAGAAATAAGCATTATTTTCCTATCATAATTTCAGCAAATAATTGATGGTAAGCAATTCTGGGGAAACTGTCGAGGTTCTTTTAGTGAACAGATATGACTGTAATATTTGGGGATGGCAGTTTGGACTAGGAGAACGATCATGAGAAATTCCTCTGTAATTATGTATGTCACCACTTCTCACTTAATCAATACACTTTATCATTTAAGACACTGATTCAGCACAGTTACGCTTTAGGGCATATAAACAGTTCCATTAACTTCAGTAGCTGTAGATGACAAAATTGTTCAAAACAAGGCAGCTAATGATAATACCAGCATGGAAATCTTATTCCCACAGTGGAAGGACCAAGGAAGTGACTCAGCAGGTGTTTTGTCCCAGTCCTAGGTGGAGCAGGAGGTTTCTCAAGATACTTCCAGTTGCATATTAGTGCATAAACTGGTCCCTTTTCTTCCATACCTGACTATGCAGCAAGTATTCTGCTTCCAGTTCCCATTTGTGGCCTTGGATCCCGTCCTTAGTCTGTGACAAGTTTCTGCTCCTTATACAATACTGGATTTGATGTTGGTTCTCATTCTTCTTTTTCAGTACTAACAATGGGAAGTAGTGAAAAAAATCCTTTTTGCTTTGCTTCTGCACACAGCTTTTACTTTTCTTATCAAACAACCTTTGCCTCAATCCATGAGCTTTTCCATTTTATTTTCTTTGCCTGTCCTGATGAAGGGGGGGAGTGAGAGACCAGCTGGGTGGGGGACTGGCAACCAGCCAAAATCAAGCCACCACATCAACCTACAACAGCCTAGAGATCTTCAGAATGTCTTTTAGACTACGAAAGATGTTTAAATTATTCAGTGTTAGTTAAGACATTTTTAATGTTTAACATTGGACATGAAAAGCACCTCAATCTCAGTGTTTAGTCATGCTATGCCTAAATCCTACCGCAGACTACAAGTTTTCCATAGTGTCCCCTCCAGGAGCCTCATTTTCTGAGAGCTTCTGTGAAGCAGCTGCCAAACCTGCTCGTGCAGGCAAGTTAAGCATGAATGTTGGCTGCAGCCCTTTTTTTCCAGTAACCTAATGTCTAAAAAAAAATCTACCTTATTTAATATGTTCTCAGGTATCTGATTAATAGCAGGGAGTTGTACCCAAATCATTTTTCTACTGAGCTACATGGGGGAAAACAAAGGGAAGTCTCTCCCTGTCCAAAATCACAGTATCACAGTATGTTTGGGATTGGAAGGGACCTCAAAAGTTCATCTAGTCCAATCCCCCTGCTGGAGCAGGAACGCCTAAGTGAGGTCGCACAGGAACATGTCCAGGTGGGTTTTGAATGTCTCCAGAGAAGGAGACTCCACAACCTCCCTGGGCAGCCTGTTCCAGTGCTCTGTCACCCTTACTGAGAAGAAGTTTTTTCTCAAATTTAAGTGGAACCTCTTGTGTTCCAGCTTGATCCCATTACCCCTTGTCCTATCGTTGTTTGCCACCGAGAAGAACCTGGCTCCATCCTCATGGCACTCACCCTTTATATATTTATAAACGTTAATAAGGTCCCCCCTTAGTCTCCGCTTCTCCAAACTAAAGAGACCCAGCTCCCTCAGCCTTTCCTCATAAGGGAGGTGCTCCACTCCCTTAATCATCTTTGTTGCCCTCCACTGGACCCTCTCCAGCAGTTCCCTGTCCTTCTTGAACTGAGGGGCCCAGAACTGGACACAATATTCCAGATGTGGTCTCAACAGGGCGGAATAGAGGGGAAAGAGGACCTCTCTCGATCTACTAACCACCCCCCTTGTAATACACCCCAGGATGCCATTAGCCTTCCTGGCCACAAGGACACAGTGCTGGTTCATGGTCATCCCTTTTCCCTACACTGCTCTCTAATATGTAATTTCCCAACCTATACTGGAACCTGGGGTTGTTCCTGCCCAGATGCAGGACTCTACACTTTCCCTTGTTAAATTTCATTAGGTTATTCCCCGCCCAACTCTCCAGCCTGTCCAGGTCCCGCTGGATGGCAGCACAGCCTTCTGGCGTGTCAGCCACTCCTCCCAGCTGGGTGTCATCAGCAAACTTGCTGATAGTACACTCAATTCCCTCGTCCAAATCGTTAATGAATATATTGAATAATATTTGCCCCAGTACTGACCCCTGAGGCACTCCAATGGAAGCTAATTCACTTTCTTTAAAAAATACAAAGCTTACTGGACTGGAGAGATAGGAAGTGTGATTGTTCCTGAAGGTTAATATACTTTTTTTTTTTTTTTTTTAAATGAAGTTCAAGTTCTTGTCCCAGGAACAAGCCATTGTTCTTAAGTGCAAAACTCATCATCAAGATTTGTGACTGTGAATCCAAAGAAGAAACACTAACCAAAATGCTCACACATGGAACATCCTCTCCACTGATTTGACAGCAAGTTTATGCACTTGTTAATGAATAGTGATTCACCAGACATCTGAAAATCCATAAGTTAAGAGTGCGGTGTCAAAAATATAGATGAACCTTATCTTTATAATCACAGGTGATTTCATTATAACAGGTTTTCCCAGCTAGATTATAAATTATAATGCAGAGTACTGTATGTGTCTATATATCTTAATGACATTGCAAACTCCCGAGGTAAAATCATCTCTCCGAACATTTGACAAACATTGTTGGATCTTCTCAGTGTGAAACTTCTTGTAAAAAATGTGATGAAGTGAAAGGAAAGGTATGTCAATATGAAATCCATGTTATTTTTTCTTATGGTTATCATACTGTGACACCTCCAGCTAAAGGATTCTGGTGTTCTTTTCATTTTCACTTTTCTAATCTGGAGCACTCTCAGTAGACATACAGGTGAGGAGTGAAGTGACAAATACAGGTGGAGGCATTAATTGAAAGACAGAATATATTCTTTAGGTTTTTAAAAACAAAGAAAAACATCCTTTCAGGCCATAGACTATGTAATAAAGCTCATTTTCCTGATTCTAAGTCTGAATGTTCCTGAAAAGTGTTGAGGTTTAAGGTCCTTTTTGTAAGGGAGTGGATACTAGCCTTTCACTAACAAACCACTTCTTACAGTGCTAACAGTTTTCTCACATTTAAGATATGAAAAATACACTTTTTGCTGCACTGCTAGAAAGTATTAGCCTGTTGGACAGACTCAACATATACTAAAATATCATTTGGAAAAAATAATCACATAAAAGTATTACACAAGTTGGTTGTATATTTTCCAGATATTTTGCTGTGTTTCACAGGGCAGCTAGAGACATTTATGTGCTTTTTGCAAAGTTAATATAGAGAAAGAATTTTAGATATTTGAATGATGTTTTTGTCAATATGGATGTTGAAGTTTAAGAAATTAGATTTTAAGTCTTCACTTCTTGTTCTCCAACAGAGGTTTATAAAACCTCTGCCAGGATACCCATAAACAGATATTCTGACAAAAAAACTGCTGTAATTGTTGTGATATTTCCATTTTCTCTGTCCCACAACATACAGACATTCATTCAAAATATACAAGATGATGTTTCAACACTTATTTTTGCATGTGTGCATAGACCATAAACAATTAATTAGGAGAGGCTCCAGATCTGTCATAAAAAAGGTAACTGCAGGGCACCCAAGTGGCTTAGGGTAGTATTAGGGGGCAGGGAGGGTGAGAACATGGGTCATCACAGGCAGAGTTTGATAAAGTCTCCAGTTTTATGCTTAAAGGGAAGAGGAGTGTGAGGTTTTAGTCAACAAATATCATTTATCATACACCACCAAATGAGTCTTCTTGATAGGTTTTAAACCTATCCAACATTTCTATCAAAGATAGATATCCACATTACCACTAGTCTGCATAGAACCTAATTATGTAAACTTGTGTTAAATCTGTTCTGAATTGCTTAACACATACATTTTAAATGCATATAAATGCTTACACATACATATTTATGCAATTATAAATGATATTGTATCAAACTCCAATTAAATCCTGTTTCAGTAGCCTATGTTCTTTTTTTAAACCTATCCTTTTGTTCAAGAAGCATGGATTTCCTCCCAGATATTTTTCCTGTAGGCCATTGATTAATAAGATAATGTTATCCACCTCTTTGATTTTTATCTTTCTCTTCTACCCTGAGATGATGTATTTGGCAAGCTGATATGGCTACTACTGTACCTTCTGCAGCACTATCTGTTCTTCTCTGTCTCCATCTGGCAATCAGGTACTTGCTCAGCAAAAATGTCACAGATAGTAGTAGTAGTAGTCATGATAGAATCTGCTGGTATTTTGTAGGTGCTAGGTGCTCAGCTGATTGTAAAGAGTAGTTTAACAGGGTTTACACTGAAGACTTTTACCTATTTTTACTTGTTTTAATTAAGCAAAACCCAAATATTTAATAAAAATAACAATAATGTTACCAAACACAGATTTTTTTTAAAGAGTCAAGAGGCTGGATTAAAATTTCATCCTCTTAGGAAGAAAAAAAACAAAACAAAAGAAAAAAAGAACCAACCAACAAACAAAACCCCCAAAACTAATAACATTACTCTCTATATTATGAACTTACATGGATTGCATTTTTGTCAGAAAATCTGACAGAAAAATCAGGCACCTCCAGAGGGTCATTCATATCATTTTTATTGCGCATATTAACATGAGTTACCTTCTGGAGGTGTCTGACTGTGTCTTACTTAGTGTAAAAACAACATGAAGTGAATCTGCTGGACATTGAACTGTTAGATGTCCAAGTCAAGATAGGTCAGAATACGAACGTTTATTTTTCAGAGTGTGATTTATCTATCAACTCCATCATTTTAAGGAAATATAAGCGGACTCTATAATCCCACAGTGCTTATTTGCATCACACTACTCATGTATATAGAAAAAAAAAATCACATTTGTTTTACTTCTACCTTAAAACTGGAGGGGAATTGGAAAAGAGCATAAGGTAATTAAAGGGAAATTGATACTGTCCCTCCAACGAGCCAGGCAATGTAGCTACATGGACTACTAAAGGATTCTCAAACTAGCCACGGGATATAGCAAATACAGAAGGAAAAAACAGCTTGAGTGTTGAGTAGAGATGAGAAGCAAATTAGAAGCGTACTGTTTTATATAGGTACAATGTCACACTAATGTTTCATGTCCATATATCTTGGAACAGAGATGCTAAGACTACACTCATTTGTGGACACCTCCCTAGTACTCACTTTAGCAGGTCTCTAATTAAAATAAAAACATAGCACACCAGTCCTGTTTTTTTCAGTTAATTTCAGTCATGTTTCAGTCATGTTAATCACCAGTCTAACTTAAAGCATTTTTAATTTAAGGAAATGATAGATTGTGCATATATTAAATTTATAAAGCATGGCAGCCTGTACAGTTTCATAAATGGAATGGAAACATTGAATTTGACAAAAATATGTAATGACTTGGATGAAATCTGTGATCTGAAAAGCTGATGTGTATCCTAAATCCAGTTAGTCATCTTTCAATGAGAGCTAACATCAGACCAGTAATACCCCTCCACCACACCAATCAGTACTGTACATAAGACACGAAATTTTAAAATGCAGTTTTACAAAATAGCTGCAATTAATTCTCGAAACACAGTTACGGTTCCAAGCTGACTAAAAATAAGATGTTCCTAAACCTAAAGCTAAAAGAAGAAACCTTGTAAATCAATGTGACAGAAAAGTTCTGAGGACAATTAATTCATCTGCTGCGCCATCATGATTTATTTGTATTTATGTTGTTTCCCTACTTACAACTAACTCCCCTCACATGATTATTAACTGAATTCTTACACTGTATTTATAAAATATCTATTCTTTAGACTTTGCACAAAAGATAATAAAACATCTTTGAAATTAGAACTCCATATGAGTGTTGCACAGATGCAACATCTACTGTATATGTGTCTGTTAGTAAAGTATGTGTATGTGGCCATTATCTGTCCCTGAGGTGAACTGGCACAGACTAGACAGTGTTGATACTTTTAAACTCTTTTAGTCTCTAAAACATGTAGATCAGATCTAAACTGTTGATTGGAAATGATCCCCTAGCTGTTTTTACTCCTGAGTGACACCATGAAATTGCTTTGGAAAGTGCAAGCTGGATGTAGCAGAAATATGTAGAGGTCACTATAGCAATTAACAGTGTTGATATTCTAATTCTGGTCAAGGAATAGACATTTTCTCAAAGCAGCTTCAGTTTCAAAGCTTTCACAGACTTTGAGGTGGAGAAGGCAAGTATTTTCACATTAATATTCTCTCAGATAATAAACACAAAATCAATTTGTGGGCATGAAGTCATGAAGTTATAGCTAATTACTCACTTTATGCACAAATCTGTCAAATTTGGTGCATTGATAAATAGTTACAGGACTTGAGGCACAACCAGGGGTTTGGCTACTTAGATCATGGGACTTGCTTTGAGGAACCTGGTCTACTGGAGACTGGTGAGGTCCATCTGTCAGAGAAGGGGAAGAACATCTTTGGTCACCAGCTTGCAGAGATGGTGAAGAGGGCTTTAAACTAAAGCTGACAGGGGAGGCGAACCTCAATCCATCCCACTCCTGCCAGTTTGATGCCAGTGCCGGCAGTAGATGTCCAGGGCCTGGAGAAGGGTCGCAGATCAGCAGCAGAGCACCTGAAGAACAGCACAAAGGAATTCCAGCTGCACAAGCCAGTAAGTCAGATTAACTGGGGCCCAACATAAATGCCTCTATGCAAACACACATAGCATGGGAAATAAACAAGAGGAGTCAGAGACATGTATACGCCTGCAGGCCTATGATCTTATTGGCATCACCGAGACATAGTAGGATAGATCCTATATGTTGGAATGGGAGGATACAGGGTCTTTAGGAAGGATAGGTAGGGTAGATGTGGAGGGGGTGTCACCCTCTATGTCAATGACATAGGAGCATGGAACTCTGCTTGCAGCTGGATGAAGAGCTGACTGAGAGTTAATGGGTCAGGATTAAAGGGAGGGCAGGGACTGGTGACATTGTAGTGAGGGTCTGCTTCAGGCCACCTGACCAGGAAGACAGAGTGGATGAGACTCTCCATAAACAGATAGGAGCAACCTTGCATTCACAAGCCCTGCTCCTCATGGACTCCTTGAACCACTCTGACATCTATTGGAAGGACAGCATAGTAGGGCGTAAGAAATCTAGGAGGTTCCTGGAGTGCATTGGTGATAACTTCATTCTCCAAGTGACAGCTGACCCAACAATGACCTATGCTGGACCTTGTTCTCACTAGCAAGGAGGGGTTGGTGGGGCACATGAAGCTCAAAAGCAGCCTTGACTGCAGTGACCATCCTTAGGGCAGCAAGGGGGGCACACACTAACCTGGACTTCAGGAGAGTAGACTTTGCCTCTTTAGGGATATGTTTGGTAGAGTACTATGGGACAAAGCCCTGTAGGAAGAGGGACAGTTAATATTCAAGGATGACCTCCCCCAAGCTCAGGTGTGATGCAACCCAACAAAAAAGTTGGGCAAAAACGCTGAGAGACTGTCCCATCCCAACAGATGGGATGAGGGATGAGTTAACTCTGAACACGACATGCACCCTGACTCAACAGATGAGGTCAGGTGTGAGTTAACTCTGTGGTTAATTCTGCACGATTATGTGAAGTGCATGACAGACAGTCACTCCTGGGGTCCAATTCAATTATGAGTTTTACTAAAAGTGCATGTTGGAATACTAGTTACAGTGAATAGTGGTTTGGCAAAAGTATAACAGCAAAAAGTCCTTCTACAAGCAATGTATTGGCAACCATTAGTAGATATAATATGAAATTTAACAAGAATCCAACAGCAGAGCTTAAGATAATGTTACTCTTATATGTTCAAAAGGAAAAGAGAGAAAGAGAGTGGTAGAGTGAAGGAAAACTAATGTATAAGAGAGAGAGAGAAGAAACAGTAAGATATCACCACTCTACAGGTTATCAATCCAGCGATGTCCAGTGAAGGGAGGGTGGATGCATTGAAGACTTCGGTTACTTCGTGCAGCATATACACACCACCACCTGATGCCACATGCGGGGTCATTTTATAACCCAGTTCATTTACATGTGGGCAGTTCGTCTCCTCCCTCTGCTTGCTCTTCATGCTAATTAGAGATACTCTTCTGGAAATGGGTCTGGGGTCTGCAAGCTAGGGGAAAGTTCACAGTGCCGACCAGAAGTGAGTTGTCTTGCCCATCAGGGGTAGCTGTTGGTTCATGGCTTTCTTCAAGTAGCTGGCTGTCTGACAGATGAGATCATCTCATTCCAACTGGACCTTCACAGCGATTAACAAGGTGCTTGACACCATAACCATCTACCTCTTCCCCTGCCAAACACAATACCTCAGAGAAGATAAGGGAGATGGCTGTCTGCACAACGACCTGCCTATCCTCCCAAAGTAACAAAAACCAGTCGTTTAAGGCATAACAAGGTCCTTTATTCTGCTAATGATGGTGGGGGAAGTGCTTCAAGGTTGTCACAGAGACCTACATGGATGAAAAAGGGGTTCCTGGACAAACTTAAACTCAAAAAGGAAACATACAGAGGGTGGAAGCAAGGACAGGAAGCTTGGAAGGAATACAGAGAAATTGTCCAAGCAGCCAGGCATCAAGTTAGAAAACCTAAAGCCGTGATAGAATTAAATCTGTCCAGGGATGTCAAGGACAACAGGAAAAGCTTATATAGATACATCAGTCATAAACAGAAGACTCTGTACACCCTCTCTGGAAAGAAACAGAGACCGACTTACTGGGGATATGGAAAAGGCTGAGGTACTCAATGCCATTTTTGCCTCTAGTCACACTGCCTAAGTCATAGAAGGCAAAGGCATGGACTGGGAGAATGAAGAATCACTCACTATAGGAGAAAATCAGGTTCAAAACCATCTAAGGAACAAGAAAGTGCTCAAGTCCATGGGACCTGATGAGATACATCTGCGGCTCCTGAGGGAACTAGTGGATGAAGTTGCTAAGTTACTATCCATCATATTTGAGACATCATGGAAGTCTGGTGAGTTTCCCTTTGACTGGAAAGGGGAAACTTAAACCCCATTTTTAAAAAGGGAAAAGAGGAATACTTGGGGAACTACAAGCCAGTCAGCCTCACCTCTATGCCTGGAAAGACTTCCTTAAAACTATGTTGAGGCACAACATTGTTGTGGGGTTATTGGTGAATAAGGAAAGAGCAAATGGCATCATCTACTTGGGCTTGTGCAAAGCATTTGACACTGTCCTGCATAACATCTTTATCTCTAAATTGGAGAGGCATGGATTTGATTAATGGATCACTTGGTGGAAAAGAAATTGGCCAGATGGTCACACTCAAAGAGTTGTGGTCTACAGTTTGATGTCCAAGTGGAGACTAGTGGTGAGTGGTGTTCCTCAGGGGTTGCTGTTGGGTTCAGTGCTGTTTAACAGTTTTTTGGAGACGTGGACTATGGAATCAAGTTCTTAGTGAATTTGTCAATGACACCAAGCTGTGTGGTGCAGTTGGTATGCTGGAGGGAAGGGAGATCATCCAGATCGACCACGACAGGCTTGTGAGGTGAGCCCATGCAAACGTCATGATCTTCAGCAAGGCCAAATGCAAGGTCCTGCATATGGATTGAGGCAACACCAAACACAAATACAGGCTGGACAGAAAATCATAGAATCACAGAATCATAGAATCATTTAGGTTGGAAAAGAATTTTAAGATCATCAAGTCCAACTAACACTGCCAAGTCCACCCTTAAATGATGTCCCTAAGAACCTCATCTACACATTCTTTAAATACCTCCAGGGATGGTGACTCAACTACTTCTCTGGGAAACATCTTCCAATGACTGATAACCCTTTCTGTGAATAATTTTTTCCTAATATCCAGTCTGAACCTCCTCTGGAGCAACTTGAGGCCATTTCCTCTTGTCTTATCTCTTGCTACTTGGGAGAAGAGACCAATACTCCTCATGCTACAGCCTCCTTTCAGGTAGTTGTAGAGAGTGATAAGATCTCCCCTCAGCCTTCCTTTCTCCAGGATAAACAACCCCAGTTCCCTCAGCTGCTCCTCATAAGACTTCTCTAGACCCTTCACTAGCTTTCTTGCCCTTCTCTCAACCATCTATTTGATTTAGAGCAGCACTATGGAGAAGACTTGGTGTTGGTTGATGAGAAGCTCAACAGCACCTGGCAATGTGTGCTCAGCTCAGAAGGCCAACCATATCCTGGATTACATCAAAAAGGAGCATGACCAGCATGTCAAGGAAGGTGGTTCTGCCACTCTGCTCTGGTGAAACCCCAACTGGCGTACGGCATTTAGTTCTGGGGCCCCTGACATGAGATGGTCATGGATCCGTTGGAGCAGATCCAGAGAAGGGCCACAGAAATGATCAAAGCGGGGGAACACCTCTCCTGTGAAGACACATTGAGTGAGTTGGAGTTATTCAGCCTGGAGATGGCTCCGGGTAGACCTTGTAGCAGCCTTCCAGTACCTAAAGGAGACATACAAGAAAGCTGAAAGGGAACTTTTTACAAGGGTATATAGTGATAGGACAAGGGGTAATGGCATTAAACTGGAAGAGGGTATATTTAGATTGGATATGAGGAAGAAATTTTTGCCCATGGGAGTGGTGAAGCACTGGAAAAGACTTCCTAGAGAAGTTGCGGATGCCCCAACAGTGGAAGTGTTCAGGGACAGGCTGCTTTGAGCAAGCTGGTCTAGTGGAAGGTGTTCCTGGCCATGGTAGGGGGTTTGGATCTAGGTAATCTTTAAGGTTCCTTCCAACATAAATCATTCTGTGATTCATATGAGTCTATGAAATTTAAAGGTAAAATGAGCAAATCTTTTTTAACACTAGTTGAAATGTAAACCTGAACACAAGAAGACAGGAAACTTAATGCATTTTGCCGACAACTTGTAGCAAAAAGGCAGCTCTGAATTGTAGCACACTGTGTTGTTAATGTAGATTTTTCTCATGATGTGGATATTTGAATTGTCCAAAAAACCCTCCCAAATCTGAACAAATTACATGAATTATGTTATTATTCTCAGGAAAGTGCATTATGAAGTTGTGTTGGATTCATCTTCAGAGATAAAAACTGATTTCTTGTCCCCAGAAAGTGTAGAATTATAAGGGAAGTGCAATTGATTGGAGAACAGGAGAGCAGAGGAGACAAACAGATTTTGTGGCAGATGGATAATTTAAGAACAAAATTAGTTCTAATGTTATTACAAATCTTCTAAAATATTCAGTCATATGGTAGTGGAATCTGTGGCATGTTGTGATGGATTCATCTTGGAAAAAGAGGCAGGGAAGAAAACAAAGGGATGTTGTGCTTTATGTCAAGAAGTTAATGGAATATGTGGAACTTTGCTGTGTAACATACAACAGGCTGATCAGCTGCTCTTGAGACTTGTTTTGAGGAGAGATAGACAAGGAGAATGTCTTGGCCATCCCTGGATACTGACCTCCTGATCAAAGAGTTGATGAAATGCTTCAGAACACATGAAGAAATCCCATGGTTGCAATACAAGGTTATCATGAAGAACTTCAGTTACCTCAACATTTGCTGGAAGGGTAACATAATTGAATGCAAGCAAACCAGGAGACTTCTGGAGTGCATCAAAGACAACATTTTCATGCAGATGGTGTATGGACAGAAGTTGGGAGGTCAGATCTGCCAGATCTGCTACTTGTGAATAAAAAAAGAGTGATGTAATTGGTAAACAGCAGCCTTTGCTCCAGGGACCATGAGGTGATTTAATTAAACATCCTCAGGAAAACGAAGAAGAGAACAAGCATAATACAGACATGGAATTCAAAGATCAGACTTTTGCTTGTTCAGCAAATTCCTGGAAGGAATACCTTGGATGCTACCTTAAAGGGAAAAAAAACAAACAAAAAAACACACCAACTAAAACAAAATCCAAAACCCAAGAGAGCTGGTTATCTTCAGGGACAAACTCCTCAAAGCTCAAGGATGGTCCATCCTGTTGTACTGAATTCAAACTGGCTTTGTATAAGACCAACACGGATGAAAGCTTCTGACTGAACTCATATGCAGGTAGGAGGCATATGGAAGGACAAAACAGAGACTACCTGTCAGGAGGAAAATAGAAATATTACATGAGATACATGGATAGAATATGGCAATTAGGCAAACTAAAGCTCAACTATAGTTGAAACTGGGGGATGTAAAAGGCAACAGGAAAGGCTTCCATAAGTAACTTGTCAACAACAAGAACAGAAACCAAAGATGACATAGGATTGTTATTAGGGAGGCAAGTGACTTGCTGATGATAAAGAAGTGCTATTTGTGTCAGTTTGTATTTGCAGTGTCTATTGTCAGGCCTCCCATGTCCAACTAAATGAAGTCCACCTTAACAGCAGAAAAATATTAAGTTAGGGACCATGTTAACAAACTGTATAAACATAAAAATAGGAACAGACTAAAGATATTGAAAAGTGCTGGGAGACCTGACAGATGCCACTTCAAGGTCCCTGTCTTGTCATCTTCAAAGGGTTGTACCTGTCAAAGGAGTTCTGTGTAGACTAGAAAAGACTCATCTTCTAAAACTGAAAGACAATCCAAGATAATACAGACTGACTGTGAAGAAAATGAAGAAAATGTATTGAATCTTTTTTGAAGCTACTTCCAAGCAAAAACATAGCTGGAAACAGCCAGCATGGATTCACCAAGGGCAAAACATGCCTGTTCAATATGATTGTCTTCTACATTGAGTTACCTAGCTGAGTAGGCAAGAGCAGCAGGCTCATTTCTAATATCCCTGTAGTAAAATCACAGAGAAATGTCCTAGAAAGGTGCATAACAAGGTAGGTAAGACTGAACTGATTAAAATCTTGCTCATACGTATTCAACAGTTCAGAAGCATGTTTTTGAGTGATGTTCCTTTGGAATTAGCACTAGGGCTGATCCTGTTTGAGATCTTCATCAATTATGTAGACAGTGAGAAAGAATACAATTATTGAGCCTGCAGAAGGAAGAAAATTTTGGGAGTAATTAGTACACTGACATTCAGAGAGACTTCTATGACCTGGAGGAATGGGCTGACACAAACCACATGAAGTTCAACCAATACAGACATGAAAATCTGTGTTTGGGATGCAGTAACACCATGTCATAATGTAGGAAGACTGGATGGGGAGTTATTTAACAATAATGGATCTGGTGGTCTTAATTGCCAACAAATGGAATATGAATGAGCAGCAAACCTTTGTTTCAGTGAAGGCTGAACACTTACAGTCTGTGTTAGGAAGAGTACAAAGTGAAAAGCAATTGCTCTCCTCTGTGTTGCACATCTGAGGGTGCACCTGAAGTATTGTTTCCAATTTGGGGCTCCCCAACACAGGAGAAAGATAGAAAGACTGCAGCAAGTCTTAATAGAGTAATGCTAAGATGATGAAGAGGCACAAGGAGCACATGAAATAAAGGCTAAGGAAGCTGGGTTTCTTCAACATGAAGAAGGGAATGCTAAGAGACAACCTGCTTGCTACATTCAGCTAACTCTTGCCAGTTGTAGAGAGGAGAGTACCAGACTTTTCTTAGAAGGGTAAAGTGAAAGGTTGAGAAACAATGGTCAAAAATTACCATAATGGCAATTCCAAATGTATATATAAATTCACAGTGAGGACAGTCAAACACTGGAAAAGGTTCTCCAGAAAGACTGAATAATCTTTATCTTTTGAAATATTTAAAACTCAGCTACATAAAGCCCTGAGCAGCCTGAATGAACTTATAGCAGGAGGTGAGACCAGATGACCTTCCAGCCTAAACTAATGTTTATTGTAATATGTTTTTCTTAAAGCCTTTTAATACTAAATAATAGTAATAAAATATATGACATTTCAGCCAAACAGAGGATTATTTACTTAATTGTATTTTTTTTTTTTTTTTTTACTTTGATACTTTTTTTTTTTTTTTGGCATACTTTTAATGAAAACAAAATATAACTTATCCTGTCAGATAGCCTGCTAACCATGACTATGGTTACATGACATATGATGAAACTTTAAGGATATGGGGATTTTACATGTTTTTTTTAGCAATTTTCAAAGTATATTCTTGCTGCATTGTTGTTTAAATTTCCTTTGAAATAGAAATGGTGAGGTTTTCTTGTTTTAAGACATTATACATGCCTAATGAAAAACATGATCTTGTTTATGAGCAGCTCAAGAATTTGGAATCAATGCACTACAATGTACATGTACACTGTTTTTAACAAAATTAATTGCTTATAGATTTAGTTATTCTGTAAGAGATGGAAATAACAGCTGACAAGCATATTTTGTTATTGCTTATTGCATATCTGCACCCTGTCTCTTGCTCAACGTTGCCACTTAACATTAGTATTCATGGGATGTTATCTTGAAAGCAGAGATAATAAAACAATACCACAGTGGTCTTCCCCATAGAACAGCCCTGCAAGAGATCTGGCTCTCTGAGAGTCCTCAGTGTTTTACAGTCAATCTCACTCTATTGCTTTTTTTCTCTACCTCCCTCAGGGTAACAACACTAAATAAAAAAGATGCTTTCAAACCATACAATAAAGTTAGAAACATGTCAATAACAGATTCACTTGGTGATTCTAGAAATCATAACACAATATCTTTTTTACAAATAAAGTACTTTAGAACTATCTGTCTGTCTAGTACACGTAGGAGTACTTGCTATTAAACACTTTAATATTTCCATAATACCTAATTAGTGTCTGTTGCTTCTTTTTCAGCCAGGGAACAAAAAACTCTTTGCCAAAGAAGAACTGGAACTCATTCCAATTTACTGATGAAGAAATTAAACTTCAGAGACCAGATATGACTTCCCAAGGTCTTTATGGCAGAAAGGAGGGCAAAGAAACAATTTAACTTTGCTTTTTCCTTTTAACTCCATTGCCTTACATATCACAGTGCTAGGAATGAGGAAAACAACATAGGGGTAATCTTGCTACAAGTTAAGATATAAAAGAGGTGTCTCTTGGGCAGCCTGCAGAACAGAACACTGTTAAGATTTTCAATTATAATGAAAGAGCCAAAATAGACTAGTTCATCTGATAGAGAGTCCTTCAGTATTACTTGTACTGTACCAGCTAGCTCTTCAGCTCTAGGTTCAGGGTTTGGATAAGGTTTCCTGTTGTCAATCTGAGCTGCATGTGCAGTGCTGTGAGAAACCCATCTCCCTAAGCTTTAAAAAAATTCCAGACCTCCTAATAGCTTGGTCAGTGGTGATCCTAGCACTGATGGAAGTTTTGTTATAAGCCTGAAAGTGCAGAAGGAAACCAAATTCAGTTCTGGTCTCCTGTCTCACAGGTTGGTCTAAAATGAAATACATTATCTAAGAGAAGCAGTTCCAAACATTTGGAATGTTGAGTCAGTTTCCTAACATAGCATCTTTCTTATTCTCCATTCAGAAAAAAAGTACTAGCGGTCACGTCACAATATTTTCTTTTAATTAAGACACATACTCAATGAAATATAAATGTTTGTGATAAGCATTCTCTATGAGGAACATGATATCAACAACTTTCTGCAGTAGCTTTTGTTTTGTAACCAAGCTCCTTTTTTGTGTGTTTTATTTGGTCCTCCACTTTATGTCTAAGGTCTACAAATAGAGAGTAAGTCTGGGACAAGCTGGACCATGGAATTCACTATACGGATTGTTAGAATCACTTCACATACTTGCACTTTGTTGGGGTCTTGCTCAGGAGTTCTTGGGTAAATATGTGGATGTCACCATTTTTTAAGTACTTAGCTTTTACATTTCAGGAATTACAGCTATTATCATAAGAATTCTTGTTTAGCTTTGTCATGACAGAAAAGGTATCAAGATCTGGCTCTGAAAGACTAGCTAACGTGTCTGTAAGTTTCTACTTTTCTGCATATGATTCTTAACTCAGAACGGATTAGATTGTGTGTTCTGAAAAAAATGTCCAAGTGATTTACCTTACAACTTTACCTAATTCCTGAAAATGTTTTTAATATTTATAAAAGAACTTGAACATAGAGAGGTTTAAAATGATCAAAGAACTTTAATACCAATTTTGTATAAGAGGAATAAGAAGCACAATAGAGAGCAAAAGTATATGTTATTGTGGTGTTTCCACTGAAAAATCCACTTTGAGACTACAAATCCTACTTCAGTTTTTGCATTCACCCCCTAAATAATGACGGTACTTATCTCTGAATGACTGTGAATAGAACAGGTCACTCTGTACATTTACATGAGGATGTCAGGTACATGACAGTGGGATAATGAAAAATGCAAAAACAGAACAGAAAATGTAGCAGGTTTCAGCTCATGAATCTTGCAATGAAATTAAAGAAAAAAGAACAAACTTGCACTTAAAGAGCTAGTGGTAAAATCATGTGCAAACTGTAAGAAAGATTTGGTTTGTGAATACTGATTATACCTAATACTGGAATCACTCTAATCTTTATGTCAAAACTCATCTATGAATGGCAATTCTTTTTTATTCTCTTTGATTTAAGAAAAAACCCACATATATGTTTTAGTAGCATTAACCCATTTGCCAGCTTAGGACATTAGCCAAAAGCAAATACATGGTACTTGCACTCTCCTAAATCAGTATGAAAAATACTGCATCAAAACATAGCTTAAAAATTTTAGAGAATTGATCAGGAACATTATGGTTTTGATTGAAGAAACAGTAAGTGGTTTTGTACACAGATACAAAGTTTCTTAAAAGTAAATAAAATACTCTGAAAATATGTTTTGTATATATGAACTATAAATTATTTTAATATTAAATGATAGATATCTGACAAAAATAGCTTATGATATTTGTAAAATAAATAGAAAGAACACAGTATCTTTGTGAATAATATTTCAAGACAACTAACTTAAGACAATTATATCTTTTCAAAATTAACTGAACTACTCAGGCACAGCTATCTGTGAATGTCACATGGTGAATCTTTTGTGCTGTTATTCAAAGCCAAATTATGTTTTCATGCTTAAGAATTGCACGGCCATTTTGGACTTTGTATAACCTATTGAATACTCAAGAATTTTTATGTTCATTATTTTCAGATGCAAAACAGCGTCTAAGAAACACATCTTTGTGCATATGTATTTACTCAAATTATTAATAAATGAATAAGTATGCTGTGTAACATTGTTTCCACAATTCTGTCTAATACAAAATGATGAAATAATAGTATAGCAAGAATTAAAACCCTTCTAATTTTTTTTGTTTTTATTGTTTAAAACCATTTTTTTCCTTCTTTATGTTCTCAACTGATTAATATATTAACCTTTCCAGTATAATTCTTGTAAATCAATTGTTTTAAATAAATTTCATTAGCCTCCAGCAGATGAGATACTTCTATTGGCTGTAGTCAAGATTGCATCACACTATAAGTATATATGACTGCACACTTTCATCAAACAAGCTATTTCATTGCCCGATATGTGCCAAGTATTTATAAATAGATGATTAAAGGAAAGCTAAATCACCTACATGTAATACAGATGTGATTAACAGCTTCCAGACTTTGAGTTAAGGAAGATGTATTAAAGAGGCTTATTAAAGAGGCTGAGGCCATTATGTCTAGATTTAATCAGCTGGACTTCGAAGATCTGCAATTTGGAGCAACTTTATCACTAATTATGTGCTGGATGATCAAGCTTAACAACAAAAGGTACTCATCAACCCATTGCCTCGAAGTGGCTCATAGAGATCAGAGGAACAGGGCTAAAATGCTTATTTTATTAAGTTGTTCCAGCAAACCAATTTTCCCATTTGCTTCCAGGCTTTAGATCAATGGTATGCTTGAAACAGAAAGATATCAGAACAACGCAATTCTTTAAACAGAGAAAACTGTGGGTGTCTTTATGAGTCAAATTAAATAAAAACAAAAGCACCCCTCCTTTTCAGTCTATGAATTTGTGAATATTGGAAAGAGTTAGTCATCTGTGGGTACTTTGGATAACTTCCTTCTTTTCGTCATATCTAAGTCTTGGTCTTCCTCAATGCGAGAAAGTACACTCTTCTCAGGAGTTTCCTGACCTCATCATGTGCCAAATGATTACATTTTTCTGTATGCTCTTTACTGTTTCTGTTGTTCTATCCTCCAGAAAGTTCTTCCAATAGGACATGGACAGTTGTCAACAGTTAATTTTCTCTTGATCTAAAAATCAGAAACTAAGGCAATGAAAATATCTAGCCTTCTTCACTGCTGCCTAGACAGAAAATATGCAACATTTAGTCATTGTACCATAAGCAACTCTGCAATCTATCACACTTTTCATTGAGACTCAACAACATTATGTAATGATAGGGATTTATCCCTGTTTTGTCCCTGGTAGCAGGACAAATATTATATTTTTTCTAGTGGCAGAGGGTTGTTAGGCTCTTGTCCAGATTTCTCAGGCTAACATCCCTCTAAGGGATTCAGACTGAACTTCAGAGTAGACTGGAGCAGAACTGCGAGACCAAAAGTAAGGAGAACTCTGGCCCACAGGCTCTCACCTCACTTCAGATACTACATGGAAATTTTCCAGGCTACTACAGTTTCCAACACTTTAATTCACTGTCTTTCCTTAAGGCTTGGGATAATCCAGGCAACTACAGCT
This sequence comes from Nesoenas mayeri, assembly GCF_963082525.1. Taxonomy (NCBI): domain Eukaryota; kingdom Metazoa; phylum Chordata; class Aves; order Columbiformes; family Columbidae; genus Nesoenas; species Nesoenas mayeri. Next base: position 179,242,765 of record NC_137541.1, on the reverse strand, counting down.
CATGTCACTTTGTCATCATCATCTTCTTCCTAGGCCAGGAAGAGAGCTACTACAGACACCAGTACTCATGGTTTAGGCTTGAGCTAAAAAAGTGGCATATTACATGACAAGAGCTGGGTCAGAGGATTTCTGCATCTCCCCTCTAGTACATGAAAGAGGGGTTGGAGCACCTAGAAAATCCACATATATATTTGGAGTGAGTATACCAGTAAATTGAAAGGGAACATATATAGATCTGTGAGTGGTGGCAACACAAATAAAATAGTAAGAGGCCAGATTTTAGCTCATGAACCTGAATGAGTCTGCAAATAGGCCTTAAGGATAATTTGGGAAAACACAATTAATTATATGATGGGTCTGAAGGAACCACTCTATGTAACTGCTGTTAAAGATTATGTCAACAAAAGCTGTAGTAAATTTCTATTTACATGGTGAGAGCAGGACATGCTTTCTTTGAGTATATTCTTATCTGTTTTTGTTACTCAGGAGCCAATGCATTTACACTATAATGATCTGGAGATTCTGGGTGACCGGGACATGTTTTCCTTTCCTCCTCTGCATCAGTTTTTGTTAGGATGATAGATAATAGAGTATTGATCTGACACCTCACAGCCATAGCACAAAAAATAGCAGGAAAAAAACAGTCTGAAATAGAAGTATAAAACCATGAAAACTGAAAAACACAATGGCATTGAAAATATTGTTCTGATTCAGAAACAATAATTAGTAGGATGAGGAATAAAAGTCAGATTTCCACATGGCTAATAAATGCGGGAATTATATGATTTTCCTTTATTCAGGAAAGAACATCATCCTGCAAAATGTAGGGCATCATACTAAATGGCTCACATGACCTGATTTTCTCTTCCTTTTGTCAATCGCAGAAAAATGACAAGTTGCATAGCATTTTTAAGCATTGCTGTAGTAAGAATTTTCAGTATTAAGACAAAAAAGCATGTCTAGAGTATGTGTCCAGATACTGATAGATTTGCTGTGCTGTATCTCAGCAAAATTTTTTTATGAGTTAATCCATATGAACTTGGTTAGCCAAAGCACACAAATGCCACACTCTCCTTAGCATTCCTCCAAATGTTGTGTTCCTCAAAATAATTAAAATATTTATTTTAGAAGCTATGAACAGTAAGTTATAACAGCATTGAATAGTAAAGCTGGAAAAGAACAGAGTGAACAGGGAGTTGTAACATTAAAAAGAAAATCAGAGCTTTATTTAAAATTGATTTTGAATGAAAAGTGTAAGGACATCATATAAAAGCCAATGACTATTTTTACTTCAAAAATAAAGATGGGAAAAAAAGACATTAACTCCAAGTGCCATTTGCTTAGTGATGACTCTTGTGAGATTACCCTGAAAAATACTATTATGGCTCTTGGGAGGAGACACTGTTCATTAGTGAAAATATAAATATAAATGCAACCATTTACATTTAGGCTTCTATTGATCTACATAGAGACATGTTGTGAATTTAATTTGAACATGTATGTTTTTAATGTTCTGATTTTCCTTTTGCTAGAGACTATAGAAAGATATTTTGGCTTTCAGTGTCACACTTTCAGCAAGAAATTTTGTTTAGAAGCTGCAATTAAATAATTCAGAAATAATTAATTCAGAAGACAACCCATTAAATTATAACCCTCCCCAATGGTTAACTTGGTGCCAAAATGTATTGTTTAATTTATCATTCTTAGTATTTTTAGAAGGCCTCAAGGCAGGGAATGAAGCAATAATAAATAGGGAACAGTGGATAATTAGAGAAGGAAATGTGGAACAAAATTACTAAGGGCTTTAGGTGAAGTTCATTATTACTATTTAATAGCGCCCAAGAGCATTTGATCAAATTATGGATCATGTTTAAAAGTGGGCTGAGAGAAATCTTGGTGGAGGAGAGTTTTCTCACTATTACTTTCAGAATTTTGTAGTAAGTTTTACAGAATTTTAAAAAGGAGTGAAAAAACAAAACCATATTGAACAAACCTTCTGTTATCTCAGACATAGTACTCTAGTGACAGTTGAAGAAGACAGAGTTTCTTAATTCTCGGATATTGTTCAAGCTGAGACTATTACATGATCAAGCAGTAAAGCGCTTCCAGCATGCGTGATAAGGTAACATACTGTAAGTGCAGCCCTTCTGGCTTTTAAGCACAAGATGAAGCTTATTTTTTTAACTCTTCAGGGTTTTTGCTTTTTAACCTCATCTTAAAAGAACCCCATTTTTAACACAGATGTTTCAAGTTGACCTGAACTTTCAGTATACTTAAAAAAAAATAAATAAATAAAATTTTCCTTGTGCATTAAAACTGGTAAACCAGTAACAATGGATGAGGAGAAGGCTGAGGTACTCAACAGCTTCTTTGCTTCAGTCTTCACTGGCAACCTCTCTTTCCGCACGTTTTCAGTGGAAAATGAACTGCAATAATGGGACTGCGTAAGCAAAGTCCCTCCCACTGCAAGTGAAGATCAGGTTCGCAATCACTAAAGGAACCTGGGCATACATAAATCCATGGGACCTGATGAAATGCATCCCAGAGTCCTGAGGAATGGTTGTCAAGCCACTCTCCATGATATTTGATAAGTCATGGCAGTCAGGTAACGTCCCTGGTGACTGGTAAAAGGGAAACCCATTTTCAAAAAAGGTAGAAAGGAGTACCCTGTAAACTACCAACCTGTCAGCTTCACCTCTGTGCCTGGGAAAGTCATGAGACAGATCCTTGTAGAAGCTATGCTAAGGCACATAAAGGACAGGGAGGTGATTTGAGACAGCCAGCATGGCTTCACGAAGGGCAAGTCCTGCCTGAACAACCTAGTGGCCTTCTAAGATGGAGTAACTATACCAGTGGACAAAGGAAGAGCTATGGATGTAGTCTAACTGGACTTATGCAAAGGCTTTGACATAGTCCCCCACAACATCCTTCTCTCTAAATTAGAGAGGTATGGATTTAATGGGTGGACTGTTCAGTGGATGAGGAACTGTCTGGATGGTTGCGCCCAGAGAGTAGAGGTCAAAGGCACGATGTCTGGATGGACACCGGTAACAAGTGATGTCCCTTAGGGTCTGTACTGGGATTAGTTCTGTTTAATATCTTCATCAATGACATAGACATTGGGATGGGGTGCACCCTCACCAAGTCTGCGGATGACACCAATCTGAGTGGTGCAGTTGACAGACCTGAAGGACAGGACACCACCTAGAGGGACCTGGACAAGTTCAAGAAGTGGTCCCATGCAAACCTCATGAGATTCAGCAAGGTTAAGTGCAAGGTCCTGCACCTGGGTCAGGGCAACCCCCAGTATCAATATAGGCTGGGGAATGAAAAGATTTAGAGCAGCCCTGCAGAGGAGGACTTGGGAGTACTGGTGGATGAAAGATTGTACATGAGCTGGCAATGTGCTCTTGCAGCTCCATCAAAAAGAGCATGGCCAGCAGGTCAAGGGAGGTGATTCTGCCTCTCTACTCCTCTCTGGTGGGACCTCTCCTGAAGTACTGCATCTAGCTCTGTGGGCCTCAATACAGGGAAGACATGAACCTGTTGGAGGGGATCCAGAGGAGGCCACCAAGATGATCAGAGGGATGGAACACCTCTACTATGAGGACAGGCTGAGAGACTTGGGGTTCTTCAGCCTGGAGAAGGCTCCCAGGGAGATGTTATTGTGGCCTTTCAGTACATAAAAGGGGTTGGTAAGAAAGATGGAAACAGACTTTTTAGAGGGGTATCTTACAATAGGAGAAGGGTTAGTGGTTTTAAAGTAAAAGAGGGGAGATTCAGATCAGACATGAGGAAGAAATTTTTAACACCGAGTGTGGTGAAACACTGGCCCAGGTTGCCCAGAGAGGTGGTAGATACCTCAATCATGGAGACATTCAAGGCCATGCTGGATGGGGCTCTGAGCAACCTGATCTAGTTGAAGATGTCCCTGCTCACTGCAGGGGGTTGGACTACATGACCTTTGAAGGTCCCTTCAACCCAAACTATTCTATGTTTCTATGCTTCTATGATTCTACGATTTATGTTATTTCTTTTAACTACAGTGTGTGTATATGTATATATATATATATATATATAATTGTTGTGTTGTTTTTTTTTTTTTACAGAAATACATGTACAAAAATACAAAACTCACCTTTTCATCATGTTAAAAAATGAGATCCTCCCTGTCTTGTTTTCAGTTGAAAGAGTTTAAAAAATGAGAAAAAATGAGATCATTGGCTGACAGCAAATAAGAACATAGAATTTATAGAGTAAGAGGGTGCATAATTTATAGAATATTCTTTTCTATTTAAATATGTTTTCTGAAAGTCTGTACCACTGAAATATAAAATATTTTTTAGTATTTTTAAATTTACTTTTTTTCTGTGTTCTTATTTTCTTTAAGAAAAAAAAAAGAAAGAGAGAAAGATAAAAACCATTTGGACCACTGTTCCACAGTTATTGAATGGGAGAATAGAAAACTTAGATGTTTTTGAAAATTTTCATTCCAGGGGAACAGCTACATTTTTAGATATATGTTCTGACTCAAAGTAAAATGATGTTTGTTAAATATGAGGGATTGTGTGTCTTAGAAATTCCAATTATTCAGCTCTTCTGATTATTAGAAAACTGAGGTCTGCTTATTTAGACATTTGATACCATAGACAAAGAAAGAGAACTTTGAGCATTATGCTGCCTTTTTTTCCTTATAGACTTTGTTAAACAAAGTCCTTGTTAAAAGACTCAAGTTGGTTTACCTCTGAACATAATTTGTATGGCTGGCCAGGTTGTTTAATGTGTTTCATTTCATGTACTGGAAGCTTATAAAACCACTGGCACAACTTAATTAATAATTCTAATGGTAACAGTACTAGCAGTAATAGTAAGAATAAATCGCTATTCCAGATGTAGAAATTGTTCTAATTATTACTTTATGCAGTGAATTTTGGTGTTTACTACTCCTTTCAATACGGGAATGATAAAAAGTGAATACTGATCTGTGTCCAAAAATGTGACTTAGGTATACAGTTTGAGGTAGCGCAAAGAGACAGTAGAAAGCACCAGCAGATTTTCACTCAGATTCACATGACAGGGGACAGAAAGCCCTTAGAACTGGGAGAATCAGAATGCCAAAAAAGGAGAAATCTAGTTGTCAGCCAAGGGAAATAAGTCAATCGTTTGGATAGATTCTGCACATAGATTCTACACATAGGTTCTGTAGCAATGATTACTGAGTAGTCTTTGAACTAATTTAGTGGTATTCAGAAAGAGGATGGAGCAGTTTTCCTTGACACTCTGTCCTTAGTGCAGAGACTATCTCATTTATGGAACCCAGACAGACAGGCTACAGCTCAGTCATCTACTATAGTCTGTCCTCTCTGACATGGACCTCCTCTTTCTGATGTATTCTCTGATTTCAGAGGTATTTTCTAAGCTGCTTTTTGTATTCTGTAGTGATATTCGCATCCATAACTTTGAAAATAAATTACTTATTTTGAATGTTGTATATGTTATCATGTGTCTAAATCTCTCTACTACACTTCCTAGTGCGTGTGTGCAGGCACTTGATGTCTGACTCAACAGACACAGAAATTTTATCTCTTAGACACTTTCAATTCAAAATTGTGCACTTTCTAAATAGAAGGTGAAGAAAATACCTAAGCAGATATCTCTGAGTACTACAAGAAAAAGATAAGATGTGTCAAAAAACCATAAAAAAATATCAACACATGCTTTAACTGGTTGGACTGTATTATTTTGATCTTTTTCATTTGTTTGACAAATTGCTCTGACACACGCCTGTAAAAATAGAGAGCTCCAAATGTGCTTAAAGGAATACATTTTCCTTGTTGTATTGGGAGAAGCATCATGCTTCCGTGTGAAGTGTAGCTGGGGTCATCAGCTGCAACTTAAATAACTCTTTATTGATAATGTAGATGTTGATTTTCACAGTCTTTTTATTTCTACAATTTTTTCTCCATTGTTCTTTCTTCTGAAAATTTGTGCAGAGAAAATATATTTGCCTCACTGTGACAACTGTGGAGATAACATATTTTAAGGGATTGACTATTGCTTTTTGATGTTACTTTTTTCTTTCTGAAAGTTTATCAACCCATGATTTTGCCTGTGCTAATTTGGTTGATATTCACTAATCTTCCTTTAGTTTTACTACCCAGATCATCCTTTGCTTGTAGTGTTGGTTTTTTTTTTTCTTTATTTAGCACACAATTGGTTAATAAATCCTAGTACTCTTCCACTATCAAATTCACCTGTGTGTTCTTCTATAGTCATTGGCAATGTTCAGCTAGAAATCTAAGCTGTCGGGTCAATGGCTCTTTTTATAACAGTTTAGCGAATTTCAGAACAGATTTAAGAAATACTACCACTACTATTTTGCATTTATAACATCTTTTAAATGGAGATTACAAAGGCGTTCACGATCATAAATTAAGCTTCACAATGACCTTGAAAACTTGAAATATGTCTGTTCTTTTATATTTGCAGCATAAAGATCATTAAATAGAACAAGTAAAAAAAAAAAGAAAGGAACTATGATTTGCAACAGTTAAGTGAATATTCTAATATTATTCTGAAGGAAAAGTCGTTGCTACTTCTAAAAATCAAGATGACTTTAAATATGAATTATTAATCAAAAGCTACAGACAGGCACCTTTAGATATAATTTACATTACACATCTTAGGATATGTAACTGTTACAGTCTACTTAATAATTAGGTCAATAGAAAGACAGTGCCTTCCAGACAGGTATGGGTTTGGGTCAGACTGTGAGGCAATTCATCAAACTTGGTATAGTGCCTCCCAGGCAAGTAACTATTCACTTTGGTCTGGAAGATAAGGCAGGAGGCTGAGATGTCTCCCAGGCAGAAAATTAAATGGGTCAGCCTTGGAGGCAGCCCAGGTAGTTGACTGTTCAGCTTTCCTTGGAAATGGATTAACATACTAGGGTTATTCCTGAGTACATAATTATTGGCTCCTGCTACATGACAAGCCATTATTCATGGGCTTCCTTCCATTTGAAGGGATGCTTATTGTGGCCTATCTTAAAATAGATTATTAGCTGATTAGCCTTTGATTCTCGTAATAAAGTCCTGTTTATGAATATGAATATATGTTTTACCAGAACATAAAAACTCATTGACCCTGTTGGCTGTATCTTTGCTATGGATATTAAGGGAAGTTCACTCCTAACTGTTATTGTAGAAACTGAGGCCACATGTTCCACATGTGTTATAAGAAAGATGCAAATTTTAGAACAGGGAGGCTTATAGACACATCTGCTTGCATATGAGACAGGTTTGAAAGTATACTGAGGGTACACTTACCTGAAGTACATGTATTCCTGACTTGGAAGAGTATGTCAAAAGCTTTGGATGTTTAAACTGGCCTTTTATTCATTCCCATCTGAATACTGAAGACACCGTATTATTTGAAGAAAACACACTGAAAAGTCCACAATTTTTTAAGTAGTAAAGTAACCCAGACCCTATAAAATAGAAAACACAGGCATAAGAGACTTGACCAAACAGAACAGGAAGCCTGGGAGAAGAGATGAAGAGTAGCAGGCTAGTACACAAGTACAACAAAGTTCTTTATCCTGTTTCGTCTCAGCTGTTCCCTATCTTTTCTCATAAGCTCTGGTCAGTTTGTCCTCCATTGTGGCTGTAAGATTATAAATGGAAGCATGGTATTATCTGAGGAGAGGGAGCCAGGTGAAGAATAGAGGGTATCCAATAAATTGGAAATTCTGATAGATCTTGCTCAGTGCCAAATGGCATGTGCATATGTTAGCAACAGTGAATCGATTCTGGCAGTAGAGAAGAAATTTGGCAGAGATGATTCAGACAAAGGCCAGTTTTGTATGGGAAGACCAAGAGAGACTAGGTAGACAATGGGCCACTTAAAGATGAGGTGCAGGATATGGAAGGTGGTTAGAAAAAATGGAAACTTTGGTTTGGGATTAACTAGGAAGACACTTATACTTACTTCCTATGTAACCCAAGCCAAAATAAAGTATTTTATACTGAAAGCCAATACTCTGAGACATATGCTAAGATACTTTACAGTGTTACAGTCCAGATTTGAAAAGGGATATTACAAAAATATAGGTGAACAAGAAAACCTACCATGACCACAAAAATAAAAATGAACATTAAAGGCTATGGTAGGGGAATATCGTAAGGTAGACAGCTTACTGTAATGTCTGCTTGGATTTTGTACAGTGAATGTTTAATGTAAATGCTTGAACTCTACCTGGAACAGATGACAGCTTGCTTTTCAAGTGGATGCTTTTGTTATTGCTTAATATGTTGTCCATATCTTGGTCGCAATAAGGAAATTTTTCACAATGAGAGCAATCAGCTACTGGAATAAGGTCTCCAGGGAAGTGGTGGATTCCCCAACTTTGAACAGTTTTAAGATTTGTCTAGACAGGGTGATGGATTACATTATCTAGACTCTGCTTTTGCCAAGAAAAATTGGATCAAATTACCCTTGTGGTCCTTTTTAACCTGATAGTCTATGATAATTTTCATTTTTTGAGTGGTTCCATAATCTCAAAACAGGAGGAATACAGAGGCAATCCTAACCCTGCCTTTTTCTATTGATAGTGGTATATTACCCATAACATGTAAAACTGAGATTTGAATACCTGGTTGCTGCTCTCATTTAATGTCTCAGCATTTTAAGTCTAGGTTGTTTCACCAAGAATGATGAATGTGCCACAGCCATGATTGTGTGTCTTATGAGCAAAAGAGTGAATTTCCTTTCATGGGATTAAACTAGCCATAGAAGTCTAGAATTTACTGTCAAAGTCACCATCAGCTACCATTTTATGGTCAAAGAGGAGAAATAAGCACCACCAGAGTGCCATTCATCAGCTCTATTTCAGATTCTATCATGGAAAGCCTTTAATTTCCTAAGTGAATGTAGATTTCCTGCCTCATTGAAGGTAAATGCCAGAGGCTTTTTTAATGGGTGAAGAGTTTTCTTTTTTGTTTGCTTGTTTGTGTTGTTTTTTTTCTTGTTGTTGTTGGTTTTTTTTTTTTTTTTTTTTTTTTTTTTGCTTTCCTAAAACACTCCCTTGGAATTCTTAAAATATTCTGAGGAGATACTAATCTATAGTAACTGTTAATAAATAAAAACTTCAGAATTGTCTGAAGCTGCAACTTTTCAACACCATAAGATGTAGTTAAGAATTCACATGTTCTTGTCTATTTGTCCTCCACATTAAAAATTTATGCATTGAGTATTATTGTCTTAAAACCTTGGCTGTGTTAGTAATAATGGGATGTGGAAGATATGGTACTCAGTTACACTGTGGATAAACTTTAAAAATGTTTTAACCTGAGCAGGTAAATGAATTACTCAAAAATAACAGCATAGCTGTTGCCATGGCTATAAAATGATAACTAGTTTCTTTTTGGGTTAAATTTTAGAATATGGAATGAGCTGTGCACTGCTTGAAGGCAACATCCATTGTGATATGTTTTCAATTGGTTCATTTAGCTTCAAATAGAAATTAAAATATTTCATTTTAAATAAGCTGGCATTATGGAAAACCTAACATGTTATTTACTGACAAAAATTATGTCATTTTATGTTTACCTTAAAGCTTTTGGGTTAAACTTTTCTTACTTTGACTGAAAGAGAAAAGGCTTTTTCTAAACATCTTGTTTCATTAAATGGTGATCAGGCAAAATGTGAATATTTGATTTTTCTTGAACAACAGATTTCTAAATTCCAAGTGTCTCCTGAAATTGTCACTGCTTACTGCAAAGTGCAAGTTCTATAAACCCACCCGGCCTCTGTTAGCTTTCAAAGCTTGTTCAGTAAAGACTAAAATGATGATTTTTCAGCAAATAGGACATGACATCTACATTTCCTCTCTGCTCTTCAAAGTCACAGAAAGAATTATTCTTACTTCAAGCACAATTACTCCCAGAGTTTCTCTGGTGGCATTTCACTTCCTGTATTTTTTTTGACATATGGTCTTCCCTGAAGATGCAACAAGGAGCACAACGCATGGATGAGGCTACAGTCTCCTACTCTGCTCGGATTTTTAAATTCACATTATCTAATGCTTCCAGGTAACAAAGAAGTAGACAAACCTATTCATCAATAGAATTAAATGGGAAAGTAGAGGTTCTGTGGACACAAATATCCTTACCTCTACCGACAGACTTCCTTGATAAGTGGGCACTCAGCACAAACCTGTGAACTATTTATACTTTATATTGGCATGTCATTACGATCAGTGTTTAACTATTTCAATGTTGTCAAATTCTTCTTCAGGTTTTCCTTGTTTCTGCTGTGTTATCACTGAAGTGCTGACCTTCTTTTGACAGCTTTAGCACTCCAAAGAATGCTTCTGAGTTCTGCTGAAGCATTAACAGGAACACAAATGTCAACAAATAAAGTGCCATGGAAAAAATAATAAAAGCAGCAACAACAGAAAAATAACTCTTCCATTACTAACTGAGTTGCCATTCTCAGAAAACAAAACAAAACAAAGCAAAAAACAAGAAACAAAAGCCCTGATACAGATGAAGTTGTTAAGCACTATTCTACACTGAAGCTTGGATTTGGAAGGTGTTTAAAAGGATTTCAGGCAGCTGTATCAAGAGAGAAGATGTCACACACATAAGTTATTTTATTGAACTCTTCCAGTCTGAGATGGCAAAATAAATTTGGGAAAACACAAGATAAAACCAGTACAATGGAGATCACACCCTGAAACTTAATTTCCTCATTACAGCTAACATCCCATATCTGCACTGCAAGTACAATTTTCATTAATGAAAGTTTGAATGCTCTAATGGACCTCACTGGTGCTTACTAGTCAAGTTTCAGGTTTCTTACACTCTTTTTTAGACAGTCAACTGAGGCACCTAAGCAAGGAACACAGAGACGGACTCACCTTGTTTGACTTCAGGCAAATGCTGGTTGGTTAGTTCAAGCTGTTTGTTTCGAGCTTTTAGATCTGTTTTCAAAGTGCTTTGACAGTTTTATTTCTGACGTTTGCCTTTGGAGATATCCCAATTCAAGCTGATGTATAGCTGAGAAATTTCAGCACACTGGAATAAATTTTGACCAAAGGGTAGAAAAGACTAAAATGGACATTCAGCTTCACCAATTCTTCAGACAAGGCGGTCATGTCATTGACATAATGATTTGTTTTTGATATGTAACCAGAGACAAAAATGTTAATAATGAGTGAAAGTGGAAAGTTGTAAGAGCTTTGTAGCTATGCTCTGCTGCAGCATCACAAAGCATTGCTGACAGGAAGAGACAGACACTCCTGCCCCCCATCATGGTTCAAGACCCAATAAGAGCCTGCAGACTACATAGACTTGGATACTACAGGATTTAACAGTGGATGTATGCAGTTTTACAAATTACGTGACTTCCCTGCACTGCAGCAACCATGTGGTCACTCCCCCTGCCAACTCTCACAATCCTGATAGGGTGCATAGATGGGTGATGACATGCCACTGTGTCTACTCAAGCTGCACTGCAATAGCCTGAGCACCTTGTCTTGTCCTCCTGGTCATGTGCCTCAGCTGGCCCCAGTGTAAACACATCTGCCTCATTTCTACCTTTGTTGTTTGATGATTATGGTGGGGATGGCCCCCTTCTGTAAAGCCAACAAACCTCCTTATCTTTGGAGAAGCAGGAGAAGTAGGAAGACCAGATGTCCACATACCAATGCTCCAGGTCCCAGTCAGAAGAACATGGCTTCAGTGACCTTAGAGATCGAGAACACAGACAGTACCACTTCAGGGCAGGCCAGCTGTTGCCACCACTGTTGCTCAAAATCCACCTGCTGGAAGGTTGTCCATGTGTTTGCAGCTTTCTCCATGTGTTTGCCAGGTTGTTCACACTAGAGACACACCTCCATTCTTAAAACTAGGCTACTTCCTTAAGTTTTAACTGAAGTCATTCATTAACACTATAGTCAACAAGGCCCAACCCATGCCAGCTGCTACAACCTCATCCAGAAAAACTGAAGTTGGAACATAAGCCTTTGGAAATACTATGTTTCCAACAGGAAGTGTTTTCCCATATTCCTTTGCAAGTTATTGCAATGTTTATTTCTCTTACTATTAAAAAACTGGCACTGCAACCTTTGTGTGAATTTCTTTTATTCTGTTTTCAGTCTTTTTATTTATTCCATCTTTTGTTTCTGCTGAATTCATCTTCCATCACTGCCATAGATATCTTCAGCAGCTTCTAAAACTTCCTTCTGAATAAACTGAATATTTTCTTATTTTTCTCACTATAAGAAACTTTTTGGAAATTTAAAATCTCTTTTGTTCCTTTCTAGGCATCAACTGGAAAACTGGAGTGAAGCAGAACAGGTGTTTTCATTAGTGTCAAAGTTCCACCCTGATTAGTTTCAAGAAATGAGAAGGATTTCTGAATTGTCTGAAGAGAGTTAATGGAGTGGAAACTACACTGAGGTAATCACAAGGTAATATACAGAATTACTTTTTTTTTTTTTTTTCCCTTTCACACTATTTATTGAAAAGAGAGTCTTGAGTAGAATCATGAACCATTTAATAGTTAGATACATGGAAGATTCAGAAAGAAAAAATCTGCCAGGGATCAGATTTTTCTCATTTACTTTAGTAACTTTGAGGCACAACAATTAGAGGAAGAGCTGGTTTAGGTTTTAAACAAACTCAGAGTCCGAATCATGATTTAGCATGGGTATGTGTACACTGACCTCCATGAAAAAAAAAAATCTGTTTTTCTGCATAAACAAATAGTGTAAATGCACATCTAATTTTTAATTTAAATACAGATAAAAGAGATTTGCGGTTAAGTGCTTAGCAGACTTGTCAACTTGTTCAGGATCCTATCTTATATAGTTCTAGACCTGCACTATTCAGCCTTGTAGGTATCACTGTGTGTAATAATCTAACCCAAGTATTGTGAGCCAAGTACTTTGTGATTTTGTGATAGTTCTGTAACAGTTGATCTAATAGGACATGCTATGGACATGAACACTGGCATGTAGTCACCTATACTACAGAATTACTAGCATAGTCCCTAGCATCTCATCATTAAGACTGGCAAATTTTCTTCCAGACAAAGCCAGAGCCAAGGATCATTCTCTGTAGGAGTCTGAACACAGCTGTTCTATTTATGAGAGTAAGAGAGTTTAACTGTAAAGAAAATTGCTATGCTGTGCCAACTAGCCTGAGGTCCAAAGAGTCCAGGGGCCACTTTATTTATTAACATAACCGGAGTCTTACTGGTGGAGTTTGCAGTTGTATTTTTATACAAACTGTTTTCAGTTACAGATCCTTCTTTCTTTTTGTCTTCTGAAATAATTATAATTATTTACAGCTTTTATTAAAACTATCATGAGACAAATCTTACACTTCTCACTGGGCCTTACCTGCCATTTGATTTCAGCAGTATATATGGCTATGTTGGCCTTCAGAGAATTATGTCTTCGTTAAGAAGTTAGTTTCCCTGTCCTGATTCAGTATAAACAGAATCTATTCCTACTCAACTAAGAAGCACACTAAAGAAATACAGACCAACACATAATCAGATAGCAAAAATAAACAAGCATATAAACAAGTAAACAAACAAAAACTACCCCTCAAAACTGCCTTGAATTCTCACAATTTAAACTCCGTTGTACTGAATTTCATCAAGTCATGACAATCTTTTACAATTCAGTGTCGAATGTATGCTCAGCTACTTGACAAAGGTTATGTTCCCAATAGAAATTAACGACAACAACAAAAATTTTGGATCTGAACAACACAAACAAATAATATAATATTTAAATTATTTTTTTCATGAGTATCATCAAAAGGAAAACAATTCAACCTGTAATCTAAACACTACAAGGCACTGTATAACCTGCTTTTCTTTGCTGGTTTTCCTCTTCCTTGACATCTCAAATTCTTTCCTTTGTCTCTCTCTCTTTCTTTCTGCCTGCCTTCCTTCCTTTCTTTCTTTCTTCCTTCCTTCCTTTCTGCCTTTCTTTCTTCCTGCCTTCCTTTCTTTCTACCTTCCTTTCTCTTCCTTTCTGTTTCTTTCTTTCATTTCTCTTCTGTCTTTTTCTCAGTGTCTTCTTCCCTTCTCATCCTGCCCCTCTGCATCTCTGCCTTTGTGCAAGCTGATTTTTTTTTTTTTTTTGCATTATTCTAAAGGAAAACAAACAAACAAACAAACAAACAAAACAACAGTGTTTCCCCCAGGAGTTTCTCCAATAGAGTATTCTTCATTCTTTACCTCTACAAGACAGATTTGTTCTCTGTGGCCAGATGAAAATGGTCTTGGGAGCCAAGCTTATCTATGCAAATAGAGAGGTGAATGTTATTGCAAGGATGCATATACTTTCATTCAAAACCCTCATAAGAAGTGGATATTGTTCTACTGTGTCTGTCTCCTGACTTGCAGATACTGAGGGAAACTGTTGGTGAGCTATACAGTAATGAAGTTCAGAGTGACAATTACTGATTTGTTAGTTTCTCCTTTAATGATGAAAAAATGTGTCCCAGGTGAGGATTTTGCATGTTAACACATGGCAAACCTAGTCATATATTTTGTTATTAAAAATTATTTCCAATAAGGTACTTACTCTCAAAATATGCTAGTAAATTTTAAATTTCCATCAAACTGGAAATTTTTATTTTACAATTGCAGGATGTTTTTGTGTTAAAAATATAAAAATATCTCTCTGGGGATATGTGGGTAATTTTCGTAAAGAAAATTTAATTAATTTACTTAGATTTCATATCCACTCTTTTACTCTGTGAACCCTTGACATGACTTAAAATGCAAATATTAAAAATTCCCTTAACTGTGGTGAAATTACCACCTTTTCAAAGTGTGTTACATTTATATAACCCCAAAAGACAAACCATACAAATCAGAATGGAAAGAGTTCTCAGTTTGGAACAGATTAAAATCCACTTCTTTCTTCAAACACTGCAAAGATATACTGAGTTTTAGAATTTCAGTTTGAAGACAGTTAAAATGAACAATATATTATGAAGCAGGAAAAAACAAATAATATAGGGAGAAATAATGCCTGAATTATCTATGTTAGTATCACATTCAGAGATGGGATATTCTACTTGTGTCTGACAGTGTCTCATTGATGGAAATTCAAATGTTCTTAGCCTGGTCTGTCCTTGACAGTAGTCTAAAAAATATTTAGAAGAACAACAAGACAATAAACAGAGAATAATTTAATTTTGGCACATGGGAATAATTTGATTAGGTTTTTGGAATCAGAAATCTTGAATTTTTTTCCTTTAGTTAGAATTCATTTCAACTGACTTACTGTATCCGAAAATCAGACTTCTGAGGCACTTCCCTTTGTAATCAGCAACATGAAATAGGCACAACTGGAGAGTGACTTATCTGCCTTGTTTCAAAAATCAGTCTTAAAATGGGAAGGATCAACCTCAAGATAATTGTTTGTTTGTAGTGAAAAACAACAAAGTTTATTTAGAGTTAAAAGCACCTATGGATTACACCAGCAATCATTACACAAAAATGCATATAGTTATGACTTCTGTATGCAAGGTAAAAATGTTTCCTATCTTCACCCATCAGTTAAAAAATAGTTCCCTTAAACTATCATATCCTTTTAGTAATTTCGATTGACTGACCAAATGGTCTTCCTTGATGACTGGTGAAAATAACACCAATGATCATCTCATCAAGCTTTAGTTTAACAAGTAGTTGAAATAGACTGTGAGGATGTGTTTGATAGAACTTTACTTAAAAACTTATAGAAAAGCTGATACACACTGAAGAGGAATATGCAGCTGTTTAAAAAAAAATCAATAGTATGGAAAGATTGATAAATGTATGTCAATACTTGTGTTCATAACTTAATAAGTACAATAATGGACACCTTTAGAAAGTTTGAAGTTCTAGGGGATTATTTTGCACTGTCTTGCACTGTGTATATTTAACACTTTTCACAGTCATTTATGTCATAGTAAAAAGGACTTAAAATAATAGCAGCTATTGTAGCATGTTACATCACAAAAGCTGAAATTATTGGTTCAGGTCCCAAGAGTAAAGAATCAGCCAGATGGCTAATAACTGACATGGCATACCCCAAAAATCAGGGGAAAAACACCTAAGTCACTGCAGTAACTATTAATCTGAATTTCATTAAGTGATCTGCATACCTGAAGAGAAGATTTCTTTGAAAGATCAGGGTTCAGTTCATTTTTGGAGCAGCAGTTCAAGTTCTTATTTGATTTTATGAAGTTTATTAGAGTTAGTCAGTGAAAAACTTTTAACAAATAACTCATTCAATTAATTCAACATTTTCCCTTTTCATGAATTATATACTATTATCTCAATTGCTTTCAACTTACCTATAAAAATGCAATCTTCCACATCCTCTGTCTTCCCACATCTACTTTTTTGCTGTTGTTGTTTTTGTTTACTTGTTTGTTTTGTTTTGTTTAGAACAATTAAAACTGACATTAATAGAAAATGAAACCATTACACAGGCATTTAGACATTTTAGATTCTGGCTGTTGTGCAATTGTACTTTTTCTGCCCAGTCCAGTGGCTTTTTTATACTCCTATCGCAAAAGTTGCTGTTACTAATTAGAACATATTCTCTATTGCAGCAGTTAACCTTGTAAACTCCTTGTATAGTAAGCTCTCTCAACATCATCATCAATCTAGACATGGCTCAGATCCAAAACCAGACTGTTCCATATGATTTTGTCCCATTGAAGCCATCTTTTAACTGGGGTAACTGGAACACCAGAGGTGCAAATACAGTAGGTTTCTGCATGGTATTCAGCACTACCACAGGAAGATTTCCTGTGGTAGGCTGGAGAAGTAATCATTAATCCACTATCTTTTCAGACCTTTAACTTATTGTAAAGAAGACTGTAGTGGGAGTGGACAAAAATGCCCATTAAAATCCAATATTTTGAGAGTAGTCCATGTACATTGCAGTCATGTACAGACAAAGGGTCAACATAAACTTTTTTTTTGGTAGATGCATTTCCAATGGATACCAGCTCAGTACTTTACTGGTGGTTTTTTTGTGGGGTTTTTTTTTTTTTGGTTGGTTTTTTTTTTTTTTTTGGTTGTTGTTGTTGTTGTTTAATTTGCTGGTTTTGGTTTTCAGGATGGGGAGTTATCATTTTATATTTTGCAGAACATAGTCATAATCTGAGATTTACATTCCTACAGTTGCATTGTAACTAATCAATCTATTTACATTTTAAAAGAGTTGCCTGATCTGAGGAACATATAAGTGAATACAAAAACTTGTTTAACAGAAAGGATTGTGCCAGTAGCACAAGAATACATTACTGTTTGTTTTTTTTAAAAAAAAAAAAAAAAAAAGAATGCAGAAGGATAGTCTTATCCTCCTTCGTTTTAGGATAACATGATGTTTTGTTATCTGAACAGATAAAAACTGTGTAAGCCATAAACAATTCACTGTCAGTGCCATAAAAAGCCAACATTCTTAAAAAAAGGAGCAGCTGATTTTCATATGGCTCAAACTCATGAAGTCAAATCATCACTATTTCATCACTAGATAAATTTAAAAAATGGAAAATATTTCATGACCATATGTGTTTCTTTAATATGAGGGCTTTTTTTGGCAACTAGTCACTTTTCAAGGAGCTGGTAACTATGCATCATTTAAAACTCTCCCCTACAAAAATGTGACTCTGGGTACTGAGCTGTGAAAGCTCCATGTGTTACTATCGCTTCGCACCCATGGAGCCTAATCCTGGTTTGAGAACAACAGCAATAATTATATAATGGTATTCGTACAGGATGTCTCATGATATTTTATAATGTGAGATAAAGTAACATAAGCAAGAAGCTAAACAAACACACTGCCAAAAGCCCATTCAAAAGTATTGGATTTCAATCTATCCGTAGCAAGAGTCAGAGCCTCAGATTTTTTGATTATGAAAGACTTTGATTCTGGAAGTATGGAAGTGCATAATAGGGAAGAAAAAAAAATCTTCCCTTCAACTGACTGTGAAAATGAGAGGCTGAATATTCCACAGACTCTGCTCTGTGGGGGCCAAGAAGGACCATGGAGAATTATGGATTCCTGGGTACTGAAACAATACAAGATCCTTAGACAATGCAGAAAAAAAAGATAAATAAACTGCAAAAGCTTCAGGCACTCAGGGAAAATCCAGTTCTGGAGCAATATGCAGATCTTTTTCAGTCTTAGTAAAAAACTTTGTGATAGCAATTTGTATTCAGGGTAAATAACACATTGATTTTCTTAAAAGTCTAGAAAAAGAGAGAGAAAGACGAAGTTGCTCAATATCACTGAGCTTGATGTTTTAAACCTGGGAGAGGAGAGGAGAGGAGAGGAGAGGAGAGGAGAGGAGAGGAGAGGAGAGGAGAGGAGAGGAGAGGAGAGGAGAGGAGAGGAGAGGAGAGGAGAGGAGAGGAGAGGAGAGGAGAGGAGAGGAGGAGACCCTATATTTTGAAGGTACTTAAAGGAAGAATTTTGAGCCAGGAGGATTATTCTGGCAGGTCGCTCTGGATTCTTTCAAAATGCCAGAAAGATTTCAACTGGAATCAACTAGAATGAAAGTTAAGGAGAAAACATGTATTTATAGTGTTTCAAGATTTATGCATACTAGGAAAAAAAAAAAAAATAGAATATAGAATCGTAGAACTATTTTGGTTGGAAGAGACCCTTAGGATCACTTAGGCCCACCATAACCGAACTCCATCACTAAACCATGTCCCTAAGAATCTCATCTAATATGCCTTTTAAACACCTGCAGACATGGTGACTCCACCACTTCCCTAGGCAGTCTGTTCTACTGCTTCACCACCCTCTCTGTGAAGATTGTTTTCCTAATATCCAATCTAAACCTTCCCTGGTACAACTTGAGGACATTTCCTCTTGTCCTGTCACTTGCTACTTGGGAGAAGAAACAGACACCCTCCATGCTACAATCTCCTTTTAGGTAGTTCCAGGGAGTGATAAAGTCTCCCCTCACCCTCCTTTTCTCCAGGCTAAACAGCCTCAGTTCCCTCAACTTCTCCTCATAAGACTTGTGCTCCAGGCCTGCCACCAGCTTCGTCACTCCCTCTGCACTCTCTGTAGTACCTCAATGTCTTTCTTATGATGAAGGGCACAAAACTGAACACAGTATTTGAGGTGAGGCCTCACCAGCGGTGAGTATAGTGTCACGACCACTTCTCTAGTCTTGCTGGCCATATTATTCATGATACAAGCCAGGATGCTGTTGGGCTTTTTGTGTGTCCATGTGGGCACACTGCTGGCTCATATTTAGCCAGCTGTCAATCAACACCCCCAGATCCTTTTCCTCCGGGCAGCTTTCCAGCCACGTTTCCCTGAGCCTATAGTGCTCCATGGGGTTGTTGTGACCCTAATGCAGGACCCAGCACTTGACCTTGTTAAACCTCATACAATTGGCCTTGGCCCACTGATCCATCTGGTCCAGATCTCTCTGTCTGACCTTCCTACCTTCCAGCAGATCACGACTCCCACCCAATTTGCTGTCATCTACAAACTTACTAAGGGTTCACTCAGTCCCCTTATCCAGACCATAGATAAAGAGACTGAGTACTGAGTGCTGAGGACCAGCTGCCAACTGGATTTGTCTCCGTTCACCACAACTCTTTGGACCCGGCCCTCCAGTCAGTTCTTTATCCATCAAAGAGTACATCCATCCAGGCCATGAGCTACAAACTTCTCCAGGAGAATCCTGTGTGATATGGTGTCAAAGGCTTTACTGAACTCTAAGTACACAACATCCACAGCCTTTTCCTCATCTCCTAGGCGGGTCACCTTGTTGTAGAAAGAGATCAGGTTGATCAAGCAGAATCTGCCTTTCAAAAATCCATGTTAACCAAGCCTGATTGCTTGGTTTTCTTGCATGTGCTGTGTGATATTGCTCAAGATTATTTGCTCCATTACCTTTCCCGCCACTGAGGTTAGACTGACAGGTCTGTAGTTCCCCAGAAATCCTGAAAATTCACCCTGAAATGTAGAATTTAAATATTTGAAATCATGTAGTTAAGGTACAAATGACACATTTACGGTATAAGTGATCGCATATTTCAACCAAATTGGAAATTTTCAGTGTTGTTGGATTCTTGGGACCAAATTTTCTGCTGTTGTCAGCCATTGCAATTTTTCTGGAGATAAGGTTATTTTAGCACATTAGATTAACTGAGGACCAGTCTCTAACAGCTTTTCTTTGTCTTTAGTATAGCATATACACAGTTTTCTGTTGTTTGATATGAACAGGTTGTTTGCAAGCTAGAGATGGTGTAAGACTTGTTTTGGTAATTCCCAGCTGGAGTGTGATCCTCTGGGGAATCACAGTGAACAGTCTTAATTTAGCACAATACCTAAATTGTTCAAATTCATGCAAGTTTTGAATACCAGAAGCTGTAATCAACCTCTTGGTAAGTATGTTCCAAATATACACAGAGCCATGAAGAACCTTCTCCCAATTATTTTGCTTTTGTAAAACATAATCATCAGTACTTTTTTTTTCTTCATAGAAAATAAACACTAGGGTCCTTAGCTTGAAAGCATTTATTTCATGGATTGTGATGCAGATAACCTGCATTGATCTCAGATCTGTTAAAGGCATGTCTAATAAGTAAACTTCTAATTGATTAATGAGTTACTAGTTGAAATTTAGCAAACAAAACCAAAATCACCTTTTGAAAAACAGTAAAATAGCATAACAATGTAAAATAAGTTTCCCTTTGCTTCTGCACTGCTCAGTGTGTTAAGTTAATGTATCATTTAGAAGAATATCTGCTAATTCCTAGTGTATCTACCTCCCAGTGACCTATTCTCATCCTACAATCCCTGTTTCTCATTCCATTCTGCTGGAATTCTCTCATGCATCATTGTCCCAATAAAACCTTCAAAAAGCTAGGTCAGGAACTATCTTAAATTATTTTAATTTCTAATGAAGCAGAGAATAAACAGCACTCTAGGGACCGAGAAACACTGTAACAAAGAATTGAGGTCAATGAGTTCCTAAATTTCTCTGGACCTGGACAGCAATACTAAGTAGGTGGGAGAGCACTTGCAATGTAGAGATGTTACATAGACTTTTTTTTTTTTTCCTTTTTTTTTTTCTTTTTTTTTTTTTTTTTTCAGTAAGATGTTTCATAAGGGCAGTAGTAGCTCTTCTGGGCAGTAAGTAAAATTAGGAGAAAGAATTGATATCCATGAAACAATTTACAGAAACCACAAATTTGTATGGCTTAACACATGTACCTAAATGAAGCATGAAACTGAGAACGTGAATTTCTATATGGATTTGAATATTTTGAGTATTATGCAGAAACAGCACTATAGTTCAATCTGTTTTAAAAGCTTAAGCAACTCAATAAAGGTTAGGCTCTTATTTTTGGTGAAGTTTCTTTATGATGCTGTTTATAGATAATATAGAGCAGTGGTCAAAACTCTACCTGTGTCACCACCTCAAATGACAATTTTTTTGTCTAAACAGATCACATAGAGTCAGGTGAACAGGTTAAGGAACAAACGATTTTTGTGGTTCTGATTCAAAATAGACAGAGAAATACAGTGAGAATATCTGCTCACATCATGTTTGTTGAATGTTACTTGAGAAAATGGAAGTACCTACTTGAACAGTTTCTTGACCACCCCCAGCCTACTTGCTGTGCAGGGAGAGTGAGAAAAAGAAACAACACTGTGTATTGGATTTTCATGGCAAGGTTTTGGTAGCAAGGGGGCTGTGGGGGTGTCTTCTTTGAGAAGATGCCAGAAGCTGCCCCCATGTTGCATGAAGCCACTTCCAGCTGGCTCCAAGACAGACCTGCCACTTGCAAAATCTGAGCCAATCAAAAATGGTGGTGACATCACTGAGAAAACGTTATTTAAGAAGGGGTAAAAGCTGCTGCACAACAACAGCTGGTAGAGAGCAGTGAGAATATGTGAAATAACTCAGCAGACACCAAAGTCAGTGAAGAAGGAGGGGGGGGAGGTGCTCCAGGCACCAGAGCAGAGATTCTGCTGCAGCCCATAGTGAAGACCATGGTGACTCAGATTGTTTCCCTGCAGCTCATTGAGTTCCACAGTGGAGCAGATATTCACCCTGCAGTCCATGGAGGACCCCACACCAGAGTAGATGGATGTTTCTGAAGGAAGCTGTGACCCTTCAGAGAGCCCATGCTAGGACAAGCTCCTGACAGCAACTACAGCCCATGGAGAGGTGCCCATGAAAGAGATTTTCTGGCAGGATGTGTGATCCCAGGGGCAAATAATGCTGGAGCAGTGTTTTCCTGAGGGACTGCATCTCATGGAAAGAACCCGTGCTGGAACAGTTTGTGAAGAACTACAGCCCAAGGTAAAGATCTACATTTGAGAAGTTCATGAAGGACTTTCTCCTCTGGGTGGAACTCTATTCTGGAGTAGGGGATGGTATGAGGAGGAAGGAGCAGCAGAGACAATGTGTGTTGAAGTGACCACAACCCCCATTCCTCATCCTCCTGCGCCACTTGGTGGGAGGAATTAGAGGAAATCAAGAGTGATGTTGAGCCTGGGAAGAAGGGAGAGGTGGGTTAAGGGGTTTTAAGACTTTTTTTTATTTCTCCGTATCGTATTCTGTTTTGATTGGTAATAAACTAATTTTCCTCAAGTCTGTTTTGCCCATGATGGTAAATGGTAAGTGATCCCGCTGTGCTTATCTCAACCCACGAGCTTTTTGTCATATTTTTCTCCCCTGCGTTTTCAGTGTAGGAGGAGTGGTAGTGCAGCTTTGTGGGCACCTGATGGCCAGTCAAGGTCAACCCAACACATTGTGATACTGTGCAAGCACTAGCCAGTAACAGACAAAACACCAGTGCATTATCAACATTTTTAGTCACAAGACACAGCATCAGATGGACTGCTGTGAGAAAGGTGACTCCACCCCAAACAGATCCAGTACAATAGGTCAGTGGAAAAAGAATTCTTATATTGTGAAAATGTCATTGTTTCTAAGGCAATCATATCCATACTAAGAAAAAGTTGGCGTTTTAAACACAGATGTTCTAACTTTAAAATTTCTGTACTCTTTCCAATGGGAATAGGACATGCTTTCCTCTACTGTATCATTACTACTTGATAGAGATGAACTCTAATATTTTCAACTTAAAAAAAAATCAGACTTATTCCCCATCTTTTTGTCATTCTCTGTCCAAAAAAGGACATAAATATTGAGTAGTGCTATCATATTATACATGGGATGAAACACTAGATCAGACCACTTTTTAATTGAGTGAATGATTTAATGTTTCCAAAGACACACTGATTATAAGGCAGTAACAGTGACTCCTGAATTCCTTTACAATGACATTGTAACCTTTATGAATGGTTGGCTCTTTGTGCTAATGATACAGGAAGTGAACAGATGCAGTTCTCTAGTGATGAGAGGTGTGATTTTGGATGGTTGCTCTTTTTATTATTTGATCCAAAATCCATTAGTGTCAGTGGAACTTCTTTCATACTCAAAGGTCAGCATGCTCCAAAGAGTTTGCAAGACTGGGCTGAATTAGTAGGTTAGATGTACCTTTCAGGTTATTATGAAGAATTTTATGAGTTCCTAGTAAAAAATTCTACAAACCTTTATCAAACACCTTAGCTGACATTGATAACTACAATCTACAAATACATTTGTAATATTTCTGAATTTGTGCTTCAAAATAATGTTAGAGTGTTGTCAAAGAATGCTTAGGAAAAAGTGACTTTATAAGTATTTTGCTTACATAAATAAAACAATAGATTTATTTTTTTTTAATAATAAACATGCAGTAATTTCGCTGTCCAAATGCATGAAGATTTGCAATAAAGGTGTCAGCAGCCTTCACACAACGTCGTGCTATGTCTCTTTCCTAAACTGTAATTTATCAACTCTACTTGCTTCAATTTATACTACAGATTTGTTCATATGAAAAATAAAAACAGAGACAAGTTAAGCAAGGCAAATATAATGAGTGCCAGTTACTGAAAAGCATATTTTTCAAGATTTCTCTCCCTAAAACCCACATATGGTTGGTTACTTTGTTTAGTTATTTGTATATGTACTTATTTATAGATTTATTTGAAATTTTGAGGCTCTGGGATCCAAATAGGCAAAGTAGTCTATACAACTTTCCATTTGAATGGCAAGGATCATGCTCAGTACCTGTGCTTTTAGATGCCAATAGAGGAACAGGGATACACAAAAATGTTTAGCTAAATTACTAATTATAGCAGCCAGCATTGATTTTTGTTTTTTAATGGCTTTGATTAGGTTTGATTGGACACAGAAGTCACGTGTTATATGATTTGATGTTTCATTTCATGACTGGTTGACTGCAGATCTTTATAATTAAGTTTCCAGTATACACAATTTTAAAATGAGCTTGTCATGAATATGTTTAATACTCAATTAAAAATGAATGTTTCTAGGAAAGCTCCCACTGATAAACTTATTCATTAGAACAGGCATGAGAAGAATGAACCGGGGAATTAGGAGTCTTAATCAAGAGAATAAAATTCTGTTTTTTAAAATTCTGGTTTTTATCATTTTCCATTGGATATACACACTCTATATTTTTAAGATATGTGTCTATTACTACTGTAAATTCTTGTTTGTTTGATCTAGACAAGCAAGAGAACAGGCCATGACACTGTATATCCATGAAAGTACAGGAAATATACACAATCCATCAGTATCTGTTTAGGACTATCATGCTTCTCAGCCTGTCCTATAATAGCAAAAGCCGCCAAAAGAGTAAAGAAATTAATTTGAAGTCTGTTTTGGCTTTAATAAACTAAATGTGCTTATTTAAGTCATTTCAGTGTTCAAAAGAAACACAATTAAAGGAAAAGTGTATTGTTCCTTAAAGATCCTTTAAGCTCTTTTCGTTGCATTTTCTGGCTTAAAATGTCCGGAAAATAAACATGTGAATGATCTTCCTTAAATTGCTATAAATACATAAATCAAAGTACAACTGCTGTTCTTGCTTTATGATAAAATATTTTTCAGCTAAAGCCAATTATATTTGCAGTGGCTTATCACAGCAATTATATGAACCAGCAGGCCAGTCAGTAATGACTTTTCTGTTAAGGGAGTGCTAAGAACACTTCCAGCAGAGCTCCATTACCTGGATTACAATCACAGTTTTAAATTAGGTACCAATGCAAGTAATTTAGTTTTGTTTTTGTACTTAATTGGTCATTAACTTGTTCATGCCAATAATTTTATTTCTATGCTACTCACTCATTAAATACTCCCCAAAACATCTATACAGAAGTATTCTTTGCAACAAAAGAAGCAGGAATTCATTATAACAAATTTCTATGTCTGTGTGTCACCTTTATCTTCTCATGAACAAATTTGAACGGCAAAACATTTATTTTTCTAGCTTAGTAATTGTGTGGCCATTAACATAAGTCAATAGGAGCCTGGTAATTGCTATTCTTGATCGAGCAGTGTTTGTGTGTAGTCCAGCATCTTACTGCTATTGGCAACTAGAACCACATGCTCATAAAGAAGCTGAAATGAACAATTGTGCAATAACTTTGCTGAGAGGGAAAATTTCTTCCTATCCCAAATGGCTACCTGTTGGTTTATGTCCTGAAATAAGATAGGTTGTATTTTTTCCTTTTTTTTTTTAAGAAATAAATCTAATTCCATGGAAATGTGAATGCTCTCATTATGCATATAAATGTTTAATCCTTTTTAAAATTCTGCTAATCTTTAAGACCTCAGAGAGATTTTTGTGGCAATGATCTCTCTAGGTTAATTATGCATGTGCAACAAAGTATATCCTTTTATCAGTTTTAAATTTAAATCCTGTCTATTTACTGCTACACACAGGAACTTTATAAATCTATATTGTGCAATTTTCTGCTCTAGGCATTTTTGTCAAGTGAGTGTATGTCTGAATGCAATGTCTGGAGGATGCCTCAACAGGCTCTTCCTATCTCTGATCCTGTCCTCAGTGTGCTTCTCCATAAAACTAGTTTTTGGACCAGTGGATTTGGTTTGGAGCTGTGTCTAAGGTAAAAACTGCAGACTTCTTCAAACAGCTTAGGAAGAAGGTCAAAATGAGTGATCTTTCTGGAGTAAAAAATAAACATTTTGAAATTAAATTTTTGAAGCCATACTCAGATCAGCCTGCTCAGACCAGGCAGTAATGAACAATAAATAATAATGGGAACATTTTGAGAATATGCACATAGCCTACAATTAGTGGGGTTTTCGGTACCTCCATAGTGACTGGAATACAAATAAATTTTTAATCTAATCTAGCCTTTGAGCTAGGAAAGATAAGTCATTTATTTCAGGCAATTAGGACTCACAGCTTTAAGTCCAGAGGTCCAGCTGCTCTTTCAGAAGAGACACCTATTTGTTAAATTTTAAATAAAAGTTCTATTATATTGGTATATATGCTGTGTCCAAACACCAAGGGGATTTCTGCAAACAGATTTCATATAAGATACACTGTTCTGTAGAATTATTAGACAACTAATTAAAATTAATGTTGTGAGCTCCTCTTGCTGACTTTTTAACATCAGCCAAATAACATTTGGATGACTAAGTAATTCTCTGTTCTTGAAGAATTCTCAATGATTTGAGAGATTCTTATATTGAGACATTGTAAGGTTATTTTCACTCATGCTAGTTCAAAGGAAAAAGTGGGGGAGAAGAAAAAGATGAAGGGAGATTATTAATAAGAATAGAGCAGCCAGCTCTGGAGATAACAGGAAGATGAAAGTGAAATATTCAGGTACTGGAGTCTGAGAAAGAAGAAGAAAGATACTGCACCAGGTAACAGGCCCACTCCATTAATGGGTCATGCAAAAGCAGTTGGGTCAGTTTCTTGGATATGACAGCACCAGCAGCACATGCCTGGAATCAACCAAGTGTCTTACTCGGGATAAAGTCCTGAGGAACAAATGAACTCCTGCACAATAATTCAAGACCAGTCTAATAGAAGGAGCAGGAGATTTTGTCAAGTAAATAAATGCTTTCACTCTGCATCAGAAGTACCTGAACTGTTCTTTTACATTAGAGTAAGGGAAATGGAGGTTTAAGACTTTTGTTTTGTTTAGTTTAGTAACATAAAAAGTTTTAGATACTTTTAATCAGTATGGCTGTGGGAATTTTTTGTTTAAGCTGAAGGGTTTTGAAGTTAACTTAGGAAGACACAAAAGACTGTCTTGGAAAAGGTGGTCTTGAGGTGGATGGAACAAGGAAGACTGGAATTTACAGGTACCAGTCACAACTGTATAGCTCTTGATTGTTCATTAAGAATAATGAACAGTCCTGTAGCTGGAGTGAATCTGGAGATTAAAAAAGTGTGTTATATGAGAAAGGACTGCTGGAAAGACTTGAGAAATCATGAATAAACTTCTCAGCTGGAAAATATTACACTGAGAAATTCTCTCAAGAATTAGTTAGGACTGTGTTAAGACTAAATGATTCAGAAGACAACTGAGGTTTGGATGATAGCATCTTAGAGAAGGAGAAGTTGGAAAAGACCACTGTGCTATCTTCAATTTTGGAAGTTCAAACAGGATAGGGGACATGGGTGAAAATGACGAGAACTGAGGATGAGAAAGTAGTGAAGGCAATTTCTAGTCATGGTATTAATATTCATTATGAGAGAAAAGCTATTGCGTGAGGGAACAGTAGCAGATTGATGGTATCAGCAACAGAAAATGCAAAAGGTGGAAAAGGATCTGATGGGGGTGTTGGTCCACAGCTGGCTGAATATGAGACAGCAGTGTGCCCAGATGGCCAAGATGGCAAATAGCATCCTGGCTTGTATCAGAAATAGTGTGGGAAATGGGACTAAGGAAGTGATTGTCCCTCTGTACTCAGCACTGGGGAGGCCTCGCCTTGAATCCTGTGTTCAGTTTTGGGCCCCTCACCACAAGAAAGACATTGAGGTGCTGGAGTGAGTTCAGAGAAGGGCAACAAAGCTAGTCTAAGGTCTGGAGAACAAGTCTTATGAGAAGCGGCTGAGGGAGCTGAGGCTGTTTAGCCTGTATAAAAGGAGGCTGAGGGGAGACCTTATTGTTCTCTACAACTACCTGAAAGGAGGTTTTATTGAGGTCAGTGTCTCTTTTCCCAAGTATTAAGTGATAGGAAAAGAGAAAACACCCTCAAGTTGCACCGGGGAAGGTTTAGATCGGATATTGGGAAAAAAAAATTCTTCATGAAAAGAGTTGTCAGGCGTTGGAAAAGCTGCCCAGGGAAGTGGTTAAATCACCATCCTTGGAGGTATTTAAAAGATGTGTAGATGTGGCACTTAGGGACATGGCTTAGTGGTAGACTTGGCAGTGTTGTGTTTATCTTTGGACTCAGTGATCTTAAAGCTCTTTCCCAACTTAAATGATTTTATGATTCTATAAAATGGTGACCAGGAAGAAAGCAAACAATGTAATAAGATAAAGATGGTAGTCAGCAAGAAATTATTAGCTCTGTGTTAATATAAGAAGCTCAGAAAACTGAAAGGAAGAACTTGCAATACTAATACAGGTTCTGTAAAGAGATAGTGGAATAGCAGCAGAAACCTAGAAAGTCAGTATTGAAACAACTTTGAGATACATAATCTCTTCAGAGAGACAGAAATAAAACAAATATTAATAAGATCACCAAAACAGTGTTAGGGTACCTAGGGAAAGAAACTTCCTTAACATCAATAAAAGCAAAGGAGTCCAAGATTACTTTGGAGAAATACCATGAAAGCTCTTCTGCTTGATGAAGAGAAGTTAGGTGTCTATAAGTACTTGTTATGATTCCCTTATCAATATATATTTAAAAAAAAAAAAAAAAAAAATAAAAAAAAAAAGGAGAGAGAGAGAGAGAAAGAGAAAGACAGTGAGTGATAAGACGCAAGCTACAATACTATGTATGTTTCCAGCAAGGAAAAGTCACCCAAAACCAAGGATCTATAAAGAAACTGCTAATGTATTGGAAGAATTAAAAGTGTGTCACATCTGGAAAAGGTGGAAACCATGATTTTTGGTCAACCAAGTTTGAAGGGAAAACAAACCACTGTCTGTAAGTATATGGAGATAAAAATGGGGTTACTAACAACTCATTCACAGGACAATGTTAGAATAAAAATTAAATGGGATGGACTGTCAATTAATATAATTACTATGAAAATCAGAATATGTCATATAGACATCTCATCAATGACACTCTGGAATAAATAATCATTGTTATTGTTACTATTATTGCTGTTGCTATGCAAAAGAAACCACTCTGATTCCATTTCATTTTAAAGATTTTGGAGTTAGATTGTGTGAAGTGTTTTTTTCCTAAGAAAGGCTGTAGGGTTAATGAGTTGGGAGGTCTCTAGAAATCTTATATTTTTCAGAATCCAAGTGAATGAGAAAACAGAAGTATAAAATGGCGAAGTTGACTCTGAACATAATCAGTAGCTAAAAAACCTATAGTCAATCATCTGAAAGGATATTGAAAGTAATAGAAAAAAGGTCAAGAATAAAGCAGCAACTGTGCTTTTAAGCAGGAAACAGGTAAAATAGTTTTACAAAGTAATTTAGATGATAATTGTCTGCAGGCAATTGACTCCAGTCAATGACTCCAATCCAATTCACCAACTGTACTTGGCTTACTTAATGCCTAGAGGTACTTCAGAGAAGAGTCAATCACGATAAAGGAAGGGAATTGTACAAGTAAGGTAAAAAAAGTGAGGTTTTTAAATCATTGATCCAAATATTGCAGGAGAGTTCAAAATTTATGTGTTGGAATAGGGGTGCAATTTCACTTGAAAAACTCCAGGTATCTGAAGAAAAACATCCAAATTTCATTTTTATGGGTTTTAGTTCTTCTTACCTGAGTTAACATTTTGCTGCTTTTAACTTGTGGTACATGGTATAACTTGAAAAGAAATGAATTAACTACAGATGTTTCATTTAGGGAGAAAAGGGCAAGGAAAAACAAAACGCAAGCAAACATTATCTCTGCCCTTGGGATTAGCTGGAAATAGGACTGGAAATAGGACTTTTTATGTGATGGCGTATACATACTGATTTTGTTGAAAGGATGTTTTGTTTTGTCTTGTTTTGTTTTGTTTTTCTGTTACAAATTCATGGTGGTACTATTGTTTTGTCAAAAGAGGAGACTTGAAGTAAACAGAGAGTAGATTTTTAGTAGAGAGATACTGAATTGTCTCAGAAGCACAGTTCTGAGTACCAGGAACACATCAGCTATTTCAGGACAGAGAGCAGTGTGGAATAGCTGGTTTCCCTTACCTAGATGCATAGAACAGGTGAGGCTACACAGGCAGTAAAAA
This sequence comes from Nesoenas mayeri, assembly GCF_963082525.1. Classification (NCBI taxonomy): domain Eukaryota; kingdom Metazoa; phylum Chordata; class Aves; order Columbiformes; family Columbidae; genus Nesoenas; species Nesoenas mayeri. The sequence goes on along the minus strand of NC_137541.1, from coordinate 179,212,441 downwards.
GATTGCCCACCTTTAGTGTTAAAGTGGAAATATAACCAAGAGTGGGCTTGGTGAAGAACATCTGTGAAAGAGGGAGTACGGGTTTGTCTTAGGTGATGCTATCCTATCTTCAAATACTGATTTTTTCTTATTTTTAATTTAACAAGACCATCAAAGCATAGCATAATCTATTTCTTGAATGCTGTGAAATCAAAATAAATTAATTGCGACAACTGCCACCTTTATATTTGCAGTATTTGTGACTATACTGAGAAAAGGCTGAAGAGTTATGTCAAATACCTGATGTCCATGATTTTTTTTTTATTTTTTTAATTGAACAACTGAATAATAGCTGCTGTTCTGGGATCCATTTTTCATAACCAACAGCAGGCTTATAAGGAAATGGATTATTTTCAAGCAACTCTCAATGCAAGGCTGAACTCTGTGGATATAATTGAATATTTGGGGAAACATACAGTTCTTCATTGGTTTTTGAAATTTTTGTAAGTTTTGTGCATTCCTGTAAATACTAAGTAGTATTAGTGCCTAATAATCAAAGAATAGTGCTGAACTCTGTCAGAGAAATGTGTGAAAATAGTAGACTTAAGGTAAAAGACTTAAAACAGAAGAACATGCACTAGCTCAAGAGATATGCTTTGCCATTTTTTTCAAGATGTGCATGTGACTCCAAGGCTGACATCTGATACTGCTTTCTGGAATTCGTTTTCTGCAGCAGTTAGAGCTGTGTCCAGGAGGGTGACAAACATTAAGTTTCTAAAGTTGTTTGTGTGTATGTAAGTACACCTCAGTCTCCTAAACACATTGAAACCATTTGCCCATGTATAAATGTGAACAAATTGGTGATGTTGTTTAGGACTGTTCATTTTTTTTTCCTTATGTAGTTATATTTTTTTTCCGTAAAAACCTTGATATAGTTTTGAAATACATGGCTTTGCTTCAACATCATAATTTCAGCTGGTGTGGCTCACCCTAAGCCAGTAGAGCTTTTATTGTTGTTTATCATAGTCAGTGTAGAACAGTTAGGGCTATGTCAGACACAGACTAATTGCCTCTTAGGGGTATGTTGGGAGAGAACTGGGACCACACAGCCAATCCATCTGTAACAGAGCACTTGAGTAAAGATTAAACTCATGGTTCTACAACCTCTGGATTAAATTAGCAGAAATTTGTGCTGGAATAAATGTTAAATTATATTTGTATGTTTGTGTAAGTCAATAATCCAGAGTTAAGGTCCACCTCAGACTGGTTGTACAGTCTATTATTAGGTCTTAAAAGGAAGAAAATATCTTCATATGAACAATGAAAATATTTAAATCATTGAAAAATCAAACATTGATCTCTTGAAACTAAGTGACACACCTAATAGCACTTTGGGGTCATTAGCCACACCTTAGTTTAAAGAATATAGTGAAAAATATGTGTTGTAGAATCTGGACTGTTAAGGAAAACAGTGAATGATTGCCTTGATTCTGTTGCTTTTCCTTTCTTAATTTTCCTATATGCTATTCTAACTTACTGTCTTTCTCCCAGGGTTTTGTCCCAACTGGAGTAAGTTTCTAGATAAAATATTCTGTTCTTTACAGAAAAATTGCTTGAGAATATTTATCTTCAGGTTTCTTTATTATATATATTATATCTTCCATATGCTCTGTACCCATAATTAGAGTTTTGGAAAGCTAACCTTTTTAATAATAAATACAGTATGTCAAGGAAATGACATATGATTCAACTTAAATATAATGAATAATTATGAATGATACTAATGGTCCCTTAATGTTAATGTCATTCTGCTAATTTAATACAGCAATTAATTTTGCATATGAAACCCATGCAGGTGCTTTGAATCTTCTTTTTTTTTTTTTCTTTTAAAAATCTTCATTTCATAACTCTCTTGATAGTTTTGCAAATTCAGAATTAATACTGAGTAATTTTCATAGTATTTTTTATTTTAATGTGTTATTACCGTAACAACCACTTAGCACTTGGAGAACAACTTCACATTAATACTACTTATGATTATATCCATTAATTATATTTAGGATGATTTCTGTGGGTAAACTTACTCCACTGATGGTCTTAAATTAACAAAATCATAACTCAGCTAATTTCCTACATAACTCGTATGTCAGGATCCACTATGCTTGTGAGAATATTGACTTTGAGGGCCTGACAAACATCTTGAGGGCCCATCATCTGTGTTATTTTCAAATTGAATGGGAACTGATAGATAGAACTGCTTTACTTGGGAATGTATCCCATGTGGCAACTTGATGAACAGTGTTATGTGCTTGTTTACAAGTAGGTCAAATAGGCTATCCTCTGTATTTAAGATTCATAGCTGTTGCTTGTAACAGTATCACCCTTTAGGCCACCTGAAGGAAAAGAAGTATACAACTCCAATTTTAATTGAGCTTAGAAAAAGTAATTGTTGCATCCATTAGTCATATAGTGTCTTTTGTTCTTTTAACCAAAAGGATGGACTAAACTCTATATGCATCTGCTGTCATGTGTACCCTGCAGTTACTAAGTGTGCAGTGTTTAGGCAAATAAAGTGTATCTATTGCTACACTACGTAATGGAAACTAGTTATGCTCCATCTGTACATACCTGTTGTCTTTTGGGTTAAAACTTTGCACACATCTTAACAAGGAACAAAACTGTCTTCAGAGATGGGATTCTTTCTCATGATGACCTGGCAGTTCATTTGTTCTACACTCCATCTTACTTATCTACTATACTGTCGTGGTTTAACCTGAGATAGCAGTGCAACCATGATAACCACTCACTCACAATCCATCCATGCCCCCTCAACAGGGGAGACAATCGAAAGAGAAGGGAGAAACTTGTATTGAGATAAACATAGTTTAATAAAATAACAAAATCCTAATACACTACTAGTAAATATATATAAAAATAGAAATAAAATATAAAATAAAAGATACTCAGGGCAATTCCACACAAACTCTCCACAACAAGCAGCCCGTCTCAGGAAGCAGCACCTGGTCCTGAACAGCTGATCCCAGAGAGAGAAAAAAAAAGGAAAAAAGCAGAAAGGCCCAGAGGTCTCTGCAAAATGGTAAAAAGCCTAATTAAACATCCAGAACAGAACTCTCCCTGCTCCTACAAAAAGAGCAAAGAAGGTGAAGAAGTGAGAGATTTGAAGACCCTGACTCTCCTTAAATATGAACCATGATGCTAATAGGATGGAATACCCTTATTGATCAGTCTAGATGTCAGTCAAGCTCTGCCCCATTCATGCCCCCCTTCCTTGATGACTCACACCTGTGGGCAGAGCACTCAGAATGTCCTTGGCTCTCAGACCAGTGCATTTAGAAACATTATATCTGTCCCAGGGTGTTATCTTGTTCTCAAACTAAGTCCAAACAATGAGTGTGCTAGCTATGAAAAAGAAAGGTTTCTACCTGCATGAAGAAAATTAACTCATTTTTGGTCAAACCAGCACAAATGTCCATAGCAACATTTGATAGTTTAAATTAGTTTGCTATCTAGATTACGATAGATAAAAACCTTTATCCACTTATGGTAGATAAAGTACCTGTCTCCCATTCATTGTCTATATCTGTGTAAACATTCAGGAGTCATCAAGCTTAGCTTTGTGGTTGCACTTTATCCAAAACCTGTTGTAACTTATTTTGTTTGTTCTAATTTTCTAAATCCTTTCTGCATCACCCCAACAAAACCTTTTAGTACAGTTGTACAGTTGAACTGAGACTAATAAGATCCACATTGTGCTGTAATAATGCTCTTAAAGCAGGGATGTATTTCTCTTTCTATTACAAAATACCAGCTCCAGTTTTATAGCTCATCTTGGCTTTCTTTTTAGGTAAGAGAGAAAGACTAGTTTTATTTTGTTTTATTTTTTTTTTTCTGGAAATCATTGAGATTGAATTGTAAAAGTTGTAGGACAAATTATACTGGAATAAGAAAATATCTGGAGACTATATGTTTGCAAAGACCTTAAGAGAAAACAGAAAAGGAAGGCAGGCAGGCAGGCAGGAAGGAGTGAGCAATTTTTGCCATGAAAGTTAACTGTTAAAAGCATAGCCTACTTAATACAGAGGAATTTTTTCTATCCAGGGCACCGTAACAACCACTGAAAGTCAGCTAACTTAGTTGATGAGACAGCTAACTATTCTTTGATTGTTCTAGAGCCTTTTATATAACATTTACTCGTGTCTGTTTCCACTGTATTCTGACTGCATTGTTGTTAAGCAAGCATTTCTGTACATCACAAGAATATTATCAACTGTGTTTTGTTGTCATTGTTGTTGTGAGGCTCTATATGTTTGTTTGTTTGTTTGTTTTTAGTGTTGTTGTCACCATTATTCAGGTCTATTTAATCAAATTACTGTCCTCTCTGTATTAACATTCCATCCTAGGACACTCTTGGGCATGACTGCACTGCTCAGTGAAGCACCTGATCTGAGCACTATTGACCTAAGCAAATATATTCACACAATGTAACAACAGTTTAGCTGCATACAGTAGAGCCTATTAGCTTAAAAATAGCACTCAAAATAGCATTTGTGCACCACAGCCTTGACAGTCCTGCAGTCAGAGGGTGCCAAGCCAGCTATCTAGGTTTTCTACAGTTAACAGTCCAAAATAATACACTGAAAGAGGTGATTCTTTGTTCCCCAACTTATAGAGCTGCCTATAACATGTGGTATTAATTTTTACCTCAAGTACATATTATTTATCTTCACTGACTGCAGATGTACGTGATTTACCCAGATTATTTCTGAGATCTAAAGCTAGATAAGAAAATTTCAGTCACGTAATTAGTCTATCCACTACTTCTGTATTGCTTCTATCTGAGAATTCATAAAATAGTCTATGAATGTATTTATTGATTATAATATATTAATGCTATTTATTGTAATGTTTATTAAATGTCAGGGCATTGATTGCAATTCTCTATTCTAAAGGATCTGGTTATATTTCAGAACCATTAATAGATAAAGAAATCCTAAAAAAGCTACATTCTTAGTCATACTTGTATCTTTACAAAAAGATTCCTTAACTGACAGAAGGAAAAGAAGAATTTAATGCTGTTCTACCTTATTTATCATCAACAATTTGATTGTAGGTTTAAAATAAAAGGGAGACTTGAATGTGATTTTCATATTTATGTTTGTACTTGACTTTGAAACTTGTTATAAAAGTCACTCTGAAAGAAGTGCAGACTATCACAAAGAAAGATTAAAGTCACTTTTCTGACAAAAACATTCAAATGACTTATCACCTCCTTTTTTTTAAAAAAAAAAAACAACCTGAAAGAATAATTATGCAATACTATAATAACATAAGCTTTAACAAATATGCATTCAAAATGAAATATCTGAATGATGTCCCCAAGTGCTAAAGCCTGATATAAATCTTTGTAGATTTGAGACTATGCTGGGTGATTTCGTTATTAACTACATCACTGAAGAGTGTGTTTGCAAAATTTCTTCATCATTGGGCTTGCATTTTCATGGTAACATTATAATTTAGCATAGACATTAAAACTCTTATACACATGAAGGCACAACATAAGTTCTCATAACATGAAGGTTATCACTTAATTTAAAGAACTTCAAGTAATTGACTTAAAAAAAATCTATCAAGGTTTTCACATTTTTGTCTTTAGAGACATTAGTATATTAAGAACCATTAGTATATTTAGAGCCATTAGTATATTAAGAACAACCTAAATATGAGTTGTAGCTGTGTGCTTATATCACAGTCTCTAACTCTGAGACTTTGTCTGGATTACATGCAGTCCCACCTTTTCATCTTTCTATTGTGTCTATAAAAGCTAAAGGAGAAGAAAAATGGAAAAAAGAAAGGAAGACCACATCTATGGACAGCAAACAGAAAATCAGTGGAAGACCCCCCACCCCTCACAAGAGTTTGATTTTCGTATGAATTTTCAGTTCTCTTCATGAAAATAAGAATTTTTTTTTTTTTTAAAAAAAAGGCATTCATTTACACAGAATATTCCAGACGTGTTTGTAAGGAAAATAAAAGAGAAAGAGGTGCGGTGGGACATGTAATGAAAATTAGTTGAGAGAGAGACAGCTATCATTTACTCAAGGGTGAGATTTTTATACCACCAAGGATGTTAGTCTTTTCTGAGAGGGTTTCAAAACACATTTCCTGCTACCTGGTGGAGTATCTGCCTGGAAGACATATTCAGGTATGAGAAATCCTCAGAATGACACTCTGATTTGCTCTTAATAAAGGCAGCTTTCATAGGACATAAGTATCTTTAGGTAGGTTTCATTACTGTTAACTCAGATATCTGAAATGAATGTCTGAATTGTAGTTAACAAAACTCTATTTGTATTAGTGGAAAGAAACAGACCATTTGGAAGCTGCAATATCCCATTTTAAGAGAGACATTTAAGGTAACATCAGTTATCTTCAGATGGTGCCTGTATTGATAATTTAACCAAAAGTGAGTGTTGTAGACCGGTTGTCTACAGCTAGTTGAGGCAAAACCTACATGAGATGTTTAGACATCTGAACAGGTGTCCTAATGTTTGTCTTACTGTTTATCATCTCTTTATCAACAACTACTTACTTATTTTTGATGACTTGGAACAGATTCAGAGAAATCTTTTCAGAAAAGCAATTCAGAACAAAATCCCTTGCTTTGCCTTCTTCCATGTTAGAACTATCTTGTGAAAAAAAGTGATTTGAGGTCTTCTGTAAATGTAGATGTCATCTCAATATATCTTAAAGGAAAACCTGAACTTGGAAATCTATGTAACATGGCAAACATAAGATTTTTTTTTTTTTGGTTTCCAGAAAACTTGAAATGAGTGATTTTTTTGTGTGTCTGCAGGTTCTGGGAAAATAGATTGTCAACTATTATGGACAAAGGCTGTGGAACCTTAGTGTGGCCAAGCTACATATGAGGCATATAGGTACTGTCAGAGAGCAGATAATTAACTGTAATGCTGCACAACACTTAGTTGTTTCTATTTGTTCTAATTTCCTTTCTGATTTGATAGTTAAGTAGGAGACCAACGTATGATGTCACGTCCAACATGGCATTTCAGATGTGGCAAGTGACAGCATATAGCACTATTGTCTGAGTTTGGAACATGCCCTAGGACTAAATTTTTGCTAACTGTTCCTGCTGTTATTTTCCCATAATCTTAATTGTTACATTTCAGCTAGCAATGACCCAATACAATGACATAATATATATATATTTTAATGTTGTTCCTTGCAGTGATGTAAAATATCGACAGACATCAAATATTATTGGGCTCTGGGGCCAGTTTTGGCAAAGTAGAAAAAAACTAAAGTTGGAAACAGTAGTCAAGCCTTTCTGAAATATAAGGTTGAACTCAGAAGTAACTGATAATTTGCTTAGGTTTGTTTTTCCTTTTCCACAGAGTCATTCCTGCCTTATGTTTTACTTTCACATTAATTCTTATTTCATAGTGGAATAATAAAAGTGGGATTTTTTAAATCAGAAAATATTAAATATTTAATGATGTAATCAAAGCATCAATTTTAGGGATAAAATCAAGCCAGTGGAAAAACAATAGACTTTTCAGTGTGTTTTGAATCTTTAGTTTTGCTTAGTGTTTCCAAATAACATGATTTTTAGAAAAAAATGTTGTTCATTCAGTCGTTTTCAGTGAAACATGAATTATTTTTTGTAATATGGAGTGAAGCAAAGGGCTTTATTTGGTTATGAAGTTAAATGTTCTGATTTCCCTGTATCACACTTTCAAGGAATATTATTTCAAGATTTACAATTGTTGTTGTATGCTGAGAAATCTATAAATTGTAAGGTTTTAACACATGTTTTTGTACTGAAGTACATTCAGCAGATAATTAGATACTATTTGGCAAGAATTTCCACTCTGAAGCTATGCTATTATGACTGCAAGCTTTCATTTGGTTTAACTGCCTCACCGCTACTATAAAAGGTCAAAGTGGAGCAAAACATCTCTTCTATTGCTCCACATTCCTGACACATTATTCCATTAAAAAGCTGGCACACAGGAGAATGCTATTTTTCCATTAAGTATCAGACCTTCTAAATGACAGAGATTACCGCTAGCCAAAGTCAGTAGTTCCTCCAATATGTCTTGCTGTCTATGGACTAGTTTTCCTTGAAGTATAAATTAATCAAGTAGTGAAGGAGTTTAGTGTCTTAATGAGATTTCTTTTTCTTCTTCTTCTTCTTTTTCTTTTCCTTTTTCTTTTTCTTCTTTTGCTTTTCCTTTTTTTTTCTTTTTCCTTTTCTTTTTCTTTTTATTTTTCTTCTTTTTCTTCTTCTTCTTTTTCTTCTTCTTTTTTCCTTTTCCTTTTCCTTTTCCTTTCTCTTTTTCTTTTTCTTCTTTCTCTTTTTCTTTCTCTTTTTCTTTCTCTTTTTCATTTTCTTATTTTTTCCCTTTCTCTTTTCCTTTCTCTTTCCTTTTCTCTTTGTTCTCTTCCTCTTTCTTTCTTTTTTTTTTTTTGATATAGCAGCAGCTATTGTCTAGACATTTGTTGTTTGATTTGTATTTTCAAACCTCATTAGAAATATAAAACTTGATCTTTATAGTTTAGTCATATCAAACATATACTGAACACACATCTAACCATCAATAGCTCTTGTGAAAAGCACAATAAAATGAGAAAGTACAACAAAATCAAAAAGAACACCAATGGCCACAATGAAAGTATGAAGAGATTTTAACTTCAAGAGATTAACGTATCTAGTATTTTAGTACTATTTGTATTCCTCTGTCCACAAGAATTCCTCACATTTTACAGCTTAGAAGTATGTATAGAGAGACAGTATTTCTGAGAGATAATTGTGACCAGTTAGATCCTCCTATAACATATCTTTCTTGCCCAGCATCTATCTCAAAATACCTTAATGAGAAGCTTACAGTCCCAGCCAGTTTATCAAATTACTTGCAGAATCAACTCAAGATGTCCTGGAAGACAAAAACCATCATGTTTCTAATGTGGTATATATATCCACCTGTTATCTAATGTATTGTATGTTTTTCATATGCTTGATGACATACCAGACTTTTGTGTGGTGATGGCTGATACACCAGGGGGTGAATGAATTACACCCTTCAGGAACCATAGCTGGAGGCTAGTCAGGAGAACCTGTGGTGATGGGAAACTACTTTTGCATCCCCGTCTCACCCCTTGTGCCTCCTCCAATGCTCTGAGTTGGGTCTTCACCTGGTGTAGATGAATATTATTCTATTGAAACATCTGTATTTGAGTAAACTTCTATTTCACCTGCTCAGTGATATCTATGTCTCTAAATTTATTCTCAAAACTCAGAGGAGTGAAATACTTTACATGCATAGTCAGAAGGTGTAATAGGAGGAAGAAACTAAGACTCTTGGTGGGCAAGGACTGCCCTACGAAGTGACTTTTCAATTTCAGAGGTCTGTTTGCATAAGTAGAGGGCTTAAGTTCTTTTGAAACCCCTGTAACTTTGGATAATGTGGATAAGGACATAGAATTTAAGCTTCTCAAGAATTTATCATGTTCTTCTCTTATTAGGTTTTGAATATACTTGGAATATGGTGGACATTTGTGTCTGGCTTGATTGTATTTTTATTCTGGAGTTAATGGCTTCTTTGCATATTTTTAACTTTATTTTCTGGTGAGTATATAAACATCAGAGAAGATATTTGATGATTTATTTACATAAAACTACTTTCACTATTTGAGTAGCTAGAAAGTATGGCTTAACTTGAAATACAATTTTAATAAAGAATTTTTATTTCTTTTTCCTTTGTCCAATGGCTGCAGCTGAATGAAATACATTTATCATACGAAATACACTTCCTATTGATATTAGACTCTACCTCATGATGTGGAGACCAAATCCCAGCACTACTTCACTGAAGGAAAATCAGATGTCTCTTTGGATATTTTGATAATCATATATTGAAAATATAAACCTTGCGCTTTAGTAATCGATCATTCTGGGGGTTATAGTGAAGATGAAAAGGGATAAATTTGAACATAGTTAAAGAGTTAATGTAAAACAATAGCTTGTCTTGCATAAATGTTTTTGAGGTAATACAACACTGTAATAATAGCACATCTTGAAAAGTGGTTTCTAAAATCACTTAGGTCTTCACTACTGATCATCTCCTTCAAGGAGTTGCATTTTAAGTAGTTTTACTTTGTTAGACTTTGTACAGAGTTGTTTACATTGGCTTAAATGCAGTCCTTAGTTAATAATGGCAGGATCCTTCTGTGCACTGTTGAAAGAGAGATGCAGCTGACCTGGGACTTTGATGTGTAAATGAGACTCAATGAAGAGTCAATGAATTTTGTGATTTCTGTAAGGTGTACATAGATAGTAGGCAATTATATAAGGTCATTTGGAAGGGGTATATCAGCAATATGTAGGCATACACTGAGGTAGCCTTTGTCAGTACTTATGTCTCTGATAGCTTCCTATAATAAAACAAAAAAAAAGAACTCACAATTCCAAGGGGCCAAATCCAGCCCTGCAGCTGTTCTGAACCACAGGCACAATTCAGAGAATGCACAAAGCTGATTTAAATTGCTCCTTGGGGTCATGGTTACTCCTCTTCACTAGAGAAGCCAGAATTCATTGACAACCTGGTCCACAAATTCTGGTTTTCATCTTTCATAACATCTCAAATATTCTCTCCTCCTTTCCTGATTATGTTATAAATTAATTCTCCTTTCTCTTATCTTAATTTTGTCCTTTATAACAGAATGCATAGCAAACATGAAATTGTGCAGTACAAAAATTATCTCCTACAGTTACCACTGTAGACATTTAAACCCTTTGTCTTTTCTGAATTAACATTTTTATGTCCAATTGCATTACGCGCATAATAACAATAGTTGTTATTGATGCTATACTTTCCATGATTTAGAAATATGATATCATTATCTCCTAAATAGTACTTTGAAGAATCATTTACTGTCTGAATGAGAATATTCCTCTAGAAAACAAGACAAAACAAACAGTTTTAGTCAATTCTCTCTATGTTTTTCTTTGATAAAATCAGAGCACTATGGGTCTGTTAGTGTGTAGTGCCTGATTCCTTATATATGTAGACCAACTCTCCAAAATATCAGGACACTTTTGGATAAGGGAATGAACAGAACTTTCTGAGATAGCCATGCTAGCACCAAGCCATGTGAAGTCCCACCTCTCCTCCATTTCCCTCTGACTATTAGTGCCAAATAACATCAAGTCAAGATTTATGAGCTGACTAGCTCTTAATTCATTTAACATGTCATGTGGTGATAAGATCATAGTGGCTACATTCATAAATGTGTATAAATATATATATATATTCCTTCAATATATCTTAAAGGAAAACCTGAACTTGGAAATCTATGTAACATGGCAAACCTAAAATTTTTTTTTTTGGTTTCCAGAAAACTTGAAATGAGTGATTTTTTTGTGTGTCTGCAGGTTCTGGGAAAATAGATTGTCAACTATTATGGACAGAGGCTGTGGAACCTTAGTGTGGCCAAGCTACATATGAGGGATGTAGGTACTGCCAGAGAGTAAATAATTAACTGTAATGCTGCACAACACTTAGTTGTTTCTATTTGTTCTAATTTCCTTTCTGATTTGATAGTTAAGTAGGAGACCAACGTATGATGTCACGTCCAACATGGCATTTCAGATGTGGCAAGTGACAGCATATAGCACTATTGTCTGAGTTTGGAACATGCCCTAGGACTAAATTTTTGCTAACTGTTCCTGCTGTTATTTTCCCATAATCTTAATTGTTACATTTCAGCTAGCAATGACCCAATATAACGACATAATATACAATTTTTTTTTTTTAATGTTGTTCCTTGCAGTGATGTAAAATATCGACAGACATCAAATATTATTGGGCTCTGGGGCCAGTTTTGGCAAAGTAGAAAAAAACTAAAGTTGGAAACAGTAGTCAAGCCTTTCTGAAATATAAGGTTGAACTCAGAAGTAACTGATAATTTGCTTAGGTTTGTTTTTCCTTTTCCACAGAGTCATTCCAGCCTTATGTTTTACTTTCATGTAAGATCATAGTGGCCACATTTGCTTGGCAATAAACGAGATTCTTTAGAGGATCTAAAATGTATGGTGTCTTGAATACCATATTTGTAGCCTTATCAAAGAAACACAACAAATTATTTGTCAATATTAAGTGTAATAAATTATATTATTTTAATTTCTTAATAATTAAACAATATATAGTATGGTTTATTGTTTTACTCAGGGCTGATATCGTATTAGCAGACACAGGTTATCTTGTTTCTTTTTAAAAAATGTTAATCCATTATTAGCTTTCTTCTCATTCTATAATTTCCCCAATATTATAATACTAACTGAAAATCAGTATTCATGATCGAGTGTGCTCATCAGCCAGCATTTTGAGAGTCCTTTTAGACAGGTTACAGAAAATGCTCATTTTGCAAGTACTGTTGGAATATGATGATAAAATGTCCCTTAGATAATGCTAGGATATAAATCATTTCAACAACAAAACACACAAGCCCCACACCATAAAACACCAGCTTTTCTCCCTTAATACTGATATTTTATTCATATTATTAATGTAGCAGACCATATGGATTTCTTTTCCTTTTAAGGTAAGAAAACACAAATGGAAGTCCAGCATGTAGTATAAATTTATGTAGATATGTGTCTCTATACTTATGCATATATATATGTTGATAAATATGTGTCATAAACATATATAATCTAAATATACACAAGTAATTTAGTAAAGAATTTGACACTGTTTCCCACAACATTTTCCTGGAGAAACCGGCAGTTCATGGCTTGGATGGGCATGCTCTTCACCAGGTAAAGAACTGGCTGGATGGCAGGGCCCAAAGGGTTGTGGTGAATGGAGTCAAATATAGTCAGCGGGCAGTCACAAGTGGTGTTACACAGGGCTCAGTATTGTGGCCAGTTCTGTTTAATATCTTTATCAATGATCTCGACGAGGGAATCAAGTGCACCCTTACTAAGTATGCAGAAAACACCAAGTTGCGTGAGAGTATTGATCTGCTCAAGGGTAGGAAGGTTCTACAGAGGGATATGGACTGACTAGATCAGTGGGCTGAGGTGAATCATATGAGGTTCAACAAAGCCAAGTGCTGCATCGTGTGCTGGGTCACAAATACCTCATGACATCCTATGGGCTTGGGGGTGAATGACTAGAAATTTGCCTGGCAGAAAAGGATCTGGAGAAAAAAAGGCTGAAGGGAGACCTTATTGTTCTCTACAACTACCATAAAGGAGGCTGTAGTGAGGTGAATGTCGGTCTCTTTTCCCAAGGTAAGAAGTGATATGGACATAATTTAGAGGTGGACTTGGCAGTGTTAAGTTAATGGTTGGACTCATGGATTTTAAAGGTCTTTCCAACCAAAATGAATCTATGATTCTGTGTAAATATGCATATAAGTAAAGTTAATGTATTGCATACAAATATATAGTTGCCTTCCTGTTACTGTTAAATCTTGTATAGTATCTCTTTTGTATCTTATTACTCTTAAATAAACATCTGGTCTTGCTTTTTGTCCATTAATGTATACCTTTTCTTTCATTTATTGAATATTTTTACATCAAAAGCTACTTTATGAATTTTTTAAAAAAACAAAATTTATAAAATAGTTTTGCATTTAAGATAGAAAATGATCACATTAAAAATCATAGAAACAGTGGTGATGGTCATCAAATCAATTGCCATCAACAATTTTTAAATAATAATTGAAAATTGAACTAACACACCTACTATTTCAACTGATTTGTTTTCAAAATTATTTTGACAAAGAGTTTTCTTGACCTCATGTTGTTACAAAATAAATGCATGTATGTTATGAAAATGTAAAATTTCAAGTGTGACAGCTTTTGAGGTCAAGATAGAGAAATTTAGTTTTAAAAAATATGTAGTGCATGGTTTTGAAACTCATCTAATCATGTCTAGACACCAAAAACTGTTTGGACCCCCAAAACACAGAATTGTCTAAAGCACACTGTGAGAACTCAGTGAAGTTATATAAATATTATTACTGTTTATAGTACACTCTTGATAGATCCAAAACATAAACAGGTTCATTTTGTGCATAAAAGCAGAATTTGAGCTAATTAATATTAAAAAAAAAGGTTTTCTTGTTATTAAGAATAATTTCTACACCCTTTATTAAGAAGAATAGATTAGCGCTTATATATTGTTCAAAAAGGCATGTTTTTGGAATATCCCTTCTTATTTTTAAATATTCTTACTTTTTCATCTTTAGAAAATCCCAGGTATGCTATTATAAGAGGAGACTCCTTCCTTCTTTTGATGTTAATGGGTTCGTTGGAATTATTATCCTTGCTTTCCAAAAGAGAGTTTTCAGCTATAGCCTGTTGTCCTAGACATCTAAAGCCACTTGGCAAAGTTTTTACGTTCAGGAAATGGTTGAGGAAGCCATAAGCTGTGTCACCTCCTTCACATTAGGTAAGATCAATGATGCTGAATAATGCCAGCCAAGCATTTTTGCTGAGTGACAGGTGACAACATCAGAATAACAATGAATATCTTGGAAAATACATGGTAATGAAATACGTGGTAAAACTCTGAATTACTACCTTTGCATCCAATGTGATTAGTTAGGTATGTATTTTGAATACTTTGTGTCAGGATGGTGTGCCTAGGTGAAAATTAAGAGATTAAATTGTGGCTCAATTGACTTTGCTGAGTGATAAGCAATTAAGCTGGTTATCAATAAATATCTTGGCCCTATTTGGCATATGATATGGTAAGTAATGTGAATGAGTTTTGTGCAACATGTCAGATGTTACAGATTGTACATATGCCACTTGTTTTCTTCTGTACATAAACTCACTAATATAACGAAATAGAAAGTATTAATTCCCAAGTGTTATTAATCCTTTCCTTTTCAAGTAAGTAAACAGCAAAAGAAAAGAGGAAAAAAAAAAAAAAAGAGAAAAAAAAAAGGAAAAATAAAAAAAAACTTTCCCCAAGTAGATTTCTCAATATCTGTCCCAACCCTGATTGCTAAGTGTTAAAGATGTGACAAGTGGAATGTAGGAATGTGATTTGAAAAATAAGATGATAGATAATACAGTATGAATACAATCACTGAGAGTTAAAGTATCTCAATATTTCATAGAATAGCACCTAGAGAACTAATCCTTAAAGAACTCTGGTGCGGTTATTTTAATTAGGACAAGTTAGTTTCTGTGCTTCTATTTTAACACATAATTTGTTTGATGAAAGGCTCCCAAATTATAAATCAGTTTGGGTCAAGCTAGATTCACTGACAAATCTATGCTGAATTTGTCTAATTGATTCAGTTTAATAAAAAGGAAAAAGTCTTACTTTAACTAGTTAAGCAAGTGATTAAAAAAGATGGTTTCTAGGAAATAGAAAACATAGATTCAGGTTTTTGCCGCAGTCTGCTTCAGAGAACGGATTTCATTTTAGGTTCCCCATATCTTAATTGAAGAGATTTTCTATTTTTTTTTTTTTTTTCAAGCACATCCCCATTCTAAAGTAGATTCTATAAGCTTTTATTCATTTTTCTGTAATGATGTGATTTGATTTTAAACCAAGTATTATTAACTTACAATAAGATGTTGAAATCTTTCTGTAAGTGTCTACAGATATGTTTAAGTTTGTGCTGTAGTCCATGGAGATAAGACTCAATCTAAGTGGGCTCTGAGACACTATAGGGTATTGAAGACATGAGGTTAGCGGGTAATAACTCAGGATTTATGATGACCTGTGTCCTTTTCCAGTGGATGATGAAGTTGTGGAACACACTCCATTTACTTGTCTGCAACACCTAAAATGTTTTTGTGGTCAACTTATAACTAGAAAATGCTGAAGATAGCGTTCTGATATAGCTTGAAATGGCCAACGCTAACCAAGACGTATACAAACCCAGATTGTGATACCAAGACTTGTAGAAAACCTGTGCCCTTCTGGGCCAGTAGTTGAAGGCAGGTGAAGAGTGATCCAGGAAAACAGAAACTGAGGAGTTTGTGTATAGCAATTTTAATTGCATTATTACTCATATTGAATTAATGATTTTTTTTTTTTTTTTCATATATGTGTTATTTCTCTCTAATATTTTCTTTTAACTAAAAATAATTCTTGATCAAGGCAGGTTCAGACAGAGTCTTGAGGCCTTACAAACTCAGTAAAGAGCCTATGACCTGTTACTAGACTGTTAATACCATATTGCATGGCTACAGGAATTTACCCATAACCTGCCTATTTCTAACTTTGTCTGCAGAGACTGAAAGTTGAGCCATATGTGCAACATTACATCATTACTTTACTGAAGGCACCAGATACATTGCAAATGAGACTCCCATTAAAAAATATAGTAAAAAACTGCCTTGTTCTATTTTTTGTATGAAGAAAGGAGAACATCTATAAGCATCTTGAAATAACAAATTAAGAAAAGTAGATTGCTTTATAAAATATTCATGCAGTCCTTTCATGGGAAGACAAGTCAGTGATTTGCAGAAATTAAAATGAATTCATACTTCTGACTAAAAAAAGATAAACCTATACATTAAGTATTAAAATGCTTCAGTATAGAAAACTGCACCAGTTTCAAAATAGCTTGAGAAATATGTAAAATAACTATATATTCTAAGAAAGAGAAGTAGTCACATTTTCAAAAATAACTCTGAGTAACATGGCAATGAACTGAAATCAGAAGGCCAAAAGTAATACTTATTAACTCACGGCATCACAGGAAACTAGAAATTAAGCTACACTTGTACGGTTGTGTTGTAAATCCACTAGCTTACTACACTAATACTTGAATCAGGCAATGGAAAATCTGCTAAAAATATATGTAAGAGAAAGGAAAAAAATATAAATTAAATGATTCCTAGCTTCTAAACAAAAGGTTAAGTACTCATAATATGAATAGCAAAAAAAAACCACAAATTGGCACTGCTTTCAGGAACACGATTTCTAGTAAATTTTGTTATAATATTGATGAACAGAAAGGCATGAAGATCTTTTAATTATTTTTTATTATTATTTTTCATTTAATGTCAATAAGAAATGGTCTGCCCAAACTTTTATTATTTTTCTCAGAAGCTGGACTTCATAGTGATGTCTAGTACTTTAAGCAAAAAAGGACTAAGTGCAAAGAAGGCAACGAGTTGTTGTAAAAAAAAAAAAAGGCCAGATGGTTCACTCCTATAATCGCTCTGAAAATAATCTGTAAAGTCTTTATATTTTAGTTCTGCCTGTTTGAACATTAAAGAAAACAAGGTCACAATAAAGTCTTTCTAAGTATCACATCCTGTATCAGACAAATAGCTTCAATTTTCCAGTTCCAGGATGAAAGGAGCAATTAGAGCTGTTCTTTGGAGATCCATGAGAGGTTGGTTTTCTTGTCTTCAGCAAAGAAAATGTCACAAGACTAGCTGTACTCCATCACCAAAAATAATTTGATTTATACTTTCATACATAAATGTATGTCTTGGATGAGTTATAGATGATACCTAAGTATTTTTTTGAGGAAAGACCATTTTTGTTTAATTGTAGTTTTGCTTCTGTACAGATACATTCTGACACTAATTTCTCTTCTAATGAAAGAAAAGAAGAAGAAGAAATTTGGATGTGAGAGGGAAGCACAGGAAATGTCCTTACAGTCTTGTCAACCAAAGCATGGACAAGAAACACATCATAAAATGTGATTCATAAAATGTAATTCATTTTATCTGCTGACATGTTCAGGCAAAGCAATGTGTAAAGTCTAAAACATATTAAAACATATCTATAGCTTTTTTTTTTTTTAATATTTTATTTTATTTTATTTTTTATCAGCCTGCTGCACAAGCCAGAAAGAATATCCTGGTGTTGCTGTGGTTTTCAAAAATGCTTCCCTGCTCTGGAAATTAGCAACTTTGTAGAAAAGATCTGCAGTATAATATTTGGTCATTCTGTTAATGTCATTAAATCTGTATTTGACTACAGAAAAGACCTGTCTCATGTCTGACATGCAGAAACCACTGGTAGAGAATCCCAGAGAACCCACTACAAGAACATGATTAAAAATTTACTTAGAGATTTCAGTAGTTTATGCTCCAGAGATTTCTGGGGCCAAAGGAGGTCTCCTTGGATATATCTTTCAACAGATTTTTCTTGAATGAAATTATTTAAATTAAAACCACAACTCATCTTACCACTTCATAAATACCAGGTGAAAGAAGATAATATAATGCATCTGTATTGTGTGGGTAGGATTTTTCCATCTGTGTGTCTATCTGAGAGACAATTTTTCTGTTTTCAAGCACCACAGAAGGAAAAATAATAAAAAGATAAAATCAACGCCCATTTGATCAGACTTTTTTTCAGCAACACAACAAAACAGACAAGTACCAACCAGGTTTGGTATCCAACACATTCACAAATAAGTTTAAGTGTGAAAAATAACATTTCAGGGAAGTATGGAAAAAGATATTTGTGTAAGCAGTTAGAAATAAATCAATAAGGCAAAAAAAAAGCCTAGTTCATAGCTCTTCTCCATACATCTCAGAAGAACGGTGTTATAGCCCCACACAAATAACTTCACAAAACCTGAGAATTCTGTATTCATCTCATTCTTCAGTGTTAAAGAAGCTACTGGGATGAAAGGTTATTATCTTGTATACTATGCATGATTTACCCATATACTAAATTTCCGTGTTTTTGTCATTGTTGTTGGGTTTTTAAAATTCATTTTTCTAAACAATTACTTTAATAGAAGTATTTACAATTCAAATTTCTCTTTTCATCATTTTTTCACTTTAAGGTGAATTTTATCAACACAGAAATCAATAATTCAGAACTTGCTAGAGACTGAAATAAAGATTTGATAAACAAGAAAAAAAAGGTAGCTTCTGGATACAGGCAGCTTTTTCTCAGCTTCTGGCTCCCATGAACATCACAATAACTTGAAATAGTACTTTAAAAGATTCCTTGTGTTTGCTACTGTTTTTACACCTTAAGCTTTTTTTTTTTTTCTTTCTATGAACTTAAATTCACTTTTGAAATCCTCTTTCTGTTTAGGACAGTATTCATTCTGACTAAGACTATTGAAAATAGAATCAAACAGCTAACTGACAGGTATTTAAAAATGAACAGATGATTGCAGGAGCAAATTAAAGGCATAAACTTTTGAAACGGGCCTGTCCACTTAGACATCAATTGAATGGATGAAAGGAACTCAGAAATCAGACTGTAGCTGGACTAATGACATCTAAGTCTGACCTCCTAAAGAAAGGATGTCTGTAGTCACTGACGAAACACAAGCATCTATCATCAGTGGGATGCTTTACCATTATGAAAAGGCTCTTATTCTGGCATGAGTCATTATAAAATCTCTCTTTACTCTTGACTGTCTAACCATGGTGGACTTTAGTTGCATAAACATAAGTGTCAGGTGCCATGTCAGATCTGCTGGACTATCCAAAATGTTCACAGAAGGCCAGAAAAAGACCTTTGAGAGATACATTTCTGGAGATGAAGCTGAAAGTCTGCTGAAATATGTTGCATCAACTCAAATGGCTCCAGGCACTTAAGGAGATTACAGGCAGCTTTGGGTATTATTTCTGAGCGCCTACTGTAGTCGATGGATCCAGAATCATTATATAGGACTTTATACAGTTGCTTTCTAATGAATATCTATTGTACTTTGAAATGCCTGGTGGTATCCTGACTGTTGTCTATACGTATGGATGTTCCAGGTGTCATTTCCAGCCCTCTCTTGGTATCTTGGATATACTAGTACCATTGAAAAGGCACTAGAAGTCTAAGTTCAGTCAGTTGAGTAGAGTTGCTCATAACAAATAGCAGTCTGAGATGCCTTTAAATATAACTCAGACTTGAAATCTATGTTTAGGTCCATTAATACGTGGATATATTTCAAATGGTGTTGACCATTAAAAGATTCCCATAGCTTCTACTGAAGCAACTTAGTGTTCAGTGTTTTTGAAAACTAGAAACAAAACTAACACATTTCATGATGATGAGGACAAATTCTATTAATAATTATCTTGTGAAACAGTCACATTTTGGCAGAGTAACATTTTAATTTCCTAAGGGCAAATCAGCAAAACTTGACTTAAAATACTTTCACGACTAACCCTTGAAAATTCTTCCTATTCTCAATATTCTGCAAATCTTTCTGAATGTTGGCTTGTATTTATGAAAATATATATGCAATTTTGCAGGCAAATGCAGGCTTTTCTCTCTGAGCTTCAAGGCAGATAGAGTCTAGCCAGTTCTCAGACTGGGTAACTACAGTTAATAAGTCTATAGAATGATGAAGAAAGTCACTGTGTCAGCAGTAGGAAGCTCATAACATTTATTTTAGAGATGTCAGAGACCTCAATGATAATGTTTTTGATGGTTTGGTAAAGTAATAAAGTCTCTTTGACATTGTTATTTCTATAGTTTTAGTCTGACACAAACTTCCAGCCCCTCATAACTGCTTGCTTTTCTACATATATGCAATCAAAATTTTGAGATATCTACTCCTAGCCATGAAAACGGAATGATATCTTACTTTTTTTCCTTTTTTTTCTGTCTGCAGAGTAGTTTTTCAGCAGATGACTGCACTGAAGTGACTGGAAGCTTTAAAGACATGTTCTTTTTTGTAAAAAACATTATTTAACACAAACCTAGTTTTCCCTTATCAACATGGTGTTACCATGCCAAACTATTTGAAAAAAATGCAGAACAATTTCAGCTGTTCTCTCACAAAAACAAAACAAAACAAAACAAACAAAAACAAAACAAACAAACAAATAAAAAAAACCAAAAAAAAACACGACAAAAAAAAAACCACAACCAAACAAAAAAACCCAACCACAATGACATTTACAAGTCCTTTCTCCTGAGGAGTATTCTACAGAACATGGAAAAAACTGCAGACAGATAGATTATTCTTTATCATCTCCATGCAATGCGTTGGGTTGTCAAGAAGTTTTTTCTATATTAATGTAATGTGGCTGAGTGGTAGGCCTCAAGACTTTTCCTTGTGACATTAGCTGAATAGCTGAGAGGAACAAACTTGTTCAAGTGAAAAAGGGAAAAAACCATTATGACTTCTCCTTTGTTCTCTCAATCTTTCACAATGTTCTGACTGAAGACAAATTGTGAAGAACAGAGACAGTGAGCATCTGAAGGAGGAGCAATACCAAAAGAAAGAATTACAAAGGATTTTTGAGTCATATTTCATTTCAATTTAGCTTTTTTCTCTCCATGTTCCATCTTTTCATCTGTATCAAAAACAAAAACAGAATTCAGTCATTCCAAAGGGAAAACAAAACAAAACAAAACAAAACAAACCAAGAAGCTTCGCAAAAGCTGTCTATAAAAATAACTGCTGTAATCCAAACTTTTGGTTGGCGCCTGTGTAAGTACATTATGCAGCATATATCGAGCATGTACAGTTCTAGAAAAGACCCTATGAACCTTAAGTTACCTTTTTATGTCTCACACAGGTTTTAAGAGAATGCCTATCAGATGAGGTATTTCACATAAATGATTCTATCCCTCAATGTTCCTATTTGATTTTTTTTGTAAGTAGGCACTCCACAGATATGAAAGATTGTGTTTATGGAATTATTGCAGCCTTTCAGTACATAAAAGGAGCCTATAAGAAATATGGAGACAGACTTTTCAGAAGGGTGTGTTATGACAGGAGAAGGTGTAATGTTGTTAAAGTAAAAGAGAAGAGGTTCAGACAAGAGGAAGAAGTTTTTTTACAATGAGGGTGGTAAAATACTGACACAGGTTGCCCAGAGAGGTGGTAGATGCCCCATTCCTGGAAACATTTAAGGTCTGACTGGACAGGGCTCTGAGTAACCTGATCTAGTTGAAGATGTCCTTGCTCATTGCAGAGGTTTGGACTAGATGACCATTGAAGTCCAGTCCAAACTATTCTATGATTTTATGATTTCACCTAATGTGAAAAGAGAAACAATAAAATCATATCACTATGCAAATAGCTACATACAGTAAATCAATGAACAGTAGTGGAGCGTGAATGTTGGAGAACCTTGCTTTCACCATTGTAAAATCCTAGTTATACTAACAAAGTAAAAAAAAAGTGTAATTCAGAAATGTACACATAAAATATAATTGTTTATTTAGTACCCATCAAAGGTTAACTTAATTAAAATAGCATCCAAATGACCTCATTATGCATTCTAAATTTTCTCTCCAATGTAATCTTTTCTATGGTGGTGTATATGTATATAAAAGTGGGTAAACTAGACATGTTTGATGTTATTAAACAAGTGTTAAAAAACTGTAAGACTGTACTGTTTAAGCAAAGAATGGGTAAATTTCCCTAGTTTTATTCTCATCTATTATATGGTCTCTTTACCTTACTGTAAAGAGCTGACACTATTGATTTTATAACTACTCCTAAATGAACATGGACATAATTCCAGTCCTGAACATCTGATGCAGACATAAAGCAGATATACAACATTTTCGAGAATCATACCCAAGGTTTGTTAAACATGTACATTTTCTGCAAAGGACAAAAATTATACAAAGTATCTTTTCAACTTATTGCCTGCATGAGTGGGGTTAAATTTAGCTTTCAGTTGATGACACCTATAAAATAGAGAAAATAATATTAAATCTAATAATAAATCATAGAATCATAGAATGGTTTGGGCTGAAAGAGACTTTAAAGATCACATCATTCTAAACCCTCTGCCATAGGCAGGAACACCTTCTGACAGACAAAGTTACTGAAAACCTCATCCAACCTGGCCTTGAACACTTTCATGGATAGGGCATCCACAACTTCTCCAGGCAGCCTGTTCCAGTGCCTCAGCACCCTCTCGGTGAAGAATTTCTTCCTTGTATCAAATCTAAATCTACCCTCTTTCAGTTTAAAGCCACTTCTCCTTTCATTACAGGTCCTTGCAAAAGGTTCCTCTCCAGCTTTCTTGTAGGTCCCCTTTAGGTACTGGAAGGCTACTATAAGGTATTCCCAGAGCCTTCTCTTCTCCAAGCTGAACAATCCCAATTGTGTCAGCCTGTCCTCATAGGAGAGGTGCTCCAGCTGTCTGATCATCTTTGTGGCCCTTCTCTGCACTCACTCCAATGTCTGTTTTATGTTGGGGGCTTGAGACCTTGAATGCAATACTCCAGGTGGGGTCTCATAAGAGCAGAACAGAGGGGGAGAATCGCCTCCCTTGACTTGCTGCCCATGCTTCTTTTCATGCAGCCTAGGATATGGTTGGCTTTTCAAGTGCACATAGCCAGGTCACGTTGAGCTTCCTATCAACCAACACACCATTTTTTTTTATTTCTATATTTTTTTCCACAGGGCTATTCTCAACTAATTCCTAACCTGTATTTGTGCTTGGGATTGCCCTAACCCACGTGCAGGACCTTGCACTTGGCCTTCATGAGGATTTCATGGGCTTACCTCTCAAGCCTGTCAAGGTCCCTCTGGATGGCATCCCTTTCCTCCAGTGTGTTAATTGAACCACTCAGCTTGGTGTCATAGGCAAATCTATTAAGGGCGCACTCAGTCTCACTGTCCATGTCACCAAAAAGATGTTAAACAGCACCAGTCCCTGTACTGACCCCTGAGGACACCATTCATCACTGGTCTCCACTTGGACATTGAGTCATTGACCACACCTCTGAGTGTGACTATTCAGCCAATTCTTTATCCACCAGGTGGTCCCTCTGTCAAATCCATGTATTTTAAATTTAGAGACAAGGATATCATGCACGACAGTGTCAAGTGCTTTGCACAAGTCTATGTATGCATAATATTGGAATTAAAAATTGAACCCTTAATGCGCCAGAAAGAGCTGTTATTTGTGCCACAGAAGAATTTATGGACTGAGAAAAATCTATTTTAACAACAATTAGAGCTTAAGATATCTGTAAATGACAAAGGTCCTGTTCTCAATTTTTTAATTTAGTTTACACTGAAGTATAATTTACTATTCCATTGCTTGTGTCCAGAGATAGAAGAAATTAATACAGAGTTGATAAGGATTTTGAAAGACTGAGACTGTGTTTTTCACAGCAATGAAAGGAACTGCCAACATTTGGCTGATATGATTACTTAACAGGTGTTTGGATTTTATCATGTGTATTTACCATTAATAATATGATAGCCCAGCTACAGTTATTCCTAAGTGTCATTTTGTTATTTAAAATGGAAGTAAAAAAAATAAAGAAATTAATCTATCCCTTCAAATTAGAAATACATTGTTTTCTGAAAGTAAAGGATTAACCAAATTTAAAAATGCCATGCAAGATGAAAGCTGGTTAAAGGACTTTAGATATAACCCCTTGTTGGAGGAAGTTCAGTTGCTAAGCAACAAAAACCACAAAGTGTTAGGTTCATAAAATGCTGATTAATTAATATACTTAGTAGATAGCGAACAAAGCCATAAATCATGCTTGCAAGTTTATATTAAAGAAGCAGGTCAAACATTTCAGGTAGCAGCTTCAATATTCACTCAAAATTGGAGCCCGTGATCAAATTTCCTTTTCTTCCAGTGGGCAGCTAAAAGCTAGACACTGCTGCAAATTTCAGTCTAAATGTACCTCTGCTAAATATCCCGTACTATGAAGACTTACTGTCTTACTATGAAAGATGAATGTGCCTGATGTGTTACGGGAAATGAATGGTCACAATAATTGCTAAGAACCTAATTAGAAACATAATACCTGATTTCTGATTATAAATCAAATCAGAAAACTAAACAAAAGTTTATTTTAATATATCTGTTTAATATTCTGGTGCTGAACAAAGCTGAAACTGCTAGAGAATAGGAGATGAATGACTTATATTGTAATTTAATTGACTAATTACAGAAACATCATAAAAGCTTCAACCATGTAGGAGAAACTTAAATTGAGATATCTTGAAAGATCAAAAATAAATTAAGTAGGTTTTGGAAAAGAGAGGCTTTACAGTATCAAAAGGCATACAGGATCATGCAAAATTAATCAAGGAAACCTTATTAGAAGTCCTGTATAGAAGTAGGATACTGCTAAAGCTTTGCAACATTGCAAGGCCCATAATGTCAAAAGAAGAACATGGAAACAAAAAAAACCATTACAAATAGAATTGTTAGAAAGTAGACTATCTCAAAGAACAAAATGTGAGTAGTCCAACATGTTATAAACATGCAAACAACAATGGACACGTAGAAGCCTCTCCCTGGATTCCCTCAGGTATCTGTATCTGAAAACAAAATAACAACATCCAACCAACCAAACCCTATGACAACAAAACAAAAATAAAACTACCACCAACAAAATAACATGCACAGATCAGTTTTCTCATTGCAGGTAGATACAATATGAGTTTTTTGAAAGAAGTCAGGCCACCAACAGTAAAAAACAAAACAAAACAAAACAAATCAAAAACCAAACCAACAAAAAAACCCCAAACAACCCAATAAAACTGTCACAGATGTACCCCAAGGTTAGTTTAAAGGACAACAGGGTCCAAAACAACTTTTATTAAACAGGGTTCTAGCACTCCAAAGTGACTTAAATACAGGTTCCGATATCAGTTGAGGAAAATTAAGGGGCAGCAACTAATACAACAGGTGGTCCACAGTGTGCATGCACGTGGCTTCACTTAAAACAATGCTGGAGCCGGCCCTAAGTCCGAGACAAATACACACTTGCCTGAACACGGTGCGGGATTATTTTTAAAGAGATACACGTACCTGTAGTGAATACGGAAAGTGTACTCTCGCAATTCTGCGAGGGTAAATTTATAATACACTCGTAATCCTGCGAGGGTTAAGTTACTTACACGTGCAAATGTGCATGGAATATTACACGTGCTTATGTGGAAGCAAGGGAGGAAAATACACTCACCATTGTGCGAGGAAATAATTTATACACGTGCTCGTATTGAGCACAGGAAGTTACACGTGCAAATGTGCACGGAAAGTACACGTGCTTGTATTAAGCACGGAAAGTATGCGTGCAAATGTGCACGGAAAGTTACACATGCAAATGTGCACGGAAGGAAAATACACCCGCGATTCTGCGAGGATTAATGTTACACGTGCTCATATTGAGCACAGAAAGTTACACGTGCATATGTGCATGAAAAGTATAAATATACTCGCAATCCTGTGAGAAGTTTTACTCACAGCCGTAGCGGCAGGGCAAGCGGAGTCTCCATCTCGGGGAGTGGGTCTCTCGGCGGCAGCATCTTGTTCGTGCTCCGAGAGACCCGCGACAATGGGCGGAGTCTCAACGAGAATCCCGTTTTTATATTGGCTGATCAGATCTGACTGTAGGCATTCTAGAAGCTTCTCTGCACCTCCACACCGGCTGCGGGTGCCCCTGAAGCCTCCAAACATCCCCCACACTGGCTGTGGGTGCCCAGCGACTCAATGGCGCCTCGGCACTCCCTTCTCCTAATGGCCCTGGCCAGGGTGCTCTGGGGCCAAACAAAAGAAGCTGTCAGCCTCAAGTAGCAGAGAGAGAGGGATATGTGCCTACTGTTTCCATACTGAAGGAGGGAGGGGGAGAGAGGGGGGTTTGCATTCTGCCACAAAAATAAACAAAGAAAAACACAAAAAAACTCAAAACAAACAATAAGAGGCTTTTCTGCAGAAGACATAAACATCTGCTCTGGTTAAGAGATCTAGAATAAGCTTTTGTGATTGATCAAAGAAAATGGTATGATATATCCACAGCTCCTCATTACAAAAAACATATAGAAAGAAAACCAACTACACTACTAGTCTTTATAGTCTGCACTGTGCAAGTTTAGAGAACACTGGCAGTTTACAGTCTCTTGGAGAATTTCAGAAACTGTATCAAACACCTGTTGAGCTAAGCAGTTTGAGTTACGAAATTTTGGGGCAAAGAATTAGACTCTGGATGGTATTAGTTATGATCTAAGCTCAAAGGAGGAAGAATAAAATATGCCTAAGCATTTTCAGAGATCTAGATAATCACACACAGAATCACACAGAATCGACTGGGTTGAAAAAGACCTCAGAGATCATTGAGTCCAACCCTTGGCCCAACTCTAGTCTGTTTACTAGATCATGGCACTAAGTGCCATGTCCAACCTCACTTTAAAAACCTCCAGGGATGGCGAGTCCACCACCTCCCTGGACAGAATGTTCCAATGCCTGACCACTCTCTCTGTAAAGAATTTCTTCCTAATATCCAGCCTAAATTTCCCCTGGCAGAGTTTAAGCCCATGCCCCCTTGTGCTATTGCTGACTGCCTTGGAGAAGAGACCAATCCCCATCTGGCTATAACTTCCCTTCAGGTAGTTATAGAGAGTGATGAGGTCACCTCTAAGCCTCCTCTTCTCCAGACTAAACAACCCCAGCTCCATCAGCCTCTCCCCATAGGTCTTGTGCTCAAGTCCCTTCACCAGTCGTGTTGCTCTTCTCTGGACCCGCTCCAGCACTTCAATGTCTTTGCTGAACTGAGGGGCCCAGAGCTGAACACAGTACTCCAGGTGTGGCCTCCCCAATGCAGAGTACAGGGGAAGGATCACTTCCCTTGTCCTGCTGACCACGCTATTTTTGATACAGGACAGGATACCATTGGCCTTTTTGGCCACCTGGGCACACTGATTGCTCATGTTGAGCTTCCTGTCAATTAGTACCCCCAGGTCCCTTTCTGCCTGACTGCTCTCCAGCCACTCTGCACCCAGCCTGTAGCGCTGCAGGGGGTTGTTGTGACCAAAGTGCAGCACCCGGCACTTGGCCTTATTGAACTTCATCCCACTGGAATCAGCCCATTTTTCCGGTCTATCCAGATCCCTCTGCAGAGCCCTCCTGCCTTCCAGCAGGTTGACACTCCCTCCCAACTTGGTGTCATCAGCAACTTTGCTAATGATGGTCTCAATCCCCTCATCTAAATCGTCAATAAAGATGTTAAACAGGACTGGACCCAACACTGACCCCTGGGGAACACCACTAGTGACTGGATAATAATAATAATATTTGCAATACTTTATATGTGTTAATACTTAATGCATCTTTAAAACATCTACTGCATCTTAACCATTTATTTCAGTAGTCATTAGATTAGACACTTTCTACTTATGTTGTCTTCTTCAAAACGACGTAGAAATAAAATGAGCTTGTGACTGTATGTGTCTATGAGTAGATTATTTACTGTATTTTGTTGTTTTAGATAATATTGCAATGATGTATTCTAAACCCTATCAGATTAATTATTTAATTTTTCTAACTATATTTTTAATGTAAGTGTAAAGTCTCTTCTAAAGTGCTATTTCTACACTGAAATACCTTTATTTTCCTGGGACCAGAAAAAAACAGTCCACTAATACTGCTGTGTTGCACCTGATGTTTGAGTATGGGTCTGTATCATGCTGCTTTCTCACCTTTATCTGCTTCTGTTACAGATTAAATTTCCTACTAAACATATTTTATTTATTGGAGGAACCATTCTCAGCAATTTTCTGCTTTATATCATGGCCATTGACATTCATGAGAGAGTCAAATGTGTATGAATAGATTCCTTTAGGGGCTTGGTGCTATTAGAATGCGATACTTAATTCTACTAAACTTTGAAGGGAGCTGGAAGGCTAACGGATGTAAATCCCTCTAAAAGTAAAATACTATACATAAAATAATATGGCAACATTATTTTCATTCTTTATAAACTATTTTCAGTTCTTTGTCTAAATTAAAAACTTTATTGGAGACTGCCTCAACAGAATTATCTTAAGAGAGCAAACCAAAAACTCTATGTAGACACTTGAAGTTGTACTTTTTCTACTCTATAGAAATACCCTGATTAATGTGCATTTGCTACAGCTACATCATCAACTGAATTGGCTGTTTCCGACTCACTAGAACTCTGCTTATTATGTGCTTGAGAGACTTGGGAGCTGAAGGACAGTTGAGGCAGGTGGGGTGGATAGTTGTGCATGGAAGGCAAAGGTGAGATAAGCAAAGCTTGTGTTCCCTTTCACTGGAATCTGTGCCTCGTTGCTTTGCTTTGCTCTGCAGTTTTAATGAACAGTACTGCTTTGTAAACATGATTTATGAGATGAAAACTTAACTGAGGGTAGGGTGATGCTTCCTTTCTGGGATATATCTCCTTATTGGTTTCATTATTTAAATTAATGTAACTGATATTCCACCGTGTATATTTATGGACATGATATAGTAATTAAATATTTATTAAATAATTACTTATTCTTTCTGTGTTTTTAAACAATGTTAACCTCACTTTTTCTTAGTAACTTTAGTATACTGTGTAAAATATTTATTAGTATTCTATAAACTGAAACAGTTGAAAAAAACACAAGGTCCATCAGGCTTGAAGACAGGAATACCACTAGCTCTGATAACAAAGTTTTACAAGACATTGCCTATTTTTTTATGCTGACATTACTATTTATATATTTATATATAAATGCAATATATGTATTTGCAGAAATATATTCAGAGACATGTCCTCATTATACTAAGATGTGTAGAAGTAGGTGGTAAAAACAACCTGTTTCGAAGTTTGAAAGCAGAAAGTTTAAAGTTCTAGTTCCACTATGGAAACAACATAAATGGATCACAGTATCAGTTCCTGGTAGCAAAATCCAGAAAAATTAATAATAATGATTTTAGATCATATGTTATCAATATCAGCTTTTGTTTTCTGATTAAATGTGTGAGAATCTATATCTCAGCAGCATTTTTTTGCAAATGTACCTTCTTTCAATAAATCTGTGAGTGTTTGGTGGAGTTTTTGTTATGTGAACCAAGGAGAATCCTAGAAAAGTAGAAAAATATGTTAAAACAAATTTGTTCTAAAAAAGGAGTGCTTTGATATTAGAGACAAGCAGCACAGCAGGAGCTTAAACAAATGAAAACAACCTTGGTGTTTGCTATTCTTCTCTGGTGACAGCTTTGTGGAGGGCATCTAGCTGTTAGAGGGCAATTTAAGAGAAGGATCTGGCAGCAGGTAGCATCGTGGTATCACAACAAAGGAAGAAAATGAGATCTTGTTGTAGTGGTTTTTTGTTTGTTTGTTTGGTTGCTTTTGTTTTTGTTTTTCCATTAAATCCATAGTGATAGTGTCTGGTTTTTTATGGTGAGTGTATTTATTTGGGGTGTGTGTATGGTGTTGTGGGGGGATGTTTTTGCACTAATATGCATTAAACTTACACTCAAGAGATGCCCTTGCCCTCCTGGAATTCTGTGAATTGCTTTGGTTTTTCCAGAGCCACTCAATAAAGAATTTGTTGTTGGAAAGATTGAAAAGGAGAGACACATTCCCCAGTGAGGGAAAGTAACTTCAGAGGCAGAGACACAATGTTCCTTCTTTTTCCCTTCAGGCAAGAAACAGTGGATAACTCAGGGGTAACGGTGAAAATGTGGACATACTTCTTACTGGAATACAAATAACACTCTTCCATTTTGCATCACTCATTTGCTTGATGACAACTCCTGTTTCTTCTAATGTGTTATGAATCTTCCTTCTGCACAGGAGACACTTTGTAATTCCCCATAAGTAGTTCTGTTTATAAAATAGCAAGGATGAAATTTCTTCTTACCTCACTGTTTTTCATATGGTACCTTTCTAAGGCTTTGCCACCAGGGATCTCTAACATAATGCAATGCAGCAGTGACTTTCTTCCCTCTGTTTCTGTCTCCAGTAATGTTACATGTATACTGCTTTTCTACCTGAACTTTCGCATTTTTCTTTCTTTTCTTCCTTGATTTCCTTCCTACATTATTAGCAGCTGGGATTGCACTACCTAAAGAATCACTAATTCTGAGTAAATACATCTTTCCTTCAATAGCAGGTACTCATTTCCTACTTCCGTATTGTGGTTTGAAAAAGAAATGTCATTTGCAATAAGGAAGATGCTACTTAAAAATAAAAAACAAAACAAAACAACTTTAAAATAGTGCTTTGTAGGAATTAAAAACATGCAAAAAAAAATCTTCAGTCACATTGTCAATCCTAGTGATGCTGCTACAAATTCGAGATAGCACTGAGTTTATTGTAGGTACTGATTACATAACTCTTATCATTTCTTTCCATGTATCCTTTTATCTAGAATTCCTATGCATTGCTGTTACTTCACTTTGATTTTTTTAACCCTGAAACAATTACAATCAGAAAAATTCAGAAGAATAGTATGGGTCAGTTGCAAAATTAATGGAAGAAATTAAAAGTTCCCTTCATTTCAGTGAGCCTGAGATGAGGCTTTTACAGTTATTCATAAAAATTAGCATATTTCAAAAAGTAAGGAAACAACAAGACACATGCAACTTAAACTTCAAATACTTTTCAAAACCTAAAAATAATTTTCTTTCCCATCAGAGTTCAGGGGACATGAATAACATAAATGTAGAAGTAGCATGTTCAACTTTTGTCTCCAGGGAGAAGAGGAGGCAAGAAAAGGTCTTCGTGTAAAGCAGGATATGACTGTAAATGTCATGAAAAGGAACATTGCATCTTATGCATTGCCACAGTCTTATTCCCTGGCCTCCAAGCATTTTTACAGTAGTGAAGCTTTCACTGGAATTTATTCTGGTCTGCTGAGAACACTGATATCCCTTCTTTAACTATAGAATACCCTGTAACAAGGCATGATATAGTTTTCCTTGTATTTTTTTCTAAAATCTCTGTAAGTGACTAATAGAAGTATTTTTTATTTTTGTTTTAATCCTAAAGAAGTACTTTACAGCATACATATTAACAAGCACTATTTTTTTTTTTTTAAAGCCTACATTTTCTTATAAAAGCCCCAATCCTGAATATTAGAACTGATGAACAGGTCTATACTTTATTCAGTTATATTTAAGTATATTTAGGTGTTTAGAGCAAGATCCTACTACCATCAGGCTTAAGTTTAGACATAATATGTAGTATCATTAAATAAGAAGACTGATAGAAATGTTTAAAACTAAGCATGACTATTAGATTTGGTGAATTTAGAGGTTAGAATTTCCCGTGTTTGTTTTTTTTTTCTTTTCCCTTAAATTATTTCTCTATGTACAAAAATTATAGTTACAAATACAAAACTAATGAATTAATTGTTATTTAAACTGGCTGTTAGTATTCTACTTAAATTTCAGGAACAAAGAGAAAGCAGAAGAGTCAGAAACAAGAAAGCATGTCTACATGTATTTGCTCTTTTTTGGTCAGATCTAGTGTTTTTATACAGTGAAATAGGAACAGGATAAAGATACCCATGGGAAACCATTCAACTGCTGGGAGCATCAAAAAGGTCAATTTAAAGATTCCTACCTGTCTCTTTTGTTATACTTTACAGTCCAGATGAATCTAAAACACGCGTCGGGTCTGAAGCATAAAACCACTAACACATGCCAGCTCTTGCCTTGCAAAAGCAATGGTTGTGTAACTTTAAATCCTGTTGCTTTGGTTTTCTTTAATTGACATATTGAATAACGTTATCAGGTTGATGAGAAAAGGAGCTATTTTTGGGTCATATTTGTATATGTTTAAGTAATATTTTAAAATAATTAAAATATTCAGAAATAAAAAATGAGTAGCATGCTGTAAAATGTCATTCAAAAGTGAATAACATGATGTCCTAATTTGTCTGTGGAATAGAGTATGGCTTTTGGAAATCTATTGTTTTATCTCTTTGTTCCTGTCCTGCTGCTATTTTTGTTAGTCAGGAAAGGTTTCCATCCTATATTGTCTTCCATTTAGAAGATTTTCTGTTGTGGGTTGTAGCCAATGATTTAGCTAGCTTGTTGTAATGCTTGGCAGAACATCCTCAGGCTTATTTTCACAGCTAAGCAAGATTTTGCTAGATGGTCTCTGAATTCAGAGTCTTTTTCAGACAACTCAAGAGGCAAAATTGCTGATTCTTTGGAAAATGCTGTATTGTATTTATTGAGTTAAAAAAGCAATCTTCACTTTGGATAATTTGAGTAACCCAACATAGCAAATTTTTTTAAAGAAAACTGTACTTATTTTTTTTAACCCTTACAGTATGACTGCAAAAAGCTACAAATAAGTTTTTATCTCCTCTGACATTACATTAGCAATTATAAGGCAATGTTAATGTTTAAACATTATTAGTTTCTGATTCAGCTTTCAAAGCAAATTCAATATGGCTCAGACAGACTTGAAAAACTTAGGCAAGCTGCAAGTGGTTTAGTTGATTCCAAGTCACACTTTTTGTTAGTTCTGTTCCTGAGAAGTTTCCTGAAAAACATAATTTCTTCAGATAAAGACAGTCTTAGTTTATTCTAATTCATTATACAGGAGCAAGTTTTAAGCTAAATAAAAAAAAAAATAAATTATCTCTAGCAAACTTCATTCAAATAAATTAACACATTGTGAAGCCACACACATACTATATTTTGTTCTTTGCCTGCTCTTCCACATCCTCAGTGCTCTAACCACTATGCTATAGGACAAAAGAAAAGCATCCTCCTGTGGAACAGTAACTGTGGAAAACTAAAAAGTGAGATAGTGTATCCAAAAAGCAAGGACCACATTGAGAAAAAGGTCCCTTATGAAGCAACAGGAAAGACATAACAAGCAACCATTGTCTATCAGTCCAGTCTCACTCCTTCTTATGAGTTAGCTTAACACTGCTTTCTATGTAAGGGATCATTCATGAGGGATAAAATTTATTCATACACCTTAAAAACTAAGTTTTGGGGAAATGAAGAAAAAGTCTGAATAGTTGTTTGTTTGTTTGTTTCCAAATCTTCACTTCAGACTATTTTTGAGACCAGCAGTGTCCTAATCTAATATTTCTTCTGGACAGTAATGAAGAAGAGAGTGGTTTTTGCAGGACTAAAAAAATCAAATTCGAGTTTTTTTGTCAAGGGTCATCTTGGTTCTTACACTATCTTCATAATTCTGCTTAATATTGCATTTGACTCAGTTCATATTGGTTCAGAAACATTCTAAAATAATCCCCTTGTGCAGGAACAAGTTACCTTTGAGTCAATGGGGCAGAGTCTGGTTGGAGGCCTGTATCTAGTGGAGTGCCTCAAGGGTCGGTGCTGGAGTCAGTACTGTTCAATATATTCATCAATGACTTGGATGAGGGACTAGAGTGTACTATCAGCAAGTTTGCTAATGACACCAAGCTGGGAGGAGTGGCTGACACACCAGAAGGCTATGCTGCCAACCAGCGAGACCTGCACAGGGTAGAGACCTGGGAGGGAAAAAATTTAATGAACACTAGGGCAAATGTAGAGTATTGCATCTGGGAAGGAACAACCCCAGGTTCCAGTATAAGTTGGGGAATGATCCATTAGAGAGCAGTGTAGGGCAGAGGGACCTGGGGATCCTGGTGGACAGCAGAATGACCATGAGCCAGCACTGTGCCCTTGTGGCCAGGAAGGCCAATGGCATCCTGGGGTGGATTAGAAGGGGGGTGGTTAGTAGGTCCAGAGAGGTTCTCCTTCCCCTCTACTCTGCCCTGTTGAGACCACACCTGGAATATTGTGTCCAGTTCTGGGCCCCTCAGTTCCAGAAGGACAGGGAACTGCTGGAGACAGTCCAGCTCAGGGCAACGAAGATGATTAAGGGAGTGGAGCACCTCCCTTATGAGGAAAGACTGAGGGAGCTGGGGCTCTTTAGTTTGGAGAAGAGGAGACTGAGGGGTGACCTTATTAATATTTATAACTATAGAAAGGGTGAGTGTCATAAGGATGGAGCCAGGCTCTTCTTGGTGATAACCAATGGTAGGACAAGGGGTAATGAGTTTAAACTGGAACATAAGAGGTTCCACTTAAATTTGAGAAGAAACTTCTTCTCAGTAAGGGTAACAGAACACTGGAACAGGCTGCGCAGGGGGGTTGTGGAGTCTCCTACTCTGGAGACATTCAAAACCCACCTGGACACCTCCCTGTGTAGCCTCATCTAGGTGTTCCTGCTCTGACAGGGGGATTGGACTAGATGATCTTTCGAGGTCCCTTCCAGTCCCTAGCATTCTATGATTCTGTGATTCTATGATACCTGTATGCAAGACAGTCTCCAATCCTTTCATTCACCAGAAATATGTGAGGCAGTAAACACATCTTCGTGATTGTTTGTCAGTGTTGCAGATACATCCAGGTTTCTGTAGACTGTTCACGAGGTGGTCTCATTTCAAGCATCTCAGTGTCTGCAGGTCTGATTCCAGTGGAAACAAAACACCTTCCATGATGTTGCAACAGCCAGTGAATGGAGGGTATTAGAAGCCAGAGAAAAAAGCTGAAAAAAAACCAAGCAAACAACAAGAAAACAGATTTGCATGCTGAACTACAGAAAATAGAAAATGTGGAAGAAGAGTGTGCAGTCCATTTCCTTACTAGTGATTAAATACCTACTCCAGGATGGTTTGAAGGCTGCTGCTTCTAGAAAGGATCTGCAGCCTGGAATCTGTCTAAAATGAAGTAATTTTAGGATTTTTTTTTTTCTTTTTCAGTCAATACAGAGAAATTTGCTCTGTTAAAGCATAAAACTTCTCCTTTTAACAGTTATAGGCTTTATGTAGCAAAAAGATTTCTTGAAAAATATAGTCCAAAATATCTGATTAGAACCATACAAAATACTCTAGTAGACCATAAGAGCTTGGGATTTTTGTTTCTCTAATAAACTCAAATTCATCTGAGTATATGTTTTTCAAAAATTGGGGTATTTTATGGATACACTTAAGGTGACTAGTCTTAGGATAATGGTTGTGCATGTACCCTTTACCAAGACTGAGTTTTCATTTAAGATGGGATTTTACTCCTCTGATTTCCTCAGACAGATCTCCTGTTTAGCTACAATGATCTAAATTCCTCTTGAAGCCTTCAAAGTCAATTATGTCACGTCAGGTCTAATCCTTGACCAGTTCCTCAGTTATGTGAGATATGTGTTTTATTCACAGTCAATCTGTCTAGAGAACGTGACAAAGTCTTTTCAATTCCACTGGTGCTGGCAGAAGAATGAGATCAAATCCTAGGTCATCACTTAATACAAATTTTCCTTACATTCTTGTTAATTCCTCTTTAATGTTTCAGTTTTGTGTTATAGAGAGTGAATATCTTTAAGGGAATTTAGGAGTTTGTTCTGTTCTATTCTATTCTATTCTATTCTATTCTATTCTATTCTATTCTATTCTATTCTATTCTATTCTAATTCTATTCTATTCTACCATGCTTAGCACTGTAAAGTAGAGAATCAACAGCATTGTTGCAAGACTATTACCAAACCTTCTTCCCATATCAGAAATAATTCTAAAGATTGTAATCAATATGAAGATGAAAGTAACGTTTACCAGGATTTTCATATATATGTATATACATATATATATACATAATTATTTTTAATAGCTCAGAAATAAGAAAATAAAACACCTTTGAAATTCAGTTGTATCTTGTTCCAATTCCTTCCTTTTGGTGTATGATTTCCTAAAGCCTCAGAATATATCCCAAAATTCTTCATTTACAATTTTTTTCTCATTGTCTTTAAACCGTCTCTTTAATATTATTTTTTGTTTAGTTTAGTTTAGGTTTTTTTTATTACTGTGCTATTTATTTAATTGCAAAAGACACATTTTCATACATTACCAACTCAATTCAATTAAATGAATTTTTAGAGTAAAATAAAATCTTCAGTAATGATCACCATAAGGAGCAGAAAATAGAAAATTACTTTGATTTTGCATGTTAATGTTGTACAGCGATTAACATCAGATGGCAAATATAACTAAAATATACTGTGTCTATACTAAATTACAGGCAGTAAGTCTTTTAGACACCTGCTTCCCATTGATATATATGAGAAAAAGTTTTCTAAATGCATCCATGGTTCTTTACTTCAGTGTTTAATTGTTAGTATTTTATTGGGTAAAGCTGAAAATATCACTGAATACATTGTGCAGTCTATGCAGCCTGCCTTACTTCTGTGATGTAAAGTTTCAGTTGTAAATGTTTAAAAGAAATATTTATTGTTATATTATTTTTAATGAGCAGCAATATTTTTTTCATTCCTAGACTGTAACAGCACAGTGAGATATTTATTACAATGGGATAAATATTTCATTTTTAACATGTGCCTCTTAACTCTACAGATTTAACTACGATGATGGGAATTCACTACTCAGACAGAAAAAGTAAATTATCACATATAGCTCATGGAGATACAGAGGAGATATAATGTTATAAGGCATATGGTTAGCGTAAGGAATAAGATTATAATGATTTACAGTTAAGAGAAGGAAGTCCCAAGATCAGAGAAGTTTTCATTTATATTTTGCATTTCAACACTGTGATCACTTGAAATGAGTGCCTGAATTTTTTGAGAATGATCCATTTCCTACAAGGATCAAAACTTAATCTTTATGAACATTTTATGCTAAAATTCTGGAGATCTTTTGTGAATGTCAGACTATTCCAGTGTTCCGTCAGTCTTAAAAAAAAATAGTATTTCTGAACTCCATATTGTGGACATTTTACTAACTATTAATAATATGAGTTGTAGTTCTTGTTGGCTTGTGGAAAATTGAAGATCATTTGTTTGCTTCATGGATGGAAGTGGAGAAGTGAGAGTTCAGGACACTGTTGCCCCGTTTGGCTCCAGAATCTTGTTCTCTACAGTCCACTGAAAATAACATAAAAACAAAATTTCTTGCTATGGCTTAGGCTTCCTAATTACTGCTTGAAACTGTCAAAGTTTCTTCATATATAGTTTCTTCACATTTCACTTTAATTAATATATAAATGACAGCATTTTTCAACAAAACCTTAAAGTTTTCTATGTTTGAATGCTAGCACAGATGACCAGAGCTCATTGTAGTATAATGAAATGTATAGATTTAAGAGACTGGGATGGTTCTTTACACATGGATAACTGTACTTGCATGACAGAGGTTAATGACAGAGTAATGTTATGAAGCTAGTCTTTCCTTTCTTTGTGATCATAGATTTATGAGCAATAAGAAGTGTGTCTAAAGTATTAGAAATGGACAAAGTGAGCTGCCTCAAAGAGTAATTGCCAATGGGAATTATCATATGTGACCTATAAATCATGAATGTGTTTGTGGGCCCACATTCTCTTTTAACAATACAGAAGTAACCCAATTTCTGTAGAATCCAGAAGAAAATAATTGGAGGCCAGAGGATGGCCATGGTGATGATCAAGGAGCTGGAGCACTTCCCCTATGTGGACAGGCTGAGAAAGTTGGGATTGTTTCACCTAGAGAAGGCTCCAGGGAGACATTATAGCAGCCTTCCAGTACTTAAAGGGGGCCTACAGGAAAGCTGGAGAAGGACTCTTGATAAGGGAACATACTGGTAGGACAAGGGGTATGGCAATAAACTGGGTAGATTTACCTTAGATATTAGGGAAAAAATATTTACTGTGAGGGTGGTGAGACACAGGAACAGGTTACCCAGAGAAGCTGTGGATGCTTCTTTCCTGAAAGTGTTCAAGGTCAGGTTTGATGGGGATGTGGGCAGCCTGGCCTAGTGGAAGGTGTTCCTGTCCATGGAAGATGGTTTGGAACTAGATGATATTTAAAGTCTCTTCCAACCCAAACGATTCTATGATTCTGTGACCTGGAGAAAATTAATTTGTTGTCAACAAAATGAGTAGGATGCTGAGAAACAAAGACACAATTAAAACAAAAACACCATTCTCCAATCCTATTCTGTTTTCTTGAAGCTCAGCTTTACC
This sequence comes from Nesoenas mayeri, assembly GCF_963082525.1. Lineage (NCBI taxonomy): Eukaryota > Metazoa > Chordata > Aves > Columbiformes > Columbidae > Nesoenas > Nesoenas mayeri. The sequence continues at coordinate 179,173,775 of NC_137541.1, read as the reverse complement.
CCTTCAACCCCTGCCCTGAGCAGTACAGGGGACTGGAGAATGGGAGCCATGATCAGTCCATAACAGCTCCCCTCCACAACTTCTTCATCCTCATACTTTTTCCTCACTGCAGTGGGGGATCTCCATGACCTGTACTTCCTTCAGGACTTGTCCACAAGCTTCAACACAGGGTTTTCCACAAGCTGCAGTGTGGATATCTGCTCCATCTTAGTCCTTCATGGACTGCAAGGATACAACCTGCTTCACCATGTTCTTCTCCATGGGCTACAAGAGAATCTCTGCTCCTTCTCCCCTCCTTCTTCTTTTCTGTTTTAATTATTATTATTATTTTTTTTTTTTTTAAAGAACATATATGTTATACTGCCACTTGAATTTCTTGCATGGTGAGAAGGATTGCTATTATTTTGCTTGGAGACTATGTAACCCTTGAAAAACAACATTAGAAAATTAATCTCATTCTTATTGACTTTGTGTTTTGTGGTAGAGGTTAAAAACATATTGCCGTATTACTTTTCTATCAGTAGTCTATAATGAAAGTGAAGTCAGTGCCCAGTGTGTGTATAAGTTAATTAGACTTCCAAATATTTCTTAGGTAAAGTAACCTTTCCACTAACATTATTTAAATCTGAGGACAAAGGATTTATTTATACATTTAGTATGATGGAAATCAAGTGAAAAGTCTAGACAATGCAGAATTTAAATATGAAGGAAAACACACTCATGTGTTCTTCCTCCTGTTATCCATATGACAGACTATTTGAGGTTTGCTCTTGTGCAGAGAAAATGGTAAGTGTTCCATAAGAAGACATGAACTTTCAAGCAATAGTGAAAGGAACCCTGAGTCTTCGATAAATTTTACCTAACTCCAACTAATTACCTGCCCTGGTCTTCTTTCAGTGCAGAGAGGTCAACATCTGCTGTGAGGCTATTACAGGCCTCAGAAGGTTTCATTTGGCTCTGTGAGTTTCTTCTTATAATTTCCTTTATATTAAAAGTATATTATTTCATTAAAATAGAAAATTAGGCAGGGGAAGTGTGGTCAGATAGCACAGACAAAACACAGAAAACCAGACAAAATGCACTGTGGGAATTTCAGGCCATGTTGGAGCATATAGCTGCTAATCTTGTCTAGAAGAGCAAAAAAGCCCCACTATAACACTGCTACCTCTCATTCTGGAAAGAAGATTAGCAAACTTAAAAAAAAAAAATACAAGTAGTAAACAAGGGAAATTTTCCCTGAAAATGTGAACTATTTCAGTCTGTATGTTTCTATGGTGTTCACCCATTTGCCTGTCACCCATCCAGGGTGGAAAAATGGGTAGAGAAAAAAAAAAAAATGGTCCGCTGCACCACCCCACTGCTAACCAACACAAAGTTGTACTGTCAATGAAAGAACAACTGTGAAAGACAGTAAGAGCTCTTGCACTTGTTCAAATGCAGGTATCTAGCACTGTATGAGACACCCTAGGATATTAGAAGAATTGACGTTTAGCTGGTAGATGTGACATGAGACCTTTGGCACTGCTGTGTCATTCTCAAGTCACAGTGGAAACCATAAGACATAACCTAGGGCACACCAGAGAGTACTACATATTCATATCCAGGAAAATGAGTAAAGCTCTGGGTTCAATGAAAATTAGAAACCTCACAAGTTGAGGGAAAAGGCATCAAATTAGAATTTTACAAAACTGGAGAAAAGTTAATTTTATAATATTTATTCTCAAGGTCTAGTACAGAAGTATGGGTTTGCCAGAGCCTGAATTTTCAGTATCAAACTTGATTTCTGTGCTTTTGCACACTGTATATATAAAAATGTTTTGGGTTTTTTTGTCTAAATAAGCATTTCATAGTGCAAATTATTTTTGATCATTCATTTTCTGTTCTTTTTGTTTTCATGGTTTTTTTCTCCTTTTATATTTCTATTTTTGGCCACAGGTCAGATTATTGTCTTCCAGAACCAGTGTTGACCTACTCAGTGATCACTAGCAAAAAAAGTTTTAGATTATCAGACTTTTCTCAATAGTAACTTGTAGTTGGCAAGGAATCTTGTATTATTACACTATGTTTTGAAGAATTTAAAGGTATTGTTAGAACTGTCTAGCCTGTGACAAAACTATAAAACTAAACAGAAAAAAGCTTAAAACCACTGTGTGATTAAGATAACTTCTTTCTTCTACTAATTGCTTTTCTTTTATTCTGAAACTCAAACTATTCAGAATGACTTCCTTGGTATTTATATAGTACTTTTAAAATGACTGCTTCACAAAATATTTTGAATTAGCAATGAATTGTATAGACACCATATGTCAAATACTGATTTTATTGGACAGTCAGCAACATCCTGTGTACATTAATGAGTATTTGCTTTAGTGGTTGCTGTCTTTTAATAGTTCATTGTTGATGACAACAGAAAGACTCTTCCCCAAAAAATCCTCAGATCAGGTCCTGTAGGAAAATGTTGACACATGCAAACTGATTAGTGTGAATTTTAAAATTATTGTTATTTTCCTTCACATAGGAACTATTTGTGAGGACAACTAATCATTGTTTTAGAAAGGTGATGCTAGTGCAAGCTGTACATCCCATCTAATTTAATCTTGTAAATAAATATAACAATATGTCTGGAAATCACTTGTGAAGTGTATTATAGTTAGGCACTTTGAAAAATCTTTTTTTCAACAATCTGCTAGCATTAAGAGAACAAACATATCTAGCAGACATCACATAGGGTGTCAAGAAACCTCAAAGGTGGTTGGTATACATTACCTTGGAAAAAACAGTTATAGCTTAGTTGTCTTTGTTTCCCATCTGCAGACTGAAGAGAAATATAAAATTTTGTTTGTTTTGAGAGTCACCCTTTACTACTGTTAATGCAATATTTTCTTAAGCCAAAGAAACTATGAGCTTGAAAATATATCCTGAACCATTTAAAGGACAGCTTTGGGATGACAGTAATTTATAATTTTCACAGGTAAGTAAGATCCATGAATCAAAGATGCCATAATCACAGGCATCATTGGCAGTTAGAGATAAATGTTTCCTCATGTGAATAGATATCCATTTTACTTCTCACTTTAATATTTTTGATAATTCAGTTATGAATAGATAACAAGATAAAATGGAACTACAATGGCAAGAAACTGTTTGGGGAAAATTCAGCAGTCATTGTTAACTCACTACTGCATGATTTTTTAATGTTCCAAAGCATTATTTAAATGATACATTTACAATAAAAATATCATTACAGTTTTCAAATGGCACTAAGAAAGTGCTCTCCAAGCAGAGATTTGTATCAGAGTAATTTTCATGTTTTGGTCAAGAGAATGAGGGATTCAGGAGTACAAACTTGCATGTAGACAGATTAAAAAAAAAAAAAAATAGAAGAGTTACAGAGAGTAAAGGAAGCAATTGTGGTGGGTTGGCCCTGACTGACAAACAAATAAACAAAACCTTGCAAACAACAACAACAAACCACAACAAACAAACAAACACCCTCAGAAAATCAAACCAAACCAAAACAACCTCATAAAAACTAAAGGCCTCTGGGTGGAGAAAACGACGGGAAGAGATCACACACCAACTACCATCATGGACAAAACAGACTTGACTTGGTGAAATTAATTTCATTTAATTTATTGCCAATCAAATCAGAGTAGGACAGTGAGAAATAAAAATCAGATTTTAAAACATGTTCCACCCATCCCTCCCTACTACCTGGGCTCAACTTCACTCCAGATTTCTTTACCTTCTCTCTGCCAGTGACACAGGGAGATGAGAATGGGGGTTATGGTCAGTCATCACACATCTCTGCTGCTGCTTCTCTCTCATGAGGAGGACTCCTCACACTCCCACCCTGATCCAGCATGGGGTCATCCCTGGGTTGCAGGTAGATATTTGCTCCACTGTGGACCTCCATGGGCTGCAGGAGGACAACCAGTCTTCACCATGGTCTGTACCACAGTCTGATGGGGAATTTCTGCTCCAGCACCTGAAGCACTTCCTCCCTGTACTTCTTCACTGGTATGGGTGTCCGCAGAGATGTTTTTCTCACATATTCTCAACCCTCTCTTCAGCTCCTGTTCCTCAGCAGCTTTTTTCCACTCTTAAATTTGTTATCTCAGTGGCAGTTCCACCATTGCTGATTGGCTCAGCCTTGGCCAGAGGTGGACGTGCCTTGGACATAAGAGAAGCTTCCAGCAGCTTCTCACAGAAGCCAGCCCTATGGCCTCCTGCTACCAAAACCTTGCCATGTAAACTCAGTACAATGATGCTAAAACAACTAGCATTAAAAACAAAAACAAAAACAAAAACAACCCAAACCAAAACAACAACCAAAAAAACCCAAACAAACAAAAAACACAAAAAAACCCCAAACAAATAAAAAAAACCACCACAACTAAAACCATAATGATCTTTAACCTGTCAATTAATTGTCCTGCCCCTAAATTCATCTTCAACATCTCTGCATGTAAATTGTTTGCAGCTGCTCTGGGCTTATAAACTGTACACATATCTCACACATCAAAGGAACTTTAACCACTAGAGTTTTATGAGTGAAGTTTTGGAGTTAAATTGCTAGGGTAGTGTCATGGTTGAGACAGACAAACGACATAGACCAAGTTCTTCCAGGAGGAAAGTAGTAGATGCCCTTTATTGCCACAAGTGCATTTTTATACAGTTTTACCAATTCATGTGTCTCTTCACTATTGGTTACAAGTTACAGCAGTAACATCTTATTGGCTATTTTTGCTATCATCAATGTTACTCTTGTACTCCCTTCTCTCTCATGGGTACATCCTTAACATCTCTGGATACTCCTTTACTCCCATTTTTCTCACGGGTAGGCCTTCATATCTTCAAGGCTTGTTTCTGTTCCCCTGTCCTCAGTCAGGGAATCCACGGACCCACTGTAGTCCCCCACAGGGTGGAAAAAAGGAGGGCATAGAAGGTGGGGCTCATGAATCCCATCCTGGTGTTTTAACGTTGTTACAATTCTTGTTGTATTTTGACCAAAACTCCCTATGACATGAATCCTTGAGAAAAAGGTTTGAAAATATCTGTGAAACTCCTTTTTTCCTGAAAATTGCTTTTGTATTATAACTTCATGCAACTATCTTCTTATTTACAAGCTTGACTCTGTAAAAAGTCTTCATGATATTCTGTTTTTCAAATCTGATATACACTGTGCATTTAGTATGCAAAATTGTTTTTTCTTCCTGTTACAGCTCATAGCTTTCATTCAAATAAAAATACAAAGATGTAAAAAATTCTAATATTTATTATGCTTTCCTGTTTTAAAAAATAAAAGTTGTTTTTAAAACTAGGCTCTGTGAATCTCAACAATCAGTTAGGAAAACAAAGCAAACAAAAAAAAAGAGGGAAAGGAACAAGGGAAAAAGGAAAAAAGAAAAAACAGAAGAGGGAAGAGGGAAGAGGGAAGAGGGAAGAAGGAAGGAAAGGAAAGGAAGAAAGGAAAGGAAAGGAAAGGAAAGGAAAGGAAAGGAAAGGAAAGGAAAGGAAAGGAAAGGAAAGGAAACAGAAAACATGTGATTTCTAGTTTAGATCATTCCAAAGCAGACCTATGGAGAAAATATATGACTCAGCTATAACCAGGCAGCTGTGGGAGCAAAGATCTTTCTTAACAAAATGTTGATAATCTTGATATGTCTTATTTTTAGCAAAGCATCCTGTTCTGAAGGAGCAAGAGTGTTGTCAGGCATTTTCTAACTACATCTAGCAAGCAAATGGAAAACGTTCCAAACAGTGTGATTGTACCTGAGATGGCCACAAGACAATATATCCGTTTAAATATTGTCTTCCTTGTAAAAGGTTGGAGAAAGATGACAAAACAAAACCAAATGCACTTTTCCTGTGTTTGAAATGAATGGGGCACATTATAATATTTTGTTTTTCTTCTTCAGGAAAACAGATGACATGAGAAGATGGGCAGGTCACTAGGCAGCAAGGATACTGGGATTAAGCAATCAGGTTTCCTCAGAGTCACTCTGACTGCTTTAATTTTTTTTTCTTTCTCTACTAATATGACACTACCATAACCTGCTTGGTAACCACAGATGATAGTAGATATCCTGTCATATCCTCCCATGGCAGCATGTACAAATCACAATATCACTTAACAGTGTTGTGAGATCAACTTAGAAGGTGCTATTTATGGAGTCAGTAATATTGCTTCCTGGAGCACCTGATGTCTCCTTGGAGGTTTGCTACCTGAGTGTTGATCAGACCCAGATCTGCCTTCCTAATGAAATGTGACAAGGCCACAGCTATAAGTAGTGTATCTGCACTTGAGTATCGCTTTGCTCAGTAAAAATTAAACACACAGAAAACCCATACAAAGTTATCAGGTAAACCAGGTAAGTTTTGCTGTTGATATTGTTCTTTCCTATTACTTTTATACTATTGCTTCTCTATATATTTGGAAGAAAAAGTTGTAAAGAACTAGATATGAGGTATCAAAAAAGGTACAGTCCTGTTTTGAGTAGTTTCAAAGGCAAAGTTTTTATGTAGCTTACTTTAATTATATGCTTGGAATTTAATTATATTATAATTATAGCTGCAATTACTGTTTTGTTTGTTTCATTAAAGCTGCATACATTAATTGCACCAAACTTCTGTTGATGAGCTTAACTAATATAAGCAGATGTTTACAGCAGAAGAGCCTGGTTAGCCTCCTATTGTAACATTCCTCTTGCAAGCTGATTATCTCTAGAAAGGAGGTAACAGCTGAGTATAATACTGATGATTTTCAGTTCCTCGCATATTCTGTTTGCAATTTTACATTCTGTACACATACCTATCTATATATGCAAACACATACATACATACATACATATACACATTTTAAACTTAATTCTTACCTTTGGAATTACAATAAGAATGAAATTGGCTCAATAGTTTACATCCATATTTTAAATGGGCAGAACAATTGCAATGTTTGAATTAGGAAAGGTAAAAAAAAAAAAACTTTTTAATACTAGGTAATCCCATGTAGAACATTTCAAGGGGGCCTAATTTTACCTGAGTGCTTATATTTCCAATAAAATAAGTTAATGAAAACTGTATTTCCTAACCCATAGCTATAATTCAGCACAGCATTTTGCTGATCAGTCATGTACCATTTACATTCATCTATAAAAAACAAAGGTATATACTTTCCACGAGAATAAAGATTCTAAGCCTCAGCTAGTGGACAGGTATATTTTAAGATGGACATTATCAGTGCTAAAAATATCACAGTTGCATATTGTCATTGTCAAAATACTGAATCCATGGAGTAGTTCTGCCACAAAAGCATTGAATTTAACATATAATCTTTTTTTAAAGTAAACAATTAAATCTTAACTTTCATAATCTCAACATAGGTCCATATTCATGCTTTAGTTTGGTGACACAGAACATTTTAATAAATGTGTTTTCTTTGGACCTCAGAAATTGTTGTTGATCTAATGTAATTACAATTCAGAATGTGCAACCTATGCTCATCATGGTATATATTTGCTTATCATATTGACTCTGACTGAGATAATTTAAATAAGCAATGAAGAACATGATGGTTTGGAGTTTTTTTAATTATAAGATGCTAGGGTGGCTGTCATGTTTTTTTTCTGTGTATTGACTGCAATGCAAATGGAAGGTGTCTGCCAGTACTTCCATACCCTGTTTGCTCATGAGTTGTCATTCAGGATGATCAGGTGTTCCTAATCACAGTGTCTGCTCATTTCAGGATTTTATATCTGAACCATAGCATACAGAATTTAGAAACGTTCATTTTATATATGACATCTAGAGAGTTCTGGCAATATCTGTGAGAGGAACAACATCTTGATGTTACTCTATAACTAGGATGCTTGTTGTCCTTGAGAGAAACTCACAGCCAAAATCCAAAGCCACTTCTCTGGCTTCTCAAAGCTGTGAACCAGAGAACTCACTCCTTTTCTTCTCCTTCCTCCCAGATGTCTCCCTGGCCACCTGCTCCTCCTTCCTGAGGCAGCACAGTCTATGATCCTTTCTGCAGATGAAAAATAGGTTGAGGTGGTACTAAATTAACCCACAAAACTCAATGTGAGCATAGGAAGATTTCTGTGGTGGAAGACTTTGAAGAATCTCAGTCAACTGAAAAATCTGTTAGATGTGTGAGTGTTTCTGTAGGTGCTGGGCAAGAGGGGAGACAAGACAAGGGAAAGAAGCTGAGACATTGTGTTTATATGTATATAAGAGGGATAAATCATCAACAGTCAGAAGAGAAACTAAAACAGAGATTTTAAATTTCAGTAATGCAGTCTGACACTGGTATAATTTCTTGTACTGACCAGAAATTTAAGCCCATTATATAGAACAGCCTGAACGTAGGAGGAGAAGAGAACTGTCAAATACACCAGTGTGAATTCATGGTGCTTAAAACCCCCATTTGTTTGTTTAAATGTGTTTGTACATATAACATGTATTTATATATATAAAACATGCAACATTAAATCAACACAAAGGATTTTTGAGTTAGCAAAACTAACAGAAAAAAACAAGACTGTTGAAGAGTGAAATGTAGGAAAGCAAGATGTGCGGCTCCAGCCACCTGGATGATCAAGAAAGATCAATACTAACATGACCATCCGGATGGTCGAAGACATAATACTAACATAATAATATGTAAAGGGCCTTGGACAGATTACTTTGCAGTACGTTTCTCATAATTGTAAGAAGTTATAGCCCAGACTCGTCAGAATGGTATCTCGGGCCGGATAACTACCCCAAGTGCATGGGATGTGTGAATGTCCTTGGGCCTGGTCTGTGAATGAGTGGAAAAACAAGTGAGACAAACATCACATGAGTTTAGTGTGTTCTTAATAACAATCAGTGGAAAAGCACCTTTTTGTAAACATTAGTCCAGGCCTGTACCTGTAAATCATATAAATTGTCAATGGTGAATAAAGAAGGCAGCCTAGGCCTAGGTCAGTTCTCTGCTTGGCCAGGCTCTGTGCTCCTTCCTGAACAAGATCTCTGCCTCTGCGTGAATTTCTGTCTGTGTCCTGGTATGCGTCGTTCCTAATCGTCGCACAAGACAAAAAAAAACCCAAACAACAGCAACGAAAAAACAACTACAAAACAGAAACACTGCAATAGCAAGGTGTGGACTATGTGACCTGAAAGGTTATTTTCATACCTTCTGTGATAAATTCATATCACCTTCAAACCGATATCACATGGTCCAGCAGATTTAATCTCAAATTCAGTATTATGTACCCTTTCTTAAAATAAATAATAATAAACCTCTCCCCTGCCCTCAAGATATTTTTCAACTTTAGTTTGGCTAATCATGAAATTATGTTGATTTACAAATACTTACTTTACTTTAGCAAAATATGCTTAGCTTTTAAGTGATGTTGAATTACTATACAATGTATAGCTATCAATAACATAAGACTCATAATCTATGTCCTATAACTTTGTGGCTCAATTTGTTTCTAGACCCATATTTCCATTTCAAGTTAAGGATGGAGTGCCCTGGTTCTATTTCATAGGGAAACACCAGTGTCCTCTGAGATGAAAATAATGTCCATTGCCAGAGGAGGTAGTTTATTATAAAAATTGTTCCTTAGAGGTGATATGGATGGGATCAAACCCCCTCCACCCTGTGCAGACCTTTCACTCTTAAATCCTTCTGTACACTGTTGTGAGGCTTTCCAGGGTAGTTCTCTACTCATTTGGCACCATGCTATAAACACATTACTTTGATTTCAGCAATATACTACATGCATAATTTCAGGCATTTTCAGCAAATATTATAGTAATCATTATGTATTAGGGTTGCATGGCAACACAGGGAATAGAGAGGACCTTTGGGCCATTTGTTTGGTTTAATTTATTTCATAGACTATTTGATTAGGTACGTGGTAAGGCTGTTAAGAACAATGGGGTTACCAAAGAGCTACACGAATGAAGTGGAGCTCTGAGTATAATTTGCTGGACAATGATTTTAATGTTTGACGTTCCCCAGGAGAATGAGAAGAAGGAATTACGAATTAAATATCTATCTGAAAATAAAGCCCCAAAACAGAACATTAGAAACTTCATAATCCAGTTACATCCCAAAACCCAGGAGGCTGGCAGACACCTACAAATGGCTGAAGGAGATTTTTTGTGGACAGCTTGGCTGATAACATTCTTGAAATGTCAATGTGGTATAAAAACGCAGGCTACACTATTCAACAAGCTGCTGGAGTATGTCCCATGGTGGCTTCTTAAACTATACTTCAAGCTTTACTGGCTGAAAATGCGGTCTTGAGATGGGCCTTGGAGCTTAAAGGTTAGTTCAGGCACACTTATTACCTCCAAATTTATACTCACTATTAAGAGTGTTCGTACACATCTGGAATTGTCTTGTGTTTACACAGGTAGTTAACTGATATTAATTCTGAATAATCAATTTGTAATCTAAATAGAATGCATTTAATCTAAATTTAGACAGCTTAGTCCTTAGCTACTTACATCAGTCTCCTTTTATAGTCAATGGAAAGAGACACTTGCAGTAAGACAAATATACTGTCCCAATGTAGATACCTAAAATAAATCAGATTAACCTAATTGAAAATGTTTCTGTGGATTGTGAACGTTTGTGGATTTTTTAGATGTGACAAAGTTTGTTAGAAGCCTTGTTTTCACGAGATTTTAACTTGCATCCAGACAACGACTTGGATAACATCTGTTAAAAGCCAGAATTTTTACTCCTTTCTGAATGAAACTTCAAATCCTTTAAAAGATAAACTCTTCACTAAAGAAGTGAATTTCCTATCATACAGTATATATTAAAAAAAAATATAAATATAAATTTACAATTATCTTTCATTTTGACCATACTTACATATTGCATACTCCCTATAACTGAGTTTCTTATTCCAGAGAGAATGTCTTGGAAACCAAACCAGTGTTGGGCATGGGTGAAATATTTCCACAGCTGGATCTGAAAATAGAGTTGTATATTTTAGGCAGGTTTATTATCCTGAGTCAACATATAGTACATATATAGACATAATTTTTGTGTGTTTTCTCCTGCTGTTCCATATATCTGTTGTTGTGATGAGCTTACATATTTCAATATTTTACCTGAGTATTTTCAGAGGTTAAGTGAAAATGTGGATAAAGATAGCCTTTTGATATCTCTTAAAAGAAATTGTAGAATTTACTCAGCAGACAGTGAGGTGTATCTTAATGTTATCTCCAAACATGTATTGCAGTCATCAAATGAAAGTCAGAGAAGAATTTTTTATCTTTATTACCTTGAAGAAACAGATATTTTTGTAAGAAATTATTTTGCTGAAGCACCTGCCTTTCCTTATGATCAATATTTCTGCACTCTAAGAAATCATACTGAAAAGGTTTCACTTAAATTCAACTTTGTACATAAGTAATTTGTTCCTGTTTTCACCACTAAGTCCTGTGAAAGTTCACCAAAAGATGTAAGGTGAAAATATAATGAAACAAACTAGATCACAGTGGTGTTGTAGGCTGATGACTCCCTAACTTTCTCTGTTAAGAATGAACAATATTAAGAAAATAAATTGGGTTACCCTTATTATCTGGCATGACTAATGTGATCAGGCTTACTGTGCAGTAGCTTTCAGCAAACCATTTGTATAAAATAGCTGTGAAGACACTGAAGCATGAATGCAGCAGGTCAGCAGCCAGACACTATTCCTCTAGTTGCTAATCCATGTTAAAGACCAGGCTATTCTTCACAGTTTCCTTGCTTCCCTCTCTCATTTACTTAAAGATGGCTCTGTGGATGTCTCCTTGTGTTGCAATGACAAATTCATTTGTCTGGGTGGACATCTACTTAAAAAAATAAGATAACCATTTAAGTGAACTGCATGAATTTCAGGCCACGAGTACCTCCAAGGTTTTGTGCCTGCGTCTGTTGCACTTCCAGTAACTGAGATAATGAAATCACACTTTCGTATATTTATTTCTCTCTTATAGATCTTTCCAGATCTTCAGTAACAGCAGAATCTTTTGGCTGGTTGTGAAATGTGAAAAGAAGAAATTTCATGTTAGAAAGCATGATGAACATGGTTACTGAAAACATTAACAGGACAGAGACAGATTAGTACCTACACTGGAGTAAGGTTGCAATCTGAGTTCAACTATGCCATTAGAAGCTTAAGAATCCTAGAGGAGAGAGACTTAGGAAGTTAATAGGAAAACATCCTATGGCAACAAAGTTATTTATTTGTTGTTTCCCATTCATATGGCAAATATTTATGCTTGGCTTTAGGGAGACACTTTCTGTTTACATGTAATAGTCCTTGAATAGATACTATATGTGGTCACTCTTCCTCCTGTCCTTTCAAACTAACTGATACACTCTCATTTGTGCTGTTTATTTTGAGTTCCATTTCACTGCTCTTACCACAATGGCTATTTAGGTTTGTTATTGTGATTCATATTACATTATGAGCATCATATCCATTTAATTCTCTGTGGCAGTATCCCTTCTTTACAAATAGATTTAAATTAAGCCATGTGGTTATCTGATAATGAGAACATTTTCTAGGTCAAGTGTATGTTGGATTTTGGGTGGATATTTCTGACTCGGATAAGAAGACCTTCAACTGTTATTTTATTTTAATGAAGTTACAATTCAGATTTTTTTCTTCTTTCCTCTCATTCTCAGTGTCCTGGCCAAGACAGACACAGCATAAATCCAGCTGCAGCGAAATTACAGGTATCAGCTACCCATAATGTACATTTTTCATGTCAGCAGAAAATTAGAGTAAACTTTTGGTATCCTGAGCTTCTCTTTTATTTTCTAGTTATCCGTGGAGAGAGAAGATAAGAACAACTTACAAAAGAGACAAATTAAGGTTCTCTGTTTTAGTGCAAATAATTGGCTAACAAATGGCAAAGAACTCATTAGGTATAAGAGCTTTGCACACAAATATTCAGAACAGAGGTAAAAATGTTAATTTTTATGAAAAAAAATATATTTAACAACTGCACGCATTAATTTAATATTAAAGGAACATAGACGAATGAAGTTCTGTTAGCCCCTGGATAATTAGGACTAAGTACATGATAGGTAGGCTGTTCTAAACATTTGCTTCAGGTATTTCCGCATATCCCCAAACCTCAAGATTATCCTTAGTTTTTCAGAAAAGATAAGACCAATAACAATGATAATAACAATTTACAATGTGCCACAGTAAGAAGACAGGAGAGATCCAGGGTATGTCCTTCAATAGCAAGGGATGTGTTAGATGAAAATGTCTGGATGATTTTGGGAACTAGGTCAAAACCCACAGAACTTAAACACCTTCAACTGCATTTATAGATTTCCCTTGGGGAAAACTTTTATTGATTAGAACAATAATTAAGAATTCTAAACATTTATATTCTGTGATAAACAAGTCTAAAGAAGAAGAAATTTGGAAGTTTAATCAAGAAATTATATTAAAATTATAATCACAGATTATGCAAATACTGGAAGGATAGAAAGTGTAGAAAAAGAACAAGCTTTGGTAAAGTATTGACTCTTCAGTGATCTCAATTGCATGAAGGGAGAATGCAGAACACAGAAAAAGAGGTCAAATTATTAAGGACAAACATGTGGAGCACAATTATAAAAGACTAAGATGTAAAATGAGACACAACTGGCCAGACTCATAAAGAGCAACAAGAAGACATTCAATAAGTATGTTAGTATAAAGACGAAGATAAAGAAAAAAGTTGATACAGAGAAGGAAGAGCTGATGATGATACTAAGAATGCTAAAGTGTTTTAATGTTCCTCTTTAGCTTCAGATTTTGCTAAACAATGATCTGAGATCAGTCAGCTGAGATATAATCAACAAGAAAGGGTAAAGAATCAGTCTGAAGAAAGGAAAAATACATTAAAGAGCTCTAATGTAATGTTGGCAATTCTATGTTAGATAGTCCAATTGAATTTTACTCAGAAAACTTTAAGAACTTGATGAAACCTTATAGAATTCATGAAAGATCATTAAATTTTGAAAATCCAGAATAAGGAAAATCACAGTTCTCATCTTCAAAAAGATGGAAAAGTAGCAATAGAGAATTTTACACAAGTCATCTCTAGTTCCTTTATAAAAAGTTGGAACAAATAATCAGATGATTTATAAGCACCTGAAAATAGCATAAGAGTAGAGTAACGGCACAGATTTCTTGGGAACAAAGCTTGTCAGAAAAATCTAATTTTCTTTCTGTGATAGGATAATGGCCTTACAGATAAAGGAGAAGAAATGTATATGATACCTATAAGCAAAAGATAAGATTAAGATGATGATCATTATAGATGTGCCCAGAAAGTCATTAACAGTATTTAGGCAGGTTTTGCAGAAGTATTTCATATGTTTTGTAGGGCTCTGTTTTTTCACAAATGATTTAAATGTTTTAATATGGAATAGCATAAACTAATGTAATAAATGATCTATAAGGAAAATGATCAGAAAACTAACAAACAAACAGATAAGCTGATAAAAATCAACAAATAAAGTTTTGAACAAATACAGTTTAGGAAAAAAAAAAAAAAAAAAAAGAACAAACAGGAGGATGTTCTGAAGAAAAGTATCTGCTCAACATACTCTCTCCCAAATTGAACTTGAGTTGAGTATGATATGTTGTGCATAAGGGGCATAAACTAATCTTTCTGCACTGCTTGGCTCTAATAAGACTACAGATAGAGTACTGGTCCAGTTTTGTGCACTGACTTAAGGTGAAGATAAATCAGATGGAGACTCTGAAGCCCAGTGCAGTATAACGAGAATGAGGTTTAAAAGTATACGAAGCTGTTGTGTGTGTTGTTTTGTTCTATTATACACAGAGTAATGAACAGAAAAACTCTTTTAGGAAGCATAATCATAGAATCATAGAAAACAATAACATGAACCACACCTTTATTTGCTTTCATTGCAGAGTCATATTCCCACTACTAGCAAAATATATATATACTGATAGACATTTGAACCTACCTTTTGTAAACACAAATTTCAGTTTGTAATTAACAGGGAAAGCAAAACAAAACAAAAACAACAAAAACCAACGACATGTTTTCTTGCTTCTCAAAAATATTGTGTTGAGAAAATATCACTCCATAGTATTTAGTTGATATCCGATTTGTTTCTTGATAGACATTTTGTCTAGATGTTTGACAGTCGGCAAGTGTCAGTTTTCATTTTGTGAAGTTCCTATCAAGCAACAACAAATGACCCAGAGGATATTGTTTGGAGAAATGGACACAGCTCATCTAAAGTTTCCAGATGTGTATCTCTTGGTGCTGCAGACTGTCAGTTCATGTAACATGCTGTCCTTATTTTTCCACCCTGCTTCTAGCTTGAACTTCAGACTGTCTTCAATCTTTAGTTTGCCATATCAAAGAAAACTCTCTACAAACATAGATATATATAAAAAAATTACTGATATTAGTTTGTACCTTTAGATTTAATCTTCACTATATAACAAAAGTGAAGAATTGTTGGAAATTTTATAGGAGTGTCTGTCTTTATTATGAGATTGTTCTATTTGTGCAAATCTCTCTTTTCTTGGAGGCTGATAACCTTCCCATTGACCAGCTTCGTCATGTAGGCAGGATGCCACCCACAACATCTGAGATGACATGTAGAGTGTACTAGAGTGATGTAAGGTATGATTGTCTCAAATCCCACTACAGTGGTGGAGCCAAGGAGTTGCTCTTACCTGCATTCAGAAGGCATTTGCACCATTGGCTGCTGCTGTCAGATGACCTGGACATTAAGTGTCCTTGATAGTCCATTGGAGCCATATCACCACTAATGATCCTATGCTTGCTATCTCTGATCAGGTGAATCACCATATGAATGCGTTGTTGCTCATCCTTCTCACTGCCTTAATAAAGTATGGTTTATAACGTGTTATCAGACACCATTACTGTTCAGTCCACAGAGGAACAGTTGTTCTCTGAATAATGTGGTGGTTTTCTTCATGTTGATTAGCAGCAGTGCTGTTGAAAAGAGATTAGGGAGCCCCATCATTAGAAAAAAAGATACTGATTATTAGTCTCACATAAGAATACTTATCCTAAAATGTAAGATTATGTTTCATGCATTAATATTCATAGCTGATGCTATAATTAATTCTGTTTGTCCTGTATGTTATTGTCTGGCTCTACATGTGAAGAGAGCTCAAGTTCAAAGAGAGGCCTATCCTTCAGCACAAAACATAACTAATACCCATTAAATCCTCTGTGTTTTCAGCAAGAAAATAGGGTAAATAAAGAATGAGGTTTAGTGAAAAAAGACACATTCATGATACTCAAGATCAAAAAATAATGATGTTTGTGATCTCACTAACATTAATATTATAATGAGTAAAATAATGTTAGTCTCTAGTGCTTCATTCCACAAGCATTTTTGAGAATGTGGTCATACTAATCATGATCACACTCAAAATGCTCCTGAATTAGTTTTTGATATAGGAAAATAAATTAATATGCTGGTAAGATCAGCAATATATTATGCAAGGAATGATACAAATATACTCCAAAACAAGACAGATTTTTTTTTTTTTTTGGTGTTATGTAAGCCAAACCAGTGGGAGATCTGATGGGATTTTCTTTTTTTCTGAACAGAAAACAGGGGAAACCAGTCAGCAAAATGTCAGTTTCCAGTCAGGAGACTTTTAATCACTTAGATTGTTTTTGCGGAACTGATATACCTTAAAAAAAACCCCAAACCAACCAAATAAACAAACAAAACTCAACCAAACAAAACAAAACAAAACAAAACTAAGAAAAGTGAAGACTACTTTCTAAAAAGATAGAGTTCAGTGACTACACTAAACAGAAAACTGAAAATGATTGTGCAAAGGAATACAACCAAAAGGTTATGGAGGTAAGTTAGGCTGCAAATATGTTTCTTCAGCTGTAATTCCTTGTGGAATAACTGCAACATATACTACACCACTGTGGCAAAAGCTATGAAAGGAGAAGTTCTTTTACATGATCTGTTTTTCCATGCCATTCTTCAGCAAACATCTGGAAGAGCTTTAGCAGGATTTCAAAGTGAAGTTCATGTGCCTAAGCAAGCAGTTAACATTACAAGCACAGGGTTGATATATAGCTAAAGTGACATATGTAGTGACTTAATGAAAAAAAACAGCCAATCAACCAAAATAACTGCCAAAAACATCCCCCCCCACACACACATCTGAATAATTTAATTTTATTCAAAGTCTCTCTTCAGCAAGATGAGACAAGATTAATTTGAAAACTGCTTTTCAGTGGCAGAAGCTGCTCTTAGAGAGAGAAGTGTTGGTTTCTGTCTTCTCCAGGTCAGCTCCTCTATCAGCCTTGAAGCCATACTAGCTATGTTTGCAGAAATTTCACTTTACACCCCTTGAGGATGAGCTGACAAATATGCCAGCAGATAAAATGCATGCAAAAATATCTTCAAAACCAGCTTTTTGTGCTCCTTTTGGTTACAGAGATTCTAAGTTTATGACATGGAGAGTAGTCCAGATCTGTTTAAAGCAGGTCATGTTCCAACTGAATTTCCTAGAGGCATAAAGTGTGATTTTTAAATGGATGAATATCAGGATAAGGGCAAATACCTCTACATAGCTTATCTCAAGATTTTGTTTCATCTGTAAACAAGTATTTGTCATGAAATGCTG
Source organism: Nesoenas mayeri (assembly GCF_963082525.1). NCBI lineage: Eukaryota > Metazoa > Chordata > Aves > Columbiformes > Columbidae > Nesoenas > Nesoenas mayeri. The sequence goes on along the minus strand of NC_137541.1, from coordinate 179,156,100 downwards.
CAGTACTTTCTAGATTTTTTTTTTTTTTTTTTTAAGTGTAATGAGATAACCATAAAAAAATTTGGTGCATGTCATATTTTTTTAGGGGATTTGTTTAGGACATTTGTGTGAAGCAAGACTATAAAAAAAATCAGTATTGGACTTCCAGTGTGGAACATTTTTAAGGAAAAGGCCAATGTTTTTTTTTCAATTTTGTTCATGTAGAAAAATAATTGTCACTTTTACCCTCTGAACTCACTTCTTGCTTGCAGTTCATAACCTTCTCTTGTGGACCTGTCTGACAAGTATTTCATCTAGAAATATAATTGAAGGGGAGCAAGATCCTTTAGTCTATGCTTCATCTCACTGAAAGTCAGGTGTGGAGTCAGAAGCTTTTGCTGTGAAGACAGTCTCTTGGGACAGAGTGAAAGAGATTCCCCAGACTGATCAAGATCAAAGGAAGAAAATTGTGCTAAAATGGAAAGGATGGCTTATATGACATTGCTAGTTTGAAATGAAAAGAAAGTCTGCCAGGAAGGCAGATTTTAGCTTTAAGAGCAGACAGCTTTTGAGAACATTTCTACTCCTTGTATTCCAAGATATCTTCCTCCAGTTCATGCATAGTTATATTTTGTGATTTATTTAATCAAAAAGTGCTATATTTTACTGTCATATTGGAAGTTTTTTATCAAAGTACTTCACAAGGGAAATGAATCAATGATTAGTGCACCCTTACCTCTGTTCTGATGGGTTTTGTTTTTATAATAATTATTATTTTTGGCCATTTTTCCTGTTCTTCCTCTTGTAAAAAGGCCAAGAGATTTTTTTTTTTTTTTTCAAATAGCAATCATTTTGGACAGGAGATGTTAGATAGAAATTAACTTAATCTCTGTGAACTGTGTATGTCTGTATACATCTGTGGATGTCTGCAAGTTTGAGCATGATTGTGCATGTCTATGCATGTCTGTGTTTGTGTACCAGGCTTGCAAATACACAGAGATGATCATCATCTTTCTTATTTTATATGAAATGTGAATTATTATTAGAAACCAAGGAATCTGTCACATTGATGTCACACAGCAGGCAGTCAATAGTTTCTTTCTATGTGACCCCAGTGTGATCACACCTGCAAGAATAAATTCAGTTCTGGGAACCTCAATATCACACATATATTAACAAACCAGAGAGAGTTCAGGGAAGTGCAACAAAAATGATTGAGTATTCAAAAAGAATGAAATGTAAAGAAATAATCACATGAACTATGGTCCCACAGAACATATGGCCAATTTGGCATCACATTTGTCTTTTTCTTGTCATCAGGGATCTCTTCTCACCTCTGTGACTTTTCAAACGTGAGAGAGAGCAGCCTTAAGAATGGCATCAGCCCTTTTTGATGCATCCTGTCTGGTCCCATGTACATGTATGTGCAAAGTTTGCTCTAGCGATCACTAAGACATTCTTCACCTAACTGATCTTCTGGTACCTTCGGTAATACTTCTTTACCCTACAAGCCACTACTAGGGACAGAGACCAGTTAGTCTGACAGCAAACCTTCCTTGGTAGAGAAGACATTGAGTACTTCAGGCTTTTCAATATCCTATATGGTAAATGTCAAATTCATTTAGCAGCACACCCACATTTTGCTTGCCCTTCCTTTTACTTCTCTAATTGCCTATAGAACTGCTTCTTGTTCCCCTGCACATCTCCTGTCATTTTCAACACCAGATGAACTTTGATTTCTTTAAGACACTGTTTCTGTATTGCTCCTGAGTGAACTGTCTTCAGCTCAAATCTGTGCACTTTCTTTTCGTGCTTGAGCTCATCCAGGATTTTTCCATTGACTCAGATGGCTTTCTGCCACACCTACTTACTTTCAATAGAATCATAGAATCAATCACAGAATAGTTTGAGATGGAAGGGACCTTTAAAGGTCATCTAGTCCAACTCCCACTACTAAAAAAACTAGATCAGAGCCTCATCCAGCCTGGCCTTGAATGTCTCCAGAGATGGGACATCTACCACCTCTCTAGGCAACCTGTTCCAGTGTTTCACCATTTTCTTCATATTGGGATTGACCTTCTTGTGTTTTGAGAACGATTTCCATGAAGAAAATTGATCCCATCAGTCCCTTTGCTTTTCAGGTCAGCCTCCCATGAGATTCAGCCTATCAGTTCCTTGAAAAAGCTAAATTTCATTCTTATCTTCACTGCCAAAGCCCAGGTTCTCTATTCTGCCACATAGCAATTGTACTGATGAATGGAAGTCATGTCACTGACAGGAAGAGACCAGAGCAGATGCATCCTTAATCTTTGGAACTGTTCCTCTGGTTCTTCTTCTTCATAAAAACTTTGTATCTGTCAATATGAATGGTTCTATCAGGAAATAAAATTTATAGTTATGAAATTAAAATGAAATGTAGTGACCTTGAATCTTTTATTTTGATATTGATTCACAAATTAAATCTTAGGTAATAGATTACACTTTTACTCAGTAATATTCATTCAAATACTACTAATAATTTAAATGATAAGAAAGAAAATAAATATACAAGTGTTGTTATCAACATTCATTGGATAGTATTAACTATTTTAGTATTATAAAATATTAACTATGGTATTACAACTTTTTGAATAATTTATTCATATTTGGATATCTACAAAATAGAATATCAGATAAACAAGACTAAGAAGACATTGATAGGTCATCTAGCCCTTTTCCTTGCCCTAAGGCAAAATCAGTCCTCTGCATGTTTCTGCATAGACATTTTTTTCAATGCTCTTAAAGACTTCTACGACAGACTCCCACAACAGTCTATGCCTGTAGTTTACTATCTTACCTTTACGTGTTTCCCTGGTGTCTACTCTGAATTTTCTATGTTTCTTTTGAAGCTCATTATTTCTTGTCTGATGCATCATGATTATAGAGGACAGTTTATTGCCTTCTCTGTGGTTTACATCCACCTCAATGACATTTAACTGTACTTCCACTGTTTTCTTGAGAATTTATCATATGAAGGAGCAACAGATATGTTATAAAAGGGAAACTATATGACACACAACTCTCTTTCTATTTGTCATTTTGTAGAAAAATTAGACTGTTTATGTTAGTTTGATCCTACTTGTACTTCACAGAGATCCATTCTGTGTGCTGTGTACTTCATTCTTATCTCCTATATACTTGCAAATAGGTTGTTTTATTATTTGCTGTTGAATTTTTCAGGAAGTTGAAGTTAGGGTAACTGTTATTCTCTGCTGTAGTTACCTGACTCCCACCATGCCATCCCCATCCCCCCCCCCTTTTTTTTTTTTTTGTTAGACTTCAAGCTTCTTAGTATCCATAATTCATCAGATTGATTATTGCAACCAGTTTGCTTATAGTGAGTTAACAGAAGTTATCCAGTTAGTTTGTGATTAACTGTCATATAACGTCAATTGCATATTACCCCTGTATATCAAATTAATTATTTACTGATCACATTTTTTGTTATATTACTAAATCATCCTTCTAAAGTGAGAGGATCTTTCTGATCTGATCATTTTCGTTACAAATGAGAAAGTGCTGCTCTGTTGTTAAATTATTATCACCAACAAATTCTGATTGTGATTCTATGAGTTATATAGAAAATGAAATTTAGTAGAAAATACCCTCAGTTGAACTAAACAAAATCAAAACAAACCCACACTCAAAAATCTAAACAGGCATAACATTACAAGAAATAATCTAACCAATAGAAAACCACCGTGATACACTGTAATTTTACACAGCACTATATGTTGTGAACTCAGACCAAGTGTTCAGTATGTGCCAATTTAATCCTGAAAAACTGGTTAATCATAAAAAATGGTTACTCTTTCAAAACCATTGTTTATAGAATTTGAAGATATGGTCATCATCTTAAAAAGACTTTTTTTAACTTATACTGAAAGACTAATTGTAGTTCTCCAAACACAACCTGTCACCTGAGAGGAAACTGTGCTGGTATATAAAAACTCCAACTACATTATGCATGAAAAAAGGTTTGGTTTAATTCTTATATCATCCACTTTTGCATAATTATGCATAATATTCATAAATGATCAACATTTTCTGATTTCATAGTCATCAAAAGTCTGCTTCTATGTATAAAACCAGGCCTGTGTATGAACCTTTTCAAATTTTTAAAACAATTGTGATTTATGCCCAGGAAATAAATAAACAGAATAAGGGAATGAATACTGTCTCAACACGTACATTTCAGACAATCCTTCTGTAAATGGTCAGAGGATATTGGAGTGGATAATATCCCACTTAAATACTTTTTTTTTTCTTTTTTTCCCCTGTATACAAGAATCTGTGGCTTCCCTGGAGATCTGTTTGGTAACTTTTGGATGCACTAAATCCATTTAAACTCTAATAACCAGTGAAGAAATGAAATAGTACTGAACAATATCAGCACACTGTGGTGTTTACAAATACATTTACAGGAGGTCATTCTCTCTGTGAACCCATCGTACATGTCAATTTGTTGCACTCTTCATTATAATAGAAAAAATATGGGTAATAATGAACTGCAAACCTTATTTGGAAAACACATAACTTACAAGCATCAGAAGACTACTGGGGTCATCTCTAAAGCAGATTTCATAGTTGTCAATGAGTATTTTGCTGCTTTCATTAAATAGACTTTAAAAGGATTTTAATTGCATTTCTTTTTTGGCTAACAACCTGATTCTGAGTTCTTAGTGAAAAAGAGCACTATTTAGGCCCAGGAAAAAATGCCTACCAATGCTACTGAGGTCTAGGCTAAGTGATCTTTCTGAAACTGTGTAACAGACTTCTTTCAAATGATTGCTAAAATTTACTCTTTTCTGTTTACACTTACCTTGTTTCCTTCGTCACATTAGGTGTGTGTGAATACTAGGTGTGTATCTCCTCTGTGTTTGCAAATCATATGCTACAGAAGAGACACAATATGGGAAAAAAGCCTGTCGAGTGCAATACACAGTTTTGACAGTTGAGGTTTGAGACAGAAAGTGCTACATCTAGCTTTTCATATAAATAGTGGGGTATTTTATGTTGAACTTTTTTTAAGTATTCCAGGCAAGTCAGAAGAAAGTATTGATTAGCTTTAACTGATGACATGCCCATAAAGTCACCAACAAATACCAGTGTCTAATTCTGAAGTACATGCAGATGTCTAAAGTAATGGATTATAATGCAGTGGCATTGACAGATATGATTTTTAATGTGTTTATTTAGATGTTAGATACTTTCTGAGAGATTAATAAACTAATTTCTTCCAATCTCATTTTGGTGCAAGTCTAAATGTCAAGACAACATTAATAAAATATTGTTCCCAACTTTTCTGGGGAACTTTGGGACATAAAGGTTGCGGCAAGCTTGGCAAATGATTTTTCTTGGTGGATATCTCATAAACTTCATACAGCTCTGTTCCTAGAACTCTAAAATAGGCTAACTCTGATAAATGATTTCCACTCTCAGTATACACAAAAAATATTGTGATTTGTGATAATACTAAGCAAAAAAGCAGAAACAAGAGAATGTGAACATCTCCATCTAAATAATATTTTCCAACAATTTAGTTGTGGATTTTCTCACCTATTGTTTACTTCAAAAATCATATAGTCTGTGATCAAATTTTAAGCCACCTACAATGACATGTTTATGCCTGCTGCTTACTAGGGTTTGTAAGGAATTTTAAAGACCTGTCATTACAGGAAAAATGACCTTCTATGTTTGTTAGTATTATATGCTGGAAACAGCAATATTAATGCTCAGTCCAGCATATATCCAACAAGGTTTCACTGGATCATAGGTCTCATTTGTATTCCTGTAAGGATTATGGGAAATTTATAGAAAGGTATTTTTGAGCCTCCTGATAAGCAGACTGGTAGAAAACAAAAGTAGCAAACCCACTATCTTTAAAAAAAGGCCTCCTTATCACTACATCATAAAAATAATTTGGTCTGACTGACTTAGCAAGGAGTTCGCACCAAATCTCCATGCTTGATAACTTATACAATGGTCCCTTTGGACTCATGTTCATTCTTCTGGAAGAATATGCTATGTTGCACAGGCCCATCACGCAGTCACTGTTTCTTGTCTGTGTCGGTGATGATCTGACTGACAGCTGGTGACATATTCTGCATCCATGGGGACAAAAGTATGCTCACACAGGGGTTGCTGATAACCTTTCCTATGAGTGCCTCTATAACAAAGAAGCAAATGTAATGGGATTATATTGATTAAACTAATGACAGAGCTGATGATGAACTGTAATCTTTAAGAGGTCATTCAGAGGGATAGTCTGCTGCTTAGTTAAAATTATTCAGCAGTCTAGAATTAGCAGGAGCCTTTTCTTTTTATCTCTCTTTTTTTTTTCATTATAGCATTTGCACAAACCTATGTGATGGAGCTGATGACTGATGATGATGGTAGTAATGATAATAGCTGCTTGATTTTTTTCTTGTGCTTCTATTCACTAGTCCGATGTGCTGAAGACATGCAGTAGACACTAAGACTTCATTAGGAATTTTTGAGATGAATGACTCCTTTTTTTCACCTGAAAATACCTTTCATCTGTATCTCTGATCCCAGCTCCATTCTGTAGAGAACTTAAAATAAAAAAAAAAAAAAGAAGTTTTATGGCTGCCGTTATTTTTAAAATGAAACTTTAAAATAATTGACATTTAAGGAACATGGAAAGGTTCTTCTATCTGTTGCACACCCCTCTATTAATATACCTACCATTATTGATGAATCAAAAGAATTCTAACAAGAAAGTAATTATGTTCTGCAGATTACATCAGGTTCTACAAGATGGTTTTCATTATGGAACAGTATAAAATGAAGCAGTGTCCCAGAAAAGAAGCAAAAAATGACACATTAAATATTTCTTTAATCACTGACACTGTGCTGCACAACACTGAGTATTCTGAATTCTTAGCTCTCAGTTTTAAGATCAGAGATGCAGCTCTTGTTTCTCACAAACCCTGTTTATGAACACAAGATCTGCAAAGGTATTGATTTTTAAAACATCCATCAGATTCAACAATCAGCCAGGAATAGTTGATTGCTCATTGGTGACTTCTACACAGATTCTCTACTTATACATACGACAGCATGGTATTTATTTTGCATTTCAATGATTAACCATAGACTATGAAGGTGAGAAAAAACAAGACTGCTGGGTATGTACTGAGAGATCATGTATCACAGTTAAAACATAGTATGTTGAGTTGACCTTGAAGTGAAGAACAGCAGAAGAGAGATGGGGTCATTCTCTTTTCACACAAAAAGGGAAATTAACTTTAGGTCATTCCTACTTTCTTGGCCACTGGCTATTATCCTGGAGGTGATGTGCTTGAGAGACTTTATCAGCAATACTTTCTGATTACTACTGGGCAATCCAGAGAACCACATTTACATTGTCCTCAGAGGAATTTTTCCACATGTCATCCCAGCCAGAGGGTAAAGAGCTATAAGAGAAGTTACAGAGGAAAGCTAATTAGAAAAGGGAAAGGAGGATGGAACTGAGCATAAAGATTAAAAAAAAAATCTATAATTTTCAATGTTGTAATGGTCTATGTCCTTGTGTGTATTTCTAGCTCTTTTCCTCTGATGCCTTATGACATTCTCACATTTTGTGTTATGTTACAGATTCTATCAGACAGCAAGCTTGGACGAGTATTATGCCATCATTTTTTTTTTTTTTTTTCAGGAATGAAATTCTATAGCATGACTTTTTCAAGAAGGTCATTACTGTGAGTTAAAAAATTGGAGACATACAGTATATGCATTTATTAAAGATGCCTAGGTGTCATAAAACATAAGATTCAAAACACTTGTGACTAGAGTCTGTCACATTTACAGAGGAGATGAACAAAATTAAGGGTGTTTGTGTCTTCATTAAAGATCTTTTGGCTATCTTCTTTTCCTGATGATCAGATTATCGTAAAAAAAAAAAGTTATTTTTTTACACTATAGATTGCTGTTATCCAAGTCTTTCTTCATATTAGAAGACAAAAATGGCACTCGTAGGACACAGTTCATTTGACTTGTTCAAAAGGTTTATGTTAAGAAGAGATGATTTTTTTTTTTCCTCAGAATGAGCACTGATCTCCATTCATCAGTTAACCTGGGTCAGACTGTTTAGAGGAAGACCTTGATGACTTCAGTGCTGAAGATGTCTGTGTATCCAATCCTTGAAAAGTAGATAATTTCAATATACAAAGTGAGAAGAAAACTCTATGAACTTTCCTGTCCTTTTTAGGTAGGTGGACCTTAACAAGCTCACATTCTACACCTTTGGTTGTGTTTTTAAGGTATTGCTTTTTCTCTGTAAGCTGCTCAAATTGGAAGTAATTTCTAAAACTCTGTGTAGTTTGGAACCTGCCACTTAAAAAGGGCTCAGTACAGCTGTTAAGACAGTGCTGTGGTGCACCGAATACCATTTTTGTAGGCTGAATAAAATAGACTCTGTGTGGATCCCCATTGCCTTTAGAATTTGCTCTTCAGATAGCTTTTGGAGAAACCTACCTGCCTTTAGGGTGAAAAAAATTATTTCCCCCAGGCCTTGGGAGCAGAAATCCAAGCTGGTGTTAACACAGGCCCACCATCAATGAAGGAGGAATTGGTGAGGAAACTATTACAGGACCTTGACACCTACAAATTAATTTGCCCTGACAATACCTACCCAAGGGTGTCAAGAGAGACAGCTGATGTCATTGCAAGGCCTCTCTCCATAATTTCTGAGAAGTTATGGAGATCTGAGGATGTCCCAAGAGGACTGGAAGGAGACTAACGTCACCCTCATTTACAAGAAGGGCTTAAAGTAGGATCCAGGAAATTATAGGCCCAGCAGTCTTACTTCAGTCCCTGGGAGAGTTATAGAATGAATCCTCCTGGGGGTTGTCACAAGTCTGTTGAAGCATGTGATTTGGAATAGTCAGCATGGATTCACCAGGGGCAAGCTGTTCTTGAAAAACATGATCATCATCTGTGACAAAGTAAGATGTTTATTTGATGTGGAGTGAGCAGTGAACTTTGCCTACTTGGATTTCTCCAAGGTTTTCCATGCAGTTTCCCACGACCTTCTCCTAGAGAAACTGGTGTGTCATGGTCTAGACAAGTGGTCTTTGAAATGGGTGGGGAACTGGCTGACAGGCCATACCCAGAAGGTGGTAGTAAATGGCTTCTTTTCAAACTGGCAACCTGTCATGAGCAGGGTCCCCCAGAAACAAATATTGGGGCCAACACTGTTTAACATCTTTGTAAGTGATCAGAATAATGGGATCACGTATACCCTGATGAAGCTTGTTGATGACACTAAACTGAATGGGGAAGTGAACACTTTGGAAAGGAGAGCTGCCCTGCAGGATGACCTGCATAGTGGGTTAACAAGAACCTTATGAAGTTCAGCAAGGAAAAGTATAAGGTCTGGCACCTGGGAAAACATAATACAGGAGTGCAGCACAGGCTGGGATCTACCCGTCTGTGGAGCAGGTCTGTGGAAAGGGACATCGGGCTCCTGGTGGATCACAAGCTCAATACGACTGAGCAGTGTGTTGCTGTGTCAAAGAAAGACAACAGGATGCTGGGCGGTGTCAGCAAGGGCATCACCATTAGAGATAAAAAAGTCATTATCCTGCTCTGCTCAATGCTTGTCAGGCCACATCTGGAATACTGTGTTCAGTTTTGCTGTGCCGAAAAGATGTGGACAGGCTGGAGATGGTCCAGAAAAAGGCAACAAAGATGATCAAAGGACTGGGAAGCTGCCGTATGAGGAAATGCTGAAAGAACTGGACTTGTTCAGCCTGGAGAAAATAAGTATTTAAAGGGTGGCTACAAAGAAGTTGAAGACTCCCTTTTTACAAGGAGTCACATGGAAAAGATGAAGGGCAACGGGTACAAGTTATTCCAGGTGGATCCTAATTGAGCACAAGAGGGATATTTTTCATTGCGAGAACAGTCATCCATTGGAATAATCTCCTCAGGGAAGTAATGGTTTCCCCAACATTGGACACTTTTAAGATTCAGCTGGCCAGGGTGCTGGCTACTTGGCTAGGTTGTGCTTTTGCCAAAAAAAGTTGGACCAGATGATCCTTGTGATCCATTTCAACCTGGGATTCTATGATTCTGTGAACAGTGTTTCTTGTTTTGCTAGACTTTTTCAAATAACTACTGTTGGGGTTTCTAATGGTGTCTCTAAATGACATTTCTAGCTGGTATACTTGTCTTATTTATTCTTGCTAGAGAGAGAGGCACAGGCAATTCATACATTTTTAATTTTTTAAAACAAAGTGTTTAGCTGCTGTGGAGATCTATGCTATAGAAGTGAATAACATAATCTTTTCAAAATTCCTAAAATTCTCTTATTCAAATGCTGTCCACTGTGATAAAACTCAAAGTGGTAGGTGCCTAATAAAATGAATGACAGGCAATATAATGCAAGTTGCTAGTAGTAGCACTAGTTCTGTAGCACACACTTCAGTTCAGCCTAAGCCCCATATCTCTGAAGAATGATAATTAAAGAATAAATACAAAATGTTTAAAATGCAAGTTCACTGCACTTGAACAGTCATACCACTGTACATTTTTTATTTTTAATTATTTTCTTTTCCCAAAAGTACTTTTTCATTTTCTGCATATTACATATACTGTTACCCATAAGCTTCAATATGTGGTGCTAAGACATTATTAATTTCCTAAAGTTTAAATTATGATAACATTTACCTTCCTTTCTCAGATAGCTGTAGAGCTGCATTTAAATGAGATATTTTTGATCTATACTTTTAACATTATAAATAAATCCTTTTGCTACTGTAACTCTATATGTATGTGAAATTTATAAAAGACAGAAAAGCCATCCAGAACATGAAAACACCTATTTTATTTATAGATTATTTTTGTCCCAACTGAAGATAAAATTATAAACTTTACAGCATAATTCCTTTCAAATTTAAGTAAAACTCAAATACTATATTAAAGTTATACTAGTGGACTAGCAAGTGGCATGTTTCTTAAGATAAAGTTCTCTGTAGGTGTCTGTGTATGTATAGGCATAGAGTGAAAACACATTTCCACATGCACTTGTAGACCACTTGGATGTGAATTACCAAGTGTTGAAAAAACATAGCAAAGTAACTCTTTTTTTTCCAGTTTTTCATTTCTGTTATAATTTTTAAAAGCAGTTTTATTTTATCTAGTAAGGATTTTCCTTCCACAAAAGCCTTCATAGATTTGAAAAAAATCTGTATCGAGATTAAAATATTATTTCTGCAAACAAACCCCAACCACATTATTCTGGCAGAAGATCACTTGTGAACTAAAGGCACTGGTCTCATGCAAACACCAGTTGACTCTTGTACCTTAGATAAAGCTGGAGGTGTATGAGGGGTCTTTCATATTTACAAAGTAGTAGAATCTCAGTGTTGAGAATAGGTCTGACAGATTTTTATTTTTTTTCCCTGCTGTGCCACTGGTCTATTTGCCCATGGTTGACATTCCCATGAACTAACCAGAAGAACCAAGTGGAAGAGGAAATTTATATCTTTTTAACCAAAAATGGTAGCTGCTTCTTGTATGTCTTCGGAAAATTTCCTTCGAACAGTTCACAGTGCAGTATGGCAAGTTTCATTTATGTAGTAGCATTTAAAGTGCACTGAGATTACACTGGATAGAGGAATTATAAAACTGCATTGTACCCTTTTGTTGATTGATCTGTATATAATTTTCAAAAGCAGACAATTAATAATGTATCTGTAACCTATATGTGTATATATAGACAGAAAACTGGGCTTTATTTTTTCTCTTCAGAAAAAAAAAAAAAAAATAATGTTTCTAGAACTGACTTTCCTAGTGATGTGAAATTCTGAAATCTACTAAAACAGACACTTAATGAAATAAGCCATTATTTAGTGTCCATAACCTTTTTCAGAATGCATATGATGAATCTCTCAGAGTGCACCAGACACTCAGTTCCATTTGTAAAGCACGGAGCAAGTGATATCATCATGTAGCTCATACCAATCAAATATTATTTAAAGTACAATAAATCAGAACAAAATTACATGTCAGGTATTCAAAGGTTATGAGCAATAGAATTGCAGTACAAAGTCATTGGCAGGAGGAGAAAATCACTACTGCAATCACACTGCAATTATCCAGTTCTAGACTTCTTTACATGAAAAGTGGAATTGTAATAGCTTAACGAAACAGGGATGGTAATTGTAAGCTGTATTTTTGTCTTTTTCAGATGCTAGAATGTTTTTGAGAGGCCAAAGGAACAAAACTAACAAGTGACTAAACACCACCTTATGTTACTGTATCAGAAAACATCTGTCATGATGTCTAAATTCATATCATTTAGTCAGAATAAAATCATCATTGTACAAAGTATAGTAAAAATGATTCTATTATTTTCTTTCTTAATGACATTTGGAGAGTTATTAACAGCACTTAAATACAGGGAAATGACATGGGAATTTCCACCTAGAATCAGAATACTTCAATAAGGTTTCTGCTCTGGAAGAGTTTCTCCCTCCTTTGCACGTTCCCTTCACCCCTCCCTTACCTTGTCCTTCTTTGTTTTGTTCTTTCTTCCTCTCTCTCCCACTTCTTCTGTGGGTAATATAGAGTATCAAGGAGACTTTCAAATGACTCCTACAGTGGAATATTGTTAATATGCCGCTTTTCATGAAAATTCAGAAAATATATGTTTAGATTATTAGCATTAACTAAAGTAGAATAAGATACTGCACAAGGCACAAATGTATTCTTCATGCAAATAAAAGAGATAAGTACCTCTGATTACCATGACATAATCAGGGAAAATTTGGCTCTCTCTCCAGCAGAAAGTACCTTCTTGATGAATTATGATTCTGTTTGGTTATGTGGAGAGCTGGACTAAAACCAAACAAAATGCCGATGGTTCATTTTTATCCTAAATCCCTGAAGTTTAAGATAGGCCAAAATTCATTACTCTAAGATATTCTGAATGGTACCTTTCTCTCAAGTGTGTAAACTAATATATATGGAGAAGAATCCGTAAATAAGTTCATCAAAAGTCTAGAGACCTATTATATGGGAAATCACAAAATGATTTTTGAAGTCATAAAAGCCCTTAAATGTACTGTAAATTTATTGTAAATACTGTCTGGTTGATCTTGAAGACTTTTGGCAGGGAAAATTCTCCTTGATGCCAATGGGAGTTTTGCCATTATCAGAATTTCAAAGATGAGATCTTCTATAAACACCCTAGCAGTCTAAAACATTACATTTTATTATCTCCATGAGAACTATATTCCTTATAAACTTAATAATAGTGAATAAATTTGTTCCTGACTTGAGACTCTGAGCAATGTAATGCAGCTATAAGACTGCATCTGAGCCTCACTTATGTTTACAAGTAAGCAGCCTGGTGTACCCTCTGTGTCTTGGTTCGTTGTTTGCCACATGCCTGCCGAGCTGTCTCCCAGTATGTGGGTGCATTTGGTTCTGTGGGAACTGTGGCCCTATATGTAATTAATTGGGAAAGTGAAAAATCATGAACTTACCTTAGGTAATTTGACTTGTTAGTGCAGCAACTCTTTTTCTTTGTATTAGGATAACTCAATTCTATTAAGTTTCTAGCCAGCCCTGTGTGATGCACGAAAGACTGTCACAAAGATTTCTGTTTCATGTAAAAACTTGCCATGTGCCAAGCAATATCTTCAAACCCACGAGGCACAGGAAAACAGACATGCTTACAAATGTATCTTAATATGTCACTCCCTGTCCCCTGCTGCTGAGTGAAAATTATTTATTTCCACGCTTACTACGAATTTCTGTGTATAAAAGGAATGTGTTTCTCTTATTTAACTGTTAACTGCATCTACATTTGTTGAGTTAGAATGAAAAACTATAGCAGAAGCTAAACATTAAGGACCAAACCCAAAGAAGGACTTTAAATGCATGAGAACCTACAGACTCCATAGTCCTGATTGGAAGTTTGTTATTTGGTCAACTCAGATATATTATAAACAAATTTATTATTCAGTGTTAGGACAGATATGCTTGTTAAGCATGCTGAATTAACAGACATCAAACTGGGTAAAGAGCTTGTCAATGTACTGTATAATGGCAAACATTTGCAGTACTTTAAGTAACCAAACCTATAGCACAGCAATCTCCCTGCGTCTCATTTCCAAGTCATTTCAAACACTGTCACACAGAATACTTCACAAAACCTCATTTCCCTGTTCTATGTAGCTGGTGTGAAATGAGCCACTTACCCTCAAAAATAACTGTTGAAGGTTGTCAGAAAGCAATTTGATCAGCTACCAATGCTCTCTATGTCATAATAAAGTAGCAATGCTGTCATTGCAACCCAGTTTTTGCAGAATGCAGAGATGTAGCTTTTTGAACTGTGTTCTGGTCAACTGAGGATGACTGGACCAGATCGGTTCTTGTAAAGGAAATTCCAAAAGAAAATCAAGTATAACAGAAACTATTCTGATGTTTCAAAAGGTCTTTCCTCCTAGACAATCTCCAAACACATATTCCATTATGGTTCTGGTGTAGCAAGTGTTTTTGGTTTTGGTTCGTTTTTGTTTTTTTGTTTGTTTGTGGTTTTGTTTGTTTGTTTGTGTTTGTTTTCGTTTTTCTTGGGGTAACGTGTGTGGGGGAGGAATAAAAGAAAAGAAGTATCCAGACACTAAAAGCTGTAACTACTACTTGTGGAATATTAAGTATATATATCATAATGCATGCCTGAATATCTCAGCACCCTGATCAAATGTTATTATTTGATGACTACAGATTATCAACATTAATATAATTATACTATATGGAATAAAATTTTCCTTGTATTTATAAACGGAAACTTGTGCTATCTTTTCTCCATTCAATCACTGGAATAAGATGATTCTGCATAATTCAAAAGTTGATACATTTTATACTGTCTGTGTTGCTGATGAAAATGTATGCATTATATACACATATATTAAATTACATTATATACACAAGCAAGTAATTGCATACAGGAAAATCCAACACTCTGTGGAAAACTCACATTGATTTTGTCTGTGATTTTGAATGTGTACTAAAAGTCAATGAGCAGTGAAAGGATAACACAAGTTATTTGAACCTCCAGAGTCCCTTTAATTGGTTGCTTCTTCCGGTTGACATCCTTGGTTGTTCAACACAGGAGACACCGAGAGAAAAACATTGACCAAAACCTTTTCACGTGAGTTTCATAGTGGAACTGAAAATGAGATTGTCAGTTTATTGGAAGAATTAACTTTTCAAAGAAGATAACTGTTTGCTATAGAGAAGACAGAAGGAAATCTGACATCAGTGGTAGTGTGGTCCAACAAACTTGGTTTGTACTGCTTTGAAAAGTAAATGTTGTGAATAAAGAGCCCTTCAGAATCACCAAAGGTCTGTTCTGATGTCTGTATTACTGGGAAATTTCCATTAAGTTGCAACACCTATGGATTACTGTAGTATAATCAAAACAAGGTATCCAGTATATTTTAGAAATTACAGTTTGTCTGTCAAGTTCAGGGAGTTTGCTCAACTCTATCGAAGAGAACACCAAGTACTGTTGTGTTAGTGCTTCAGATCTGTTGTTTTTCCTGACACCCCTGTCTAAAAGACTCTCCCATGTGGATGTTAAGCTGTGAAGTTGTCTAATTCTCTCACCTATGGTAATGTTTCTGGAACTGTTTACTGTGCAGTATTGAGCTCTGAATCCAGAAATCTCCTATAAGTGTCATTATTTCTAAGCTAAATTTATGTATTTATCTCTATGCTAGAAAATAGTATTTGCTACAACATTTACAAATATTTCTGGAGTTCTAGAAAGAATCTCTTTATTGATTTAGCTTTATTTATATGACTATTCACAAGAAACATTAGACTGAAACAAACACAAGGAGCTTAAACTAGCATACTTTAACAGAAATTCAATTCCCAGTCATCGAAAAGAGCTTTTTTCTGTACAAACCATGTGAGACAGGATTGAAGTTAAAACAGTTATTTCACTTTGATGTTTGTATTTAAATCCTGTGTATCTAGATTATGTCATTGTAGTGCCTGGACTTTCAGCTTTCAATAAGTCTTTGTATATGCATGTGTACACACAAAGATCTTTCTATAAAATCTCTCTGAAAGTATGTGTTTATGTATGCATTGAAGTCTGT
The DNA here is from genome assembly GCF_963082525.1 of Nesoenas mayeri. NCBI lineage: Eukaryota > Metazoa > Chordata > Aves > Columbiformes > Columbidae > Nesoenas > Nesoenas mayeri. Next base: position 179,139,937 of record NC_137541.1, on the reverse strand, counting down.
GTACACTTATACATGGTAAGATATACTGTTAAATTAAGTTCAGTGTAATACATGTGGGTATTTTTTACATTATCACATACTACACTTTGTGAAATTGACATGATTCAATCAACAGACTTCTTCAGCACTCACAACCTGGAGATTTTGTCAATATCACTTGTTTATTTGTAAAATAAAAATTGGTAGCTTGAATATAAATTAGTTCCTTTCAAAATCCAGTGGATGAGACTTTATATCTTGTGTACTTTCTTGATCTTCATCACATGTGTATAAAGAGAAAAATGTCAATAATAATCTCTTTCTTATCTGACCTGTAGCTTGTTTCTATTGCTTTGGTTGTTTGGTTGTGTTTTTTATTTGGTTTGGTTTGTTTTTTGTTTGTTTGTTGTTTGGTTTCTGTTTCATTTTCTTTTGGTTTTTTTTTTTCTTTCTTGAGTAGGGAAGGAGGCTGGAGGTTGCTTCTCTTTTTGTTGCTGTGTGAAACTTACATACATTTAAGAAACTTAAAGTAAATCTAAAAAAGAAACAATTACTCTTGCATTACTTATACAAATATATACACACACAACAGTAATTCTTCTTCACAGTTAGGTGTCCAGATACTGTCAGATATTTCACATGAACTTTATTCCGTTGGTCAAGAGTTTCAGAGCCTCACTCAAATGTAATGCCTTGGGAGGTCAGGATCATGCAGTGAAAGACAATTTTTCTGCCAGTTAGTGCCAATGCTGTAGAGATGCCTAATACTAGAGGAGAATCCTTGATTTGTTCTCTGAATTTCATGAGGAGATAATGGACCACTGGGGTGATGTGCTCATCATGACCTCTGCTGCTAAGCAGATGAGCTAACATGGCCTGTAATACTTGAAGGTTTTTCGGGTTGCACTGTGCTTGATTCAGGGCAGCAGCTTGAAGCTGGGTTTCTACATCTCGGTGTATGCATACTACTGCAGGTTTTTGTTGTTGTTGTTTTGTTTGTTTTTGTTTTTGTTTTTGTCTTTGTCTTTGTCTTTGTCTTTGTCTTTGTCTTTGTCTTTGTCTTTGTCTTTGGTTTTGGTTTTGTTTTGTTTGGTTGGTTGGCTGGTTTTTGTTTTGTTTTTTTTTGTTTTTCTTTGAAGAGCATTTTCAGTTTCATTGATAACTAAGTGTTCAAAAACTTGCTACATGACAAATATGAAGTGGAAGACCTATAATAAATTTCCTGGTTCAGATTAGCTGGAAGAAACAAGTTGAAAAGATTTCAGTACATCTCACATTTGCATCCTAATCTTCAAGCTAAAGTGTCAGCCATTGACTGAACCCAACAAGAACATAAGGATCACATTGCATGCCTTTCTGTCATTCGAACAACAGATCACATTTCAAAACACTCCTAATATGATGAATGAAAAGTCAGGTGTGTTGGAGGATGGCAATCCAAATAACATGAGTATTTCCGCATGCTTATTTGTCCAAGACAGGTTTTCCTGCAGGCATCTTCTAACATTCAGAATATGAATAGTGAAAAAAAAAAAAAAAAAAGTTAGCAGGAAAAGTAACATTTACCTGACTAGATACAATTTAGTCTATTAGTACCCTATTATAATCACTGAAAAAAAAATATTTTAAGATGCAGTTAATTGCATCCTTAAATAGGTTTTCTAAAACATGACAAATTAATTGCATCCTATTATTCTATGTTGACTATAGGGATATCCGGGTAAAAACGCTTATATTGAAAATATCTAAATTTAGAATTTAGAATTAATATGTACTTCTTGGACAGAGGGTACAAGATATACTGGACATATGTGAAATAATAACAAACAGAAATGTGTTCCTGGGACCACAATATGTCTCTACATATGTCTCTACATTTGTCTGCTATTTGAAAAATGAATGTGATCGTTGTCTTTTTTATCTTGCTCGTAAAACAAATGAAAGAAACTAACAAGGCCAGGATTGAATAAGGGCATTTGGGGATATGAACTTGCTCTTCCTGGATGTCACAAGAAACAGCTACTCAGTTTGAATAGTTAAACCAAAATCAGGAGCAAAACAGTTTATAATTTTATTGATGTCACATAATTAACCAGCAATCAGTGAGCTATACATTCCAGATCAACATCAGTAATGCAACAGATAACCACAATTCTAGATGCTTACAAAATGTTGACAAGTTCCTACACATTTCTAAACTCTCTTTAACCAAAACCCTCTAAATTTTAATCCTCCTCCTACAGTTCCTCTGTTCCCCATTCAGAGGTTACTGGTACCACTCCCTAGCAATGCAGCTTCTCCAGTTTCTCACACCCTGTGGGAGACATGAACCCTCCAGCTCTGTGTGGAGAAACCCCCCACAAGGTCACCACACCCAGCAGCGGTGGGACCTGGGTGCTGACACTCCATTGCCAGGTGCAAGCTAATCCCAGTGCTCCATGTGGCAGCTGAGCTGCCTGGTCTGGGCTGAGGTTGAGGTCCTGTGAGGCCACCCTAGCAGGCATAAGCCCAGTGTGATTGCTGCTGCTTCTTCTCCTAGGTCTTTCCCTCCTGTAATTAATTTGCATGGTGTTTTTCGTTTGGTTGGATTTTCTAATTTTTTAGCATACTTAATTTCAGATTGCCTCTTTCTTTGCCTCAATAGTCTCTGAAAATTGTTGGATAGTGTTTAATCCAGATGATAACTGCCCTCCTGCTTAACATCAACGGTTTAGAGTGGATGGTCGTCTTCCTCCTTAACTTTATAATTTTTTGGACAAACACCATTCAGACAGTTTTGTCTATGTAATCCCCACACATACTGTGTACACTCATATTCTTAACAGGTGATGTTATCCAGGCTATTGGCCAAGGGTGGCCACACTGATTTAATACACTAATCATCTCAGCCATGTTTTTTACAAGAAAGCCAGCATCTACTGTATTTTTTAAGTAGAACAGATTTTGCAGAAAGCCCGATCCATGAGCAATAGATAGGCTATAATGCAGTTACTAGATCAGTCACAGTAAGAACTAACACTTAGGTATCACTAATTTCTGTGTTTTAGGGGGCTGGATAGGTATGCTCTCCAGCTTGCTTTCAGGTTACATGAAAATCTGTGAGAACACTCTGTTTTCCTAATGGATTTAGATACCTCCAGGGTTACTGACATTTAAGGCAGGTTTTTATTTTTAATCAGAATTTTGTAATTAGGAAATTAGGCCTAGACTGACACATGCATTTAAGACCCTAATTCCCAAAGAAATATTCCCTACCTGATTTTATTTATTTATATTTTAAAGTTAGCTGATACCTATTTAGAGTTGTGAGCTCTGGCTTTCTTCCTCTAAAGGGCAACTTCAATAGGCAAAACAGGACACCTCTGAGAGAGTCAACGGGGTGGATACCTCAAGAGTACTCAGCTTCCCAGTCTGATGAAAGCTGCTTCACCCACATACCAATTAGTTGTCCCATTCAATAGGAATGCTTAGCTCTGATAAATCAGTTCTCTCCAGAGGCAAATTGAACCCAAGTCAAGACCACTCGTGGTTACAGCAAGGACATGCATTTTCACTGTGAAAATAATAATACATAAAAATGTAAAATGCTATTATCTAGAAACTCTTTCTAGAATGAAAACAATGTTCAAATATGTCTCTTTCAGGAGGTAAATAGTCCGTGTTAATGAGATCTACTGTAATAATTTAAAGTGTTAATAAAATGCTTGATTTTTTTTGAGCACACATATTTAGGAAGTAATTCTAAAAGAAAGTAGTGCATGAATTTAAAGAGGAACGAGAACCTGTGCATCTAGCCCAGGCAAGAGGGTAGGTGACACAGCATGTCTGGGAATCATGGCCTTTTGATATTCTAAATTCAGTAACCTACCTGTATGGTGGATCCTTTTCCCTGCCTTTCCCATAGGATTTGACACAGTCTCCCACAGCATCCTTACAGCTAAACTGAGGGAGTGTGGTCTGCACAATCGAGTAGTGAGGTGAACTGTGAACTGGCTGAAGGAAAGAAGCCAGAGAGTCATGGTCAATGGGGTGGAGTCTAGTTGGAGGCCTGTATTTAATGGAGTGCCTCAAGGGTCAGTGCCGTCGCTGATATGATTCAATGTATTCGTCAATGATTTGGATGAGGGTATAGAGGGTACTATCAGCAAGTTTGCTGATGACACCAAGCTGGGAGGAGTGGCTGACACACCAGAAGGCTGTGCTGCCATCCAGTGAGACCTGGACAGGCTGAAGAGTTGGGCAGGGAAAAATTTAATGAAATATAACAAGGGAAAGTGTAGAGTATTGCATCTGGGCAGGAACAACCCCAGGTTCCAGTATAAGCTGTGGAATGACCTATTAGTGAGCAGCATAGCGGAAAGGGACCTGGGGGGTCCTGGTGGACAGCAGGATGACCATGGGCCAGCACTCTGCCTTTGTAGCCAGGAAGGCCAATGGCATCCTGGGGTGCATTAGAAGTGGGGTGGGTAGTAGGTCCAGAGAGGTTCTCCTTCCCCTCTACTCTGCCCTGGTGAGACCATACCTGGAATATTGTGTCCAGTTCTGGGCCCCTCAGTTCAAGAAGGACAGGGAACTGCTGGAGAGAGTCCAGCTCAGGACAAAAAAGATGATGAAGGGAGTGGAGCATCTCCCTTATGAGGAAAGGCTGAGGGAGCTGGGGCTCTTCAGTTTGGAGGAAACTGAGGGGTGACCTCATTAATGTTTATAAATACATAAAGGATGAGTGTCTCGAGGATGGAGCCAGGATCTTCTCAGTGACAACCAATGATAGGACAAGGAGTAATGGGTTCAAACTGGAACATAAGAGTTTCCACTTAAATTTGAGAAGAAACTTCTCAGTGAGGGTAATAGAACACTGGAACAGGCTGCCCAGGGGGGTTGTGGAGTCTCCTACTCTGGAGACATTCAAAACCCACCTGGACACATTCCTGTGTAGCCTTATCTAGGTGTTCCTGCTTTGGCAGGGGGATTGGACTAGATGATCTTTTGAGGTCCCTTCCAATCCCTAATATTCTGTTATTCTGTGATTCTGTGATTCTCTAAGCTAAAGCAGTCTATTCCCTAACACTACTCAAACACATTGCATTCCCTTCATCACTGACAGACAGAGTATGCAGGAAAATGAAATGTTGTAACCTCAAGCACTCACTCTATAATAGAGCTGTGAAGTGGATGGCACAGGTACCTGAAATGGAGATTCAGGAATTGTTTCCACAAACACCAGTTTAGAAGTTGACCTTCAAAGTGAATTCTGCAGATGAATAACAATGAACTTTTCTTCTGGAGGAAGTCCATGTTCCGGACACTGCAGTACACAAGACATCTGAATAGGACTAACAAATGTGGCCCAGGATGTGTGCAAGACTTGTAAACTTCTGGAGCAGAAGCTGGAGAGCAAGTAAGATATATAAAGAAATTCCTCCATAAGTAGCTAAATCACTACATTATTTGGCTAATGGTTACACCAGTTCCTCAAGAATTATTCCAAAGTTCTGCATAGAAAACGCCTAAAATTTATGGGAGATCTAGTATCTGAAAAATTAACAAGGCATCGATGATAGATTTTTACACAATTTCTGTAATTTTGTTTCCTTAAAGAATTAGAAAAATAGCTTAGAAATGGTATTTGCAAGTATCTAAACTTCAGACCGATACTGGCAATTATATGGACAACTCATGAGGTTGTTCTAGCATTCCTAATTATTGTCATTAGAGCTCTTTCAACTTGATTTCATGCACCACTAATGACCTTTGCAGGCTCTAAAAATCTTATTTAAGAATTTCTTTTTGGTCATGTTCATTATGCTTTTTGTGTAGCATTTCAGCTAGAGTATCTTAACCTCTGCCCACCTGAAATTTATATTATCATTCAAGAGTTTGAACAAACCAATGAAAAAAAGTTCTGTAACTGCAAGTCACATTACTTTTTCTTTCAGAGGCTTGTGCAACGCCCTTCCCTTCCCTTCCCTTCCCTTCCCTTCCCTTCCCTTCCCTTCCCTTCCCTTCCCTTCCCTTCCCTTCCCTTCCCTTCCCTTCCCTTCCCTTCCCTTCCCTTCCCTTCCCTTCCCTTCCCCTCCCTTCCCTTCCCTTCCCTGCCCTGCCCTGCCCTGCCCTGCTCTGCCCTGCCCTGCCCTGCCCTGCCCTGCCCTGCCCTGCCTTGCCCTGCCTTGCCCTTCCCTGCTCTTCCCTGCCCTCCATCCCCTTCTCTTCCCTCCCCTCCCCTGCCCTCTTTGGTCTTTTCCTTCAGATTCCATTTTTAAAAGTTCTAAGTGGTTTTTAGTTATATTATTATCATTATTATTTTAAAAAATACTTTTGAGCTTCAGATTGGTAAGTACTGATGTATTTTGACTCTAATTTTGACCTTTAAATTCTGAATTAATGTCTAACCAATCTGTTATTACAATCTAAGAACTTCAAATTCTACACATGTTGTTATTAGACCTTATTAGGAAAACTTATATAGACTTGTTTTCTCTTTGAAAATGTTTCAACTAAAAATCAAACTACTTTCCAAAATCATGTCAAGTTTAGCAACATTTTATTTTGGCAGGAAACACAAGAAAAAAAAATATGTGTAAAAATTTGGATATTTAATATTTTAAGGACTGCCTCTCCTATGAAAAAGAAAAAAAAAAAAAAAGTCAGAAAAATCTGGGAGCCTGATTCAGCTGCAGCTTTAAGGAAGAATTATCTTCACTTTTCAGTTAAAGTGAATATAGATTTAACTCTCTAATGCTTTCTGTTACTAGAATAGGAAACAGATCAAAACCAGGTCCTGGAATGTAAAGAAAATCCTATTTACTGGTTGAGGCAGATTGGAATAAGGTAATAAAACAAAATAGAATAAAATGGAATAAAATAAAATCAAAATAAATAACAAAAGAAAATTGATACTAAACCTACATCTAACCTACTTTGGCTTTGCGGGGCAAGTTCTGTCCTCCAGTCTTATTTTCGGTTCAACTTTAAATTACTTCTTGTGTTATCAGTATCTCTGTATAGTCCTTTTTTCCTTATAGATGTCCTGTAATGCTTCATTGCTTGTCTTTTCCCCTGCATTTCTCAAGGGATTCCTAGTATAATATTCATCATGCATATCTTTAGATGTCCATATAGCAGATGTCTGAGTTGAGCATTCATTTTAGTCTTCCATTATAGTCAATGATGAAAAATAGCAATTCTCAGCCATTATTACTTTGACCTGTTTCAGCTGTCTACTTTGTGATGAAATGAATCATGCCCAGGTAGATTTTAATTTCTTCTATAAACTCTGAAGAGAATCCAGGCTGCTTAACTCACGTGAAGACAGCTGAGGTTCAGTCAAGTCACCCTTCAACAGCTGAAGCGTCTTCTTTGGAATGTCCTAATGTAGATTCTCTGTCCTCCAATTGCCACTCCAGAAGAGAATGGGTCTTCCATTGGTGCTGTGTCATGTCTTCCAGCCTGGTGTGGAAGTTTTAGAGAACCTGAGGCTCTCACATGGCACTAGACGATTTTGTTAATGTAGCATAATCCTTCCTTAGACATGTACCTGTTGGGTCTAAACAGTGCTGTTATAGTCAGTAAGAAATTGAAGTTTCACTTCAGTCACCATTTGGATGCCTTTTGAGCTGCTCTAGAGCATCTAAGACATCTATGTAATGCTGTTATTTATGACATAGGGACTAAAAGAGATCCATGATCTCCTGGGTAGAAAACTTGAAGGTATCTGGGATAGGCCAGGTCATGGTAGAGAGCATTAGATAAATATGTGAGCAACTGAACCGAGCCTTCAGTCAATACAGTGAAAAGATCAATTCAGTTTATGCTATAGCAAACGTGCACTTTTAGACAAAATTTGCTTTGATCTGCACAGACCCCAGTGCAAGAGGCTTGTTTGTGCTTCATGGATGTACTAGGGGATTTAACATCATCTCTGTCTAGCAGGTCTTTGATGTGTCCTGTGTCATACCTACATGTATCTAGATATTTTGAGTTATATGTTTGCAGCAGTCAGCATGGGTTTACTAAAAATAACCATGTTTGATCAACCTGATGGTATGACTGGCTGGAGAGACGAAGGAAGAGCAGTGGATGTTGTCTACCTCGACTTCAGCAAGGCTTTTGACACAGTCTCTCACAGCTTCCTCATGGGCAAGCTCAGGAAGTATGAGTTGGATTAATGCACAGTGAGATGGATCGTGAACTGGCTGGATGGCAGAACTAAGAGAGTTGTGATCAATGGTGGAAAATCTGTTTGGAGACCTGTAGTTAGTGGGGTTCCCCAGGGGTCAGTATTAGGTCCTGTCCTGTTCTGTCTGTTCATCAATTACTTAGATGAAGAGACTGAGTGCACCCTCAGCAAGTTTGTTGATGATACCAAACTGGGAGGAAGGGCTGACACATCATAAGGTTGTGCTGCCATTCAGCAAGACCTGGACAGTTTTTATAACTAAATCAACTGGAATCTCTATGTCAATCTACTTCACTTTTTAATCTGCAAAGAATTTCCCATATGACTGTTCTCTGTTGCCCTGGTAGTGAGTGAAAATCTTTCCTTTTCCTGAAACAAACCCACAGTTAGCTGCTTGTAAAAATTGTGTCTTGAGAAAGTGCTACCTTGATCTGGTATCCCCTTTTTTACTGTAACTGAAAAGAATTAAAATGAGATTGTGTTTGTTTTCCCCAGGACATTGTTAGATTAGAGAATCTTCACAATGTATGGGCTAGATTTCCTCATTCTTGTGTGCCATTAGCATTTTCGCAACCTTCTTCATATATCTTATTATTTTCTTGTCGAAGGACAAATATAGTCAGCAAATAGATAACCAAAATTCAAGACAAATTGGATGTTGAAACAAAACAATAGGCAATATCTAAGCTCAGAACTTAGGCCAAAAGTCAAGAAATCAGAAACTGCACTGAAATTACAAATAAGTAGGTTAAAAGGTGAATGATGGTCAGCTAGATGGATGTGAGAAGCTGAGAAGGAACCAAAACTAAGGCAAGGGAAATAGGAAAGGGATCAGAGTCAAGGCAACAAGGAGTTTGGGCTGAACTTCAGTGAAGTGTCACATTGAACAGCAACATCAGCTGAAGGGGCAGAGGCATGTGATTAATCACTGGTCTAATGGTAAAAAAGATGAAGGTTTCTTCATAAATTTGACCTTTCATGAAAGGGGGAATTGTGCAACAGTTTGAAAGAAACAGAAGAGCAACATTGGGAAAGAAGAGATCTATAAAGCACTTGTACTGTTTTGGTGATTATGGTGGCCAGGCTTCCTCTTGGTCCTTGAACATCTAAGATTTCAGGTACCTAGTACTGAGAGGTTATTATTCAATTAATAAACTAGTATTTTCCAATAAAAGAAAAAAAAAAACAAACCAAACAACTCATTACCTAAACAAGTGGTCAAGGACACAAAGGTATACTATTGAATACTCAATTGTGTGTTGGTTTTAACTCAGTATTGAAAGTCCAAGAGGCTTTTTTAAACTATTATTTTTCAATTGAGTAGTAACTACTTTGTTTTAAAAGTAAAATATTTACACTGACCACATTTTATTGGAAAAGTAATACTTTATTGTCTTAACAGAACATTGCAGAACATGTCTTACAGTTTCATAATCAGGTGTGACAGTGCCAGTCAACCAGATAATTCCACTTTGCAACAATAATAAGCACAAGTAATCTGAAAAAGGGATATTATCATTGTTATATTTTCATTTCATTATTAAAATGGTTATTACCTACTTAGTAATTAACTAATGAATCTTGAAGAAGAAATCGATGAAATAAGATGAAAAAGAAAAGGTGTTTCATTTAAGTTGTAAAACTGTCTGTTCCTTTAAGGAAGATGTGAAGAAGCCTTACAAAATATATAACATCACAAAGCTCACAACTCATCAAGTTAGTCATGATTAGAATTGTTAGATTGATGCCACACAGGTCAGTGCCTAGGAGCAAGATGAAAACAAGTAGGTTCACAAATTGTTACTGAGCTTAACAATTTTGCAACAGGGCCAGAATCCTCCTTTTTCTTACATCACGTCTTCCTTCACTACAATCTTTCTCTGAGTCCCAAGAGAAAAAAACCTCATCTTCTCTTGCTAACTAATCAGATTTTACCAATGCAATTGGGCCCTGCTCCCCATAAATAGTACCTCAGAAAACATTATTCCACTATGCAGTGCTATTTCTGTGATTTGCTGGTCTTGAGAGTGCTGAGATCAAATTGTTTTATGTGTTTGGTTAATTTTCTAAAATGTAAGGTCAATATCTTACCACAATAGATTGACCAAATATAAGTTTGAATAGAAAATGAAATGTACTCTTGGGGTGATAAAATCTGATTCCTCTACAGCTTCTGGGACATGTACTTTTTTGGGTGGTATTTATATGATTATATGTCAATTCATGTCAGTCTGTATACAATGCCTAAAATAGATTTTTTTTTTTCTTCTAAGATATGATTAATACATTTGAAAATTACACAAGAGACAGTAAACCTGAAGGGGGAAGACACTTCTCCAGAAAACAACTTAATTACATATCAAAACTAATTAAGACACACCTGTCAACATTTTGGTTTTTATATAAGAAATATGATGCAATGGACTTATTCCACTGTGGCAGCTGTCTGTAATGGTACTGTGTTTCCTAACTGAAAAGCGAGGAACAAGTAGCTCAGGGATTTATGAAATCATCTCTCACACAAGAGATTACTTTTAGCTAATCATCTTGTAGATTCATTTGCTTGTACTCTGGAAATGATCTTTAAAAAAAAAAAAAAAAACCAAACCAGAATGGTAGTGCAAACAAAATTTACATCTGGGAAAAATTCTGCTTGACTTATTTTTTCCACTTGCTCAAGACCATGAATTGAAATGGTTCTTTACGGCTGCTTCCTTTACAGCATTTCTCTCTCACCACAAAGAACCTCATTCCGCCTCATTCCGTGGCTGGGCGTACATGAGTCTGAATGGAAGTCCTTTTTAAACAGCAATTAAGTATTCAGCTGGAATCTCCTTTTTTACTACTCACAAGTAGTACTGACCTAGGTGCCAAGAAGGAAATGTAGTCTCCAATTCATGAGTTACTAATTCTTAGTAATTTTCTTTATTTTCTTGATATTACAGTGTTTCAGCTTTTCTGCGGGTCCTTGTAAAATTGCACCATATTTTATCTCAGTAACTGCATTAAGTGCTGTATCAAAGCAATACTGTTGCCATGACACATGTCCAAATTGTACAAGGGGATGGGAAAAGTCACAGAGCTCTTCACCTTTGAAGGACAGCGATTTTCAAACTCTGCTGTTTGCTGCATTCAGGGAGGCTTCAGAAGATGCTATTGGCTAGTAGAGATCTGTGGTCCCTGCTCCAGCCTCTTGACCCTTCTTGCCACTGATAGAGGCCCCTGAAGGAAGATTCCTTGAACTGTACTCAAGTGGTTCCACTAAGTAACAGAAACAGTAGGATGTGCTCTTATTTCTTCAAAGGTACCCAGCCTGGAGAAATATTTATCTCTGGAAAGTGATTAAAAGAGAAGTACTAGAGCTTAGTTCAGTTACATAAAGGAAAAGGAAAAGCCATAACTTAGAAAAACTTCCCCTTCTGCTGTTCCAGAAGGGGGTCCAATAGATCTTGTTGTCATATCTGCCACCCCATGCAAGTTATTTTCATTTTAGAAGGTACAGCAGTTGGTGTCTAGTCTTAAACAATTCAGTTTTGCCTCTAGGCAAATTAATTAACAGAGTTTGGAGAGCTAAGTAGAGGTATTCAGTTTGTTGTTTTGGGGAGATGTTTCATGTTATGCAGCTCCAAGAACTTCATTCAGAGCAATAAGTGAAGGTAAGATTACAAATGGTTGAAGTAAGCAAAAAGGTAAGAAGGCAAGAAACCTTTGTTCTCTTATTTTCCAGTATTATATAAATCCTCACAGCAAGGTAAAAAAATACTCTGATGTGACGATGAATATGTAAAACTCCATGTAGAATGAAATACAGAATCAATCCTTTTCTTGTGTATTTTCTTCACAAATACATTTAAAAATAAAATTAACTTATTGTCATTCTAATACTATTTCTGACACCACTGCTTGCCTTTGTGCATTATAATGCATGGGCCCAAATCTGTGGTTCTTAATTGAGCGGAACTACCATTGAAAACAACAGGATTTCATTTGATTAAAGACTGAAAAATACATCCCCATGTGTGTACTTCTTTGTTAATGGTTAGTCAGATAGTAAGTCATGCAAAAGCTCTTTTTAATTACATTTTCAGATGGTGACATAATTGGTTGGAACAATCAATATCTTGCTTGATTCCTGAAGGTGAGATGTTCTAAATGGGACCACTGTCATACATATTCTGAAATATAAAACTTTGTGAATGTTTTCCAGTAGATTATTAATATTTATTGTTACTTGCCTTCAAATAAATAGAAAACAAGAAACAAATTTATATGTTATGGTTGTTTTGAGCTTGTCAGAACTCTAAAAATATTTGAAATACATCATGACTGCTACTTTACTTTTAGTATAGCTAAACCTAACAATATGTTCCTTAAGAAAACTAGATACTGCCAGTACAGTAAAACTGAAATTGTACTTGATACAGCCTAAAATATAGGTACATGCTCAATAAGCAGGCATAGAATTTTCATTAATGAGATTTTAATTTGTGTGTATGTGGTGCTCAGTTCGCCAGGGAAAGAGGGGCAAAATCTGAAGGAAGTGGCTAAGAAGGACTAGAAATTCACATAAGCAGTGACATCCCCACTGAGAAAAATATATGTAAGAAAAAGCTTTTAGCTTAATTTTTAAAACTATGGCAAAAATCCTGTTGGCTTAATCATCAATTTATTCTTTAAACTGAAAAAACAACAACAATACCCTGGATTTAGCTAAGCATTTGGGCCAAAAGGGCAAATAATGCACTTTAATAGATTTGACAGGTAGCAAATTAAGAAAATGAAACAAAGTTATTCATCCAAGCTCAGACTGGAAGGTGTTCCAGCCCATGGCAGGAGGGCTGGAACTGAATGATCTTTAAGGTCCCTTCCAACCCAAACCATTCTGTGATGCTATTATTCTATGATCCTTTTGTTCCCAATCTACTATGCAACCTGAAAAATTATTCACCTATTAATCCCACATACTGGGGTATAACATCTTTTATTTTAATATGTTTGCTATAGCTGGACTGATGTCTGGCTTCAAGTAAGTTAACTGTTCTAAACCACTGTGATTTTAAGCTAGATAAAGGAAACTGGAGGTAAGGAGAGATTTGTGCTCATTTTAACCCTCATTCTTCTCATCTCTTACAATCAAAATTCTTACTGAGATGAAAATCAAAGCAGTTACCTCACATTCCTCAAGAGCCTGTGTCTCTGCCATGAGTCTATCTAGTGTATTGGATGAATGAGGTGCACAAAGACTGATATTAACACTTGTATGTATGTTGGGCTTTTTTTTTTAGATAAATTCAAGACTTTTCAAAGTGAGTATATTTGACTGTTGTAAGGGGAAAACATTTGAAAATCTAATAAACATGAGTTGCAATCATTTCTGAGTAACAATCAATTTTTTTTATGTGCTTAATGACTTGTGGATTGTGTTAACAACAACCACATGCTCTAGTAGAATGTCTTTTGTAATGCATGCTTGTAGACAAAGAGTAATAAAATATACTTCCAAAAATATATTTTAACTCCTCTCCCATGTGGCTACCTAAGAAAAGCCTTGAAAGAGTAGGATGATATGGAAAAATATAAAATTGGCTTTGAAAACAGTGTATTCATTATTGATGTCTCTTATTTCTTAGCATACAGCAGGACTTATGGACCACTGTGATTCGAAAGAATAAATATACAGCTGAAGAATAAAATCACCCCTACTTCCCACACTCCTCTGTCCTTAATGACAGTTGGTAAGTCTTGGCACATCATACGCAAGTTGAAATCTTGGTATTGTTGTACTCAGTGAAATAGCATTCGCTGACCTCAGCAGATACCATTTTTCCCCTTTAAATGAAAAGATCATTAATATCCTTTTAGTTAGAATATTTAGCCATGAATGCTGCTGCAGTGTATGTTTTCTCCTCAAGATTGTGTCATCAGTTCTAATTCTGATGTTAATACCCAAGGTAGTGAAGAATGTCACTGAACTTTATCTGATGCTAAAGATGATTAAGAGAGGCAGGATCAGATCCATGATATGCATGGCACTTTTTGTTAGTTGCTAACCTTCCTTCTACATACTGACATGTAAAACTGTATTCTACAGTTTAATTAATTTTTGAAAGGAGAAGGTCTAAAAGCGATGTCTGTGAGCTATAAGTTACTTGATTATACAGCCAAAAAGTTGGATTTACATGAGAAAATGAACAGCATGGGCATAAATTAAACTAAGCCCTATCCAGAAAATAATAGGAATCAGCTTTAATTACAGTAATTAGTAGGCTTAAAGAAGAAACACAAATCCATTGCACAGCTATGCAGTTCACCCACCATCATCTTCACACTGAGCATGTGTACTAAAATGGTTCTCAGAAAATATTTGAACTGTACTGTTTCACAGTGAATGAACACTTAATTTGTAGGAAATTACAGCTAAGATATAAATATGCCCATGTGGTTATACAGGACACAGATGAGTGCCATTCTCTGAAAAGAAAGTTCGTATTAAACAACAACAAAAAAAAAGTAGTATGGAATAGGATATGGAACAGAGATGTCAGATCAGTAAATTGAGCTTGCTCTGCCAGAGCTCAGGCAAAAGAGCAGGACCAAAATCTAACAGATAAGCAACTCTCAATACCATTGGGCTAAATTAGGGCATATTAGCTTGGGCTCAGCACAGCACTGACTGAAATTTCAGCAGAAGGTTCCCTGGGGTGCTGATACAATGAAATCAAGTCTGCTCATAACACACTATCTGGTACTACCACATAACAATCACCTACAAGAAGAACAGAGTGGGTCTTCAGCATTCAGCAGATTGCCTTAAACCAATGTTAAATTCCCTTACAGTTTATGGCTGTCGTGAATGAGTGATTTAGGGTTCTGTTTGCTGCAGAGCAATGTTTAACTCACTTAGAGAAAAGTGCGACTTAACAGAGTTCACTCTATTACTTACTGTATGGAGGAAATATAAACAGAATCAAGCTACGGCTGGTTTAGAGCAATTTCTATGAGGACAGGAGATGTGAAAGGGTAGAGGGAGGCCCTCCGATTGAGCCACAAGGTTCAGAATGGACTACCTTGCTTTCTAAACTCCTTCTCAGAGAGGAGCCTTGGTGCAGCTGGATCCAAACTTAGCCCCAAACTTGATCAACGGTTTAAGTCTAAGATACATACAGGGTAAGTGAAAACAGGTAAGGGATTATATGTATTTATGGGCAAACGGTTACGTGTGCACACCCTATTCTTGATATGGCTTATCTAGGATTTCAAAGTGTCATTGTTCTGCATCTCAAGCTGCTTACCTCCCCTGCAGGGATCTGGTGTCATGTTGCTCTGAAGTCTGGATCCTAGGTCTCTCAAAACAAGTTCTCAAGCATCAAAGTTAATGGGTGGTGAGTCTGAACCCTAAATCTCTTGAAGCAAACTCTCAGGCATTAGAGTTCATTGAGATAAGTAATTTAATGGAATAATATAGCAGGAGAGCTGGCTTGGGCTGGGTGCCTTCGCAGAGGTCACAGCCAAGTATAGCACGCCCTGGATATTTATACCCTTACAGATTATTTACCTGCCCCCCACACCATCATTCAGCCTAATAGCAATACTTGAGTCTGGGATCATCTTGCTTCTCATTGGATCTTTTTCACTGATCTCAGACGGGCCTTTGTTTTGTTTAACTGTAGATATTGTATATAGTTCACAACCTTGAAGGCATTTTTTTGTCTGAATGAATCCTATTTCTTCCAAGCAAAGTGCAGAACCGGCCTTGTCTCACAGATGTCCATAATGTCTTCATGTTAGCCTTGAAATAATTTTCTTCCTAGTCAATTCCATTCTTTCCAGAAAAATGCTTCCCATCTTGTAAATAAGGTTTGTTGTAGCCACTTTGTTTACATGAAGTAGATGCAAGTTTGGTAAATATTAGCAGAACTTTACAGCATACAGCTTAAGATTTCAGCAAATTCAGCTTATTAATTAATGCGAAGCAGGCAGTATATTAAAAATAATAAACTCTTATTAATTTTATTTACTACACATTTACTTAAGCTAAATGATTGATTTAAAACTTAATTTGGGCTCATCCAGTGACCTGTGAATAGTAAAAAGTCATTGCCATACAGCCAGCTTGTTTAGCAGAGAGAATTCAAAGTAGGCTCACACAGGCTGTCATGTTTATAAAATAAAGTGATTGGCTCATAATCAAATTGCATACAGTGGGAAGAGTATGCATGAGATTCCTTGTACCCACAACTTATCAGTGTTCAGTGCATCGTTCTGCTTCCTGAGGGTTTCTTAAAATGATTTCCTGGTCTGGCTGCAGCTCAGGCCTTTACCTCCTTTGGAATCTGTACCAAACTGCTGCTTGTTTAGCAAGAAGGGATCAAGAGCATCTGCCACAATGGCACGTCCTTCTTATTCTACAAATGCAGAGGGTAGTCTCAATAGTCAAGATGAGAAGTAGCTTTCTGGGCTTAGGGAGGACAGTATTGCATTAGCGTTGCATGCTGATCTTAAGCAACAGTATGTAGCCACCAAAGACTAGCTTTATCTCACCTAACTTTATCATCCAAAACTTAGGATCTGGCCTACAATTATCTCCTGCTGTAGTCAGTGGAGAAAGCAACCTCCAGTACCTTAAGATGTCTCATAGCATGGGATTAATAGCTGGAATAACATCTCTGTTATTTATAGATATTATCTAAATTAATGCTGTCCCCCTGAATCAATTAACCATAGGTCTGAGCCACAGGCTCTAGACTGTTTGAGGGACAAGTTCAACTTTCAACTGTCCTCAGGAACAGGGAAAAGCTAAAAGTGGCACCATACTTGTCCTCTTTCCATACATATACACATCTGTGCACCTGGCGTTTATGCCCTGGGTGTTTAAATTTGTTATGCTGTTCTTTACACATGCTGTGAAACCTCTCTGACTGTCATGTTAGGACTTGTCAGCTCAACCTCTGAGCAAGGTTCTTTCCTTTGTATTTTTTATTAACTTCAGAATCCTGAAAGAGAAAAAGCTGTTGGTCTCAGCTTTCATGGTGAGAAAATAGTCTCAGGATTTACTTTTTAAAACTAATTTGATGTAATTAATTAGTCAGGAATTGACATCCATATTGCATGAGACATCAGGTAGACTCCCCAGCAAACAGGAAGAAGAAAGCTGAAATATCTGTTTAATTACATTTGTTATTGCCACTCCCAAAATGCAGGGCCCAACTCTAATTGAATTTATTCTTATATATAAGAGATAAAGTACCAATGAGTTCAGCTGAGTTATCTTCATATAATACTGATAACTATAAATGACAAAAAAATCAGTGTCCATGTACATAAGTTGTATATTATGTGACAATGTATAAGTAAACCTGTGTTTCAAACAAGCTTTAAATCTCTTTCATTCCCTTCCTGTCTGGTCCTGTATCCCACTAACCGATGTCATATAGGACATTTAGACATGTAGAAGCAGCTGTTACAAAATAGTTATTTCATGCCATCTCCAGTAGTGGATATTTTATTTTATTTTAAAGACTCTTCTACATGACGAACATATAGAGTAACTAATATTATGACTGTAGAAAGATTATAGCCAACAATAATTGCTACACTTTCAGTATATGTCCTACCTGCAAATAAGTGTTTCTGCATCCCTGTGTCTTTGCTCATGGAGAAATACTAGGATACTTGCCCAAATTCTTTCAACAGTGCTCTTACTTCCCTAACTGCCAACTATTTGAATCTTCCAGCAGATTTGATACCTACTGAACTGGATAAATCTCTGGCAAGAAGTTATCCATTATTTATCAGAAATCATAAATCTTGATTTTAATGTCAGTTGAACTAACATTACTTAGTGGTAAACATTTTATTTTTCTTTCTTCTAAAAAAGATTAGCAAGTGTAAGGAAGTCATTGATAGAAATAATGCTCGTCTCACTCTTGACTGATGCCTCTTATATAGCAGAACAAATAAACAAAGACAGCTGCTTGAAATTGAGACTGATGCACCTTTGATCTTTCATAGGATCTAAGGAGGCAAATGCAACAGACCCATATAAACATTTATGAAGAACTGGAACCAAATTTCCTCTTTAGTAAAGTTATTCTCCTGAATATTCTCCTGAATGTTTTCCTTTATTTCAGGTTTTTACAGAAGTGAAGCTGCTGATGACTCTGCTTAAAGATTTTAGCTTGCTCTGGAGACTATACTTGTGCTGACCAAGAAGGATAAGGTATAGCCACACCAGCAGAGAATTTGACACTTGTTTTCTTTTATCTACTTTCCTGCTTATCTTTTTGTAATGAGTATTCCAGTATAATGCTGTTTCAAAACATTTTTTGTGAAGTATTAGCTTTTGCAAGGGAGAGATATAAGAGGCATTTAATTTCCGCCCCCCCCCCCCCCCATAGCTAATGAATCATAAATAATTTCATTTAAATTCATGGGAAAGTAGTGTTCTTTTACAGTTTTCTTCTTTCTTGGACATTATAAAATAAACAAAAAATAAATTAAGGAAGAAAGGCCATAAGCACTTTTCTAGATTTCATTTTTGATACAGACTCTATGCTCAGTTGTCAATTTTGCTGAAGTGTGGTGTTAATTAGGTATTGTGTGGTGTTATAAAGTCCCTCATTCTAGTATCTCTGGAGTTTGTCCTTTCATGAGTCAAACAAGATGAAAAACATTGTTTTTTTCAAACGCTTCTTAAACAGTGTATGACTGGACAATCAAAATTTTCCTCCAGATGTTTTTTGACAGTTCACTTTGAGAAAAAAATGTAAGTAGTTATTTCATATTTATGAAATATATCTGGAGCACATGACCACAGAGGAACATTAGAACATACAGTCCAATCGCCTAGCAGCTAACATGTTAGTATAAGTATTAATAGGCTGGTTAAATCTCATTAGAATGCCTCCTTCTCACTCATCCTGTGAGGACACTTCAGTGCCTCTTTCCATTGTATGAACCATCTTTTTCCAGAATCAGTTTATTCAGATCTAATTTTTACCCATTTGTTTCTGCATCAGCATTATCTTTAGCTTGGCTGCTTCTTGTTACTACCTGACATTTTACTCCACTTCCACTCTGGTAAGCAAACGTCAGTTCTCAGTCTTCATATTTCTGGACATATTTTCTTCTGTACAATTGAGTATTTGTTCCTCTATCACTTCAATACTTATTCTCCACACCCAGTTTGAATGTGGATGAATGGAATGGGGTCCAGAATTATAGATAAAGTCATTCCAGGGTGCTAAAAACAGAATTCAAATTTCTTATTCTTTGCTTAAAGCACCTCTTCTAGTTACCTTTTCATAATGACATTATATTAGAGAAACATAATAACCTTGCAGCCAAGTAATACATATCAGTCTCTCTCCTCCACTGTTCTTAACAACAGAGAAAGTTTTAGTTTTTCCAGAAATGCTTATTAGTTGTCATTATTCATTATTACATTTCATCTTCTTTTGTCTTCATACATAGTAGTCATGTAATTTTAAGGTCAAGCAAAGAATACATTAATTAAAAAAAAAATGCTTCCAGTATCATTGATGTATTTGTTTTTTTCTTTTGCCACTTCTTATTTCATGGCTAAAGAACCTTTAATACTTTTTTTTTTTTTTTTTTTTGTGAAATCTAATATTGCGAGGTCTACTTGCAGTCTGAAACATAACAAAATGTCTGGATAATGAACAAGTAGTTTTAGTGGCACAACACAATGTCCGAGAAACCATGTTGATAAGGGCCTGGGAAAAGAGTGTGTTTGAATGTGTGTTATTAAGGTGTCTTTTATACTGGAACCAAAATAATAATGACTGGGAAGTTTTGAATGGTTTAAACATTAATAAAATAAACTCATAGCATTAGTTAAGCAAAGGTTGAAAATTTTGGTTGTGGAGACATCAAAAGTGCATATTTGAATCACATAGTATTAAGAAAAAAAAAAAAAAAAAAAAAGTAAATTAGTCCTTCTAATTCCTCTGTTCAAATTTGACTCTGACAACATGACAGTGATCTCAAAGGTATAAAGTTCATCTAATAGCCCTGTAAGATACAGTGTACAGGCTACAGACAGGATTTGTAATTTGTTTGCACTGCCAACAGTATAGGGGAGGCCTGTTCTGTTAGCATTCCAGCAAGCAGAAGGCAGAGGTTCACACGTACTGTTTATTCAATATAACTGTAATTCAGATCTAGTCCCAGCATCTGATGCTTGTAAAAAAAAAAAAAAAAAAAAAGAAAAGAGGGGAGCAATACATGTATACTGTCTTATTTTCCAGTAAAAAGACAAAAAAACCTCAACAGTTTTTGATTGTTATATTTTCATTTATCATTATATTTATTATATAAAGAGAACTAAATACAGAGAAGATTATGGGCAAAGATGATCATCTACAAGACATACTGCATTTAACATTTCTATCTCTCTACCTATGGAACAAGAAATTGTAAAGTAAAAGTAGAAATAAAAGACAATAATATCTATGACATATCCATTACAAAAAGTGTATGTTCCCATTGAGAAGAGTAACTTATAAGGATACCCAGCAGATGTAGTACTAAACACTTGTTCTAAAAGTGAAAATTACCTGCTGTATTCAGAAAACTGATGAAATGATAAGTGGAAAATCAACCATAAAAGAAGACAATGATGAATATAAAACCTTTCAATAATCCAAGGGAAATTAAAATTTGCTGGCTAAGATTCATGAGCTCATACCCTTATATTTGTGTATGCTCTCATATATCACAAAATAATTTGTTTAATATTAGCAAATATCTGTGTGTTCTCACTCTTTGTCACGGAAGTGGTGTGAGTTGTTGTCTGTTAAAATTTACAGTTTCACAAGTTTTAAAGCTAATAGGACCTAATAAACAAAATCTTTTGACTGTGGGTAAGTAAACACACAATTACACCTCATTAATCTGATTTTTAACTCAACAAGAAAAATATTAATAGGAGTACTGAAATGAGCAAGGCTCCAGGCCTCACACGCTTACACCCAGAGCATGTCTAGGCACAGTCACGCACACAACACTCCTGTTCTTTCTTCATTTCTTTTCACTGCCCACTGTTGACTCTTTTTACAGTCATTTGTGATTATGTATCAACAACATAATGCATTCAGATCTGGGGAGTAAATATACATATGGCAGTGAAGCACCTAATGCTGCTGACATTGCCTCCTCTTCTTCCTCACAGCTGCTCTTTGTATCCACAGCACCTTTATGCTGCTCCATTAAGAGAGTAAGAGAGGCAAGGGACTGTAACTAGTGAATAAATATTAAAAGAGAAAAAAGAGCTCTTTAGCAACTTGTTTATGAGCCAAATGAATAGATCTAATAACTAAGGAGAAGATCATTGAGATAAATTGGTCTTATTGTCTGCTGCCCAAATATTTTTACCATAGTGAGTGACAACAGCAAATCAGGAACTGTTACTGCAGATAAATGTGGTAGAGAGGGAAATATTATTTGTCACAATATTGAGAAATTAATTCCCAGGTAGATAATCCCATTATGAGAACTTATTTCTCCATGGGAGGTACTATAATCTCTTCAGTAGCATATAGGACAAAACAACTTTCAGTAAAGAAATGAGGAATTGAACAGCTTGTGTGAAGGAAGGAAGAAGTTTTGAAGGTTTCACTGTCTTGGTACTTACTTTTTCATGCTTAAACACTGAACAGACTGGAAAATCCCATACTGCATTTTGGACACGCTTACTGATTGCATTAACAGAACTTGGATGGGGATTCTAAGATAGATCCTTTTACTGAGGTGAATGGACCTTCACCAAGGTAAGCCAACACAAAAGGTGAGATTTACCCTGTTTTTCTGCCATTCAGATAGTAGACATTTTTTTTTTTAAATTAACCTTGAAATTTTCCTTTGTAAGTAGGAGAGATGTAGACAAACTCTGGGGAGTAATTCCTGTATCCTAAGATAGATGTCTAAAATAGGTGAGATATATAGCTCTCTGGCACTGTTTATCCCTCCTCAGTAAATATAAAGGGAGTTACACAACTGGATTAGGTTGTATACCTGTTTTTAGGGCAGACTAATCTTTCATTTATTTTTTTTTGTTAGATGTTTCCATATGAAGAATAGCTCTTAAAGGTATTTTTCTGCAAATAAGGCCCAGCATTATATTAATTAAAGAAGTAACCTCAGCACTGAAAAATATACAAAAATTGATTATCTGAATGTCAGTGATGATAGAACACAAATTTTCAAATGCTTTGAAGTGGTAGAAGTTCTACTTTATACCTGAAGTTACTCAGCAATATGTGTGAAGACCCAAGATTTGACCATTTTATACAAGCCAGATGCTTCTTGCATCTGTCACATACCTGAGGAAACACAAGGTTTAAAACAAGGGCAGTACTTGAGTCAGAAGTTTCAGGTCTACTGTTCTTCCATCTTTCCAGTTGTATCTGTGTTATACCTGTGTTTCTGCAATTTTGTGAGCCTGGAGGCAGAAGGAGAACAGTCGTACACACAGACAATGAGACTTCAGGAAAATAAGGCAACAGTTTTGTAGCATCCTTTATCATTTGCTTGTTCAGACATGTTACTGGCCCATAACAAGCCGTTTAACAGTCTGAGGATGACTCAGAACCATGTAGTTCACTGTAGTGTTGAGGGTCAATGAGAGAGAAGATAAGATAGCTGTGTATTAATCAGTGTCACCACGAGACAAAAGTCCATAAGAATCAGATTCTTTCAAACTTTCATTTGAAGGAGGTCCATAAGGCCAGAATTAACCAGAATTAACCAGAATTGTGATGTCCAGGCATTGCCTGCAGTCCAGGCAGTCTCATATTACCAGATCAAATGCCATGTTGCAGATTTTCCTGTCTTTTTCCTGAAAGTCAACAAAGTGACAACTCTTAGGTACAGCTATTCAGCACACTGTGCATGAATGGAGCAAGTCTAATAAAGCACATGGTAGCTATAATCCCAAATTTATTAACATATATTAGTGTATTTATATATTTATATATAATATAATATACAAGGGGACATGGGCTTAAATTCTGCCAGGGGAAATTTAGGCTGGATATTAGAAAGAAATTCTTTACAGAGAGAGTGGTCAGGCATTGGAACGGCCTGCCCAGGGAGGTGGTGGACTCGCCATCCCTGGAGGTTTTTAAAGTGAGGTTGGACATGGCACTTAGTGCCATGATCTAGTAAACAGACTAGAGTTGGACCAAGGGTTGGACTTGATGATCTCTGAGGTCTTTTCCAACCCAGTCAATTCTGTGATTCTGTGATTCTGTGAATATTTATATAATATATTAGTGATATACTGTGTGTGCTCAGTTTGTCTGGCTGGTTTTGGAAAGACTGGCAATCAGGACTGCCAGGTCCTGCAAGATCCTTTACACAATGCATACAAGTATATAGGTACAGTTTCAATGCACATATGAGTTTATGAAGAAAAGCTACGCTACCCTACCTACCTAGTATTGCTTGTTTATCTTCTGCTGCCTGAACCTTCCCATTCCCATGAGGTAAGAATGAGGTCTGGAGAGGGGGGAAGGTGATAAAATCATCATGACTCTCTTTCTGGCTGGAAGAAATACAGCTCTTGAAAAGCAGCTATTGAAATTTAAGTCTGCTACCCTTCTCTAATTTGGGTTTTTGTGACAGGTTGTGTTTTTTTTTTTTACTTTTTTTTTTTTTTTCTCTGTCAACAAAGCCTGTTTTCTGCAGTGTTTACATATCCCTAATGTTAATGCAGAATGCTGGAATCAGGTTAACATTCACCTTGTTTAGTTTTTGAGAGAATTATTTTCTCTTACATTTGCTATGGATGTTAACCCCATTTCCCTTTACAGCCCTTCTGGGACACATATCAGTTTTGTTTTGCTCTCTTACCCAGCAGATGTTTTATACTTTCTTTTGCCTTTCAGTAATGTCACCATCACCATCAACTTCTAAATGTAGAAGTCCGCCAGGGACACAGCTCAGACTGTCAGCAGCACATAATAGTCCTGGGGCCAAATCCTGCTGCTTTTATTCAGTTAAATCCTGATTTCACAGGCAGGACTGCCTGGATTTTTTGAGGGTCTCATTGGATGAAAGAATCTGCCTGTCTAGCAGAATCTGATGCTTCCCTGCACAAGTGAGGGGAACAGGAGACTTCATTTAAAAAGCAAAGGAATTACACATTGTTTGGGTGTGTCATTTGTTTTTGGGTTTGTTTTTTTTTTTTTTTTTTTAATATGGGTGCCTTTGGGTTTTGTGGGGTTTTTTTTGGTTGGTTGGTTGGTTTGGTTTTGGTGGGCTTTTTCTGTGGTTTTTTGTTTTGTTTTGTTTTTCCCATACAGCTTTGTTACTCATTTTGCCTCTGTGTGCAGACTGCCAGAATAATGTAACTTTGTAAAGACTGATCTAGAGGAGCTACAGATCTTCTGTGATTAAGATGTTGTGTCTTCTTGAGCTCCTTTTTATGTTTAAAATGTAAAGAAGAGATAAAGATTAGTTATCAAATTTAAATTAAAATGTTTTTAATAGGGATTAAATTTAGATTCCATTACACAATTTTTGTATACATCCTAAACAGTAAATGGTTGCTACAAGCATATTAATTGAGTTTTAATAAGATAGATGTTTACATGATATGACTGCTGAGCTTTCTTGAAACTGTTTCTAGTAATGAACTAACATTCTGAGACCTATTTATGAATGCTTTAACTGAATAACCGAGTCATAAGATGAAGCAAGATAGAATAATAAAAACAACCTAAAAATCACAATTAGAAACAAATTAAGCAGTCAGGCATTTCATATTACCTTTATTGTCATAATTAATTTTTCACTTGAGTCCATCTTCTGATGTACAATCAAATCAATGCATATTAACTACAGCAGTGATAGTACATACATCATCCAGAGCTGAGTAATTATTAGTATTGGACAGTTGAATAATACTCTTAAAAAGATTTTTAGATTCATCAGCTGTATGGTAAAACATGGATAGTCATACAGTAAAACACTGCAAAGTCATTACCCCTCTCTAGATAGCTGCTGTCACATTATATACGCTTTTCATAAAAATCATGTTATCCCTGCCATTCTTTTTTCCTGATCAGACAGTACTTCGCTTGAATCTCTGCTTCAGTTCACAACTGGGGAAGCTGAGGCAAATATTTTCAAAGACTTGGTTGAACACAAAGGTGCTATTCTCTATTTTTCAAATCAGGCTAGCAAGATAAAATGGTAGGATCCAAAGTCAAGTATTAAAAAAATATATTAAATGATGTCCCAACAAAGTGTACAATGTGTATGGGGAGCACTGGTTCCTAGGTCAGTACTGACCCAATCCCTTGGCCCTTCCTCACAATATGGGGAAAGTTACTCATAAAACTGTACACGTAAGTCTGCTTAACTGGATTGCACTCAAATACACTTGAAACATTAACTCATTTTTGTTTTAAAGGATCTTTTGTTGTTTCTGAATAATGATGGGTTACTATCTCACAGCACTGTTACGACATTTGATTAATGTTTGTGAAGTGTTTTGAGACCCTTATTTGAAAGGCACTAAAAACTACAAAGTATTGTTATTGTCCTTTCTCTGAATTCCCCCAAGTTCCAGGTGGCTCATAACATGTTAGGCAAAGGCTGTCAAAGTAACCCTGTAGACTCCATTAAAGCAATGTGTTTCATCTGCTTACTAGTAATTTCCATTTTATGCTTTTAGATTTTCACAGGTTCTGGTCTCTCTCCTTCAGACAAGTAATGTATGAGACAGAATGATATGTCTGATATAATGAATATGTGGCTTTTCCACAGACTGGGACTTGGCAACCTGTTGATAAACTGCTTTTACAATAGATTCTCTAAAATGAAGAAAAACAAGCAAGAAAAATAAATGGCAGGTAAAAATATAGACCATGCTAGATATCTCTCAGAGGTTTAGTATGTACCAAATTATTTTACTGAGAAATTCCCAGCTGTACAAGTAGATCTTAATTTCTTCCGGTTTGTGCACTTTTTCTGTATATGTAGCAGCTGAGTTTTGTATTTCTGATGCAGAATTTAGATCAGATATTTTGATGTCTGTCCAAGGCCATAAGAAAGGAGGAGTGTGGTAATATAAAATGATTGTGTTCTGTGTGCATGCATATCCAGATACACCACAGTTTGATACACAATATTTAATACACTATGAATGTTACCTTTCTCTGCATATATTGGTAACTGAATAGCTGCTGGCAATTATTCTTCAAATAGTGCAGAACCTTTGTTTTGGGAAAGGTTTCTTATATAATTCAGTTGTTTTTATAGCTGCTCAGTACTTCAGGATGAAAATAGATCAGGACTCTGGCAGATATTTTAAAACAGAAATACAAACCAAGTTTTCTTTATGTTCCTGTCCTGGGGCTGGATTGGTTACAACAGTAGGAGAGAAATACTCAGAAACAGTCCTGCCACTGTCTACTGACCTGAATACAACAAATCAGGAACCATGCTAGTATTCTTATTTCTGTGCCCTTTCCTTACTCCCCCACCCCTCAGGAAAACAAAATATTTGCTAAAAAACCCCAAACAAACAAAAGCAAAACCCAGAAAGTTATACAATTGTAATGTATCCCCTCCTCTTGTGGTGTGTTTCTTTGAGCTTTAGACTAGTAGACAGCAGTGCAGCAGCAGTTTTAGCACACAAATGTCTTTATTAGTTAAAGTAAGCCATATGATAGGAGCAACACAGTATGCCAGAAATCCTTACAGTCAAACAGGAAAAAACTATCCAGAGAGAGAAAAAAACACAAGCACAGAGTAATAGAAGCTTCACTGTCTTTCTTGGATTATCAAGGATCTGTGTGGTGGGAAAGAAATATGCAAGAAAAATGTGTTTAAAAATCACACTTCAGATTATTCCAAAACTGAAGTAACTTCTTTTTTTGTTTGTTTTTTTCCAAACCCCCTCCCCAAGATTTCTTTATTGAGTCTGTTGTTGAAAATGTAGGAAGGCATAGTTTTTCTTTTAGTTACATTGCTGTCCCTTTTTGAATATCCTTTGCAATTTGTGCTTCAGAATCTAAGCTTTCATTAAAAAACAATATTTGTAGCACAGATGGTAATGAAGATAACCATGAAAACATCAACTGAGTATAAACCAGGACAGTGATGACTTTCATATATTGTCAACAGCTTGAAACAATAGCTCTGAAAAAAAAAAAAACAACCTAGTGGTGGATGTTCTGGCCCATTTGTCTCTATGCCTGATTAACTCCTGCTATGTCTAAACTGAGGGACCCAAGGACACCTTCAAGAAAAGGGCTCTGTATGAACATGCAGAATATGTTTTCAACCCCTTATAAGGTATGTCCAAGTCTCTCCCCTCTTCCCTTCCCCATGCTCTGCTCTGTACAAACAGTGACTCAGGTGTACAAGTCAGATGAGATCAGTGGTGTGCTCCAAGAAGTTCTGTGATCTGGATGATCCTGTGACAAGGCTGCAGGGAATACACCTGTAGGACTTCTTAACACAGACTCTTAACCCTCAGCCTGATGCCCCTTATTCTCAAGTACAAGGAAGTTTTAACTTTGAATTTTAATAAGACAAGTTTTCTCTGTCAGTAACAACTTTGCCCTACACAGGATAATATTTTTAGTATAGTTTAGATTGTGGTTTTAAATAGATGCATCTAGCTCATTTACACATGGAAATGGATTTAGTATGCAATATACAGTAAAGAAATATTGCAGACATGATGATACAGAAATCCACCACCAGCACCCCAATAGTTGTTGTTGTTGTTGTTGTTTGCTTTTGTTTATTTGTTTGTTTTGTTTGTTTTTGTTGTTGTTGTTCTTGGTGGTGGTGGTGGGTGTTTTTGTTTTTTGTGTAAAAATTGTTGTTCTGTGTTGTGTACATTATTTCACTAACTAGAAAAGTTCTGGGAGCAACCAAGATCTCTGGGGCAACCCCTCCCCCACTTCTGTTCTCCTTAAGTGCTGTGATGCTCAGGAAAAGAATTACAAGGATAAGCCAGGCAAAAATTTAAACCAGGACAGCTGTTGCAGAAAGATTTTAAGGGGCAAAGAACAGAGTTCATCTCTCAGCAGATTTCTGGGGGGTAGTTGGTCTTAGTTCTATTTTTTGTTGCAGATTACATAGACAGTATCCTGTCCCTGAAGTAACGGGATGTGGATTCCTTCCCTCCAGCCCAGAGTGTTCAACATGACCCTAAATGTCTAACGTCTCTTTCTTTTATTATTTTTCATCCTATTATCTGCCTCCTCACAAACATTCCCACTAAGAAATTTAAAATAACAAATCAGGAAATAAAAACACCTGTCAGCGAACAAACGAAACCAAAAAAACCACCAAACTCTCACAATAAAACACAGAGGAGCCAATCTTCCTGCTTGTATGCTTGCCTTGTTCTCTTCTTTAGCTTCCTTGTCTTGATTGTAAGTGCAGCAGTCCTTTCATTCTGCTTGCACAGAGCCCAGGATAATGGTTTTTGGGGTTTTGTTTGTTTGTTTGTTTTTGTTTGTTTGTTTGGGTTTGTTGTTTTGTTTTGGGTTTGTTTTGGTTTTATTTTTTTATTCCTAAGGATGTCGATAGAGAGTGTAATAAAATAGAAACATTAATACTCCACTGATAATCCTCTGTGAAGGAATATTCATCTGATTTCATAATCCAAACAATTTAGCCTTTCCCCATTTATTTTTAAGGGTGAAAAAAAAAAATAGTAATTAAAATTGTAGCTCTACATTTACAAATACAGCAGGAGAATGTTCTAATTAAAAGTCAGGTTTTTTTTCCTGCAAAACCTGGATGCAATCCAGAATCCAAAAGTTCTATATTCCTCTTAACAGCTTTACAACGCAATGATCTGCTGTCAATGCAAATATCTAACATCAGACACTCTGGGAATGACATAAAATAAACTTAATTTCACAAATGATGACAGCATTTGGAAAGCTGCAGTGACTTTACTGTTTCTGTATTGACTCCCACATATATGTGTACACATACATATGTATGTATGTATATAACATACACACACACACACACATAAAAAGGAGAAAGTGCCAAAATGCAGACATTCTTGTCTATATATAAATGTATGTCTATATATACAGTACACAAATATACTGCATTGTTTTATATTTGACTTTATAAATTTACTGCATAAACTTGTTATAAAATTAGGCATTTTGAAAAGGAAGGCACAACTCCTGTGGAAAAGGTAATTTTGCATTTTGAAGTTGTCATACCAGAAGTAAGCCACAGTGTTCAGATTGAAAACATGCCCACTAAGAAAAATAGCAACAACAAAACAACACCCAGCAATAAAAGACTATTTCAACAATCAGTTAGGTACAAATGAATTTTGGTCTTCCCCTATTCTATTTAATTTTAGAAAAAAAAATAAGTAAAAAATAAACAAATAAATATGATAGTGACTCATAAATTAAATGTTGAGAAGGACTGGTGTCCACCTTTACTTTTTTGTTTGTTTTTCCCTATGGAACTTGGTTTCCACAAGTAGCAGCGACCTGCTTCATGTAGTTACTTGGCTTAACTTCCCATAAAAAAGAATGTTTGTCCTTAAGAAAGATAATGAAACTGTTTCCTCCAATAGTAACTTATTTTTCTATAGCTTACATGATAAGCCAAATCTGACCTGACAGCATCCTTGCAAAGCTTCTTTGAAGTACTGAAATACAGATTATAGTTGGAGTGTGTGGGTTTTGGTTTTTTTTCTGAAGAAGGTATTAGGATTTTCACTTTTCATCTTTGTTTTAGAATTACTCTCTTGACAAAGTCTATGTGAACTGTCCTCAGATGCTTCAGCATGTTTGTCAGACCACTGCACAGCAATGCAAAGCATATTAATTCTTGGCAAAAGCGTTTTGTCTCCAAGGAACATCAGGACACCTTCTGTCCTGTAATTAAACTGAACCTGCTCTTGAATCTCTTTATCCAAGCTGGTGCCATCTTCTGACTGCAGTCCTGTGGTGATGTATTGGTGTGATGCATCGTCAAAGTAAGGTGCTGTGATGATGTATTACCAGAAGAATGGGGGGGGGGGGGGGCGGCGCGGTTTGGTTTAATTGTGGCACCGAAGACAGAGTTCAGGTCTTGCCCGGGGCCGTGTGGCTGTGCTGATCCAACAGGCATTTTAGTGCTGCTGTCAACAGGGCACAAAGCAGAATGAAGAAGTGTATGATAGAGTCACCAACAGTATGAAGGCACACACCTTTTTACAGGTAAGACAGTGGGTTTTGTATGAGCCATACAAACAGGCTGGGTAGTTTAAATTTTTCTAGAAGACCTTTGTTTGTACAAGGTTGGAACTAGATATTAATGGAGGTTAAGAGAAGAGTCACACACCTTTTTTAGAGATTAATCAGCTTTGAGAAAGGATAATCTCCATCCCCTTAAAAAAATGAACATTTCCTTATTTGGGAAAAACAAACAAACAACCACCAACAACAAAAAAACAACAAAATCACCTACAGATTTTCTTCTAGTTAGGATATTTCATCTTCTTTCTGTTTTAATCCACTATTTCTTGGGATCGAGGGATCTCTCTCTATTTCGGGAACACAGTGTGTTTTACTTTTCTGATACAAAGTATTAATTGCCAATGATCCATTCAACACAGTATGTCGTAGAATTAAATTCAGCATTTAGGAAACCAAATCTATTTGAGGACCAGCTTTTAAGCACATGATTGACTGTAAGCATGTACTTAAGTCAATAAAATTTAATGAGGCAATGCTTAATGGCTTTCTTCAACCAGGCCAAAGGTAGTCTGTGTTGACAGTTTACAGCTTTAAGCTTAGACACTAACATTATTTTGAGATTTACATATCCTCTTTAAATACAGCAGTATTTAAATAGGCTTTCACAATCAATACATACTCTAATATGTGAATTTTAATGTTTTAAATTATGCAACCAAAAAAATGTTTTAAAATGCTAAAATAACTTTCATATTAATAGACTTTGTGTCCAGTGTCTAGTTTAAAGTCAACTCAAACTTTTGTTTTGGTGAATCACACTATATGGTCACAGATTATAAACCCACTTGGTTATATATATTTTCACCTTCTCTCTCCTTCTCACAAATTGACTACACATTTTTTGGAAGAGTTACAGTTGCTTAAGTCCAAGATAGCATTTTCATGCTATACCGCAGTGCTCTTTTTAGACAGGCTCATAATGAAAAGAGGACAATTTTGTTTTTCTTATAAGTAATAAAACTAAAATGAGTACATTATTAAAATCTAACAGGACAAATTATCTGTCTGATACTAAGCTATGTTTTTGAGACCTGTTTTTTAATATCTCGTTTTCTCTGCACATTTTAATTCACCATTACAAATATCAACCTATACACAGAGTGCTGTTAATTTATGTGGGATGTCTGTAAGTTACAAGAAGATAGAAACCATCTTAAAATGCAAAATTTAACCTTTTCTATAGCTGTGTAAATGGCATACTGATAATAAAATTCAATGTATTATTTGTTTGTGGTTAACATTTTTTTTATTGGATTCCAGCTCTTTTGCAGATATTCACACTATTTAAATACCCCTTCCCCAAATATAGCTCCTTGAACTGATCTATTATGACACAACACTTGACTCCTGTTTCCCTCTCCTCAAAGATTACACTAATTTTTCAGTGCAGCTTGGGGCTCCTGTAAAGGGCTGCCACCTGGGCACTGTGTTGAGAAGTATCACAGTAACTTCTCTTTCCATTTCTTCTCTCTAATACCTGGTGCACTGTTGTGGGACCATAAAAAACATGACCTTGATGCACCAGACCATTACCTTCCCCATTTCTTTCTTATGTGATATGGGACATCATATCTGGGGAGGTGGCAAGCTTTGTTGGCTGCTTTATTCTAAAATTTCTGGAGATTTAAAAAAGCACAGTGCCATATTTTGTTTAAACATGCAAGATAGGTATTATTTTTCTGAAATGTACTGAAATAATATCTCCAGCTTAGTTGCATTTTTAGTAAGCTATCTGGCCTGCTCCTTATATCCCTTATGTAACTAAGCTTAAGCATCTTAATGAACTTTAATGTTAAATGCTTAAAGAAAACAATGCAGACAGGGAAGCCAAAGCCTGAATAAAATAATTCAGAATGAAGTACATTCACTTTGCTTTTTCCTACAAACACTGTCTGTACAGTTTACAGGCAAATTACAGGTATATATAGGCTACAAGCATTTAGGGCCTTTTGACATACTATAAGTTTGCAAAAGCAATTGCTCACCCAGGGAAAACTCATTACTGGTAAACAATCCCATTTTAAGATCTCTAAGGAGGTAAACTACCCAGAAACAACACCTAGGTAATAGCTACCTATTTATCTGCTATGCTGGAAACTTGCTTGCCTTTTTTTTTTTCTTTTTTTTTTTTTTCCCCCAATATATTTTCTAGCTGAGCCTCATAGTTAGGTTAATTAGGAGTTAGACATGCTGCAAATTAAAATCTGACATCTGAAGCTGTTTTGAACTCTCAGATTCCCATGGACCAGGCATGTTTGTTTATATAGGCTCTCTTTTCATTCCTTAAATGTCCTTTACAAAAGGTTAAGGTTTTCTAGTTGGCAATACAGTACATGTTGAATAGTATCATTATTCTTTGTTTTCAGATAGAATATTTTGTGTATGAGGAGCTTGGTAATTTCCTATATTTTAATTCTGATGGCTTCAGTTTTCACTTTGCTGGAATTAGTTTTGTTTTGTTTTGTTTTGTTTGTTTCTTTGTTTGTTTTGTATTTGTTTTTGTTTTTTTTCCTGATCTGTGACCTTTAGATTTAACTTATTTCCTGATTTTATGGTGTAACCAAATGAAAGTAAGGAAAAATGCTTATTGTCGATGGTTTAGATTGCGGGGTGACAATAAAACCCTGGCAGATATATTGTTAACCTCCTCTCCCCTCACTTCCCCCTTTTGCCCCTCCCTCTCCACCCTTTGCACTAAGGACAGGTGATCGGGAGGAAAAGAAGGACAGAGAGAAAAGAGTTGGAAAAATTAAAAATGTTTTACTAATGCTACTAATAAGAATAGAGAAAATAATACAAAATATACAAAACCAATCTTGAAAGTCTCGGTAACTGCAGAGCTGGCACCCAAAGTCCTGGATTGGACCCCACAGCCAACCGGAGGTGGATTCAGTCTCTCACAAGGCCTCAGTTTGCAGGGATGACTAGCAAGGTCCTCTCCCAATGTTGGCCATGAGCAGAAGGGACGAGGAAGGATAAAGAAAAAGGGGTGAGATCCTCATGATCTCCCACTTTTATATGAAGTATTCACATGAATGGAATGTTATACTCAGTTGGTCCGTTTCTTGGTCACCTGTTTTTCGTTGCCCCTCTCGTGAGATGTTCATCCATGCTTATCAATAACTTTGCATTCTATTGCTATGTTTACCAAAACATGTATCTGGTTCTCCAGGAAAATGCAGCTAATATGAAGGCTTCAGCTGACAGGCAAAATTCACTAAAAGAGAAATTTGTTTTTTAACAAAACCAGGCCACTTATATATCTTGTTTTCTTAATAATTTTCTGAACTAAATAAAACCAATTCAGAAGACCCATGGCACATTACTGCTGTTTTAATGGTCAAGTGTTTTAATAATTTAATCAGTAATAATGGTGCATGGTGTAAGGTTTTCTTTTCCTTTGAGAATTGTCTGGGAAGTCCACTAGGACCATGCTCATCACTATAGAAAATGCAAGATAACCTATTCAAGAACAGCTTCCAGGGGCAAATCTGTATGTGTTTACCTTATTATGATGTTATATAGAAGGGGAAAGAAAAAAAAATGGCAAAATAAAAGGAAAAAGAAAAAGAAAAAAAGGAGGGAGCAAATTTCAAGTGTAATTAAAAACACAAGAAAAAAATTAAACTTGTTTTGTAAGGCAAGGAATCTGCAAGCAGTTTGTAAATAAGAGAAATTGCAGGCTATGGATACTGTTTTCTCAGTGAATTTGATGTATGATAACATCGATATCAGTATAAGAGGTCATTTCTAAACATATAATTTAAGATTATTTATTAACATTATATCCAGTGTCATGTGAATATATATTTTTGAGAAATGTAAGATCCCAATCCCTGTACATGGTACCCATATTTAACTAACTAAGCAGCAAACAAACCCAGGAAAAATAGTATTAATAATAGTTTATGGTTTATTTTATTTTATTTTTTTTTGTGAACACTGAGACAGTTTATATTCATAATAGGCTTCATTCCTGAGTTAAAGGTGCTTTTTAAATAGCTAGTGATCACCAGTATTTTATTTAAACTATGCTATAGCTGTAATTTGAAAGGAACCTCTTCTCTTTAAATTTGTATACACACTTTAAAAAAAAGAGAGTTGACCCACATACTGCAGGCAACCTTGCCATAACTATAATTTGCAAGACAGCTGATACTTAGCCCTGGAACATTTATTCATACAGTTTAGTCTGAATATTAATCCCAACCCAAGGCTTCTCAAAAATATAAATGTACTTCTTCCCTCAGCATTCCTTCTCCTTTTCAGGCTCAGTCCTTTCCCCTTCCATATTTAAATGCCTCTAGAAAAATATTAGCTTATCAGGTTTATGAAAGTCTGATAGATTAACTAAAAAGAATTAAGCAGAGATGTATTGGCAAACACACACACACAAATAACATGAAGAGAAGTAGAAAAGAACTAGGAAAGAAGGTAAATCTCTAAAGGATTAAAAGAAGGACATTGCAGTCCTTGCCTTAAGAAGTATGTTTAGTTTAACATGCCAATCAGAAGATTCATCAAGTTTTACTTTGTTGTTTGAAATAAGCTAGGTGATTACCATGAATAAGAGCCTGTTTAACTTTTAAAGTGTATTTTCTAGGTAGCTCAATGATCAGAATGAAGCAAGCTTCCTTTAGAATGGCAGAGACAACAGGAAAGCTTATCGCTTTGTCTCCTTCTACATGGGGTGCCTCTTGCAAGTAAGATAAAGCTAATCAAAGCCTCAAGCAGCTTTGGCAGGAGAGAGCAAATTAAGCATACAGAAATCACTAAGTGGTCTTGTCTTTGTAAGCAGGAATGACTTGTCATGTGCCTTTATGTTTTAATTGAAATGAAACACACAGATACTCTGTGCAGCAATGAAAAAGTTGACTGTAATGAACGAGTCAAATCTTGTGTGGTCTTAGAAGTCTGTCTAAGATTGATAAATATTACCTAAAGGATTTTTAACTTTTGTTTTTCTCTGTTCTTGCCATTTAAAATGAAACTGTTTCCGTATCAATAAATAAATATGTTCTCCAAGACATATGTGATTTTCATTCACCTCTACTACACTGTCCATTTTCACAATGGATTGGCTGACCATACAATTCTGATATTCAAATCTGAGTTTCCAGAAGTGATATTGAGCTGCTTTGAGTTGTCATAGCAATTGCATTTCTAAAAGAGATAAGTAGGTTTCAAATTCCTAAATAATGCTGCATCAGGAGTGTTTTAGAAACTATAATGGAGCTATAAGACTCAGTATTCAGAATTGTTGTATTGGAATGATCACATCATTTATGAAAACACATACCTAGATGTCCTTGACTATTTATGACAGCAGTAATGAGAGTGAACACAGCCAGCCTCAATTTAAACATGAATAAATATGAACCTCTCTGACATCAGCTGTCCTTCCTTTGACAGTTTCACTATATACTGACTAAAGAAAACATAATACTATTCCAGATCAGATTTCATCTTAAAAAAACCCAATCTGGCTCTTTACTGTCACCGCAAAGGAGCTAAAGATGGTATAAAATAATAAAACACCTTTATTACTTCCTGCTTTTCAGCAACGGGAAATAAAGTTGAAGTTGGCTGGTGTGGCAGGTCTTGTGACTACACTTCTGATGCATATTGCAAAAATGGCAATGGTGTTACATACTTACCCACAGTAGCCACATATTTAATATAGACCATGATGGTGGCATGAATCATGTCTGAATTATATGTGAATAATCAGCCAAGTTTGCATTTCTTATGTTGACATCACAGAGGGAGAAGAGCCACCAGAGTCCAGCACACCTGTAGTCTCCAACATTATCTGGAAGGGTCTGCCTTTCTTCATTGACTCTATAAGGGTTGGTTAGGTGACTAACTTATTTGCACAGGCACCTGTAACTAGATAGTTTGAATTGTCTTTTCACTTACTACAAATCCACACTTAAAGAATTCATTTTATATACCTATTTTATCTGTGTTTTCCAGGTCATTTGGAGACCTTGTCTAATTTCACATGACATATTGCATTGATCCATGTTAATTAGAGGTCAGCCTCCAGGTCTGTTTAAATATTCATTGAAAAGAAATTTTAGGGAAAAATATGCCACTTCAAGTTAGCTTCTACTACTTCTTAGGTTCTCCATTGCAGTAATGGCTTCAGCATTACCTTAACAGTGTAACATCTGTGTCAGCATCAAACACTAAAACTGCTGCTGAGGAAATGTCTTGCTCCCCCTGCTTTGTCATTGCATGCCAGATTCACAGCTTATGCACTCAGGGCCCTGAGATCTTTAGAGCGTGCTAAAGTTAGATTGATCTTTGGAAACACAGCCCCTTGGAAAACAGCTTTGTAACCCCATATTATCACTTGTTTTCCTCTTTTCTTTTCCTTGACGTGCTTGGCATCCCACTGGCACAGAGCAAATCTGTTGCTTCACAGGATCCTAATTTGAGAGAGGGTGAGTTGTAGCCCCTACTCTGTCTTTCCTCCAATTGCATGTTTAGGTCCCTCTGAAGCAGTAGTTTCAGGTAACCCTTTCCAGAAGTCTCCTGGTGCTCCCTGTGCCTTCTCATGACAAGGGGTCTTTAAATCTTCACTGTCTTCAAAGCATATTTTTCCAGTGGAACTTCCAGTGCGTCAAGCTTTGGGTTATCAATAACAGATGTTAATTTTCCATCACAACACTATGCTCTCCGATATGTAACTTCTACATCCCAAAGGTTCAGCCAGCTGCCACTCCTTCCCGCTATGCCCCATAAGCTCAAGTAATTCTGAATTATAGTTCTAGAAGAGGAAACACAAACAGAGTTGTGACACAATGTGTTAGTTTTTCTCTGTAAAGAGCTATGTTACATGGTTTGCATTATTAAGTGGCTATGTGCATAATGTACACCTGGTTCTCGTACTTACTAATCCTTTTTTGTCCATCAGTATTGGAAGTTTAGATTTTTGTGTTCTGAAGGTAATTTATGTATTTTTCTGTGGTTTGGGGTCTTTTTTTTTTTTTTTTTTCTTCTGGCAAGGCAAAAAATATTAGGCAATCAGCTTAGGATATAATACATTTGCTGCTGAAATAATTGATACATATCAACTTCATACATAAAACATGGTAAAAGCCCATCAGCTATACTGTGCAGTCAGGAGATTAAGAATAAAAAAAAAATTGCTAAAAAGTTGATTGTCAAAAATGTCCTAGTTATTCAAATAGTTTGTATCAGTGTATTCTCAATGACAACTAAGCTCTTTAAAAAGTCTTATTTTGTTTGATAGAAAACCTCCTTAAAGAGGAGTTTGAATGTCACATATCTAAATTCTGTTTTTGAAGATTTTTCAAATGTTTACTCATTTGAAACATTGCATCTAAACTAGTAGAAGCAAGCAACTTATAAAATCATACATGTACAACAGTGAATCAAAATCTAATCTTAAGAGACTTGACATTAAAAAAATGTTGTTATTTACTAAATTCATAAAATTAAGCATAAAGTGTGTAGATGACTATGTATATGTGTAAGTTTATGCGTATTCAGTCCCACTGTGATTTATAAATACTGAGCAGTACCATACAATTTATCCTAAAGGAATTATTGCACATATAATGAAAAAGGGTAATATAAACAATTTCTTAGATAATTATCATCAATATGGCAACATCTATTCAAACTAAAAACATCGTTCTACAGACCTGTGGTTACTTACACCTAGCTGGTGTATTGCATCCTTTTGCTTGTGCTTGATCTAATAGCACCAGAAATAATAAGCGTAGGTCAGAAACCTATCATCTTAATGATATATACAAATAATATTTAAAATACATTCTTCTCTGAATTCTGAAGAAATCATTTTTCCTATGTGTACTTAGAGGTTGAGTAAAAGTGAATACAGAAGTTTGTGTCTTACAGGAGTTCTTAGAAATGCACACACACCCTAGGAGTGATACACTAAAAGTAAAATAGTTGAACAATGACTAGAACTGGCTGGAATCATTAAATCATTCTTTCCTTAAGAACTGAACTGCAAACAGAACTAAGTTGTTCCTATGGAACCAAAGTGATTCTTGGCCAATTTCTGATGAGAACAGAATCATGGCAAGCCCACACATTTATCAAACACAAATTTCAATCTACATTACTGAATATCCAAAATGAATATTGTCTAAACAATTAAGAAGAATAATAGAATCATAGAATATCTCAAGTCGTAAGGAAGTCAAATATCTTTGAATCCAACTCCCTACTCCTTGCAGGACTTATCTTGATTGCTATCCTCTGGACCCACTCTAATAGTTCAATATCTTCTTATAGAGTACTTGAGGCGAGGCTATGCCAGTGCAGTGTAGAATGGGACGATCACCTCCCTTGACTGGCTAGCTATGCTTGATGCAGTCCAGGACATGGTTGGCCCTTTTTGCTGCCAGGACACACTGTTAACTCATATTCAACTTATCACCAACCCAAACTCTCAGATCACTTTCCACGGGACTGCTATTCAGTCTCTCATCCCCTAGTTTGTATGTATAAGCACAATTACCTTATCACAGGTGCAGAATCTGGCATTTGTTCTCATTAAAATAATCAAAATATTGGGATGATCACCTTTACATAAAATGAGTAGTTCAGAGTAGATGGTAGATTTATCTTGATTATACTTAGAGGCAAGAAATTCCTCAGCAAAAAAAAAGTCAGCTCAGAAGAAGCTTTCCCTTAGCTTTCCTCATTCTTTTGTTCCAGGATACCTGAATCATTAAGTAATTATAAATACTCTGGAAGTAAAACTCAGCACACTCATTTTAAGCAACCATTGTAGCATGAATTGAAAGTTACTTTCAGAGTGCCTGTTTCTTAATGGATTCTTAAAAAAAAAAAAAAAAAAAAGTCTAAACATTTGGTTCATGCACAGGTCTTTGCATTACAGAAGTCTAGAACTGGTTGTGATGAAACCTTGCTTTTTAACTTCTGTTCAGATACTTAGAGCATATCAGAAATTGCTTTCAGGTTGTGTCAAAAGGTATTGCAGCCCATTTGGGATGGCAACAGAAAAAGAAATACCAAGAATAACACTAGATTTTTACAACTGAAATTTACTAGTACTCAAACTTCATTCTACTTTTTACAAGAATTACCAGAAAACAAGTGGGGTTGTTATTAATATTACAAGATCTGTGATCCTGGAGATTTTCATTGCTTGTAGTCATCACACATTCACTGCAGTCTCCAAATCCACTTATTAGGCATAATTCAGGCACACGCTTATTTGTCTTAATCTGTACTTTGTATAAGTATATTATTATTATTAGAACTATTAAATCATTAAATTCAACTGTATATAATTCTTACAGTAAAAGAAAACACAAAGGGAAGGAAGGGTGAAAATGTATCCAAGTACAAATTTTATCCTTTTCCAGTCACTTTTTTGGTCTTCTACGTTAATTGTTATTAACCTCTGAGGAGGGGGGTGTTAAGTCCATCAATCCAATATACTGTTAGATAACTAATTAATACTAGTGGTGGAGTTGTGAAATCACCAGACTAAACTTTTACATTTAAAATATCACAAGCTTTCATCACCCTGAAAAAGGAGTAAAACACATTTATTACTAATGGGAAAGCCAGAGCTGATCATCCTTTTCTAATTCCTAAAGAAGGAATGTCGATTTAATTTACATGAAGAAAAGGACTTGCTCATCTGTACTCTATTCTACATTTGCATCTCCTCTTTCAGCAGCCTGAGGTCCAATGGAAATGGTAGAATAATATATTTGTTAAACTAAAGTTATTATAAGAACACTAATAATTCTGAGATCTTAAAAAACAGAAGGTTTGTATTCTCTAGTGGCATTGACACAAGGGGCAGCTGAAGCACCAGTAAGAATAGCCTAAGGGGGGCCCTTTTTTGGTGATGTTTTTAAAGAAAGCATTTGGGTTTTGTCATGTAGCACAAAACCAATGAATTAGGGAGGAACTTTTGCTAAAAGTAGTCAATTAACTGCTGGTTTCTGTATGAGAAAATCGAACTAGATATTTGGACCTCTTAACTAGTCCAATCTACAGAATATGACAAGTGTAGCATGACTGAAATACTGCTGTCTAAGACTTGTTCCTTTGTCCAGCTTACTTTGAACTCAAATTTCAGAACTCGGTGATGCCAGTGGTAGTCTTATCTTACCCCTTGCATATACAGAGCTATTGCTGCATTCAAAAGTAGGAAGGCTGCAGAAAATGCATATCCTGTGAAAACCCTGAAACTTTCATGATGGTTAAAAAACAGCCAGGGAGAGGGATCTGAGTGGAGAGACCGGGGGACCAGGACATGCTTGTGACAGGAAATTTCTGCCCTATGAAATTTTTCAGGTAATTAATTCAGGTCATGGAGCACGGTGTCACCTGAAAGCCTGCTATATTCGCACTGCTGTACTCTGAGAATTGCTATTTCTTTGAAAAATGTCCACAAGGCCAATAGAAATCAAATGACATTCATAAATCTAAACAGAGAGTGATAAAAACACAGAGCTCAGCTTTTAATAAGCAGGGATTTCCATCTGGTAGTTCTTCTGCTGACATTACAGGTGTGTCTGCTGTAGAGGCACAATTTTACTGTCCCCAGGATTTCTTCCCATCACAGATATATATCTATCGATTCAGAGCAGAGTAAATTACCAGAAACTTGCATCAAATCATTTACCAAAAGGGTAACAGTTCTATAGCACTGAAAATGTACTAACAAAATGAATAAGAAGAAAAATGCACAGGCAGGCTTGGACATTGTATTCTGTAAGAGCTGTAGGTTTACTTTGGCTGCTGCAAATAGTTTCTTGTATGGTCCTATTTCATTGAAATGTAAACCACATGTTCAAATTACATGGCCAGAGGGATCTATAGAGTGCTCAGGTGCTAATTTATAGAAACCTCAGTTGCAGTTTAAAACAGTATTCAGATTCTGATGTAGCACTAAACATGTTAAAAACTAATGACAGGATAGAACATGTCAAGAAAGAATACTAGAGGTGAAATGTTCCTTTCACTGTATCTTCACAAAAACCCCAGTAGTCATTGATCAGAATGTCGAGAGCCTAAATATGGGGGGGAAATATATATATATATATATATCTGTAATTTCTAAAAGGAAATTGGGAAAAAAAAATCAGTTTCACCCCAGTTTCATTTTGTGCTACAAAATTCAACTGATTGTGCCTTATTTTGGATACACTTCTTGTGTCAAAATAAGAAAAAGCTCTAACATCACATTTCAAACCAAATCTGATTATAATCACAATAGAAATATAAAACTTTTCCAAATTAGTCTTTTTGAGGCTTTTCCTTAAAAGAAAAAAAAAAAAAAAAAAAAGAGACTGTTCTGAATAATAAAAACACACTTTGTGTGATATTGAAACTATTTACAGAAATTGAAATGAAAAGGAGAACCTGAATATTGACATTTTAAAAATTTCTTTACAGACTTTCAAATTACAACTGGTAAATTAGATTACTCTTTTTTATAGATATCAAAGAACACAATGCCTCAGAAAAACTGTGAAAAATGAGATTACATGCACTAGCTATTCCACACTGTGCCAATACAAGACCACAATATACTGCACTGTGAAAGATCTAAGCAGCCATAAAATAGTCACAGAACATAGTTGTTGAAATTCTCCATCAGAACTATTTAATTAATTGTCTCAGTCAGTCCCTGATAGGAGATCTTTCCCATTAGCACAGACTAACCCTTTCTCTGAGAAAAGAGACAGGTTCGTTTACAATTTTCACGAGAGCATCTAAAAGCTGTGATCAGACCTAAACTTACTAGACACAAACATTTCAGTATTTAAGTTTGACTGACAATCCCCTCAAGTCAGTTAGCAAGTAATTATGCTCCCTAGTGTTGGCCAAAAATAGGACACAGCCTGGTTCTGGAAAAAAGATATCGGTATAACAAGATTTTTATTTTACGTGGATGTTCCGGAATAATTGTTCAGAAGTTATTACATTTTAAAATGTTACTACTGTGAT
The DNA here is from genome assembly GCF_963082525.1 of Nesoenas mayeri. NCBI lineage: Eukaryota > Metazoa > Chordata > Aves > Columbiformes > Columbidae > Nesoenas > Nesoenas mayeri. The sequence goes on along the minus strand of NC_137541.1, from coordinate 179,097,514 downwards.
CAAATATTACAGCATCAGTCCATTATTCTAAAATATATAACTTTGAGGACAACTTTGTGCAAGTACAGTCACAACATATGTCCAATATCTACATTTGCATGTAATCCCATATGTATTTCAATATCAGTGTCTCCTTCCAATGAACAAGTAAAATATTTATGTGATTTGTACACTGCTTTGTTTTTTTCTTAAACTATTGAAATTTATGACATGAGTGAGAAAAAAAAAAAAAAAAGAAACACATATTTTGCTTTCTTGGCTAAAGTACATAGTTTATACATAACAGTGAGTTTCATTCAGGACAGATGGGAGGTTCCCATTTTATTTTTTTATTAGCTCTAGTCTTTGGCCTTAATTTGTTGAATATTGGGATGATTTGCAGTTTTTTCTCTGGCAGGTCCATTTCCAAAGTTTTTTGAAGTCTAGGGAACTATGTCAACTGAGTTTAGTCCAGTTCCTAAACACAGCTAATATCTACATGTCCTTTCACAGGGCCCGCAGGGGAAGGACATAAGAAAATTACATTGTGTAATTGCAAATGTTACAATTAGTACAAATACTTCAAACATTACTGACAGTTTAGAAAATGCCTGCAAATCTCCCATTGTTCAAATAACTGTATGAAACTTTTTTTTTTATTCAATAGATATAAATAGACTGGAAGATATTTTGCAATATCCATCTATTCTACAGAAGCAGAGATACAACTTCACACATTTTAAAAACTTCATTTCACTGACTAGAAAACTGTTTAAATTAACTTGCTATGGAACTAAACAGAGACTGGATTATTTCTTATTTCACTAACAGAGATAGTAACCTGCGTGGTCATTGGTTGACAAACCTACCCTGGTGTCCCTATGAGATGCTTAGCTATATTTATTTTTTCAGTTCTTCTGTTTTCCAATAAAAGAGATCTCTATGAAATTTTCTTAAACAATTCAGTGGTCTGAGATGTTTGTTCTGAGACATTTTTCTTTTACTCTTGCTTTTCCTATTGCTTGTGTTAGAATTATTTGATCCCAAATTAAACAGAGAAATGTAATACAAGAAAATATTCCTCTTCACAAATGATTGCAGTGGCAATTCACAGTAGCATGTGTACCATTCCTATCAGACTATATTTTAAAGTACATAAAAATCCTTGACAAGATCTAAGAATAATTTATTATGTAGATAAGCAATATTATTTTTATATGCTGATAAATGTGGGAAGCCAGTCAGGAGACTGCTAATTTTTTAAATGTAATTCAGGTTTTCGTGACTTTACCTGGCTGCAGCTAGTTGATTCAGAATGCTGTATGAAATACACAGCCTAGTTCAAATTTTGTTAAAGTGAACTTTAAACCTCTGAATTGTTTATGGAACAAACAAGAAGAGAAAGTTAATCAGAGAGGTATGTCTGAAGTTCAGTTTCACTCTGGAGCCCAGCAGTGGCTAACATGAAGTCTGGTGTTCACAGTCTGAAAATGAGCCCTCCTGTTGAAGTTGTGCCTTCCCTAAACACAAAGTAAGCAAGATATTTCCTGCTGAAAATAGCTTCCTGTAGGCTATTGAAAAAACTATCAGGAGTCCTGGGGAGACAATTCAGAATGTCTGTCTCCATAAAGGGAATAATCTCTCTTAAGTTTCCACAAAGCTCTGCAACTCCTCTAATCTTGTCAATCATGCTTCCTGTTTGGTCAGTGAGGAGATAAATTCCAGTCAACAAGTGACAATGGTAATTAAGAGTTACTCTCTACTTGATGGAGAAAAACTTCATTTCCAAGGCAATGAAGGGGGTCTGAAATAAGTGGGATGTCTGGGGCTTCTGATTCTCTTTTTTTTTTTTTTTTTTTTAATTCCAGAGACCTACCAAAGTACTGAGTTGTGATATAAGATTTGCCTAGCAGCAGCATCTCCATCAGCATCTCCTAGATCTGAAGTTTCTGCTTTCTAAAGCAGGTTTTGTGTGCTCGGTGTACATTCACAAAGAACAACGCATGATAACCAAGCTCTGATTCAGCTATCCCCATTACATAAAGAAGTACAACTCACTGTTTCACCAAAGTTAATCATAGGGGGATGAAGAGATTGAGAGCAGCAATGTGGAGAAGGACTTAGGGGTACTGGTAAATGAAAAACTGGATGTGAGTCAGCTATGTGTGCTTGCAGCCTAAGAGGCCAATCATATCTTGGGCTGCATGAAAAGCAGTGTGGCCAGGTCAAGGAAGGTGATTCTGCCCCTCTACTCTGCTTTCGTGAGATCCCACCTGGAGTATTGCATCCAGTTCTGAAGTCCTCAGTATAGGAAAGACATGGACCTATTGAAAAGGGTCCAGACAAGGACCACTAAGATGATCAGAAGGATGTAACATCTCCCCTATGAGGACAGGCTGAGAGAGTTGGGGTTGTTCAACCTGGAGAAGAGAAGGCTCCAGGGAGACCTTATTGCAGCCTTTCAGTACTTAAAGTGACTTATAAGAAAGATGGAGACAGACTTTTTAGCAGGGCCTGTTACCATAGTACAAGGTGTCATGTCTTTAAATGAAAGGAAGGGAGATTCAGGCTAGATATGAGGAAGAAATTTTTTATTATGAAGGTGGTGAAACATTGGCACAGGTTTCCCAGAGAGGCAGTAGCTGTCTCATCCCTGGAAACATTCAAAACCAGGCTGGACAGGGCTCTGGACAACCTGTTCTAGTTGAAGATGTTCATGGTCATTGCAGAGAGGTTGGACTAGATGACCTTTGAAGATGCCTTCCAACCAAATTAATTCTATGATTCTACAATTCTATGAATGTACATGGGTTCTTACTTCAAGGTCCATTGACTGGAGTCCTGCAAACCTCATAGCTCAAGTCAAATGTGAGAGAACAGTAAATGTTAATGATAAACAAAGGTCTTTCTCCCTTACACTAATTAACTCATCCATATTTCCTTAGTGTATGCCATTTTTAAGCACTCAAAATAGTGACTTAGAACTCTCAAAAAATGAGCCAAAAAGTTAAATAAAAATTTTGAGTCAGTATGTATCAAATACTCAAGGGTCTGGGTTTTTTTGGTCTGTTTTTTTTTTTTTTTTTTAAGAGTTTTGAGATATCAGTGACATTGTCACAAGTATAATTGTCTTCAAAAGATAATGCATTGACAAAAAAAAAGGAAAGAAAGTGCAAATATTTGTCCCACTTGCCTACTCACTGCAGCCACCTCCCAGACCAGTAAACCTGCATCTTTTTTTTCTTTTTTTTTTTTTTTTTCCTTTTATGAAATGAACTACCTACAGAAAGCCATCCTGTTACTAATGTACTAATGTTGTGGGATTGAATAATGCTTCTGATTTCTCACATTCCTGTCATTTTTGACAATTCCCTAAACACCTTCGAGAAACACTGGAAAATGGCTTGCTCCGTGCATGTTTTAGGCTTAGTTTTCACTTCTGTCTCCATTACTCCAGGAAAACAGATTTTGCTACCAGTTCAGTCAGCTAACCAAAGTGCTAAGAAACTTTGGGGGTTCTGCATTCTCTTCTTCTATGGCTATCATACACAAAAATTTTGTTTCCATTTACAGTTACCAAAATGCCATATCTCCTTCACCTATCCAGGTTAGACAAGAGGACCAGCAAGTACTCTGTCATATTCTGAACAGGCAAATTCTGAGAAGGTTTCTTTACTTGCCATTTCTTTTAAGACACCGATTGTGTGTGTGTGTGTGTGTGTATATGTGTAGCAGTCTGATAATTAAATGAAAATTAATAATGTATATAAATGAATTTTTTTTTTCTAGAGTTTATTTTTTTAATCAAAATATAGTAAAACATGGTGAGTGTTAAAGTATATTATAGTAATAAAACCTTTTATATCAATCTCTGAGTAAGCTCCAATGGAGCTGTCACAGTCTATCATGTTCCAGAGTAGCCGTTAGGGTCTATTATGTCAATTATCACACACATCCATGACAGATTGTTCTTTTTGGCTTTTTTTTTTTTTTTAATAATATATTAACATTAAAAAATAAAAAATAAGAAGAGTCTGGATTGCTCAGGGTGTTGAAATGCATTGGAGCGCCTTTCACTTGGAGGTTACCCAGTGAAATCTAACTCAGGTCACTGGTAGCTGAAAATTGCTGTTCAGTGATGTGCATAAAAAGGTCTGAAAAAAACAACTCTGAAGTATCGAAGTTAGTGGAAGTGCTGAAAGTTACTTTGATTATTACAGAATTAAGTCATTACTTTAGTTTCCAACAATTCATATTGCATCTGGGTACATACTACTAGTGTTGACATTAATTACATGTCTTCACCGGACAAGTACATATATAGTCATATATAGTGGTCTTCTCAAGTATCATAAAGATAATAAGTATGAGACTTCTTTATGAGAAAAGGTTAAAAATTTATTTTCACCATTAGAAAGTGAGACTGAGATGAGTATAGTAATGGCCTATAAGTCACAATGTGAATAATAGTATTATTTTTCCTGTAATTAGTAGATTACACAGTGGAAGTCAAAGACAAAACAGGCTGAAAATACAAAAGTTCCACAAGGAGACAGATAAATTCAGATTCACTGATCAAGGAATTAAATCCACAGTAATATAAAGGCAACTACATCTCAGTATATCCCAAACAGATTAATGTCAGAAGCTGGAAAAGTATTCTCCAGATATCTACTACTAGTCTTTTGAAAGATCAGATCATAGAATAGAATAACCTTCAATTTTGTGACTCAAATGTTCTTATAATGGTGTTGCTATAAATGAGGACAGATTCTCACCTCTAATCTTCCTTTTTGTGACAATGGTTAACCCAGTTTGCACATTGCTATGGAATTACTGAACTGCCATGCTCTCAGTGATATGGAAAAAGCCACAACAACCAGTTAGAGGATTTTTTTTTTCTCACCCAAAGGTAAACATCTAAAACTAGTGAGAAGAATCATGACCTAGAAGTAAATATTTATCTCTTTGATTATAATATTAGTCAGATTTAACTAGCAAAGCAAGAAATGGTTCCATTGAGAGCTTTATCATATCCAGGATATTTCCATGAAGGTAAACACATATGAAACAATACATGCAGAATACTCATGTCTTTTGGCATGAGTGATGGAGGTTAGGTAGGATACAACAGAACATCTCAAATACATCAATGTACAGACAGCTGAATTGACCTTAGAACATCCAAACAGATATGTTAGTAGTGATAGTCAGTCATTTAAATGTAGGCATATAGGGATTTTTATTTGTATTGTATCGTATCAGGCCTAATGCTCAGCTTTTATACCAGAGTGTATGGGTCTCTATCAATTTTGTGCCTTACCTAGGTGGCCTGTGCATGCCTTCGATATGCTGGAAAACTTCAAGTGGCACTAAATTCTTATGTTTAAGCAACTGAATACTTCCCCAGATGTCAACGTACGTATTGGTAATGTTTGAAGTTAGGTTAAGTGAATCCAAGCACTAATGATTAAGGACAGGTGAAATAACCTCATGTTTTGAGTTGTTGATCATTCATTTCCTCTATCAGTCTCCAAGGTCTTACAAAGGCAGTGCATGTAGTATTCCTATCTAGTAGAACAAAATCTTTTTGATGAAATCCTATCCCACTAAAATCAACAACAAAACTCCCTCAGATTTCTGTAGGTTGTTCTTTCTTTAGTTGTCAGTTGGGGCACAAGGGAACAACTAAAACACCTCAAGTACAGCTTTTCCTCTTTACACACCTTGTATTGGGAAAACAATCTAAGATTGTTAGACAAAACAAGCACTCAAGTTCAATTTTTGCTTGTACAGTACTGTATTAATAATAATAATGCTATGAAAATTTTGTGACAAGTTCATGAAAGTTATGCTTCAGGAATGTCCCCAAATCAGTCAGGTAACAGGGACATGGCCATTTAAACACTCTATAAGAGTATATTTCTGTCTTCTTAATTGTTTTAATAAAATCCTCTTTTTAAACAACCAGCCTTGCAGAAGTGGGATAGATGATGGTGAAATTGTTGTTCAGTCTTTTATGCAGATGATCACAAAGATTGCAGCTATACTCCCTACTTGGCTTAAGAGAAAAGGATTCCTGTCTTTCCCCCCCAAATCACAGAAAGGAAAGCATAGTATTGCCTTTTTTGTTTCATTTAATGCTGAAAATCTACTTTCCTCTTCTTGTACATAGCGTAATGTGACAATTATGTGACACATTAAAAAAAAAAAAAAAAATGACAATTCTTGCCCTGTATCCAAATTTGAAGGGATCTGCAGTCATTTCAAATAGGAAACCTGCTATTAGCTCACACAATGGATTCCTCAGCTGAAAAGAAGACATAAATTGGAGTGAATCAAGCATTCACCGCCAGCAGAACTGCTGCTTGTGTTCACTGATGAGATGTAAATGTGCTTAGCTAGAGTACAGCATCAGAAGAGGACCATGAAATTATAATACAGAGACTGTAATGAGAATGGGTTAATTTGTAGCATTTCTTATTCTAATTATGGTATTTGACATATGGGAATAAAACCATTTTCAGCCATTTTCTTTTCTTGTTACTTTTCCTTATTACAAGAATGAGAAACAACAGCAATCTGCATGCTTCTCTCTTCTGTGAAATACAGTAGCATGCTGCACTGCTTTGACCCTTTCAATATTCTGCATAGGTAATTTGAGAGAAGACAGTCCAGTTATGGTCTCAACAAAGAGCATTTAATGAATCCAGGAAAAGTATAATTTGCATGGAAATAGGGTGAATTATTTTTTTAAGTGCACAAGAATGTAATGGGTGAAAAAGAAAATACAAACAAAAAAAACAACAATAAAAACCCAAAAACTAGAAAACAGAAGCAGCATAACATTCCTCCATCTCTAACACAATTCTTTTAATGAGAATTAAAATTTGTATGAACTTAAACTATTCTCAGAGTGTTGGGATGCTAGTTTCATCTTGCGGTGTGTAAATTATCTCCACATATATATTCTGTTTGTAAGAGAGATGTCCAGCTGGTGAAAAATGTCCTGTTCCACACAATTCAGATATTAATTTATTATTTTGATAGAAAATAAGTATATAGAGGTTAAGATACTTGCCTCATAGTCTAAATGGAGGCATTTTCAGGCCTACAGATTCTGTATTTTCTAACAGCTACAAAACTATGTATTGTCCTGAAAACTTACAAACCTGAAAGCATGAGATGGGTGAGGTTAATGAAGGAAAGTAAAAAAATAAACAAAACCAAAACAACACAACAAAGCCCACAGGTTTTCCTACCAAAACATCTTCAAAGAGGGTGAGGAGGACACATGTATTTTGAAGACCAACAGATGTGAGTTGGAGAAGTGAGATGAGATTTTTAAAAGAGATTTGTAGGATTTATTAAAACTTAATTTGAGCATTTAAATAAAATATTAAGATTCAGGCTATTTTTTAAATACCTACTTGGTGTGCTGAAGTGGCTGAAATGAACGTTTATGTTCACAAGGTTATTCAAAATTTGTCAATAGATGGGTTCTCACCAGGGAGTTAGAATTCACGTGCTTCCTCGGTCTGTCTTTGAATCCTGATGGAGCTTGGATAAAACATCAGGCAACTAACTGCTTAGCTAAAGATTGATCTAGAGACGTCTGGGTGCTTCTGTTTAGGCATATAAAGAACTTTGTGATCCAGAATGGCAGTATAAATCAATTTTATGCTTTACCAGCTATAATCAGGAGTGGAGGGACCAGACAACTTAATCTTTGTCTGAGAGAAGAATCCCAAATTGCCACAAGTCTGAACTTGGAATTTAGAGATTCTGAATCACATTGACTAATATTCATGTCTTAGTAATTTTTACCAAGTAATTATATAATCCTTAGTTTCTTGGATTAAAACGCCTATTCAATTTGGAAATGATATAAATTTAATTTATACAGTAGAAAATTCATAAATCAGGTAGAATTTATAAATCTAGTAGGACAGAGGAGAGATAGCATTAAAACTGTGTTACAGACCTAGCAAGAAAAGGGCACTGAGGAATCCTGACTTCAGGATATCACAGGAAAGTATATTCACATTGAAAGAACAGCATATACCCACACTGGTAAGAGAGAAACTCAGTAAAGGAAGCAGCCCTAAATTAGATAAGAATAAAGGTTGTAGGAAAAGAATTATCTATTGAGAAAAACCATTGTATAAAAAATGCATACACTATGTGCATATCCATATGCACATGTGCATAGACACATACACACCATTATACAAATACCATTATCCTTAGATCTATTTCATTTACTTAACACTGTCTATTTCTTACATATTACATTAAACCAAAGATATTTTTTCCTTATTAAGTTTCCCTAAGTATATTCACCCATTTGAGATGCTTGCTTGGCCTCTAACTGTCACTGTCCAAGGGAATAGGTCTCCTGTAGGTCCTGTGTCTTGGAAGCTAACCCAGATGTTTTTAACATGATAGAGTACCTCAAATGGCAATAGACATGTGGTTGTTTTTTTTGTTTTTGTTTTGTTTTGGTTTGGGTTTTTTTGGGTTTTGTTTATTTGTTTGTTTGTGGTTTGGGGGGGCTTTTGTTTGTTTCCTTGTTTGTTTTTTACTAGCATGCTAGGTTCTAGGATCATTATTTGCTGAATATCTCTGCTGCTGTAACTACAGCAGTCACTTCAGCAGGGTTCAGATACCAAAATGTAAGATAGACAAGGCATCATGCCCAAACTCCAACTGCTGATCTCCAAACGGCTGCAGATCTTCCATAAGTTTTTGTCTCTAACCTGCCAGTTCCATTTAGGTGTATTGGCATCTGAGATGGCAGTATATGTCCATGTTTATGTAGCTGAATCCTGCCCTAAGTCTCTATTAATTATAATAGGAGCACAGACACCTAGTTCACATGTGGATAATGAGGGAAAAACTTAACTCATTGCCTCTACTACAATAGTAAATAGTTTGAAGGCAGCAAGATGATGAAGCCAAGATTTTCTTTTTCCCATTTCCTTATTTTCTCTTTCTTTTAACCCACTTTTATTTAATTGTATTTAAATTAATGTTGAAGTGAACTTAATGTTATTTCTGGTGGCAGCAGCTCAAACTAGGATGAGTTTCCATTTATTCTTCTTTTTCCTCCTACTCCACCTCACCATTCCTGTTCTGTAAATCACTTTATTCAAAAACTGTAGTAAAATATGTGAGGAATACAAAGAAAAGGAACATAATTTTTAATGTATTTGTAAAAGCTTGTATTAATATTATTGTATGTCTCTTGTAATAAGTGGTTATATCTTAAAAATGTAAAATAACATATCGTCCACTTTTTAAGTCAAAAGGGAGTATGACTTTTATATAGTATACATAAACTAAAGTAAAAATTAAAGCCATTACAATACCGTTTCAAGAGTTTCTAATAAAACTCCCTTACAATGTCATTAAAATAGCTCAGCTTTTGTGAATTTTGTTTATCAGCTTAATTGTAAAAACCAAAGTATTTACCTTTTAGTGAAGGTTGCTACAATTACCAATTTATTGAGAATGCATCCATGATATATCTCTTTTTCTCTGTGTCTGTGAAGACCAAAGATATATACAAAACTCTAAAATCATATTCAATGTTCAGACCATCTGGTCAGTTCAACTTTCCATTGTGTCCTCTTTATCTCTGATAATTTTCTATTGCTTTATTCTTTATGATCGTTTCTTCGGCAGCTTTCCTATCTGTTCCCTCTCTTTAACAGCCACATAGATACTCACGTTGTTGCTATATATACATCCTCACTTTGGTCCTCAGCAAGGAATTCAGTCTTGTATTGTATGTTTGAAACAAAGTATGAAATTGTCAGTATATTTTCCTTACAGAGTATTTTCTTAGGGAAAAAAAATAAAAAGGACTTTTGACATAGAAAGCAAATTTTATTATAATATAAATCATAATGATTTTCAAATGCAGAATGACAGAAGAGAAATAATAAAAGTTTATGACAACACCTTTCCATTTCCATGCATTCTTAGAAGACGTTTCCTTGTTTTCACTCTTGGTTTCAGTTAACCTTATCAATACAGGAATTGCAGCAAACTCAATACAAGAATTTCTAGTCCTTGCAAATACTAAGGCAGGCTAGTCCACAGGTAGGATAAGGGGCTTCAGAGCCTGGTATTAAAACAGTCAGAAGCCCGGGCTGTATACTGGAGGGACCAGAAAGCCTGGAAATTGACAAATGGAGGGACCAGAGGGGTTCAAATCAGCTACTGGAGAGACCGTGAGGTCTGAGGGTTGACTTGCTGACCTGTTTACATGTATGTGGCTGTACTGAAAACAAAAGGATCCCAGGAATGAGCTACTGGGTAGACTGAGTATTTAAGGCCATTTGCTGTAGGGATTAACAGTGTGTGTGCAGTCAGGCATGAGCGTGTGCACAGAAACGTCTGTGTGATTAGTTCTGAGCTACCAGGAGCTAGAGAAGCACTGCAGACTTTGGAGATGCCAGCAGCTGGAGAAAGCAAGGATATAGGGCCAATTTTTGCCTTTAGTGTTTAAATCCATGCTAAGATCTACGTTGTACTTGTGCACACTATTGCCCACTAACAGACCCTTATCCTGAAATGCCAGAAAGGGTGATAAGATTAGGCAATTTTCTTTGTGCTGTGTTTGCACATTTCTATCTGCATTGTTCTGTGTGGCTTCCTGTGTGCATTGCCATGCTTGTTTGTGTGTGTGCCTTTGGGGAATGAATGCTCAGCCTCACTACTGGCTGGTCCCGGGAATACAGAGCTGTTTCAGCTGAAGGACAGAGAAACACAAAATAGGAACCGTGTGGCTAATGAGAGAAAGTTAAAAAGCTTTCGTAGTTTTCTCACTAGCATTCACAGTACTGTAGAGAAGTTGCTATATCTCAATTTAAATTTATATATATGTATATTCATCTATATGTACGTATATTTGGACAGTGATACCTGAAGTAAAGCAAATTTAGTATTTATCATCCATGGAAGAATTGCATATCTATGTGTAAAAAAGGACCCTTTCAGATGATGGCTACAGAAATGAACTCCTGGAGCATTATTCATCAAGAAGTTATTTTTTATACACTCAGTACATAAAATCTGCAAGCCTTAGATAAAATTGTCAGAATAATTAGGATCTTTTTAGCTCGTCAGTGAATGAAATATAGTGATTCCAAAGTAATATCTCTGGAGAGGGCACCAAAGGCACTGAGGTTGATTCACAGTAACTAATAACACAGCACATACTCTACACAAGCAAGAAAAAGCCAATAATAAAAAAATAACTTAAATGGGTAACTTCTGTGCTTTACAATGCTGTTTCCTTGAACTGGATGCTAGAAAAGGAAAGAGATGCTTTTTCACTTGAGAGGAAATTAAAGCCTTGGTCCTGGTTAGGCAGTGCTCTCTCTGATTAGTAGGTGAAAAGGAAGATTTAGATGGGATAGAAAAATATTTATGACATCCATCTTGACTTCTGCTGCTACTTTGGCAAATCTTCTTGTTTACAAACTGCTTCAGTTGTAAGAGTTTTTAAGTATTAGTTATTCAGGGAATAATTGTAAAAAGAGCCATGGGACCTAACAGTAATATTTTCATGTCTAACTATCAACAAGGGAAAAGCGAGAGGCTCATCAAACTGACAAATATGCATCCACTCTGAATCAAATGCTGGAAAAAAAGCTTGGCATAAATGTTATGTAGTCAGCTTGCAAGAGAAATAAACAATGGAATACAGCAAAATTAATCTGTTTATGCATATGGGCAATCTCACAGGTAGAATTGTTTCTGCACATAGAAGATTCTCTATACATAAATAATTACTTACATGCAGTAACTACAACAAAAGCTAGCAATAGTGTTGTAAATGCCACTCTTTTAACAGGAGCAGCCTAGTCAGGATTAATCCAGCTCTACTACCATAACAATGTGTGCTAAATACATACACTTTTGTTCAAATGTAGCCTCAGCTGAGCCCTGAGCCTCATACACATATTGAATACAACTTCCAAGAGCACAACTCACTGCTGTCTTCAATTTCAGTTGTACAAGCACAGGTTAGCCAGCTCTTTTGAACTTCAGGCTTAAATCAGGCACCAAAAAATGCCACCTGAAGCTGCTTTGGAAAGGTTAATCTATAGCATCATGTGGAGTTGAATGGATAACACTTTAGCAGGGCTTGGACTGAAAAATGGAAGTTCCTTTCACATGACCTTCCCGTGTTCACAGCAGCAATACAGCTGACAAGTTTTGTTGTGCTGTGTTTTGGCTCTGTGCAAGTGCCTGACCTTTCCCTGGCCAGGCAGACCTGCTGAGTAGTCAGCCCATGGAGCCCTCTGCATGTCCCAGGCTGGCAAGATTTAATGGATCACATTAAGCTCTGATCTGTGTCTTAAAGAAATTAGAACAGCTTTGGTTGGAAAAGCTCCATTTTCATTTCATTAAAAAACTCAGGAAACTAGGAGCAGAAAGGAAGTAAAAAGAGAAACCATAAAGGGAATTTTGCATTCTGTTGACTTTGCTGAAAACCTGAAGAAAGCCAAATGCTTCATCCAGTCTTAATAATGAGGCTTAGACTGGCTCTGATAGCAGTCTTTGTACCACCTATTGCAAAAGCTCCATTTATCTTCTATGTAAAATGTCCAATGAAGCATAGAAAACATGTAATTTGTAGAGAGAATGGGAGTTATGCAATTTTTGTTGGCATAAACAATGCAATAACTGCTCAGAAATAGCCTTTTGCATTCATGAATGGGGTCTATTATCTGCTCTGTGTCTCTTCTTTGCTCATTCTGAGTTGGGGCATGATAATAAAAGAAAGGCATCCTCTTTGCCTCAGAGCTTTAGTTTTCAAAGAGCAAGCAGATAACAACACGACAGCTCATTCTTGTCTTCCGATTAAGGAGCACCCATGTTTTATGGACACTTACTAAGTTGCCAGCTAATTAAACATCTGAAAATATTTATGTGTATCTAATTGGACCACCTTTAAAAACAGAACTCTTCTGGAGTTATCAAATAGATTAGAGACTGCAAAGCAGTAGATAAGCAGCATTGAGTTATTATTGTTATTATTATTACTATTACTGTCATCACTGCCATTAGTGGGAATAGTTAGGACAAATGCAGAGTAGAATCACAGAATCACAGAATGGAGTGTTTGCAAGGTAACTTTCTGGTAGAGTGTGTGCCCTATATAATCAGTTGTCTGTAAATAAAGAGCTGTTAGTTGTGTCTTTAGTAATTTTCTCAATGTTTTTGTTTGTTGCATTTTTAGGGAAAAGAATTTACACAAAGGAGTATTGACAGGTTTGCTAAGGGCACAACAGATGACATAATATATTTGGATTTCCAGAAAGCCTTTTGTAACATTCCACATGACAAGTTCCTGTTTAATCTCCAAGATAAAGCATGGATTCAGGGCAGGACATGGGCAGAGATACAGAACAGGTTGAAAAATAGCAAAGCAATGGCTATAGATAGCTCCTGTGAAAGGAGCTATGTCAAACCAGAGAAAGTGTTATTTCAGGTCTACAGGGGCTAGTGCTTTAAAGTCTGCTGTGCATGTATGTGCTTCAACTTAGAAAGATAATCTACGAACACAAAGAACAACTTCAGTCTAGTTGTGTTTTCTGAGAACAAAAAAATGAAAGATGATGAATGAAGGCCATACAGACAGATAAACTTAAAAAGGATTTATATTTGATTTGTAAATAAGTTGTCACAGAGGAAACTAAATGTAATATTGACAAATACAAAGTAATATAACTTTAGTGCTGTAGAACTCCCTAAATTCCAGCTAAATCTAATGGGATTAAACTCTAAACCAAACCAACCAATGAAAATTAACCAAACAAATAACAAACAAAACTAAACAAAGCAATCCCAATGCTTTTATTGGTTGGATAAGCAAAGGACTATTTCATATTCCCTCTCTAAGAGCATAGAATTAGTCTTTTTCTTGCAGTAATAAAAATAATAATACTTGGCATTTCTCAACAGCTCTCATCAAATGAGATAACCTGCAGATATTCTCCAAGAAATTGGTCATTACAGGAATTCATATGCCACAAGGGCATCTGTTCCCTATAAGAAAGTGAAATAGTAGGACATGGTATGGGACACAACATCTTCTATGGTGGTAGATGTTTCGGCACTGCATGAACAAGTTCATATCACTTTGGTTACTTTTTCTCTCTCCATTTCCATATGACAACCACATTTGAGGTAAACAGTAGATAGTTTCATTGTACCCCTTCCTTTTTTTTCCCTTCCTTACTAAACAGTCTGTTTTCCTTTCATTTAAAGGGGAAAAGCTGAGTAAAGCAGATTTCTAAAAGAAGATATTGCTGTTAATAACACCATGTTATCCTTTGTCCAGCTTCAAAACTTAATATTGTCTAAGCAAAAAAACCAGATGAATATATTCCCAATTATATTTTTAAGACTTTTTTTAGAAAAACAAAACCAAAACCAAACCTTATCACATTTCACAAATTTACTCCTTTGAAAACAAATTTCACATTTATTGTATTCAGTTATGACAAATGCTACTGACAGATGAGAGAGGAAGTATTCGTGATGTCTAAGATTACATCTCTTAATTCACTGTCTAAAACTAATTTAGTTAATAGACCAACGTGGACTTTTAGGTGTTGTGAATTGCACTGTGAAAGAACCTGCATTTGTGATTTAATGGTCTGCAATAGATGTGTCAAGTTAAACACTATAAATATGCAGCACAGGGTGTCTGACAACTGAAAATTCAATATTTTTATATGATCTGTGTTTTCTACAGGATTTCTAGTGATTGTCAAGTGCTACAGTATTCCTGAGGTTTCAGAAACAAAAATTACAAGCCCATTCACAATACTGTTTGTATAAATTTTGAGCTTTTTTCAATTTTTTATTTCCTGATGGGAATAGTTTTGCTGGCTTAAGAAGACTGACAACAAAGTGTGTTAGAAACAGGAATATAGAGATATACTCTCCAAATCTGGTTTGGAGTCACATACTTACTTTGATAGGGTCTACAGTTAAATGGTATTAACTAGTGGTCACATGTTTATGGTGTTTAGTTTTTATAATATGCCTCCTCCTGTCATACTTAACTTTTAAATAAAGGTATTTGTGCTTTGCAGTGGTGACTGGCCCCTGAGAAACAGTTGTCTGCAGAGCTACACACACCAGTCTAAACTCAGGACTGCAAAGGAGTTTACAGTAAGCATAAGGACTGCAGTCTTGCTAGGTCTACAGACTAAAAACCTGATTTGCAGCAAAAGTAATACTATGACCTAGACCCCTCCCCAGAAGGTAGCACGTGATGGTGTGGAACCTAAAGAGAATGGTACTGAGGAATCAAAAAAAAGGGTCAGCATGTTATTAGTTTGTGACAATCTAATTGTCATGGATGGCTCATTCCCAAGAGAGAGAAGTGGTCTGCAGAGAAATGATGGCAACCTTGTCCTTAGGCCTTTTAACCTCTGCAGACCTAAACAAGCTTTGTTCCTCTCACCTAACATTACATCAGGCGGAACCATCAACAAGTTGAGAATTGAAAGATTTGGAAAATTTTATGAAATATGTTTTGTTTCATTTTATGCTTTGTTTTCTTTTGTTTTGTTTTGCTTTGCTTTGCTTTGTTTTGTTTTGCTTTGCTTTGCTTTGTTTTCTAAGCTTCCCTCCCCACTCTAAGGGAAGATTTAGGGAATAGAAACAGCAGAAACCTCTGAAGTTTGAGGCTATCTCTTCATCACTACCTTGGTATTTTACTCTTCATTCAACCCAGAGAGGAAAGCATCTAACCAAAAAGAACACACAGAGAAACAGAAGAAATACTGTCCACACTGTTATATCTACATCAGCAATTGCTCTGACTCAGTTGAAGCTGTCTAGTGTAAGCATTCGATGTTGAGCTCCTAGCAACCGTACTGCATGCGTTTCAGGAAATCTTCTTCATACTGGCTCTAGTTTGATCTTATGGACTGAAGAACACATTAGGTGAACATATCTCTTGCTTTAAGCACTCATGTTCTACAAGAGTGCTCAAAAATGTGAACCAGACTTCATCCCGAGCATGACGTCAGTTGTCCACTTAAATTAATCCATAATTCAAATTAAAATGTTAATGTTAATGTGTGATTCTAAAATAATACCACTCATCACAGGACTTCAGAGCAGTGAAAAATGATATGTCTCTTCAGGTTCAAAATTATCCCATCTCATTACAACCTTTAAAATGATAAGTTCCTTTTTTTTTTTTTTTTTCATTCTGTCTTTCTCATAGATGAGGTAAAAGATAAAAAAAAAACAAAAACAAACAAACCTCAAAACCAGAATTCAGACATAGATTTTCACAGATTTTTATCTGTACTTTGCTTTTTCTTTTTGTTTGTTTGTTTGTTTAATTTCTCATCTCCTTTTAGGGCAAGATATTATAATTTGTTTTCACAATTTTTCTGTTTCTTGTTTCAGCTCTTCTGAGTGGGCAGAGAACTATTTCCTATGAAGATCACTTGTCATTATATCGTGGCACATTAGTATTATGACTCTGT
Source organism: Nesoenas mayeri (assembly GCF_963082525.1). Classification (NCBI taxonomy): domain Eukaryota; kingdom Metazoa; phylum Chordata; class Aves; order Columbiformes; family Columbidae; genus Nesoenas; species Nesoenas mayeri. The sequence continues at coordinate 179,081,000 of NC_137541.1, read as the reverse complement.
GCTGGTTAAGCTCCTTTCCCCAGGCTAGTATGTCATTTATATACAGAGGAGACATCAGTCTAAGATTCAGTTGCCCAAACACAGACATCTATTTTAGCTGTTTGGTTGCCAGCTGCTGCCTCTGAATGATGTTGGCCTCCCACATTTGGAAGGTTCCTTATCATCTTCAGCCATACTGATGTCTTGTGTACTCTAGGGCACTTATTTTGGCATAAGATTACAGATAGTGATGCCCATGTAGGTAGCTAAAAGCTGTCTCAGAGCTAAACAAAAGTATTGCAGAAATGGCAATCTCTTTAATATGTATCCACAGATTTTTCAGTCTTGCACAAGTTTTTTGGCATGTTATTGTCTGACAATCTGTTAATAGCTCGACCTAGAAACAGGTGTTGGGAGTGGTAGGGGTAGTGAGAGAATCTCAGAAGTACAAGGGACATTTTGTCATGTATTGAATGCCAAGACACACATTACTGTCTTCATATTTTGGAAATTAGTCAGAGATATTTTGTTGTGATCTTTTATGGACAGATATTAAAAGGAGAGAAAGAGAGAAAGGAAGAAAGAGAAAGAGAGAGAGAAAGAGAAAATGAAAGTGAAAGTGAAAGTGAAAATGAAAGAAAAAGATAAGAGAAAGAGAAAGAGAAAGAGAAAGAGAAAAGAGAGAAGAGAGAAGAGAGAAGAGAGAAAGAGGAGAGAAAGAAGGAAAGAAGGAAAAAAAGAAAATAAGGAAAAAAATATCTTTTTTTTTTTCTTTTTCCTGCAGATACAGGTTTAACTGCAGATTTCTCCAAAGGCAGTAAAGAGACAGAAAGAAGGAAATTAAATTGTAATTGATTCTTTACATATCACTTTAATATACTTTCGGTTTTCAAAAAGCATCAAAGGTAGAGACAAAACTCTTGAAATATTTACAAGCTAGTTTCATTGCCTCTAATGAAACAGTTTAATTTCTGCCTTTCTTTTTTTTTTCCAGAAAACTTTTGAACTTTTCATTATTTTCTTCATTGAGGAAAGAAAATCCAAACCAAACAAAACATCAGCACAGAGTATATCTGTTAAGTCACTAATGTTTTTTATGGACTACCTCACCCACCAAAATGCCTGGTCTGATACAGGTGATAACACTGTGTCCTGGTTTTGTTAAAAACAAGTTTCTCTTTCAGTGAATTTTGCCTGTCAGCTACAGCCTTCATATTAACTGCATTTTCCTGGAGAACCAGACACATGTTTTGGTAAACCTAGCAATGGAATGCAAACTTATTGATAAGCATGGATGGACATCTCGCAAGAGGGGCGACGAGAAACAAGTGACCAAGAAACTGACCAACTGTGTATAACATCCCATTCACGTGAATACTTCATATAAAAGTGGGAGATCACGAGGATCTCGTCCTTTTTCCTATGGCCAACATTAGGAGAGGATCTTGCTAGTCGTCCCTGCGAACTGAGGCCTAGTGAGAGACTGAATCCAGCTCTGGTTGGCTGCAGAGTCTAATCCAGGACTTTGGGTGCCGGCTCTGCAGTTGCTGAGACTTTCAAGATTGGTTTTGTATATTTTGTATTATTTTCTCTATTCTTATTAGTAGCATTAGTAAAACATCTTTAATTTTTTCCAACTCTCTTCTCTCTGTCCTTCTTTCCCTCCCGATTGCCTGTCCTTAGTGGAAGGGGGGAGAGGGAGGGGCAAAAAGGGGGAAGTGGGAGGAGGAAGAGGAGGTTAACAATACATCTGTCAGGATTTTATTGTCACCCCCCAATCTAAACCCGTGACACACTGCTAGCAACAATTACCACCATATTGGCATAGAGAATTGTTTTGTTTTTTTCTCATAATCCAGTGGGGAATCCTTTATATGTCTGGCACATTTTGGTATGTACTGGAAGAAACCAGAACAAGTTCTAGACCAGTTGCCACACAGATCATGATTTGAATACATCACGGGTAAAATAGACTCAACTTGATGAATTTAATATATTGTCAACTGATAAATGTTTAAACAAACACTTAAGTAAAACACCTTTCCTTATGCCTTTCCTCCCCTCAGCTTCACTTCTGACATCTCACATCCCCCCTTGGCTACTCTCCACTCTCCACACAGGCTATGTTCAGTCCCTTTGGTGAGGTGATAGACATTGCAGGAGTTTAGGATCAGGGTGTAGAAGTTTCTTTTATGCTTCATCCTCATTCCTTTTTCTTTTCTTCTGCTGCTACTTCCTTTTACTTGTTTTCTCTGTACTGGTGTGGGTCCTCCATCAGCTGCAGGCAGTCCTTCTGGGGAAGTACCTGCTCTGGTGTGGGTTATCCATGGACCACAGACCATGGACCACAGACTTTTTAGGGAGGGGTGTTAACTGCTCTGCCATGGAGTGGTGCCTCCTATTGCTTTGGTTGCTTTGGCCTTTTGATCTTCTTTTATTTTTTTTTTTTTTTTTTTTTTTTTTTTCCCCTCAACAGTTTCATAGAATCACTTTGGTTGGAAACTATTAACCTGGTACTGTCAAGTTCACCTCTAAACCATGTCACTAAGAACCTCATCTCTGCATCTTTTAAACACCTCCAGGGATGGTGATTCAATCACTTCTTTAGGCAGCCTGTTCCACTGCTTGAAAACCCTTTTGGTGAATAACACTTTGTCCTTTCTTAACCATGTTTTCTGATACCAGCTTTGCTGATGGGCTCATCTGTGGCCATTGGTGGGTCTGTTGTGAAACTCACTGGAATCACCTGTAATCGGCTGTGTGTCTAGTATTGGGCAGCTGCCTGGTGTTTTCTGAGAGAGGCTACTCCTGCAGCCACCCCTACTACTAAGACCTTGCCATTTATAACAAATACAGGACACAACTAGCATACAGTGACTTTTGAGAGCAAAATTCCCTCACTAAACTAGAACATATTTCATTAGAAACCTGAAATACTGATGAAATACCGATGGAAGAATCTAATGAATTTATGTAGAATGAAGACAATATTAAATAGAGGATGTATTAAACGGAGTCACCACCAGTACAGGACTTAGAAAAGGGATAGGAAATATAAGGTTAAAGCTAATGTTTCCAACACCTTTAAAGAATATGTGGTCTGGAGTTCAGCCAGTGTCAATGTGGTTTGTTATAGCAGCACAGGTGAACTGGCTGTTGTACAGGGAGATTGACAATGGAGGGATGAAAACAGTTAACCCCTCTGGTCACAAGATCATGAACTACTGCTGTTACAAAGTTGCCAACAAAGATGAGTGCTTGGATCAACTTTTAAAACAATTTATTTTTTCTCCTGAAGGCACAGACAACTTTGTTGATGCTTCCCTGCAATTACAATTTTTTTTTAATTATTTTTTCACCTCTTTGTAATCCACCCTCAACTATTCTCAAAGCATTGGCTTGCTTTTTCCAAAGATAATGAAGAAAAATTTCTCAACTTCCACTGCATCAAGACATGCAATTTAATTTCTTTCAGCTAGCACGCATCTTTTTGTCTTTAAATTTACATGTACCCATTTTTCAGGCATGCTATGAATCCCAAATTCATGTCTATCTCAGTGATAATACATTCTGTACTGTATACTGTACTGGTTTATTATTTTTTCAAAAAAAGAGGAGCACAGAAATCCATCCAAGCAATTTGGTTGGTTGGTCTATCCATTCTGCTTTGCACTTTGATCTAGACTTTATTTAGTTCCCATGTATATTTCTTAGATGTTATGTACACAAAAGAACAGAACTTGTGTTGCTCAGATGCTAGCTAGTCTTTAGATAAAATAATAGTCACCCAAAGAAAACTCTGTTCTGTAGCTGAACTTGTGTGAATATCCTCTCTTTCCCTTAGAATGTGTCAGGTAAAACTAACCATCAAAGAGTGCATTACTTCTTGCTACAAACAATCTAAAATTGGAAATCTAAGCAAGAAAAGTCCAGGGTTAAATGATAAACCTTATTGAATAGAGAAGCAGCATTTAAAACTTGTTCCTCTCCATGTTCCCTGGAAAAACATATACCCATTTGAAAAGTGGTTTAGAAGCTGCAACATTTACTTTGTGGCACAGAGAGTCATCTATATTTCTAGATTCAGCTCCAACAAATTAGCACCCTAATTTCATTCTTGGCTGAATGGGCATGATTAATCTGACTGAAAGTGGGATTGGAGTACAGCTTTTTGACTCTCAAAGTTTATATTGTAGTTGTCTATACACCAGAAACTTAGGATCAGTAAATTTTTAGTTAATGGAGCAGGCTAATAGTAGTAGTTAAAACTACTTAATAGATGCTTTTGAGTTGAAATTAATTGCATCCTAAATAAGACAACCCCAAATCAATCAGATGACTAAAGGCTTAAAAAAATAACCTTCTCTTTGTGATAAAGGGGGTCTGCAATGATATTTTCAGCATAGATTTCTAGATGTAGGTGGGATGAATTGCACATGATATGCATCTGAACAAATTAGATGTTGGTAAATATTAACTCACAGATTAACATCTTCAGTCAGAAAACAACAACAAAAAATCTTTCAGGATCACAATTTGTTTGACTGAATCCAGTAAAAAGAAAACCTTTCATTTTCTCTCTATGCTTTGTTTGTATGATCCTTTCTGCACCCTAAGAACTTGGGTCCTGAATTTTGGGTTGTAAAAACACCCTAGTTTTGAATCCTTTGAATCCTATCAGGATATAATCATTAATATAGTGATCTCACTGATCAGTCTTTACATTTGTCAAAGTTCTAGTCAGTCTAAAAAAAGCCACCAGACCCAAAACAATGACAAACAAACAAAAAGCCTAGAGATTAGCAAAAGAAGAAAAAATATTGATTTAATCAATAAAATACAATCTACTTCTTAAAACTTCAAACAAACAAACAAACAAGCAAACAATTGTTTTCTATTTCTTGGTGTGGTAAGACCTCTTACCTTGATGAATGTCTGTTACTGCATCTAAAATTACAGTAAATAGCACATCATAAATGAGTGAAAAACACTACATTATCAGTGTGTGCTATACATAGGAAAAGATTTTTCCTTCTATACATCATTCATAAATAGATATTGTAACTCAACAAAGCCAGTAACTTTTTAAAATTTCATGAGAGAAGAAATCATTGCACATATATGTATGCTTTGACATATCTAGGAAAGAAACTGATGCCTGAAACTGTTAAAGGCTTTAGGAACTGAAGCTTTTTATTTCCCTTCAGACAACAAAACTATTTATTAAATTTTTAACAGTACATAAGGAAAAAAAAAAAAAAAAAAAGGAAAGTATATATTTGTTAGAATAAAAGAAGCACATTTAAACCAAAACTAGAAAACATTTTTCCGTAACTTGATCCTCCTCATCCAAGGGTATATCTTTTGTACTACACTTTCCCAGCAGTTTTGTGGGCATGGTATTATGAAAGGCAGGTCTTAATAGTAGAGACGAGGGCAAAAAAGGCACTGGCTACTTTGGCTTTTTCTGTGTATTTTGTCACCAGGCTGTATTAAGCAGCAGGCCCACATTTTCCCTTATCTTTCTTTTGCAGTTGATGTACCTGTAGAAGCATTTCTTGTTGCCCTTGATGTCCTTTACCAGCTTCCAGGTGGGCTTTAGCTTTTCTAATCTCTTTCTTACATTGCTCAGATAGTGTCTGTATATTCTTTTTAGGTCAATTGATTTTCCTTCCACCTCTTGTGGGCTTCTTTTTTATGGATGGGTTTATTAAGGATCTCATTGTTCATCCATGCAGGTCTCCTGTTGTCTTTGTTTGATTTTGTGCTCATCAGGACTGACCATTCTTGAGCTTGGAGAAGATGAGTGTTGAAAATCAGCCATCTCTTCTGAACAACTCTTCTCTCCAAAATGGTTGCTCATGGAACTCTTCTGAGAAGGTCTCTGAGAAGAATGAAGTCTGCTCTCCTGAGGTAGAAAGTTGTGATCCTGCTTTCTGCCTGGTTTCTTCTATCCAGGATCTTGAACTTCACCATCTCATGATCACTGCAGCCAAAACTGTCCCTGGACTTTTCACCCCAGACAAGATCTTTCCTGTTTGTAACTTTGAGGTCCAGCACAGAATCTTCCCTTGCTGACATCTTGACTACCTGGGTCAGGAATTTGTCATGAATGTACACCAGAACTCCCCTGGATTTCTTGTGCTCTGCTGTGGTGATCCTCCAATGGATGCTGATGTGACTGAAGTACCCCATAATGGCAAGGGCCTGTGAATGTTGCCTTCTATCCTTTGTCTGAAGAACAGTCAGTTTATCTTCTTCTTCCTGAATCAGATGGTCTGTAACAGACACTCACTAAAACATGTCTCACAGTGCTCATCCTTGCACAGAGTCTGTATCCATCTTTTGCAGCCTTCCAGTTGTGTGAGCTGCCTTACCACATCTCTATGATCCCAATGAGATGGATGCCCTGGAACTGCAAGATGAACTCTAATTTCTCCTTTTTCTTCCCTGTGCTACATGCATTAGTGTGCAGACGCTTCAGAGAGGTGCCCAGGTGTTCTTATTTCCCACAAACAGATAGCAGAGCTTCCCCCATACTGCTCTTCCTATAAGGGAATCCCCAGGATGATTACCCACAAGGTACTTCCTATGATTACCCACATGGTACTTCCTTACACTTGGGATAGACACCCTGTTGCTCTGTTCTATAGTTTTTGAGGTCTTTCTTTTCCACAACCCCTGCAGCGTCCGATACTCACTACACCTTTTTATACACTCGTTATTGAAAATACAAGCTAATGTATAGCAAAAGGGCAGCAAACAATATGTGTTTAATGTTCTACTTTTCTCTTCTTTCAGTAAACAGGAACAAAAATCACTTGTAATTTAAATGACAAGAACAATGTTGCCTAAGAGTTAAAAAAAAAAAAAAAAATTATGAAAAGAACATAGAAATGACTCGTTGTAATGTAGTTTTTAAATGGGTATAAAATATAATCACATTAGAAAATTTTTATAATATATGATGACTTGTTCCTTCCATCAAAAAAAGTCATTCTAAAGCTTCATCAGAATTTGCTTCTACTTATTTTTCTTAGCTATCACATAGAAGCATATAGATCTTAGTTACACTGGAAGTCACATCTTGTTATAGGAAATTTAAGAGTTAACTCAGAAAATAACAAGGAATATTACCTTACATGTACAACTGATAATGAATACATTTTGCTTAGAATTTACGCGTAGATAAAAATAAAATTTCTTTTTCCATCAGTTAGTATCACAGGATTTTAGATGACTATTTGTTATAAATCCTCATATAAATATTTAACCAGAATGAGCTATGCAGATATTTTAGACATTTTTTTTTCTGGAACCTGGTCATGAAAACTGCATAACCTGAAAGTTTTACTCTCAAGACTATTGCAGAGTTACAAAAACCACAAACATACACATGTATTATGATTTGATAATAGCTATTCACTGCTTGTAAGACATCCAGTGAACGAAACTATCTCAAACTGGCAATGAAAAATGATATAAGTATAAAACTGATGATATGTGAAGCTTAATGTATATAATAAAAAGCTCACTGAAAGGACTGCATTTGAAAAGGAAATATTCTTAAGTTAAAATCCTTCTTGTGCCCAATCTACTTTATAATGATTGAAGGAAGGTAACAGTGTCAGAAGTTAAACTATACCTAATATGAACAGATACGTATTTTTCTACGCTTTATATGTGATGTGTTTACTGTCTTATATGTTATGGGTTGTATTCCATTAAAATTAAGCTGTTATTTCTAGAGTCCCAGTTATGCTTCTGAGGGTACTTATTCTCAGTATTTACAGTTTTACCACTTATTGTGCCTACTAAGTTAATTCTGGCAATAGATTGCTAATGTATTACAGTTAATACACTAGGCAAAGTGGCTTAAATGGAAGTCATCCCATTAATGTAAATATTATTATAGTGTTTTATGTTAGATATCAGGAATTATGTGATCAACACCCAAATTGCTAGTCTTTTCATGTATTTTCTCTGGGCAGATATCCTGCCATTAAAGTTGCATGGGAGTATGGAGTTTCTTTATGAATTATAACACTTTATAGAATTATATATGTCTTCCCTTATCCCTGTTGTCCAATATATGGATGTTTTTAATTACTGACTGCACAAAGAGTGAGAATTTGCCATTAACACATTTGTAAGAAATATTAAAATACTAAGGAAAAAATTAAAGGAATATATATTAAAACAAACAAGCAAACAAACAACAAATATGAAAGGAGGTAATTAAGGTATATGAAAGACATTTGTGTAAAAAATAAGATCTCTACTTTTGGTCTCAACTCAAGTGTTTTCTTGTTTTCCATACAAATGAAAGGCAGTTTTTAGACTTGGAAACTTGCCACTTCATATTAAAAAAAAAAAAAAAAAAAAAAAAAAAAAAGCTACTTTGCTGTGAAATAGAAAAAATCACAATAAATCAAATTCACAAGTACTTGCTAAGCAAAAACCAGTAATTTTTCACAAAAAAAGAGATGAATTGATTTCATGGTATCAAAACAAGCTATCTACACGTCCATACTTCCACAACGAAATAAACTAAAATTACATTACCACTGCTACAAGCTTGTAGTTTATATTTTTCTTGCATGTTCCCTGTGTGAAGTTACAAGAGGGCAGTTGTTGAAAGAGGACTTATGTATATAATAAGTGGTCACAGAGGCAGGAATGACAAGTAGCTAATTTACTTTTCATCTAGTTACTCGTAGGGGTTCTACTTTTACAGACTTTTCAGCATTATTTAGTTTACGAACCAAAATTGACTTTGACGGATGAAGCAACCTTTATAATGCATTATAGCTCTATATTTTACTAATATTAGTACTTTTTCTATGAATTACCTGTACACTAGCTGTGATTTCCAAAGTTAGGTATGACTGTATACTACTGAATTCAGTGAGAAATGTGCTGTTGACTTCTGTGAAAACAAATTGTAACAGGACACTGAAGTTCCCTTAGTGTTGCTGAAACATTTTCTCCCACCACCTCTTTTCTAGTATCTTCTCTGGCTTAAATGTAAATATGTAAAGTGTCATGCAGAGAGAACCATATTGGTGCAAAATAATTGAGGAACAGGTATATGAGCCTGGAAGTGTACCATACCTCATATCTGTAGCACTTCTGGCACTTCTGCTACATCGCTGTGCTGCAATACATCAGGTAGACATGTTCTCTGAGAGCTAATCCTCTCTACCTACCAAACCCTTTCCTAGCATTCTCAATCTTACCAAGTAGTCATGTTTTGTTTTATTAGTCCCCAAAAGTATTATCACACTGTTCTGTTAATTCTCAGCAATCATGGCTGCTACTCAACTCCAACATTGTTGTGTTAACTACTTATATAATTTTCATCTGTGTCTTACACACTTTTCCATATAATGAATTGAATGGATGAACAAGACTACAAGTACTAATTTTTTCTTAGCAACATTTCCTGTAATATCTAGTTTGGAAACTCTACTCTTTCTTAAGCAAATAAAGAAAAAAAAAATACACAATTGGTTTATCAATTTTTTATTTGCTTAGTTTTCTGTACCCAGGACAATTGATTATGTAAACCAGTATGAAATAAGACTGATGCTTACCAGAGATATTGGCGTATTAACACAGAAACACAGCAACTGAAACTCAGAAGAAAAACATGGCTGCAACAGTAAGTTCTCTGAATGATTTTATTCTGTCTTCTGAAGACTGTTGTGCTCTGGAATAATAAAAATCTAAGCTGTACATAAAGGATCTCCTAAAAGGTCCCTGGTTTAGAATCCTATAAAATATGTTTATATGCCAACATGTTCAGATCATGATAAACTTTCTCTACACATACTGGAGACAAGTAGGTACTGCCATTGATTTAGTAGGGAACTGTGGTTATCTCCTTCTAATCTAAACTTTTATTTAAGTTGCCTGAAGTTATTTAGCTTTCCAAAGTTAGGTATGATGAAACAAAATTTAACTGCTTTCATTTAATATGGAAAACAAACAAAGTTCTCATGCAGTTCACTGAAAGGAAATGGCAAGTCCTGCACCTAGGAATGATTGACTCTATGTGTACATGTTGGTGGAAAAGAGATGAAGCAAGGCTCTTTTCATTGATGTCCAGTGACAGAACTAGGGGCAATGGGCACAAACTGAAATACAGGAGGTTCCTCCTGAACATCCAAAACCACTTTTTCACTGTGACAGTGAATTATCACTGGCACAGGTTGACCAGGGAGGCTGGAGAGTTTCTTTAGAGATACTCAGAAACTGTCTGGACATGGTCCTGGGCACCTGCTGTATGGGGCCCTGCTTGAGCAGGGGGGCTGAACCAGGTGACCTCCAGAGATCCCCTCCAACCTTGATGATTCTGTGATTCTGTTGATATTAAAATATCAGTTAGCTCTTCACAATTCTTATTAAGCTGGCTATCTAGCCTTTCAGACACCTAAAGCTCCTGCCTGTTTGCATTTTTACAACACCTTGAGACTCAATAGTGTCCTACTTAGAGCCTTAAGACCAGCAGGATTTTAAATCCAAATTCTCTGATTGCAATGGGCTGGAGCCAATGAAAGTGAGATAACCTATATGTATGGCATAGCTCAGTGTTTATGACTTTCACCTGCGAGACAGCAGAACTACTTTCATATCTATTATTTTTTTTATGGTGTTTAAGCCCCACCTTACGTCCCCTAATTTCCTGAAATGGTATTTGGAAGCACTGTTTGTGCACTTATGAAGCCAATTGGGAAACCACTGTCACAAAAGTGCTCCAACATTCAATGTCTTCAGCGGATCTGGACAATTATTTTTTTTAAAAAAAAACGAAGTGACCAAATTTTAGACTTTCTTACTACATTATAACGTCATATTATTTTGAGCTTTTTGCCTCCACACTCTCAGGATGGTGCTGTCATATTATACATTTATCTGCCAAACATTGCATCATCATTCTTCAAAGTCCTGAACCACAAAACCGTTTTATCTGTATAATAATTATTTTCATTATAGCAAAAGAGGGACAGGGATGAAATAATTCATAAAAAGGTATGCTTTGCTGCTCAATATTTTCCTCATGTCTCTTTGACCAGGTTCCTACCTTTAATATTGCAGTTATTGTCCATGAAACAAAATAATTGACACAACAAAATTAAGTGCAGGATTAGGCACTCAGTTTCAGATAATAAGCATAGGTACCAAACAACTGGCATTTTTTCAGTTATTTTAAGTCTTCAGAGAGGATGGGTAATTTGGTACCAATCTGACTTTAATAATAGTACTCCCCACGGTATACTTAAATAATGTTAAAGGCACAGCACAATCTGACAAAAGCAAGGCAATTCAAAGTTATGATGGATACTGCCTTTCACTTAGCCTATTGTGTACAGTTACAGGTATTGCAGAACAAACCATTCAGTGATCTGAGAGCCTCCCTGTAACGGTTAAGTATAATGGAACAAGTCAAGCCTGGCGTATTATCCTTCACACTGATTTTCCCCTTGCTTTTGTCAGTTTCTGTCAAAATTTGGCTTTTAGCCCATTAATTTCCTCCATTTATGAATTGCTCCCCATGGAAGTAGCAGCCTGCCATGGGGATATGCAATCTGAGACTTCCTAAAATATGTATTGTGTAATTACATATCAAGGTATCACTACAGCAGCAATTATTATTTTATATTTCAATTACTATTATATGCTGCACCATTTTCTACCATGACTTGCTCTCCTGGATAATCACATTGCAAAGAAATCAGAAATGAGATTTTCCATATGTTTGAAGTTACCCAGTTAGTAATCATACAGTATTACTTGTCATAATCAATAATATTTACCAGAACATAAGCTAATTTTCTGAAATAAATGTCCAGTTACATTGATGAGATTGGCTGTTGGCACTGACTGGCAGACAGAAGTCAGACTTTCTGGCAGAACTGAAATGTAATAGTTATTGAAAAATGTGAGCAATAAAAAGCTACAGTTCTTTAAAATTTAATAAATACAAAGAAATCTATGTCTAAAACTGTGCTATGTTGTTTAGGTACCAAGGGACCCTGAATGGAAACAAAATGGAAAAAGTATATTGCTTACTTAGGAGAGGGGAAAAAAAAAAAAAAAAAAAAAGCACCAAAAACCCAACAATTTTTTCCCCTGAAATATAAACACTTTTTTTTTTTTTATCCATTTGCTATGCCACCAGTTGCACTTACTGCCTATTGCATGTGCAGTGTACATGAATATTAAGAATGAACAGGTAAGAAAATATATTAAGTCTTGTCAGTTAGTTAAGGTAGAAGGCAACCATCTGACAGATTTGCAGAGACAGGCAGATCTTCTCAGGAGGATCAACGAGTTTAAGTGAAGCTGGGATGACACATGGTTGCTGTTGGCCCCAGCGGGAGTGACAGAAGAGGAGGAGGAGTGCTTGCTGTGCGCACAGCAGGTAGAGCTCGGGGTAACGTGCCCGTTGTTTTTCTACAGGAGATGTTGATAGCCAGACTAAAGGGAAGAAAGAAACCACTGCCCAAAATATTTTTGTATCCTAATTTCATCCAAACAGCTGTGTAGCACCATGGAAAATGTAAAATAAAAATCAGTAGGGGAAACACTAAAAGCTATTTGCTTGCAATGATCTAAAAGCAAAGATCCTTTGCCAGACTTCATAATTAACAGACATTTTTCTCTGTGTATGGCCCTTGAATCTCTTCTATGCCTGGCTACGTGCCCTAATTTAGACCAAATCTGTTTAGTTTGTACAGGAAAATTGAAATTATTTTTTATTGGGTCCTTTTATAGCCTACCATACCCAATTCTTCTGTTTCTTTTCTCGATTTATATAAAATAGAAGCACTTTCACAATGTTGACACCTGTCTGTAGTCCTTGCTTTACAATAAAAAGTCCATCAGCTAACACATCTCAACAAAAAAACCCACACCCTTAAACAACTTTGGCAGAATGCTATAGCATTTTTTTCTAATCATTGCTTAGCATCTCCAACAAAGCTTGAGAGATTTTCTCAACCATCTTTTACTGATGGGAAACAGTATGGCTGTCCAGGAAAAGACTTTAAAAACCAGTTTATCTCATTTAAATGTCCCTGCCTCAGTTACTGCTGTTCCAGTTGTGATAATTTCTGTACTATGTGGATGAAGATTTGCAACTTAATTCTCAGACATGCTGATATCTATTCGTATTCCATGTTGCTAGTCACAATAACTCAGGTATAGTTCAATCTTTTTTCTAAGGCTTCTGAGCTAGAACAGTTAAATGCTATTGCTAATGGAGAGGAACAGCAATTTCAGGAGATAGTTCAAGTTTTAGATGCACTGAATTGTGTTACAGGGAAAAAAAACGTTCCGTTTAAATAGTTTAAACTAAATTAAGATCAAAGCAGTTTAGTGATTTATTAATGACACGTAATTAACCAGCAATCTGTGAGGTACAAATTCAGGATCAATATCAGTAATACAACAGTTAAACAACAATGCTAGACACTTACAAAATGTTAATGAGTCTACAAGTTTCTAAACACACTTCCACAAGTAAACCTTAAAAAAATTCAGTATTCCGCTATAGTTCCTTTGCTCCCCATCTGGAGGTCACTGACACCACTACCCAGCAATGTCAGTTCCCCACTTTTTCACACCCTGTGGGAGAGGTAACTCCCCAGTTCTGTGTGAGGAAGCCTCCACAAGATCCCTTGCATCCAACAGCGAGGTGGGCCTGGGTGCTTGCCCTATGGTGATATCCCAGTGCTGGGTTCCGGCTCTTCCCAGTGCCCCATCATGAGGCTGTGCTGCCCCATTTGGGCTGGGGTCAGGTCCTTAACATGACTGTTTTTAGTGCAAACACCCTCCAGCCAGTTTTGTCTATGTTCAATCTCCATACACATTGTGTTCACTTACATTCTATTCATATGTCACCTGTCAAGAGTGAGTGTGCAGGCACCCTCACAAAATGCCTGTTGAAGGGTCCCATCTCTCCTGCTATTAGCATTTGAGGAAGTGCACAGCAACTGGACTTTGTCTGGTTTAGATGTCTCAGTTGTATTTACAATGAATGTTGTCCATTGTGCCTAATCATAGACCAGGGCTGTCATTCTCAGTAAGTTCAACTGGAAAGGTGCCTACTTATTTCAGGATCAAAATTGATTCAGAAGAATAAACTAATATTTTGACTCCAGAAAGCCTGATTTACATAGATGCTGGTCCACTATAATTCTAATGTTGCCATTTTATAAAAAACTAATTCGAAACTGTTATGCAGTGTTTTCTTCGTAGCTGAAGAACCAAGGTTTTTATCCTGGCTGTGTCCCTAATTCAACGCTTCTAACTTTTGACTTTATTGGCAAAGTCTGGTGAAAATTGAACTTCTCCTCTAGAGGAAAACACAGTGTTGCTGAACTGACATCACTGTCAGTCAAAGCAGTGCAAAGAGAATGAGTGCTATGAAGTAATGTACAACCTTTTCTGTTATAATTGTTCATATCAATATTGTGCAGGAATTATTTTATCAGGAATATTCAGAAAACTTACTCTTTATCTGCAGAATTCCACAAAAAAGTTTCTTATATGAACAATAATATTAAAGCTGAGTTATGTATCACTTAGCAATACCTTCACATTTCCCAATCCAAACCTCAGTTTTCAAATCGTCTTTAATTTAGCAGGTGAATATCAAATCCCCATCCAGGACACATCAAAAGATCTTTAATCCAGCCAGAGTCATTAATAACTTCTAGAACAGGCTAAGGCTCCTCTTGGAATGTAAACATCTAATTCGGCACCTAATCTCAAAACGGAAAAAAAAAAAAAAAAAAACTATTGCCTTCAGATTCTTGTTTTAATGTTTTTCTCAACAGTTATGCTGCTTGAACTGTATGACAATAGAACATTTTGATTAAAATAAAGGGTAAGAAATATTATTTCAAAAAAATGTTAAGAAAACTGAGCATACATTCATACAACTTTTTTTTTTTTCTTTTCAATAAGATGTTCATTTAGAATTGATATTCAGCAGAGCACCTGTTTTAAACTATATGATTAATTGAAATTTAACCTCTTCTTTTAAGCTAAAGTCTTCCTTTAGTATAGAAAAATAAGAATAGGTTTAGGCATAAGTGTCAGTATTTGTTAAGTCAGGATCATATATATTAGCTCTTTAAATGTATTCTGCTAAACTATTTTTATGATTAGGTCAGTGGGATAAAATTATAACTTAGTAGTGATTTTTATTGCTGGAAATGATTGCTCTTGAACATTCTGAAAAGCCAATTTTGAAGTTCTTGTTATGCAAAAGCAGCCAGTGTGAAGTTTAAAATCAAGATTGCACAGGACTAATGATGCTTTACCATTAAAGTTGTCTGTTTATAATATATTGGAGACAACATCAGTTTCTTCAGAATTCAGGTGTCCCTCTCAAGAAAAACAATAATATTAAATAACTCACTTCAACAATTTTACCTCTTCTTAACATCGGTTGTTTCAGTAACACTAGTCAATGTCATCCTGTCTATACCATGTCTTACTTTTCCTTGCCCCAAACCAGTGTTTGCAATGCAAATGGATTCCTGTACAAAATTAACCGCTGTTCATGCACTGTTACTTAATGTTCTAAAAGACATTTTGTCATTTCTTATATTGTCACTTAAAAGTTCAGCCATGTGAATACATCCTATCATATCCTTTCTAGTGTCAGTGATTCTTAAAAACAAGTATGATATTATTTACACTAAGAAAGACATTTCTGCTGTAGTTGGTTATCTAAAGAAGAGCAAACTCTCTGATACTTATTTCACAATTAATATTTTACTTCATGTAAAATAAAAAAGATAACATCAATGGCCACAATGCACAGAAAGTCCAATAGAGACTCCTATAGTTGTAATACTGACCCGCTACTATTCCCCAATGAATGTTAATAACTCTTTTTAGTTCAGAAAAATGAAATCTGGAGAAAGACTTAAGAAAAGAGTGTGGTAACTTCTATTGAAACAGAAATAAAAATTTTATGAATGTTATATATATATAAGCAGTATTTTTGTAATAATTGTTTTGGAAGCTCCCATTTTTGATCTGATAGAAAAAAGCCCATTGATTAATGATTTCATAACTAATTAAATGGTTTAAGATAAAGTACAGAAATTATAGAGAGATCTTAAAAGGCTAAGGTCTAACAGTTCACCCTTTTTCTCATACAATATTGTTTCAAAATAAGTTATTCAGTCTTGTTTTAAATGTTTTAAGCAATAAGAGTTGCACCGTTAAATATCTGACACAGCTTTATAACTGAATACCTTTTGCACAGTTTTCAGAAAATGCTGTTTTATTCTTTTTCCTTAGTACTTTTCGCATCTACAAAAAATAACCTTTTTCTTCTACTCTTTGAAGCAGTATTTTACAAGGCATTATCCTACGTTTAATCAACAGTTTAATCTCACTGTTTCTTTCTGGTCCTCCTGGTAATTTTCAATATTTACATTTCCATGACTGTCAGTTCTCTGGTTTTATGTCTCCAAATGTCACTGTTTATCTAACCAATATATTGTTACCAGCAAGAACATTTTTTCTTTTCTCACATTTTATATCACACTTTCAACTAAATTAGTCCCCCCTTTCATCATTATTTTCATTTTTAGTCCTTCC
Source organism: Nesoenas mayeri (assembly GCF_963082525.1). Taxonomy (NCBI): domain Eukaryota; kingdom Metazoa; phylum Chordata; class Aves; order Columbiformes; family Columbidae; genus Nesoenas; species Nesoenas mayeri. The sequence continues at coordinate 179,064,392 of NC_137541.1, read as the reverse complement.
TGGCTGCCTTTCATGTTTGTGGTTTGAGTTGTTGCCCTTGAGTGAGCACTCATAAACTCTTTCAAGGACCTTGCTGGAAATTTGGAAGAAAAGGAGCCATTGATCATATCTTTGGGAATCTGAATAAAGAAACAATTAGAACAGTCTGTGTCATAGTATGTTTGTTCTTTAGTCACAAATTTGCAGCTGCCTACAAGCTTTCCTAGGCCTTTGATATGTATATATATATATATGCATACATATGTGTGTATATGTGTGTGTGTATACACATACACATTCAGGAGATCAGAAGGATTAGGAAAGTACTGGGTAATTGGACAGGCTTACATGCTAAGTCTTATGAGTTTTGGATAATTAAAAAAAAAAACAAAAAACAAAAACAAAGATAAAACAAAAACAAACAAACAAACAAACAAACAAAGAAGCCAATTAAGCAACTAAATAAAAACAAACCAAAAAATAAACCCAAGAACTGAATTTAGTAAAAAAAGTAAAAATCATTAGGGGCCATAAGAAAAACCGCAAGGCAGAGATGGAAGGACCTCTTTTTTACTCTCTAACTTGTAAATTCACTTATTCTCCTGGGAAGACACAACTACAAACCTCCTTTTTGAATACTCTAAAACACACACTGAACTGAAGCTTAACTTGCCTGTTAAATACCGTCCTTTAATTTGTGTTACTATATGTTCAAAAAAATAGAATGTAGATGCTATATGCTTCTTCCCACTATGCAAATAGTTACAGCCAATTTTTATTATTCTCTACAAGCTTTAATTATGTGAACTTGATTGCAATGAGTGGCTTTCCATTCTCTTTAATTTGATAACACATCAATGGATATTTTCTTAACCTGCTCTTCTTGTGACCATCTGCTCTTAGATAAACTGCACATCTTTGAATTATACTTTCTCAGACAACCTGTTATTCTGTGAATGACCTTCCAGAATATGTTTTTCTTCAAATGCAAGTTTATATTCTTTGAAGAAACGATACATTACTGATGTTCTTTCAAGTGTTATTCAGGACAGTCTGAATACATTATTGGTCATACACTCTTTCTTAATTTAAGACTTTTCAGTGCCATTGTCAACTTGTGTAACAATAATAAAGTATTATGAATATTTGTAGAACCTATAATTATTTGTTATTAACACATGAACACCTATGTAATGAGAAAAATGCTGAAGTTAATTTACAATATTAATTGATTTTTTTTTAATTGCTTTCAGCCTGTAACACTCTATCTATTCATCAAAAATCATGTCACTGATTCTGAACATGTCCCACTTTGTTTTGGTCTCATACTCCTTTCTTTCATTTGCAAACTGTACAGTCTAGTTCTCATTACTTCTTCTGTTTCCTTCTCACTTTGTCATTACTTTTACTCCAGTTTGCTTCTCAATAATTTGTTTGAGTCAGCACCAAAATTTGGCATAATGTTACTTTCAATATTTTAGTTTTCTTCATGACATGTAAGAATGAGGCACTTCCTTTAACCCATGGACCCAAATGACACAATCCTTCTCCCTTGTCTCCTCTTTTTCTTGTTTTCTTCATTTGCTGCTAATTACCTTCATAATAAACTGAGATCAGAATGTTTTTTCAGATTATCGTGATAACACATTGAGTTTTATGTTCTTTTAAACTTGACATTTAAACAAGTGATAAAAATGGGCAATAAAAGGGGAATTTCAATGTTAGAAGTGTGGCCTACCTTTCTTAGTGCAGATTTCAACCACCATTATGTGTATTATTACTTGTATCACTTATTTAACAATCCTTGTAAGGAGAATTGTAGGTGTGATTCTTTTCTTGAACAGGATACATAATTTGTGGTTCTGGTGACAGGTAAACATTCATTTTTGTAGCACTGTATCTCCCTGAAAAACTGAAAATTATAGGTATAAAAATAAACATGCTTATGGTTAATCTTAGATTAAGATTTCTAGGCATGTATTTAGTATCTGATTAGTGTTGTGAGCAAAAGCAAAGTGAATAGATGTGATGGCCTTTCATATCTTTAAAAAGGTAAACCTGATAAATAGAAAGGAGTATGTATGGTCTCTGACAGATCTCTTAGTACAAATAAAACCTTTTCAAATAGTATTTCAAGTGTGCCTATGGTAGCACATTAATAATAATAATAATAAAGGTTGTAACTGTTAAAATGGAGAAAAGCAGATCAAAATTCTGTTTAGATGTTCAAGTGCTTAGGTATATCTCAACAGAATTCCTGAAACCTAAAATTGTTGTATACAAACCAGATCTATGAGTCATGCCAGAAATTATTTTTTTCTTACATCAAACATGACATAAAAATGTACTGCATAGAAAGAGTATCTTAACTAAAGACCTACATTAAAGAATAAATAGGACCTGCATATGTGTAAATCCCAAATGAAACAAAAAATCTCTACTACAGGAGCCATAGATAAAATACAGAAATAGCAGTTCATGAGTCCTAATCATTGTGACAGAAGGATCACTGACCAAAACTCAACTCTGATGGTCAAATGTTTCTCAGTGGGTGAGACTCCATGCACACTAAACAAGAATTTTCTAATAGTTTCTGATTTGCATAATTTTAAACATCTTTTTAGGAACCCAACAGGAGCCCTATACAGTTTCATGCAAAATAAGACAAGAGAAGTTTCATCTGAGTGATGTAAATAACCCAAGTCACCCTTGTAATGTATTGGTGCTTCTCTAGTCTCTGTCTAGCCAGAAGTTCAAGGAACAAATGTATCTTGCTCTGGCAACTGTTTCTGAGATAAAATGCTGCATTATGAATCAACAAGACCACATCAAACCATTACCCAGTATGGTGGAGTATACAGCTAAGAAAGCTCATATTCCAAAATCAGCATGGGTAGTCTAGACCAACAGTGCAGATTTACTTTGGATGCTAAAGCTATGGCACATACATGGCAGCCCTTTGTCAAAAATGACTGATTTCCATAACATGTCCTGACCTTATGCAGGATATAAACATGTAAATATTAAGCTCTGCCAAGGACACTATGTTACACGTAAGAAGACTTCTTTACCTAAAGTAAGTACCCATATCAATTCAGAAGCATGTTTCTGGAAAATTTTTTTCATCTGAGTTTCCAAATTCCATAGAAAATGCATTGTAGGTGTGTAGCTACTTTGCCAAGTGCCTGTCTCAGTGTTCTTAGCTATTAGCTAAAAAGTGCCAGGCACACAAGAGACATTAAAGGCTGTATATAGAAAATTGCTAAGATTTTAATACCATCATCTGATTTATTCCATGCAATATTGACCAGAGAAACATACTTCGTGACTGTGTTGCTAACTTCTCTTTGATTTTTTTTTTAAATAGTTTTATTTTGAAACTAAAAGCAATAGAGAAGTCATTGCTTTCCTAGGGAAGTTGTCCTGTTAAGATCTCTGAAATGACCTTTATATGTAATCTAATTTACCTAACTTTGCCTTCAAACCACTGCATCTCATTATCCCTAATGTCACAAAGTTTCTAAATTAGGCATTTGTAGATTGTGATGCAGTCATGTCCTTGAAGAAATTCAGTACATGGAGCTTTTGCAGCTTCTCCACATGAGACATTTTCCTCAGCCTCTCTAATTCTGGTAATGATTTTCAAACCCTTCTAAAATTGTCCACATATTTTCTAAAGTCCAGACACCAGAACATGTCATAGCAGTCAAATAATAGGCTCATTAATATTATATAGCAGTGCAGAAATAGTTCTATTTTTCTCCTTGTATAGTCAGTGGTGAAGTCTGATTTCTGAATAACATCTGGATAATGAAATTCTGTTGTTTATCTTTTGGAAAAGTACTGACTCAAGGTTTCTCACATGTAAAGTCAGAATAGAGTTTTTGACATCTAGGGGGATGAAAGAGGGAGATACAAAGGGCCAAACTGGAAATTAGGATTAGAGCAAAAACTTGGGAGGATCATGTTAGCTGTAGCCAGTGGAAGTGGGGAAGGCAGGGTTGTAGGTGTCAAATGCCATAGAAGTGTAAAGGTCATCTCTCAAACTTGATGGCTGTACTCTCTACTATTTATTTGTCTTCCATTCTTCTTCTTGGAGGAAGCAGGGGAAGAAAATAACTTCACTTTCTAGTGCACAAGTAAAGGAGAAAGCAAAACTCTGCTATTTTTTGAAGGCTGTGGAGATTGAAACCTGGATAAGCAACTAGTTGTTGGATCAGCTCAAATATTACTAGTGTGATCTCATGTTTATTCTGAGAAAATCTTCCACCCCTTCTTGTTAAAAAGTATTAAAATGTACTTCATTCTACTAAACAATTTGCGTTACCTTAATGTGTTTACCTGAATTAGCTCTTTATTTATTTATTGCCACTTTACCTATTCTGGTATTTTCAGTAACTTTATTCACTGTTCATTTGTATTTTCTTCTAAACTACCAATATAAACAGTGGACAACCTTGGGCTGAGATACATTCATGTATGAAACCACAGGAATTTCCATCCATAGAGACTAATAATCTATCATCTGTAGTTTCTTATTGCAATCTAGTACTAAAGACGATTAAATGTACATTAAATATGGATACCCTCCTTTTCTAATAACTCTTTTTAAAACCCGAAAGTCACATGATGTGAAGCTAAGTACTCTACAGAAGTCTGAATATTTTATTCAGCAAACTGACCTTTATCAACTGAGCTTGTAATCTCATAAAAAACACTGAACAGTTTGTATAACAAAGCTTATTTTCCATTAAACCACATTGGCTGACATTAATTTTGAATGTTACTGACTCTTAATTATTTACTGATTGCATCCAAGTCAGCTTTTTGTTAATTGACTGAGACTGATAGCAACCTAGCTGTCCTTTAATTTCCTCTGGTATAACCTTTTAAAACGCCAGTACAGCGTTTCAGCTGTTTTCAAATCCTCCATGAGGTTTCCATTGTTCCTTTTTGAAAACATTGATTTTAAACAGCTCCTGGACATTTTTAGATAATTCCTTGGAAGTTCTTAGATTCAAGTGTTCTAGTTCTGTGTGTTAATAAATACTTAACTTTTATCTTTAATACTTTTTTGTAATACATCTAACAATCATTATAAAATCTGATACCTGTTCTTTTGTTTTGTTCTGAGGGGTTTTTGTTGTTGTTTTTCTGCTGATGCAGAACATAAATATTTATTAAATACTTCTGCCTTTTTTACATCATGATACATAATTTTATCATCTCTGTTTAGTATCAGTCATTACACCATCAATAAAAGTCACTAGGTGTGGTTCTGATGTGTATACATCAGAAAAAAAAAAAGTACATATATCTCATACCTGTGTCTTTTAGCCATATTTCTTATCTGATATTTGTTTAGCTACCTTTGTCAACTGCCTGCATTCCTTAGCTATCATATTTTACACATTACTTCCTCATTTTTATAACTTTTACATAACTTTGTTCTTTAAAAATACAGCAACATAAAGATGTGACAAGCTGTCCTTTTAATTCAGATGTTTTTTAATGAAAAAAATATTTTTTGAAGAAAAAAATGTGTTTGGAACACCTGACAAAGCACCTTAGATATGTTTCAATCATACATATGCGTATACACATCTAAAGCCCTGACAGAATTATATCTGACCAGAGACATGAAGGCCAACAAGAAAAACTTCTATAGGTACGTTAGTGATAAAAGGAAGAATAAGGAAAATGATGGATCTTCTCCAGAAGGAGAAGGGAGAACTGGTCACCCAGGACATGGAGAAGGCTGAGGCACTCAATGACTTTCTTACATCATTCTTCATCAGCAAGTGCTCTAGCTACATGGCCTGATCTGCAGAAGGCAAAGGCAGGGACCGGGAAAATAAAAAATCTCCCACGGTAGTAGAAGATCAGGTTTGAAACCATCTAAGGAATATGAAGATGTTCAAGTCCATGGGACCAGATGATATGCATCTGAGGCTTCTGGGGGAACTGGTGGATGAAGTTGCTAAGCCGCTATCTATCGTAATTGAGAAGTCATGGGAGTCTTGCGAAGTTCCCACTGACAAGAAAAGGAGAAACCTAACCTCTACTTTTAAAAAGGAAAAAAAGTAAGACCTGGGCTGGTCAGTCTCACCTCTGTGCCCAACAAGATCATGGAACAGATCCTCCTTGAAACTATGCTGAGGCACACGGAAAATGAGGAGATGACTGATGACAGACAACATGGCTTCACTAAGGGCAAATCGTGCCTGAAAACTGTGGTAGCCTGCTATTGTGGGTTTAGAGCTTTGGTGGATAAGGGAAGAGTAACTGACATAATTTACCTGGAACTGTGCAAAGACTTTGACATTGTCTCACATGACATCCCTATCTCTAAATTGGAGAGACGTGGAATTGATGGACAGACCACTCAGTGGATAAGGAATTGGCTAGGTGGTTGCACTCAAAGAGTTGCAGTCAACGGCTCAGATACCCAAGGGGAGACCAATGATTAGTGGTGCTCCTCAGGGATTGGTATTGGGACTAGCACTGTTCAACACCTTTGTCAGAGACATGGACAATGAGATTGAGTGCACCCTAGGCAAGTTTGCTGATGACACCAAGATGAGTGATGTAGTCAGTATGCTGGAGAGAAGGGAATGCAATCCAGAGGGACCTTGACAGACTTGAAAGGTAGGCCTGTGAGATCTCGTGAAGTTCAACAAGTCCGAATGAAAGGTTCTGCACATGGGTCAGGGCAATCCCAAGCACAAATATAGGCTTGGCAGAGAATGGATTGAAAACAGTTCTGAGGAGAAAGATGTTGGTTGATTGGAAGCACAATGTGACCTGGCCATATGCACTCACAGCCCATAAAGCAAACTGTATCCTAGGCGGTATCAAAAGAAACATGACCAGCAGGTCAAGGAAGTTAATTCTCCCCCTCTACTCTGCTCTTGTGAGATTTCACCTAGAGTATTGCATTCAGGTATGGAGTCACTAACTTTAGAAGGACATGGACCTGTTGGACTGAGTCTAGAGGAGGGTCACGAAGGTGATCAGAGGACTGGAGAACCTCTCCCATGAAAAGAGGCTGAGAGAGTTGTGGTTGTTCAACCTGAAGGAAAGAAGGCTCCGGGGAGACCTTGTAGCAGCCTTACAGTACCCGATGAGGCCTACAACAAAACTGGAGGGCGGCTTTTTACAAGGGCATGTAGTGACAGGACAAGGGGTAATGACTTTAAGCTGAAAGAGGGTACATTCACTTTATATATAATGAAGAAATTGTTCACCATGAGGGTGGTGAGGCACTGGAACATATTGGTCAGAGAAGGTGTGGATGTCCCACCCCTGAAAGTGTTCAAGACCAGGTTGGATGGGGCTTAGACAACCTAGTCTAGTGGAAGGTGAGCCTGCCCACAGCAGGGGGGTTGGAAACAGATGATCTTTAAGGTCCCTTCCGACCCAAACCACTTTATGATTCTATGATTTTATGATGTACACATGAGGGTGTATACAGTGTAACTGTTCATATACAAATACACAAAGAAAGAGATTTTTTTCTCATTTTTCTTCACCCATAACTTCTCTTGCAGGTTTTGGATACTGCATTTAAAAAATGAACCAGGGTTATATTGTACTTCTCAATATGTATTATTTTTACACAAGCACAAGAATTAGATATTACTCATTTAGCCACTCTTCCAAGAGGTCCAAACACTGTAGAAAATATGTTTCTGATACAATAACCTAAGAGAAAAAAGTTATATAGAAATAGTAAAAAATAAGGGTTTATGATAGATGGAGACAGTTAATGTGGAGAAAAACATACAAATATGGAAGAAGCAACAAAATATAGCAAAAGTGGTGAAATTCATTTGGGAAAGGATATGGTTTGTTTGAACATTTTTTGATGTTCCAACATAAATTGGTTTTATTAAATATCAGCAGTCTCATTTAATAAAGAAGATAGGAATAAGTAAAAGAAACTCTAGTGACATAAAAATGTAGGGTCCCTAAACTAAATCCTGTTTTCAGGTGAATTGTCTCAGTGCACCTTAATTGCCTAAATCACTGGGAAACAGTTTCAGAAGTGAAACGAAGGCTCAGCCTTTGCTGAGGTGATGATAAAGCAGACTTGTAAATGTGCAATTTGGCTACTACCTCTGCTATTCTTTGCTATTTTTCCTTACTGAATGTGAGTCAGTCTTTCATATGAGTAAGAGGGAAAATGGGAAGGGTGGAAAAAAGAGTGGTTTTGCATTGTGTATAGTTCCCTGTTCAAAACTGCATTGTTACATTCAAAAAATACAGAATTTGGTTTATATTTGAACATGACATAAATTTAACAACTTTACATTAAAAAAAATTACCTAATTTTCCCCTTATTCAGCATTAAGATTCAATTTTGTATTTCCACTATTAATTTTTACAGTCCCTCTGGTGCTTATAATTCACCCTGTCTCCTCAGAATAGTAAAGCAAAACAACTCAGAGGAAAATGATGTAGAAAAATTAAAATATCTATTTTTAATTTAAAAAAATAACTCTAGTTTATTAAAAACTGTAAATAAGTGTGTTTTCACAACTATTCAAATAACTTAATATAAGCAAAATTAAAGCATGTTTGTAGTACAAAAATAACCTTCTACAACACAGTACATCAGCAACAGTTCACTCCAAATGTTGCAGATAATTAATCTAATTTTCCCTCTGCTTCATTTTGTGTTCTATTAGTTTTCTTATTCAAACTTTCAAGTCACAAATCTAATTTAAAGCCTCTTAACTGGTCTAATGTGGTAATGTGTTCCATCTGCGTGCAGTGTCTAGCAGTGAGTGATAGGGACAGAATACTAATTTGCCTCCCAGTGTGCACAATGCTCAATAAATAAATAATATATTACCTGTGTTCACCATTACTTGACTACAGAAAGTGTCAAAAGCATGAGAAAAGATGAATGCAAGTTTAAGGCACATAATAGAGGATGAACTGAAGCAGGGATAGGTTGGGGAGACAGAGAAAGAGATGAATAATATAGTCTGTCACAGAATGTCAATTATTCTGTTAAAATGGCTAAGTATTTATAGCTGCATACATAACGTATATTAGACTAAATACTTATTAAAGTTTAAATATTAAATATATCTTTGTAACACTTTTGCCTTTTGTGTGTTCTTTTATTTCTCTATCGAGAAATATGGAATTTCTTTATGTTGTTTCAGCTTCTGTTTGTTTAATTATACACTGTTAGAAACTGCCTTTTGGTTTTTTTTAACACATTAATTTTCTTGTGTTGCTTGGTTTTGCTTCCTTACTATACAGGGGACTGCTTTATTTTAGGAGCTTTAGCTTTCATACAACAAAAAATCTCAGTTAAATAATTCTAAAGTTGCTGAGTTTCACTCTGATCCTCTATGTGGTAATCTAAGATTGTGGTTATCTAAGCTTGTGATCAACGAAGTCACGCTGGTGCACGACTGGTATGTGGGACATCAAATTCAGAATGTTGGTATTATAGAGAAGTATGCAGGTAAGTGTGTAAGTATAACAGAAAAAGTGTTTGTGCTGGCTATGCATGGTAAAATAAAAGCCTGAAAATAAAGTAAAGGATGGAAGATAATGGGGAGGGGAGGTGGGGTAGGGCGGTAAGGAGAAAAGACATAGATCCTGTTAAACTGACAGTGTCCTGGATTATTAAAATATTATTTTGTAGAAAATGTCATTACAATTTTGTTTAAATTTAATGCAATTTACCAGACCATAAAGAACTCCTTAGAATAAATGGCTGGTTTCCAGGCACAGCTACTGTGCTGCTGATTACAATACATTCTGACATTTATGACAGTTTTATAATTCTTGTATTCTGTACCTAGCTGTGCTCTGAAGTGTCTCTACTTTGCTGAAGGCTTTCTCCTGGGAAATGGCACTAAAGTTTTGTGGACTGAAAGGACAATAAAACAGTTTGGGAGAAAAACATTATTACCATAGAATGCAAGTCTGATGCTAATTTCGATATAATTATTCATTTTATAAATACAAATACATATGTAAATTTATCATCACAAAAAATTGTATTGACTTCAGTAGATATTCTTGTATGAGTAAACCTACCAATACGAGTAAGGGTTTGCCAGCTCAATGCCTAGACCCTTAAGTAAAATAATACTATTTCAAGAATAACCTCATTGATGGTTTATGAAGATTAAGATTCACCAGGAAGAGTAGGAAAAATGGCAGGCCTAGATACAAGCAAAGAAGAGGTAAAAAGGAGTAGGAAGACAGGAAAAAAAACTTACTACACAGACTTTGACGTCTCTGTAGAACAGTATTCAAAACAGTATTTAATAATGTCTTCAAATGTTTCAAAAAAAAATTATGAAAAAAACATTATTGGCACAGTTCAGAGGACAGTTATTGTTTTCCTTTTAGAGAAAGAACAAGTTGAAGCATTTCTATAATTATTTGGGTAATACTGGTTAAATATTGAAAAAATGTCCATTGAAAATGTTATGAAAATTGATATGGTAATAATAAAAATATTTTTTTTTTCCTTTTCTGTAAAAGGATACTTGATATTGAAAGAACATTTTAACTGAAAATTGTTGACCAGCTCTAAGAAAAATACTTTGTATATTTGGTTTTGCCTATGTATGCACTTAGAGCTACAAGCAGACAGCTGAAATTCTGGCTTAACTGTAAAACTTGAATCAGATATATTGTCCATTGAGCTACCAGACAGTGAGAAGGAGACAGACTGAGAAAGACACAACTGTTTTTAAAGGAGCTGAAGAGTATGCTGGTTTTCAGGCAGCATGTTTATGCTTGCCAGCATTTAGCATATAGAGCCAAATCTCCAAACATTCCTTGTAACATTACAGCATTGTCACTCTCTCCCTTCAATATGATGAAGGAATACTTTAACACCAATGTCAAATCTATGCCCTCTTCTGCTCTGCTACCTGTGTTTGCTGCGGAGGGTTCTTAAAAAGGAACTTCTGGCACCTCTTTGTCCCTGAACTGCCATGCTAATCAAACCGTAGATTGTCCTGAAAAGGGTTTATTTCTAGAGTGCTGCTCCATTTCAGATTGCTGGCTGAGATAATGCAGTCATCTGTAGTGCTGTAGAAAAACAAGTTTAAATTGTAATCACACGAGAACCCCTAAATTAAATGAGGTCAGTCTTGTCTGTTCACAGATGGAAGGAAGAGGTCCGTGGACCTCTAAAGTATTTAAGGAGATATTACTAGTGAGTGATAGAGTAGGTGACATTTTTTCCCTTTATTAGTACTACCCAGGCATCATGCTAGATGGAACTTCATTAATTTCAGACAAAAGATAAAAACAAGGTCCTGAACATAACTGGCCATTAAAAATATATGATATTTCTCATAATATTCTTTTGGCCAAATTTGAAGTAGGTAATTACATTCTGCTTGCCTTAATTAACATCCTGCTTGCCTTAATTAAACCTGAAGTTTGTGAAATGTATGTTCTTCATTCTCATCTTAACAACTCTGTAATGTAGCTTTTCTCCATACTCAATGTTAACAGACTGTTAAAAACAACAACAACAAAAAAACCAACAACTAAACAACAACAAAAAAACCCACAAAACAAAACAAAACAAAATACTATATTCAATTATTAAGAACATATAAAATAGATAATAGATAATGACTAAAAGACATTTGGTTTACTATAGAGGAAAAATTGTAAACAATAACAGAGCTTTGTTTGAATATTTGTACTACTATTCAGCAAATAAAATATTGTTTTCAAATGTAGTATGAAATAAATATTCTAGAAAGTCTGAAACTGACCTGTAATATTTAGTATTTAAATATTTCTGTATGAAGAAAGGGATAAGTGAAGGCAATGGAAAATGTCAGTCAACTTCAGAGATATGAATACTAAAAGCTCCATGAATACCAACATACCTTGCTAGTAAGATAAGGGTAGAGAAAGACATGTTTGCTTGCAGTCCACAAGGAGATAGTTTGAAGAAAGTGAGATCAATAGTTCAGATGTTGTGGTCCTATTTGAATTTATACTAAACTGCAAATTTTATTTGCCAAAGGAACACAGTCAAGCTCCTTTCTGCCCCTCTGAACCCAATAGTGTTAGTAGATTTTTCAAACTGAAAAAAGAAACAAACAAACAAACAAAACTTTTACATTACATTGGAATATTTAGCATCAAAAGTATATGGCACATAATGCTAAAACCTGGTCATGATAATATAAAATAAAAGGATGACATAGTACATCAAGCTTTGATCTTACCAGGATTTTTGTCCATTCTTAATTGTGTGCACATCATTTTGCGTTCAGTAACAACGATTTGTGTTTATTTATTAAGTACATGTCAGTGTCTTATTCAACAGTAACCACTAGACACAGAGAACATAAGGAAAAAAAATATTACACTTATTTAATTTTTGTACACACCTATACACAACCTCTATGGACAATATCCATTTTGAATATACTAATGCAAATGGAATAATCTAATTGTAGGCATTAGCCACATGTAGGAGCTTCAAGGAACTCACCCACAGATTACTGACTAAAATATTTAACAATATTACTTGGATCATTTAATCAACTTCCTGCTCCTGTCCATGAACACTTTAATAACCCTCAACTAAAAATCAAGCAGAATAGTCTCAATTCACTATTTGAGTCAGAAATGAAAACAACAGCTATGGGCTTCTGTTATAACTTTCTTGTCAGTTCTATTAGGAGTACTGAAAGACAAATTATCCACTTCAGGAAAATAAGAGGAAAGACAAAACCAAAACCAAACCAAACCAAACCAAACCAACAACAACAAAAAAAATACACACAAAAAAACCACAAAGAAGCAGAAGGAAATGGTGAATACTTGGATTGAAACACAGTTGCTGAGGCAGCACAGAGGCACTCAGAGTAGTGCCTCTGTGAGAAAGGAAATATGCTGTGTAATTCCACCTCTCAGATGTGCTTAGTGAAGAATTTCCACATGAGTATCCATGCTTGTTAAGCTTCTTTTTTGAATTGTTACCCATGGTTTCTGTGTTGCTGGTTGATAAAGTACTTGGAAAATTTAGTGGTTGAATCATACTATTTTCTGTCTCCATTTTGGAATCCCACCACAACTTATGTCTTGCAACATGGTGCTAAAGACCCCACATAGCAAAATGGACATGAGTGAGCAACCTGCTTGAGCCACTAGAATAACTGAATTGTCATCTGCACTATTTAATAACTATGCAACCTCCCTGGAGCATTAAGGATGCGTAATCATCAGAGTCCATTAATGAAAACACTTCTCAGAATTCATCCTAAGAGTCTGCATTTTGGAAAGTTCATGGAGTTCTTGTCACATCCATTTCTAGTTCATGTTAGTGATACAGCACTTTCAGAATATTTGAGAACTTTTTGAGAAAATAAAAATGTAAGAGGTTCTTGGTATGGAAGAATGTTTCACTGCTTCAGTATGCTTGAATATATATTATACTTTCACAGGAAATCCCTGTGGGCGCGAAGATCCCAGGGGCTTGAAGACAGAAAGAGGTGGATTTTTTTCTACAGTCTACTTAAGAAAATACTACTTTTCTAAGGAGAAGAAGAGGCATTTTGATTAAAGATCAAGAGGGTAGAACCACTTGCAGATTATATTACTATACCTATTGATTATTAAAAAAAAAAGCACATAGAAAAGAACTAAAAAAACACAAAAGCGTATCAGTTAGAGTATTAGTAACATCAATCTGATCTTGTAATACTAGTTAAAAGGTAGCTCTAATATTCATATACATTTAATTTCAGTGGTATATCTGAGAGCACAAATAATCCTCAGCAAGAGAAACAGTCACTTCTTAATCCCAGTTCTCTGAAAACTGCAGCTGAAAATATTTTTAAATAAACATCCAAATTAAGATCAATGTTATGCAAAATTAATGTGCTATCAAAGCCAGTCTGTTTTCAGAGAGCACATAAAAGCCAGCTTGTGACAACTTTAGGTTGTTAAAAGCCCCATGACACTTTTGTAAGAGGCAGAGTGTTAATTTTCAATTGTCTGTCCAAATCCAGTGTGAGTACTTATATTTCTTCTATTAAAAAAAAAAAATAATCATAATTGTCCTTTTAATTGACTACAGTATAATTTCTTTTTCCTCTAAGAATCAAGACAGGGTGTGTTGTTCAGCAGCTACTAGATTTATATGCATGTGATTGTATTTCACTTGCAGTCAATATTTTAAATTCAAATAATTCCATAACCTAAGTTTTAGGATGCAAACTTCAGGGCATATACATGAAGGTAGGTTGTCGCTTCCATACATTTCCTAGGCTTATATCTAAGGAAAATATTAAATGGCATCCACAAAACAGTATTGAACTTTGTGAGCTAAATTATATCAGTAAGAATCTTTACATTGATTTCTGATGACTTTTTGAATAATAATGTAAAACAGGATGACAAGATACAAAGATAAAATTCTGACTCCACTGAAATTAGCAACGGTTTTGTGGGTGATTTCACTGCAGTCTGCTTTTCATCCAAAGAGAGTTTTTGTTTTACTATGGTTCATTTTAGGGGAGAAGTAGGAAGAATGGTGAATGAAAAGAAATGATGGTTTCTGCCATTAACAAGTACTCTCAATTTTGCTCATTTTGGCATTGGTGTAGTACATAAAATCAATGCAGGTGCTATGTAAATATGCTTTAAACCATGAAATAGTAAATGCCTATAAATTTAACTCTCTTTTCTGGACAGTAGGAGGAAAAAAAAAAAGTTTTCTATATACATCTCACAGTCTTAACATTTGAGGGGAGACGTTAAAGGACAAGTTTAAAATAACTACAATTCATGTCCACTAGAAAAATTCAAAATTCTCAGGAAAGTTTATTCATGTTATAAGATTTAATTAAAGAGTATTTACTAATAGGGAGTGCAACAGATAAGAACATAATATTACAAAACAAACAAGCAAACAAACAAACAAAAACTTCATGAAAATTTCATATGCTAACAGAGAAAAAATAGATTAATGCATAAGATTCCCTACTAAAGCACTTTATCAATGCTTGTAATATAGGTATTTAATGTGTCGTGGTTGAGATGGACAAACGACATAGACCAAGTTCTTCCAGGATGAAATTAATAGATGCCATTTATTGCCACAAGTGCATTTTTATACAGTTTTACCAATTCATGTGTCTCTTCACTATTGGTTACAAGTTACAGCAGTAACATCTCATTGGCTATTTTTGCTATCATCAACGTTACTTTTCTACTCCCTTCTCTCTCACGGGTACATCCTTAACATCTCTGGATACTCCTTTACTCCCATCTTTCTCACGGGTAAGCCTTCATATCTTCAAGGCTATTTCTGTTCCCATGCCCTGTGTCAGGGAATCCACGGACCCACCATACTCCTCCACATTAATGTAACCAAAAACTTTAATGAACATTTCATCTGACAACTGACCCCAGTGGAAAGAACAGTAACAAGTGCAGGAGGGGCTAAAGTATTAATTAATAGTTCATACAGTATTTTAAATCACAATGAAAAGACAAAGGAAACTACATGGATTAATGTAATGATAACATTAGATTCTATTTCCATGGACCTCAGGGATGCTGAGAACTGCATGTTGTGCATTAACTCATTTGTCTACTTGCGCATGCAGTGTAGAAGCAAACACAGTGAACCCATATATATCTTAGTTAAATAAATCAATGAACAAAACAAAAAAAGAAATATTAATTTGAAACAGCATTTCTTAACAATGTAGCAAAAACCTGGAAGAAAACAGACTAGAAAAAAGTCAGAGGAATTATTGTTAAGCAGTAAAAAATTCTGTTGGACAAATACCCTTACAGCCAATCTGTTACCCTGTTTCTTAGTGTGGGACATGTCATGGACATTCCAGAATCAAACATGGGAAGGAGGATGGACCAGAAGATCCAGAGCTCCATCCAGTCACTAGCAGTCACAGGAGTCCTTGCAGGAAGCAGCCAAGGCAATGCAGCCCTTGTGCTACTTTGAGTCATGCTTGGGGTTGACTCAGATCCAGATGTACTGAGGACTGAGGGAGGATGGATGATTCCTCAGAATTTGCCAGCAGCATCTGGCACTTTAACACACAGAAAAAAGTTCAAAACTGAAGTTAAAATACTGTCTCTTTCTCTGACTCCCTCTTTCGAGACATTATATACATAACTGAAATAATATATATGATAAAGTAGCATTTTTTTTTTCTGTTAATCCTTGCTCATGTGTAGGTTTTCATTCAAAATGTTACTGAAAAACTGGAGTTTTCTAGAGGCTCACAGGGTAGTTTATTGCTTAAGTGAGGTAGCATCACAAAGCAGTCACATAAAAATTGTTAATACTGAACATGAACAAATGTCTAAATTCTTTATCTGAAATACTGTGTTTAAAATGACAAGACTTTTGTGTTTAAATGTTGCATTCTTCCATGTAGTTAACATGATTTATACTTCCTTATTTATGTAGAGATGTGCTTATTACACTGATTGGATATTTACTGTTATATTCTTCTCAGTGCCACACTCTAATGCTTATAAAGATGTGAGAATATGAACCAGACACTTTTTTTTTTTTTTGTGCTCACAAACAATCAAGGAATTATTAACAAAGCTTCGCTTTTAGAATTTAAATAGTATCAGAATTTGACTTGCAGATCTCAGGACAAATTTGCAAGGTTGACTGTCAGAATAAGATTTTTTTTAAAAAAACAAACCCTTGTCAACAGAATACACTTAAGACAGAGTTAATGAGAGACAACACATAGAGAATCCAATTACACATTTTTTACAGATTGCTTATTGGACTATAAGTATGGTTTAATAGCCCACACAAAGTCAAAGAGCCCACATAAGAATAGTCAAGATAATTGAGGTTGAATTTATCCAGAGGATACAGAAATTAAGGCATAGATCCTTACCTTAGAAGCTGACACCTGGGAATTATTTTCAGACTAGATAGGACATAGGGGCTGCAGATGGGCAAGAGGAGTGGACAACATCAGAACTTAAGAAAGGCCTAGGAAAGCAGCATATATAAAAATAAACCCAGGCTCTTAAATTACTTAATGAGTTTAGGGTTCTGGATTAGAAACACCTTCCCATGTACTTTGCATGTCTTCCTACAACTGTCAAGACATAGTGCTTTTATTTCGGTTTTACCACAGATCACATAAGACTGTAGAAACTGTGGAACAACAGCAATCGAGAGGTAACTGTCCTTCTGGGAACTGGCATTTTGAGCAGCTAACATTCTTCTCTTTAACAAGTGTGAAGGGTACTGTTACTCTTAATCCAGTTACTTAATAGTTTAATACTTTTGTGAAGTTTCAGTCCCATCAGGCAAAGTGTCTAGGTTCCAGTTTAGATAAAATAATGCAAACTTCACCCTCTAGTCTGGAATACTGCAGGTTTCTCAGGCACAGATGTACCATTTTGTGGTCACCATGTGGCTTTAACTGTAAAATATCCATTTAAATCCTTGGTTCAGCCAGGATATCAGATCTGCCCATATGTGGCAGCAAAATTTCTGAGGTTTCAACAAGATTTCTAGGGAACACTACAGTGTTTGTGGTCTCCCAGGCCCTAAACAGATTAGAATAGTAGAAGTTTGTGTTCAGATTTTGCCTGGCAAGTGTTAGGACTCTGATGTGACAGGTATTTTACAAACACAGCAGTGCAAACCATCTATATCTCAAAGCATAAAACTTGTAATGCAAAGATGATACACAGAAGAAATACAAGCAATAAGGTAGAGAAATACAAGAAAAGGAGATCATTTGGTCATCTTCAGCAGGTTTTTTAAACAAACGCCACAAAGATAAAGAGCATCAAAGGAACATAATGGAGTAATCTTGAATATGTTTATATGAAGTTCCTCCCAAATACTCAGACAGTGTTGGAAAATTGAACTAATAGGGAAGGAAGGCTGACATAATGGATTGATGGCAGGAGGATGTGACTTTTTAAATGAGAAATTATGAAGAAGTGAGGATAAACAGAGCAGAACTTTGAAAATAACAACAAATATTTCATACTTGGTGTAACAAGGAAGAACGAGGAACAGTAAAGGTATTAAAAAAGTAGTGACATTGCCAAAATAATATCTCTGGGAAGAATAATTCAGTTGTCAATGATTCAATTCAATAATCTTTGGCACAAGTTATAAACAATACAAACAAGAAAAAAAAAATATATGTTCTGTATTCACTGGTATCACAGCAAATCTCCTGGTTCTGGAGGAAGCCTCATGCCACAACTGGGTAGTCAAAAACTTACACAAGCAAAGGCCCTATGTCAGGAACTGTAAACATTTTGAAAGCTGGACATGAATTTGCTAGAAACAGACATATCATACGGCTCATTCTAACTCCAAAATTTCTTAACTGCATTTATGTTAGTCCTGAGACACATCCATTCATTTGACTTTCAAAGTCCTCTCCTGGAATTAGAGGTCTTTAATAAACCCCTTTAATAAACCAGCACCAAAAGCCAGTTCCAAGAGTGGTTAGTCATTCTGTTTGAGACACAGGAGAACATGTCTGCATTGGGAGACCAGGCTTTTCTTATCTATGGGGAGTGTGGATGTCCTGTGTTCAACTCCCTTTTTTTCTTGACATGCTCCAAATCCTCCTTTCTACTTTCCAGAAAAGTCTATGGTTTCTAGTGAGCTGCATAGGGGAATGTGTTGAACTTTTGCAGTAGAAACAATTGCTGTCCATTAAATAGTTCAATATTTGTTGGCTCAAACATGTTTAGGTGGAATTTTATAGCTGACTGAACTAATGCAGAACACAAGGTGCTTCACTGGCACTGTAAAACATCTTTTTGGGATTGGTTTTTATATTTATTTATTTATTTTTTCATTTATTACAGTTGTGTTTAATTCTTCTTGAGTAAGGCTTATGATCTGAATATCTGAAAGGCAAATATATGGCTACAAGAAATACACTTAATGTTTTTCTCTAAGACACATACACATAGATGAATAAATTAAGTTCTATGTAAGGTGGTTTTTTTTTATTTGTTTGGTTTCGTTTGTTATGTGTTCTTTTTTTTGGTTGATTGATTGGTTGGTTGGGTTTTTACTTTTATTTTTAACTTTTGATCATACACAAGACCTTTATGATTTTTTTTTAAATTAATAATTATAATAGTCATTAGTAATTATAATAGTCAATATAATAATGAATCGGCTTGTTTTCAATCTATGTATGTGTTGGTGCACTTTTGCTATTGTCGAAATGATGGCTTTTCAATAGCTGTATCTTTCAGGTCCACAGTGATCCTAAAGAAAACATACTCTACATTGTGGAGTATCAAAATTATAAGCAGTGTGCTTGATTAATTGTTGCAAATGCCACAATATAACAAGAAAGTCACGACCAGTTGTGCCAATGTCCAACGATCAAACAGTTTTTGAAACAGTAGTACAGATCACGCTTGAAAGAAATTCACTGCAGAGGGCTCAGCTACTGGTTTGCCAACTAGTGGAATGTGTAAGCAAAAGACAAAATTAATCATATTTACCTTAATTTTAGTATGATACACTTTAATAATAACAAGGACACTATGTCTAAGTGAATGGATGAAAAAACTTGAAGAAATAATGGAAAGAGTGACAAGGTCATAAATAAGGCCATGAGCTAAAGGGATTTGCTGCTATTCGTAAGATTTTCAGAATAAAAGCAATGAAGAATTGTTAGAAATATGGCTAGAATGAGTATTGAAATTTCTGAAATTTCATGTGAGTTAGAAATATAACTTTGTCCTGGCGGAAATACAGTGCAGTGATAGGGTTCCTAGGTCCAGACAGTTCTGAAGAGTATCCTAAACTTTCGTAAATGGGCATGTGTTACTTCAGATTACCTCCAGCATACTATTTATTACACCTAACAGAAGCTCAACTTCTTCTCAGTTAGAGGCTTACTACTAAATAGAAAAAAAAAGTACCAAAGGCTGATCAATACCCACAAGATCAAGCAACGTTGATGGGTTTAACCCATATTGTTAAGGTTCCCCTCAACCCTGTAGCAAATATGTTTTGAACAAAACTAATCAGGGCAATGTAAAACAGAGGAAAGGCATAGGAGAACAGTTAAAGAATAAGGACATTTTGAGCTTCAGTGTTCTAGCTTATCCGAGTCAGGATGGATCTGAAATTGAGCTGGATTTGGTGAGGACAAAAAGTCTTCTCTAGTCCGTAAGATACTTCTATACTTATATCAGCAACGAAAGGATGACTAGGGAAACTAGCTGAATGGCACAGGGATCCTGGTGACACAGTGCGTGTAAAAGGCTGAGGTATTAACAACCTTCTTTGCCCCAGCTGTCACTGTTCTTTGGGAATTCCAGATCCCAGAGACAAAGAGGAAAGTACAGCTCCTACTGTACAATCAATATACACTGACTATTGGATAAATGTGTTTTAAATTGCCACTTGGGTAAAATTTTGAAATCTATAACAATTATTTATAAAATATTTATATGTTAGTAATCAATTACTTTAATGTATAGCCAACTATTGCAATTTAAAATGAGATTTAACTCTGATGTTTGCATTTTATTATGCCATGGAAACCATTTTTTTCCCCAGAAATTGAAGGTGCAAGGTAGATGTTGATTTTTAGTTTTGAATTAACTTTTTTTTGTTTAAAAATGTAATCTAAATAGCCAAAGATTTCATTATTAACACTTTTTGTAGAATACAGGTATACATTTATTTCAAAAATCCATCCTATCTGTAAGTTTTGAAAGGTTTTAGTGAAGACATATGTTTTGCTTTAATGTTTTGACATAAAGATAGTAACAAGTTAATTAATTACAACTGGTATATTTGTTGTGAGAAAGCTGCACTTCTAAATTAAAAACCTAGGACCTTTATCACGTCAATCATACTAGGATTTCTGCACAGAAGCAATTTAAAATATTAGGAGCATTGACTAATGGAGTTTGTTTATGGTACGTTATATTTAAATATCTCTACTATTTGTGATATATATATATATGATACAGAGTAAGGGCCAGATGTATCAGCAGGGTTAGACCATGTAATTAAGTTGGATCTAGACTAGTCTCTAAGCTTTCCTTGCTCTAGACTTTCCTCTTTGTCTCTGGGATCTGGAATTCCCAAAGAACAGTGACAGCTGGGGCAAAGAAGGTTGTTAATACCTCAGCCTTTTACACGCACTGTGTCACCAGGATCCCTGTGCCATTCAGCTAGTTTCCCTAGTCATCCTTTCGTTGCTGATATAAGTATAGAAGTATCTTACGGACTAGAGAAGACTTTTTGTCCTCACCAAATCCAGCTCCAACATAAATGTTTAACTTGGCTTTGATAGAATTACTTTAATATGTAATATTTTTATGTTACTGACACAGAAATTCTCTGAAGCTCTATGAAAAAAATATATAGAACAAAATAATGTAATATTGGGTAATAAAATTTCCTTACAGCTTCTGTTCAGTCTTTGGATGGTCAAAGCAACTATTACTGTAATCATTCAATAGCTTCATGGTCTGGTCCATACTGAAAAATTTCAATACTTGCAGTATATTGAGCCGCCCACTGATCTGTTTACAGGTGGAATTACACGAATGGAGCACCTGGTGGCCATGAGATGTATTTCAAAAGGTTGATTATCAGCTAAACCTAAACATAAATTTGCAAAAAGGTAAAAGAACAATGCATAGCCATGGGCAACGTTCTGTAGAAAATAACAATGTTCAGTATCTACTCCAGGTCAATTTGTGTTACATTTAGTCTGAGAAAATGAGAATGACATAGGAAATTAATGATGGATGCTGAACATGATCCTGTCAGCAAAATGCTTTTGGTTAAAAAGACACAACACTTCTTATTCTATATGAGGTTGATACATTCTGTTGGGTGCTGCCACTGGTATAATATCACGTCTATAATCTTATTAGGAATCAGAATTTATTTTTCTATGTTACACATTGAAATTGGCAGTTGAGTTGACATTCTTTTTGTTATATTTAGAGAGCATCTGCACATGTAAACTAATTATATTTTCAATCTCACTTCTAAAGAAGACTTGAAGCTCAATTTTAAGCAATCTAAATTTTAAGCATGTGCTGAAGTTCCTTTGATTCCAATGATCTCTGAATCATTCTAAATGCACTTAATGCAGCAGAAATTATCTCCTTTTCTTTCTCTGCTGGTGGCATAAAATCTGTATTTCCGGTAATGTTCATAATTTTTTTCTGTGTGTTCCTATTAGTGGATGTAATTCTATTAATTCTATTAATTTTGTATGGGCAAGTAAAGGTAGTGTTAAAGTTTTACAGGAGATTAGGGATCCAATTCTGCTAAGTCCTGAAGACCCACAAGAGATAAAGTGTAGAAGAGAGGGCTATAGTGTAACTAATATTTCATAATACAGCATGTACTAAATACAAAATAAGCATAAACAAAATCTAACATGTAAAAATCTTGTGTGTTTTCTCAATCTTCCTTTAAAACAAATTTCTAGTTGTCTTCCTCCTTTGTTTTAAGATAATTCGATTTCGGGTCTGATCTTAGTAAGTGAACCATGAAATCTCTACTTTGCCTAAAACAGCCTCCTAAAATTCTACTTGTTAATTGGTCTAGGCAAATATTTTAAACACACAATCTTATTTATTTATTTATTTATTTATTTATTTAACAGGCCCATTTATCCAGAATCACAATAGCTTTGAAACACACAGAACTGGAAATGTTTCTGATTGCAATTTGATTTAAGATCTACTATTTGTTTTTCTAATAGTTCAAAAGAAAAAAAAAAAAAAGAAAAGAAAAAGAAAAAAAAAAAAAAAAGTATGGTCATGCCTGAAAGTAAATAAGTAACACATTGTTTGATCTATTTTTAAAATAAAATCTCACCTTCCTTATAAATACGTGTTATTTAAAGTGTAGAAGAGGAACTTGAATTTTACCAGTAGAAGATCTAATCTACTACTAATATGAATCACTAAAACTCCCCCTAAATCAATGAGTTTTATGCAGTTAATAATTCACTTCTCAGATGTTTCCATTTTCATTAGGTCCTCTGTTGTAGTTATGAGATTGCAATGGCTGTACATTGATAGAGCCCGTAAAACTGTTTGGATTGTAGCTGGATACAGCCTGAGAATTGGTCATGTTATATCTGTGAAAGATTTTGCATGCGAGAAGAAAAGATTAAAAAAAGAGCAAAATACTAAAACTTTGTATAAAATGTAATGAAGTTACAGAAAGATGTAGCTGTGAGTCCAGCTGTCTCAAACTGCATCAAAGACCTGAAATAAATCCCTTTTCTGTAAGAATAGTTACTCTGTCCATCAGGACTATCATGAGACAAAACTCCTATCTACAAATACATAATTTATACTACTTTATATACTACTCATATCACCCTTATCATCATAAGGTTAACAAAAGTGTATGGGAATCTCATTTAAGGCATCTTCATTTGAGATAGCAATCCTACTTGCTATTTTGGAGATTAATAGGTGGTTTAAGGACAGAATTAACTTCCTCAAATAGATATCTAAAGTGGGTCAGATGAATCATACACTCTCTGTGTGTTTTCCCTTTGTTGTTTATAAATCCTTAGATGATTAGTGTAGTTAAAATGTATCCCATTCAGTATATCCATATTGGCATAACAAATGCTTGCCTAGGCAGTACCTGAACTATGTAGGGAACTGCCAGTGGAACTCTTCCTAGAACAAGGCAGCAAAGACCTCACCTCAGAAAATAAACAGGTTGAACAGTTGTTCTATGCTTACACTGTTACAGTAATTTCTGCTCTGAACTTATATTGTAAACCTGACAAGGAACTAGCTACAAGAGCTTCAATCCTGAAGAAACCTAGTTGTCTGTTATAGAGTCATAGAAAAGGGTTGTGAAAGAACTTGTAAGATGGCATCTTAGTCTACCTCTTCTAGCTTAGTGAAAGTTTAATATACCCCAAACGTTCCTGACAGGTATTCATTTAGCCTGCTTTAAAAATTACCCTATTGTGACTATTCATGAAAGAACTTCACAGTTTTCCCAATAAAATTGTTGTCTTTGTGCTTTTCTAACCTTAACAATAGAAATATATTTGTCTTGTTACACATTAAGCCCTTTGCTTTTGTCTCTAATTTTAAAGGATACGACCTAGACAACAGTTTATCCTCTTCCTCCCTGTAACAACTTTCACATGTGTTTGAAGATGCCTCTCAGTATTTTTTCTCAAGATTGGTCACAGTACTTTTAATATTTTCTTGTAGGTGATATTTCTTAAACCTCTAATCAACAAGAAATTTCAAGAAGTGTTGTCCCCATAAGGAAAGAAGTTCCTCCTGAAGTCATATTGGACTGTTAAGCTCTGAGCTCTTTACCTGGGATAACAAATATACAAAGAATCTGTATCTCAGAAAAAGTCAAGTGAAGTTTCTCCTCTCTTCTTGAAGTAGTTTCATGACTAAGATAGAAGGGAGAAAAGCAGTTATTTAGAAGTTCCAAGTACATGTTCTGACAGTGATGGGTAAATTTAAACACAGTTTATAGACAAGTGCTGCTCCTACAAACTGAAGATCACCTTGAAGAAACCTTTGATTTATTGCCATTTTCAGCCACTAGTAGGAATCATAGTTTATAAACATAATTAAAATTAAAAAAAAAACCAACAACACAACTCCATTTTGGCTTACATTATGTAGCTGTTTAAAAGTAAGCATTTAAATTGATGATGGTAAGCTCCTCTTTATCTTTAAAGATGATAAATACGAGGATGGTATATAAGCTTTTTGACAGTTTTGAATAAGTCTCCTGTGCCTGAGATTTGGGCATTCAGTAGTCTTGAGCATTTTAAAGTGCAGCTGAACAGTGAATCCCTGCTATGGAAGAAGGCACAGAGGAGACAGGCAAAGGTGGCGTTTTCATGAAGCTCAGGGAATAATACAGGGAGTTCCCACAGCCGTTGTAAGGAAGGCTGAGCTCATCTCAATACATAGAGGACCAAAGGGCGGCCTATGTTTTAGCTAAGCAGTTTTATCAGTTGTGTGGATCATCTGGGTGTATAATGACCTTCCTTGAATTAGTCTAAAGTGTTAATATCTTCCTGAGCTAACCTGACCAGACAACATAGGGGAAGTATATTTGTGGCTCAAACCAACAAAAGGTATAAAACCTGAGCAACCAACAAATTGATCTTTGAAGAAGGCCACAGGACTGAGCTGGCTTCAACCCATGTATTCCTTCCAGGCAGCTGAGAACACCCAGTATGGTGATGGGAAGTATACAGAAACTGGAAATGGGAATCAAATTTATATTGTGATCCGACTGTATACTGTGATTGCTGCATAATGCTTGCATTCTGATCTCAGTATGTGCTGTATCACTCTGTTAAATCAAACTCCTGTGTAACATCAAGGATCTTCAAATAAATAAATTTAGTGTTGAAATATTAAAATCTTCTCATGTGGAACATCTATGTGATAGGTTGACCTTGGCTGTCTGCCACTTGCCCACCAAGCTGCTCTCACACTCCTTCTCAGCAAGACAGATGGAGAAAATAAGGTGTAAAACTTGTGAATCGGGAGAAAGGAGGTTAATGGAAAAAAAACAAAGATCACATGCAGAAGTGAAGGAAAAAAAAATATTCTCTGCTTCCCATCAGCAGGAAATGTCTCGCCACTTCCTGAGAAGCAGGCCGTCAAGTTCCACAATAGTTGCTTTGGAAGATAAACACTTTAATAATTAATGCCTTCCCCCTCATACATCCTTTCTCTTAGTTTTTATTGCTCAGTATGTTGTCATATGGTATGGAATATCCCTTTTGTCTGTTTGGACCAGCTGTCTTGGCTGTGTTCCCCTCCCAACTGCTTTTCCATCCTCAGTCTAGTGACTTTTGGGGGTGGATACGTGTTGTGGGTTGGATAGACATCCTTGATGCTGTGTGAGTACTGCTCATTAGCAACCAAAACACTGGTAGGCTATGAACACTCTTCTAACTACAAATACAAAGCACAGCACTGTATGGACTGCTGTGAGGAAAGTTAACACCATCTCAGTCAGACCTATTACAATTTAAATAAACCTGGTCAGAAAGTATTGGACTGTGACACATACAAACTGGAGAATTAAAAGATATTTTGTATTGTCACATTGCTAATGAGATGTAATTATGTCTGATGGACAGAATTTAAGTATGATATTATTTAAGACCAAATGTCTCTAAATCCACATCAGTGGTTTCTCACTGAGGCAGCTATTGATTTAAGGGTTAGTTCTGAGTCATCTAATTGTCAGATTATGATAGAACATAAATTTGAAGCTATATGTGGAGTAGGCTTCTGAGGTTATGTTAGGAGAGATCTCTGTATTCAGAGAAAATAATACCTTATGAGTCAGATGGTGCCAGGCAGAATTTATTAGAAATGAGACCTGGATCAGATCAGATAGCTAAACAAAATGAGAAATACCAGATTTGCAGAAGAAAAAGTTAGTAAAAGATCTGTGAGCACTAGAAATATGTAACTGATAATATGTTGTGCTTTACAAGGTTTGCAAGAAGTGTTCTGTTTACATCAGAATCACTTGCCAGCTTTTTGCAAGAGGCACCTTGGCTGATAAATAAGAACAAAATGTGATGAGGAGAAGGATCAACAGGCAAAACATAAGTGAGTGCTAACTGAAAATAATAAAGAATATGTTAGGAAAATAAAAGAAAATGCAAAAGACAGATGATGAGTAAAT
Organism: Nesoenas mayeri; assembly: GCF_963082525.1. Classification (NCBI taxonomy): domain Eukaryota; kingdom Metazoa; phylum Chordata; class Aves; order Columbiformes; family Columbidae; genus Nesoenas; species Nesoenas mayeri. The sequence continues at coordinate 179,037,694 of NC_137541.1, read as the reverse complement.
GCAATGAGAGATACACATGTATGTATGTAAAAACACATACATAGAAAAAAAAAAGGAAAATTAAAGAGAGAAAAAATGAGGAGACAAAAATATAATTAAAAGATCCAAAGACCTAAGATAAAAGGAAAAAGAAAAAAATAATCAAACATGATGAAAGGATTAACTGGAGAAAGAAAGGAAACGTTAAAAGAAACTATGAATGTAAAAGTAACTAACGGCAATGTGACAATGCTGAATAAGAGTTGTGAGACATGCTTCTATTTTATGATGCAATTGGCTCAAATATATTTTAAAGGATTTTCTGTTTTGTTTTCTCATAACATTTGTGTTTTGTTGTGTTTTTTGTTTCCGTTTTCTTTTTTTCAAGCTAATGAGGTAATGAGGAATAGCCTATGTACTGGAATGTTAAATCAGATGACACATTTAACTCCGCAGATATCAAGAAGAAAATACGGCATATTGTTGTTTTCTTGGATTCAGTGTGCTGCTGCATGTAAGGAAAGCAATGAAACCAAAAAGGCCCTTGGTCGGTTTTGCTGCCAATAATGTAGTTTCTTTCCTCTTCTTTTATACTGCAGACCTAATACAACATTTAAAAAAAAAAAAAAAAAAAAAAAAAAAAAAAGTTTAGTTTTCATTACAAAATAATTGTATATGTTATCCTCTGTTATTCAAATTACTACTTGTTGTTCCACTTTCTTGTTGCAGCCGCTGAATCATTGAAAATATTCTCAATCCTAAAAGTTTCACAGATATCAGCATAAGTGAATATTTGTTTTAAAAATCTTACCAGAATGCATAAATTATTTACTATTCATTATTCACTATTCAACATTTGTTATTCATTATTCATTCATACACCCCATCAATGATCTGCTCCATTATAGGAGTGTAAATGGATAGATGTTATAGCTTAAACAGTTTCAGTTTCAGTCATCTACATCATGATGATGTAGATGACTAATCACTAGTGAATAGTCTAAATTAACGTTTTGGAAACAGCCTGTAGACCAGAAGTTGTTTGTCCATATTATTTGTCCAATACTTACAAATAACTAGACATCAAGAACGGCTTCTGAATGATTCATGGATAGAAAACAAGGCTAAAGGTCTATTTCAAAGCTCTTTAAAATCAATGGAAAGATCCCCACTGGCTTCAAATAACTTTTGGATAAGTTCTGCAAATGTTCAGTTGCTATTATTTACAGTGAGTATTCCAGCCACACAGCACCTCATCATACATGGTTAATAAGAATTCTGTGCTTTAGGGGAAAAAATAAAAGACGTAGTCATATTTCCCCCTAAATATATAATTTAGCAAAACTCTGACACAGTATCTTTTTCCTTATACCTTTTCTGTCTACTTATGCTGAAAAACAAAAAAAGAAAAGAAGAAGACAAAAAATAAAAAAAAGAAAGCTGCAACACTGAAAATAAAAGTGTGACATTTTAAAAGAGGATCTAACACCTCCACACTCATCTTGATCTGCAGGACTGACTATGGCTAGTTTAGTCTGGAAGCAATTTGCGTAGTTGAGCAGGGAAAGTAGTTGACTGGTTTTGATCTTTCCATACTCTGAGACAAACATGTCAATTACAGTTTATTTTCTTGAAGCCAAAACTGTGGTGTTTTGCATTGTTTAGTACAGTAAACACTGCAAGAATTTGATGTTTGTTCTGAAGAGCTTGCTATCTAATTGATCTTCACATAAGGGAAATGAAAAGGTCTTGCACTGAAGCTTGTGGAATTCCTACACTGATTAGAGTCCAATTCAAGATCTATGATGAAAGCTTTCCTTTTGATCTGTACAGCAAAAAGATTATTCAGAAGCAGAGTGATATCTAAGAGACTAAGTGTTTTTGCTAAACTGTGTCAACAACTTTTTAAAGCTTAGAGCAAATACAGTAGTGGAAAGGATTCATCCTCAAGCACCAGTTACAGCTCTGCATGTTTTGTATATCATCTATTTAAAGCACAGAGAAGCAGAAGTTAATAGCAACTGCCAAAAGATTTAAAACAAAACTTGAGAACTTAAGTATCTGACAGTCTTTGGATGGCCCCCAAGTTTTTAAACACATAATCATGTAGTATTTCGTACAGTTAACATAAATCATACTATTACCAATATTTTTTTTCCATTCTTGTTTCCATCTTTTTTTCAAAACATGGTGTTTCATGAAGCAGCTCTTGAATTTCATTAAGATGATCATGCATTGCTTGGGAGCTGCCCTCGTTAAATAAAAATGACCTATTTTCATAGAAATGAACTTAATTTACTAAGCTCATGATTTTCTTCTGAAATCAAAAGAAGTTACTATTGGAAAACAAACTCCTGCAGTGAATTTCAAAGCTTTTATTCAGATTTCCTTTTTAAGTTGATCACACTGTTAAGGCTCATCAAAATTGGTTTCCAAGTTACTCTTTATATTCAGATTCCATCATGTGGGAATCAGGAGCAATCATAAATGGAAATATAATGCAAAACTATGTATTTTTCTAATACCTGCTGAAACTTCAGAGCACAGCTTTGCAACTATTTTGGATAGATCTGAAACTAAAAAAAGCAGTTGGGGTCATTCAACCAAAAGCCAGACAGGTATCAGGTTAGTGAAAGTAAAACAGTGTTTTGATGAGTTCAAGAGACAGTTTTGTTATACTTCTCCACTGATTTTTACACAGCATCTTGCTAAGAAAGCAAGACCAATGGTATGAAATAAAATTAGTATACAGCCAAGTTCCTTTATGTCCTTTAGCAATGTGCTTATTTTAGACTGACGTTTAATTCATAAAGCTAGGGCAGACATCGTATTCTGGTCTAAAACTGGTTGGGAAAAATAGATGTTTGCCTTTGAGTGAAAAAGTGAGAGGATTCATTGGAAATAACAGTGGGAGTCATAGACTACAGGCTATACTGTTTTGAAGAGTGAGGGTCTATTAACAAGCTAGAATACAGCAGGCTTGTGTTGCAGTCTATGTAAGACTTCAAAGAAGTAAAAAGCTGCTTGGGTAGAAATAAAAAAAGTAACATATTTAATTTCAAGACAGCCTTCACAAAATAATAAAATACTCCAGTTGCTTCACTTGTCCACTTCCAGTCATTAACATAAAAAAGATATTTGAAGTAGTGCATGAAACTAGTGATATTTCGGTAAATTCACTTGTGCTTTTTCATACATAAACAACATTAAATTCTCCTTCGAGTTATAAAGAATGACAAAACTGCAGTCAAAGATGGATTTTATCAGATGATGAAAAAATAACCCTCATTTGGAAAATTCAGGGTGAAAAAGCTATTGTTTTTGAGACTGGAATGTCCTTTGAGATGTTTTTCTTATGTAACTGGTAGATATTTAAAAGCATCACATCACAGTTCTATTAATGTTATTGTTCTGCTTGTTTATCTAAGAATATAAGAGTTGAATTTATGACCTTGCTACATGAGGGACAGGAACTGAGACAGTGGGAAGAATCTTAAAAAACAGCAAGATACCTGGAATTCATCCTGAAATATTAATTATACATCTGGCAGTACAAAAAGCCTGATTCATAGCCCATTGAAATAAATTAATTATGTATCTGGCAGACTCCAAAATCCACTGAAGCCAAAGGAAGTCTTAGGAGTCTTTGACTCCATCGGGCTCTGAATCAAGCTGCAGGAGGATAAGCAGAATTAGGCAGAGAGGAGCAGATCCCCAGCCCTGCTGGGAGCAGGGCAAAGGCAGATCAAGGAGACAAAAGCAGCAGGTGGCAGCATGTAAACACCCTCAGGCCCTCAGAAATGTGTCTCTAACACAGGGTGGAAGGGAAGGGAGGAGTTCTGCCTCCCACTGAATTTGCAAGTGACCTATGCATTTTGACGTTCTGTAAATCTCAGTGAGAGGTGGTTACGGATTTTGAAACAAATAGCTTCCCGGTGAAAATATAGAGGAACAAGACCTCACTTAGTTGCTGAGGTATGACCACACCAAGGTTTCAGTGGGAGTTTCCCCAACCATGTGCCCTCCACAACTGTCACCAGAACTCTCCCTAGGGCTACTGGGCAGTGAGCAGACAGTCTAGCCTAAACTGAATGATGACAGTCTAGCCTAAGCTACAGGAAGGCGTGATCAGATTGAGAAGTTCATAACAGGCTGGAGTTGGCCTTTTTCAGAGATCTCTTGGTGCCTTCAAGCCAGCCTAGTTGTTGTAAACTGTCTGTTCTTAAAACTTGTTTTGAAGACTAAAATCTAATCCACTGGACACTCCTACAGGATGAAGTGGAGTTTAGAATTAGAAATATCTTAAGACAGAAGAAAACAAGAGAATTAGTGTGAGCACAAACAAAATCAAGCTTTTTCTGTGCTTTCCTGCTTGTGCACTGCTTGCAAATAATTCTTCTTTACTGAATAATGAAAAAAGAAGCTCCTTTGCTCTGTACCTCTGACAGTCAAATGGTGCTTTTCCTTTTTAATATTGTTTTAACTGAAGTGAAGCACAGTATAACATCTTTTCAGTATTCGAACTCTGAGATGCTTGCAAAACAAGAAAAGTACTTAAAACTTGAGTAGTATTTCATTCAATGACTCCCACCACATTGTATAAACACTGTTTTCTGTTTTTATTTTGCATGTGCATCTGCACATAGACAGAAGAGCCAGACACACCTGCATATATATTTTTTTTTTTATGCTTAACCGTTGATACAGTCTGAGAAAAGAGTGTTATAAAATCCCAAAATATGCATGTAGAAATATAGGAGAACAAAACATAATTAACAACCAAAAAAAGACTGTAAATATCCCTGATCTTACAGCGTACTGGTTTTTGCTTGGAAAGAATTAATTTTCTTAATAGTAGCTTGTATGGGGCTATCTTTTGGATTTGTGATGACAAGATGCTCAGCAATGAAAGCTGGTGGAAGAAGGAGGAAGGGAAGAAGTTTGTCTCCTCATGTAACCATTAGTGTGATGGAGCCCTGCTTTCCTGGAGATAGCTGAACATTTGCCTGCCAATGGAAAATAGTGAATTAACTCCTTCTTTTGCTTTCCTTGCACACAGAGCTTTTGCTTTAGCTGTTCAACTGTCTTTGTCTCAATACATGAGCTTTATCACTTTCTTGCTCTTCCAATTCTCTCCCCCATCCTGCTGTGGGAGAATAACCCAGAGGCTGCGTCATGATGAGCTGCCTACAGGGGTTAAAAACAGTTGTAAGGTTCACCCTAATGACTGTGAAAAATAGGAAGCTTCTAAGAAGATTCATAACAGTGAAACAGAGTAAGAAAAACTGATGGAGATCAATCATGATCTTAACAACACTGGGAGATTACTAACAGGGAAAGCCTGTAGAAATTATTATTTAAGGTATTTGTTCTGTATTTCTGAAGATGGATAATTTATTTTTTGTCTTAAGAAAAATAAAAACCTAAATCTGCTGTATTATTGATAGTAGTTTGGGGGGCACTGCCATTGGGTCGTTTGTGGTTTTTTTTTTTGAGGTAATGGGGCAAATTGATCATCCTTTATGGTTATATGTTAAATCTTATTACTAAACTATTGCAAATGTAAAATGAGAACTTTCTCTATTGAATAAAATGTTAATTATGTGTTTTTCAAAATTTAAAAAAAAAAAAAATGTTTAGAATTTTTTTCCCCAGGAGTGTATGGAGATGCTTCATACATATAAATTATCATAAATACTTCAGTTTTATAGTGCAACTTGTTTAAAAATAAACACTTATGCATTGTTATACTTCTTATAGTCTTGATTCAGGTACTATAAAACAGACTTAGATTTCTGAAATTTTCAAAAATATATTTTGAACAGTTTTACCTGCCACCTCTGTAACACAAGACTGTGATGGACCCTTACATTCATTAAGCTGGATTGCATCAGAATTGAACTAATACAATGATAATGCTATTCCCCTGAACCTAAAGACCACGACTGTTCAATTTATCTGAGGCTGAAATTAAACAGAATGTGAGGAAAGTTTTCATAAGGCTTTTAGCTGAATCAACAAAATTATATGCATAAAGGTCCTCAAGTTGTATTTTACATCTCCCCCAAAAACAAATCATTGAAATTTTCCATATGAAAACAATGGGTAGTGGATGCACAAGTGGCAGGGAACCATGCATCTATGAAATGGCTCTTCTTTATAGATCAGTCTCATTAAGTTTTACATTTTCTGAAACAAATCATGACCTTGCTCTGCTCAGTAATACTTATCTTGCTGCAGGATAGGTTCTGTGTCTTTCATATAAAAATATATATATATTTTAAAAATCTGAGTGCAAAACCATGGCTTCTGACTTCCCTTGGAAATATAGCAAAGTTTAAAATCCAAGGATTTTATGTTAAAATGCTATACTCTAATTATCGATTAATTATGTCACCTCATTGTTCTGTTTCTCCATTTTTCATTATATGTGTTGTGAATTAACACAGAAAAAATAGAAATAGCTGAGTACCGTGAAAAATATATTAAAGAAGTAACTTAAAAACATGAACCTGTTGAATATTTAAAAGTTACAAGATTTAATTTAGCAAATTCCAAAATCAATATTAAAACAGTATGGGTTTCTATCACCTCCATGTATTGTCTCACTGTGAGAATTGTAAATATAGATGTAAATGTTGTGCTAAAGATATTAAATAAAGCTAAAATCAAAGAAGAAATCACGAGAATAACTTAGACTAACTAAACAAGAAATTATAACAAATAACACCATGTCAATGCTCCAGTGCTGTAATGATTTTAAATTAGAAAAGCAACATTTACAGAACAGGTTGCTCATTTAACATTTTTAGGATCTAACAATAAGATCACTTTTGGTGTAAAACAACCTATTCATTTTTATTAAAGGAAAACCTCTCAAAGAAAATACTGTTGAGCAAATACCAGACGGGGTTCTTGACTTCTTCAGTGCCTAGAGCATTCCTGCATATCACAAGGGTGTGAGAAAGAAGCAAACAGTGCTTGAGGATTTGAAAAAATGTCAAGGAGGTTTGTAGATATCCCATTGAGGTTACTGAAGAATATTGTTCCAACAAGAGGCATGAAGCTAGAATTCTGATTAATTCCTTGGCTCCAGTGTGTGTAGTATTTTTACAACGTTCCACTTGGTGGACTGTAAGAGTGCTCTCTCTTACTGAAATAAACTTTCTAATGAGTCATTGATGCTGAGTAAAGTAGATGTCAAATAACGCTAAACAAAGATTAGCTCGTTGCCAAGATTTTGATTATTTTTTTTTCCCTTTCTGTAAAAGACAGTCATGTCTATGAAGGACCCTGTGCACAAGTCAGTTTTTTCCACTCTGGCACATCCATTGTCTCTTTGGAGACATTTGCAGGCAGGAGAAATATAACTAATATTAATGATATAATGACTACAGCAATACAGTCCAACAGATACTACTTGACCAAGTATAAATGTTGTGCTTGCTATTCTCATTTACTTTGGCTGCTACAAAGTCTCTAAAATGACCTTGCAAGGAGGTAAATTGTCATCTGGAAGAGAAGTCTATTTTTTCAGGGAAAACGAGGGCACAAAGTACTTTCTTCAGTTACTTTCATTCTAGAAATTAAAAACCCGTAAAATCTTATATAAAATATAAGTGTCATCAAGGAAGATATGAAGAATCATAGCATCATATTACTTAGTATCACATTAAAAATAGAATATGGTTTTAAGGGTCACATGCCTTCTTGCAGATAATTATGAACATTTCTTTTTTTCCAGCTGCTAACCAAACACTTCAGTTTGCAAACCTGAAAATATACAAATATCTATTAAATTCAATATGATATATATTTATTAGATATAATTTGGCCAGTCGTTATAACTTGAAGAGAAAACAGGCATTTAAGACAACTACATTATAGACCCAAGTCATGGTAACATCTGAGATGTCCAGTTTTATGCAAGCCCAGAAGGGAAGTAAGAAGTCCTTGTCATTACGTAAGTATATGACCTAAAATTTCTTGTCTTTTTAGGACACTTGAAATAGTGGAGTTGGAAGTAACTGTTTTTATTCATACTGTTTAAAGGAGAGATTGATTAATAACTCTAACATAGCTTATAATTTCTGCCTCCAACAACTTTTTTTTTTTTTTTTTTTGTTTCAGTAATTTTTAGTTGATGTTAGCATGTTGACTATGCAGTAAAAGGAACAAGCTAGTCTGCAGGTCAAGCTGAATATTGTCTTTATTTGCACAGAGGTCTTGATAACTCATTTTTTTGGACTGGCACACAAGCTTCTAAAAAAGATTCCTCTGCTCTTGTAAAACAATTATCCTCGATTACATGAAATTTGTTCCAGTCAGCAAGACCTTTTCAACAGTTTGCAACAAAATGCTCAGAAAATAATTCAGAAGACTGAAGAAAAGTTGACATGCATGCTGAAAGCAGATTATATCAGTATTATTTTCCTAAGATTAGGACACAAAGAACAAGGCATATAATATTAGAGAGACTATCCTTAATTAGCTAGATTTTCAAGAGATAGGTCAACATCTAAGTTTTCTCCACCACAGTGTAAATCACTAAAAAGGCTTGAGAGCTGCTGGTAGCTATAATCTGACATACTGGATACTTTAGTTGTGGTTTTATTTCTCTGTCACACCAATGTACTTATGGATAAAATGCAACTATGTTATATCTCCTGTGGAAGATTGTTTTTTTACTAACACACATTTTTGCAGAAACTTTTTGTTTGTACATGTGAAAGAATCTGTTCTGAGTGTATTTTGTAATCAGGTTCTGGGAATAAAAGCATCTGATTTATCTGAGCAGTCACACATGAGATAATTGAAATTGTAATGTTTGCCAATAATTCAAAGTGTAAACAACATCAATATCAACTATGTGTTTAGTAAATCTAAAGAAAATTTAAATAATATCTAAATAGAATGACAACATACATTTCAGTGTTACAAGCAACATATTTAAAGTATACATAGAGTGAATATATTGGCAACATATAGTTCTCAATATTATTTTCATCTTAAGGATGTTGTAAGAATAAATTCTTTAAGCATTTAAGTATTGATTCACTGTGTATTATTGCATGATACAAAGTATCTCTGATCATACACTGCCTATAGGTCCCACATGCCAATGTTTCTAATACTCACATGCTAAGACCTCCCATATAGTTCAACTGTTCCTTGTTTCCTTCAGCAGAAATCTATGCACTTACAGTTATCTTTATACTCCCAAATACTTCATCTTTTGATCTTCCTCTGCTGCTTCCATTTTTGAATGCTCTTGCCTTGCTCAGAAATACTCACATCAGTAGGAATATACTCATTTTTACAAGTACATTTGTTTATGACATTCTTGTCCACTAGCTAAGCAGAAATCTGAGTTGCCTAGCCCATCTGCTCTTTCTTACTTCTGCTTCAACATTTGTCTAATTATTCCTACCTCATCTTCTCACCTCACAGTTTTTTATAGTCCAAAATAGGCTTTATTGTAGTTCTGTCACTTATTGTCAAAGAGTTTATGCAAATGCATCTCTGGCCCTATATGAAGCTTTACTTTCTTCAAAGCAATATGTGACAAACCTGCTTATGGCTGGGAGCCTTACCCTTAAGCCAAAGCAGTGACTGCTCCCACCTGAACTGATTGGCCTTTTACCTGTATTGTGTTTTCACAGATTTTTAGAAGGGAGTTGGAGCTAGGTGTTAAGCAGGAGGGCAAATGAGCACCAACAGCAGACAAAAATTAGTATCACCTATGGTTATACATCCCTAAGATGGCAACAACTGGAATCAGGGAACAGGTGGCTAGAAAAGAAGATAAAATAAAAAACCACAATGGAACAAAAATATGTTAATTTAACTGCAGTTTTAAAAATTAATTCATTTTTGCTTTAAATGATTTAATTCTAATGCTACTTTTTTTTTTCTTTCCAGACTGTTGCATTCATATAGTTATATATCATTTTATATGTATAAATGCTCAAATAACAATATAAACTCCCTTAAGGAAATTAAGTTTAGCAATATAGTGAATTTACTAAATATATAAAGAGTCAAAAACTGTTAGTAATGACATAGAATAATCATTATCTTTAATTTGAGCTAGCCTGGTGTTCTTCCAGCTATCTTTGATTTCTACAAATGTTCAGTAACTCTGCAACTGTGTGTGTATATATAGTTGAGTCTTTCACCACTGCTAATTTAAAAAACTTTCTGTTTAGGAATCACTATCAAGTTCAACACAGAGCTTTACATCTGATATGATCATATCTTGCATCTTTGTTAATGACAGCTGAAATCTGTCTTTCTTACTTTTATGTTCTAGCCACATTAGTCAAATATAAGTCTTCCTCCTTTTTATTAGTACAGCTGTTTTGCACAGCTTGTCTGACCTTCTGAGGAATGAGTACTGCATTGCATGTCTACTCTGCATGTGCACTAAAACTGTAGTGTGAAAGATCTTGTACTGGGTGAATCTCAGGATTTCTTATTGAAGTGAGGGTTTTAGTTATAACATTTGTATAACTTAGATAGAAAGACGTTCTGCCTAAACACACACTGCAACTCAGTTCATTATCTCTTGGCTTTCAAGTAAGTTTTTCTATCATTTTTCTATATCAAGTAATTCTGAATGTCCAGAATAAAAAAATATACCACACCCCACACACCCCACCCCCCCCAATAATATGAGAGTGTAAATACTATTGTTTTCCATTTTATTTCAGTGGTGCAGATAATTCCAGAGCAGATTTATCTGTGTAGGAAATAGGTGAGAGATTTATCTCCTGCATTGGATCTATGTGTTGATGCAAGACCCAAACAAGGCAAAAGACTCAAGCTTTGTAGAAAGATAAGAAAGAATATTTTCTTACTCAAAAGAAAGTGCCAGGGGACAATGCTTTTTAAAACAGACAAGAAAAGTTAGAGAAAGGAAGCATTATTTTTTTATAGCTAATAGAAACGGAACTGAGCATGTAACTGAGACTAATTTTTTTTCTGAAAGTTTTAACGTACACAACTTGTCCTAGATCACATAATGCATTTCTGCCATAACTAAATCCAGATTTCATGAGAACCCTCAGTAGGAGAATTCCTCTAATTTAAAAACATCCAGATTTATCTTCTGAAAACCCAACTGCTAAGAAACCACTTCTTAATGTCCTTCTGAAAATTCAGCCAAAGATCTTACTTGCTCTGTTTTTTCATCTACATATCACAGATGAATGCAAAATCATCTTCCTTAGCCTATGTATTTCCTTCTAGACAGTAGCCACTGCCAGTGAATATTATCTGTCCTGAGTTCATTATTACATTCCTCTCCTGTAGACTAAACTCTGTGAGCCACTTTTCAGCTCATAAGCTTCTTCTCTCCAAATCCCTTTCGCAATGTGTTAGCTCTTGTATTCTGCATTTGAAACAACTGCTGAAATTTTAAGGCAGCTTTAATTCTGGACATTTTTAAAATGTTATCCTGTCAAAAATCATCTATAAAGTAAGCAAATCAAACTGATCTTAACATGGAAAGGGGGAAACATTTTCTATCTGACATTGGATCTGTGATATCCTCATTTTTCTTATTTAATGCAAGAATAAGATATAAGCCATTGCATTAATAACAGCAATGTTCATTTCAGTTGTTTATATATTAAAAAAATTACATAAAATAAACTCTACCTCTTTACTACTGTTGGTGAAATAAGGAATAGAGACATATAGACGTGATTTGTTTTTCAAAATCTGCTTGTAAAGATTTTTTATTGAGTTGATTTTTGTTCTGTCAGTTTTCTTAAAAATGAAAAGGAAAGTTAAAGTGTTATATGATAGCCTTTCTTGTAATGTAGAAGGGGATTCATACCACAAAAAGCTTCAGGTAAATAATCTCAACTTGTTTTCCATTCTTTCTCTATAATCACTGAAGAGGACATTTTTTCCTAAATATTTTATCCTGAGAGTTTGTTATCAGCAAAAGCTTATAGCAACCTATATTCTCCCTGGAAATTATGATCCTGCATTTTTTGTACCCCACTCTTTGGCCAGTCTGTTTTCTTCTCTCTCTTCTGGGTTTTGGATATAACAGTCACAGACCTGCGGGTTAAATTGAACAATTCAGTGGCACAACCCTGCACACATATATTACTACCACCACATTCCTGCTACCACAAGGTTACAGCCCAAAATTAAGGAAGCGACAGTAAACAAGGCAAAGACCACAAGCAGAGTGAAAAAAAAAGGATAAAAATCACTGTCTGAAATAGCCTGATCTTAAATCAAACCAATTAACAATACAGATTATTTAAGCAACTATAGCATAAAATTTTAAGCCAGCCTGACTGAGGACTTCTGCCAAAAAAACAGGCAGTCTCGGCCTTACCTCTGGCTCCAGAATCAATTCTCACTACTTCAGGGAAAAGACTCATCTTAAAGCTAATTCAGGAGAACAGTGATTAGTTTTCAAGTTGCTCAGTCAAACTGGTTGCCTAAATATTTTGCTGGTACAAAAAAAGGAACCCACAGGGAAAAGTGGGAAGAGATGGAAGAACCCCTTTCAGTACTAGCTTGTTCTTAGGTGCAACTCAAGTTAAGTAAAACTTAGCCTGAAGCATCTCTGCTGGAGTCAAATGAAGTATGTTCCAGAAAGGACTCTCCATTACCTTTCTCCAGAAGAGAGAAATTGTACGATTTGTTTAGATTATATATATAACTGTTAAACATGTGAATTGTGCTGAGATGAATTTGTCTTTAGCCATTCCCATTGAATTCAGTGGCTCAGGTGCCACTATCCAGGGCTGCAGATTTTAATCTAGTTCTTAATATTAGCAATTTGAGATCCAAATGGGATTATTCATAGCCTTTAGTTATTATAGGCAGAAGTTCTGACAGGAATGCATCCTCTGAGACTGATTTGTTGGATTTGTATTTATTTTTTTTTTTTTTTAATAGGTTAGAAGCTGTAAGCTCCTTAGAGGGATTGTTATTGATGCTGCAATATTCGCAGTGCAATTCACTGGTTCCTTTGCACAAACAAAGTGACCCAGCTGCAATGAACAACTTGAAACATCAGGGCTTAATCAATTATCTGGATACAATCAGGTGACCTTGTACTTTCTTCTGTGTATTTCAGGAATGTATTAAATCTGCTCTTACGTAGGCAGTTTAATATCAACCTGAATATCTTTTTCTTTGCTTTATTCTGTTCTACTGCTTCAATAGAATATTGCAGATGTCACATTTTCTCAAACTAAAATCTAAATCCTTATGAAAAATGTGAAATAATTCAGTGATATCAGAAAATTATTCAGATTTGAGATTTATAAATGTTGTATATGTTATGACTTGTACTCTAATAGGTCAGTACACAAAGAAACTATTTTGCAGTTAAGAAATTTGCGTTTCAATCAACTTGAAATCAGTCTGAAACACCATTTATTATTGTGTAAAGTGAGCTATTGTATGTTCACTGTGTTATGAAAAAAAGTAAACTGTATAAATGCATTGGTAACAGGATAGATTTTTGTACATGATATGGTACTTCATAAGAAATTTTTCTGCATGCATGGAATACTCTTCGCTACAGTTAAAGTGGGGTTGCAGACTAAGCAATTAATATTCATGTCAATGTTTCAGTTAAACAAGTTAGTATTTATTTTCTAAATTTTGGGTTTTCACTAGAACTTGGTTAATATTTTGAGAATGTGGTGTGTTTACGTGGCTGACAGCAAAGCTTCTATCCAGCCACTTGCTGACTTCTCCCAAAGGGATGAGGGAGAGTCTCAGAAGAACAAAAGTAAGAAAACTTGTGGGTCAAGATAAAGATGAAGTGAAAGACAAAGAAAAAAGTGATGCAAAATCAACCACTCATTACCAGCAGACTGATGGCCAACGAGTCTCCAAGCAACAGATACTTTAGAAAAATTCCCTCTCCCTGTTTTATTATTGAGCATGATGTTATACAATATGGAATCTCCCTTTGGTCAGTTAGGATCATCTGTCCCAGATGTGTCCACCCCCACCTGCTCACTCACCCCTAGCCTGCTCTCTGGGCCAGCAGAGAGAGAGACAAAGTCCTCAAAGCTGTGCAGTTGCTGTTCTACAGTAGCTAAAACATTGCTGTGTTATCAACACTATTTTGGTCACCAGTCAAAGACAACACTATATGAGACGCTATGAAGAAAAGTTACTCCATACCAGTCAGACCCAATACAGAGATAATACTGAGATGTATACATTCACATATCCCTCAAAACCTACTTACATATTTAAAGGTGGCAAAAATTACTTAGGCTTTTTACCTTCATAAGGACATTAGACCAATATTAATACAGTTCCTTTAGGTTTAATGTAGGAAAACATGCAAAATAGTGTATCCTCTCAGGATGGATCTGGTAACATCTCCAAAAAGTTTAATCCTACCCATTTTAGATATTGGTCTCATGAAATGCATTTCTCTCTGAAGGTATCTATTTCTCTTCAATGTGTATAAAGGGAGCCTATGGCAAATAAGGAATCTAAAAATCAGTTTTTATGTTAGCTGAATGTATGCATAAGGCTTCAAAAACTACAAAAGGACACATCATAGAGGAGAAAAGTTTACTGCTGCTTGCAACTGGGCCTTGAATTGGAAAAGCTTGTTCCTGTGCATTTCAGCCCCTGGCTCAGCCACAAGCATTCCATCCCATCACAGTGGAGATGATCGTTTAGTGCTGTCACCGCAAATAACTTCAGCTTCACAAGCATGGGGGGATGATCTTCCCTCCTACACATTTTGCTACTTTGAAATGCTTTCAATAACCCTGTTACAGATGAAACAATAACAAGAAACTATCTCCTTTCTGGAAGCATGGGTTTTCAACCTACAGCCTTGACAATTGAATGTATCACTAGGAATGAACTTAACAATGTTTCTAGTTCCTGTGAATGGGCAACAGCAATCTGGTTCTTCTGCTAATCTCAGAAAAAAAAAAAAAAAAAAACAACCCATACATATTCTGATAATTGAAGTAATTTACTTATCTCATATAGGACTTGAACACTCAGCAGAAAAAAAAAAAGAAAATAAAAGGCAATTCTTATTAACAATCATGCTTTACCATTATTTTGGCTGAGAAAGTATCATTAAAAAGAGGAACACAGTTTGGTCTCTGTTTCCTTCCATTAACAGCCATTTGCAACAAGTTTCTATATAGACTTCATTAGCTTCTCTATTGAGGTAATTACTCCTTTTATCAAAGAGATGTGTTTACATAGGTAAATACTGAAGCTGGATGGGAAGCATCAAGATTATCTGCACTGGTGAGCAAAAAAGAGCAGATTACACAGGTGGAGAGCAAGTATAATTGATTCAGAAAAGTGGACTAAAGAAATAAATGCTAATTTGTAAGGCTCATTAGAGTGACAGATTTATTAAGGATTGCTTTGTGTTGTGACAATGATAAGCCATCACAGTTTGGGATTCAGAAGATTCAAAAGTGAGACCTAAGGGAATCAAGAAACTAAGCCATCTTTCTGTCTGCTCTTTTGTTTTGGACTTACCTTGTGTCAAACATAATCTTGACCAGAAAATTTCTCTGTGCTCAGAGCTGGATTAAAGATTCATCTCTTTATGTGTATATGTATATATGTGTATATATATATATATATATATATATATTTTTACTGCCAGGAAGAGTTCAGTATAGGCAGAAAGGGACTGAAGAAGAAAAGAATAAGGAGGAGAAACAAGAAGTAAGAGAAGGAGAGAGAGAGAAAGAGATGAAAAGATAATTTTAACAAACATTTCCATTTCATTTATAAAGAAAAGAGCTAAATATATTATTCATTATGTAGCAGCACAGGTAAATTTATCTGTGTGCATTATCACAATGGTGGGTATGGCATTTACTGTTACACTGGTTACATAAAAAAGTGTATGCTTTTTTTTTTTTTTTTTTTTAAGAATTTTATATTTCCCTCACATCAAAGTGATGGGATTCCCTTTGTATTTTCTTTCTATTTTTATCCCAGCAAGAAGCTGCATTAAACTACCTAGTTTCTTTTGGTTTTCTGAAGTGTATTTTGAACTTTTGCTGCAAATTGCACTCTGATTTCACTAAACAATTGTTAGTTTAATTTATTTTTTCTTTCTTCAGCATTTATTCTAAACTTACAAGATTACTGGGGCTTCCACTATATAATTGGGATCATTCCAGAAGCATATCTCAGCAAAGCCAATAGCTCAAGTGGGACCAGACTTCTATAAACACACTCATTTTACAGTCCACTTTATTTTACCAGGAGTCCAGCAGACGTGAATGGGTGTGATTTTGATACACTTTTATTTGTGTGCTGAATAATAAATTATGCTGTCAGTTTTATATGCCTGACGTACAGAATAAGATAATTCAGTTACATAGAAACCTGCTTGAGTGAAAATGAAATACATCATTTTTCTGTCCTGATCTTCACTGACCTGGAAAAAAAAACTAGTTGCTGTCCTCTCGGTAGCTATCCTTTACATATTTGAAAACTGATATTATGGTCTAGACCAGAACACAGTTTTCTAGATAAAACAATTCCAGTTTCTCTATTTTTTTTTTTTTTAATAGATTTCATTTTTTAAACAGATAAGATTTTTCTTTTTGCCGCAACATCTAAGTATCCTATAAGCTTGTGTAGTTTCTCTAACTGCTTCAAGTTTTGGGTAGTTTTTTGGTTGTTGTTTGTTTGCTTGTTTGGTGTTGGTTGGTTAGTTTTGTTCTATTTTTTGAGGGTCTCCAAAACAGGACAGAATGAGACGATTAAAAGGTTTACCTTTCATATATCCTACAGATGCAATTCAGATCACATATTTTTTCTTTATCATATGAGAAAGGAAAACAGTTTCTGAGGGCAATGGATACCCTCTAAGAGAGAGACTTTATGAAGATTACAAATAATTCCCAGGTTTTGTTTTAAAGATTTATTATTGTTAAGGGAGAGGAAATATTCGGCTTCCTTGTTTACTGTCATGTTCTGAATATACTTTAAAATCATTTTTGCTACTTTGATTAACCTCATGTTTTTATTCAGGCTCAGCTTGATTCATCTGTATCTCCATTTTAGATTTCCGCATTAGATTTCTCTTCAATGCAGTATTTCTCCTACTTTTATATTGAATTTACTCTTATCGGTTTCAGCCCATTTCTCCAATTGATCATGATCTTTCTAAGTTCTAATCCTATTCTTCATGTGTTTTATAATGCTGCCAAGGCTGGTGACAGCCCATGTATTGAAGTGGGTTTTTCTGTTTCACTATAAAAAACATTAATGTAAATAATAAATAGTATGTTTTTTTCCAGGACAGGTTCATTTGATATGCAATGTAATGCAGTGCTAGATAGACATACTGCTATTAGCTTTGAGTAAATTATGTTCAAAATCAGAACAGGTGTATTTATAAAGAAAGTAATCAACACTGGAGAGGTTCTTTTCCTGATAATGTCTTTGAATAGTATTCATAGAATCACAAAATCATAAAATGTCCTGAGTTGGAAGGATCATCGAGTCCAGCTCCTGTCCATGCATATGACAAACCCACAATTCATACCATGTGTCTGAGGGCTTTGTCCAATTACTTATTGAATACTGTCAGGGTTGGTCCCATGTCTATTTCCCTGGGGAGCCTGTTCCAGTGCTCCATCACCCTCTGGGTGAAGAATCTTTTCCTAATGTCCAACCTAAACCTCCCCTGGCACATCTTCCTGCCATTCCCTTGGGTTCTATTACTGGTCAGTGCCTTCTTCTACTCTTCCCCTTCTGAGGAAGCTGTAGTCCATGATGAGGTCTCCCTTCAGTCTCCTCTCCTCCAGGTTGAACAAACCAAGTGACTTTAGCCACCTCTCATACAGCTTCCACTCCAAACCCTTCACCAACTTTGTAGCCCTCTTCTGGACACTCTTTAGTAGCTTCATACCTGTTCTATACTATGTCACCCAGAACTGCACACAGTACTCCAGGTGAGGCCACACCAGTGCAGAGTGGAACAATCACCTCCCTCACCTGGCCATCAATATGCTTGATGCACCCCAGGACACGGTTGGCCCTGTTGGCTCATGTTCAACTTACCATTGACCACAATCCCCAGATCCATCTCCTCAGAGCTGCTCTCACAGAATCACAGAATGTTAGGGATTAGAAGGGACCTCAAAGATCATCTAGTCCAATCCTCCTGCTGGAGCAGGAACACCTAGATGAGGTTACACAGGAGGGCGTCCAGGTGGGTTTTGAATGTCTTCAGAGCAGGAGACTTCACAACCCCTCTGGGCAGCCTGTTCCAGTGTTCTGAGAAGAAATTTCTTCTCAAATTTAAATGGAACCTGTTGTGTTCCACTTTGAACCCATTACCCCTTGTCCTACCATTGGTTGTTACTGAGAAGAGCCTGGCTCCATCCTCATGACACTCCCTCTTTATATATTTGTAAACATTAATAAGGTCACCCCTCGGTCTACTCTTCTCCAAGCTAAATAGACACAGCTCCTTCAGCCTTTCCTCATAAGGGAGGTGCTCTACTCCCTTCATCATCTTCATTGCCCTGCACTGGACTCTCTCCAGCAGTTTCCTGTCCTCCCTGTCCTCCAGCCTCTCGCTCCCCAGTCTGTATGCACAGCCATGGTTGCTGTGTCCCAGGTACAAAATCCAGCACTTGCTCTTGTTAAACTTCAAGCCATTGGTGATTGCCCAGCTCTCCAATTTGTCCAGATCCATCTGCAGGGCCTCTCTGCCCTTGGTAGTTTCAACAGCTCCTCCTAATTTTGTGTCATCGGCAAACTTACTTAGTATTCCTTCAAGTCCTGCATCCGAGTCATTTATTAAGACATTGAAGAGTACTGACCCTAAGGTGGATCCCTGTGGAACCCCACTAGTGACTGGTTGTCAGCCCAGCATAACCCCATTTACTAGAACCCTTTGAGTCTGACCCATCAGCCAATTGCTCACTCACTGCACTATGTGTTTATCCAGTTGCATGGTGGACATCTTGTCCAGGAGCATACTGTGAGAGACAGTATCGAAAACATTACTGCAATCCAAAAAGACAGCTTAGCTATCTGTAACAAAGCACCGCATTGTCGAGTGGAGGTATGCCTTGGGAGATCTCACCTGAAAGATTTTTTCAGTTTGAAGTGATATCTATACATGAAGAGTTTTAAAAAATATTTATTTATTATTTTTATTTTCAACTGACGTGCAACTGCATTACATTCGTTACATCTAGAACGCATTTCTATGATTTGCTCATAAGTTTATGTCAACAGCTTTTACTAAACAAATATTCCTGTGGATTTCTATCAACTCTACCCCATCCTTCTCGCCTCTTCAAAAAACGGAATTGAGATAGTGTTACATAGTTTTCTGTCTATAAATCTGTAATTTCTGGTTCTTATTTCACTACTGTATTGTTTGTAACTACACACTATTTGTTTAATAATTAGCTAGTAGCATCTTTCTGTGGGCTGTTTTTATGTTCATTAATATAGATTTTCACAAGTTTTTCTTTTCCCCTTTATTGAAAGCTAGTTTAACTGAGAAGTATCATTCACTAGTTTTCTGATATCTAAACCAGCCTCCTCATTTCTCAAATACTATAAGTAGCAGCTCAGAGATAATGGTAAGAAGTCCTGTAATTGCTCTGGTACAAATTTCCTAAAGCCCTGCAGTATTAAATATTTCTAGCTTTAGCTACATACTCTTTAAACTGTTCTCTTTCCTCCAGTCCTGCTTATATCTGTACCTACATGTTGTTAAATTTAGTTTTGTTGAGCCTCTGGTCACAATCAACCTTTTCTTGAAGTCTCATGAAAAAAAAAGACAAGGTGGGGAAAGCGTTTCAGCCTGTTACGTATTATCTGTTATATCTCCTATAATTTAATCAACATTAGGTTTAAGACTCTGCAGAAAGATGCACTATGTGTCATAGCACCAGCTCAATATTTACCAAGTAAGGAAATAAGTATACTACTTTTAAAGTTGGGAATATTGTTTCCTTGAGTTCAATGGGAGTCTTTACAATGACTTCAGCAGAGTTTTAAGCAAGAATGTAGGAAAAAATATTGGACCAGTAAAAAACAAAAAATAAAAAACAAAAAACAACAAACAAACAAACAACAAACAACAAAGACAAAAAACAAACAAACAAAAAAGACAAAAAACAAAAAACCCAAAAAAACCAGAAACCAATAGCCCCCCCCTCTCAGAAATTCTATTAAGAACTCCAAGGAAGAGATTAATCCCATATTCTTCACAAGTTTCCTTTCCTTTCCCTTCCTTTCTCCATACAGTTGATTTTCAGTTTAACCATTTGACTGCTGTTTTTTACTGTAGCTTCAGAGCTGAATAAAACATGACAGTTTCCTTTAGAATTGTTATAACATCTACTGTTTAACAGATAGTTACTATGCCAAGTACATGACACAATAATGTAGATTTCTTTTTTAATTTTATACTTGCTTTTATGGAAACTGGTAAAGCAAGGAAAACATTCAGAATATGAAGTGAGTAATACCTATTCCATGTAAACTTTTGTTTTATATAGCAACAGTAGATTGTCTTTAGAGACGGAACCAAATAACTATCTTTATGTCACTGGCAGGAAATACCAATATCACCTGCACAGGGTAAGAGATACCATTTCTGCCAATTTTCCTATCACATAGCATTACAAGCAGCAAGGTAGGCATAGAAGTTAATGGAAGAGAGATAGTAGTGTTGCAAATTTATTAGATGGGAAGATAAAATGAGTCTTTATATGAAAGCCAAATATATTTTTCATGTCTGGCAAAAATGAAGTAGAAGAAATACAAGCTCTCATTTGGTCCTGACTAATATGACTGCATCTTGCCAAAGATGCCCATACAAATAAATGCATTTATATTTTTCTAAGAACCCCCAGTTTACTCTCTGACCACGCAGCAGAATGATGAATAAGAAGAGAATAATAGAATGTGCTTTTGCATACTGCAGGTCTATAATGAAAATGAATGGGAGGTAAGTATTGGTTGAGAGTAGCTTCTGAAATGTCCAGTTCTGCTGAATCTGTTAGGCAAGTTGACAGGGAGAATTGTGTTCCTCAGGGAAGACTGACAGAATTCCTGCAAGGTGGACAACACCTGGCATAGCAAGCTAAGGTGACCTGAATGTAAAAGTAAAGGGGGAGATTAGGAAAGCAAAGGCAAGAAAACCTAAAGGTAGCAATTGAAAAAGTTAACACACATGAAATAAAATAAAATCATCCAATAAATGTCAGACTGTGTGGACCAGATGTCAGAAATAAAATATAGCTCAATAAGTGAAATATATATTTTAACAGAGATGGTTTCATTCTAAAAGAATCAATTTGGGGTGTGCAGCTATGGGATTTTGGTTAACCTCATCAGATACAAGTATCATCTTCAGAGAGGTGGGCTTTATTGTGTTATAAATATAAATAACCAATATAATTAAAGAGTAACTCCATTGGAAACAACTAAATTACATCAGTATACAATTGCTACCTGTGAGAATAAAATCAGATTCTGAGTTACACAGAACAACAACATGCAAGGGCTTAAAGCCAGCTTTGAGTTCAGGCTTATATGTACTAGTTAGCCTATTCAAAATGGTTTAACTGAGTTATATATAGAAAAAAAAAAAAAAAGTTGTTTCGAAGTGAGAAACCGTGTTTAAGACCCTAGTCTTTTAACAATATATTTGCAGATATATTACTGTGTGCACATGTATCTGTAATGACTACTGTATGATTCTTATGGTGGTTTTAGTTAAATATATATGCAGATCTTATTTCAGAACAGAGGTGTTTGTATGCAAAATTATACAGTATTTAAAAATAATTTATCCTTTCTATCCTTAGGGGAAAAAGCCAATAGTGACAAGAAAATGTTTGATAACATTGATTTAGAAAAAGTGGTGGAGTGCATGCTACAACAAGTAAAACTTATCCACATGTATCCTCAGTAGGAATCTGACTGAGTATGGAAACTTACCTTTCCTCTTACCTTCTCAGCTGGGAATGTAATACATTGATGATACAATACAAGGAAGTTGTCAATTCCTGCTGTTTCTATCCTGTAGTTAAATAGAAAACTTTGTTCACCACTTTGTATCTAGAATCCCATCTACACCATGAATTAGTAAAGAAATAATTTGAGCAACATACTGCTTAGAATGTGCATCAAGGCAACCTCAGGATTGCACCACCTCCTGTTTCCAACCCCTTGCCACCAGTGTACAAACATAACACCCTCTGTTTTGCAAAACCAAATATATTAATTTTGGAACCGACAGAATGCTTTTCTTTCATAAGGCATGAAATCACATAGAACAATGATTTGGGCTGGAAGGTTCATTTGGTTACTACTACTGCAGTCCAGCAAGTTTCATTTCAGGACCCCTAAAATGTTGCTTATGAATGGGTGTTAAACTCTAACCTTGAGTATCTCTACTGAGACCAGTTTGGCTTCACTCCCTGAAACTCAGTCTTTCACCTGACTATTAGCATAGCTTTTCAGTTTTTCCTAGAATTAAATCCAAAATTCTGTTCTGTAACTGGAGCCCATTACTCCTCTTTCTATTCTTACTGACTAAGGAGAGTAACTGGTCCCTGTCTTCCTTAAAATACAGCTTTTTGGATTCAAGGACAATTATATGCCTGTTCAGTCTTCTTTCCCTGTAAAAATAACATGCCCAGTTCACTTAGACTTTTCTGAATTGTCTTATTTTTCAAAACTTTTATTATTTCTTTGCCTCTTCTCTGAACTCTCTCAATTTTTTGTAATCAGCTGTCCAAAATTGCATGTAGAATTCTAGCTTAGTCCAGACTACAGTGGACTAGAGCATGACGATTCCTTCCATATTTTTATATGATACATCTTTTAGGAGGACTTGAAAAAGGTGAGGGTAAAGTGATGCTCATTGTCAAACCTCTACCTTCGAGAGATATAAGGGAAAAAATAATATTTATGTGTATTGGGTCGATGTGTCCAGGTATTGGTAGTGGAGGACTGCAGAGATGGCCTCTGTGAGAAGAGTTCAGGGCTGCCCTGTGCCAGACAGAGCTGGCTCCAACAGGAGGTGCTCCAGGTGCTGGAGCAGATATTTCATGCAGCCTGTTGAAGAGACCTCAGTGGAAGAATGGAAAGGAGTGTGAGGAAAGAGGAGGAGCAGAAAGAAACCTCTGTGTAACCTGCCCTTGCCACACACCTCATCCTCCTCTACCACTTGGGGTGAGTAGAGGAGTCTGAAGTGAAAGAGTGAAGTTGAGCCTGGGAAAGAAGAGAGGGAGATATTATTTTGTTGTTTGACTTTTTGTTTCCCACTTTGTCAATCAGTAGCTAAATATTTATTTTTACTTGACAATAAATTAATTTTCTTCAAGTCAAGTATCTTTTGCCTACAATGGTAATTAATAATTTATCTCCCAGTCTTGATCTTGACCCATGACCTTCCTTGCTCCTGTTCTTCCTATTTTAATTCCCCAGCCCCTGGGGGAGTGGAAGAATACATGAGCAATTGAGTGGGCATTTAGCTGTTTGGAAAGCCTAAATTAGCACATCATGATAGATACTTTTTTAGGTTAAATTATGTGTATTGTTTTGGTTTCTCATGTTTGGATTCTTTCAAATAAGAAATATCATATCTAAAACCAATAAAATGTTCATCGCATACAAAAAAAGAGAAAAAAAAAAGAGATCGTTTGAGTGACAGCTCATAAAAGTATCTTAATTATTTAAAAATAAAAGAAAAATAAAGAAGGAGAAAACCATTGGATAGGTTTCATCACTTTATATAGTGAGAAAACAAACATATTGTGAATACTACTCATATTTTGACAACTAGAATCTTAGAAACAGAGAATCATAGAATCATAGAATCATAGAATTATAGAATCATTTCAGCTGGAAGAGCCCTCAGGATCATCAAGTCCAACCATGACCTAACTCTAGCACTAAACCATGTCCCTAAGAAAATCTAAACACCTTTTGAACACCTCCAAGGATGGTGACTCCACTACTTCCCTGGGCAGCCTGTTCCAATGCCTGACAACCCTTTTTGTGAAGAATTTTTTTCCTAATATCCAATCTAAACCTCCCCTGGCCCAACTTAAGGCCATTTTCTCTTGTCTTATCACTTATTACTTGGGAGAAAAGACCAACACCCTCCATGCTACAACCTTCTTTTAGTTACTTGAATCTGTGACTATAACCAAAGAAGAAATTGTCTGTCTGTACATCTACGTCAATATTCTTCTTTGAATCACAGCAATACTTCTACAGTACGTCTCCTGATCATATCTGCTTTTTGTACTTAGATTCTCATTCTGGAGAACGCACATTTAATCTATTCTGATAAAAATAAACTCAAAACCGTGTTTCAGAATCTCAATGTGCTTCAACCCCAGGATGGCATTCAGTCCAGAGGACCAGACAAGAGCTAATTTAAAGTAAAGCATGCAAACTGTTTATAGTGCAGATATCAGGTCTTCAGCATCATTTGTTTTGCCCAATACATCTGCTCCTGTTGTGCTTCACTACCTGCTGATATCTGCATAGCTCTTACTAAGAGAATATTTTGGTTCTTCCCTTCCTTTAATAATTCAGTTCAAAGAGAGGTAAAGGGTTTTATTCATAAGGCATAGTGATGATCTTTCAAAGTAAATAGCCAGAATGAAGAACATAATTGCATCTTCAGAATGGGAAATGAGTGGCTGCTGATTTCTGATTATTTTATACACTCGGTATGGTTGACTCTGTAAATGCAGTTCCATCTAATGCAGAGAAATGTATGGTGGCTTTGACAAAACACTGGTGTTTTGTTTTGTTTATTTTTGTTTTGTCAGGAAATATTACCTGCTAGACTGTTTGGAGTTGATCCTCTAAGGTCCGTGACAGCAAAGAAGGTTCCCGTGTAGACTGCCATCTAGAGACTTCAGCATCTATACATGAACTCTGCATGATGTGGGACTGCCTGAAAGTCAGGCATTGATGAAGCTATTTGCTAATACAGATGAATAAAACAATTAACAAAGCATTGATCAAAGACTGAGAATTTCAGAGACTGGAATCATGTTGTTCCCTCTGTTAGTTTCTAGTCATCTTTTGTGTCAAAACTACTGATGGAGAAAAAAAAAATATCCCTGCTTCTCTGGAGTTTATGGAGACTTCCTTACTGTGGTTTAGTTGTGTGCATTTGCAAATCTGAAGGTCAATTAGGTACTGACTAATATTTACTGATTCTTGCAGATATGAGCTCAGGCAACCACTTCTGATCTCTCTTTCCATCATTACCTAGTTGATGTCTTCTTCTGTTATGCATATGTGTAAAACTGGTCACATAATAGCCTGTAAAACTTCATTTTAATGTTCAACAGGAAGCTTCATTTACACATTTTTATTTTAGTAAATTAAATTTGTGGTGCCATACTTATTTTATTTATACCTTTACTTATTGTACTTAATTCAGTTGTTAAGGTCCTTTAAGGCATTGCCATACACACTATATTGTTGCTCAAATTCCACTTTTTCTCATGTATCACATATGCTGTCTAACAGTCCCTGAATTTATGCTTAACATCAGAGATGAGAAAATAAAAAGGTGATTAGCTTGTACGGCAGATTTAGTTTTGATGAGATAAAAAAGCTTGCTTCTGTACTATTCTTATCAGGATTTCTGAGGGAGTCAGCAAGAGTTCAGAGGGCTGCCCCAGGAGTAGGATATGTCATGGTTCTTCTTTTGACCTGTGTAATATTCCCACTTAGGGGAATATTAACATGTTAGATCCTTTGTACAACATTTCTCTTTGTCAGCATCTTGCTTTGAGACTTCTGTCCTCATCCTCAAAAAATGACACTTGGCATATAACTACAGTGGCTTGGGGATTGGATGGATTCATCTTCTGTTTGTCATTCAGTAACAGATTCACATTGACTCCTCCACCTGCCTAAAGATAATACTGAATGTGAAAATTCTTTTTGATATTGTAGGTCCTCTGTAAAATTTTATATCTGATACTCACTGGTCCTTGATTTTCAGATTTTAATATTCAACATTTAACTGTTATTTTAATTCTATGTGACCTCTAGTCTTAAACACAGATGATTTTTGCACAGGTACCACTTTTATTTCCCCATAGATCTGAACAGCTTCGAAAGAACCGTGGAAAACCCATACCAATAATACTGCCATAATGTTATAGATTTTAATGAAAAAATATTCCAGAAATATTAATAGTAACTCACACATATATAAGGGTATATACAGACACAGATGCAGATAACATAATCTTTTAGTAAACCATTTCTATTCTGTATATCATGTGTGATAAATTTTGTGGAGATTACCAGGAACCCTCTTATGAGAAGACATTATTGGGGACCATCTGCTGAAGGATTTCCAGTGTGTCTTCAAAAGATGCTATCAGTGGTTTTGCAAATGAAAGCAAAAATGTTCTGTAAACATAAATGACCACTTTGTGATGTTTGAACACAACCTTGAGAGGAACTAATAGCATAGTTTGCATAGGGGTTACATAGTTTTAGAATGCACAAAACTTGGATCAACCTATGAAAACTGTCCAGAAATGACCATGTAGTTTTCATTAGATTGCATATCTAAGTCCAAAACCCGAACAACTTGTTCCACTGACTCTGTACTTCAAAATGGGGAATGGGGAAATGAATATGCTGGTATCTTCTCACTTATTATTGGTAATACTAAGTTCTGTGAAAAAACAAATACAATAATAAAAATATCTCCTGACCTTAAAACACTTTCTATTCAAGAGGATCAAAGCTTTGTGCAAAACATAAGGACTATAAGCCCTGCACTGGATGGAATGTAGAGATCAGTCCTTTTACAAAAACAATACAAGGGTCAGAGAAGTGGTTTGTGTTTAGAAGGTAAGTATTGTTATGAGTCATAGGTAGTTTGAAAAAAAGTTAGAAAGCAAAGGAATCTAAAGCTTCTCTTTCTTCAGAATAGATACTTTTCAATGTGGATGCACCATGAGGAATAATGTTTAGTATAGGCGTTTTTAATCCAACTTTTTAAAAATATGTTTGTTCAAGGAGACTTCTCGATGGAAGAATAACTACTCTGTTATATGTTAGCATTTATCTCCAGTGGAAAAGAGGACTACAAAAATTGACCTAATTGTTTCACTTTAGTTGTGGTGATATTATTAGTCTTAGGTAATTGCTAATGTACCTAGAACTTTGGAAGTTCATCTGGCTCATGTTTCCAGTATATTTCCAGGGCATAACTTCAATATGTAGAGACTTGATAAAAGAATCACAGAATAGTTTGGGTTGGAAGGGACTTTCAAAGGTCATCTAGTCAAAAGCCCCTGCAAGCAGGAGACATCTTCACCAGATCAGGTTGCTCAGAGTCCCATACAGCCTGGCCTTGAATGTTTCAAGGGATGGGGCATCCACCACCTCTCTGGGCAAGCTGTTCCAGTGTTTCACCACCCTCATTGTAAAAAATGTCTTCCTCATGTCTAGATTGAATCTCCTCTCCTTTAGTTTAAAATTGTTACCCCTTGTCCTGTAATAAGAGGCCCTGCTAAAAAGTCTATCCTCATCTTTCTTATAGACTCCTTTTAAGTACTGAAATGCTGCAATAAGGTCTCCCTGGAGTCTTTTCTTCTCCAGATTGAACAACCCCAACTCTCTCAGCGTTTCCACATTGGACAGATGTCCATCCCTCTGATCATCTTAGTGGACCTCCTCTGCACTCTCTCCAACAGTCCATGTCTTTCCTGTACTGAGTGCTCCAGAGCTGGATGCAGGACTCCAGGTGGGGTCTCACCAGAGAAAAGTAGAGGGGTAGAATAATCTCCCTCAACCTGCTGACCACATTATTTTTCATGCAGCCTAGGATACGACTGGCCTTCTGAGCTGCAAGTGCACATTGACAGCTCATGTGCAATCTTATATCCACCAGTGCCCCCAAGTCGTTCTCCACAGGGCTGCTCCAAATCCTTACATCCCCCAGCCTGTATTGGTACTGGGGGTTGACCTGACCCAGGTGGAGGACCTTGCACTTGGCCTTGTTGAACCTCATGACATTCACATCGGCCCATTTCTCAAGCTTGTCCAGGTCCCTCTGGATGGCGTCCCTTCTCTCGGGCATGTCAACTACACCACTCAGCTTGGTGTCATCTAAAAACTTGCTAAAGGTACACTCACTTCCAGTGTCTATGGAACTGATGAAGATATTAAACAGTATGGTCCCAGTATGTACCCTTGAGGGACACCACTTGTTACCGGTGTCCATCTAGACATTTTGCCATTGACCACTACAATGATAAAGCTCTCCCACTGCCAGCGAGAGCTTTTGATGTATTGCATGCAACCAGCTGTAGATTTTCAAATCTGTCCATATCTACTTATAAAGCAGGTGTTAAGGATTCAGCAAATGCCTGAAATGTGATTATTAAAGTTACAGTAAATGTCACCAGTGTTTAGTGTTCTTTCATTTAATGGACTCTCCTTCATGAACATGATCAGGAGAGACATTATATCATTGAGGATTTGATATAATAATTGGGATAGAGTGTAAAGAGATGTGATAAGGTTTTAAAAAAGAATGCCTAAACATCTTTTTAATTGTTAGAGGATTTAAAAAAGTCTACCTGCTTACTATCATTGGAATTCTCTTTATAGATAATAAAAACTCAGTCACAACAGACATTTTCTGGAATTATCATTTCTGTAATATGTTTGAAAAACAAACAAAACTAAGAGCAGAGCTTGTTGGTCAAGATACAGTATGCATTTCCTTAGATAGAAACCATAAATGTAAATAATTTCTAATGCCGATATACAGCATAAAGTTTAAATAATCAGGCTTTGTGGTCTGTACGTCTGATGAAATATATAATCAATAGATTGCCCACAGGCCACTTGACATGTCAGAGAGAACACAAAATAATGCAGTTTCTGGGATAATATTTTTCTTAAACACAATAAAAACAAATTATAACAGAAGTATTTAACACTGTCTCCCATAAGATCCTCATGACAAGCTTTTGAGTTAGTCCAGTTGAAGATGGATGTGGAGAAGATCCAAGGACTGCTATCAAAAGACTGCAAGCCCTGCAAAGAGAGATTAAAGGAGGTAAAACTGTTTAACCTAGTCATCAGCAAACTAAGGGGAAATCTAAATGTTTCTCACAACTGTTTTGATAACAGCTTACAAAGATAATGAAGCCAGATCTTCTCAGTAGTACCAGGTGTTGCAAAAAAGGAGAAGAGGACACAAATTTGCAAGCAACTTTACAAGACTTGTCAATGTAGTTGAAACATAATACTAAAGGTGATAACTGACAAATATTACCTAGTGTGCACACAAAATCAAGTATAAGTATTGAAGTCATAAAATTATACAAGTGATAATTAACTTATCCATTTTAGACTTCCGAATTAGACAACTCCCCATACATTTAAAGAAAATACATTAATCCCCATCTTTGTGGATATTTCAGGTTACGGTAATTCCTAAACTTTGAGTAAAATGGCTGGAGAGATTTTATCCTAAATATTTCATGAGAACTTGGGGCATTAAAAAAGTGAGAAACAGTGCAAGTTTGTGCCAGAAGAATCAACAGATAAGTATTTGTGGCCTGAATATTCTAGTACATGCAAGTAATTTCAGATAGAATGTATTTGGTCTTTAGAGAACTGACAGTTCATACCTTACAGTTTAAAGCATCATAAACATATGCACTACATATTTATGAAAGAAACACTACAGTAGGGAGAGGAAACTGCAGAAACAACATTTACACCAAGAACCAATATATCCATTTCTGGTTTTGATGACAATGAAAACCTTGCTTCTGGAGATTACACAAGAATCTCCAAGGAAAAAATATATATATTTTTTAAATGTCAGTATGGCAGGCTGCCAAGAGAACCATTCAGAAAAGATTTTGAGTGATGGAAGGCTGCATCAGTTTACAGTTTGGTGATTTATTTGATCAGTTGAGAAGATAAAGATCATATATGTTTCATTGAGAACAATACCATGGGATGATATAGAATTCAAATTTAAACAACTATTCAGGTACACCCGATCATTACTAAACAAAAAGTTTTCTATGTTTACAGCACATAATAAGTGAATTATGTAAGTTACATAAAACTGAAATTATTGTGTGGAGTACATCCATGTAGATGTCTCTTCTTACTGAAGGCTCTTGACTGCAGCAGATTGACCCTGCTGTGGGTAAAATAAAAATGCTCTTTCTTCTTCCTTCACTGTTGTTTTTACAGCTAATCTGATATGTGGCAGTAGGTCACCACTCAAAGGCTATATTGCTGCAGGCAATGAAGACAATACTTGGCACCACTGTCCAAGCTTCACCGAGATCACTATGCAGTGTGTACAGTTTTGAAGTGAAAGGGATATTTCATACTAAGAATCTTATAACAACATTGCAGTGTTTATAACCTCAGTTGTCTTATAATGAGATAAACCACAAAGAACAATTTGTAAGGAGGCACAAAGTTGTTCCTAGCTAGAAGACTGTTAATTTCAAACCTGGGCTATGAATGAACACTGATTCAAACACTAACATTATCTGATACTTTGCACGGGATTTTGTCACAAGGTAAAAAATTTTCATTCTGATTCTGAAATATCTCATTTTTAATAGTCTTCATGCAGATCTTACTGGGCCATACAGATCTGAACAAGATCATAATGAACGTTGCTAAATCATGTGGACTTTGGTTGGACCAGGATTATTGTTTTTCAAATAGCACTACACAATCTTTCAATCGTAGTGACTAAAATAAACATGATGTTTTAAAACTCTGACTGTATTTTGCCAGAAGATATATAAATGTATAAATATGTCCCAGAAAATTTATAATATTGAATTAATTATAACTATGCACTACTAGATGAACAACTAACTTAAGCCTTACTCAGACCACCCATAGTATCAAGCATCATTTCATCACAAGAGTCATGCAACGATTATCAGGGCATCCATGTTGAAGTGAAGTGCTAATTAGGCTGTTAATTTGATGCTCTGTCTCATGTTTATAAAACACAAATGTGAGCTATGAAGTGACTATCTTGTACAGTTCAGAGAGGAGGAGAAGAGAAACAGATCTCTGCTTAATTGCATATACTTATTATGCTTTAATCACCCTTTGGGCTAGCTTCAGTAGTAGGTAGGGTTCATGTCCTGTTGGGAGAGTTCACAAAGTGAATATTGGTTTATCTTACATCTGAACTTTAGTTAATGTATAGGCAGTAATACGAATACTATAAGGTTACAGATCAAGAAAGCAAAAAGAGATGTGACATATGACATGTGAGTAGTCACCTGGGAAAAATAAACCCTGGATTTCTGATCCTGGTTGTGTTACTGCAACTTTTTCATTAACTCTTTTGATAGAAAATTGACAGAGATTAAATGTACATTTCCATGTTGGTTTTTTTTTTTTTTCCATGTAAATTTAGGAAACTGCAGTACATTGAACCTAGAACAAATGTAATCAATTGATAAGATTCACCTTTGTGTCTTCAGCTAGACCATTATTTGATTCCACCTAAACACACTTAGAAAGGCAAATACTTGGTTTCATATGGAAAACAAAACAAAACCAAATCAAACCTGTAGCTTTTTGCCTAGATCACTATATCACACCATGTTATTAATGCCAGCCATTAGATCTTTGCTATGTAAACGGTAAGGTCTTCCAGGATTCTAATAAGAGCAGACTGCCAATGCAATATTAGTGATTTTTTGCCTGGGAAGTAAACAGGTCAAACTTGGCTACTTGAAATGTTAAATTAACCAGTGAAATTTAATTCAATTTATCATCTTTCTATTATTTTCACAGATATGTTGATGTGTCCAGTAAATACAAGCTTAAATTGGAAGAACTTAATGTGGAGAACTGATACAATTCAGAAGATGATAATCCAGGAAATAATTCATTTCATATCAGACTGCCATTCTGCTTTGCTGATCCAGAATATATAGGTGTCTTTTCTTATGAACAGACTGAAAAAGAATATTCATTCAAGATCATTCATCGGAGTTCTCCCAGCCAGACTTAAAGCTCAATTTCTTTGTCTCTGCACATCCTTCTCTGCCATTTCTGGGCTATCTTTCCTTGAACAGTTTCGCATTTTAAAAAGTACAGAATGATTATATGGATAATTTTTTAACCACAGGTAAAGTTACCATTCTGAGGTGTATGGCCTAAACTAACATATTCAACTAAATTTTAATTCATATTTCTTTTCTAAATGTGCCCCCAAAACTACACTGTCTGAATTTCCTGTGGTTATACTGCACACTCTCATGACCATCAATGTTTTTCTATTAATGATGTTTGGGATAGCGCTGATCACTTCATTATTCCTCCCACCTCACCCTATCTAATCATACAGGCAGCTGAACTCATTTTGCATATGCTTCCAGTGGAGAAAGTGAAACTCAGTTTCCTTTTCAGGGGCGCTTTCATATTCAACTACATTAATATTTTTATGTAACTATGAGGAATATTAAAAAAGTAAAGCAAATGTGAACTTAGGCAGCAGCAAGGAACTTCCAAAACAATTACCCATACCTACCCTAACCAATCACTTTTCAACTTTACTTTTTTGTCTTTTGTAGAGCTCCTAGAAGTTTCTGGACACTCAGGTCAATGTGAATTGAAAATTGGAGGAACAGTAACTTGCTGCTGTTATCTAGTCAGGAGCACAGTTAAATATTCAAAATATTTGATTGAAATCCAAAGTCTAGGATACGGCAAGGAATAATGGCTTCAAACTGAAAGAAGGTAGATTTAGATTAGATATTAGGAAGAAATTATTCACCGAGGGTGGTGAGGCACTGGAACAGGTTGCCAAGAGAAACTGTGGATGTCCCATCCCTGGAAGTGTTCAGGGTTCAGCTGGATGGGGCTTTGAGCAACCTGGTCTAGTGGAAAGTGTCTCTGCCCATGGCAGGGAGATTGGAACTGGATGGTCTTCAAGGTCCCTTCCAATCCAAAAACATTCTATGATTTTATGAAAAAACAGGTGAATCTACAAAAGGTGTATGCTTTGAAGCATGAACTATTCACAGACTATTACAACACTGCCATGGAAAGCAGGAATGACAAGAATAGTTTCTCTAGAGCTCAGCATTCATACATGACTGGAACTGCAAAGAAATTAATGTGACCAAAATGTATTTTAATGCTCAGTATTCAGTGTTTTCATGCTGCAGTATTTCTACGTAAAAGTAAGAAACTGCAAAGAAAAGTGTAAAAATGGTGTGGGCTGAGGTCCTGAAAGTGGAAGAAATGAAGGTTGTGATTTAGAAATATCCACAGCTCTGACTGTCATGTTTCTTAAACTTATATGTGTCCTTCTACATTGACTACACTCCTAATCAATAATTAATTTCAGTGGCTTGCAAGGATTAAACAAGGAGAAAGGTAATGCAAATCTCTACAATAGGAGAGAAGTCTGCAGAAATTTCTTCACAGGAAACTAGAATCTATTCTAAGAGTATACTTGTTCTTAAAGAGTGTTTCTAAGAACTGTCATTCTACCTAAATAGTACCATCCTGTACAAAAACTGTTGGGTAGTTGATATTGCCCTCTCAGGTCTGAAGTGAATTCAACTAGGTGAATTAAAAGTTAGCTTTGACCTGCTGAGGTGACTGATGCCAGGGAATAATTTGTTAGGGAGTTTAGGATAGGTATAAATCTGAACTAATAAAGACATTCATTACCATCTTAAGAAAGGTGGTAGGTGGATCAAACTGAATCATTCTTTATGAGTCTATAAAAGTCAGGAGTCCACAAAATATTTAGGGTTTATTTTCTTGAACAGAGCTGCAATTAATACCCTCTAATATTTCCTTAATTAGATGATTGTTTTGTTTTGTTTTTTAATATTTTGAGACAGTTAAAAAATACTAGTCAAGATTTACCGACACAATTTATCTTAAAAAAATAGTTAAAAACATAAGTTGAGAGGAAGATGAGAAAGCAAGCGTGGCAAGGCAATCTATTGACAAGCTGACTCTTGGATACCCCTTTCTAACACATATTCATTAGTTATCCAGCTGCACAGTCAGTGAAAGATATTTCTTGTGAGAATATTTTCAATGACAGATCCTATAATACTATGCTGAACTTGTTCAGTCATAACACCATTCAGCAATTGGTTTTAGGTTATTAAAGCAAATTCAGTGTGGTGAATGAAAATAAAATCCCCAACAACAAAAAGTATCAGAATAATGGGTCATAACATTGTATTATAACAATATCTCCTAATTACTTTTCAAAAGTATGTAAGCAAAACCTACTAGGAATCCCCCATGCTCTTTGCCTGTAGGATGTTAGATTGCTTAGGATTCATACAAGATAGTAAGTCCTTATTCAGGAGTTCTGCCTTTTCTGAGTTTTATGTAGCATTAATGAACATCATTACATCTATTTGTTGAGATGAAGTACTTCAAAGCTATGTTTGGTTTTGTTTGTTTTGTTTTGTTTTATTTTTTAATGTGGAAAGATATAAAACCAAGACAGTTTTATTGAGATATTCATTTGGAATACTCATAATTATTATTTTTGTAATGCTTTGTTTTCCTATTCAGCATTATTAGAGGGAGAGTACAGATGTGAATGTATGGATTTTGTTATTTCCTTAAGTTTTAGAAGTACTTATCCAAAGCACTTTTTGGAAAGACCCACAATCTGACAATGGAGTTCATTTCTATTCTATTGAATTATCTTGGATACATGTAATGAGATCAGAATCTTGTACAATAGTTAAAGCTAGAAATGGTGTTTATATTTGCAGTGCTTCA
Source organism: Nesoenas mayeri (assembly GCF_963082525.1). Lineage (NCBI taxonomy): Eukaryota > Metazoa > Chordata > Aves > Columbiformes > Columbidae > Nesoenas > Nesoenas mayeri. Next base: position 179,002,891 of record NC_137541.1, on the reverse strand, counting down.
GTTTTTCTGCAGTTCCTCCTGTAGCTGTTCATACATTAGGTCAGTCTTGAATTTTCAACCAAACACTTCAATCAAATGGAAAAGTTCTCAAGGAAGCTCTTGTCTTGTACTTAGTTTATGTAGGTTTTGGTTGTTTTCTTTTAACAGCTACCATACACTTAATGAAAAGCAATCACTGAAAATTCATAAGACTTTTATTGTCCACAGCATTCTCTATTTTATGATTGTATTCCTTCTTGCTTAGTTGCAGGCTATATTTCATACTAATCTGTCAGTATTCATGCCCGTCAACATTATTACACCATATATGATATTTATAGACAACATGGTCCAACTATTTACAGTCTCTATCACACTATTTTTGTAACATCATTTTTGTAGTATCTAGAGGTGGCAACATTTTAGGAATCTATTTTCCTAATAATCATAGCGTTTGTATAAACAAGTCCTTCTTTAAAATAGTTCATAATACAAAACAAATAAGTGGAGACAACAAACAATGGACTGAGAAGATTTACCTAACTTCATACAGCTTGTAAGCAGAAGATATAAATCAGTTTCTTGGATATGAGAATGGTCATGGCATTCTTTTAAATTCGGAAACTAAAAAGACGTCACTATTCAGGACTCTTGCTTTTCTGATGGTTATATCTCATTGTGGCTGCATTTTGGATTTTGGAAGCATTCTCTGTACTCCTGGTATGATTCTGGGATGTATTAGTTAATTCAGGTTTCATATCTGTTCAGATTTAGCTGGTCTGGGATTTCTTTTAATTCTTTTGTTTGGTTGAAATGATCTTGTTTTATTGCACATGATTATGTAGCGGGTGATCATTGAGGTTAATGTGATGACAGCTTTCTATATAACCCAAAATAAAAGAAAAAGGTGGAAGAAGAGAAAAGAAAAATTAATAGAACACTTTGGTTCCCTTTCTTTTCTTCTTTCCAGAATAAAAATATTAGCCATATATTAAACATTATTATAACAGTATCAGCAATGATCATAAAAATGAGAAACAGATAAAATTTAGTACACTAAAAAAATGATGTAACCCAAGGAAATGACAGTTTTGGCATACCACTTTGGTTACTCATACTCAGTGTACAGGGAAAATGGCTGAACTGTGGGATCAAAAGCTGTTTTAGTTAATTAATTGTGGGCCTATTTCACATGTTCATTAGAGTAATAAGTATTATTTGGCAAAGCACAACTCATTCTGTTATTTAAGCTTATGCATTGTAGACATTTGTGAAATTCGATGGTGTAAGGCGCTGACATGAGAATGTGCTTGAAGGCTTTAGCATTATAGAGAAAGTTTAGAATCTCGATATTGCTGAACGCTATTTATCTCTGTCCTTTTTAAAGCATGAAAAGAATGTGAAGCAGACACAGAAACACTCAGGGATATAGCTCCCAGTTTCTCACACAAAAGAAAACCAACAGCAATGGAAAAAGAATAATTAGCTGCAATGTTTCCAAGTGCTGCTGTATGCACATCATGGTTTATTGACATAGATTTGGCAAACAGCCAAGGTATATGATTTTTGGCTTATATTAAAAAAAAAAAAAAAAAAAGAAAAAAATAGATAAAAAAGAAATAATACATACTATCCTCTTTCAATGTGACTTTCCAAGATTCTTCAGGAAATTAGTGCCAACTTCCTTACATATAAGCCTCAGTTATGACTCCTCACCCATACTTGCCCTTTTTAGTTCCACTGTGCTTCGCCATATATAAGTACAGGGATTATTTATATTTCAGCTAACTTAGAGGTCTCATTTACCTTTCAAATACCTAACTGGGTATTCCAGATGCTTGTTTTTTTTTTGCTACAGTGACTCCTGTGGAAGACGTCAGCTGCTCTCTTGAAGTGTGTGCTTTTAAATACTTTTTTTTACTCATAGTAACAAATAAGACTGAGGACAGATCAGACTATGTTCTTCTGTTTTGCTTAGATAGACCAGATAGCTGTTTTCTTTCCTCCTTTGCCTAAGAAGCTAAAACATATGTGTCTGATCCATGAAGCCCTGAACATGTGCCAGAGTTGTACATAACCTACACCATTCAATAATATATGTGCACGTATAGGAACTACTGGATAAAATTTCACAAAGGCAAACAGCAATGTGCTTAACATGTGTGTCTACGTGTGGAAGTCTTAGGTATGCATCACAAAATCTCCACAGACACACATGGAGAATGCAAAAGCCCATTTGCTTTTCTTACAGTTTTGTTCAAATCTCTGCGACAGAAGCCTCTGTAATTACTCTTATGGGCCGTTACCATTTTAGCTGCAGCATGAAACTGTGAAAGAGGTTCCAAAATTATTAACAGTCTAAATGTAACTGTATGTATTTGAATTTTAAATATGCTTATTGGTCTGAATCATGAGTTTTATTAGGGTCAGACTGGAACATTTAATTGTAGTAAATGGAGGCTGTCTCTGTCATGTATGCAAAAATGTCCCTTAACCCAAGCAGGCAGCAGCTGTTTCCACTGCTGCTGGATACAACCTTTTCCGCACCATCAACTCTTATGCCTGTAGGAGCCAGTCATTGGTTGATGACGTCCTCCTTTTTCACCCCTCCACTCCAAAAAGCTATTGGAGCAAACCTTTCACCAATACTGTGAACAATGGTAACAACTTCAGTTCAGAAAACAGTTTGAACCAGGAAGAATCACAGATTCTTCTTTTGGACTAAAATTCAAATTCTATGGACAAACTTTATGTACTAAAAGTGAAATTCCAAACCGGTGGTGGATTGATTCTGATATTATTTATTAGTAAATGTTTTTTTCATTTGCCTAAATTATTTCCGTTTCATAAAGAAAAGGGTGCATTGAGATCTCTGTGTTAGGAAGATGCATTAGTACATAGAAGCGTGAATCTCATGTAAACACTGAGAGAGAAGTACTAGGTTTTCTTATAGGAATGTGTTTCTTACATCAATCGGCACTAAAGTAAACCAGCATAGGGCTTTTTAAGATTGATACTTTCTGCTTTATTGAGAGAATATATCATCATACCAGAGCCCATCACATACAAAGAGTTTAAAAAATAATAATTTTAAAAAAAGCTGGGAAAAAAGTAGAAAATATAAATTAAAAGGGAAATGTAGTAACATTAGCTGGGGATTTTCCTTCTTGGTTGTCTACTAACCCAAGCAAGCAGCCCTTTATTTTTTACTTTTTTTCTCTAGAAGTCCACTCTGCCTTCACAAAATCACAGAATGTCAGGGATTGGAAGGGACCTCAAAAGATCATCTAGTTGAATGCCCCTGTCGGAGCAGGAACACTTAGATGAGGCTACGCAGGAATGTATCCAGGCAGGTTTTTAATGTCTTCAGAGTAGGAGATTCCACAACCCCCCTGGGCAGCCTGTTCCAGTGCTCTGGCACCTTTACTGAGAAGAAGTTTCTTCACAGATTTAAGCGGAACCTCTTGTGTTCCACTTTGAACCCATTATTCCTTGTCCTACCACTGGTTGTCACCAAGAAGAGCTTGGCCTCATCCTTGTGACACTTGCCCTTTATATATCTGTAAGCATTAATGAGGTCACCCCTCAGTCTCCTTTTCTCCAAGCTAAAGAGACCCAGCTCCCTCAGCCTTTCCTCATAAGGGAGATGCTCCACTCCCTCCATCATCTTTGTTGCCCTGCACTGGACTCTCTCCAGCAGCTCCCTGTCCTTCTGGAACTGAGGGGCCCAGAACTGGACACAATATTCCAGGTGTGGTCTCACCAGGGCAGAGTAGAGGGGAAGGAGAACCTCTCTGGGCCTACTAACTACTCCCCTTCTGATACACCCCAGGATGCCATTGGCCTTCCTGGCCACAAGGGCACAGTGCTGGCTCATGGTCATTCTGTTGTCCACCAGGATCCCCAGATCCCTTTCCCCTACCCTGCTCTCTAATAGGTCATTCCCCACTTTATACTCAAACCTGGGGTTGTTCCTACCCAGATGCAAGACTCTACAATTTCCCTTGTTATATTTCATAAATTTTTTCCCTCCTCAACTCTCCAGCCTGTCCAGGTCTCACTGGATGGCAGCACAGCCTTCTGGCGTGTCAGACACTCCTCCCAGTTTGGTGCCATGAGCAAACTTCCCTCATCCAAATCATCTATGAGTATACTGAATAGTACCGGCCCCAGTACTGACTCTTGAGGCACTCCACTAGACACAGGCCTCCAACTAGACTCCGCTCCACTGACCACGACTCTCTGGCTTCTTTCCTTCAGCCAGTTTGCAGTCCACCTCGCTACTTGATCGTTCAGACCGCACTCCCTCAGTTTAGCTGTAAGGATGCTGTGGGAGACTGTGTCAAATGCTTTACTGAATTCAAGGTAGACCATATCCACTGCTCTGCCATCATCTATCCACCTCATTATGTCCTCATAAAAGGTGGTGAGGTTGGTCAAGCACGACTTCCTTGGTGAAGCCATGTTGACTTCCTATTTATCACTACTCGAAAGGGGTACTACAAAAAAAAATGCCAACCAACCAACCAACCAAACAAAACAAAACAAGCAAACAAACAAAACCGAACCCCCCAAACAAACAAACAAGCAAAAAACCAAAACCAAACAAACACAAACAAACAAAACAGAAAAAAACCCACAAAATGAAACAAAAAAAAACCCCAAATACCGAAGAATAACCTAATCTCATAAGTAGTAGGCAAAGAAGTATTTCTCTTTCAGAGTGCGCGAAGCTTGTATTTTGCGTGATTTGCTCTGAAATGGGATGCGTACTGAGAGCAATGCAACTACTTGCATAAGTTGCTTTAACCCCATAACAAAAACACATTATACTCATATGTTGATCTCTTCTTTCTGGTGAACTAGAATACATGCCATCACAATTACCAATAAGTATTTAAAAACCTGCATAATAAATTACTGCAATAGGAAGGAGAGAAGGAGGGTAAAAGGTGAGAAAGAAGCAAGTCAGGAAGGGAAAGATCAAGCAAAGGAAAACACGATGGAAGTACAGTCCTTCAAGTAAATTAATATAAGTAACTAAAGGTTAGTAAAGTTGTTTACTTATCTACTGTGACCACATTGTCATTTTCTCTTAGTAAAAGGAAATTGTTATGATGATAATGCCAGTTCTAATAGGTATTTTATGGATAGACATAAGGACACTGTGTGAGATTGAGTTGCTAGTGTCCTAATGTAAAACTCCAGCCATCATAGTATTCTGGTTGTGTTAAAACCCAAAGCAACAATAAAAGTAATGCTTAAAACAAAGACAAACAAGTGAAAACTAAACAAACCAAAAACTCAGAGTTTGAGATTAGAAAATGTCCGACAGTGTCAACGTGGAAAATTAATGTTTCTAATGAGAACTTGATTAAACTCCAGACAAGGGGCCAATTAATAATCAGATGGAGTCAAGTTAGTCCAAACTAATTTTAAGTTCTTTAATGAGTTGATTATTAATTTAAGCTGCAACTTTTATGTTCCCCCAAGACACAAAATCAAAAACAAACAAACAAACAAAAACAAAACACCCCCAAAATTTTTGAGCTCCCTAGGAGCATGCCCACTCCTGTATACTCGTGTGTCTTTTAACTGACTGTAGGGCAAGCCTGATAATATCTGGATTGCAAAGTTGAAACAGGATGTGAAACAAACTTTGCCATCTGATCAAGGGGTACAAGATGTCTTGCATCGCGCTGCTGAGAAGCAGCAGCATTCTTACCTGAAAGAAAATGGAGACATCCAAAGTAGGACCGGGAAACCAGCTAACAGATTAATAATGTTTAATTAAACAAATTTCTCCCTAGCTTTGTCATTTACTAATATAGTTAAATGTGCATGCTCTAGACTCAAATCATACTCTGAGGGACAAATCTTTTTTCTAAGATACTTTACTGTTGTAGGAAAAGGTTGGCAGGACTCCTGGGGCTAAACAACAAATGAAGGAAGAGCATATAGCTGAAAGTCAGCAAGATAACTTTACTCAGAAGTAAAGAAAACTACCTATCTAAACCAGAACTCTGAAAGAAGTGTACAGAAATGTGGAGTATGTGGTGGATGGAGTAATAAAACACTAATGAAATTATCCTCAAAGTCACCTACACTTATTTCTGGTTTTAGCTTGAAGTTCTCTGACTATCAGTTTTTCACTGCTTAATTTCTCCTCTCTGTTGGCTTTAATTAAGGTTGCCCTTGGGGCAGCCTCTTCAACCTGACAAATTTCAAAGGACTATTTTTAAACAAGTGAACTTTTCTCGTAAGAGAACAGCTTTTCCTGATATTATGTATTTCACTTGATGTGCAAGAATAATAATATGTATTTCTTAGCAATATATTTGCATGCAAGTAAATTCAGGAAAGGTGAGAAGGAGTGGGAAAAATACTTGAGATGAAATGAAAACAAAAGATGTAGGTGGTTACTGGGTACTTATTATTATGCTAATCTCCTAACTGGCTCTGAAAATAACAGATCTTATATTACTTTTGAATAATGTTGGGCTAATCCAGGAAGAATGAAAATAATATATTTTTGTTAAAGCAGAACGGGAAAGCTAAAAGAAGAAAAGTACCTTGCCCATGATACAGGATGTCAGTACTGCAATTAACAGGTCGGTTTGCAGGATCAGGCACATCTCAGTGATATTAGGTATCTCCTATCACAACATTCAAAATGACACAGTAAGTTAGAAACACAGGGCAATTTTACCTATCACATAACATTACTTGTTATCTCAAGAACCTTAATATATTCTGACAGTCTGTCATCAAGCAATTCAGTTTCAGGATAGCTTTTCTGGCTTAAGCTTTCACAGCAGCTGGAGTCCTACATAAGGAACACCCACTGCACTAAAATCACTATTCTTCCTGTTAATGTACTCCACAGGTTACTAACATGAAAAGCAGTGGCAGTTTTTCACTTTAAGAGTCTGATTAAACTATCACATACTGTTTGTATGATGAAAAACCTCTTTAAAAAGAATCTGCTTCATGACTCGTTCCTTTCACTGTGTTCGCATTATGGGAAATCAATGAGAGGTATGTCAAAAACTTTGCTTTCAGATATTCTTCATTATGATTAAAAATTAATGTAATTAAGAACTAACTGGAGTGAGTTTGTCGTTTAGGGGCACGCTTTTATTAGTTTGCTTGTTTCTTGTGCTACAGTTCAAAAGCTTTCAGTTTCTGTGTTCTGCCTTGTGTGTGAACTACACTTCAAGCAATCTGTTTGGATTTAACTCCAGATACCAAGCTGAAATCTAGGTCTTGAGAAAGTTTTGTTCTGCCTGTAATCTTAGAAATTCAGCTCTTATTCTGCTTTATGTAGGTGGAGCATAAATCCACTTTTGGTTTCAAAGAAAGAAGATAACAGATGTGGACAACACTGAACGAAACATCCAAACATGAACATCAGTGCAAAGGAGATTTTCTTAGAGACTGTAGGAAGTAATTATTGCTCTTCATTAGAGAATATTCTTATTTGCATAGAAAAAAGACAAAGCTAGGAGTATTTGCAGGGCTCTTCACTATCCATTCAAGTATTTTTTTTTACTTTTTATTTCATTTTTGGGCACCCATCTAGAGGCAATAAAATTGACTAACAGAGAGTAAATAACTGAATTTGAACCATTTGACAAATACTTGAAAAAGACATAGTAGCAATAAGAGTTGGCATTAAAAGATACACAAAAATAAGAATGTCATCAGTAATATGGAACTCCTTTCACAGCTTTTGCCAATGTGGATGTTGCACCAAGTACAAAACTTTTTCCGCTGTATACATTTTCCTTATGGTCAGAATCAAGAAATCATAGAATCATTTAGGTTGGGTGGAACATCTGACAGGCACCTAGCCTACCACTGCACTCAGGTGTAAGGTGGTAAGGCCTCCTTCAACTTTGGGGTCTGTAGCAACAAAAGGGTACAGATTTTGCAGCAAGAGCTTATAGAAATTTTGTGAAAGGAACATGAAAACTTATTTGTAACTTCAAATGAATACATTGAATTTAGTCCAAGTTCCTAACCCTAATGCAAACAGCACACAGCTATAAATCGTAGGTTATAATGTTAATTAGCATTAAATTAGTGTATAGTTACATTTGACAGCAGAAATTTTAAAGATGTATAGGAATTGAACGTAAACATGTATAGCATACAGAATTGGATATGTATTCTTCTTACTCAATTTAGACTTCTAGATTCTGTAAACCCATTAAAAAATCATATTCAATATCATTATTTTATGGAAATTTAGGGAAAAAAAAAAAAAGTGAGGTCCTGTTTATTTTCCCCCCTTTTTCTTAATAGTTTAGAAATTTTTCATAATTTATGCTTAGTTCTCCTTGAAGGTCACGCCCTTTTTAACTTTCAGTAGCACTCCACAATCTCTTCTACATATGAAAACTATTAATAAGAAAGAAGAAGAAGAACCTGTAACCTGGTACCAGAAACATGGTAAGTAATAAATCTGTTTCGTATATATTATCTGTATGTATGTATGTATGCTTATCTGGCTGATTCATAGCTGCATCACTGAAATTCACCTTTGGAAACAATATCCTTGGAAAACAGTGGTAAAATCTACTTCTCTGGAAATAAAGAGTCTTGGAGGTTCAGAGTGAGCTGAATGGGGCAACTAATATATCTCAGAGGCTTTATTCTGTTTTTTCTACTTGCCTCAGGCAGGAAGTCAGTTCATCAGTTTACAGTTTCTTTATATGTTTGAGGTTATATCTCTTGAAAACATAGAGGGGTAGAAATAAAATAATAATAAATAAATAATAAAACAAAGAATCATGGAAAACAAATTTTTAGGGAGTATTGAACTTCAGAGTCATGGGATACACACAGCTCTATGTACACTAAAATATATAGCCATGCATCTTGGGGGCTTAAACCTAGAAGTTTCTTTATAATTCTTCCAAAGAGTGTAGGAGTATGACAAAAAACAAACAAACAAACAAACAAAAACAACCACTGAACTATACTTAGCTTCCAACTTTCATCACCTTTTTTTGTTGTAAATTTATTTCAGCCTCTACACCCCTTCTATTTCACTCAATAACTGATCTTTTTTTGATGTAAATATTTATCTTTTATAAGACCGTAGAATAGGAAAAAGAAATAATTAAATTCTGCAGAGAAAGTATTACTGAAAAATTGAAAATGCCAGGCAAAAAAACATTTTGCTTTTAAGGACTGAAGTACAGACACTGTCATTTCTGTAAGTATCTTCAACGTAATAGTCTGTGACTTGAAGGTAATATGTGCTGAGTGTGATGTAGAGGTTGTTATGGTTTCAGGGGCTTCTATGACTTTTACTGAATGTAAAAACCTATGAACAAATATGCTAGACCTAATACTGGAGCTATAACTCACGGAATGAGATAGTCTCCTTATATGGTACAAAGATGTGTGTTCATGTGTACCTTCATATTAAAATCAAAACCATTTATCCCTCTCATATGAAGAAAGATAATCTTAATGCCTATATGTTTTCAAGAACTCAGAATAATTGTGCTAACATAAAAACTATTTTTTTCATTTAGTATTCACACATAATTGTATTATACAGTTATGTAAGAATTCCTATAATAAATGTCTTTGCTAAGCAGTAGAAAAATGTTTAAAATTTTGTTTCAAGGGAACATTTCCAAAGTTAGAGATAGCACACATAGTATTGATATTCAGTAGGAGCTGGGTGCCTAACAACCCTTCATGCTTTTCATGCTTTTGCAAGTGTCTCAAATGTCTTTTTTTTTTTTTTTTTTCTCTGGACATTCTAAGTAAATCAAAGTCAATTGAAAGTTTCTCATTTGGTTCAGAGATCAGGCCATAAAGACCTGAGTTTGTTCCCTATGGTGACAACATTAAAATCTGTTGACTTCTGGCTTCAGGACAAGTCTCTAAAGTGCCTTCCTTCTCATAACACGCACCATTTCTTTTAACATATTGGTTTTCCACAAAATGGTCACAGTTCATATTTGTATAGTTTACCTGTAAATAAACTATATCTTTCCTTTGAATTCGTCACCACTATTACCACAAAATTCTAGATTGTTTCATAACTCTCATGTTTAATTTAGCATTCTGGTAGTTTTTCTTCCAATTTACTGGGTAGATTATTATAGCACACAAAATACCCTTCCCTACCTGCCACCACTCCCTATACCATGCTTGCCATACACTCATAGAATAGTTTTTAATAACCTTTCTTCTCCTATTTCTCTTGTATTACACCCTACAGATAAAGCAAGAAAGAAAAAGTAAAACATAAAAGGAAGGAAACATACAATTAAAATCCATGTTTAACACTGTGAAGTATTTCACTCCTTTCCCAGAAAAAAAACATGCCCCTTTCATTCTTCAGTATTGACTGTATGTTCTTGAAATAACAAAAACAAAGTCTATATTTTAAATGATTGTTATGCTTTACCCTTTCTTCTCCTTGACTTACTGTTCTGTATCTAATTGCTTGATTATCTTAATGTTCAGGGAAGAAAATACTCAGTTCCAGATTTTTAAAAGTGACTTTTTCAGTTAATGGCATTACAAGACTTTAATTTTCATAGTAGTTGTGTTGGCCAAGAGGCTAAATGAAAATGGTACCAAAAAATGTCATTCAGAATTTTTGTTTAACTACTTTTTTATAAGTACGTGTTGCTTCCTTGAGAAGGGGTAACAGTAGTAGGTTGGTTTTTTTTGCTACTAATTCTATGTTTATGAAGTAAAAACATATTTTCAAGGGTACTCACCAGATTCTGAAAATATTTATGATAATATAAAAATATTTTAGCAAATAAAGACATAAGAACTATGATCAGTAGTTAAACAACTATCTTTCAAAATTAGACAGATAATGGAAAATCACAGCATAAATATTACAGACCTCTTGTATCTGACTTACATGTAATACTCTTTTTATATAACGTTTATCCATTGTATGTTGTAAAAATCAATATTAAAGTATTATCAATTATCATTGCTAAAAGAGCTTAATTCTCATAAAATTCAGAAGTGAGCAGTTCTATATTTCAATTTGCTTTTACATTCATTTTTTGAGTTACTCATAAAGAGATGTTGGGAAAGGGTATTACAATAACCATAGTTTGTTTATATTGCTATCATTTGGAGAACTAAATAGTAACAACAGTCTTCAGAACTTGGGTATGTCAGAAATGTGCTCTCTACCCAGGTCTGTCCTGCGAAGTGAAAGGTATGAGTCATCTCAAATTTGTGATTTGGTCCTGAATACAACTGCTGTCCTCAGCTCAATGAGATATGGGAGTTGTGTCTCCTTGCATCATTTGGTATACATTTTAAATTACAGAATTATGGCATACTTAAAGTTAGAAGTGACCTTCTGAGGTCATCTAGTCCAATTATTCCCCCAAACACAGCACAGATGTTCAGCTTTCTCTTCAGCCTCACTGTTAAAGCATAGCCAGCAGCTTAAAAGAAGATATTATTACTGCATATGGTTGTTGTGAAATGGGGTGTTTCTTCTAGTTTTGGGGTTCCTCAGTACAAGAGAGACATTGACAAACTGGAACAAATGAATGGAGAGCCACCAGATTGTGAAGTGAATGAGTAGGCTTTGTTCAGTTCAGAGAATAAATGGCTAAGTGATCAACTTAACATTGTCTTCCACTATTGAATGTGTTCATAGAGAAGAACTAATAATTTTTTTCTCAATGATGCACAGTAAAAAGGATGAGAAAAAATGAAAGCAAGTTACATAAAGGAAAATTTCCTCTTGCTATTAAGAAAACAGCGTTATGTGTTATGTTACTGCTGTAAAAACCTAAATTTGGCTGAGCTTGTAAGCTGCCTATACCATCAAATAACATGCCATTTTAATCCAAAATCCTGTTCCTCTGATTAAACACATAAGTGTTAGCTTGCTTTTGTTCTGGAATAGTTCCCTTCAAAGGAAAATTAGATGTAATTATAAGGACAGTTCTAGTGTAAGCTTCTGAAAATGTTTATTTTTGTCACTGACTTTAGAAAAGATTCTTGGGTGTTATCTCAGTTATTGATACTAGTCTTAAAAGAGATTAACACCATCCAGAATGACTGCTTCAAACATACTCTTTCTGTATGATGGACACTACCATTATAAGTAGTAAGATGTCTTCAACAGCAGAAAAATTCAGTGCATCACTGTGACACAAGAAAAGATTTATCAAGAATCTAGTTAACTCTCTATGTTTTAGACAAGGTCTCTTTTCCTGTGTTTTCTCAATTAATAAATTGCAGTAGATTATTTGTAGAATATATGGGAAATTTTGCAAGTGATTATTTACTAATACAATGTTTCATTTCCTTTTATCATTTCCCTTCCCTTCCCTTCCCTTCCCTTCCCTTCCCTTCCCTTCCCTTCCCTTCCCTTCCCTTCCTTTCCATTTTTAAGTGAGGTGATTCCTTACTAGTGAAAATGCTTTGCCTTTTCATTTTTCAAGCGGGGCAATTCTGAAAACTGTTAGTACTTGTCTATGGAGCCATATGGGTTTCCATATGGCATTTCTTTTGATGACTGTGCCATATTCAGTATCTTACCCATGTGTATGTCTGTGTAATCAAGTGTTTCATCTTTAATGTCCTGCACTGATATGTAGAAGATAACTCCGAGTGCATTAGCACATTTTTGCTTTATCTGTCTATCATTAGATTGGAGGATAGCATGTTCACACCTTCTTTAATTGGGTAGTTAGTTGATCTAACAGATGATGTGGCAATATGAAATGTCTTCTGCAATAAGTAGTATGAAATTCTTTTTAGTACTGACCATTAAATTGTCATAAATAAGCAAGATTATGCTTTTCGTAAACAATTTAATGAACCAAATTGGAGAATAATGGAAAGCATGTGAAAAAAAAAATCAAGGGAGATTTTTGATTTCTGATATTGTTTACATGAATCAGGAATGTCACAAAATAAGAAAATTATTTGTTTAGAGCATCATAAGCAGAGAAGACAGGTCTTTTTTGATGAAATAAGCATGACTTCCAACAAGGCATTAATAGAAAAATGTAGTCTGAAATACGTCTGAAGATGTAAACCTCATAATGTCAAGTATTTCAGTTCAGCCAAAATTCGTTATTTACTTTATACAAGTAGATGCAGTTATGTTTTCATGTCATGACATTACCAAAACTAAGGAAAAAAAGGAAACTTGTCATTTTCTCAGGTTAGATACAATTAAAGAGTATCAAATAAATATGCATATGTAAATGAGAACTAGAACTTTTGTCTTGTATTTATAATGTATAAGCTTTAACTATTTAGTGTATTCTTATAAGATAGTTTTGTCTCCCATTTACAAAACCTTCAAATGTAAAATAAATACTTTTCTCTTATAAATCTGTTATAGAAAGTAGTGATTCTAGTTTTGGAAAGATCATATATGTCTACATTTGCTTGCCAGGAAAAAGAACTATCTTTTTGCAAAATAAAAAGTATCTTCCCAGATTTATGGTGTATAAATTTTAGATTAAATTATTATAAAAATAATCCTTTTGCACTTGAAATAGAAAGAAGAAAAGTGTTATAATTACTAATATTTTCCTATTATTCTATAATAATGTAATCATTTACAGGGAAAATGAAAGAGTTAACCATAACTCATAGACCCAGACTTTTGTCTTTTAATTCTGAAGATGTGCAAACTGTGTAGTGTTAGTAGCAGCCAGAAGCTGTTCAACAGCCATCTTTTCCTCTGAGTAGGGAACAGTTTCTTCAAGGGAGATTGGTATCACAGTGTGATTCTGAGTAGAGGAACTATGATGTGTTCTCAATTTAAGCTTGCTTTCAGAGTCTGAATAGAAAAAAAATCCAGTTAGAGAAATACACCAATATTCTGAAAAATATATTTTGAAGCATTGCTTAAAATTTAATTTATTAGGGACTACTATGAAGCATGGAAGACAGTATTTTGCCCAAGGGAAGAAGAAGAAGAAAAAAAAAACAAAAAGAAAAGAAAAGAAAAGAAAAGAAAAGAAAAGAGAAAAGAAAAGAGAAAAGAAAAAAGAAAAGAAAAGAAAAGAAAAGAAAAGAAAAGAAAAGAAAAAAAGAAAAGAAAAGAAAAGAAAAGAAAAGAAAAGAAAAGAAAAGAAAAGAAAAGAAAAGAAAAGAAAAGAAAAGAAAAGAAAAGAAAAGAAAAGAAAAGAAAAGAAATAGAGTAAAAAGAGAGAGAGAAAAATGATATTAAATAAAAGTTTGGAAAAAATTGCTTTGGAAATATTTGGGAAACCTCGTATGCATGCATACTTTTTAAAGCCGACTTTTTCACACATGAAGATTGCTTACTGTGCATGTACATACTCCGTACATTTTTATTGTATCTTCTTAAATTATGTATGCAGTGCAGCAGTTTACTGCCCAGTACTGCATTGGTCTGCACAGCAATACTGAATACATATTTATGATGAGAGAGTTTAATGGTCTTCCAAAACACCCATTTTGTTTTAATTTCTAATTAATTCAGTAGAAGGGATAATGTAGAATTTCTTTTGTTTTTTTTTTTTTTGTTGTGTTTTGATTTAGTTTTCCTTATTTTCCCCTTGTGTTTGTAGGAACACATATCAATATCTCAACAATACATTTTCTCAAATAGTTAATTTGTGTAAATATTAGCCCATTAATATATAAACCTTCATAGTTTCCCATCAAACACAATAACTCATCCTGTCGAAATTTAACAGGTACATAGAAGGTCTGCTGCAGTAAAAGACATTGGTGGTAACAATATAGTTTGCACCTGCTATTTTGAAGCTCTTTCCACTAAATAAAAGCAAAAGCCATCCATACACATATCAACAATTGTATAGGCAGAGACGGAAATCTTTACTCAAGTCTTTTGATTTTTACAGTATCTTTTCTTTATCTGATTCCGGTCTCCATATAGTTTACCAAAATAGATTCACCAATGTGCTACCACAAGTAAATGTTGGCCTACTGGTGTATATAAAAGTCCATACATATTAAAAAAATGCATACAAAAAAAAAAAAAGGTATGTCCAATGACTGTGCTGATGGAAGAAAATTCATAACCAGTCAGCTTTCTTATGAAAAATACCACTCATCCTTCCCTCTGCAGTACTAACCTATGCAGTAGATAATTACTATTGATGTTGTCTACACTAGTTATACAAGCACCAAACCTATGGGAAGCTATTTGAAAATTCTCACTAATGAGTAAAAGGAGATATAGTTCTGATATAACTGTTCTTGAAAGAAAAAAGAAGCTAGGGAAAACAAACAAAGCAGAAAAACAAACAAAACCACACAAAACCAAACCAACCAAACAAAACCATACAAAAACCACAAAAAATACCCCCATACAAACAAAGCAACTCACCTATAATGTTTAGTAAGGTCTTCATCTGGTGCTATGTTTTCTTAGAATAATTTTATCGGGTTGCAAGAACATTTCAAAATATTAAAAATGTAGGTTATCTCAAAAGAGAAAAAAAATCACATACCTTATAACATTTGGAATAGGAATTTATATGTATGGACTTGTGTAATAATTACCCTCTTTTTCCTTCATAGTGAATTTTCTTTAGTATTTGTGAGAATACAAAGGCTATGAAAGATGCTTGTGTTGTGTACATACACAGTACACAAGCTCCTGAAATTCTTTAAAGGACAAAAAACACACTGGAGCTCTCTTGCTTTCTTTTCACCCCCGCTCTAAAACAAACCAGAACAAAATAAAACAAACCCCTGTATGATATAGGAGTGATATTAAGTTCATTCTGAGGATTCCATCTGAATTTAAATTTATGTTTTGATTTGTTTTGTTCTTTTCTTTTGTTTTCTATTGAAAATTACCCTGCATCTGTTTTTGCTAGGAGGAAGGATGGAAGGAAGGAAGGAAGGAAGGAAGGAAGGAAGGAAGGAAGGAGGGAAGGAAAGAAGGAAGGAAGGAAGGGAGGAAGGAAGGAAGGGAGGGAGGAAGGAAGGGAGGAAGGAAGGAAGGGAGAGAGGGAAGGAAGGAAAGAAAGAAAGAAGGAAGGGAGGAAGGAAGGAATGAAGGAAGGAAGGAAGGAAGGGAGGGAGGGAGGAAAATGTAGGTTGGGAAAGTTAGAGGGAACAAGAAAGAGAGCAGGTGGCACTATAAATTTACAACCTTTTATTCAGTGTTTATCAGAAAAAGACCTGTCCTTATTGCAGCACTTGCAGTCTGAAATGCACTCCATCATTCCACTCTGAAACTCTGATAAGTCCAGATGTGTGATGGCCTTCAGCTCTAAATCAGGCAGTGAGTGAAGTTCCAGCATGACCTTCCCCTAGGCACCACAATGATATCTCTATCTCTGACTTCCTATGCACAAATTGAATTAAGGTATTTTAGACCCATCTTCCTTAGCAACTTTACATAGTGGGTGTAATAATGGACATCAAAGATTTTTCAATTTCTGACTTACCCATTTCCCAACTTGGATTGTAATGGTAATGACGTGCTTATTCTCTTGAACTGAACAATGAAAGGGCTCAAATACAATAGAAGAAAAAATATTGTGCATTCCAGGCATGGCAGCTGAATAAATACCATACAAACTTCAGACAATTCTTTTGCTGCATTTATAATCTCATTCAAGGTACAAAATAAACTATGATAAAATAGCAGTAGCATGCTCTTCTTTTCATGGGCTTCTTGATTGTTTTTTATTATTTTTTAACTTCATTGTCTTTTCCATTGTATTGCAGTAGTTTTAAAATTCATAATCTGTATGTTTCTTGTGAAAGTCATGAGAAATAAAATGTACATGGTTTAGAGGCTGCTGCTTCTTTAGTCCCCAAGAACTTTTAAAATTAACATTAATTAAGGAGAAAAAAAAAAAAAAAAAAAGCTCAAATCTAGTCTCTTACAAGAATTGAGTTAAAGCCAAGCAACATGGGAACATGATTACCATTTTTCATTCATGTTCCCTTCAGTGGAAAGTTATTTTAGCAAACATACTAAGTGTCAGAAATCCACATTGCATCTATAAATTCCCCAGAATTCCACAATGGATGGATATAAAATGGATAGAAATGGGTAGAAAATAAAAGTTTTTGAGATTATGGTAATCCCTAACTAGGTATTTGTTTTGATCTCTACCTGTGTTGGTGAGAAACATTCTGTGGGAAATACTGTTCCCTACCACTTACGTCTATTACATTGGTGCATAGTAATTGTGGTTTTGGACCGTGAATTTTAAATCATTATAACTACACGCAAACACGTCTTTATTAATCAAAACAGGAACCACCACAATCAACACATTTTTGGCAACAGTTTTTACCACGCTCTTAATTGTTGCATAAAGCTATATAGGCAGTGCAATATATAATTCCTGCTCCTAGTACCTCTGAGTACTGCTTATATTTTGTTTGTTTGTTTGTTCGTTTGTTTGTTTTTTATTTAGTTCCTCTGGGTCTCACAGCAGATCAGAGGACAATAGGGTTTATAACAGTTACCCTAATTTCAAATTATGATGGCTAATTCCTTCTCAGATAGTTAAATTCCAGCCACTTGAGTCCTGTTCTATAAACACCAATCACAAATTTATTGAATAAAAGCCACTTAAAATTGCATATGGCCTTACATAGTTACATGGTACTGTAACATAATGTGTGGGAAAGATGCAGTAATTTCTGCCTACCTTTATTCAAGGCAAATGTTATGACCAAATACTAAAACATTATTGGATAAATGTTTTATGTACATTACAAACATTAAACAATGATTTAGATGGGTTTTCCCTAAAGTGTAAGATTACTTCTCAGATTCCTGTATAAGCACACAGTCATGACAGAGTTATTAAATACAAGTGATGCATTAAAATGCAAGAAGTTATATTTTTACTTAAAAGTAAATTAAAGCAATAAATTTTATGTGTGCACAGATGAACCCAGTTTTTGTAAACAATAATAACGTGCTCTGTAATTTTCCTGGGCTGGATTGCTTCATATCTGACCTGATGAGCCATTTCAGCTATCATCCTTAGCCCCATATGCTTGACATTTTGTTCATTAGGACTGGTTTTCCTGATCGTCACAATACAAGATAAACTGTTGTATTAAGAGGAAATGATGTTGTCGCCTCTCCATAATTGAATTTGGAAGATATATCTGCTGTTCTTTAGAATGACATATTCAGGAAGCCACATAATCAACCTCAAGAGAACAGCTTTCTGCGCCCGAGAGATTCAGGTCACCTAATACTCCACCAGTGTTTTTTTTCAGAAAATGTGAAGCTTTTGTCAAAACAAACATCCCCAACAGATAAAAAATCATGTCATATAGAAATATATGATTTTCCTAAAAATGCTTTAAAAATAAAGTTTAAGGTACTAATTCAGAAAGAATGGAATATAGAATGGTCCATTCATCACTTTCTGTTGTCTTGCAAAGGCTATTTTCCAGGACTAAACTTCAAATGTTTCTTTATTTCACTTTGTTGTTGTGTTTTGTTTTGTTTTGTTTTGGGGTTTTTTGTTTGTTTGGGTTTTTTTGTTTGTTTTTTTGTTTCAAAAGATAAGGACCACAAAGAGGTGATACTTAAAATCTTTGTTTAGAAAATAAACCCTTTTGCACTTTTTCTATAGGGAAGGATCAAGAACATTTAGACAGTATTGTCTCCAGCCCAAATTCTCCAGCCTTGAGAAAGGATGCTGCTGCAGTGACAGTAACTGGTAAGAGACATGTAACATAGTCTTATATTTATAGAGATAAAAACCAATTTTTCTTAATTTCCATGTCAATACATACATACATGTAAAAACTCTAGTTTCAAAGTCGTATGGTAGTTATTGAGGAATATGTAAGTTTTAGCTATTACATTCTGTATTTCTTTATGCTTTCTTTGTAGTAAATTTAAAACTGCACAGTTTATGACTTTTCATGTTTCTTTAAGTGTCTTTCCTTTCAGAATTTCAGTTGCATCATTACCTGTATAAACAGATGGAAGATGTCTAATTTGATACTAAAACAATTTATGGTAACACAGAGCATGAAAAAAAAAAAGCCAAAACTTCATAAACTGTTTAGAGACTAAAATATGAGCAAGATTACTCTGAGTTCATGTTACTACATTACCACAAACTGAGATTTTCAGAAAGAACTGCTACCTTTTTTGTCTCTGACCTCTGGAAGACAATCAGAATCAGAAATCCAGCATTTGTGACATAGATTTCCTCTTTTAGAGATATGTACATTGCTACCATCTTTATTTGATATTTTGATAGATATTCAATTTCATTTTTGTTACCTTATATTTCTCTTTCTCATCACAATAAACTGGATAGCATGAAAAATAAGTACATTGCTCAATCAAGACACTATAAAAACTTGCCTGTAAACTATATCAGTTAGATCTCATCTTCAGTCTCTTGCTCTTTGTTGCTCTTTTTCACTACATTTGTCTCCTGGTAGCTTTCTTCCTACTTATTTTATCCCTCTGTCATAAAGATGTCCTATTATGATTATTTTTCTAGTCCTTTTTCTTCTCTTTAAAAGGATCTTGGTTTTCCCTTTTTCAAATGCAGGATCATTCAATATATTCAGAAACATCTTGGGAAATAAGTACTATTAGGATAGAAAATTCCCAACCAAAAATGACTGTTGCTTTGAGCTGAAAACAAAGGAATCCTGTCTTGCAAAGCTGTAGTCTCACTCCAACAGATAAAACCTATCCAGAGTCAAGAGTGAGCACCTGTACTGCTGACAGATCTTTGGGGTACATAATCTTATTTTTGCTAGCCTGAAAACTGTTTAATACATCTTACAGGTTGCCCCTTTCCAGGTTATTTCACAGTAATATTTAACTGATTATCCATCCACTTTGATGGCACCTGATCAACTTAGTGTCTACCCAGACACTGAGAACCTTTTCTGAAAAGCTGCTTTTCATCTGTGTGGCTCCTAGCAAATGTTGGTGCTTGGGGGTGTTCCTCCTCATGTGGAGGACTTTGCAATTCTCCTCGTTGAACTTTATGAGATTCCTCTTGGCCTGCTTCTCCAGCCTGTCAAGGTCCTCCCTCTGGACAGCAACACGACTCTCTGATGTATCAGTCACTCTTCACAGTTCTGTGTCAACTGCAAGCTTGCTGAGGTGCACTCTGTCCCATCATCCAAGACGACTGAAAAAAAGGTAACACAAAACTAGATCCAGTATTGGTCCCTAGGGCACCCCACTAGTCCCTGGCCTTCAACTAGACTTCCCAGTGCTGATCACTATACTCTGGGCCCAACCATTCAGCCAGTTTTCAGTTTACCTCACTGTCTGCTCATCTAGCCCACATACCATCAGCTTCTCTATGAGGATCTTACGGGAGACAGTGTGAGAGGCCTTACTGAAGTCCAGTGAGACCACGTCCACTGCTCCCGTTATAGAAGAAGCCAGTCACCTAATCACAGAAGTCTACCAAGCTGATCAAGAACGACTTCCCCTTTGGTCAATCCTTGCTGACTACTCCTGATGATTCTTGTCCTTTCTGTGCCTTAAAGTGGTTTCCAGGATTAGCTGCTTCGTCATCTCCACAAGCTTAAAATAAGACTATTTTGAAGAAAAAAGCAATGCTGCTATTTTGAATGGTTACCAGTTAGAAGTTCCAGATTTTTGCCTCTGATTCCAACACTGATGTATTTCTTGTTGGGAGGAAAATGTAAGGTGGCTAAATTCTCTATATATAGTTTTTTATGTCAGTCGTATGTAGCTAGATATAAACACTGCAGATGCACAGGGCTTCATTGATGACTCAATTTACTGAAAAAAAAAAAAAAAAAAAACCTGAAAAAAATCCTGCATATTGCATGAGCATTTCAGAGCCATTCTTTTGATACTTAATGACTTATAATGCAGCAGATTTTGATTCCACCACTTGCTTCTTTACCTGGACAACTATGTGTTGCATACTCCTTCTGGCTCAAAATATGCAAAGGACTTAAGTTAAATTAAATAAGTTTTGAGTAATTGTAAACCTAGAAGAATCATATTAAAAAAATTTTGCATATCATGCTATTAATTAATGACATCTAAAAATTCAAAATGGAAGTGTTTATCTTGCCCACAATACCTAACCCTAGAGGCAATGAGTCATCTAAAAGAAGGAATACGAAATATGAAATTTGAAAGCTGTTTCTAGCAGAGTTGTTTTTAAAGCACAACTTTCTAGTTCTAGTACGTATTTTATAATTTTAGTGTTTTCCATGCCTAAAGACTTTAATGGCTGATGAAATACTTTGCCCATATCAGATTTCACCATCTGCTTTGCTATCATAGTCTTTTCAGGTAAAAGGGAGACAGTACATGATCTTAAATGAAAAATAAATTATTAATTGAAATAAAGGGTGAAAAGAGGGGAAAAAATCACTTTTCCTGTATACAAAAGCTCTTTTTTTTTTTTTTTTTTTATTTTTAATATGTATTATGTGTGGAGGAAGGAGGAGTGAACAAACTGTCTTCACATACATTGCTTTGGTGTCTGTATTATAAAATTAAGCATACGATTGCGCCACAAGTGTGGTCTCTTATAAAGGATAATTTCCTGTATTGTCATTAAAAAGTATGATAGTCCATTAATATCCATTCACATCTTTGCCTTTCTGATGCAGTTACCATAATGTGTTTGCAGGATAATCATCTTAAAGAAGATAGATATGCTAAATAAAGCCTTTTCAAAGGGAACTTTATCCCATATTTGTTCCAAGTGTATCAGGTACTTTTTTTCTAAAATCTATTGACCACTATCAGTGACAAGTTATTACAGGATTTGCGCCAGTACACTGATCTTAAATTCTTATGACTATCACGAAAAGCTAAAATACATGATGTATTAAGGTTTGTTTTGTTTTGGGCTTTTTTGTGTTGTTTCGTTTGTTTGTTTGTGTTTTTTTTGTTTGTTTTTGTTGGTTTTTTTATTTTTAATTTTCTGTGAAATACAAACTCTCTGTATACTGTATTTTCTCATACTTCTGCATCCCAGTTTTTATTTGTCTTTAGTCTCAAATAAACCAATTAGATCCTATTTATTTTTAAAGCATAGACTTTTAAGCATATTTTGTAAACTTTTTTGAAACTTTACAAGAAAGTAAAAAAAACCCACAAAAAAACAAAACGAACCAAAACGAAGACCATATGTTGAAAAATCGTTGTTGTTAAATCAGTAGATGCCAAATAAAGTAATTATTATTGTGCAATAATAAATTATACACAATGTTGCAAGTAACTTGAAGTTAGAAAACAAAAATAATTCTAGCTTGTAAAGTTCATGTGTATAGCCTACTGGAAATACATTATTTGAATTTTGAAAATTGCTGTAGTGAGTTGATCTTGGCTGGCTGCCAGACACATACCAAGTTGCTCTGTCACTCTCCCTCCTCTACAGGACAGAGGAAGAAAAAAAAAATCAAGATACTTGTGGGTTGACAAAGAAGACAGGGAGATTGCCCACCACTTCCTGTCATGGGCAGAAGAGACTCACCTTAGGGAAAAAAAATGTTTGATTTATGATCGGTTAAAGTACATTTGAATAGAAAGAAACAAAGAAAAAAAGAACATCTTGCCCCCACTCCTTTTTTAGGTTCAATTTCAATCCTTCTTTACTGATGCCTCTACCTCCTCTCCCATGAGCAGCACAGAGGGATGGATAATGGAGGCTACGGTCAACATTTCCTCTCTGCCACTCCTTGCTCTTTACACTTTTCCATTTTGCTCATGTGGGGTTCTCCACAGGCTGCAGTGTGGACTATTGCTTCACTGTAGTCTCCTTCACAGACTGCAGAGGAATCTCTACTCTGGAACCTGGAACACCTCTACCCTCTCCTTCTCCAACCTTGGTGTCCACAGGGATGTCTCTCACACTTTTTTTCCCCTCACTCCTCAGTGCCATTAAGTGTTTTTTTCCTTTCTTAATTATGTTTTCCCCCAGCTGCTTGGCTGTTGACATTGAAGTGAGAAATGGAAGGTCAAAGAAAGCATACCCCCCTGATAAGCAAAACTGGCCAACTGGTAGCATTAGACTAGGAGAAGGCTGAAGTCTCCAACAAATTTTTACCTTAGTCTCCACTGGCAAACTCTCTTCCCATACCTCTCTAGTGGATGGACTGCAAAGCAGGAACTGGGGAAGTGAAGTCCTTCCAGCTGTAAGAGAAGATTACATTTAAGAGCACCTGAGGAACCTGAAGATGTATGTCTGTGGGACCTGGCAAGATGTATCCCTGTCCTGAGGGAACAGGCTGATAGAGTTGCCAAGCCACTCTCCATGATATCTGAGAAGTCATGACAGTGAGGTGAAGTCCCTGGTGAATGGAAAAAGAGAAACGTTGCACCCATGTTTAAAAAGGGTAGAAAGGAGGACACCGGCAAATACCAACCTGTCAGCCTCACCTCTGTGCCTGGGAAGATCATGGAACAGATCTGCCCAGACGTTAAGACACATGAAGGACAGGAAGGTGATTCAAAACAGCCAGCATGGCTTCACCAAGGGCAAGTCCTGCATGATCAATTTAATGGCCTTGTATGATGCAGCGACTATATCCGTGAAGAAGGGAAGACCTATAGACATGGTCTCCCATAACATTATACTCTCTAAACTGGTGAGATGTTGGATTGATGGATTAACTGTTTGGTGGATAAGAAATCTGCTGGATGGTCGCACCCAGAGAGTAGTGTTCAACGGCTCACTGTCTGGAGGGAGGTCAATGAAGAGTGGTGTCCCTCAGGGGTCCATACTGGGACCAGTACTTTTTAATATCTTCATCATAGACAAAGACAGTAGGATTAACTGCTTACTCAGCACATTTGCAGATAATATCAAGCTGAGTGGTGCAGTTGACACACCTGAAGGATATATGTCTGTGGGACCTGGCAAGATGTATCCCTGTCCTGAGGGAACAGGCTGATAGAGTTGCCAAGCCACTCTCCGTGATATGGAGAGGAATCTGGACAAGCTCAGGAAGTGGTCCCATGTGAACCTCATGGATCAGGGCAACACCTGGTATCAATACAGGCTGGGAGATGAAGAGATTGAGAGCAACACTGTGGAAAAGGACTTGGGGGTACTGGTAGATGGACATGACCTGATAATGTGTGTGATTCTGTGTAATGTACATTTGCAGCCCAGAAGGCCAAGAGTATCCTGGGCTGCATGAAAAGACGTGACCAGCAGGTTGAGGAAAGGTGATTCTACCCCTCTACTCTTTTCCGGTGAGACACCACCTGGAGCCCTCAGTGCAGCAAAGACATCGACCTGTTGAAGCAGGTCCAGAGGAGGACAGCAAAGATGTTCAGAGGGATGGGACACCCCTCTTGTGAAGAAAGGCTGAGAGAATTTGGATTGTTCAGCCTGGAGAAGAGAATGGTCTGGGGAGAACTTATTGTGGCTTTTCAATACTAAAAGCAGACAGATGAGGACAGATTTTTTACTAGGGCCTGCAGCCATAGGACAAGCAGTAATATTTTTGAACTAGAAGAGGGTAGATTCAGACTGGTTATTCGGAAGAAATTTTTTATGATGAGGGTGGTGAAACAATCAAACAAGTTGCCCACAGAGACTATAGATGCCACATCCTTGGAAACATTCAAGGCCAGGCTGGACGCGGTTCTGAGCAATCTGATCTAGTTGAAGGTGTCTCTGCTCATGGCAGGGGCTTTGGACTAGATGACTGGTAAAGGTCTCTTACAAATCAAACTACACTCTTATTCTACAGTTCTTAATAGAGCAATTAGAAAACCTTTTCCCCACAAGAAAAAATAATAATTTTCATTTTCATATAAATAAAAGTAGATTTTGAAATTAGTTACATATGACCAACACATGTAAGTTAATCTTTTAAATACAGTAATAGCAATTTTTATTTTACAAAAAGAAATCTTCAAAAAATGTGCCACAACAATAGGAGATTAAATATTTAATAATGAACAACGTGTAGAAAACATGATATCTTTTAGCTGGAACAATGTCTAAAACCAGCTGGAATTTAATATATCTTGAGAAACCAGTTGATATGCATTCCAAAAAGACAATGTAGTCAGCAGCAAACTATGTTAATTTCATCTTGTAAATTACATTTATCATATAATATATTTCTTTACATAACAATAACTTTAAAGGTATAAACTAGAAAAACACAACAAAGCAGGAATGTTTTGGCAACCAAGAAGCAAGTATCAGCATTTGTTTCAGAAACCAAGAACAGTATCAATTATTATAGAGGGCTTTATTAGAATAAATTAAAAATAAATAGCTATATACAATTAAAGTAAATTATAAGTATGTAATGAGGAAAAATAACTTAAAATACCAGAAATATTAATCCACTCAATAAATAAAATCCTATTTGTGGTTTGTCATCCTACCTAATACATTTAATCTTATTAGCCGATCCCTCTGTCCCAAAAGGAAATGTCGTATTGGCATATTTTGTAACTGTGGTGCTTGCATGAATGTGCATATTTGGTATGCAGAGCATTAACATTTCCTTATGGTTATGCAGACCTTTGTCAGTCTGGCGGATCAATACACTCTTGATAGATCGTACTAAGTTAGAATAATTTCCAGACCAGTATTTCATGCTCAGTGCTGATACTGTCTTCATTTGACTTCATTCTGTGTCAAAACAAGTAACTTCCAAATTCCCAATCGAGGAAGTAAAAAACCTGGAGATTTTATCAGAGAAACATCAGGAACAGCAAGTCTTCTAATGTTTTTTTTTTTTCCAGTAATTTGGATATGACTTTGGTGAAGCTTGTGCTATTAAACGATATATGAACCTGAAAGAGAAAAGATGGGGATTTATGTGCCTTTTTGTCATTCCTTTCTTCTACTTCATTTGTTCTTGTTTGTTTGTTTGTCTGTAGGGGTTGGCACTTTTCCATTTATTACTGCATTTTCTTTCTCTTTTCTCTTTTCTCACTAGTTGTGACCAGGTAAGAATTCACATTGACTTCACATTGACCTTACTCTGCCCAGTAGTGCTGGTATTACACGAATGGGCCCATAATGGTGACAGACATTCAACCTTTTATGTGGTGTTAATAAAGTGCAGTTGGAGATGCTTTTAACTTCTTCCAGGGGGAAAATATCACATGGTTCTTGTTTTACATTCACTGGGCTAAAAGGTTTTGTATCTGACACCCCTAAAGTATCTGTGTGGTCCACAAAGAGTATGACACCTTTGATCTCAAATTTATTTCAGATTCATCTCAAGTTCCAAATAGCAATAGTATCAAAGAACTATAGAATCAATTAGGTTGGAAAAAATCCTTAAGATCATCAAGTCCAACCATACACCTAACACTACAAAGCACTACTAGCAAACTAATCTCCCCTAAGACTCATTTTCTCCAGGCTAAACAGCCTCAGTTCCCTCAACTGTTCCTCATAAGACTTTTTCTCTAGGCACTCCTTCATCTTTGGTGCCCTCCTTTGAACTTGCTCCAGCACCTCAATGTCTTTCTTGTAGTGAGGGGCCCAAAACTGAACACAGTGTTTGGGGTGTGGTCCTGCTGGCCAGACTATTTCTGATACAAGCCAGGGTGTTATTGGTCTTCTTGGCCACCTGGGCACACTGCTGGCTCATGTTCAACTGGCTATCAACCAGCACCCCCAGGTCCTTTTCTGCTAGGCAGCCTTCCAGCCACTCTTCCTCAAGTCTGTTGCGTTTTATGGATTTGTTGTGACCCAAGGGCAGGACATGGCACTTTGGTTGAATCTCATACAATTGGCCTCATCCCATTGATCCAGCTGTCCCAGATCCCTCTGTAGAGCCTTTCTAACCTCAAACAGACCAATGTTCCCACCCAACTTGATATCATCTGCAAACTTACTGAGGGTACACTCAATCCACTCATCCAGATCATTGATAAAGATATTAAACAGAACTGACCCTAGTACTGAGCCCTGGGGAACACTACTTGTGAGCAGTCGCCAACTGGATTTGACTCCGTCCATCACAACTCTTTGGGCCTGGCCATACAACCAGTTTTTTTACTCACTGAAGAGTAGGCCCATCCAAGCCATAAGCAGCCAGTTTCTCCATGAGAATACTGTGGGAAACAGTGTAAAAGGCTTTACTACAGTCTAGGTAGGCAACTTCACAGCCTTTCCTCATTGACTAAGCAGGCCATGTTGCCATAGAGAGAGATCAGGTTGGTCAAGCAGGACCTGCCTTTCATGAACCCATGCTGACTGGGTCTGATCTCCTGGTTATCCTGTACATACCATGTGATGGCACTCAAGACGATCTACTCCATAACCTTCCTCAGCACCAAGGTCAGACTGACAGGCCTGTAGTGTTCCCCAGGTCCTCCTTATAACCCTTCTTGTAGAATCAGCATTACAGACAATGACACTTAAAGAGCTGCCAAATATAAATGTCAATATTAGGAGGAACTGGACAGAGGTCACTGGTTCTGTTGACTATAATTAGTATTTATTTGCCTGAAATTGAAGTCTACTGCTATTTTAGATGGGCCTCCTGCAGACCTTCTGTTGTATCTGCCACTCCCATGGTCAGGTTGCCAGCTCTAAGACAACTTCAATGGGATTAGACACCTAACGTGTGGGCAATTTATCTCACCATTAGTCTTTAATACATTGCAGACATACCTTGCATGTCAAAATCCTCATTTAAAAGCTTTTAGGTGTAGAGTTCTGTTTTTAGATTCTGGATGATTAAGTCATTGAAGAATCAATGTAGTACAGAATAGAGTAACTGTGAGATTAACAGTAAGTGTAATTTTCTGTTGACCTGTAGTAATAAAAAGTTGCTACCCCTTTTATAGTAGGAGATGACTCATTCCTCACTTCATATGCTTCCCTACTGTCTATACAAAATAGGAAACTACCAGGGAAAAACTCTCTATCCTTGTTAACGACCTAGACCTACAACACATCTCCAGGCAGAGTGGAAAAGAGCATATAGAGTCCTTTGTGCTTGTGTTCTGCAAAAAGTAGTTCCCCACATTACAGATTTTGAGAATGAAGTTACTTGGTAGGTTATTTCAGATGTAATAAACTCTCAAAATCTTTTAAGTTGGCTGCATCCTTAACTTTGATATTCATGAAGTAATCCTTTAAAATTTATTTTTCTATTTTTATTTAAACATTTTTGTAGTGTATAGAGCATTATAGCTTCTTAAAATCCATACAAGTTCTTGCCATCTTTGTACCAGGATCATACTGCAAAATCTTAATTCTTACACTATTATGAAAAACTAGTTTTGTACAATTAAAAAAATCTCATTTAGTTTCTTTATAACGTTTTTAACCTTAATCACTGAAAGATCTCCAGGCAAATTAGTTGCAACCTTGGACATTTTTTTTTTTTTTTCCAGCAAGACCTCAGAACTGTTCAATTTTTGAAACTACATTATTATTTAAATGTGGTTGCAATGTTCTTTCAAACAGGTAACTTTTATGGACTCTACTAGACAGAAACACAATATAGCACAATGATACATGGGTGTATTCTTTATTATAGCCCAACCCTCAAAGTACAGAACTAGTATTGTGTTGTATGAGAAATGTTTCAAGATAATGTAAATTCAGGCTGGATTATAATTTAAAGGCTAGAAGTTTTGAAAGCTTATTCACTGCAAATACCAAACTGTTTAACCATAATGTACTCCTAACATAGTTATTTTCCTCCAAACATCCATGAATTTACTATTTTTAAAATTATTTTTTTCTGTATTATTTATAAGATTCAAGAAAACAAACAGAAAACAAACAAAAAGCAAACAAAAAACAAAACCAACCAAACAAAAAGCCAACGAACCAACCAAATAAATAAAATCATGAAGGATAGATTTACCTGGCTGCATTCCTAATATCTGCACTTGCAAAAACAAGCAAATAAAAGAATCATACATATCATCAGTGCATATATAATTTAAATATCATCTATCTTAAAATTTTTCACAACATCGAGACTAAATATGATACAAAGAATTGAACACGTGTGCAATATAGTTTAATAATGACTGTATTGACTGAAATCTAAACTGCTGTTCCATGAAATTTAAAAAATTGCTTCCTCAAAAACATCCATAACTAGTCCCAGCACCATGTTTGCTCCTTGTTGATGGTTGCACTGTACAAATTCAGAAAAATATGTTCTTAACAAGGGCAGTTGTTTTTCTTTGAATTGATAAATAGTTCAACTGAATCGATTGACCAAAGTGTTTTAAAGAGAGATAATTAGAATGCAGAGATGATGAAAATGTGAATTCAGTAATTTAAAGGTCACATCTATCCTATGTCAGTCATCTGAATGTCCCATCCACTTTGTCCTAAACATTTTTCTTCCTTTTTCCTCCTGATTGTATTTGTCCTTTCTTTCACTTGGACCATCCATTGCAGTACGAGTCCTCTGTGGTTTGTTAGTTCTCTCTTCTTCTACCACCTTCTTTCAAGTAGAAGAACAATAAGACTTCTTTTTTTCAGGGTATGTTTTTTGGTTTTTTGATTTTTTTTGTTTTTTTTTTTTTGGTTTTGTTTTTGGTTTTTTTTTCCCCACCTGTTCCTTAAAGGAACAGGACATAGTCTACACAATCTAAAGTCTAGACAGAATACAGATGTTTCCTTTTCTTTCCTGGAATCATCTCAAGTGTTTTTTTTATTTTTGTTCTCTGTTCTCATTAGCTCACATATTCAATAACTTTTCTCTTTGCTCTTTTACTTGTTTCAAAATTGTCATTTTTTAGTATACTTTCCCTTTGCTACATTTTTTTTTTTTAATTTTCCTCCATTTTTCTTGAGTAAGCAAGGAAAAATTCCAGGTCCTGCAAGTAAGACAAAATAATTTGCAACAGTACAGACTGAGGTCTGACTTAATGATCAGTTTCTGCAAAAAAAGAACACAGATGTCCTGGTAGTCTCTGAGTCAGACATGAGTCAGGAATGCATTCTTTTGGTGTTGTAAACCAATGACTTACAGAACTATGTTACTAAGAGCAAAAGTTGCAGATTAAGGGAAAGGATTAGTTCTCTTTATTTGGTAGTCATGACACCTTACTTAAAGCACTATCTCTGCTTGTGGGCCCCTAATATGTAAGATAGTTAAGAACCTGAACTGCATTTCATATGAGGAGAGATTGAGGGAACTAGGCTTGACTGGATGTAAGAAGGCTCAAGGAAGATCTAGTCATGGCCTTCTACCACCTAGAGGGTTACAGTACAGAAAGTGCTAAACTTGCCACACAAAGGTGCAGAGAAGAGGATGCAAGAATATGGTCACAAGTTGTAATAAAGGATATTCCAATTCTTCACAATAAGAATGGCTAAGTACTAGAGTGTTTCCCATAAAGATTTGTGGTAGCTCCATCCTTGAATACTTTCTAACCAAAAGATAAGTGAAACCATCAGCCAACTGTTCCTGATCCAGATTTGAAGCTAGTCTGGCTTTGAACTAGACATGAGACCAGATAACTTACAGTGATGTTTTCCAGCATTAATTTTTTCTATGATTTTATAAGCTTATGACCAGCATTATTAGTCTAAAACTAGCATTGATTCACAAAGAGGAAGTAATGCTTGACCAACATGATAGCCTTCTACAATGAAATGACAAGCTAGTTACATGAGGAGACAGCAGTGGATACTGTCTACCTGGACTTCAGTAACATTTTCAACAATGTCTCATATGATCCTCATAGAGAGTCTGTTGATGAACAACCTGGATGGAGACAGTGAGATGGGTGGAAAACTAGTTAAATGGCCAGGCCCAGAGAGTAGAAATAAGGGGCAAAAAGTCTACTTGGAGGCCAGTGACAGCAGCATACCTCAGCAAACAATAGTGGCTCCAGTCCTCCTTAACACCTGTATTAATGATTTGAATAATGGGGTGGAATGTATCCTCAGCAGGTTTGTTGATGACACAAAACTGGGAGCTGTGGTTGATACACCAGAGGGTTATGCTGTCATCCAGATGTACCCTTTGTGACTGACTAAACACCTAGAGGTAGAATGTGACTCTCTGAATAAAACCCTAAAATAGAAGAAGGCTCAGAGAAGAAAGACAAAGGCCATGAGCTCATGAAGCTCAGGAAATAATGCAAGATGTGACTGACCATGGCTGTTGCAAAGAAGCTTGCTTTTATCTCAGCTGGTGACGCCATACCTGGAATATTGTGTTCTGGCCTCCTCATCACAAAATAGACATGGAAAGAGTCTGATGGGACTGGAGCATCTCTGCTATGAGGAAAGGCTGAGACAGCTGGGACTGTTTAGCTTGGAGAATAGAAGGCTTAGGGGGATCTTATCAATGTCTATAAATACCTGAAGTGAGGATGTAAGGAATGCAGATCCAGGCCCTTTTCAGTAGTGCCCTGTGACAGGAGCGGAGGCTATGGGCACAAAGTGAAACAAAAGGTTCCATCCTAACATCAAGAAATACTTTTTTCACTGTGAGAATGACTGAGCACTGATGCAGGTTTCCTGGAAAGTTAATGGATTCTCCCTCCTTGGAGGTATTGAAAAGTTGTCTGGACATGGTCCTGGGCACCCAGCTCTAGGTGGCTCTTCTTGAGTAAGATGGAGTTGAACCAGCTGATTCTTCCGGAAGTCCCTTCTAGCCTTAACTATCTTGTGTTTCTGTGATTCTGTGTTTACCTATCATAGTCTCAGAATCACTGCAGTAAGAATCTTTATAACTTGGCTTAAAATTTTGTGGAAAGAATTGAATAGGAAAAACACCAAATACATTTGTAGTTGTTTGTGTTGCTGAGAAGATATACTGGACTGGTTGAAGGTGGATGGGTTGGAGGCATATTGCTGGCTAGGATACAGACTTGTAGCCAGCTTGAAATTCTGGAATATGTAGGACATTATGATCAGCAAGGACTACAGGTGTATTCTGAAAATGCACTGAACTAACAGATTGTGATTTTACACTTGAAGCAAGGAGGGTTTCACTATCAATGTGAGGTTTCCAAAGATATTCTCTTCATCTCTTTATGTCTCAGGTTGAATTTCGTCCACTTGTTCTTCATTCAGGAAGTCACTTCATCCCAGCCCAAGGAAAGGTCAAAGAATGACGAACAGGTCTTTCTGTCAATCTCCTCTTTCTTTCTGACAGGAAATATTGAATGCAGTCCATAGTTCACGTCAAGTCGACATACATATTAACTTCAACCTAATGTCTGTACCGAACGAATGGTCAGGAGGTGAGAAAACTGTGAGAAAACAGACATCAAAACAATCTGTAAGTATTGGATGAATGTAAGTTGGAACTTATATGCATGCCATGGTATACAACACAGACAAGATTTGAACATGGACGTGGACTTTCTTTTGGAAAACAGCCTGTGTGAGCCACTAAGATGGAGCCTTTGGGAAGGAGCCATTGTGAAGGAGCCATATTGTACTCTGGCTGGCAGAGCAGAGAACCAACATTAAAAGACACAGAGAAAATTACACTCTTTTCCCAGAGTTTGAACACAAATAATGAACCTAAAAATAAAATAAATAATATTAATATTCTCCTTTGAACTTGTCACACCTCTTAAATTAGCTAGCAATCACACGTCAAATATTGCTGAGGGATCCAAACACAAAAAAATGGATGAGTACCTTCTGTGTATTGACAGTATGAATCACCTATCAGTGCCATTAAAGTTTTCATCTGAATTCAGATCATACTTAATCCCAAGTATTATCTTCAGCTGTATAAAGATGTTAACTCATAAGTTTGCTTATGAATAAGCAGTTTTTTCAAGTAAGTACTGCTTAGCTTTTTCACAACCTTCTGTGATGTTTGAATTGTGTTGATTTTAAAAGGTAAAGAGAATGGAATGAGACTTTTAGTGTCTTGAAACAGCAGCATAATTTCTCTGTATACATTTCAATTCACTGCAAATAATATTTACCGAGTTTTCTTTATAATGTAGGTTTTTTATTATGTTCTTTTTTAAAGATAATTTTTTATTTATCATGTGGTTACTGCTCACTTAGCATACCTCTAGTGCACTGATCAGATCTCTGTGTTTATTAGAAACCATTTTTTAGCTTTCTACCTGCTTTTTGTAAAATGGAGGATGCCTACTGAACCATAACACAAAACAATTACATTCCAATCCTACCAGCTTCTTGTTCATATAAGTTCACTTTCGTTCTTTCTGTGCTCTCAAATTGGATGAGAAAGATGAATAACGGACTTCAGATAAATAGCTAAATCTACTTTATTAATAACATTGGAAGATTTTGTCCTCTGTATCAAAAACAAAAGCAAAAATCAGATGTGATACTTGTCATCAACATTCCAACCTATATCTTTTGTATAAACATCTTTTTAAACTAGCTAAAACATTTTTAGAGGTTTTAAGGTGTTTTTTTTTACAATTTATTTTAATTGGCCAGACCCTCATCATTCTGAAAATTGCCCTTGACTGCTATTATTTTCTTGGCAAGACAGGTGTTCTTGCTCAGTGTGCAGCAGAGCAAGAGATGTAATTCCAAGGAGGTTTTCAAGTGACTAATTCCAAGAACAAAAGGCAAAGGAGATATTGCATCAAATGAAATGGTGACAAAACGAAGTTTTGTTTATAAGTTAGAGTGTAAATTGAATAGAACGCGAAGCAGTCAGAGGTACATTTTCCATCCACAGAGGAATATATGACTTTGTGAGCAAATTATAGTCATTTTTATTCTAAGCAATCAATGGTGTTAATTGATATGAATTAACAAGAAATTAAAGTAGATGCCATAGAAATGCTTTTTATTTCACATCTTTCTTGTGCATGTCATGTAGTCTGTAAACTGCAAAGATCTCCTTTCATATAGCAGTTCAAACTGTACAGAAGGTTCATGGTCCTGCTTTGCAAGTGATTGTCTAATATTTGTCAAAATTCTGCTGGTGTATGCTTTCTGGAAGAAGGCAGCACACAAAGAACTAATTTGTTGTTCACATTCTGCATTTTTTAAAGTAAATCTATTTTTAATAAAGATTTGGGATTTAAAATTGTTGTTTGGAACATTGTCTCCTTTATGTTTATTGAACTCCACAAAGTCAAGACTAGCATTTTCTCAAGACACAATTCTTCATCTCTTTCTGTCAGTATGACACACACCTCTCCTGAGCTGTTCATTGCCAGTTGCAGACTGGCCCTTTTTTTGGTCCTCCATTCTACAAGGAAAAAATAAAAATCTTTGGTCCTGCATGCTAGGCTAGGTCAGAGAGATGATCTGGTATAAACTAATTGAAAAAAAAAAAAAAACAAGAAACAGACACATCATGAAAGGATGGTAGGATAGATTTCAAGGTAGCATGAAAAGGTATGCAAAAAGTATGTATGAAATTATACCTTCAGAAGCACAAAGTTTTGATACAATCTTTGCTTCCGTCAAGTTCTTGTGCTCTTTGGCCATTTAACACAGAACAATAGAGCCATAAAATACACAAAACAGGAATAATATTTCTAATACTTTTTAATAGGGGCGAAACATGTTTAAAAGCAAAGTACAAAAGCTCAAGGTCACCTGTAGAAATTTTATTTCCTTATATGTCATCTTGCAGCCTAGTTTTTGGGACAAGTTCTGCAAGTCATATTGGCAAAAACATGTTTCTGAATATCCTGGCCAGGGGCTGTTGTCATAAGCATTTCCAAATTACTGTATCTACAAAGCACTGAGTTAATTAGGCATGATATATTTTTGGCATGTGACTGCATAGAATGTAGCATAATGTCATGAAATCTACCAGCCTGAACTGCACTGTTTGCAGAGGTGACAGTCTCTTGGGAATATTTTCAGCTCTGAGTGCATACAATTCACCTTGAAAGTAACTGCTAGCTCTCAGAAATGCAACCTATTTTCTCTCCTTTTTCAACAGCCAAAAACAATAGTTCAGCTTTTTTTGTTTTGTTTTGTTTTTTTAAATTTTGCATCAGACATTTCTGCATAACTTCATAAGAAAGAATCAAATAAGAATGTCCCACATAAGCTCCCAGCACCTAGGTAAAAACTAGAAAGGAATCTGAGAGAGTTACAGTAGTATATTGAACAGTAATGATTGGGAAATTTATTTTTATTCCATTGTATGCTAGCTTTAAAATATGTACACATACAGGTATGTGTACATACCTGTGTGTATGTATGTTTCATATACATATGTATTTGTGTGCATGTAAATCTGTTCTTTTTCCTCTTTTTATGCACTTGTTAAAGTACCTAATGTCTAATGATTTTTATGCAAGAAATGGCAATGTACACAATGATTAGACAAAAAAAACAATTCTAGTTTGTTGCAGAGCACAGTTCTACAGTGTTAACAACTGCTGTTTCAAGATGGTGATCTCAACAATAACAATCCTCTAATTTGAAAACTAATTTTACGACTGATGAGCTACTTCAGGCTGTGACCCTATGACCACTGTACAGAATCAGTGGTGTATTTAACTGCAGTACTAAATTCCAAACTATTTGTTCTGTAAAACTTTACCTAAAAGACATAATTCCTGAGACAGATATGTATATAGATATTCAACTCATAAAATGAACATTTTCTCCAAATTGATTGATTTATTTGATACTAAACTTTATTAAATAATATTTTATTTTATAATACTTATTATTATTTACCAAAGAGGTACACAATAATACACATTTCTAATGAAAGATTTTATCGGAAAACATATTTTACAGGAACACATTCATTTTGAGCACATTCAGGAAACAAAAAATCAAAGGAAATTCTTTTATAATCCTAATTTTAAATGGCAAATATTTCATAAAAAGAAGTAAAAATGCATCACTTGACAGTATTTATCCACAGTACCATAGGAAAGATGTACTGTTTATACAGTAGGAAATATCTAATATTGTATATATCATAGTTTAACATAGAACATGAAACATTCTTTTTTCAAACTGAGACAAATGTTGAAGTAGTGACATTTTTCTACAGAATGGTTATTTTGTTTTCCTACCAACTAAATTGCATAATTTCCTTCTTCTAAACTACAGTCATAGCAAGAGTTGAGAAGTATTGAGGTGAATTACATCTTATTTCATACTATGAATCACACTAAACAATGAGGCTCATAATGTCAGTGGATGTTTTTATTATTACTGTCGTGGTTACTATTTATTACAGGAATAGGGAGTAGCAATAGTGTAAGCACACATTTTTGTGCTGTTCTAACCATACATGGCAAAATTATGGCCCTTGAAAGAACAGAATAAGAGAGAAATAGATGCAGCAGATCAACAATGTTTACAGAAGTAAACAATTTGGTAGCAGTGTTTAGCATGTAATAGTCCAGGTTAGTCGTAGTCTTATTAGGTCCACTTGCTATTTGTTGCCAAGGCTTTCATGTGTCTCTTAACAAGCTTTCTGTTATACATTATAATTAACTGTCTCAGCGGACATGTACAGACATTTCAGTGAACAACAGATGAAAATAAAAAAGATATTTGGAAAGCTAATGACTGTGCAATAAACGCTGGCTTCATTGACACAGCAAAGGCAAGCATTAACGTCTTGATTCTATATGACAAATGGTAGGTTCTCCTAATGGAAATGGCTTGTTTGCTCCCAATATACTGGAGAGCAGAAGGACAAAAGAAGGCTATAGGAAGAGTGATATTATCTAAGTACTGCTGTCAAAAATAAAACAATTTTAAAAACATATAGATACTGCAAGAGCGTCAGAGTCAAAGAAGGACAACTACCATAGATACACTAAGTGCTTGATTATTTTAGCTGTATGAAAGCAGAAAACTCTATGTTACAGTTGTTATGAATATAGAATGCATTATGAATGTAGAATGTGTTATGAATGTAGAATGTGTAGACTCAGATGTGCAAGTCCAGAATAATGGTCAAGTCATATATTTTGCACAGCATCCAGGCTTTTGTGAAAAGAGGTGAGTTGCAATTCTTTACAGTTATTAGAAATGCAGTGGGAATTAGTGCCTGCTACTATACCTGAAGCATCCAAAAATGATATTAAATAACACCAGACAACAAGAGTTGCTGGATTAGAAATACTCACTGTTTTTAAAAAATCTAAAAAATCTAGTTGGTAAAGATCATGAAGACATAGTACACTTTGTCAAGCTTATAATTGTAAAGAAACTCTGCACTGGTCTTTTTCTAAAGGCCATTTTATCCTCCTTGAATCCATTAAGCTAAGTTTTGTTTTGTTTTGTTTTTACCAACATATGAAAATTGAATGCATTACTAGAGGTGATATGTAACTGCTAAAGGACTCAGGCACACACACACACAAAAAAAAAAAAAAAAAAGGTCTGTTGATTCTAAGTAAAAAGCTTTTATCAAGGAGGGAAATAAAATAAAATGACACATTTGGTGAAAAGAAAAAGATACATCTGGGTCAAGATGAACCATCAAGATTCAACAAGAACTATTCTAAAAATTATACTGATTCAATAAACATGTATACTACTCATTATTTCTTTTTTAAAACAAAGGTTACAGATTTGACAATGTACAGAATGTTATACACAGGTTTAAAAACTCTTTAAAATAGTGGATTTTTCATGCAATACCTCTAGGCACATTGTCATTATGAATCAGAAGACACTGAAGTATGAGACACTTCTATTTTTACCTGTGGCTACCTAAAGGAGGGATTTTTCCAGTGTATTTTGCAAAAAAAATGAACCAATTGAGGCTTAAGGAGGCTGAAGAAGAAGGAGTGGCTAATAATCACCCCAGTCAAGTGAGTCTGAATGCCAGCCAAATGGCTGTCTGTTAGTATGAGTAGACCAGGGTAGAAGGAAATGGAATACAAGTGGGAAGAACAAAAAAGCTCAGGTATTTGAATGCTGAGTTCTGACAATTAAATGGACAACCCAGATAATGTGTCAGGAAACAGTGGACGAAAATGAAATCAAGGTTGAGGAAATAGACTTGTGAGTTGTCATCATGGTAGAAGTCATATAGCCTGAGATGGTGATAAGGCAGAGAGAAGAAATAAATGAAGCTTTGAAGTACAAAATCTCAATAAAAGACAAACAAGGTGAAAAAAACAGACAAAGGATATTTTGAAGGAGAAGCCAGAAAGGGAAGGTGAAAATACACAGAAGTTTGGGGTAGCAGAAGCCAATTAGTTTTCAGTGCTTTGCTAACACTGTTTTGTTGGCTAGCATGTACTATTTCAGTACAATCTGTTTTTAACAGCCTGGAAATCACAGGTTTATCAAATTAATGAGTATTAATATTGACATAAATCTGGACAAGAAAAACTATTGTCAGGGAAAGTTTAGCTGGCAAGCAAGGAATAGCTGCCATTTCTGACTAATGATAATATGTTTTTAAAATCTTGTTTTTCTTGGGATTTATTTTTTGCTTTTGGATGTATACCTATATGGTCATTGGCATTTTCTGCTGCCATGAGCTGCCTCCTGGTACGTGAATTCACTTTTGGCATGTGTTCTTCTAGATAATGAGTAGTTCTTACTACTTTATATGGATTCCACCATTCAAAATCAAATTGGGAGCATGGAGACTAATTAGACTTGGCTACCAAAGGACATTCAGTCACAAATATATTTAATGTGTACATGACCTCTCTGCTTCACATGACTCATGGGGAGGGGACACAGAATACCTGCTTTTGAACAGCTGAAGTTCCTACAGTGCCTGGTGACTGGATGTCACTGCCACCATGGCAGCCACTTCGCTGTTACCAGTTTAGTTGTAGGGGAGCCATTTAAGCATTTAACCGGGTCTACCTCTCTGCCAAACTACCATCATGGCTTGTCTTGTGCTGCACTTCTACCAAGATCAAGGTTGTGTTCTGGTGCTGTTTTTATCATTTGGCTTAATATATCTCTTCTTTCTAGCTTTTTTATAGCTAGTCCACCTAAAATACACACTGTCAACAACAGGCATTGTATTCCTGAGTAGCAAAATGGAGACCCTCCAGCCTGCTCTGAGACCTCAGGTACGAGTATAACATTAAAAACTCAGTAATAGTGCAGTGACTGTAGAACTCATAGAACTCACAGAATGTCCTGAGTTGGAAGGGACCCATAAGGATAGTTGAGTCCAACTCCTGTTCCTGCACACAACAACCCACAGTTCACATCATGTGTCTGATGGTCTTGCCCAGTCTCTTCTTGAACACTGTCAGGTTTGAGGCCGTGACACCTCCCTGGGGAGCCTGTTCCAGTGCTCCGCCACCCTCTAGGTGAAGAAACTTTTCCTAATGTCCAACCTGGACCTCCCCTGGCACATCTTCCTGCCATTCCCCCACGTTCTGTCATTGGTCACTAAAGAGAAGAGTTTGATGTCTACCCTTCCTTTTCCCCTTGTGAGGCAGCTGTGGACCACGATGAGGTCTCTCAATCTCCTCCAGGCTCAACAAACCAAGTGACTTTAGCCACTCCTCATACGGCTTCCTCTCCAAACCCTTCACCAACTTTGTAGCCCTGTCCTGGAGACTCTTTAGCAACTTTATATCCTTTTTGTCCTGTGGCACCCAGAACTGCACACAGTGCTCCAGGTGAGGCTGCACCAGTGCAGAGTAGAGCAGGATAATCACCTCCTTGACCAGCTGGCAACACTGCTTGTGAAAAACACAGACCAGCCTGACTATCCCCAGGTCCCATGCTGCAGACATTCCCAAGTTATTCATCTACAAGGAGAATTCTCTTCGACCCTGGGGCTCATGGAGTTATCTGTTCTTTTGCAGTGTAATTCAGTGTATTCTGTTTGGTCACAGGGTGTTGTCTTTATCCTTATGTCATTACTGGACTGAGCAAAGCATAAGGTCAAACATCTTTGAAAAACGACACATGGAAATGTACATTTTTTTTCTGTTAAAACTAGAATATTAGATTCCTCCTGTTAAATTTTATTGTAGATTTATACAAAGGATGATGATTTATCACTAGTCACTGACCTTAGTTTAAACTGCATCGAACAAAACTTGTATTTAAAGATTATTTCTTGTGCCTTGGACACTTTAAAGTTTGACAAGAATTAGAGGAGCCTGCACCCTCAAGTGCTGACAGAGCTGCAGCAAGCAAGGAAGTAAATCTCAGAGCCACAGAGTAAATCTCTTTGCCACAGAGATGGAACATTTATACTGCAAATAACCATAGCTCATCACAGTCATCTGTTTTTTGGTTCTGTAGCCATTTATCTGCAAACAAAACTTTGACATTCACTAAAAGACAGTCAAGAAAATGAGGCAGGTAGGAAATATAAAGGAAGACCCTACAGGACAATGTAAGGAAAGGTACAGTTGTTGAAAAAAGATAGCTCTTGGTATGACTTGGATCAATTCTCCTTAAAGGCCAAAATTACTCTTCGGTTCCTGGAACAGCCTTGAAGGGTTCAGATTTACATCCTGCTACTGAGGAGTTACTAAAAGCTGAGTTGTCAGTGTCTGTTGTTTGTCCCTTAGTTCACTTAGGTATAGTTCTGATAAAAGTGAAAAACAGAATCCCATAAAAGATTAGAGGTATGCAAACTTTAAATATTCAAGTTAGATCTGTAGAAACCCAGGCTTCTAGTACAATTAAAAAGTATAAAAATACTTCTTCACTTGGTGATTCAGTTTCTTTTAAAAGTCATCCTTTTGTGGTTCCTCTTCTGTATCAACTGCAAAGAGGCTTGGGTATCTCCATTCCTCACTTAGATATTTCTATTAAATGGGTTAGAACTGGACTGGAATGGTCTGGTTTTTTGGATGTAATTGATTAATTTTGTTTGATTTTAAACTCAATTTATATTTTAAAGGAAAGTTTAGAGAAGGGAAGATGTTTTTGCCTATGTGTATGTTCCTCCTGTTAAAGGTTGGTAATGAGAGCCCTTTTTTTGTCTTCTTGGAGTTTTTGAACTATGATTTTAAGATATCTTAGCAGTGCCTTTATTATTTTAATTATATTTTTATTTAAATCAGCATGAGAATTTAGACTACCAGTGAGTGTTTCAAAACTCTCCACCTGAATTCACACCTAAATTTAAAGCTCTGTAAGAAAACCATTACTAAGAGAGCTTAGTGAAAAAAGCTTCTAAAAATTACTGCTGAGGAGGCTTGTAAAGATCATGCTGAGCAGCAGGTCAAAAAGCCCAACCCATTGACAACTGCTAGAGTCAGGGAATTCACTTATCCTGGCAGGTGGCTACTTCTCTTCACTCACCACTTTTGACATTGTTCTCTGATATCATTTGGACATATTCAATAGGGTGATATAAGGGGCAGACTTCTCCTGTGCTTACCTATATGTAGTGGAGGTATGGAGACTTGTTACTATTTAATAGGTTACTTTATTTGCACTTACTGAAAAAGCTTGGCATCATACAGGGTGTTTCAAAAAGATGGATCCAATGTCAAAGATACAGTGATTTCAAATTGGGTCTATCTTTTTGAAACACTCTGTATAAAGCGAAGTGCAGGGCGAGAGGGGATTTGTATCAACAACGTAAATTCCATTTGGAATACTTCCTTGCTAACCTGCACAGCCCTATTGAAAGAGGTAGTATATCAGGCAAGTCTTGTTCAGGCTCCTGCCTTTGCATGCTCTGGCATTTTTGAGGATAGAGCTGGAACCCATTCATGTCACGTTTTCTGAAGTTTGTATAGATGACATATAGTTAAAACTACCACACCTGTGATCTGTACATGAAAGAAATCCTCCTAAGACAGAATAGAATCAAAACAGCTTCTTTCTTAGTCACAGTAATGAAAGCAAAGTACTGCAAGATGAAAACACACCCATTAGCTTGTCAGTGACTTGACTGATGAGCCACTGCGAATATCTGATATCCAACTGAAAATGCAGGTGGGTATCCACATGAAGAATCAATTGTCTAATGGTCAGCAGTACATGTTGAAGAACTGACAAAATGTGTCAATTGTATGGTCTTTTTAGGAATAAAGAAAGAAATCTAACCTAAGCAGACATCTGACAGGCAGGGTAAAACAGAGCGTATATATTCATGTAAACATAACAGATATAAAACTTTGAAGGAAGTAATAATCTAAGGTTAAGATAGACACATGGTGCATTCATGTATCTCCTTTGAATTTAGGAGACATGGTGAGAATGATTGTGTGAGGAACTGGCTGCATGGTCACACACAGAGGAAGGATCGATGGCATGATATCTGGGTGGACACCGACAAAAGGTGGGGTCCCTCATGGGTTCATACTGCAACCAGTACTGTTTGATATCTTCATAAATTACACAGACATTGGAAACTGAATGCACTTTCAGCAAGTCTGCAGATGACACCAAGCTGAGTGGTGTAGTTGACATGCCTGAGGGAGGGGATGCCATCCAAAGAAACCTGGACAAGCTCGAGAAGTGGGCCCATGTGAACCTCATGAGGTTCAACAAGACCAAGTGCAAGGTCCTCCACCTGGGTCAGGTCAACCCCAGGTATCAATACAGGAGGAGGGATGAAGGCATTGAGAGCAGCTCTGCAGAGGAGCAGTTGGGGATACTGGTGGATAAAAGACTGGACATGAATCAGCAGTTTGCACTTACAGCCATGAAGGCCAATTGTATCTTGGGCTGCATCAAAAGGAGCGTGGTCAGCAGGTTAAGGGAAGTGATTCTGCTTCTC
Organism: Nesoenas mayeri; assembly: GCF_963082525.1. Taxonomy (NCBI): domain Eukaryota; kingdom Metazoa; phylum Chordata; class Aves; order Columbiformes; family Columbidae; genus Nesoenas; species Nesoenas mayeri. Next base: position 178,960,375 of record NC_137541.1, on the reverse strand, counting down.
TACTCTGCTCTGGTGAGAACCCACCTGGAGTCCTGCATCTAGCTCAGGAGCCCTCAGTAGAGGAAAGACACAGACATGTTGGAGAGGGTCCAAAGGAGAGCCATCAAGATGATCTGAGTTATGGAGCACCTCTGCTATGAGGACAGGCTGAGAGAGTTAGGGTTGTCCAGCCTGGAGAAGGCTCCAGGAAGACCTTATTGCAGCCTTTCCCTGCTAAAAAGGAGCCTATAAGAAAGATGGGGACAGACATTTTAGCAGGGCCTGTTATGACAGGACAAGGGATAACAGTTTTAAACTAAAAGAGTAGGTTCAGGCTAGACATGAGGAAGAAATTTTTTACCATCAAGGTAGTAAAATATTTGAATAGGATTTCCAGAGAGATGGTAGATGCCTCATCCCTAGAAATATTCAAAACCATAATGATCTTATTCAGTGTCCGCATTACTGAAGTAAGACTGTTATAACAAAATTGATTAGACAGATATAAGGAAAAAAGAAGTTCAGCATTATTTGTATAATGAGATACTCAATAGTTAAGTTACGAAACAATTTGTAGTCACTAAAATGTTGGTCTTTCAATAATTGTTGTCTATGACAGTCAAGTGTATTTAGATGTAAAATGACTTCTATTGCAGAGCACATACCTCTGTTATGCTTTCGTAAAACACACTACGACCTGAGGTCTTCTGCATTTATGCTACTGACAATTAAAAAGTAAATATGGATGAAACATTTTTTACTTATAACTTCCATAAAATCTTCACTTTACCCAGTTAAAGAAGGAATGACAGTTATGCTAACCATAGAGCTCTGACTAATAAGCCACAAAATGCAAACTGCAAGACACAATTACTAGTGCAAAAGTGTTACATAAAAACTTGCAAAGCTCTAAGCAAAACTAAATAAAGGTTTACTCATTGAGAGGTACTTTGCCTTATTTATTCATCTTTGGCACATATGGGAGTATGAGATTTAATAGACAATGATGTATTTTGGAGAATCCAGGTGGGAACAGTGGTACTGAACAGTTACTCTAGAAATGTTCTATTATGCAACCCTTATCCATCTATCTTTATATTGCCCTATCACAATAATATCTGAATGCCACAGAATACTCACCTACATAATGCCCTCCTGAAGTGGCAGTAGCCTAATTTTAAAGGTAGGAAAGAAGAGATAGGATTCCCCCCCTCCCCCCCGCCCCCCATAAATTACTTTGGTAAATATGGCAGTTACATTGAATTTTTATCTCCTAAGGCTTCAGTTTTTTACTTAACCAGTTGTTCATCCTTCTTTATGCAATTATTTATAATTAAATATAAGTCAAAGTATAAATGAGATCACTGAGAGGCTGCAGTTTTCAGTTTGTAGAAAGGTTGAATAAAGTATTCTTGCCTCAGGTTCAACAGCTATAACTGTGGATCTGCTAGAGATCTGAGAAAAGTGGCTCTAAATTTTATTAATGTAGGTTTCAGTCAACTCCCTTATTTTGTTCCTTAATGTCTAATTTAGAAATAGAAATCAACATGGAATCAGAAGACCTGGACTTTGGAAAAAGCTGTCCTGTTCATTTTTCTTTCTGGAGAATTTTTAAAATTCTTTCTTGTTCTGAAAAAGATCTTTATTTTTGCTAACACTTTCATATTTCCTTCAGTTTCCCTCTATGTTACCATTTTTTATCCAGATGTTCTGCATTTCATAGAATCACTGAATGTTAGGAATTGGAAGGGACCTCGAAAGATCTATTTCAATGCAAAGAAAACTTTTTATTGTTCAACCCTCAAATTTCAGCTTTTCTGTCACCATCTTTGAATGTTTCAATAAAATCCGGACATTCAAAAAGTTCTGGAAATTTCCCAAGGTGGTAACTCTTCCAGTTCCAGATCATGACCTTAAAATTCACCTTTTGTTTGATGACCTTATTTCTCTCAGCTGAGTGTTTAAATCTGTCATAGTAAGGAATAGGTGCACAGAATTGTCTCACAACTGCATTGGGACTCCATAGGAAAGATCACAAGCATTGGAACAGGCTGTCCAGGGAAGTGGTTGAGTCACCATCCCTGGAGGTGTTTAAAAGACTACTCCCCCCATTGCACAATTACAGAACAAAACACTAAAAGTAGGATTATTTTAATCTTATATCTAAAATTTAGGCATTTGAATCTGAACTATTACCATAGACTTCCTATATCAGTACAAGAGACAAGTAAAAAATATTGTGTGCACAACTTCACAGAAAGAAAAATCCACCAATGCAGTCAAATTTCAGTTACTTAGGTCCACATTCACTTAACAAACTTGAAAAACTTAATTGAGACTCCTTGAAGCTAGATGTTTCTACTCCATTTTTCTCCTATAACATTTTGTGTATCATTGATGTTCTTCACTGAGTAGTTGTGTTACTGTAAGGTCAACAGAGAGAAAAAAAATCTTCAGGTGTTAGTCAGACCAGCTAAATTCTGAAGTCATTTTCTAGATGAGTGTCTTTCTTTTTCCACTGACTACAGAAAAAAAGAATGAAAGAAACTACAGTCTTAGCTTATAGTGAGACACATGTCCTTTATCATAGGTGTCTAGAAGTTAGATGCTTAGGTCTGAGATAATCAATCCCAAGTCCTTCTCTAACCACTGTAGAAAGTGTATACTTTTTTTAAGGCAATTAATCTTATACTAAAAAAAAAAAGGACATCTAAAATAGATCTGACAAATTAACCTCTTAATGTGCCTTTTTCTTGTCACTGATTATGAAGGGAACCTATGGTAACTACCCAGATTTTAAACTATACATATAGAAAATTACATGAATATAATCGCCCTTCTATTAGGTGGCTGAAACAGTGTAGGAAAAACTGCTATATTGCACCTGTCTGGAAAGTAGTTAACTTTCCCCATAGCAGCCCATATAGTCCTGTGCTTTGTATTTGTATCTCAAATGGTGTTGATAACACACCAATGTTTCGCCTACTGCTGAGTAATGCTAACATTGCATCAAGCTGATACAGACTGACTGAAGAGATATGCCTTAACATATGATATCCTACTCAACGATACAAGCTAAGAGAAATGCTGGGAGAGGGAAGAGGGGAGAGGTGTTAGTTTCTAAGGTGTTTGTCTTCTGAAGCAGCTGCTACGCGTACTGAGGCCCTGCTTCCCAGGAAGTGCCTGGACGTGGCATGCTGGTGGGAAGTAAAGAATACAGTAGTAAAATAGTAGTAGAATATAGAAGTGTAAAAATATATATAAATATAGCAGTAGAATATAAAAGTAGAGTGACAGCACAAGAGGAAATTGCCTCAAGTTGTGCCAGGGGAGGTTTAGATTGAATAACAGAAAAAAATTCTTTATGGAAAGGATTGTCAGGCATTGGGACAGGCTGCCCAGTGAAGTGGTGGAGTCACCATCCTTGGAGGAATTTAAAAGGTGTTTAGACGAGGTTCTTAGGGATATGGTTTAGTGCTAGAGTTAGGTTAGGTTATGGTTGGACTCAATCTCCTGAGGGTCTCTTCCAGCCTAATTGATTCTACAATTTTTTTTCCCCCCTTTGCTTCCACATATGGTCTTTCCTTTGCTTTGTTAAATTGTTTTTATCTTGACCCATGAGGTTTTTTGACTTATTTTCTCCCCTTGTCTCGCTAATAAAGAGGAGTGATGGAGTGGCTTGATGGGCATCTGATGGCCAGCCAAGGTCTACCCACACAATTGCTATACAAAATTTGTACCCAGTTTCCTCTAAAATCAATTAAAATTTCTTCACTGTCTTCAGTCATTTTCAAGTCTGCCCTCAAAGTATTTAAAATGTTATTCGTTGCGCTGCTTGTTCCCTGCTGACTGCAGACACAGTTGTATTTGCGTGTATATGCACAGGATCCTTGTGTTTTATTTAACAGTGAACACACTTGAAGCAGTTAAACTGGTCCATATAATTGAAATGAAGGAATGTTATTGTTTGCAATGTGGTACTTGCCATTATTTTTGATTGCCATTGTAAACCAGATATAAATAAAAGTCACAAATTACAGAAACATTTATTATCAGCATTGCTAGAGAAAAGGGAAAAGTGGTGTATTTGCTATTTATGTGGTAAGTGATTGAAAAGATACAGTAAAATCAGTATTATTAAGGACACAACTGGGAACAGGTGAAGCATCTTTTTCTTAGAAATTCAAAGACAAAGTATGGAAATTTATTTTCCAGTAAAATTTTCAATCAGTCAGACTTATTATTAGATATCTCAGAATCAGAAGGCTGAACTACAGAAATGTAAACTATTACATTAAAAGAATTAAATAAAGTGTATTATGTTTTTGTCACAAGCTTAAATTAAAAACAGCGAAATTATTTTTTAGATTTGAAAATAATAGGGTTTTTTTTTTTCCTCCTTTTTATTATCTTTTAATTTTGGATTGTTCTGTACTTCATATTTTAGCTTGGAACATTAATAAACTGAAAACACTGTCAGGAGATATTGAAAAGTACAAAAGAATATTTCTGATCTTCTTATACAGAGAAAAGCACTTTGGATAATTTGAATGTTTCAGATAAGCAGCCATATTTTTGGGTGCTCATTAGAGCTTGGTGAATAATTTATAACAAATAATTTAGTTGACGAATTTTAACTCTCTTCAGCTCACAAATTGTCCATGAACAGATTGTGATTTTCCTAAATTAGCTCATTATTCACAATCATTCAGTGAATAATTCCTGTGAATAATTCTTTCTCTGTAGCTAGTTTGTGGCCAGTTGTCGTAAATGGTTAACTTTCAAGCTGTTTTGGTCTGACATATAAATCCTGTAGAATATTTCTGTTTAACTATAATGTTTGAAATCAAATTATCAGGAATAATAATAATAGTGACAATAATAATAAAATCCCATCTAATACATGCACTTTCCACTACAAGTTTCAGTTCTGTGTCCATCACTGTAATATTTAGGAGATAGCCTGCAAAATCAAGTTAATTATCTCATACACCCAAAGTGAGACAAATCCTCATATATTCAAAAGGTCTTGAGAAGTTTCTGAAAAGGTTGTTAATTCCTTGGCTTCCTTTGATTCAGTGTTCATCCATTCATTGTGAGTGGGCTACATCAGCCAGAATCTTCATGAAATGTGAAAGCAAAGGGAGTATGCATACACTAGAAGTAAAAATCCTTTAAATGCTTAAGGATATTTATTGAGTAATTTTCCAAGATTTTTTCAAATTTTTTTATTAAAAAAAAAAATAGCTCAGGATATAAATCCCATCTTTTGGGGCTAAAAGAGGAAAGGCATATATATTTCTGAGTAATACGCACATATTCTCTGCAGATTATCAATTTCTTAAAACTGTAAAAATGTTTACTTTAGACATTTAGATTCATGACTACATGGCTGGTCTTATGGCAATATTTCCTTAACAGGCTTGATGGAAAAACTTATTTTTTCATTATATTCTTTTTTTCTTCATTGCATTATTGCACTAAATCTCTGGTTAGTTTGAATACTTTGTTAAAATGTTCTCAAATATGAGTATTTTCTTTATGAGGAGAAATGATGACTTTTTAAGATATGTTTTTAACTAAATCAGCAATTCTATGAATGTACAAGGTGAATTCTCTAAAGACAGGCATAATCAAGGAAGAGGAAACAGTTCCACAGCAGGAGGTCTCTTTAAGTGAATAATCAACCAAAATCACTGTTCCTTAGCATCTTTCAGGAACACTGACACTTTTAAAGCCTCCTTGTTGCTTTCTGTATCAGCTTTTTTCTCCCACACAACAAAAAAACCTCTTTCTTCAGATACTAAGAATCTTAATTTGCTATATGTTTGCTTTGGAAAAAATGACAGAGGTTAGGAGGCTCAGGTTATATTCAAGTTTATGTGTGCTGGATCTCAAATTGCTTTAGATGTTGCATTATCTGGGAAAGTTTAAACAATGAAAAACACTTAAATAAAAGTTAGATGTAAGGCAATGACTACATACTGTAACAGATTCCACAACTCTGTTCAGATTCTTCCAAGGCTTGATTGCTGAAATTAATTGGACTTTTATCTGAATAACAATTGTAATATCACATTTCCAGTTCTAAATGACATTTTTGCATATGATAAGCTCTCAATCCATTTCTATATTTAATCAGAAACATATAAGCATGCCACATTGTCACTATAAAAAAAATACATTTTAATTTGTACAGATATATTTTTCACATCCAGAAATTCATGTTGTACATTAGCTCATGCTCAGTAACTAACAACTACGGAAAACTTAGACAGTGCTGGAACATTCACTGTCACTTTTTATTACCTTCAAGTACTTGCTTTGTTTTCTGTGCAGAATGTCTGTTCTATACCTCTATATTAATAGTTTCTAATACCTAATATTACTTCTAGTAGTGGGGATGTTTGAGGATGGATTATCACTGAGAAGCTTTCAATGAGTTATTACACAAAACTTTAATGAAGTATTTTATCAAAAAAAGAGCTGGTTTTTTTTTTTGCTTTTTTTTGTTTGTTTGTTTGTTTGTTTTTCAGAAAAGCATCAACAATCCCAGAAAATGTGAATTACAAAAATAAATCAGTCATTCACAATGACCATAAAGCACTACCAATAGGATGGATTTTTCAGAAACTATTTTAAACAAACATTCCTGAAATCAATTATCTGAATTTTTACATTTCATTTTGAATATTTGTTATTAATTATTCTATTTTAGTTTTCTTATCTGTATTTCTATAAGAAATGTTCCCTAAGTTCCTAAGCTTAAAAATATCTAAAATCATTTTTTGTGAGAGTTCTGTGGGACACTGTATTATAATGGTGTGAATCACATAGTCATAGTTTTCTGTATAGATTATATCCAAAACAATGTTTCCCAAACAACAGAAATTACACTTACTAGTGAATAAGTATATGATGGAGGTCCTAATTCTTCATTGGCACAGCCTGAAAGAGAAAAAAAAAAAAAAAAAAAAAAAAAAAAGAGACAAGCCAAACCAATAGGGTTTTGAAGACAGCAAAATATATATATCCACTCAGAAATATGAGCCTATGGAGTCTGCTTACTTTGTAGAACTATTTGCTTAGACTGAGTAAAGCATATATTTTTAAAACATGCATTGAACAGATGACAGGAAGTCAACGAGTTTTTAAGTAGTATACTTAAATAAGAATCTACACTCCCTGAAGTCAACAAATATTTCAAACAATGAATGAGTGCATATTCCACTCTCGTCTCATTGCAAAAGGGGGGGAAAAGAACCAAATAAGAACATGAAGAAAAATGAGTTGTCAGGTTAGTTCTCAGGGCATGGAAATCAATTATTTGTTTTGTGCTTTTCCCTTGAATCTTTTAGCAGAAGTGCTTGCTTTTTCCTCATGAATTGAAGTTAACTGGTATTTTTGACACATCCACAGAAAGGCTGTAATTTTAAAAATGTATAATACTTGGCAATGAGTTTATTTAAGGGAGCTTCTGAATGCCAAGGACATTTGAGACAGTTTGCTCATTTCGGTCTGCAGAATTGCAAGACATGAAAGGCCAGGAATAGATATCTATATATTCTTTTTTGTGTAGCACAATATACCTATTTTAATTCCCTTTCCCCATTAAATTTCTATGTGTACTAGTATTCAGCATAGCTGTCCTCAGAAAGTCCCATGCTATGCAGAAGAGCTAAAGTCTGCAGCAGCCACTGAATCTTCAACTTTCAAGCCTTTGGCCTAGTATCAGATTTATCATTATATAGTAACTTGCCCTAACAGCAGCATATATTAGATACTCAGTTCTACCCTCAATTACATATGTTTTGTCTTTTTTTTATAGCAACAAGGCTATTTTTTTACTGAAACAGACATTGGCCCTTCCTCAAAACTCTCGATCTATGACTAACCAAAGGGATTTATTTTTCTCAGGTGAACACCTATTCAGTGAGCTAGTGTAGCAAAAGATTGTTAGCCAGCTTGTAGTTTTGTGGAGGTTCAGAGGATACCACAGGATGTGCATGTTACCACTGGGCTTGCCCCTCATATTTCACCAAATACAAAACTGAATACTTGGGATGCTAGATTACATTCAGACTGTCGGGAGGGAGTGGGGACGTGTTTGGTTGACATCATAGACTGCATGTGGCATTATAATAGTTATCTGCTATGTAGTTAGGAGAATTTTTTTATAATGGTACTGTCCTGATGCAACTATAATTCACATGAAGCATTTTGGGTCAGAACAAAAATGATTGTATTCCTTGTGAACAGTATCAGTAATTAACATTCTTCTCATTTACTGTAGCCAGGGCCTAGCATTCTGTGACAGAGGTGAAACAACTGATAAATTGCTTTAGCTGATACAGCAGAGTAGGTGGTATGAATTCAACTTTTGTTCATGGAGGCAAATTACTTGAATATAGCCTGAATTGCACAAGCCTGAAGTTTTCAGAAAATTACAGAAATGTAGTTGGGCTGACTTCAAGTACTTTTTTTTTTTTTTTTCTGCACTGATGGAACTATCTGTTTTCTGAAGAGCTGAATTTTCCCACAATTTGAACACTGATCAGAAGAAAGTTGCACAAGATCTTCTTAAAAATGTAACTCCCTTTAGTCTCCCTACTCTCTCTAAGTAGTCACAATTGCCATAATCAGTCTGTTTGCTTTTTTTGCAATCAAATTTGGGAGCTGGATAACACAGCTACAAATACAGATGGAAACCAGAAATCCTTCCTATAATATGTAGCAGTAAAAATCACTTCTGCAAAAATCATTAAAGAAACACAAGCAAGCCTTCCTTTAGAGGAGTTAAATACAATTTTGAAAACTTATTATATTCATAATATACATATATTCCTATATCCTCTTGAAATAATTATGTCGTTTAAAGTTTTCCTCATAGCAGATTTGTTTTATTCAATGTAGTATTTATCACATTCCTTTGTGTCAAATATAGTCTTCTAAAAGAATCTTATACCATATTTTACTATAATATTCTGACACAATATGTTCTAGAGGATGACTTACAAGCCTTTTAAGAAAGTTTAATATAATGATAAATGTTTTATTTATAATTTAGGTTGCTCTTGGAGTCTGTGTAATCAAGAATATTCCCACATATCTATAAAAAAGTCTCTTTCTGTCTGTAATTGATTTTAGGAAGCTAACTCTTCCATCTTGCTTTGAGTCCCTTAGGCATTGAAGGAAGAATGAAAGCAGTAATTCCATGCTAGTTGTGCTCTCTGATTTTTCCCAAGAATTAAAGAACAATTCACCCAACTGTTGAGATTTTAACTTATGGCATGACATTTATTGTTGTTGTTGTTCTTCATTTCTTCTATTTTAACTGAGTTTTCATTACTGTGCTGTATGAACACTTCAAACTAAATTCTGTAAATAATTCAGGAAAAGTCAACACATCAGCTGCAGAAAGTAGAAAACTTACATTGCCATTACTTTTCCTGTGAAGGTCACAGATATCAACCTGCATGTGCAAGGTCAAGAGCTATTCCTGTGAACCATTCCACCTATGTATCTTCTTGCAATTGTGAATACGATAGCAGAGCTCCAGGTACATTCCTTATACAGGTCAAGTACTATACCACAGAAAATATCTATAAAAGTGTAATACAGTTTACTTTCCCCTCTGTTGGACTCTGGGAGAAAACTTGGTAATTGGTTTACTCTTTCAATGATTTTGAAGGAGTTTGCATGGAAATTCATATAGACAGGCTAAGGAGGAAGTGAAATGTGAAAATTTGCTGAGTAAGAAATAATCAAATGCCCATTTGAGATCTCAGAATTCATCTCATGATGAATTACACATGGAGATAACCATATGGACATTAGTAAGTAATGCCCATTGAGTTCCCTTTATGTATCTGTGTAGAAATTTCTACCTTTGTGTTCTTTTTTATTTGGTAAATCAACTTTCTCTTGGATAAAGAAACTGCTGATCTGTTTTCAGCAAAGCACTCCATAGAAATGGATGGAAATAAGAAAAAGCTTCATGAGATGTTTAAATATTTAAGCTGATTAAATTTTTCAGTGTTTGAAGTGAAACACCATTTTCCTTTCTTGAGATTCTTTTCCTCTTTCCCTAATGAATCAATAACACTGTGATTTATATGCATTCATTTTTTTTTCACTTTTCCTACTTTTTACTACAGAGTAAATGATAATTGATGTTATGCAAAGCTCACTATTCACTTATCAGTAGACAGAATTACTTCTCTTGAAATGTTTAAATTTCTACATTATTGGAAAATTACAAAGCTGCAAACAGAAGATTTAAAAAGCCACACACACACAAAAAAAAAAGTAAAAAAAAAATCCTACAAACAGATTTGCAGATAATTTTTATTGCATTGAATGAGTGAAAGAAATAAAGAGAAAATGAATAAAAGAAAGACTTTGTGAGATGTTATTTTTGCTTTGTCACCATTCAAATATAACAGATTTACAAGTGTCTTTTCCAAATGAAGCTAAGTGCTAATTCTGTTTCCTGAAATAATCATTACAGGTTTAGGAACAATTGGACGTTTGCTTATTAGTTTGGATTATGGTGCTAAGACTAATGAAACCAAACTTTAACACTTTTTTTTTTTGTTTGTGTTTGTGTTTGTTTATTTTTTGCTTGGTTCTTTTTGTGTTTTGTTTTGTGTTGTTTTTGTGTTTTATTTTGTTTTGTTTTAACAGGCACAAAAAGCCAGAACTTTTTTTATAATTTGTTTTGCAAATATGAGAAGAAACAAGAAATGGCATTTCATTGTGCCTGAATAAAATATTTCAGAAAAGCTTTTAATAATGTCTACATTCTTTTTAATATTCTTTAATTCATATAGCCCATGTAACCCTTTCTCTTTCTATAATGATGGATCTTACTTTTGTATAACCTCCTTTCCTTACCATACTTTTGTTTATATATCTTGTTCTGCTGCAGTGGGTAGTATTTTTTTTCTAGTGACCATCAGTTTCCAAGTAAGAACATTATTCATTTTGTATGGGGCACTGAAGAACTATCAAATCATAATGATTTTCATTCATTGCAGGGATGGGCCAGATTCAAGCTTAGTGACTCAGTGATGAAAATCTCTGAATACTGTTAGCAATTCCCTGACCTGCTCAGTTCCCATTAAATAAATGCACAATATATTTGTCATTAGGACCCCTAATGACCCCTAATTTGTCATTAGGACCCCTATCTTCCTAGGACTCCTATATTGGAAGTCGGTCTAAAAATAAAAATGCATTTTCTTTCATCAGGTACTTTTTCCTTTAGTTGAAATGTTACATGATGATATCCACAGTTATGGTCAGTTAAGTTTTCTACTGAAAATGAGTGATTGGAGGATTCCTATCTTTGTCATTTTATTTTAAATTCTAAGCAGTTTCTAGGTGTGATATTCATTTTATGAGAAAACATATTACAAAAATCAAACAAAAACTACAATAAAAAGTATTTTTACATGATCTAGTAAGAACCGATAGCAATAATAGTTCAAATTATCTACAGTCAAAGGTCATCTGACATTTCTTTTGTGAGCTCCATAATTCAAAAATATACCTTAACTGTTTTAATTAACATTGGCACAGAAAGTTGTTAACCAGATGCATTGTTTTGAAAAAACTACTAAAAAAAAAGAGAAAAAATTCTTAATTATTTAAGTCTTCATTTAATGACCATATAACCACAAAATAATTATCTAGTTATTTTTCCATATAAACTGAAAGCCTTATTATGGAACCTGAAAGCAAGTTATAAGGTAATTGCTTTTGAACTACTTGGTAACTTCAGGTATAATTGCTAAGTAATTTGCAAAATATGTAATTACAGTGGGCCATATGTTACTATGTCTTGTTTGCTGCACATTGTGAAAGTGTGTCACAGAAGTGACTCGAAATACCTGAAACAGGTTATATATGTACTTGAACAGTATTAATGTTAAACTACTTTGAAGAGAAATCTGAGCACAATCTACAGTACTTTTACCAATAAGCAGCAGAAGTCATTGTTACTGGAAAGGTGGGAGGAGTTAGTTAGGAAGTATCTTGTACCATATGTCTCTTCCACAACCCACTGAAGAAATGTAAGAAGAACTTTGCAAGTTAATATTGCCTGAGACAGTGATAACTTACAATGCACTGACAACACAGATTGCAGATGGCCAAATTACCACTACAAACACCTTCTGGCACCTGACAGCTCACCAGATGCTGGTGGGTGTCATTTGCTACTTAATCATGTACCTATGGAGAGATTACAGAGTTCCTGTCCAGGATCCTGTGGTATACATGTTAGTAAACAATTGATGGTCCTGATGCAGGAATTCAACACAGTGCCAGGGTAAATAGTGTCATATATGTGTGTAGATACCCTGATGAAGTACCTCTACTTCCTTACAGAATGAATACAGTACTGACTTAGCTGATTGTTTTGCATTGGTAACCTTATTAACAATAAGGTTAAAGAAAGCTCCAAATACCAAATAACACATATATAAAATTTCAGAATGGTTAATCAAAAGCTTCTCACACATTGGTTTCTGGAAATAACCCTATAAATTGGAGACTTTTATTCATTCTATCCAGAAATAGTTATAGTGTATTTGCATGTGGTCATGTAATTGGAGTTGTTTGTCAGCTTTAGATTTTTAATGTAAGCAAATTCTGACTGCTAAATAAATATTCTTCTAGAAACCTGAGAGTAAGAATCCTGGGAATTATATGTTTGCTTTTCTGTTTCTATTTTAATATTTTATCCAACCTTTTAAAGTTATTTTAATCTTGTCTCCCAGTTGTGAGCTTATTCAAGATTTTGCCTGCCTTTAGCCATAAAATAAAATTTTGAAAAAAAGAAAAAAAAAAAAAGGCAAAAAAAAAAGCTCAACAGACTTCATAGAAACCAAATCACAAAATCACATAGCAACAGATCACCAAGGTTTTCAGGAGCCTTAGTGCTTTCAATATGTACTCTCTATTGACTTTATTTTATAGGTATTTACATAGACTATTTTAATACATGTCTTAAAAGGCTCCAGAATTATTATCCAGTTTTCAGGGTAAAAATAACACATAATGAACTCTGAGAATTTAGTCATATACATTTTTGTAGTTCACAGATTCTTTTTCCTTTTTCTACTCCAAGTTCCCAAGTGACTACTAGACTTTTTCATTCACGTAGCACTGAATACAACAAGGGAACGTTGGGATTGGAGAATCAATGCTTGGTTAACTGCCAGACAAGAAATTAGGAATAAAAGTTGTATCTGTAGTAAAGAACGTGTGACTTGTATTTAGATTAATATAGTATTTGTATACACCACAGTAAGACAGCTTGAAAACTGCAAAAAAAACAGGAAGAAGGATCAAGTGATAGTCAGATGCAAAAAGTTAATAAGTTGGCATTATAGTGGACATGACAACCTCTGTCTGGACATCAAATGTTGATTTTATGCAGTTACTGAGAACCTATATAGAAAAAAAAATATGAGGCCATGAAAGCAGAGCTAAAAATATAAGAAAGCTGTAGTATAGTAACAACAAAGAAACACACAGGAGCTGAGAAAGTGCACTAGGATCCAGACTTCATAGCATCTACACACAAGAGTTAAATAGTTTTGCTTACATGTAGCTTTGCATGTGTAGATTCCTCATGGATTTTGTACAACCTGTAGTTTTTTATAATGAAATCACACACCTAGTGACTGGTGACCCAGTGGCACTGTATTTTCTCTTTAGAGTATGACATGAAGCTGGAATAAATACATATTCTTATTGTGATAATGTACTTCCCTAGATATTTTAAGCTACAAATTGTTAAATGAACTAGCAATTTGAATGCTGAGTGGACTAAAAGTGTTCCCTCAAACAGCTTGTCTGTTTATTAGGTGGTAAGTTATCTCCCATTAGACCATCAGGGCTGGCCCAGCTGATGATCAGTGAGCTTTCGCACAATCAACTGCCTAGGTTACTCAGGGGTAATAGCACTTGATGTGCTTCAAAAGGTAGCCCAAATCTTCTGGCAGTGCAAATCACTTATGCAAGCATAAGTAAATTATGCTTAATCATTGGGAAGGCCACATAATATAAAAGTGTTTAAAAATCACACATAAAATTAAATGAAATAATCTAAACTAAAGAGCTGGAGGAAAAATTAAAAGAAAATGATAATTGGTCATGGACCTAATGCAGGGTGTGTCTGCATCTTACATACTTTATGCAGTTCCTGTTAGCCCATCTTTAGTCTATCTAGAAATAAAACTGATGCAAAATGCAGTAAGAATTATCTGGTATGTGCAATGGATTCAGTTTGAAGAAACAACTGATAGTATAATTGCTCATCTTGCAAAGGAGGTAAAGAATACAGCTGATCTAATCAAGAATGACACTGAGAAGATGAATTGAAAATGATCATTTTGGATTTCCAAAAACTACAGAACCAGAGATACCACATGGGAATTTTAGTTAAAATGCTTAGAAACATTTTCCACAAAAACAGCAGTTAAATTATGAAATTTACTTTCAAAAGAAGAAAAAAATATCTCAGAGTTCAAGAGGGAGTTAGACAAATTGCTGAAAGTTCTGTCTATAGAAAACTATTACACATTAGAATACAGACAAAACTTAGGGCTTATGAAGTTCCTACACCACTGATCACAGAAAGCAAGGAGAGGGAAACAGTCATTTAATACTTGCCCTGCTCTTTTTACCCTTTCCCTAACCATCTATTCCAACTTGCTGCTGAAAATGGTTTTCTTGGCTAGATGAGCCTTCAGCCTCATCCAGTACAGCTGTTCTTATATTCTTTTGTATTTATATACATGGTTGGTGTTGAATAATGAGTAACAAGGGGACAAATGTATGGTGGAACTGAGCAGATGTCCAGATTTAAAATGAATGTTCATGAACTGTTACCAGAATCATAGTTTCTAAGGCCTGTGAGACTACCGTATGGAGTTAGAAAACCAACACCACTGTTTCACAAATCTTTATTGCTGTTATAAACCAGTAAATGATGACGATGATGTGCAAAGCTGTCTTCCCATGGCATGAGAGACTTTTGAGGTTTTTTAGTTGTTCATGCTAGATCTTTGGATTTTAGTAGTTGGCCACATAAGGGTTTACCAAAAAAATGTGAGGGTTTTTTTCTTTTTTTTTTTTTTTGTT
Source organism: Nesoenas mayeri (assembly GCF_963082525.1). Taxonomy (NCBI): domain Eukaryota; kingdom Metazoa; phylum Chordata; class Aves; order Columbiformes; family Columbidae; genus Nesoenas; species Nesoenas mayeri. Next base: position 178,945,240 of record NC_137541.1, on the reverse strand, counting down.
ATTATGTGGGCCAATCTGATCTAGATTAATAAAAATCATACTATGGTAATGTCTAAGAAGAATGCTTTCTCATATAATTTTCTAGGTCCATAATTACTACATTATATCTTTTCTTCTATGAGTAATGCATTGAAGTAATTGAATAAGAAATCTCTTCTATTAACAGCATCACTGATTCTCTTTTTATGCTCACAATTCATAAATCTGGATATGCAAGATAATGCACTCTTATGGACCACATTTGTTTGAATATGATTTTGAAATACAAGTGTGCTGTCTCAGGGCATTTTTTCTGGGACAAGGCAAAGAACCTTCACAGAATCACAGAATTACAAAACGGTTGAGGTTGGAAAGGACATCTAGAGGTCATCTGGTCCAATCCCCCCAGTCAAGAAGGGCCACCTAGAGCCAGGTACTCATAGCTGTGTCCAGACAGCTTTTTAATATCTCCAAGGATGGAGACTCCATATCTGTCTGGAAAATCTTTGCCAGCACTTGGTCACCCTCAGAGTAAAAATGCATTTCCTAGAGTTGAGGAGGAATCTCCTATGTATCACTTTGTCTCCATTGCCTCTGATCCTGTCACTGGTCACCACTGAAAAGAGCCTGGCTCCATGCCCTTTGCTTCCTCCCTTCAGGTATTTATAGATACTTTTCTTTAACATTCACCTGAGCCTTCTCTTCTCTAGGCTGAACAGTCCAAGCCCTCTCAGATTTTCTCATATGTGAGCTACTCTTGTCCCTGTGACCCTAAACAAAAAAATGATTTAACAATAAAGTTTAAGGTATTAAGTCAGAGAGAATGTGATAAAGAATGTTCTATTAATTACTCTCATTCGTCTTGCAAAGACTGTGTTCCAGGACTAAAATTCAAGTGTTCTTTTCTTTTTGCTTTGTTTTTCCCTTCCAAAAGATAAGGACCATAAAAGAAGTGATACTTAAAATCACATTTTAGAAAATAAGTACTCGTGCAAAAATACAGTGGGATTTCTTTTAAGTGCAGATAAAACAAACACTAAAAAAAATACAGTAATACAATAAAAAAAAAAAACCAACAAAGTCTTAATAATCTGTTTATAGACTAAAATATGAAAAAGATTACTCTGAGTTCATGTTACACCACATTGTCACAAGTAGAGATTTTCTGAAAGAACTGCTACCTTCTAGGTGTCTGACCTCTGGAAGAAAATCAGAGTCAGAAAATCAGCATTTCTGATATATACTTCCTATTTTACTGTTACGTACATTCCGAACTTCTTTATTTGATATTTTGATGGATATTAAATTTCATTTTACTTACCCTATTTCTCTTTCTCATCACAATAAACTGGATAGTGTGCAAAATAAGTACATTGTTCAATCAAGACACTAAAATCTTGCCTGTGAACTATTTAGATTATACAATCTAAATCTGAGAACTTTTCTGAAAATCTGCTTTTCGTTTGTGTGGCTGCTAGCAAATGTTGGTGCTTGGGGGTGTTCCTCCTCACATGCAGGACTTTGCAATTCTCCTCGTTGAACTTTATGAGATTCCTCTTGGCCTGCTTCTCCAGCCTGTCAAGGTCCTCCCTCTAGACAGCAACACGACTCTCTGGTGTATCAGTCACTCTTCACAGTTTTATGTCAACTGCAAGCTTGCTGAGGTGCACTCTGTCCCATCATCCAAGATGACTGAAAAAAAGGTAAAACAAAACTACAAAACTAGATCCAGTATTGGTCCCTAGGGCACCCCCCTAGTCCCTGGCCTTCAACTAGACTTCCCAGTGCTGATCACTATGTCCTGGGCCCAGCCATTCAGCCAGTTTTGAGTCCACCTCACTGTCTGCTCATCTAGCCCACACACCACCAGCTTCTCTATGAGGATCTTATGGGAGACTGTGAGAAATCTCACTAAAGTCGAGGGAGACACCATACACTGTTGTTGCAAGTCAGTCAAACCTTGTTTGCAGGTTACAGGATCAGCTGTAGAAATGAGTCTATTTTAATGAGATTGAAAGGACAGGTGGTTATTACCTCTGATTTCCTTTTCCTGGCTCTTTTATCAAACTTATAAGCAGTTAGTAGTTAGGTCTTATGGACTCTACTGTGCCAGATTATCCAGCTTTAGAAGTGCAGGCTTTACATCTGTAGTTTCTCTGAAGGACAAAACTGAAAGTATTCATAGATCTACAGTGAAACTTTGGAGATTTTTTTGCCCTGTTCAGCTGATGTCATACACTGTATTCATTCACAGCAGACTACTGCTACATTTTTTCTAACTCAGTGGAAACCAGTAAAAACATTTAACATTAAAACTGCAATTCTTTACTCATCTAACAATCTTCTAATTGCAATATTTAAATCATCCTTATGCTTACTACCAGTTCTTGCCTATTAGCTTTCATTTATTTCTTCTGTCTTCCTTTCTACAAATTCAAATATGGGGTTCTTTTTGTTTGTTTGTTTGTTTGTTTGTTTTTACTTCTGACTTAAATGAACGAACAATTAAAGAAATAAACAAACATATATATGATAGACGGAAATCAGAATCATGTTGTTTAGGTTGAAAAGCATCTCTTAAAGTCATCTAGTCCAACTCCCCCTGTTCAAACCAGGGCAAGCTACAGCGGGTTGTCTGGGACTATGCTGAGTTTGTTTTTGACTATCTCCAAGGGTGATAGGCAACTTGTTCCAGTGTCTGACTACTCTCACAGTAAAAAAAGCTTTTTCTTATTATATGTTCAAATGGAATCTTGTCTGGTTTAATTTGTGTCCATTGACTGTATCCAGTCAATAACTACTACTGGGAAGAGTCTTGCTCCCTTTTCTTCATTCCCTCCCTTCAGGTATTTATATAAAATGATGACATTCCCCTGAACCTTCTCCAGGCTGAAGAGTCCCATTTCCCTCAGCCTTTCCTCATGTGAAAGATGCTCCAGTCCTTGCATCAGTTTTACTGGAGCATTATTTGATCTGTTAAGTCTATACCTTTCTTATAGTGGGAACCTAGAACTAAACCCAGCCCTGCAGGTGCAGCCTCACCAGTACTGAGTACAGGGAAAGGATTACCTCCCTCAAGCCGCTGGCAACACTCCTATGCACCCCAGGATGTAGGTGGTATTCTTTGCTATGAGGGCATGTTGTTGGCTCATAGTGAGCTTATTGTCCACCAGGACTCCAAGATTTTTCTTGGCAAAGCTTCTTTCTAGACATTTGCCCTCCTGCATATACTGATGCATGGAATTATTCTTCCCCAGATGCAGGACCTGGCATTTACCCTTGTTGAAATTCACAAGGCTTCTCTCAAGCCTATTTAAGTCCCTCTGAATCATAGTATAAACCACTCATCCCAGTTTTGTATCATCTTAGAACTTACTGAGACTTCATCTCATCATTCAAGTTATTAATGAAGCTGTTGAAAAGTATTGGACACAGGACTGACCCCTGGGGTACACTTCTAACCATTGCTTCCAGCGGCACTTTGTGCCACTGACCACAGTCCTTTGGACCTAGTCATTCAGGTAGTTTTTAATTCATTTCACTTTCCATTTATCTAAACCTTACTTTTTCAGTTTGTCTATGACAATGTTATGTGACACAGTGCATAAGGCTTTTCTGAAGTCAAGGTAAACAATATGAGCTGTTCTGCCCTCATCCACCAAGCTATTCACATCATAGTACAAGTCCACCAAGTTGGTCAAACACAATTTTACCTCCATAAATCCATGCCGATTACTCCCAGTTACCTCCGTGTTCTTCATGCGTTTGGAAAACCTTTCCAGGAGGTTTTTCTACATCATATTCCCAGGTGGGGCTGACTAGTCTGTAGTTCCCAAAATCTTCCTTTTACTCTTTTTGAATATAGGAGTGATATTTGTTTACTTCTAATCTGCAGGCACCTATGACCATTCAGACAGAGTTAGTCAAGAGTAGCTTTGTAATGACATCAACCAGCTCCTATCAAGCCCTGATGACTTATGTACATCCAGTTTGTTGAAGTGCTCCCTGACGTGGCCATCCTCAGTCAAGGAAAAATCTTTATATTTTTCACAGTAGAAACAGTATAGATAAATATATATGAGTATGTAATACAGTGTTTACAACTCCTTTCTCCTAATCAATGTATATGAATCTTTTATCTTTTTTGTCACATGATAGAATTTCTGAGTAATTTTCATTATCATGAACCATCTGAAAGTGATAAGTTATCTGTATGATTCCTAGAATTTTTTCTCTTTTTTTCTAAGAATGTCTGTGCCTAAATTAGCTATTTGGATATTATCTAAATGTAATGTGCTACCAAGGGGTTAAAGTAAAATATTTATGAATCAGAAAATACAATATCTGGCATATGTTGTATTTTTTGTGTCAGTATGTGTCTAAGGTCAGGATGAGCCTAGACATGAACAGAACATTGTGGGAGAGTAAGCAGGCTCTGAAACAAGTGCTTGATTCATAGTCAAAACCAAATTCAAAGGTTTCCATTCCATAGCCAAGAGCCTTTGAATACATCTGGTACCCACCATCTGACCTGTTATGACTCTGATCAAGTAGCTATCATAAAAAAATCCATCTGTCTTTATTAGTGAGAAGTGTGGCAGGTGTTTAATTCACTACACTTCACTAATCAGTGACTGGAAAATAGTTTTTTCTCATAATTGAAACTTGGTGTTTTCAGTTATGATCAAAGTTCCTTTGTTTGTATTCCTTGCCTAACAGAGGTTGTATTTTACTTTTGTGTGCATTTGTGTCAAAAAAAGAAAAAAAAATAAAAAGAAAAAAAAAAATATTATGAGTCCCAGCTCACACTCAGATGAAATAGACTTCGTTGAGTTCTGTATTTTCCTATAAAAAAGCTTTGATGCTTAATAAAGTCTTAGACTTCTAAAGCAAACACAATAGCAACATGAAGAAGTTGTTTAGATCTCCTAATGGGAAGAAAAAATCTTCTCATTGACAAAAACAGTATTATATTATTGTATAGTATAGTTGCCTTGTAAAACATACAAGTATCTTGTACGATTTCATTGTCTCCCATGTTAGCTAAAATGTATAGTCTTATGTGGAAAAAATAAAATTGCAAATTACTTCTAAACTTTACTTCTTGTATTTTGAATCAAAGCTGCGTACTGCTACATCGAACGTCCTACTGACTGCTCTTCCATTCAGGTTCATGTACATTCCTTTGAAAGCCAAAAGGTGTGATGTAGGTTCTGAGATGACCATACATCACCTAGAAAAGCTGGAATTGATTTTCAAATATACAATCTTCATTTCTCTTGAGGATGAACAAGGCAAAAAAGGAAAACAGCTTGATTTTTGCATCCCACAGTATATTTACTTTAAAACAGCATCTTCTGGTGTAAATTAAGCAAAAAGTCTCTTTAAGACTAGAAGCTATATCAAATGTTAAAATTAAAATTTTAATGTGATGTCTTCACCATTTGAAGATTGAAGTGAAAGACCTTCTCAGTGTTTAATGGGAGCATTAAACCCTATAGGGCTTGAGATATTTTAGAAATCTGTCTCTGAATCCTAGTTCGTAATTTTTCCGGGGAGAATCTGACTTAGGAAAGAATCATTTGGACTTGATATATAAGGTGGTGTGATGACAAAGCCTTCACAGAAAAATGAGTTGAGAAATTAAGCCATTAGTCTCAAATTTCATCCTTGTCACTCCCTGCTCTGAAAAGGAGCTTTCACTTTCCAAAATGTTCTTTTTGCAGAATAATTCTGTTTAGTTTTTGTTTGGTTTGTCATTTCAAACACAAGGCATTAAAATACTAACTTCAGAGCAGCTCTTTCTTTGTTATGACCTGTATTATCTATCTGTCTCTATCTCTTTCAAACCTGTCTATACCTGTATCTCATATTTACATATGTTTTATGAGAAACTCTGGAAAACAAAGACTGATAACAGAAAAAGTGAAGATAGTATCCCTGACAAAGTCTACCTCAACTGAAAAAATTCTGCTGGCTGCAACGTAAGGGAAGTAAGTCTGTGAGCATTTGGAATCCATTCTTAACACATATTAACAGCTAATCCTCAATGGGATGTTTACAGATCTCTTAATCTCTATAGAGGGATTTCCCTTTGCTACTTTTCTGCAATAGGAGAGGTTTAGGAATTTAAAGACTAGAATGCACTAATAATTGTTCAACCTTACTTTCCCTTTAACAATTATATGCTCTATTGTTTTCCTTTTATATGTCATACATAAGCTGAGTGATTTTCACCTTTTTTCAGAAATTGATTGTAGCCAAAAATGTTATGACTTCAGTATTTAAAGGTAACAGCTTCAGTCTATATTTAGAGGTTTATGTAAAAATACCTAGATTTTTCAGAGGCCGCTATCATCAGCATTCCCTTATTGACTCATCCTGGTATAGGGGGAGTCAACGTGTTTAGGGGGAGGTATACATAAAGCATTTTTAGACATCAGACAAATTAGATAAGATATAAGGTTACCAAATGCAGAATCATAAACCTCAGGACATAAATTATAAAATCATGCAACAGTATTAAAAAACTGTTAGAACTAACTGCACTGCCTCTCAAATGGACTGCCTACATGTTCTTGGGGCTCTAGTGTCTGAAGTTTCTCCTTCCTGTCACTCTAGAACCTTTCCTCTCACTGTCATATGATGTTGCTGGCCAAACTAGGTAATGTGTTCTTTTAGTCCCACCTGGGGAATAGTTTATGAAGAATCTCAGCAACCCCAAACGGAGTGACTTTGCACAACACAACCTGATGGGAATGAGTTGTGCTGCAGGCCATGAAGTTGTCCTAGAATGTTACTTAGTGTCAGGTTCAAATCAACCCAAGTAGCAGGATATCCAATTCAGACAGACTCCTACAACATTTAATTTCAGTTTTCAGCCTACTTCTCATCTGGCTTCTCATCATACAACTGACACTAAGGATTTAAAAATAAAACAGACCAAGACAGATCTGTGATATGATATTTCTCTGCTCATAGAACTCAAGATGTATCAGAAAATGCACAGCTGATTAAATTGCACTCAAAACAATACCTTGTTTATGCTCCATATCCCTTATCTTGCCATCTTATATAGGATTTGAGAAAACATTAAATGTTAGTCCTGCCAAAAAACAGAACAAAGCTAAGAACCCAAATAGACCGTGTGAAAAACTGGTGTTCAGCAGACCCTGCATAGGAAGGTTGCTTTACAGAGGTCAGTGACTTATCTTTGGACTGTTTCCTCCATCTCTACACACGTATGGAGGATGTCCACCTTCACCTGTCAAGTGTAATATTCTTTACTTTCCTACAGATTCCTGTATTTTTAAATTTCTAAATACATTTTGAAAAGCGTTTATTAGTTTCTATGTATTAGTTCCTCTTGTGCAAGCTGGGATGAGGATATGTTCTTATTTCTTAAAGGTACTACATGGATAAGTACTATGAAGATTCAAAAGTGTTAAGACATTATGGTGATGAGGCCTTTGATGGTTTTGCTATCAACTCTGTTATTTTGACCTCATAGAAGAGACAAGAGTGGCACACTGGGTTGGTGGTGCAGGATAGTATATTAATAATAGATGTTTATCTCATTTTCTCATTTCATCTGAAAAGCTTCCGCTTAGGAGATCTAAACAATTTCTTCATGTTGCTAGCTTTCTTCTTAATATATTAATAAGATCAGAGCTTGGAAAATACTAAAAAAAATGCAACACTCTTCATTTGAATTTTAAAGTGAATTCACTTTGACTGATTTTGAATCCCTGTAGTGTGTCCTTTCTCCCTGTATTTTAGCAAATAGGTTAACAGGAAGACACATCCAATAAAATAGTTAATTTTCAGAGATAGTTTTAGAATATATACAGAAAGTGAACCATAAATTCACAATTGTTAGAACAGGAAGCAGTCCAACATTGATGATAAATATTATGCTTATCCAGTAAGGTAACAGAATACATTTGATGTGAAATACTGAGATGATCTGTTAGACCTAGAACACTTCACAAAAGATGCTGTTGTATATCTCCTACAGAGCTGAGTGCTTCATAGGATTTTGAAAAGTTGACAAAATTTTATGTGAAATATCATTTACTTCTCTGGAGTAAAAGCGTACATAATTTCTGATTCTTCCGAACTGCAAGATCCTGACTATCAAGGTGATGTCAATGACTCTTACATCTATTTGAAGATCTCTTCACAATCCAGAATCATAGAAAATGACAACAATATAAATAAGGTCTGGATAATGGCATTCAAAGCTTAAGTGAGTTCATGAGTCCTGGAAAAGGCTCAGGTGTGTTATACATTGAGAATGTATAAAACATAGATTTGTGGCCCTATGAGGCCTGCATGCAAAATTATTTATAGTATATTCAAAATGCATGCTATTCAGTTTTGCTTATTCCAAGTGTGTTTAGTAAACAAGAGTTACTTGTGAATGATATGTTCTAAAATCAAATTTAAGAGTAAACTTAATTATGACCACAGATGGTGAAGCATAATTGATGACAGTATGTCAATGTAAACTGGAACTATCTCTGTCTAAAAACATATCATCACTATCAACAACATAACAACATTATGAATATTTTAAATGACTACTTTATAAAAAGGATGTGCTGGCTAATTCTCATTACCTCTATACATGGCCCAGTGTATGCCAACTATTTTTGTTTATGTAAGTTTCTTTTTCATTCAGTACCACTCAACCTACTTTTATTATTGCTGCACAGAATCAACAGGGGAAATATTTCAGTAGGAAGAGGAAAATATACAGACTACACTTATCATGAAACAATAATTGGGGCACTGCTACCTGAATTTCATGGGAATTAAGCAAGAAAAATAAAAGAACCTAACCTTATTTCTGCATGATTTACCATGACCAACAGTGAACTTCTTTGTTGTTATTATTTCACTTGATAGCAGTCACTTCCCATTTACATAAGATAAAGTGAATGTAGCAGTAGAAGAGCATAGGCATTTAGAAAGGGAAGGGAGAACATTTCTTCATTATATGACCACAGTCCTTACAGGTGAAATTGCATTTCAGTGATCTAAGCACTATGTATGATTACCAGGTTTATATGTTTCTGAAGAAACTTTCTCTATATTCATTTATTATAAAGCTGTGAAACTTAGAAAGCTTTATTACTATTTGATTTTCTTTCTTTTAAATGTAGATTTCTCTTCTGTTGAGTGTATATTAACATTTGACTGAAGACTGATAGAAGACAACACTGATTCTCAGGTAGCCTTGTGTATGATTAGTTGGCGTGTGGGCACAGCCTAGGGTATTTGTCAAGAAACTCTAATAGCACCCTACCCTATCTCTCTAGGAGGTGTTAGGGTGTTAAATGTTCTTAATCTCAGATTATTCTTGTCTGCTCAGGAGAGGCTTGCAAAAAGCAAGTAGCCATTTACCATATTTATATAAACTGCCTTCTGTTCCAGAGAAATCAGAGACAAAATAGAATCTGCTGCCATAATTCATTTAAAATCTGATGTTCCTTGTTCACATTCTCTAATATAAATACCTGAAGAAAGCAATGATTTTCTCTGTAAGTAGCCCACATAAGGAAAGTCCATAATAGTGGCATAGACTGGAAAATATGAAATATGAGAAATAAACAGGAGTACACTCCTATCTTTGAAAACCTATCTATATATATCACTTCTCCCAAGGCCAGTTTCTAATTGGACCTGTTGCCAATACAAAAGAAGTTTGTTATTATTAATATGTCAGTGCTTTGGTGCTATGTAGCTCTGAAACAGCTGTTGCTGTTCCCAGGTGGACAACACAGTACATGCTAGGAAAAATGTTGCTGCAGAAGTGTTGTTTGTAAGCTGCTTTTGCCCTTGCAAGTTGCTACAAGCAGCTGATTACCACAGTAGCATCCCTCCACCCCTACAGTTCCATTTGTTGGGACCTTTCTTTCCCTGAGAATGTGGATTCTCTGGCATACAGCAAGGCTTCCATAATGGCTTCATTCATATGCAGAAGGTACAGTGAGAATGGTCTGTTGTATTAATACATAAGTGTGCTTCGGGAAGATTGTTTTAATTTGAATAGACTTTATGCTCTTTTTGATCATAAATAGTATGCTTTTATTTATGTTATACTTGTTTCCTGTCAGAGGAAAATCTAGATTTCAGGAAGCAATTACAAGAAACGCTCAGGCAGAAATAGGTTAACAACAAAGTGGAACAACTTTACAACTCTGAATATCTGAATAATTAAAAAAAAAAAAAAAAAAAAAAAGAATAAAAGAACACTGGGAAAACAATTGAAGGAAACATAACATTCCACTACAAGAAGAAATCCAATAGGCTAGTGCAATTTCCTCTGAGGAAAGCATGTCCAATGGATGCTATAGCCATTCAAGCATAACCCTGAGACTTCTGTGGATATAAGCTTATACATCCTCGTTTAAATTGATTTTTTTCTAGCTCTGCAAAACAGCAGGAGATCAAAGCGGCTATCTCTTATGTTCTTCTTGTGTTCTATGACTATATCAACTGTGATTAAAAACAAACAAACAAACAAAAACCCAAAAACAATGAAAAAATGAATAAAATTTAATTTAACATCCGTTATGAAATCTATGTTTAAAACAAACAAACAAAAAGATATCACAACATAAAATATATGTTTACTTTTATTACCCTACTTTCCTCATTTAGAGAATGTGATGGTTTGATGCCAATCTATGTCAGAACTAGAGCAATAAGACTTGCTCCAAAGTTCAGATGGACATAGGTTTTCAAGTGTTTATTCAGTGTCACAGTGTCACAGTGTCAAGTGTTTATATGTTTCACATTTTTGGCAGCAAGGCAAGATGCAGAGGTGGCCTCTCTGAGTAGAAACCATGAGCTACTCCTGGCAGGACCTGTGACCCATGGAAAGGAGCCCACACTGCAGCAGGTTTGCTGGCAGGACTTGTGACTCCACAGAGGACCATGCTGGAGCAGTCTTCTCCTGAAAGACTACACCCCATGGAAAGGACCTAAGATGGAGCAGTTCATGAAGAACTACAGCCTGTGGGGTGACCTCATACAGGAACAGCAGAAAAGTATAAGAAAGGAGTGGCAGAGGTGAAGTGTTATGAACTAATCTGAACCCTCATACCTCATTCACCTTGTCCCACTTGAGGGGTGGAAAGGAGACAGAAAAATCAGTAACAGAAACAAAGGCGTGAAAATCATCTTGGGAAGAAGGGTGGGGAGAAGGTATTTTTATGTTGTCTTTGTTTTCTCACTATCCTGCTATATTTTTAATTCGTAATAAATTGCATTAATCTTCTCAAAATTGAACCTGTTTTACTTGTGATTGTAATTGGTCAATGATTGCCCTGTCCTTGATTCAGCCCACAAGCTTTTTAATCTTATTTTCTCACTCTCTCCTGTTAAAGAAGTGGAGTGAGATGACAGCTTGGTGGACGTTTGGGAGCCAGCCATGTTTAACTCACCATGGTGGATCATCTTTTGAAAGCAATACTTCTGGTGTGAAGTATATGATCAAAAAGTATGTTTACTGCAGTTTGATTGGTCTATCCTCTTGAAAATTCATATCACTCATGTATGTTTAGATTAGATTAATTATCTTCTGGAACTTGTTATGGCTCTTTACTGACTTTACAGGGCATATATAGTGATGAGCTTGGACTAGACTCTGTTTCTAAACGACTGAAGTTGCAAAGAAAGTTTGCTGAGTGTTACAAATTCTTTGCAGAAGTCAACAGAATTCGTTTTAAATGACTGCTACCTCTTAGGGGACTATTAGACACTTTTCTAAAAGACTGTTTTCTGGAGAGCGCAGTGGTGTTTTTTCTGTTGAATCTCTTATTTTGCCTGACAGCCATAGGTGCATAGATGATGAGAAAGCCTGACATGGGAATTCAATGAGGACTAGATTAGTAAAGATCAAGCCAAACAAAACTTTAGGGAAGCTAATTTCATCTGTGTGTGTGAGACAACACACCCAACAATCGTAATAAGGATTTTCAATAATAAGTCTAGCTTATTCTGTCTATCCTGACTACTTCTGCATGTTCCTTCAGCAACATGAGCTCACCTGGTAAAGGGAGCATTATCTTTACTACTCATATCCAGTAAGTTAAGCGCTCTATACTTTGTGTGTTTGAGGCAAGGCATGAGAGACAATGTGGTCCACAGGACTTCATATAGGGTTAGAAATTCCTGACTTCAAATTTGACACTCTTATTTGTGTCCTGCAACAACACACTTAACACTGTCAGTTTCTCAACAAGAAGCTTCTCTGAAAAGGCTAATTGCATGTTTTTCTCTTTCCAAGAGTGATGTAAGGAGATATCATTTGTAATTTACAAAGCATTCTGAAATTAAAAATCTGTACTTTGTAGTAAAGTAGACTGACTGCTAAAACTATTAGTAGCATTTCATTCCATTATTATGAATTCAGTAACAGAAATCTGGACTTTGTTGAGATCTCACACATCCAATTTAGTAGACAATGATCTACTTTGAGGTGAATACCAGGATACTGGGAGAGATTTCCATTACTAGTTTCTTACATCTAGCTCAACTCAGGTTATTCTATGAAAAACTTTTGAGAAATTTAAGCAAGTTGAAGCTGAAAAGAATAAGTGTACCAAGAACTTTCTTGATGAATGGTTATTTTTGACACCATGTAAGAAAATTATTAGCAATGTGGCAACTTAGATAGAACTTCAAAAGTTCTCAAAAACTCCATTGGTGTTCTAAGATTCTGTTGCACAATTTTTAAAAAATTGCAAGTTCTGAAGTGACATTTTTCACCTTTGGTATCTGAGATAGCCAAATTTAATTTATAACTGGCATTGACTTTGGCAGTCCCACTTCATTTACCAGCCATATGTAGTAACTGCCTTTTGATAAAGTGTCTTTTCATGATTTTTGAGATAACTGGAGTAACTGGCAAAGAAAAGGGAGAAGGTACTGTATCATCGTATGTGATTAATACACTCTATTCCACAAGCACAAAGGAACAAACAAATAAAAGCAAAATGAGAAAGGTTTCTTTTCCAGCTCTGGTAGTTTAAATAGTCAAATGTATTAGAATATTGTATGTGAAGCTTACCACTGAAATGCTGAGTTGGTCACAAAATTTAGCAAACCAACAGAAACTTTCAGTCATTTGATTTTTCCTCTGTTTTGTAGACATTCAATATATACGCCCAGAAATTTTGACTTGAAAGGTAGTTTTGTTAGAAGAACATTATGCTTATACTATTTATTCCTACCTTAGATACATCCCTTAGACTTTTACTGAGGAAACAATTCAGAATTCCTCTTGATTAAACTAGAGTTTATTTGAAGAAAATTTCTTATATAGAATTAAAGACATAACAAATCCACACTTTTTATCTTGTGTGACCTGAAGCCAACTTACTTGCATGCATCCAGAGGGAAATGACCAATATTTTGACAACTGTACTGTCCCATCTTTTCTGGAAGATGCATTCTGTTTTTCTGGTCCATCTGCTATCATACTTTTATATTCTGGGTTCATGTCAGCTCTTAATGTTCAATATAAAAGCTAATTATTGTGCTAAGCAGCTTTTCTACAGGCTTTGCTTTTGCATCTTCGATATTTCAGGAGCAGAATGGCAAATTAAAACATAGATAAATGATACAAAATTGAAAACAATTTTACTACTTATCATTTAATAATAAACACAAGGCTTTTCTTAAGAGAACATATATATCCAAAAACATTTACAAGTCTGCAATTCTATAACTCATGCATCACCTCCTCATGGATTTTTTGCTGTAATAGCTATATAATGAGTCTGTTTAGGATACATCTTCCTAAATGATTCTAATCTATGTATGTTCTCATACCACACTTATCATCATAGTATCTGAGCACCTTCCAGTAGTGTATTAAGCAATGTGACTAACATCTGCCGCATATTTTGTTCTCTCATCATTTCCCCAGGGGGACAACTATGTGCACTGGAGTGTTTTGTTTTCAATTTGTTTATTTTTTTAAGTGGTCCTTGGCTTGAGGGCTATTTAGTTCACAGAGGGTTACACAGATGAAGTAAAGATTATTGTGATTTACAGCATCCTCCCAGAAAAATGTGAACAGGGATGAAACACTTAACTTGAACTGAGGTGTTGAAATGAATGTCCCAAACATTCAAGTTATGTCTATTGACAATTTTTCATCTGCACATGAATACCACAATATACAATTGAAGCTTTTGCATTTCACATCTGAGAGCTGATCTAGACAGTTTACCTGTGTCTTGTCTAAAAATAACTTCCAATTAACTTAAGCTCATTTGGATTATCATGCAAAGGTAGAGACCCAAGTCAGAATCACACTGAGGGAGTGTTTTATGTTCCCTTCCATTCAGGACCACATATACTTAACTATTGGCTTTCTCATTTGGAGACAATAAACGTAAAGCAGATGCCTGCAAGTAAGCATGTGTTTAAGTACTCTCTTGTTTCCATGAATCAGGTAATAAAGACAGTAAAAGACCTATTTACATCCTTTATCCCATTTCTCAGACCATGTGCAGTTCACATATGTTTCCCTTGTGGCAGATTTGATAGCTTGCTTTTTTTTAAAATTTATTTTATTTATTTATTTATCAGTTGTTTGAAGTGGTTCAAAGTAAGATTAGGTCACTTTTCCACAGCACAAGTGCATAGCTTAGCTGATCTTAGCTAGCTGGTTGTTCCCTCTGAGTTCACTCTTACTCTTATTTTTCTCTGTTCAGTTTCCTCCTGTGATAAAGCAATAAATTTTTAAGACAATAAATTATTTTTCCCTCTCAGGGTGGGAAAGGAAGTTTAAGGGGAGGAGACACTTGAATGTTTAAGGTAGAAGGCTAAACTCTTGACAGTCAGTCAGTGCCACCAGAAGGCCGGCAGAGCAGAAGTTACCTTCAATGCTTTGTGTTTCCAAGGTCTAACCAGGGCATCAAAGAAAGAAAGTGTAGTCTTTGTGAGAATAAGTGAGCAAGAATTTATTCAGAACTTCCCTAAAACCCACTAGATGATCTCTTTACCCCTTTATTCTGAGTCACAGAAGCATTCTTTGGCTTTTCCATTTCACTTGTTTCTGAAAATAACTATAAATATATATATATATATGTATGTACATTTCCTCTCCCTTGGTTAGTCTGAAACATCATTTACAGGTGGTTTTCTCATTGCCATGTTCTCTGTATAAGTGTTCTGGAATCAAATATTTGACCCTTTTCGTAAGTGTTGTTGTGCCTTTGTACTTTCTAAGCCATAG
Source organism: Nesoenas mayeri (assembly GCF_963082525.1). Classification (NCBI taxonomy): domain Eukaryota; kingdom Metazoa; phylum Chordata; class Aves; order Columbiformes; family Columbidae; genus Nesoenas; species Nesoenas mayeri. The sequence goes on along the minus strand of NC_137541.1, from coordinate 178,930,002 downwards.
AAGGGCTTAACAAAAGGCAGAGAAAGCTTTCAGTGTGATGTTTATTTGAAAAGATACTTGGCAAATTTCTGGTAATGCACATAGCAAATTAGAAAAGTGAAGAAAATAGAGTCTTTTGAATGTAATGATTATTTAAGATGTGCTCCATTGTACATTCTAATAAAGCATCATTGTTTGTATTAATTTAAGTAAAATTTATGGTATCACTGACGATATTTATCAGCATGATACTGTTATGGAAATTTTGCTAATAAGAAAAATAATGAACCCCTGTGCAGTTTCAAATTGCTTAGTAGAAAGGATTTATTATAATATTTCAAATTTGTTTCCAAGCAAATTAATGTACAATGTGCAAAATCTTTTTTATACTGATTCACATTTAAATTCTTTATCTATGTGTTTTGGAAAGTCCAGACTTGTTAGTACATCATTTAAAGAGGTAGAAAAGCACATAAAATAATTCATATAAAAGCCATTAATTAAAATAAACAGGATAATTACAGATATCAAAGAAGGCCATGAAGCATTGAGTTTGGGATACCTAAGAAATCCAGAAATGAATTAGACATATTCAGGGAAGTGTTTACTTCTCATTTATTTTTAATAGTGAAAACCCTCATAATTGCCCCTATTTTTTACTGCAGGTGTTTTAAAATTAAATCCAGGTTAGTTAAAGCTATTCAGAATTGTATTGTGATGTAATGCGAAATGCTTAAAGAAATATGGAATTGGAATTTTACACAAGAATCAAAATAAACTGTCACCTTGCCAAGATGAAAGCCTATAAGAAGTGGACAAAAGCCTCAAGAAACTGGGAGGCAATTCTTCCAAACACAGACAGATGTACTATGTATACATCTGAAGGAAGGCACACAGAAATGAGAAAGAACACAACATCAGAAATTCTTTGCTCAGTGAATATCTAATTTTTCATGTAAATTTGTCTGTGTTTGTCTGTTAAATATACTATATAAATTTATACATATGTATGTGTGTGTGCATATGTATATGCACAGGCATGTGTGCATATCTGTACACATACACTAGGCCAAGTTATAAGCCTTTTTGGCTTTGAAGAACATTATCTCCTTAGGAAATTTTATTTTTGTCCTTGCTCATGGCTCTCTCTTGGTATTGTTTTATCAACCATCATCTTAACTTAAATGTCATTACTTTAACAAAAATACTAGTTTTGACATGACCATTCAGAGAGTTACAGTTGGTGAAAACAGTAATAAAATTTTCTTAGCTCCTTGATTATGTCTAATTAAGCTTTAAATTCAACTGTGAACTGCAGTGTTTTCACTGAGCATTGGTATGGTGTAAGTAAATTGTTCCTGATGACATGTTGTCACAATAATCATCATTGTTATTAGAACAGGGAAAATGTTCCATGATGGAACAATGTTCTGTCAAAAATATCAATTCAATGCATCATAAATTTCATACAAATACAGTGATTTTGTTTAATTTTCATGAAAAACTGTGTTTCTGGTGTAAAGTTCAAAATTATTTGCAGTTTTTGTTTTATTATATTTGTCCTGCAATATTTATAGTGTAATTCTGGACAAATTGGAGAACTGGGCAATCACCAACCACATGAAGTTCAACAAGAGGAAGTGCCAGATTTTGCACCTGGAACATGGCAACCCTGACTGGACATAAAGACTAGGTGACAAGATGCTGGAAAGCAGCTCTGTGGAGAGGGATCTGGGGGTTCTCGTTGACAGCGAGTTGAAGATGAGCAAACAGTGTGCCCTGGCAGCCATGAGGGCCAGTCGTGTCCTGGGGTGCATCAAGCACAGCATTGCCATCCGGTCAAGGGAGGTGATTGTCCCGCTCTGCTCTGCACTGGTGCGGCCTCATCTGGAGCACTGTGTGCAGTTCTGGGTGCCACAGGATAAAAAAGGTACGAAGGTACTGGAGAGCGTCCAGGAGAGGTTACAAAGTTGGTGAAGGGTTTGGAGAGAACGCTGTATGAGAGGCAGCTAAAGTCACTTGGTTTGTTCAACCTGAAGAAGAGGAGACTGAGGGGAGACCTCATGGTGGCTACAGCTTCCTCCAAGGGGAAGAGGAGGGACAGGCACTGATCTCTTCTCTTTAGTGATCGATGACAGAATCCAAGGGAATGGCAGGAAGATGTGCCAGGGGAGGTTTAGGCTGGACATTAGGGAAAGGTTCTTCACCCAGAGGGTGGTGGAGCACTGGAACAGGCTCTCCAGGGAGGTGTCACAGCCTCAAGACTGCCAGTGTTCAGGAAGAGACTGGACAACGCCCTCAGACACACGGTGTGAACTGTGGGGCTGTCATATGCAGGGACAGGAGTTGGATTCAATGATCTTTGTGCGTCCCTTCCAACTCAGGACATTCTATGATTCTATTATTCTATGTATACAGTTCAAAACTAGTATTATAACTCAATAGACATGGTGATGAAGCTCAAACAAGTAGAGGTTTTTCATCCAATTCTATCAAAATATAACAAATTAATACTAGCAAATATTAGTATTTGTATTTACTTCATACTTTTAAATTAAAATTACTGCATTTTGATTTGTTTCTAAACAGTTTCTCAATATTTTGAATTTTTTAGCATGGGAAAATTAAAAGTTTTTCCTACAATATTAATCTAAGTGTTCTCATAGCATGCTGTTCAGCATAAAATTAGAAAATGGAGCTATTCCTTGCTGACTATGTGTTTAGAGATACTACAGAAATGTACAAAAGATTTACTTTTCTCGCCTGAAGAATGTCTAAGACGGCTTCCCTATATTTTGTTCTATTATTTGCAATTATGCTGAGAAAAAAAAAAATGAGAAAAAAGACATGGATTGACCTGTAAATTTATTACCAGTTCTGAAAAAAAAAAAGCATAGACAATGTGCTTTATATCTTCTTACTTAGATAATAAATTATTATTATATATTTACACAATGTATAATGAGGCTTCATATTACACTCACATAAAACTGCAATACATTTTGTTTAATACTGATTAGATGAAAATAATAATTCTATTAACTACAATACTGCAATTAAATACTTCAACTTTTAAAGACTTTTTTTAATTGCAGAGACCAAGACCTACTTTTCCTCCTTCATGTTAGTAAAGGAACCTCTCTTTTGATTTCAGTTATTATGATTGTGCTGTTGGAGGGTTTTTCAATATACACATTTAGCTGCCGTTATAAATCTCTCACAGATAAAGAGATACTCAGCAATATACATTGACTCTTTCAGCGGTAGTCAGAACTCCTTGCAATTCCTTTTGTGTGTTGATTCCTGCAGTTCATAACTTGTTACTTCTAAATGTGATGCAAGTATTTATCTACATACTGTACTGTAGATGATTATAAAGGAGGTTGCATACTTTTGGCCAACGTATGTGTCACTTTCTCTTTCCTTTATATTACCTTTTCCCTTTCTCTTTCTTTATTTCAAATGTATTAGAATAGTTGGAAAATTTACTAACAAACTTTCATACGTTTCCTTGAGTGATAATAATCACCAGCAGGGATCATATGTCATGCATTGAGGTCCAAACACGTTACTTTCCACACAAACCTGGTTTGTTGTTTGTTATTAAAAGTAAAGGTAGAATACTGAAGTTTAGATTTAGAGATCTAAAGCAATGCCATTTTTAATATAAAAGCAATTTCTAACCGCAGCAGTTTTACATAGAACTTACTTTAGGAAAATTCATGCTTGATCAGAAAAGAAAAAAAAAAAAAAAAGACAGAAAAAACAGTTCAATTTTTAGCATATGCATTGGTTGACCAGCTTTGAAACTTCACTCTCATTATTTGACTTCAGAAAACTGCAGAAATGCTGTCTCATTAAGCTCAATATGTCAAAGGAGTGATTCAGCATCACAATGTGTTCCTGGCAAACAAGAGTTTTTCTCCTGCTCTGCATGTTCTCAGTTCACATCTTGGGTACTGGTGGTATTATTAGCATATACAAAGATGCCTTTCTTATCTCAGGTAATGTTCAGCACTCCACTTTAAAGAGGACTTTGATGCTTTTCTATTTATACAGTAAGTCTCTCCTTCTATCTTGCACCTCAAAGGGTGAGACTGACAAGAAATACTGTGTATGATTAAGTAATTTCATACCTGTAGAAGCTCATGGCACATCCTCTGTACAAAAGAAAAAAAAAAAAAAAAAAAAAGGCAAACCCAGCTTCCCTGCCCATAAAACAGGTGTCTCTAAATAGCTTATTGCTAGCAAGCTATCCAGATAACAGGAGCTAAAACATTTGTATAAGATTGTGTGTTACTGTGCTGTTAAACACATCAGTTTCTTGCCAGACTCTTCTGGATATAAAGAAGCATCCCATAAGACTGAAAATGTAAGTATCATATTTATTATTTCTCAGAATATGCAAGGTTAGTAGCTTCTTCATGACTCTGTCTGCTCTGGTTCTGTCCCTTAGGGTTCCCACAGCATTAGGAAGAGACTGTATGTGTTGTCCCTTCCTGGTTCTGTCATCTTTGCCAAGTAAAATGACAACATGGGAGAAGGCATCATGAAAACAAAACAAAAACAGAAAAAAATCCAACTTATAAAAAGGTCTAACAGTAAGTACATTCTCCCTGCTAAGGAGTTAAGTGAGGCATTCAGCTTCTCTGAGGCAGACAGTCTTCCTATCCAGCCATGGGATTACCTGACACATGACTTGGTTGAGTTCCAGATAGTATACCATGGAAGACTTCTCTATTCCATCATTCTTCTAATGTACAGTTGCCTTCCTTCCTTTTCCTTTTCTTCTTTTTACTTTCTTTCTCTCAAGCCATTAACCTGCTGTTGATGTAAAACTTGCTGGAATGTTACTGCCTTCTAGCTGCTTAGTACATTTTGGATGGCCTAAGCAGAAACTTTTTGTTTTCATGTTCAGTTAATAATTTTTTTTTTCAGAAAGGAGAGCTGTGCACAGAGCCTTAAATGATTACTGATCAAACTAACTCTGGAACTAGCTTATGGAGAACAATTTATTCAGTCCAACTCAGTACAGTATCAAAATTAATCCTAATTTAAACTGTGATAAAATTTACAGGCTGAGGCATGGGACCATGTTATGACAGCCATACTGACTTTTTGAAGTAAGCTGCATTGTGCCATGTGGCTGAAAATTTCTTTACAAATACTAAACCAGAGATATCTGTTTCATACTCCATCTCAGTATCTGGCATTCTGTGGCATTCATCAGTCTGCCTTTTCATACTGTGTCAGCCTTTACCACTGCAAGAATGATAATATTCATCCCACTCACATGTGTGAATTTATCCAGGGAAAAGGAGATTCTTTGCCTCTCTGTCCTCTGTCTTAGGTTTCTTCATGTATATTTGAAGGTTACCATGACACTGAACAGAAGTGTGAAACTTGGTAGCTCACCCTGAAGGATAATTTTGCGGGTTTTCTCCAGGCTTCAGACATCCCAGGTTGTTGTTCCTTGTCTTTGATCACTTTTCTGGAAGTGATATAAATTTTCATTCAGAAATCCATAGAAAAAAAAGTGGTTCAAGGGTGTTATTTAGGATTTCTTCCCAAATATAAAAATATTTCTCATAATGTGTGTTCCTGGGTAGGTGGTTTTCTTCTTTATTTTAATTTTGTTTTTTTAAATTTTTTAAATTTGTGTGTATGTTTTTACTTCCCCATAGTCATCAAAAAGCCTAAGTAGTGCTACTGAATTATGGCAGGGATCCAGTATAGACGCTGAAGTTTACAAAGCCCAGGTGGCATGCTGACAGATGAATTGTCATGGCAGCTTGAGGGCTTGGTATATTAAACATGATGAGGGGGTGGGTGAGGAATGAGGGTCTCTGTGGATTTGCACATTCTTCATCGGGTCCCTTAAGCTTTCCAAGAGCAAAATTCATTATGGAGATTAAGTGTAAGACCAACTGTCTGATGTGACAAGAGAGTGCAGCTGGATTTCTTCCCATTTGTCCAGCTCGGATACCTCAATATTAAATTGATTAGGTAATAGGAATGGTCTTATGGAACTTGTAAACTATTTAAACCTCCAGTTTGAGCACAGGGCATTTGGTATTGACACACAGAGCCAGTCTTCAAAAGTTCAGCCTACATATGCTAAAGTGCCACTTATCTGGCTGACACCAAAGCTTTGAAGACTGTGTGACAAGCCACCTAGGTAGTATGTGTTAGATGATTATCTTTTTAACTTGCTTGAAACAAGACTGGAGTCTTCTGAACCCTCTCAAGGCTGATTCCACACTGTCTGATTCTAATTAGTTGATTAGAAGTGAGTAAAGCAGCAGCCTTTTTAAAGTATTCTGCTCTTTTCCAATGTTTTATTCCACATGCACCCCAATGTAAATACTGTCTGTAAGCTTATGCAACTTTAGGAAGATACGTTGATTATGAGATAGATGTAACATCTGTCTTGAAAATATCAGCAATGATAAGATCAATTTCTTATCTCTAGAAAGCAACCTGTAAGAACATGTTCCATTTATACACAGGCAGAAAATATTTTTTCCAGATTTGTCCATCTGAAGCTCTTACAGGTTAGATAATGAAATAAATTGAGTTTGATCCTTAGCATGATATTTCTTATTTCTGTCTTTCATAGTTGTATCCTGCATGGATCTTTAACAGTGTACCATATCTTTGAAGTACGTTAGTTTTGTGAAGATAAAATGACTCTTCATATCTGTTCTGAAGGATTCTGAGGAAGAAATAAAGTAGATGCACTTAATTTATATGGCAAGCACTATCATTTTTGGCTAGACATGAATGGTTTTTGTGCAAAAATAATTGGCAATAAAAGCCACATAAGGACACTGAGCATTTCAGGTGTAAAAAAAAGAAATCAAAAGAAAATACAGACTGTTAGTTTGTGGATAGTACAATGGCAGTGAGTTGATTCTTAGGTCATTGGTCATTCTAGTTTTCATTTATTAGCACTAAGATTCATTTAACTCCAGTTTAATAGATTTTCAACAACAGGAGCACAAAGGAACCACCTTCTGAGATACTTACTGGGGTCATTGGAGAGACTTTGAAGAGGGTGTCTTAAATTACAAGTGCTATCTGCAGAACTGAAACTAAAAATGCTGTAGTGAATGTAGATACTGGGAAGATCTTATTAAAGCAAAGTAAATGACCAAAGATGGGACTGAAAACATTAGCCTACGTGATGGGAAGACTTAAGCTTAAGCTTAAGCTTATATTGGCATATATTTAATAAGTTACATTGTCAGGTGAGAATTACTAAAGCAGCTCAGCTTTGCAAAGTGCTCATCTTCAGTGTTAAAGAGGCATGAACCATTTGCCATTTCTTTGGTATTACATTGAGGGCAAAAAGGAAGGAAGATGTGTCAGAGCACAGTCTCAGCCTTATTCCTATTCTTATTCTTTTATAACTAGCCTCCTGTTTGGAGCAGCCAGTGGGGTGCACTGTCTAGATAATTAGCTATTTCAGAACTGGGATGGACTCACTGTGAAGGAAGAGAATTTTGACTCTTTCCTCCATCAATATTTCATGTGATCTGTTCTTCACGGAGAAGTTAAAGGTTCTGTATGTTAGAACATTTTAACTTCTAATTTACTTTTTAGATATTTTTATTAGTTTGTGTAAGCCATTTAAAGGTTTCAAACATCATTTGAAATATCGGGCATTTGAAAAAAAAAAAAAAGTATAACTGATAGACTTACATAAATTGTCTAAAGTCTGAAAGAGGGATTTTCCAGCTATGGGTACAGAATACAGAGTGGGGCAACTGGCTTCTGACAAATAATCAGTAGTCTGAGTAGTGAAATATATACCAGTGAGGTTCAAATGGATTAGTGTTCTCTCCCAGTGGTACCAGTCAGTGTGTTATTTTCCCTTGCTTCACATGACACTTTAAATTCAGATAACAAATGTAGCTGTACAGCCATTTATCTGGCAAATGGAACATTATTTTGAGTAATTTCTTTTTGGTATTTGTAAAAGTGTATGTAACACTGTTAACAATAACTATGCCAGTCAGATCCCTTAGTAGAAAAAGAAAATCAACTGTTAAAGGAATTTCAGCTAAGGTATTTTAAAATTAAGATTCATGAATAGGGTTATACTTTTTTTGTGTCTTGTTCAGTTGACAAGCCTGAAGGAAGCTAGCTTATCTCCAGTATAGAAACCTCACTATCTCAGAAAAAGAGCATACGATTTGTGCAGAAATGATGAAGTTATTTGAATGTGAGGGTATTTTCACATAACTGAAGTAATTCTGTTTCTTCAGTCACTTCATTCTCATGTCTGAGTAGCTTTATCAGGTTGCTGACTGCTGTAAACATATTCCCATTATCCTCTATTGGAAAGGGTGGTGGGACAGAGTACAATGCTGTTTAGATACAGCCGAGGGCAATGCTAAGATGTTTATTCAATCACTAAGGAATCAGAATGAGTTGTTCAAGTGTCAAAAGCATGTTGTACTTAGGAAATCAAACCCATTTCTTTGCTAACACTCCAGAATGCTAAATTAAAAATCTATAAATTACTAATCCAAAAGTTAAAACCAATAAAAGTGCCATAATTTCTGTGCATAGGACAGCCTCCAAAACAGCTGTAAGTTTTGTTTCCTACTTACCTCTAGCCTTCAGGAGTGCATCTATTTAGACATACCTAGCAGCACATTAATCTACTAGATGTACAGAACCTACATCCTATGCGAGTAGATGTCAGCTGAGTTATAACTTCCACAAATTATACAACTTGTGTATGCAGTATCCTGAATACTTCAGACCTGCCCTCAGTAGACCATATAGATACAATAAAATTAAAAATCTTTGGCCTGAAAGAGCATCCACATTTTGTTTTGTTTCTTCTTCAATCACTTTAACTTGAAAAATCATGATAGTACACAGCAGAAAATAATATTGTAAATTGGAGATTCAAAAGCTTTAAATTCCACTTGAAAAATTGGGCAGATATACTAGTTCCAAGACACTATTGCCTAATATTTACTAATGAACTGCTGTAGGGTTTGTTTTGTATTTCCTTTGTGTTAGAAGTCAGCTTTGCTTCACTCTGTTACAGGCACCTGTTGATAACTATCACTAATGTTTCATTGCAGTATCTGCAAGTGGCACATCTCCTGCCACACACTGAATTCAGTGTGCCGAGCTAACAATAAAACACCTTTGTATGACATGAATTAGCCATTGAATTGCCACAGTGTGATTATGTGAGCAAAACTGGAAATCTGAGCAGTATTCCTCTTTGAATTTGTGCTTTGTTGATTATTTAAATTTCATTTTATTTTTTGAACAAACATCTGTTTGTAGGCATAGCTTCTGATCTAAAGTGACACTGCTATATCTTTAGTTAATTTGGTGAAAAATGTTAAGTGTTCCTTAAGCAAAATCAGAATAACTGTGGTCGTCTCTCTTCAAGAAGTATAAATCACTATGTGTAATTTAAACAGGTAGTTTAAATGCCCAAATGTTGATTTATTTAGTTTGTTGGGTTGACTTCTTAAAATGTAACTGTTTATGAACAAACATAAGAACAGTAGAAAACTTTCTAGATAGAATGTTTATTAAACTGATGACATTGATAATCATGTTAAGGATTCAAAAGCACTTATTATGAAATTTTTATTTCTAGAAACAGGGACAGTTGCAAGGAACTTCACATGCGAGCCACTTACTGACAAACCCCAAACATATAAAAGTTCGAGGGGAACAGTAGACATCCAGCTCTTCTGGCTTTGGTGACTTTCTGAAATAGAGAACAGTGAATCCAGTGAAGTTTCATCTGCTACAGATTAAGATTTTATTTAACCTCTGACAACACAGTCATGAAATGCTCTTTGAGATTTAATTTTCCTAAATTTAGATGCAGGTATTTTACACTTCCAACATTTGCACGGGCCGTAATGGAAGTTCAGAAACCCATCTCACGCGTAAGTATGAATGTGTGTCTTGTACCTAACCCAAACTAGTAAGACTTAAATTATATAATCCTCAGATACTTTCCAACTTTTAATTATCTCAAGAAGATGAAAGTATAACTGAGAAACCGAGAAGAAAACCACTTGTTAAAATAATTTTATACTAAATAACATTCTTTATGCAATGAATACTTCTTTAGAAATGTGAGTTACTAATCTGTGCTTACCGTTTAAAATATCTATACATGTCTCCTAGGCAGCATTCTTCATTAGCATGGTTGCAGTGCCTTGTTAGCTAAAACCTTCATTCAAATATGGCATTCCTACTTACAAAGCAAAGACAGAACTGGAAGTGCATTTCTTAACTATCACAGCCTTTTCTGTTTTGTTTGTCTATGCAGAATGTGAAGGCAGGTTTCCTCTGTATAAATGTTGACATCTCCTTCTGAATATCTATGCCAAAACTAATTTTGCTAAGCATTCTTAACATATTTCTTTATGAGAAAGAAAGAACCACTTGTAGGGAGCAATTAATCTCAGCTTAAAATGGAAAGAACAAATTGTTTCCTAAAAATACCTCTTTGCTTCACTTGGAGGAACTATAAAGAGATTTTAGGGAGAGTGTCTCAAATGTAGACTTCCATATTATAGACGACTAAAGTTAGGCAAGACGATTTTCATTCTAAGTGTCAAAATAGAGAGCTGCATCACCATCTATATGAATAGCTGTGCACACAGAGCTGGTATACTTAGGTTTCGGTGCATTAAAGACCCATATAATGAAATTACAGCATTTAGATTAGAAAGCTATGGCAGTTTCATAGCAAAGCAACTTTCTAAATTACTTTAACGTGAAGTTGTAAAAGTACAGTTTTGGTTCTAACCCTGGATTTTTTTCTATTTTCATAATCCACAGTGTTTATTGCTTTATTGGAAAAAAGATAAGGGTGGAATGCCAGTGCAGTGACTTTTCAGAACCACTTACACCCCCACATGCCCTTGCACACACATAGGTGGAAAAAAAAAAATAAAGTATATATCCATTCCAAGACAATACTTATTGCAGTGCATCGACCTCATCTATAAATCTTTAACTGCTTAAAAAGAACATTTTCAGAAGCCATTAGTGGCATAATCAAAGACAGAATCAAAACTAATAATGTGGAAAAGATAAAGTTATAGATGTTTAGTAATATTAAACAGTTTTGCTGATCTGAGTTCTGTCAAATTTGTACCTAATTTCCAGATATCTTAAGTGTCTGAAATTGTCTCCTTTCCCTGTCCTTCCTCCCTCAGTCTCTTTTTTCTATAGAATTCACAGAGAATTTTTATTAATTTTAAATCTTAATCTCACATTCCTCAAGATAACCACATTTGACTGTTGCCCATATTAAGTTGTATAGAAACTTACAAACGGGCCTATGTCTTTCAAAGTACCAGCAATTCTAGCACCCCACCTACTCATTCTAGTGCAACATTGATTTGTTAGGAGAGCTCTCAGTGAGCTTGTTGTAACCATTGTCTCCTCATGGTTGTTTGTATGACCATCGTTCTCTCTAATCCTAAAGGAAAACATGTCAGAGGTGGTATCTTGTCTCATTGCTAGACATTTTCCTTCTGTTTTGCTCATCACATATTATTTATCCTTTTCCTGCTTGTTAAATCTTACCAAGGCTTGTCTTTCCCATTCTTTGTTCAAATTCTGCTTTTCTTATTCTGCTTGCTGTTTGGGGATTTGGTTTGTTTATTTTAGTTTCTTTGTTTTGTCTGTTAATGTTACTATTACTTTGTTGTGATTCTCTTCCTGTAATCTCCAGATGCATGACTTGAAAAGTTTGACCACTTTGAATATATGAAAAGGAACTGAATTATTTCTTAGAATAGCAGAAAAAGTTACAGTGAATTCTCCATCAAAGTAAGAATACGTATGTAAGTTATGTTACTAGTATGGTGGTATTACGTAGGCATTATGTTAATGATTACTTTATTATAAACACATTTTTAATCCAGAGCTCCCTGCACATTAATAGATAGAGGTTTCTGTACTGTTATGAACTGATGAGTTTTGTATTTCAAAGGAGTGTCCTTCTGCTTATTTCCTTAGTATTGTTCTGACCAGTGAGAAGGCTGACTGTAAATAAAGACATGCATAAAGCTATGGAAGTAAAACATTCTGAAAGACTGTCATATCTCAGAATCTGTGTACAGATATATTGTAGACACTTTTAGAATAATACAGTGACTTGCCCGCAAATATCACATGTTTTTGTAGGTGCTAGTTGTCTTGATAATCTACTGTCCTGCTGCACTGACCAATGATCTACCATGATGCTTCTTGGATGTCCAGAAGTCCTGCAAAATGACAAAATGACATACTGAGCAACTCCTCAGTAAGCAGCACATGTTCAGTCCATTTCATTTGTCCTTGAAGCAACAGATTCACAGTACATGTGATACAGAACCATACTGTGTAGGTACAGTATATCTTACAGGTATAAAACATTTTCAGCTTAGTGCCTGCACAGCAGATTTGTGATGACATGCATTGAATCAACTTCTTACCAGCTTGCAGTTCTTATTGGTAGCCCTCTGTTGGTACAGGTTATATATTTTGTAGGTATTATTGATATTAAAACTTAAGTGATCTGTCTAAACTTTAGGTAGGTTAATGTCAAGTAAGATTCCTAATGGTGATGTCATCTCAGGTTTAATTGTGAAGTAATTGTTTTATCCCTATTCCAAGGATGATTAGTTTTGATGACACTAAATGGTTCATCATCAAAGAAGTGTGGGCTTTACTTTAGCAGTGAAGTTCACAGCCTTGAGCTGAGCGCACTCATTTTCATTTGAAGATAGAAAACATAAGAGAGATGGGATGCAAACATAGAATGGAAAACAGGCAAAGAAGATTGCCTGTAGAAAATATTGAATGAATTGTTCCTATCCTGAAGCTGGGTGCCTGCATCTCAGGTTTACAAGTAGATGCCTCTATGAAACAAAAATGCAAAGATTAAAACATCTTCCCCTTTCAGAAAAAAATAACTTTGTTTTGTGGGTTTTTTTAGTTGTTTTGTTTTGTTTTGTTTTTGTTTTGTTTTTGTTTTTAGTGAGTCTTGCATCTTCCACAATAACTTATCCAGTGTCTGTTTAGGGCAAAATTCATAAAGAGTTCAGGAATAAGACTACTCGTGTCCTTTCTCTTACCAGAAAGACAGCTTTATTTTCAAGTTGGAACAGTCAGGTTCCTTCCAATCTGTTGTCCTTCCTGCCCTGTCATTTTATTGCTTTCCTCTACAAGGTTTTTCAAATTTGCTTCTTTTACCTTATGTTGTAGATAACAGACAAGCGAAACAGTGTACAGACATTTAAAAATGTTTACTTTTGCAACTGCTCTACTTTTCATGGAATAATTTAAAATTAATTGGTTTAGAAAAAGGGAAAATAAACCTCACCCTATAATCTCATGGCACAAGAGGGTAGTTTCACTTCCAGACTAATTTTCAATGTTTACTAGCTTTAGTGGAAACCGAGGGCTTTTGAAAATACTGTTGAGGCCTCTCTAATATTTTAGGCATCTACCTACACTTTAAAATCTGAATTATGATCTGAGTTCCTCTAAAGCAAGAGCCAGGATTTTGAGACTACAAATTTAAAAAAAAAAAAAAAAAAAGGCTACATGAGTGAATAGCAAATGACAATTAGGTAAGATAGCTATTAAATAATATTAGGATAAATTATAACCACAGTCACAGTGGTGTAAATCTAGACTGGTTCTGTTGAGGATGATTAAGTTTTTCTGAATTTAATGGGTTTATTGTTTGTTTGTTTTTGGTTTTGTTTTTGGTTTTGTTTTTGGTTTTGTTGGTTTGGTTTGATTGGTTTGTTTGTTTGGGTTTTGTTTTTTTTTTTTTTGCATGTGTATCTTTGTTGTTGTTGTTGTTTGGTTTTGGTTATGGTTTAGTTTAGTTTTTAATTTCTTATCTTCAGAAATAATAGTTTTCTTCAAATGCCACAGGTTTTACATTATAACAATAACAGGCACATAAAAAACCTTTTTTTTTTTTTTTCCAGAGAAGACCTTCAAACTTACTTGCACAAGTACTTTTTTCTGAAGTTGGATTTGTTACAAGAGTAAAGTGTTAGTGTAACTCAGGACAGGAGGGATTTTATTTATATCTTTAACATACTAAGTGAAGAATTAAAATAGATTAAATTGATAGCTCAGAGGAAATAGATGATAAAACTGTGCATGTTCATAATTTTTACTCCTAACTACTTTTTAAACTGTTTTATCTTAAAGTCTACTTAATCTCTAATGTAGAAGGAATTTAAATGTAAAAGAAGTACATGATTTTTTTGTAGCACCACACATTTCTTACAATGTATATTAAAAGCACTTCCTAAGCAGTAAGGAAAATGTGTCACACTGCATTGGCTGGGGAAAGAGACTTGTACCATGCAAGAGTGGACTGACAAGAATAAAGAGATATGGTGGACAGAAAGAATCACAGCTGCCTGGAACTTTCAAATTAACTCCTTTACAGCACAATGGTTTCCATGGCACATCACTGTTACTCTGTATAAATTTTTCTTTCTTATTCTCTCCTTTTTTTTTTTTTTTTCTTTTCTTTTAATTACTAACCAGAACTGACTTTTAAATCTTTGTTAACATAGAACCTGATTCTAAAAAAATCCAGAGCTACCTATAGCTGAGAGAAATTGAGGGTGCTCAGGTCTGTACAGAGAAAGAGAATGCATTGGAGTTGAACTGGATAAAAGCTTTTTACTAGCATTTTCATCATACTGAAAATATAGTGGAACTTGATTTAAGCTAAAATGTTCCACTTTTATTCTAGTGAAAGTGTAATACATTTGAAGTTAGAATAACTGAGTGATGGATCAGACCTTTCAATGTTAGAAACAAAACTAGTGCAGGAAACCAGTGACTCCTAAATTTCTGAAAAGCTAATTATGCTGAACTTGACAGAGTTATTTCAACTTGAAAATGTAACAGTACACCTGTGTTTTAAGCAGAAAATTCACCTCAGTGTTAATTTAAATACATATGTAAAGTACAATCTGCTTTTTTTTTTTTTTTTTTTCTGATTTGTGTGTTTGTTTGGTTTTGGTGATTTTTTTGTTTGTTTTATTTTGTTGTTGTTGGCTTGTGTGTTTGTTTGTTTTTTGTTTGTTTTTGTTGTTGTTTTTTATGTTTTGTTTTTTTGTCCTGAGCAGTCAGCCCCATGGCCTGCCTCTTACAGGTACATATCAGATCAGTACTTCAGTGCTCCAGCCCCTAGTTCTACCTTTTCACCCTGGCTTAGCATATTTCCTCCCCTGTAGAGAGGAGGCTACGCTGAATCCTTCCATGTCGAAGTGCTGCAGAGAGATTCTTCCTAAGTCTCAGAGAACATTAGGAAATTTATTTCTTTTACTCTGAAGAGGTACATACCTCACAGAGCACCTACTGGGGTAATGAACTACACAGTATGTATTTTAGGGCTCAGACAGCTGACACCTTTTCCTCTAAAGCAAAATCTAGAAACAAACAGACCACCACTCCCATCCCCAGAAAAACAAAACAAAACAAAAAAAAAGTATTTTTAAAAGCATTTCTTCCTCTTCAGGGGACAGATTACTGCAAATTTCCCTGCCTGGCTTCTCATTGTTGTGAAGCATCCTGCCAGGCTTTGTCAGGTGAAGTATGCAAGGTGACTGATGGCAAGCAGCATGATTCTCATCACAACAATGAATGTGGCAGATCAGGAAATTCCCCACTGAATAAATCACTCATTCAGTCAAAAACATTAGCCAGTTATAAGTGCTGACAGCACTGGATGGATTCTACTGGCAGATAACCTTGTTCTGTTTTGGTGAACATTTGCAGTTTTGGTCAAACTCTTATTTTCAGTGAAATGAGCAGAAAATTCCCCTTGAATTTAGAAAAATAACATATACATAATACATTCTCCTCTCATAATTTAAAAATACTGTACAAAGGTCAAGAGTTCTAAATATCTACTAGAATTTATTTGTAATATTGAGAGATATTATGAAAATAGATAAGTGCTACTTGTCTGTAGACAACTATTTTTCTTCTAGGGTCTCTGCCATCTTTCTTCAGCCCCGATAATATTTTCCCTTCCTCTCATACATATGCTGAAGAGGAATATTGGTAACTACAGGCACAAGACTATTTGTTTATAGTCTATGTATGTATCTAGTCTATATGTAGTCTATCCTGTTTCCATCCATTCTCCCTCTTCAGACAGACAGAGTAATAACAGGGGAGCTGAAATGTCAGTGTTAGAATATTCTACATCTTCAGCTATTTACTAAAGTACCTCAGCTCTGTTTTGCTCATTTTTGTTGAATGAATATGCCAAATCTCATTGGAAAAGTATTATAATATACAGTAATAAAGAAAGTTTTTGTTTCACTGTTTTCCTTTTCTTCTTTATTTCAAGCTGTTAGGAGGAGGTTGTAGGGGCATGTTTTTCTTCATGCAAAAGTGCAAAAGTTTGATTAGATCCTCATGTAATAATTTTAAATACTTGCTGTAACTCAGCTGTTTACAAAGAGATAAGTGAGATTTCTTTGAGTAGAATTCCACCATTTTAATAGATAGTTTTATATGGATGGTATTTGTTAAATCCTTGACAGGATGTGGTGACTCTTTCAGAATATTAAAATGAGGTACTGTAAATAAGAATTTTGTTAGTGTAAAATATTTTAAAAATGTCTTTTTTCAGATCACTGAAACTTTTTAAATAATTGAAAATTGAAAATATTCAATTAAAGATCAAATCTGATCATGTTTGTATTAAAAACAGCAAATATATATAATAACCAGAAAAATATAAAGAGAAGCAAAACCTATTTATTGATAAAAGAAGCAAATAAACAATTTATAAACATGAAGAAGATTAATTTCCTTCAGAATTAACTTTCTTTGTAAAAAATGTGGTAAGTGCTGTTACTGAAGTGTGTTATTGAAGCATGTGCCTTTGATCAGTAGAAGAGCAGTTAAATGTGGTCTGAGGTTTCAAAAATTTGTTTTAGATATCACTGAAAACAGTGGAAACTGAAAACTCATATGAGTCTTAGTTCATGGAATTCAATAAATTCTCTTCATTTCCGTGAGCATATCACTTATTTGTATGTTTCTTCTTTACTGTTGTTCCAAGGCTTATGTGGAAAATCAGAAAGAAGAAAAATCAAAAGTGTTCACAGAGTTATCTACAAGTTATACCTATCAACACATCTTGAATGTTAAAGGTACCTGGTCCCTAGGAAATCTATGAAACAATGGTGAGATGAAACAGCTTGAACATATTAATGCCACCTGAACATTTCTGGTATATCCCAACTTTTTAGCAGCTGAGGTTTTTAAAATCCTGTGACTCCTCCTGTGCTCAACTAGTATTATCTTATTTTCCAGGACAAAGACCATACAATATTTATCAGATCTGATTAATATATGTACTGGGAAACTCATGTGTACTTTACAATAAAATGTATATGACAATCTCTAGCAATATGATGTGTGGTCATGTGCTTTGACTGGCATTTATGCCTGCTGGTGGTTTTGTTTGTTTGTTTGTTTGTTGTTCTTGTTGTTGTTTTCATTTTCTCCACACCTAAGGGATACTTATACTAATAGAATAGAGTTATTCCTTAAAATGTACTTTGATCTAACCTTTTAATTTGGTTTTCCTTGTGGTTTTGATAGCTTCATACACAACATATACCACTTTACCTTTTTTTTTCTTCTCCTTTCCTTTACATATTTTTTCTGTGTTTCCTCATTCTGTCACAAACTACAATACAGTTCAACTACTGTATTGAGTAAAGTATGATAGAAAACACTGCATTATAGTCTACTAATGTTTACTTCCCTTTTGAATTATGGTGCTGTAAAATTAAATGTAACAGTAACAAGCCCAAATATCTGTGTTGAGAAAGATACTTTTATTTCACTGAAGGGCTATCATTTTAATACATGAAAGTTTTCTTGTACCAAGGTCATTGTTAAACAATATATTATCTGTCACACACATTTTTTTCCTCTACAGATTTTAAAGCTTCCATTTATGTAACAGAGAATGAAGTCAAATAAATAAAAGCTCTCTCAATCATGCATACAGAAACAAAGACAACTCTTTTTAATAACAGTGATTCCATCTGGTCTGTTGTTTTTCATGAGAGAAGAATCTTCAATGGCTTGTTGTTAACTTCTCATCCCAGAAGAATCAACTTCATTTTACTTCTTTTCTTAATCCATGGCAATTGAATTTTGAGTAAGAAGGAGACTATCTCCTTGTGACCCATATTTAGCTGGGATAAATCTGTTTTATAAAGAACATGCGAGAAATCTCATTACGGTTGTTGGATTATTATCTGCTGCAGTGTCTCTTGTTTCTCAAACCAAAAAAGTTTTCCTGTCTCTTCCCATTCCAATCACATGCAAATAATTTGTCAGATTTATTCCCCTTTTCATAGTACATTTGTTCATTAAGCTTTTACACATTGTCTGTGTTATTCATCACAAAGCATTTAGTTTTTCTCTGTTTAATCAAAAGTTGGAGGGTCCTAGGGTACCTGCTTTTTATGCTGCTTTTTTCATCTCATTAACTTCCTTTTCTAATTTATACTGGTACTCAAAATATACTTTTTGTACTGCTGCTGAAGCTAAGCAAATTATTCTACCCCTCATGACTGCTTTGGCAGCTTCCCACAAAACACCCAGACTAGCTTCTTGGCTTTTATTGATATTAATTTATTCTGAAATAGTCTTCATCTGTTGCACAAATGCTGCAGCTTTAATTAGAGAGTTGTTAAATCTCCATACTTCAGATCTCCTATAATTCAGTATAACATCCAGAGACATAGACACCAGAAAAATATCAGGCAAAGCTGGATTTCAAATACCAGATGGTTACACGTTACAATGCATGCTCATAAATAAATAAGAAGAATCCCAGTGTAAATGTAGTGAAACTAAAGTATAAAAGGTACCGGATTGTCTGTCAGTGTTGCTGTCGGTATGGATCAATGAGGATTAAATTGTTGCTGTACCCTTTGCTTATTTAATTTTCAAATTGTCATTTTACTAACAAAGGTCAAAGCTCATATTCTTGCTTCAAAGTAAAGAATAATTAAAACCTTCATCTACTACAGTTCCTGGAAACATCTGCCTTCAAGTAAGAAAGGATCAAAAAATAAACAAAGAATTTGAACTGCAGGGGACACAAACATTTGCAAATGTAACAAAGTTACCTGTCATAATCTTTTGAATTATTCTCTTTTTTATAATAAACTCATTGATAGAAAGAAAAATACATTTTTCTCCCCAATACAATTTTTTAAACTAGAAATTGTGCTAAAAATTATGATCCTTTTATAATGTGGCTGATTTGACAGAAATAAGCAAGGCTACAGTCAAACAGAAGCACAATCAAAATATAAAATTTATGTAATCAAAAAATCTCAAAGACAGTTGCACTGTTAGATGTGGTTTACCATGTGTTATAATTTTATTCTTATTTTGCCGTTTCTTAACAGTAACATACTGTGCAATCTTAATCCAGTTTCAAAGTGTGGATCAAAAAACCTAGAACAAACTATCATTTTTGTTACCCCCCCCCAAAAAAAAAACCAAAAAACAACAAACCAAACCAAACAAAACAAAACAGAAAAGCAAGTTAAACTAATTAAGATATTCAGAAAGTGTTCTGAGGCTAACGCTAAAAAAAGAAGCACTAATGTGTAGAAAATAGTTGTAAGAAGTACATTTGTATTTTGGAAACAATTTAAAGTATGTTAATCCTTTAGTATCACTAGAATAATTAGAAAACTACTTCAGAACAAGGATAATTAGAGAAATAAAGTTGAAACATCAGTAATAATAAAAAAAATCCTTATAAATCACTGAATAATAATTTCATATAGATTTCTTCTTACATACTTCATATTTAAACATATGAATAAGCTTGATGTTCAACAAAACCAAGTACAAGGTCCTGCACATGAGTCAGGGCAATCCCAAGCACAAATACAAACCAGGCAGAAAATTAATTGAGAGCAGCTCTGACGAGGACTTGGAGGTGTTGGTGGATGGGAAAATCAACATGAGCTGGCAATGCATGCTTGCGGCCCAGAAAACCAACCACATCTTGGGCTGCATCAACTGAAGCATGACCAGCAGGTCAAGAGAGATGATTCTACCCTTCTACTCCATTCTGGTGAGACCCCGGCTGAAGTACTGCATCCAGCTCTGGAGCCCTAGCCATAAGAAGGACACGAACCCGTAGGAACAAGTACAGAGGATGATTACAAAGATGATCAGAAGGATGGAACACCATTCCTATGAAGACAGCTTTAGACAGTTGGGGTTGATCAGCCTGGGGAAGGCTCCAATTAGACCTTATAGCAGCCTTCCAGTACCTGAAGAGGGTCTATATGAAAGCTGGAGAGGGACTTTTTACAAGGTTGTGTAGCGATAAGAAAAGGGCTTAAAAATGAAAGAAGGTAGATTTTTATTAGATATAAAGAAGAAATTCTTCATCATGAGAGTGGTGAGACACTAGAACAACCTGCCCAGAGAAACTGTGGATGGCCCATCCCTGGGAATGTTCAAATGTTAGAACCTGGTTTGGAAGGTGTCCCTGCCCGTGGCAGGGGGATTTGAACTAGGTGATCTTTAAGGTCCAACCTAAATCATTCTATGTTATGACTTTGTTGTTGTTGTTGTTGTTGATTTTAAAGTCTTTAGGCTCTCTTGTGGTTTCTTTATCACTTGGGTTAAGGAGGATTGAAGCTCTCTATTTTTATACACAAACTAGTTTGGAGTAATGCCTATCTGAGATGTGACAAATAACAGTGTGAGCAGGTACAATGGGAGCAGTTAACCATGTGAACAAAACAACATAGCATTTCAGTGGAGAAGTGCTATTATTGGCCAGCAAGAGTAAAGTCTGAATTTAAGATTTCTTGAATTTCGTGTCAGAGATGTGGACCCTCTGTATACACAGTCAGCAATATTTAACAATTGCTGTGGTAATCCTCTGACTTAATTTTGGCTTTCTAAAAGCCACTTATCTAACCTAAATTGTTAATCTAGATGCTTCTGTTGCCATTATAGGGACCTCCAGAAGTTAATTCATCCTGTACTGTGACAAAAGACAAGGCTCCCTGCATGTGGCTGTCTCTTTTGATCTATTGAGTCCAGTAACTATGTAGGAAACTCAGACCCAAATTCAGTTGTTGTTCACAGGTATCTAGGACCATTTGTGATACTATAAGGTATTCAGGACTTCTTCAAGGATCTGACACAGTATCCCCTTGTAAGACACCAAAGCCTCCAAGGATATCACAAATGGCATCAGGCACCCACAGGCAGACAGTTCAGTAGTGTTCTTGGAGATTAACTCAGATGGGATGCCTAATGTTTGGATGGTTTAAATTACATGCAATGAAGCCCACTCAAGAAGAAAATTGAAATATACTACATGCCTTAAGGAAAATAGACTGTAAACTGAATGAATTTGCATTTGAACAGAGTCAATTGACATATCAGTTTTCACAACAATCTTCTATATTATTAGTCCTCAGCAATTCAGGACCTAAACTTAACATCCATCATATGGAGGTGCATGACATCTGCTGTGCATGACCATGACCTAGGCTATGAATGGCTATTTTCATTCCTAAACACCCTTAGGAATTTTCTGAGTGTGACAAATGTTTAAAATAACAGTTTTAGGTACTCCTCACATTTACTGGCTCCTTCCCATATTAATCTGGTACTATAACTAACAAATGTACCATTGTGGAGATTGACTTTCAAGAAATACTTTTTCCTAGATATTCTTTTGCATAAAGATCATCTGGTTCTTAATGTATTAGTTTGGTTAACTATTTATTCCCCTTTGCGTTACTAGTATTTTATGTTTCACAACTGCAGGACTAAAGGGTGACCTTAATCTGAAAAAGTTTGTTTCTTGGGAAGCTATTCATACTCTGGGGTGTACTCTTTCAAAAGGGAGTGAACCACTGACCACAGAAGGCAAGCTTAAATTAGTGCATATCCTCAGGGCAAACCTCCTGTTGTCTGCACTTGCCTGAAGCCAACACAGTTCTCCTGCTTTACTTAGTGGTGCAAACTAACCCGATTTCCATTCTCATGTATCTAAATAGCATCTAGGTGAAGACACTTTCCCAAACTTAACGTTTAAAACTTTGTCCAATATATATACATGCCTGCCACTATTCTACCAAACTGATTTTGGCTTGAGCTTGACATAATTAGTTGATATTAACATACATTTACAATGTTAAATTTAATGTTTTAACAGTAAAATACTAGTAATTATATAAATATACATGAAAATAGTATACTGCTAAATGTGGTTTTAGTGTCAGGTTTGGTTTGGTTTTTCAAAAGAGCTTTCAGTTCCACTAGATATTTTTGAAGAATCTTCCTATGTATCTAAAGGAAAAAAAAAAAAAGAAAAAATACCAATTACTAGTCTTTAAAATGTAGAGGTTTTTTCTGAATATACTGCATCATCTGGAACCTTTTCATTTGTTCCAAAATTATTTCACTGATTTCAAGCTATTGAATTAATATAGGATTTTTTATTTGTTTTTTGTTGTTGTTGTATTTTTTCTTGTTGTTTCTTTGTTTGTTTTTGTTGGTTGCTGTTGTTGTTGTTGTTGCCATTAGAGGGACCTCCAGAAGTCAATTCATCCTGTACTGTGGTAAAAGGTCTTGTTTTGCTTGTTTTTCCAAGTGGACTGAATAAATGGCAGTTTCAGTTCAGAAAGGTCTGCAATTTAAAAATTACATAATTTTGTGATAATTCTCAAATATTATAATAGCTGCATAGCTATAGATAACAAACACTACCTCTATTTCAGAGTGGTCTGCTTTTATCATTTATATACATTTAGCTTTCTTTCTTTCTCCCTTCCCTTCCCTTCCCTTCCCTTCCCTTCCCTTCCCTTCCCTTCCCTTCCCTTCCCTTCCCTTCCCTTCCCTTCCCTTCCCTTCCCTTCCCTTCCCTTCCCTTCCCTTCCCTTCCCTTCCCTTCCCTTCCCTTCCCTTCCCTTCCCTTCCCTTCCCTTCCCTTCCCTTCCCTTCCCTTCCCTTCCCTTCCCTTCCCTTCCCTTCCCTTCCCTTCCCTTCCCTTCTTTCTGAATTGGTAACAAAAATATGGCCCTGATAATACTGTCTTTTGATTCATAGAATCAAGATGGCAAAGGCAACAACAGTATGCTTTTCATCGTCGTATTAATTTCCTTAAAAGTTCCTTAGAGACAATGCAAGTAGTCTGCCAAATCAGGACAAAAAAAAAAAAAAAAAAAAGTAAATGGATTAAAAGTGAGATTTCAGAGGTATTTAGGCACCCAAACTGTGATCCTTTAGATTCTCCATAAGTTTCTGGAAAGTTCCTGAGAAATTCCTGAAAAGCCACAATTGCAGCTGTGAATTTCATTACATACACAGGTTCTTTTTGTCCACACATATGCCTTTATCTCATAACTAATGCAAAGTAGAACATGTGAATCATATTGCTATTGAAGGACTTGCTACGAGAAGAAAAAGAGGAGCTTCTAGTCAAGTTATACTTAATATGTGAAAATGGACCATACTTCTATCTACATTGGACTAGAGAAACCAAGTTCTACTGATTATACTTGGGAAAAAAAAAATTGCTTGGACTAACCAAGTTTTAATTATTTTAAAAACAGAGGAGCAGTTAGGAGAAGCAGGATGTACAGTTGCAGGACCCTGGTGTCAGAAACAGCAAGAGAATTGGACTACTTGTACAGAAGATGAAAGCAGGGGAATTCTGTTCCTGCTATTTCTTTGTAGTTAGTATACTGGCTTTGGAGGCTGCATCTGATGAAGCTACTCAGTAGAAGGCTTGGTGGTATCTACTACTTCTGACAAAGTCACTGCATCATCGAAAAATAGACTACTATTTTGGTTAGGTTTGCTGGTTTGGCTGTTTTGTTGTTGTTGCTGTACTTGTTGTTGGTGGTTTTTTGTTTGTTTGTTTTGGTGTTTTTGTTTGGTTTTGTGCTTTGTTTTGTTTGTTTGTTTGTTTGTGGTGGCTTTGTTTTTCTGTTTTATTTTGTTTGTTTGTTTGTTTTTCTTTAAGTTCTGAATTTTAAATATCTTAAAAAGATTATGGACCAGTTTTTGGGTGGAGATTACTGTTCACACTGCCCAAGTCTGTTACGTGGATTGGATCACTTACGACAGTAATAAGTGAGGAAACAGCCCTCAGAGAGCAGCGTGTCATGATCTTTATTGATTTTAAGGATTCATGCAAATATTTAGAAAATTTAACAGAAAATCTCTTACATCATAAACCTATATTGGTCAAGAAAATTATCACGATTATATAGTGTGACTTCATATTGTAGAAACCTAAGATTAGGTATTCGGCTTGTGTGCATTAATGAGGTTGTCAATTTCTAGCATAAATCATGAAGATTTAGTCATAGGGTTCTTGGTCTGTTGCCCAAACAGAGTCATCCAAAACCAGTAAGACATCAAAGGGTAGGCATCCAGGACATCTGTATGTGTTTGGAAACAACTGGATGAACCTACAGGATAGCTAAAACATTTAGAGCACCAGTCTGAGGTCAAGTAAGACACCTATAAGCACCTAAGATAGACATGGTTCATGTAAGTGACTGAATTGAGCCTGATAAAGTAAATGTATTCTAGAAAGTTATTCAACTCACAAAATATAGGTTTCTTATATCAAGGAGAGGTGAATAGTTCTTGAGACTCCATAAACTGTGTTGACTAGACTACACTAGAAACTTGGACACCTAAGCGGACTTCATAAGAAACATAGGCATCTGCACTAAAATATCTTCGTTTAGACATCAGCACTCAAACTAAATGTCATAGTTCCTGTGTCAACACAAAAGCTCTTAGGACAAAATGACCAAAGTTCTTCCACAGAAAGTTTTCATTTCTGAAATTCTCTTTTATATGAGCCTGATGGGTACCTCACGTAGCATAAAATTTAAGAAATAAAATATTTAATTATTCAGACTTTTCACTCACTGAAAAATCCATCATTCCCTCGTATTTAACTGACTAACATAGTAATCTCTGCAGAGGAAATTTCAAGGGTTTTTCATATTTTCATTTTTTCCTATTACAAAATACAACAAAAATGTAAAATCTCAAGGAAAATTGAAATGTGTGCTCAGGAAGGAGATCAGGCTTACAACAGTCCTGTTTATTCATTAATCTGAAGGGTGAAAATCTAACACTTTTACTGTGTTGTTAGTTCGTTTGTTTTGAACTATTATTCATTTGATAAAAGCTGAGAGTGCAGATAGAAAATGTAAGCAAACCCCAAAACTATTTATTTTCTCTTTATCTGACTCATTTCTCCAGTATCAATTAACTTGGGAACTACTCTGGATAAATATTAGTCATGCATTGCTGGAACAATTAACTAAACAGGCTCATCGCAAGAAAAAAACAGCAGAATTACACACCTAGACATAAAGCTGACCTAGTTTCCACTGCAGTTATAAAACTCAAGTACATAAGACAGGCATTTAAAAATTTCTTGTGAGGGCAGAGAATCCCAAACGTGTATTGCACAGAGAGGCAGTATCCCACTCTTTCTTTTAAGTTCAACACTGTCAGCCATAGCAACATGTTTGAGAGGTGGTTCTATTCTGGGAAGTAGTCCAGATTCATTTATGAGAAACTGAATCATTCTATGACCAGAATATGCTGAACAATCTCTTGTGCACAGGGTAAGGGATATTCTTCTTTTCATACCTCATTTCATAACCTTAAATGAATAAATACACATCATGTACAGAGCAAATGCCACTCAAATAGCACATTACAGCACTGCATCTGCTCTCTGACTACACATCAGCTGGTAACTCAAGTTTAGAGCAGGGTTGGGTTTTTTGTTTGTATTTTTTCCCCCAGTGCTAGTCACAGTGGACTCTTCAGATATGAATACATTAAAGGATTTTTCCTGACACTACTAAACCTTTTATCACAGATAAATGATAAAGAATTAATGTGATTGACTGAAAAGGGCAGCCCATCTTTGATCTAATGATACAAGGTTCAGGCTATTCATACGCTCAATTGCATTCATGAATTATACAGTAATACTGAGCCACTTGATGGTGACAGTAACTATCACATCCTCCTTGCTTGTCTTGCACTTAATTTCCAGAAACTTTCACATATATTCTTTTAATCTTACCCACACAGTGCACATCCTCCATAATAAAGGACATATATTCTCATCAAATGTTACCATTTCAGTTCTTATCTGTTTGTTCCAACACACTCTAAGTCAGGGATACCCTATGGAGTTCAGCTCCAACTAAACGTATACATGAAATGCATTGAAAACTTTTATGAAGATTTTTCAACTTTGTTTCCAGTGGGAAAAAGACAGTTACCTCACAGCTATTTTGATGATTACATGTCTGTGAACCCTCTTTGCTTCCTTGTAATTAAAGGTCAAAGCCACAGACTTCTTTATTTTAAAATTGATGAGGTTTGCACCATCATTCCAGTTATTTTCTTTCCAAATTCAGCTATTACCTCTTTCTATGTCACAATTCAGACAGTCTCCTTTGAGGTATATTCTTTGCAGTACTATAAAAACTAGTAAAACAGGAGAAAACCATTGATTCAAGTCCTTTTGTCCCTGCAGCCCACTAAAATCCTCTTAAGGGTTTTATGCTGCTGAAAATCACTATGATACCCAGTTGCCTTCCACTATATTATCTAGAAAAAGGGAATTTTTAATGACGTGGTTGATTTTCAGAGGTGAAAAATGTCTTGGGTAAATATGAAACAGACAAAGATGATAATGACAGGTAGTTAATAACAGTTTTTGTGATAATGAGGGGAAAATCATAATAAAAAAGGGTCTTAAAGTAACTTCAAAACATAAATTTGCCTATTATACACCTTGATCTCTTTCAGCTCTGACATTCAAATCACATTCAGTTATTAATAAAACAATTGAGATAAACAAAATAAATCAATTTCACCTTGACTTTAGTACTAGCAAGAAGACAGTCAGTCTATATTTAAGATATCTGTCCCCTTTCCCTTCATTATAGGTTTGAAAGCAATATCTAGAACTGCAATTAAATAAGTTTAAAAAATAAAAACATCATGGTGGTACTATATGAATTTTAATTACAGCAAATGTAAATGAATTGTGTGTTATGTAACATATTACGAAAAAGACTAAAGAAAGATATTATGTGTATTGTCTCTTTTTTAGAGCAGTTCAAAAGCAAGGCAAAGAAACACAGCATGGGTTAGGCAAAGTTAAGATCATTCATGTGATGTTACTTATCAAAATGTCAAGCATAACCTGAAAACTTCCTGTCAGCAGTCCCAAAATGTCATAAAAAGAGAAGCTTACCAGGCAATACAGGACCTTTTCCTTTAGACAGAGGTGTGATTTGAGTTCAGGCCTGTGAGCAAAGAAACATTGTTTTAATGCAAGCTTTGAGACCAGATATGCTTTGTAGTATTGGATGGAACCCTTAATCCTCTATAGCATTTCCTCTGGAGCAATACGAAAAGAACAATATTTGCCTGAAAGTGCTGTTACCCAGATCACTTATCTAGTAAGACAAAATAATTGTAGAGCTGTGAAAGCAGAATTCCAGTAATGTGAGTACAACTGCACTTGCTCACCACAGTGGTGAATTTAACGTTGTATGGATAAATGACTCAGTTAAGTAAGTAAATAAATAAATATCTAAATGTTATGTTTTATTGTTTCATCCTTATGTGATCTATTCAGACATCTGCAGTTCAGAACACTGATTCCAGTCACAATGAATATACAAGATACAGATCAGAGCCATGGAAATTTTTACTTGACAAAGTTTGCTGGCATTACTTTCCTTGTTCCTGAATTGCTTGCAAAAATAAATTAGGATTTCTTGACATTTATTGTCTTGAATTATTCCTATAAATTATTTTTATTCTCTTCTTTTGTACAATGTCTTGATTCTATGTATCATCAAGTCTGATGATGATTCTGAGCCATTTTTCTTGGTCTCATTACTCTTTCATGATATTGTTTCTATTCCTTGACTGGGTAAATGAAACATTAGGAAAATAAAAACATTAAAATGTGCTTATGCATTTATAAATGAGCTAGACTGAGGTAATACTGGCTATCAAGCTCATCTGCTTACCTTAAATATCTGGAAGTTGTGGTTCTAAGCCGAGCTAGACATCTTAATCATCTTGTTTACTCAGTGAAGAGAAATAGCAATCTTAACAGGTAATTTCTCTGACATGCCTTAAGGTGATAGAGTCACAGAATCATAGAATCCTTTAGGCTGGAAAAGACCCTTAAGATCATCGACTCCAACCATTAACCTAATATTGCCAAGTCCACCACTAAACCGTGTCCTTAAACACTACATCTACACATCTTCTAAATAACTTTAGCAATGGTGACACAACCAGAGCAGCCTGCTCCCGAGTTTGATAACCTTTTCAGTGATTTTTTTTTTTTCATAATGTCCAATCTAAACCTCCCCTGGTGCAACCTGAGGCCATTTTCTCTCATCCTATCACTTTCTGCTTAGAAAAAGAGACACCCACCTTGCTACTACCGCTTTTCAGGCAATTGTAGAGGGTGATAATGTCACACCTCAGCCTCCTTTTCTCTAGACTAAACCCCAATTCCCTCAGCAGCTTTTCATAAGACTTGTTCATCTCACATGAATTGTCAGCATTTATATCTGCAACACATATATACACCTGTTTAATCCTGCAAAGTTGTCATGCCTCCTGTGCCCTAGTCCAGAACAGCACAAGTGTTTGAAGGTCACCTACCTTGTCTGCCAAATCTGTGAGAAAATAGCACTATGACACTTATTTTTGGCCTGGTATGATTAATTCTGTTGCAGTCACCCAACCTAAAGAAACCTAAGATGGGACTGATAGTTTGGGAAGATATAACACATTTTCTTTAAATATATATTCACTAAACTGGAGAGAAAAAGATAAGAAAAAAAAAAAAAAAAGAATAAAACTCAGTTTACTCTAATACCTATCTAAATAAAAAATGCTGAAAGATTATGTGAATATAGAAGTAAGCCAGCTTTAGGTAAAATATGATCTTCGATGAGATATATTGATAAGAAGATGCATTCTGATACATACTATGTAGTATGAAGCTAATTAATGGACTACACTAATCTGGCATAGCTTTACCTTTTTATATTAGCTCTAAAAATCATAAATCCCCAGTCACTAGAGATAAAAAACTGAATTACGAATGTTTGTCCCACACTAAAGAATATATACTTCTTTACAATCTCTACAAGATTCTAGGCTTAGAATAGCACATAATAAGAGGTTTGTATAGCACAAACACCATAGATCTTGTAAAGTTTATTATGTACTTCATAGAACTCTGGAAACACTTTGAGAAATATTTTTAACTTCTTGGAAAAACAAACAAACAAACAAACAAGTAATGACCACCAAGAATTTTATTTGAAAAAAAAATTAAATCTTTAGGTTTGGTATTTAGGAAAATTGTGTATTTTTTGTATTCCAAATTTCTCTGTGAAAGCAAAGCATTCTCATATGCCCTTTATTCCTCTATGTGCCTAACGTGTTCCTGGCGATGGATTGTTGCAATAAATTCTGTCTCCCTCAGGTGCTGCTGTTCCATGAAGAAGTAAAAAAAAAAGGCATTTTCTTCTTTCGTTCTTCTAGACCAGAGAATAAATACTTCGACCACTGGAAGGTAGTAATAAGCTTACTTTCTCTTTTTATTAAGAGTATCTCACTGGACACTAAAGTTTTGATGCTGCCTAAAATATACAGGAGGAATTAGCATCTAAAGCAGCCCAATTTCTATTTCTATTTCTAATTTTGCTAATTGCTTATTAACAATTTTAATTATACAGGGGTATATGAGGGAAAATCAACCCCTGTGTTCTTTAAGCACTGTCCCCAACTGATAAGCAATGGCAGGCTCTAGGTTATTATTTCCTTGACAACACTGGACTGAAGTCATGATGGGGACTAGCTGACAGTGCAGCAGGGACACTTATAATCAGATGCATAAAGCCTAGAGGGATGGCTGGGGCACTCAAGCCCCTCCAGTATTTACGTTTGGTATTAAACATTTCAAGTGAAGATAATGATTTTGGCTCATTGCCCTTTCCCAGTATTTTAGAACAGCCATGCACCCATGGTCATAAAAAAAGGCAAAATTAACTCCACTGCAAATAGAGAGGAACAGTTGCAACTTGAAAAAAGAAATGTCACTCTTACTACAGCTATGTTGACACTAATTTTTAAGGAACATTTTTCAGACTTCCAGGTCTATCTTTTGCTCGGGAGATAAACAGCTAAATTAATGTGGTCTCTTCTAAAAGTTGGCAGAAGACCTTCACTAAACACAAACATCAGGTTCCTCAGTAACGGCAACAGCAACCACAGCCCCACATTTTGGTGGTTTCAAAGTTACCTCCTAATGAATATAAGTATTATAATTTATCTCAGAGCAGTGCATAGGTCATTCCTAAGGCCATAATTAGATATTTTAAAAACAATGAGAAATCACTTGGCCATTGTTTTGCACCCCAGCCTCAATTGTTGATAACCACGGTACAGATAATCTACCACCTTATGAAAGCTATTAAACAAAGTACTTAACTATTACAAAGTCACATTTGCTAAGTAAAAATTAAGAAATATTCCTCTAAAAGTAGAAATGTGTTTAAAAAATACAATTAATGTTTTACAAACAGAACTTGAGATCAAGCTGACAAGGGACATACCACTGTCAAAGTAATGATGTCTTTTGTAACAGAATCTTAATTGACCAGGATATATGAGGACAGGAGTTGTTCAACTTATAAGCAGGAAGTTGACTTCCACTAACACTTTTTCGCCTCGTATGCAGTGCTATCAACTGTTTTTATGGAGCTGTAGTCTACTTAACTGTAGAGACTGGAAAAAAAAAGGGTCCCAAGAAAGGTTGAAACATTGACCTTTGAAGTCAGAGAAACAGTTGTGTACTTTGTATCCTTTTTGAGAAATCAGTATTGTTATTTATTGAATAATAGCCTGCAAAACCAGAATTTCCAGTTTTGATTTCTGAATTATAAACTCTGTGACAACATATACCTTCTTGTGGTTAAAATTAAATGAACATATAAATAAAATTACATTAATAAAATCATTTCACTAAATCAGTTAAGGTACCAGAAGAAAACTACCTTGACATCTGTGTGACCTTTACAATTGATTAGTACCAAACAGGAAGATCATAATAATGTTGTCCAAAAGGCAAGTCTTACTCTCCTGTCTCAGAAAGTGGGGAAGCTGAAGGATTTCTGAATCAAAACTGAACCAAAGACAATCTTTCTCATAATTTACAATTAGATATTGTTATATAACTGTGACTGTAATCAAAAGTTTGTTTTATTTTGTGGTTTGTTTGTTTGGTTTTTTTAAGGGATGTATAATGTGGATGGTGTGTGAAACCTTAAAATGCAGACTGTCGGCTTCTAATTATTAAGTATTAAAGCTCAGTGGTAAAGGCTTCATACAGCAGGGGAATTTGCAATGTATTTTAAACCAATGAGGTCAGGTCAGTGCCAGTGATAAAATTTTGAAGCAGATGAGTTCCAGATGTAATCTTACGTAACAGCTCATAGATTCCTTAAAACTCATATGTAGAACCAATACCTGCTTCTTTCTTGTCTTCATTTCTCTGCCTGAAAATCTTGTAAAAAATTCTAAATTACAAAACCCTGTCAGAGTTTTAAAGGCTTGAATTCATGCATAGAAATGAACAAATAACCTCTCTGCAATTACATTGTAGTCTCAACACTAACTCCTAAGTCTACTAATACAGATTAAGCAGTAAGATTAACTCCTATATTCCCCAAACATTGCTATGCTGAAGTAAAAGAGACATGAGGAGGTGAAACTGTTCATATGTAATGAATACAAACAAATCTCATCATAGAGAAAATTTTATCATCTGAGAGACAGAAGATTGTCTTTCCCTAGATACTAATACATCACTGTATAATTGTTCTGAGATGTTTTTACCAGCTCTAGATAAAAACAAGAAAATTAAAAAAAAAAACAACCAAGTAAACAAAAAAACTTAGCTACAGAAAAAAAAATGTTTTGAAATATTAATATATATTATTTTAATTGAAAATACCAAGTTCAAAATCAATTGCTAGCTGGTTTAAAGCTAAAGTCTGATTTCTTAAACTGTGTCAATAGAAACAAATATTTAGTTTGGAAGAAAGCCAAAATGATTGGTTTCATTAGGATTTTTATAATAGTGTTTCTGAACTGTAAAGGAGTAATTTTATCACATCTGATTGAAAAAAAAAAAAGTCTCTGGAGAGTGTTTGGTTTGGTCCATGTTAAATATTTTTCTTAGGATGAGGAATACTTAACTCTTGATATTTTTCGTTTTTCATTCTCATTAACTATAAAGAAAAGAAAGTTAAAGTGATGGTCGCAGTCACAGCTGTCTAAGTTTCATTAGTTTAGAGTTAAATGAGATTAATCCTGTCCAAGATGCACATTATAGGTAGGACTCATTTAGTGAACCATAGTTACCTAGAGTGAGGACATCTGCGTATAAGCTAGGTGACTATCTGTCCATATAAAACTTTCCTCCACATCTACAAACTCAGTAGGAAAATCCTCTCATAGAGCGTAAAAAAATTGATTTTGTATGGTTACTTGCTAGATACATAGAACAAGGAACAAGAACATCATATCTCAAACTGAAATTAAGACTATTTCTAAAAGAACCTTCTGGTACTGTTCACTGTGGTTGCAACAAAAGTTCATATTGCAGTAGTTTGCAATGGGAAAAACCCCATCTATCTGTTTGGCTTATCCTTTGAATTTTCTTTTTGACTGCCTAAAAATACTTCGAACTGCTAAAATCTCTGACTGCTGCAAAACTCAGGTAGAAGAACTTTGTGCTTCAAATTATTCTGTTACTTTTTTGACATTAGACTTCCACATCATGCGTTAGTAAAAACTTTTAAGCACAAAGTCATTAGTCATTTTGAAACACGAAAAAGACCAATCAATTCAATTACATGACCTGACTTGATAAACTTCCATTTTGCTTATATAAAAATAAATAATAAAAATTAAGCCACACCAGTAACCAAACTACTCAGAAAAGTAATATATATAATGTATTCATTGTATATACATGTATATGTATGTACAATGTTCCTCTTTGGGAATATAGTATACCTTATCTCATGTTTATAGGAAAGTATACACACATCTGTATGAATACTTTTCTGTATGTTTTGCATACACTGACTTACTTCAGTCTGTCAGCCATAAAACAATTAACTTGTTCCTTGGTTCCCCAACTGGAATATCACAATCTTCAAGGCCCAAAGCACTTCAGGTCTTCAGACTAGTGTTTGCAGGACAAATCTCCTCTCCTTCTCCCATCCCCTCACATTTCCCTCTCCTTTATTCACAATAAAAATTTTCTCAAAACTGTGTTTTCCTCACAAATGAGTTGAAAGGCTAGAAGTGTTCAAGGTGCTACAGTGACATACCATGTCAAATTGTCTTATTGCTGGCATGGAGAAAAGTTACAAAGTTGGAGTTTCATCTGTCATGAAACATCTTCTTCTCTGCCAACTGGGATTAATTTAAACTAATGGTGTGTTTCTGCTTTTTATCTTTATTTATGTTTTGAAAGGAACAGCTGGTAAGCATTTTGTTCCACTATGAGGTTTTTTCCATTATTATTATAAAAGCAAATAATTATGGAAAACAAGTAATACTAGATACACCCTAGCAGCAGTCAACCAGCTGTCATTGCATTGTGAATTTGTATGCAGAGTTCTGAATTTCATTTAATAGTTAATTAGAATGGGAATTAGGCACTCCCTCCTTCCCAGATTGTGGTGAATGACAGTTTTGTTTTGGGCCAGTGATGTACTTGGCTTTCACTTTTCCATGATATCACCTTGGACAAACCATTTGTGTACTGCTGTATTACTGAAACTTTAAAGTGAACAAGCAAACAAAGAAAAATAAATAAACACATTAAAGCATCTGAAAGCAAACAAAATAAATCTGCATTATATAGCTGTATTAACATGATGGTAGTTTTTTAAGGTAAATTTGATATATCAACAAGGGGTCTGAATTAAAACATAGACACATACTGTAGCTGTTAAAGTGCAAGCCAGGACGGTGCTCTGAAATGTATGAGGATATTGGATATGTCTCACATTTTGTAGCTTTTCTCTGCATATTGCAGCAACAGCTGAATGGTTCAGCATGCTGATTTTGGACTGCTGAGGGTGAGTGGCTGGAAACAGAAGCCAGGGTTTCCCTTCTGTGTATGGCTCTTTTCAGTACCTGGCAAAAGGGAAAGCAAATTCTATCCAGAAAACTTTGAAGGGAACAGCTTTCAGCTGCCATGTAACCTTTGTCTGTTGCAAGTAAGGAAGTGCTTAATATCTTCATAATGCAGGAAAAAAATAAATGTGTTTGATTCATACACATTTTATAGATGTGACACATTACTTGACTCACTAAAACTTATATTCTATACAGGTTAGGCCTAATAATAGGTTCTAAGATCATTAGTCATACATAGGTTAAGAGAAAAAAGTCTGACCAAAATTGATGTCCAAAGGAATATGCATCCTACCTTGTAATAGTTGTGCCATCACTCTGTCTCCTTCTGGGGTTTCTACTGCATATACTCCAAGCCAAACAAGTATGCTATATCTTGAGGGTATTTCTTTAGCAATTTATTTATATCTTTTAGTATTTGAAGAGAAACAAAGCTGTAGTCAAGTAGGCCTTAGAGCAATAGTGGTATACTGGTATACTGGTATACTGGTATACTGGTTGACTGCATGTTGTAGTTTGGTGGTAGTTTTGTTTGCTTCTTTGTTTGTTTGTTTGGTTTGGTTTTTTGTTTGTTTGTTTGTTTGGGGGTCTTTGTTTTGTTTGTTGTTCTTTTTGCTTTTGTTCTTTAACCTAGGATAAAAGGTTTTCCTCAGGAGAGGAAAAAAAATGAGTCTTATAGTTGAGCTGTGAGATCTGAGAACTACAGTAAATGCCTGTCTAAGTACATGAGAGAGCACACACAGCTCTGTTTCATTTGGCTCAACCACCTACTGTGTCAGTGGTTTAAAGTTAGAGAAAAAAGGAAACATACCAAAACAAGATGATGTTATCCTACAAAGGGAAAGAGCTTCTCTCTCACTGAAATACTGAAAGGCCAACCTGTAAAAAGTCATAAATATAGACTGACACAGCTGTAGTCACTCCTGATCTCCTGTGAGGTAAGTCATGTTGTTATAACAGGATCACCACATAAAAACCTGGGTTTGCTTCTCTGTAATATTTCTGAAGAGCAGAAAATCCTTTTCTTAATGTTCCCTGTTATTCTAAAGACCGCAACTTTTGGTTAAATGGTACCTTTTATTTCTGAATACCACCAAGCAGATCAGTTCTCTCTATTCAGCTGTTCTTTCAGAGAGCTGGTCTAGGAGGATAGTAAGAATGTTATTTCAAATATTAAAACTGTTTCTGGTTATAATGTGAGAGGAACCAAGCAATAATTCTAGGCACTTCACAGGATGAGAGAAGTGTTAACTTTCTCTCAGCTTGTTTAATTACTTTCTTTCAAGCTATTAGCCAGTCTGTAAACATCAATTCATTATCATATAAAACATTAAGTAACACAAACAATCCAGTTATTCTCAGCTACACTACACAAATTCTACATAAACTATTTACTCATATGGTTCCTACTTTCCACGCTGTTGCAAATACTTTACTTTTTTCTCCAGTAAGTCACCATGACACTGACTCTTTACCATCATGTTTTGCTTTTGTGTTTGCAACCACACCTGTAGCTGAAGTAGCAGAAGTGGTAGTTCAGTTTTGAAACTCACACTTGAAGTTCTAGCTTAGCAAATATAAAATTATCCCAAGTATTTTTGGGGGATTTATGACTAATAAAGTTCTTGACTATATTTTCTACATAGAAGTGTGCATAAAATCTACTTCCTGTAACTACTGGGTTAGAAATATGAGTCAATGGTAATAACAGGATAAAATTAGAAGTAGAATTTAACTGGAGGATGAACAAAGTAACATTGCCAAGTCTGCCTTTTTCTCCTGAAATGAATGGTTTTCCATTCCATTTCCATTTCCATTCCATTCCATTTCCACTTTTCCATTTCACTTTAACTGCAGTTGACCACTGAGCTGGTAAGCTGACAACAACACTGAACAGCCATTTGAGTAGGAAATAAATGCCTAAAAAGGTGGCAGCAATTAAGAGAAATGTCTGTGTTCAATACTAGTCAGGTGTAAATTCACAGATCACTTTTCTATGTGATCTATGAAAGATCAAATCAAAGCTTCATTTTAGTCAGGTTAATAGTGTAGGATGTAAAAGTTTTGCTGAATAGCCTTATTTATCCTCTTCTACTAAGTACTGATATTGAGTTGTTCTTCTATTATAAAATTCTGTTTTCAGTTGTAAATCAGCCTTTAATTGTATCCAGCAAGGAGGACAGGTACACTAGAATGTTTAATATTCTGTGGGTTTCCCTATTAGAGCTCCTGAAACTAATTAAAGGATGAAATTATGTCTTCAAGCTATACAGCCTAAAACATTCATACCCCTCACCTTGTCTGTTCTAAAAATTAAGAAGTGTCTGTATGAGGGACAGATGGTGGGAAATTGGAAAGAATGCTTATGTAGATTTAATACATGTGTAGAAGGAAATAAAGGGACCATACAGTGCTTCCAACTATTGCTTGATTGGGCTGGGTGTGCTATATTGTCTGTATTTTTTTAACTCTGAAATATGACCTTTTTCATCAGAGTCATGACTGACTTTAACTTGAAATCTAACAAAATTAAATTCTCCACTCCCAAGATAACAGCAAGTCTGCATCATGGATGCACAATATCACAATATTTAATATTTTTTAGCAGGAATCATTAAAGTATCAACACTGGAAAAATGCAGTCGTTGCTGCATTTCAAAGATTTATCTAAATAAATTAACATTTTGTCAGATATTAGGTACAGAACAGTTGGAAAACCAAGGTACTGAAAAAACATGCAGTTAATTGTGAAATAATTGTAGTTAATGGTATCACAGTACCTCTATATAAGAAATATATTATTTTCTTTTTCACTTGTAAAGAGGTTTTTACTTGTTTAATTGATTTGATTTGATTTTTTTTTTTTCCCCACTGATCTAAATCCCAGCTGGCAGGATGAGGAATTGTAACTTCCCAACATTTTCCACAAATGCTGATCAATATCACATCACGTCCCAGAAAGTTAAGTGAAATTCCCAGTGAAGTCAGCTACTAAAGAAGTGTGCCAGAATATAAGAATCTGTATGTCCTATCAATAGTGATGGTTGGAACATGTGAATTATGCCCTGCATGCCAGGAAGTTAACTGTGACAGGAAAGACACTATTTCACAACCTTACTTGAAATCAAACAGAGCACTGTTCAACTGGTTCTAATGGAACTTGTTGGGGTGGCTTCCTCAGGTAGAGGAAAGAATTTTTGAGGGCCAAAGTGACAACAAGCAGCATATTTGGCACAGGTTCTGGTCAAAAGAAGTTCATGAACTGCAAAGGAAAAGTTGCAAGACAGTTCCAATCAAACAGCATAAGAGCCTGAACCATATTTTTTATATACTGTACTTGAATGCCTTGCTTCTTGATCTTGTTGCTTTGCTACAATGTTTTGTCTTTTTTTTTTTTTTCATTCAGAAAAACAATCCCAAATCTAATTAATCTAATTTCAATATAACTGTTACATTCCCTTGACAAAGTTTTGTTTCAAAGATTTGGAATTTTCTGATAAAATATGTATTTTGAAAAAAAAAAAAAAAAAAGAAAGAAAAAATCCACAGGCAGCTCTATGTTTCTAATACCTCCACTACTTTCTGTAGATATATGGTACCAATTCTTTTTTATCCTTAGCTAGAGCTTTTTTTTTTCCCCAAATAATTGTTTATATCCAGAGTTCCACACCGTCAAGACACTTGATAATAGAATAAAAAGAAGAAAGAATGCTTAGCTCATTTCCTCCATTATTTTAGCAGTGTCCTCCATATAGGAAAGGACAAATGTGAGGTGCCTACCCACACACAGTTATGTATATACAAATATAGGAAAAGTATTATTATTATCCAGATACCTTTGAATCAGGGATGTGTAATTAATTTCCTCTTCCCTTGTGCCTGATTCTCTTTTGTGTCTTTATTTCTTCCACATGAATCCTAGAATTGCACTCCTTTAAAATGGCAGTAACTACATACAGAATCTGAACTGTGAGTTCCTTAAGTCCATGACTGCACCTTTACTTAATTTTCTGGTCACTGTTGGAGTTATGGCTCAGTGTTCAGGGAGAACTTGGGGGAGGGGGAAGGGCACTGTGGATATTCTTCAGCAGAATTTGTGAGTTTTTGCCTCTGGCATTCAGGTTGGAATGTCCCTTCTGATTATGATCTGCTGAAAAACTCCTGAGGATGTGACTGTACATTTCAAAAAGCAGAGAAAGTGGATGTTACTTCAGATTACTTCTCCACTTTCTGAGTTAAATGTATGCTAGAATAACAAAGGAAGCTGATTTAAACTTTTTTTTTTTTTACAATTTTAACACTAAATTGGTATGCCTAACTAACACAGAGAAAATAAAATACCATTACAAACAGCCCCAACAACTCTTAGCTTTCATAATTGTATATATATATATACATATTATGTCCAAGAATGAAATTTCTTAATATTTGTTAGGTATTTTGAACAAGTTTTCTTTCACTGGATACTGAAGACCTTAATGAACTGGGATGATTTTTGCTTTCCTAGTTTACCTTTCTTCCTAGATCCAGTATGTTGTAATAGTGTCATGTTTCCACTATTTATTAGAAGTAATTCCATGTTCCTGCATGTTTCCTGATTATTGCCATATCTTGACTCGGACAGTTAAGTAAAGATGCTTTGATATTTTCTGTTTCAGCTATAATTCTAATGAAATAAAGCAGATACTGTTTCTTCATATATTTTCAGTTTAGAACTATATCAGCTACACACCTGTACCACCTACAGTATACCACCTACACCATACCACCTACAACTATACCACCTACACATCTATATGTATTATTTCATAACTGTCTGTGACAATTCAAAACTGCCTTGTGATGCACTCTTTGGGAAACCAGGTTTCAATTGAAAAGTGTTGCCACTAATTTTAAAAAAATCTCATTTATTACCCAGCTTCCAGAAAACAACCTTGAAAAATCTAAGAAATACTAACCTTTGAAGATGGTGGAGAACATATTCATTTATATGAACATGTTTTTATTGTACCAAAATAGTTTTAAGGAAACTTAAAACATGTAAAAAACAAAACAAAACAAAACAAAAGTAGTCTTAATCAAAGTGGAATTTGGAAAACTTACTGTCATTCTAAAAGAAACTTAGAGGTGAGCTACCTCAGAGTTTTAAGGCATCTAACAGAGCTAGTATCCCTTGGTCTCTTATGAACAAACTGATCTTGTTTTACAGGTAAATTATACCTTTGTCTTCCTATAGATAACACAGTATACACAAGGGAAGACATATTATATGTTACTGTAAACATTCCCATCATGAAGAATTTTGTTGCTGTGTTTTTCAAGAATTCTTGTACCAAGAGGGTGCCTAAGGGAACGGTATGGGCACTGAGAGCTAAATGACCTGCAGGTAACAAATGTTGTTACCACTTTTTTGTGTGCAGTGAAAACGAGACACCTAAAATGTAGCCTTTTGTTGTTTTGGTGGTGGCTGTTATTTTTGTCAATGGAAACCAGCCTTTGCTACACAAACAAATTACTGGCTACTATTCAGCATGCTACATGGCTACAAAATGCCTGTAGAATTGTTTTTAAAAAAGATATAATAATCTTTCTGTCTTGTAAAGAAAGCCAATGCAATCATAAAACAGTAGTTTGATGTTTCCCACTAAAATAGTTTGTGAACACTTCTTATCTCATAAAGACAGAATGCAAATATGACGCTGATCCTACTGTTCTTACACAAAATTCCTTTACATTCAATGAGAGTTTTGAATGAGAGAAGACTATAAGCTTGGACCAACACTAGTAATGTTCAGTGATCTAGACAGACAGTGAACCTATTCAAGATTTTTTTTAAGTGGATTAAACATACAGCATGCTCAGCAGACAAAAATCTGTGTTTTCACTATAAACACCTGCAAGGCAGGCCAGCAGTTAACCTTGCAGATTAAAAAGAAAGAAGGAGCTATGGGAGGCTAGTTGATCCATTCTGTCAAAATGCCAGATGGCTGTAACTCTTTGCTTTTGTATATTAAAACTTGCCCCAAGGCTTTTTTTCTCTTTTATTTCCTTCTCTCCTTGTCTAAAACAACATGCTGGCTCCACGGCTGGACAAATGCAACATCCCACTCCTTCTGCAAAAAGAAATAAACAAACAAACAAATAAAAAGCTTTTATGGTAAGACTAACATCTGGTGTCAATAAGATTTTAAAGAGAATATCACTCTTGGAGAGCATCACTTCACCTTTTCTCTCCAGTTTAATTTAGTAGGTAACACATATGCTTGAACTCTTTTAAATCTACCAGAGTGTGTTTACACTCAACTTTAGATTTGTCTTATAAAATATAATATAAAGGGAAAAATTAAGTTAATTAGTATAAAATGTGTGTGTATTTTTGTGATTACAATATTGACAGACTTCAGAGGAGGTCCCCGAGGTGAATGTTTTTAGATAACTAACTTCTTTCTGCAGAATAATACATTAATTTTAAGATAAAAAAAAAAAATAAAAAAATCTTTCTCTTACAAATTTCTCTTAGTAAAGTCAGCTTCTCAGCTACTTTGCTAGAGTTGCTAGAATGTTGTCCAATATGTGGACATGCTGGAATTTACAAAATGAAGGAGAGCTATTTGTCAGCTCTGAAAAATCTACATACTCAGTATGCATATATAGCCATTTTTACAGTGAATTAAGATGTTAATAATCCTTCTCTTAATGTGTATTAATTGTTGGCATTGCTTTTGTTTAGAAATGAGGCAAAATCTTTCTCAAGAACTGCAGCACACTCACCCCTCAGACTCTTCCCGTGTTTTGGAGGTGAAAATTTTAGGATCAGATGAGTTGTTTGGCTCAACCTTAAAATAAACCTCACCTAGTGTAAGAGGAAATATGAAGGCATTTCTTCGAATTGATTATGTCAGTGGGAGCTGAAGGCACTAGGCTGTATTTCTTAAAGTAATTTATTAGGTAACTCTGAAGAGCTGGTCAGCATCTTTTCTATGCTCTCCATAGGCATAGTGGAAACACAGTCTGACTATGAAAAGCTCTTCCATGTGGTAGTGCATCTCTCTTCATGCAAGTAAGTGAAATACAACCCAGTTCTAAATAAATATGTTTGATCTGTATAGTTTGTGTTGTAATTCCTTTTCCTCTCATCACAACAATCTCTTCAGTACAGAGTTTTAAAGAAAAAACAAAAAAAATTATTAATCACTGGTCACTTTCAAAACCTAAAAAAATACTATCAGTAGTGAATTCAGATATCACAGATGTCAAGCAAAATATTAAACCTAAGTATCTCCTTATCTATCATCAGTTTTACTTACATATATATATTTTTTTCTTCTTCCACAGTCCAGTCTGAAGTGTTCATGGGTGATTAAACACCAGCCAAGCATGATATTAACTAATAAACAGAGAAATTTCCATAAACTATGCACTAAAAACAAAAGAAAAAAAAACAAAAACAAAAACAAAAACACCTTTACTGCCAAGACCGACTGATAAAAATCACACCGTTAGTAGTTGAGGGAACGACAGAAGAACAGAAATGGTTACTGTATGGGAGCTATGCTAAGAAGGTTGTACTTATGCTGCCTTTAAGCAGCATACAGCCTATTTAGAATTTTTCATATGATATATACATTATAAATTTAAAAAAAAAAAAAAAAAAGCTTGGTTCTATTTTTAGTAATTTATTTCATTTTTAATATCTCTTCTAGAATTTAAAATGATCTCAAGAATAGCCAGACTAATACTTACCCCAGTAGCTGCTAAAATGTAATTCCAAGGAAGTTCTCAACATATTTATAAATGCTGTGTTTAATAGCCCTAGTGAAAGTCAAATTCTTTTAGCTTTTTCTCCCATTTCTAATTTTGACCTCCAACAATTGGCAATATAAAATCAAATATTTTCACCCAAGTTGTTCAACGTTACATGCTCCTGTAAAAAGTCCCTCTCCAGCTTTCTTGTAGGCTCCCTTTAGATAGTGCAAGGCCACTACAGGATTTCTCCAAGTCTTCTCTTCTCCAGGCAGAACAACCCTAACTCCCTCAGCCTGTCTTCTTAAGAGAGGTGCTCCAAACCTCTCATCATTTTTGTGACCCTCCTTTGGACTCACACCAATAGGTCCATGTCCTTCTTAAGCTGAGGGCTCCAGAGCTGGATGCAGTACTCCAGGTGGGCTCTCACCAGGGCAGAGTAAAGGGGCAGAATCACCTCCCTCGACCTTCTGACCACACTCCTTTTGATGCAGTCCAGGTTTTGGTTGGCTTTCTGGGCTGCAAGCACACATTTCCAGCTCATATCTAATCTTTTACCACCAGTACCTTCAAGTCATTCCTTTCTGGTCTTCTCTCAGTCTATATTGATACCAGGGTTTCCCTGATGCAGGTGCAGGACATTACACTTGCCCTTGTTGAAACTCGTTAGGTTTGTATGGGCCCACTTCTCAATCTTGTCCAGGTCTCTCTGGATGACATCCTCTCCCTCTGGCATGTCATATGCAAATTTGCCCTGGATGCACTCAATCCCACTGATTCATTGATGGAGATATTAAACAGTATTGGTCCCAATATGGACTCCTGATCAATATTTTGACAAAGTAGAATTTGCTAATTTCACATAAAATATTGAAGTTTTGAAATCATTATCCTTGCCAGTATTGTCAACTAGAATTAATACTAGGACATTTAGGTGTTTTTTTTTTTTTTTTCAATTAGTATGAGTTAAAACATCTACGGTTTCTTTAGTAAATAATGTCTGCTTTATAAGAATACTTATAATA
Organism: Nesoenas mayeri; assembly: GCF_963082525.1. Lineage (NCBI taxonomy): Eukaryota > Metazoa > Chordata > Aves > Columbiformes > Columbidae > Nesoenas > Nesoenas mayeri. Next base: position 178,886,875 of record NC_137541.1, on the reverse strand, counting down.
TTACACAAAAAAGAATGGTATTCTGACTAATGCAAAGTTTGTATTTTGATTGTGTTTTTTTGGTAGAATGTAAATTGACTGAAATACATTGCAAGTGTGTTTCTTTATTATAATAATTCTTTTGCACGTTATCACACTCTTCCTTCAAAAAACAGGGATAAGTGCAGACAGAAAGAAAATGGAAGATGAGGAAGAACTTTCTATTGCACATTATTAGTCTTCCTTTTGTGTACTTGCTATTGTTTCAGTGTATTCATCTACAGTATCACCAGGATATCCTGTAAGATTGGAATGTTTACATTATTCTGGTTAAATTTGTCAATAATCTTACAACTGAGGCATTTTCCGGAATGTATTTTGTGGAACGGTTATTGATATAGATCTGACTCACAGAATCACAGAATGTTAGGGGTTAGAAGGGATCTCAAAAGGCCATTTAGCCCAATCCCCCTGACGGGGCAGGAACACCTAGATGAGGTCACATAGGAAGGTGTTCAGGCAGGTCTTGAATGTCTCCAGAGTAGAAAATTCCACAATCCCCCTGGGCAGCCTGTTCCAGTGTTCTGATACCCTTACTGAGAAAAAGTTTCTTCCCAAATTTAAGTGGAACTTCTTGTGTTCCAATTTGAACCCATTACCCCTTGTCCTACCGTTGGTTGTCACCAAGAAGAGCCTGGCTCCATCCTCCTGACACTCACCCTTTATATATTTGTAAACACTAATGAGGTCACCCCTCAGTCTCCTCCAAACTAAAGAGATCCAGCTCCCTCAGCCTTTCCTCATAAGGGAGATGCTCCACTCCATCATCTTTGTTGTCCTGCGCTGGACTATCTCCAGCAGTTCCCTGTCCTTCTTGAACTGAGGGGCCCAGAACTGGACACAATATTCCAGGTGCAGTCTCACCAGGGCAGAGTAGAGGGGAAGGAGAACCTCTCTGGACCTACTAACCATCCCCCTTCTAATACACCCCAGGGTGCCATTGGCCTTCCTGGCGACAAGGGCACAGTGCTGGCTCATTGTCATCCTGCTGTCCACCAGGATCCCCAGATCCCTTTGCCCTACGCTGCTCTCTAATAGGTCATTCCCCAATTTATACTGGAACCTGAGTTTGTTCCTACCCAGATGTAAGACTCTACACTTTCCTCTGCTATATTTAATTAAATTTTTCTCCACCTAACTCTCCAGCCTGTCCAGGTCTCGCTGGCTGGCAGCACATCCTTCTGGCATTTCAGTCACTCCTCCCAGCTTGGTGTCATCAGGAAACTTGCTGATAGTACACTCTATTCCCTCATCCAAATCATTGATGAATATATTGAATAATACCAGTCCCAGTATTGACCCTTGAGGCACTCCACTAGATACAGGCCTCCAGCTGGACTCTGCCCCATTGACCATGTCTCTCTGGCTTCTTTCCTTCAGCCAGTCCGCAGTCTACTTTGCTATTACCTGACTGCTGTTGCCAAAAACATTGTTCTAATTATGCAGTCTCAAATAGTATTCTGTGTATTAGTTTTCAAGTAAGGGATTTCTGTTGGAATATATCATAACACACATTTCATTCCAATCTGAGACAGAATAATGGGAAAATATTTTATTTCAGAAGGTAAATTATATGTGAATAACAGTTAATAAAATAAAAATAAGGGCAAATTCATTCAGTTCTGATGTAATGGATTACGTTTTATTATTTAAAATGCAGTTCTGAATTAATTTTAACTTCGTAGACTGGTATCATTTCAAGTAAATTTTTTTTTGAGAAAGAAAACGTATATCAAAATTTTTGTGAATTAAAAACTTGGTGGCTTGGTTTTTATGGATGAATAGTAAAGGTTTCTTTCTCATATAGCAATTGTACTGTCCTACCTTATCTGTTTGAAGCTTGAAAACATGAAAGACACAGACTTTTCTAAGAACAATGAATCACATTCATCATATTATTATGTTTTTCAGGCAGTGGATGTAATGTGATTTTTGGTGCAGTTTCCTAACAAGATGCCAGATACTGTTGTTAACAATAATATTAGTTGAATATCAGCTCATATTCCTTCTTGCTATTGCTGTATGGATTTGTGCACCTTGTCTTACCAAAGTTCTTTTAAGAAAAGCAAATGTAACTAACTAGAGTGATGCTGATAACACGCATGTGTTTTGGTGGACAAGAGACTGGGAGGGGATACAGCCATGGCAGTGGACCCAAACTGACCAAAGGATTATTCTATACTGTATGATGACATGCTCAGCAATAAAAAATTGGAGAAAGGAAGATGGGCAAATACTAGGTACTAGGAGAAAAGAGGATGGGCTGTTACACAATCTAAATTTCTGCCACAGGTGCAAATTACACTGAGTGAAAATACTGGTTACTTCATATGTAGTTCTCTTTATAATGGAGCATTAATTTCCTGATTTATTTATCAAGTGTTTGTTGAACATACATTGAAGTATGGAATTAGTGAGATTGAAGGACATGAAAAACTGACTTCATATAATCATATAATTTGGGAACAGTCTGTTTTTCACATTCTGAATGTCTGGTACTAGCTTATAATAATGGCATAGATTATTGCATGCATACTAGAGGCTGACTTTAGCATATAAAAATCTAAAGGAAAATATATGAAAGTGTATGTCAAAAGAAACAACATAATTTATCCAAGAAGATGAGTTTTCCTTTTTTTTCTATTTTTTTTTTCCTGTTTGCTACTATAAATATATGATTACGTGTTATGAACTACTCCTTTCTACAAAGTTGGTGAAGAGTTTGAAGGGGAAGACATATGAGGAACAACTAAAGTCATTTGGTTTGTTCAGCCTGGAGAAGAGGCGACTAAGAGGACATCTCTTCACGGTCTACAGTTTCCTCACAAGGGGAAGAACAGAGAAGAGGCACTGATCTCTTCTCTCTGGTGACCAATAATAGGACCCAAGGAAGTGGCAGGAAGGTGTGCCAGGGGAGGTTTAGGCTGGACATTAGGAAAAGGTTCTTCACCCAGAGGGTGGTGGAGCACTGGAACAGGGTCCCCAGGGACGTAGTCATGACCCCAAGCCTGGTAGTTTTCAAAAAGAGACTGGACAACACCCTCAGACATATGGTGTGAACTATGGGTTTGTCCTATGCAGGGACAGGAGTTGGACTTGATAATCCTTGTGGGTCCCTTCGAAGTCAGGACATTCTATGATTCTATGGTTCTATATAACACCTGTCCATCACATAGTATGTGCCATATTATGTCTGTAACAGCTGATTATTTGATTTAATATAGTTCTTGTTTCCACACTGATCCTACTTGAGAACCTGATAACTTGCTTCTTTTGATTTCTCACCACAAAACAAGATCTTTTCAATAAATCTTCATTCCCATTGAGTTGTTTTGGATATCAATCATTAATTCATTCATTTATTAATATTTTTCAGTCATGTATACCTGCATAATACTTACTCTAAAGACCCCATTAAGATATTGTTGTGGTTTAATCCCAGTTGACAACTAAGCCCCACTTCTCATTCACTATCTCCCAGTGGGATGGGAGAGAGAATCAGAAGAGTAAAAGTAAGAAAACTCATGGATTTAGATAAAAACAGTTTAATAGGTAAAACAAAAGTTGTGCACCTAAGCAAAACAAAATAAGGAGTTAATTTAATACTTCCCATTGGCAGCCAGGTTTTCAGCCATCTCTAAGAAAGCAATCCTGTTGAAATTTTTCAAATTCCTATTGAAATTTTTCAAATTCCCATCAAAATTTTTACAATTTAACGTCAAAATTTCTAAAATTCCAGTTGAGATTCTTAAAATTAATGTTGAATTTTTTTGAATTCCTGTCAAAATTTTTGAAATCCTGTTGAAAATTTTAAAATTCTCACCAAAATTTTCCAAATCCCCATCAAAATTTTTACAATTTCACGTCAAAATTTCTAAATTTTCAGTTGAAATTCTTAAAATTAATGTTCAAATTTTTAAAGTTTCCTTCAAAATTTTTAAAATCCCCATCAAAACTTTTCAAATTCCTGTCAAAATTTTTACAATTTCACATCAAAATTTCTAAAATTCCAGTTGAAATTTGTAAAATCGTATGGTATGGAATACTCCTTTGGTCAGTTGGGGTCATTTGTCCTCGATGTCTCTCCTGCTAACTTCTTGCATACCCCCAGGCTACTCACTGCTGAGGTGGTATGAGTAGAAAAGGCCTTGACTCTGTGTCAGCAGTGCTCGACAGTAACTAAAACATGCCTGAATTATCATCAACCTTGTTTTCAACACAAATCCACATTATAGTTCATACTAGCTACTGTGATGAAAATTATCTCTATTGCAGCCAAAACCAGCACAAATATATGTGGAAGTGTTAAAGTGGACTTTATGGAAGCTAAGTGTAGAGCCAAGTCAAGGGAGATTGCTTTGTGAATTTTCATGAGCTGTTTTATTCAATCTATGATGCAAAAATGTTTTTAGAGAATAAGTTTAGAATACTAGTGTAAGTTTATATAATCTGTAAAGGTAACTGGGAAAATCACAAAACTTATAGTCACATATAGGAATAACCAATACATGATAATCATAATTATCATAATAATGGCCCACAAACTTAAGAGATTGAAAATTCCTGTTCTAGTATACTAATTTGCATTTGTACCTTATTTTCCTGCTTTCATGAAGACATTGGAATTACTAGTTAGACACTCATTCAGTTCATGTTTTGCATTGGAGAAATTGGTGTTTTGTTCCTAATATTTCCCTGATAAAAACATTTACTTACTTATGTTTGGAGCCTTTTACTGTTTCATGATGTCTTTTTTATGCTTTGTGCTATTTGCCTTTTGTTCATTTTCAATTTTTACATTTATAACACTTTATCTTACCACATATATAAGATTTCTTAAATGCAATTGAAGAAATATCCTTAATTATTGTATATCTCACAATAATATAGTATCTGTAAAGGCTTAGGTTTGGAAAAGCTAAATAATATACAAATGCTTGGTCCTTTTAATGCCTTAGCCTGCCTAGACACTAGTCCTTAAAAAGCAGACAAACATTTGTTTGGTGCTGAATGCAAAGGGAAATCAACTACATAGTGAAAAATAGTTTCCACTATAATGGGTGACATGTCTACACAAAGAAGAGGAAAAAGATGCATAGCCAGAGAAAAAAATGAGGCATACTTCTGTGATCGCCAGCTTTGTGACAGTGCTATGAGTACAGCACATCTCTTTCACAGTCTTTCAGCTTAGTGACTACAAAAGGCACTTTATAGCCTAGTTAGTACAGTATTTTATGGGGAGGGGATGCGCTAAAGGGATAGAGAAGTAACAGAAAATAAGGTTCCATTTTAAAGAGGCCAAATTATGCTAAGGGAAACTATGTTTCTAATGAATAAGTATAGACTTTATCATATTTTACAAACAGAACAAACAAAATGAGATATTTAAAGATTTCCTGTGGATTCTAATAATTAGAACTGATTCAGCTACATATTTTTTTTCTTAGGGACTGAGGGGCAGCATCATTAATGTTTATAAATACATAAAAGGTGAGTGTCAGGAGGATGGAGCCAGGCTCTTCTTGGTGACAACCAATGACAAGACAAGGGGCAATGGGTATAATCTGCAACACAGGAGGTTCCATTTAAATTTGAGAAAGAAACATCTTCATGGTGGGGGTAATGGAGGACTGGAACAGGCTGCCCAGGGAGGTTGTGGAGTCTTCTTCTCTGGAGACATTCAAAACCCACCTGGACACCTTCCTGTGTAACATCTAGGTGTTCCTGCTCTGGCAGGGGAATTGAACTCAATGATCTTTCAAGGTCCCTTCCAATTCTTAACACTCTGTGATTCTGTGATCCTATGATTCTGTGAATAGTGTTTTAAATTAATAACATTTATATGCTAAAAAACTAATGCAAAAGAAGGAAAAATTAAAAAAAAAATAATAATTTAAAATAGATAACTTTCTTCATAAGGAGTGGTTTTCTTCTTTAGAGTACTGAAGAGCATAGAGATGTATAGTTGAACATACTGTGCTTTATTATTTCTCACATTTGTTCATGCCCTGCTTAATCATATCTACTCTTTATAGATATGTTCATACTCTTTCCTTTGTGATGAGTCCTGGTAAGAGCGATATCAATTTTTCTGTATTCTTCATTCTGTAGAACAGTTGTAACATAAACTTGATCCTTGCATCGCTATTTTATTACTTCACAGCATGAAATAAATACCACAAAGAAATGGGCTTACCCGGTAGGTAGTATTTCTAAAGAAATAATAAGTACTCAAGGAAGACAAAGATTCCTTTTCTAACAGAGTAATTTTAATAAAAATATTGGAACTACCACAAGTGGAGCTGTGTTTGTTGCTAACAGATCTAAATCACCTGAAGCAAGCATGTTGATCCTCTAATCTTCCTCCCAGGGTTTCAGCTGTCTGTGATCCAAAATGTGGTTTGGACACAGTACAGTTGTGTAACTTTGGCTTAGACCTCTGAGAAGACAGAGGTGAGAAGAAGCAGAGAGAAAGTATACAAGCTAGAGCCATGCAAAACAACAGAAGTAAAAATGAAGATAAAGATGTGATATTTTAGATAGTAATAGCAAGTATTTAAATATTAATAATGGTAGCTCAAGGATACAAAACTGAAAAATACTGGAGTGAAGAGTGTTAAAGTCCTAAGGGAAACAGAACAAGAGCATCTCACCCATGAAACAGATCAACTTATCTGAACACCTTCACTGGCTGCCTGACCAAGAAGGCCTGGAGTGTCTTGTCGGAGGGTGATGAGGTTAACGTTTAACCTAATAGCTTATTAGTACTGTCTGTCTCATCTGTGTATCAGCTACCAAATAAGTGGTCTATAATCTTATTCAGTATATCCTGGTTACGGCATTTGTTTGGATTCAAATGATTGAAAAATACTGACACAGTAAGAGAGGGTGATGGGAAGATACACCCTGTGCTTTTGCTAGTGTGATTCTTAATATGGAGGCTAATTAAGTTACAGTTATTTTCTTCTATTTTTAGAGTGATTCTTGGTTTCCTTATTGTAACTCATACTCTTAAACAAGGATCCACTTCTCAATAGCGTGATATAAAGTTATCACAAATTTGTGCCTAACTGTCGGCTTACCTAGTTTACTGTTAGCGAAAAAAAAAAAAAAAAACAAACCACAAATCAAAAAAACCCGTATACTTCTATATATCAGAAAATAAAAAATTCTACCAGACTAACACTTGTGTTAATGTGACTCGATAACCTTAAAGGGGAAGTCTCATGAACTCTGTCACAAAAGTAGGATGTGTCTTATCAATTGAAATTTGAAGTTACCAGTTTATGAAAGGTGTGCATTGCACTAATGTGTTACAAGGATATATTTCATTTGCATACATATTTCATTCTGTACAGGTATGTTAGCATTGTTTCATTATGAAGTGTAGTACACCACATTGCTGTTTTGTGTTTCATATAAACTTTCATGTCTTCTTATGTCTTCATATAAACATTCATATCTTCTCTCATGGCTTATTTCACTGAAGTTTCAATGACTGTATGATTGCTTTTGTGTAAATGAAAAAGGAAAGTTGCAATACATGAGAAAGGAAGCCAGACTGGTCCAGTTTTATTTCAGGTCCCTTATAACAGCAATCAGAATGTTGCTTGCTAGGGTAAAACCTACCGTTTTCTTAAGCAGTCACAGACAGTGGAGAACTGGTTTTGATGCACTGCTTTAGTTTTACTCAATAGTTTTACTACTAACAACAATAACAACTAAAATTCTCTATAGGCAACAGAAATCATGAAAACAAAAGTTTAGGTTCTCATTAAAGAAGCAAAAGCAACTAATGTCCCTCAGTTGGGAGAGCACATTGTAAATCCAATTGAACTATGATGAATTTGGCACCATCTGAAACTGATGTGAGACTGCAATGAAGCTGCCTAGGCAACAGAGAAATTATTCATGGGTGGGTTTTTTTAACGCTTCATGCACACTATTTTTATTTCATCTCATTAATTTAATTCACATCATTATAGTACATTAAGGAGAAGTTTTGGAGATTTTGGGTCTGTAACTAAGAATTTGTTTACCTAAAACATATCTGTGACAAATAATTGAGTTTAGGGAAAAAAAAAAAAAAATAACACAACCAAAAAAACAAACTAAACCAAACAAAAAATCCCAAACAAACCAAATAAAAAGCAAAACAAAACAAAACAAAACCAAAACAAAACACAAATGAAAAAAACCAGACATGCGTAGAACTGAAAAGATTAATTCTGGATATATTTTACACTATAAACATCTTACAAAAAAAAAATCTACACTTTTAGATAGATTATTATTCAGTGAATAACACATGAGTCTGAGATTTAGTAAGTAGTTAGTGTTAGGATGTCATCGCAGCAAGTCAGCTACCCATTTGTTAGACTTGATAAATACTGTGAACAATGAGCACAGCCATTCTAATCTCTAATTTATCACACACTGTCTTGTATTTTCAAATCCAGACTGATATTAACATGTACTACGTTAGGAATTCAATGAAACTTACTACAAATTGATAAAACATATACATGGTATAGATTCTAAGGTAAATATAGTCTTTTGTATCAGATGAATATTAAGGTAAATTTTCCATCCTTGACAAGTATGAATTCTCTCTAGGACAAAAAAAAAAAAAAATCTCTTAAAGCACCAAAGAAATCTCCCCAGCTGCTACTAATAGTCCACTCCTTATGAAGAATACCTTTTTGTATAATTTATTTCATTCTACTTTCTTTATTTTTCTGCTATACCTCTATTTCTGCTAGCTTTGTGAATATGTAGTAAAGAAGTGAAATCTATTTCCTGACACGTCTTGTTTCACCTCTTCAACTCTTTCCTTGGTACACCTATGCTATGCTAACTCATTAGATTTCTTTATTTATACTTGCAAATCCCTTTCTTTCTTTCCTTCTGTGTTTTGTAAATATCGACCTGTGATACTTAGAGTGTAAGAAGTTAAAAATATTTCCCTAGCCCATTACATTAAGACAAATTTTCATTGCTCTTCAGCCTGTCTGAAAAGGACAAAAATAAAACAGTCACTAAGTTCACAGGAAAGCAAACAACCTCTTGCATAGTGTATAATTCTGCATGCTGGCACAGCTAGCAAACTTTGGAAAGTGACAAGAACTTAGAGACTAGGCGACTGAACTTTCAGCTGCTGAGTGATGTGCCATATACAATGCATCAATGAAATGTACTTCTCTAGTACAGCCTGATATACACGGTATACTCTGACATTTCTTTCAAATGGACATTCATCTGAAAAATATTGCCGGAGGTAGAACTGTAGCTTTCAGGTTTAGATTGGTGATGAGTGGGACTCTGAAGGTTTGGAATTTTGATTTGATTGATATGAGCATCTAAATGTTCACAGGCTTAGCTGAAGCTTATTAGGACCACATGAGCCCCTTGAGTCTACAAAATTGGGGCAGAAATCTGAAAATACACTTTCTTGTCAGTTTTTTAGCAGTCTCAGTCTTAGAAGAAAATGCCATGTGAACAGCTTTTCACAATATTTTGGCACTTCTGCTTCCAGACCCAGACATAACATGGCATTGAAAGAACACACAGAATCATAACCCTGACGGAATTAAAAAAGAAATTCTTTAAGTTTAAGAAGTGAGACAATCTTTTCCAATATGTGTGAATATTTTTTCCCTATCTTGAACTCATTATCAACTCTTTGGCCAGGCTCTGGAGAAAAAAGATGCACACATATTAGCATATTTCTTTAGGTAAAAGGTAGTCATTATTTTAGTCCTTGAGTAATCTTGTATTTTAATGTGATGAAGACCTACAGATTTTTCCTGCAGTTATTTCTTTAAAAGCATGTGACAGTGTGAGTTACTGGAGTAGTCATGTTTTTCTCAAACAGCCATGTCGCTATAAACATTTATGCTAAAATGTCAAGAAGACATTCGATTTTCAGTATTTTTTTTAATGTTCCACTTCAATTGCTAAGTCAGAAAAAGGAAAAAATGAATATTTCACTCAGCTATTCTTTTCACAAATCTAGTTATCTTTTAATCAAGTAAAAATAATTAAAACCTAAACCAATGATTTGAATTTCACAAGATTGTTAGACCATTATTAACTCTGACTGAGCTTTAGGGATGTGGATTATGTACTTACCATCACATAGCACTCAAAGAGGGAGGAGTTAATTCTGAGCCCCACAACGCACAGAGATTTCCAGCAAATGCTTTCCTGTGGTCTGTATGATTCCTTTATGTAACTGGACCATCTCATTTCTGCTCTTCATTGTTTCTTGTATGTCATCAAACATATCTCTCCAGTAATTATTGTGATTATTATCAAATAATTTAATACTGCAGGAGATATAGAAAATAATAAATTAATTTGAAAATTCTAGTCTGTTCACTAAGTACACAGAGATAAATTATATAGCAACTTAGATTTGAAGGAAAACAAAACAAAACAAAACAAACAACAGATATATCCTCCATTTCCTTATAGCCTTTAGAAAGAAGACTCACAGTTGCATCATGCAAATAGTTGAAGGCAGTGGGGAAAACAAAATCAAAACAAGAATCTTATCTGCAATATTCAGATGCAAAATATTAACATTCTGTTTAGAAAGTATTTTTATCCTATTTAGCATCTAATGAATAACTTCATTTATTACAACATATTTTAGTATCAGAGCCATGTGAATCATAAACAGCTTAAGAAAAAATAAAATAAAATTTCACTTTATGTTACTTGCTCTATATTACATTTTATGAAACATCTAGTACTAATGGTGTCGAAGTACCAAGTTTTTTGTTGAACTGTGCTATGCAGTTTATCTAAAGCATTGTGTGCTAAATTTATACCCACTGCTTGATAGTTTATTCAGGATTTTATGTGCCTCTCTAAGAAAGAATACATGTACCATACTGTAATGGGCAAGTTAGAAGAAAAAGAGCTCATATAGACCTTTCAAATAAGATGTAGGTTTTTTTAGTAAGTAAGGAGACAATTGCTTGTGAAAAAATTCTAATATGTTACAACAAAGGATTTACTTTACTCATACAAGTAAAGAAACCTGATGTTTCCAAAAAAAAGTAAAGACAAGACACACAAAGCATTGGCAAAAGAGCTGATTTGTTTTGATAAAATTGTTTTAAGTAATTTTCCTTCACTGAATTATATTGTTCATCACGAAAACAGTATGTGTGTTGTATTGAAACTCTAGGTTTAAAGACCTTTTGTTTGACTAAGAGGAAATCTTGCCATGCTATATAACCAGACACTGTAACCAAAGTATGAGGTTTGAAAAAAAAACCCTATCTGCTTTATATATATATATATATATATAAAATACTTATAGAAGTATTTTATATATATATAAAAAATACTTCTATAAGTATTATATATATATAAGTATTTTATATATATATATAATACTTATATATGTATGTAACCATACTTTTCTTCTTGAACTGAAGCAGAGAATAAGCTATGTACATTTTCTGAATATCTTACTAAATGAAGATAACCCTTCTTTTGTCAGACTTAGGTGTGGAACAATAAGTAGTAAAAAAGAAGAAAGAAGCTACTTATTGACTTCATAAAAGATACTGAGAAGAAACTTAGAAACTTAGATAATTCTTCAGACAATCAGAAAATTCTTCATTATAATCCTTCATTTTTTATTTATTTTATTTTTTTTTTTAATTTTATGATCAGGAAACAAAAAAAAAATCCCTGAATGTTTCATTTTACTTTTTTTTTAAACTCTTTTACTTTCATTATGACTGACTTTAGAAATCAGAAATATGCATAAAATAAAAACATGACAAGTATTGCAAAAAAGGAAGACACAACTATGGCAGTAGGCCAACTCTGTTTGCAAAGCAGACAGACTCGCTACTTACAGTAATGGTTTGGAAGCAGCCATTTTTCTCACCAAGTGAAAATTACAAAATAGATGGAAATTAAAAAATTCAAGAAAGGAAAGAGCACATGGAAACTCTTTTATTCCTTAAAATAGTCATAGTTAAAATAGTCTCTTGGACAATCCTCGTAAGTCCCTATAAAATCTTTACAAATAGTTCAGAAGTATTATCAACAAGCAAAATCTATCATAATCTTAAGGTACTGTTTTAAAAATGATTCTTGGTTTATGAATAAAAGATGACCAGTATATTGTCAAATCTTTTAAAAAATTAATTAAATCACAATAAGTGAAAAAAACAAACAAACTAACAAACAAAACCCTTACAGCATGCACAGGAACTTTAAATACACCCTGTGCTTATTTTAGCAAGACTTATGGATATACACAAAGATAGTTTTTAGAATACTTTCTCAAGAGAGAATGTAGTGAGATCAGCCAAAAACATAATTCTCACACAAAAGAGAAAGGAGCAAAAAAAGTATGAAAGTACGTCCAGTGAAGTCAGTAAATACACAGAAATCAGCAAAGACAGTTCTTAACTGTTCCCTTCTTACATTAATAGAATTGAATAATCCATCTAATTTGACTTCTGAGCTAAGCTAAGAACATTGCTAGTAGCTTTCAGGCACACACGTGAATTTTTGAAATGCAAAACCACAGAAAACATAAAACTGTTACATGTCATTTCCAAGGTAAGCATGGGGGAAAAAAAAAAAAAAAAGGTGGAGAACTTGAAGACAATAACTGCTATTACTTTACTTTTGCTTATGATTGTCTTAATAAGATTGCATATCAGAAAAGAAAACTATCTGAAGAATACTGCAACATCTTGCTATCTCTAAAATCTATTATTCTAAATTGTTTGATTTCAAACTATAAACTGTTTAATTTCAAACTTTTGGTAACCCAACTTTGGTATTCCAAAAGATGTTGGAAAAAAGAGCTTGGGTTCATGGTAGAAGTTAATGTAAATTCAAGTTCTTTGGTCCATCTAAGTTTTCTCCAGTATATATCTGGAGGCTGTTAAGCACAGTTCTACTTTCAAATCAAATCAGGTTGCTCAGTTTGTTTTTCCGTTTTAATATCTCCAAAGCAGGCTATTTCACTGCCTCACTGAACAACCCATTCTGTTTTGGTTTTACTTCCTTTGTTGCGATTCCGCTGATTCCACCTCACTCCCATCTCCTCCTCCCCACTCCGCTTTCCCGGTTCATCCAGTTTGGGTTCATTGCATTTTCCCATCTTTGTGCACCTAGAAGACTCTGACTCTGTCTTCCATGATTAAGTAGATGAATACAGTAATGTATCACAGTGTTTCCCAGAGATGCCATATAGCTTTCATTAGACAAACAAAGTGACCTGAATCTATCCCAGAAGTGTGAAGTGCTTATCAATAAAGATTGTGTGAGATATATGTGTCATTGACTGTACATTCACATATACTGCCTATACTGATGCTAGACAAGTAATGTGTGGTAACAGTACTGTAAATCAACACTCACAAGAAGTTGTGAAATACATGAGAATTTACAAGCAGAAAGTGTAAACAGAACAGGAGTTCACCCTTTCTCACCAGCCCTGGAACAAAATAAGAACGTTTCCTTTCAATAAAATTGACAAATCCACCTCATTATGCAGACTGCTCTTCATGCTCATGACAGCTAGGTGATTTGTCACATATGATCACTGCAAAGAAGCATTTCATTGGACCTGATATATGAGATGTGGTATAAGTTGCACATGATAAATTTCATGTTACTCATGCCAAGTTGTTCAAACTTACCAAGTCAAGGTTCAGTTATCTTCCGTCACCATCTACCACTCCAGGCAAACAGAAAAAACATAGCAGCAGGTAAAGTTACTAAGATTCAATTAAATAAATATGTCAAAATAACATAAAATAGTGTATGGCAAAGAATTCTTAAATCAATCTGATAGATTATTTCGATCGGAGTATGTTACAATTCTTGATATCAAGAGACAGAGATTCACTGATGCTTGTTGCCTTAGAATTATTAGACATGTCAGTGTAGAATGAGAAACAGACAAGTGCACAAAGGCCAAAGACTGGGCAAAGGTCCAGTGGTAAAAGACCAATCAGGCCTTCCCACTCTCAGATTGCTTCTTTATAAATATTTCTTTGGGACCAGGCTACTGGAATTGGCTAGATAAATCCCTGTTTCATAATGGAACACGGGTTAGATTTTTATTTCAGGACAGACCTTATTTTCTTCTATCATGTCCACGTGGTCACTTGACGTTTCACAGTCTGCCACTATGTCATAACTTCAGATTAATTCAGACCATGAAACATGTTGATACTACTTCTTCCACACCAAAATATTTTAAAGTTTTGAAGAACTTTTGTTTAAGAGAGGAACTGAAGAAAGCACAATCTTTCTCCAGGAAGAAGAATTTGATCTGGAATGGGCTGAAGATAAGGAGAACAATCCAGCTCTGAAACTGATGTTGACAGCATGATGTAATCTAAGGCTATGACTTCATTAACTATTTAGGGCACATGAGAGGTTCTTTTTTGTATAGATTTGTTTGGCATCCACATTCCAGGTATAAAGGTGTGGAAATAAGGTAGCAGTGCAAACTGGGAAGCCATCAAGACTGACATCCTTGCAGTGGGGCGGATAGGCCCTTCAGGCTTCTGCTCATGAGCATTCTGTTTCTTGTAGCAGTTGATTTGCACTTCACTGCCATTCTAAAATCATAAAAATGACTTCTAATCAAGTACCTTTATTTCCCCTTTTGAATTATTCCATTAAGCAACGCACGAACACTCTATGAGTACCTACACCAGATAAGTAAATCTAAATAATACTAGTAAGATCTATAATGACCAAGTTTGTACGGTAAGACTTGACACACTGTCTTATCCAAGTGCATTATTCAAGGATAGTAAAAGCATAATTAAGCATCAATGACATTAATATTTTTATCTAGTGTAGAAACGTTATTATTTTGGTAATCAAATAGAATTAACTGAGCTTTTATAACGCAAATTTTGCTGAGTGTTCAAAAAAAAAAATTATGGGGCAGAATATGAATGGAAGAAAATCAGCACCAGGGTCATGGAAAACTATGAGAACTGTAGCAATATTTCATTGAGAGTTATCAACATGTGAGAACAATGATCTGATTATCAGTAATGTAGAAAAACATCAAAAGTTCATATATGAAAAAGAAACAAAATTCTGCATTAAATTAATTTTTTATAGTGTTTAAAGAACTTTTATTATGACTGAAAATATGTAGGCAATAAAATATTCGTAACTTTTGACATTGTGTTGTTGTTGTTTAAGAGAAGCTTTAGAAGTCTTAGATTTTCTTGGCTGATGCAGGGAAGATTGAGTGTCTTCCAAATACATTAAAGATTAGTCCTTGCGACAGGCTTGAAGTTAAAAACTTCACGTATACTGAAAATGCTCAAATGTCCATCAAGAAATCTCACTAAGTCTGCAGTTAGATTTTGATTTAGATGTAATTCCGTTGGATAGCCCTTTGCTCAAGACAGATTTTCTAACACTTGATTTTTTAAGAATCCTATTTATTTTCTGTTTATCATACATGTTCTCACTAGCCAAAAATTTTTCACTATTGCCTATGCCAACAGTTCTTAAGTTTTGATATTAAAAAGTGATTAAATAAGTGAACTGATCCAGAATTAAAGAAGCAGTACTTTCAGAATTGCTTATTAATATCTACTACTTTTATTCAGGTATTTATTTATTACTTATATATGTAATGCTCTCTCTATATATATATTTTTTTTTTTAATTTAACTTAGAGCAACATTTTAGTTACAGACAAGGATTTATTTTTGCATCAAATAGATAAAACATCTGACGATGGTTTCTACCCTGATCAGAAGTACAGTACCAAGTATGGACCAAGTCCCCACATGTGCAATGCACCTAGACAGGCTCCTAAGAGCAGGCAGTGATATGCTGTTAATCCAGAAACTGACTTACAGAGAGAGAGAGGGAAACAAGTAATCAGTTCATCTCTTCCATTTCATACATTAAGGACTGCAGGTGGAGAGTTCTCTAAGATTCAGGATTTATGAACGTCCATTCAGTTTCTGTTTGTCAACTGCAGGTAAGAAAAATATGATCTTGACATATCATCTTATAAGAAGGAAATGCTAACTAATGAATACCTACAAAAGGCTGAAGTGATGGTCAGGGAAATGAAATAATTCTAAAATTTTAATATTTCTACAGGAAGACTGGTTTCAGTTTTCAGTAGGTACATCTAAGCCACATTCATCAAAACTGTTGAGAAACATAATTTTTTACTCATGTCTCAAGGTTCTGTGAGCTTGTTATATGTGAATTCATCTGATTTTACCCTCATATTACCAATGAACCTTATTGGTTTTTTTTTCTACATGTATGCTAGCCACCCTAAGTTATGCCTTTACCACCTTACAACTCAGTTGATGGAATTCACTAGGTTGCACCTGGGTGTGAAGGACTCAGAGTCCGGACTTAGAATCAGGACTCAGAACACAATGCAAAGACAGAAGAGAATGAAAACAAACTGGTAAGGACAGAAAAAAACCAAAAACAAAAACAAACCACCACCACAACAACAACAACAAAACACCACCACCAAAACAAAACAAACAAACAAAGCCTCCAAAAAAACCCAAACAACCCACAACCATAGAATAATGATGAAAAGAATACCTGAAAATAGAAAACAGTAGAGAAAATATATGTATTATTTCTCAGAACGTGTATTTTTCCTAAATTGTCAATGGATTTCTGAAATGAATGTATTTGCTATGTAAGTAAATGGATGTATAATAAAATTCCCATGCTCACACAGAAAATAATACAATTTATCTTTGAGTTATGTAATCAGTATGTGGCTGCTGTTTCATCTGCCCAGGGTAACTAAATATGTATTATAAGGAATATGTGTTTAAGGCATATTTGGTCATAGCATAGCATAGCACATTCAGTGGTAATGAATTAATAGTATTCCATATAATGAGTCCTTATATGCATTTTTATATGGAAGAGCTGTATAGATTAATGCAATGTTTTATGTTTATTCCAAAGAATAAAACACCTCTTCCCAGAAACCTTAAGGATTAGTTGTGCATTCTTTCCTTCTTTAGTATGTCTTCTGAAATATATGATTTGTATCAAAACTTTGGGTCTTATATTGATTTTATTCAAGGATTATTGTTCATCCAACTTCAAAGTTGTTATCTGGAGTCTCTAAAATTTTTGAAATATCTTGCTAAGTTTTAGGAAAAAAAAAATCCCACATCAGACACAGTCCCATGTGTACTGCTCTACAAGGAAATTGGATGCTTGCTGAATACTGGTAAATTAACCAAATCTCTGAATAAACATTTCTAAAAGTAATAATGACTTATAACAAAACAGTTTGTTAAATAAAAAAGTGAGGTTTGTTGCTGATTTATTCAATTTTTGTCTTTTCCTGCCTTTCTCTTTTCTGCTGGAATAAAAAAAAAAAAAAAGTTTGGACATTTGATTTTCATGTTTAAACAGATGGCTAATAAAAGCTTGTGAAACTCAAACACCTCACCTATCCATTAATCTTCATTTCAGAGCTAGTGTTGCACATTAGTTGACATAATTCTATAGGGACATTGTGAAAGAAAATCCTAGATACATCCTCTCCTTTACCTTACAAAGATTACCTTTACCCTACTACAGCCTTACTTTTTAAAACAAAGATAGAAAAGGAAGGAGTTAATGCAAGTGGGAGGTGCAGACTGGTGGTGGAGGAAGCATAGTTGCAGCTGAAGCAAAAAAATTCTTAGTGTACTAACACTGAATCTGGCTTTTAATTTGTTATGTTGTATCCAAAATATAGGGGTTTTTTTCTGTCTTTTCATCACAGTGAAGTCACTGTTAGGAAAGAATGCTGCCTACAAATTCTGATAAAGTCTCATAAATTTGGAAGACATACATTTCTACACTGTGAATAACTATTTTTAAGTTAAAACACTTAAGTACGGCATTTATATAAGTTAGTACTAAATTAAGCTTACTAGTTCTGGGGATTAGATTGAAAAGGAAGTGATTGTAAGAAAAGTTTGTAACCAAAACCTGAGTAAATTGATAATATTTGGTTATTTGGTTGCACAAAAGAAAAAAAAAAAAAAAGTCATACTTCACATATCCTTGTTTTCTGTCTTCTATATTGAAGAAAAAAAAAAGAGCCAGTGTTTGAAGAATTATAGACAGAATGTCCTGATTTAAGTTTTCAAGTTTTCATTTTTACATGTGCAATTAGACTCTTGTGCTAAATAAGACTTGGCAGATTATTTTAATTAAATTCTTGATTCGTTATTACTTTATAATGTTAAATTTTTTTTGCAATTAAGTAGTTTATTTCTCTACAACAAATGGAATAAGCACTTCAGAGTTCATGTTTCTGCAGGCTAAGATCAAGGCTCATTAACTAACAGATCACTAATAATGGTCTTTTTCTCCCATTTCTTGTTACGCAGGATGTCTTCAGATCTTCATGTGCTCCACAAAAACCCAAAACCTATTTAGCAAGT
The DNA here is from genome assembly GCF_963082525.1 of Nesoenas mayeri. Lineage (NCBI taxonomy): Eukaryota > Metazoa > Chordata > Aves > Columbiformes > Columbidae > Nesoenas > Nesoenas mayeri. The sequence goes on along the minus strand of NC_137541.1, from coordinate 178,868,372 downwards.
CACAGAAGACTGACAAACCTCATATCAACCCTGCCTGTATATAGCTGTAAGAAGAAAGGAGCAAGACAACAGTTACAGAAAAGACTCTCTGTATTTGGATAGTCTAGAAATTCGAAGTCTAGCTTTGAGATTATTAAAAGTTAATGCAAGAGAAGTGGGTCTTCCAGCAGCTCAGCATTTCAGCCCATGGCTGAAACAGGCTTTTGGCTTTCATCAAAAAGTAAATGTGACACTCAGAATACAAAGTTACACATGATTCAATTCCTGGTCCTGTTTGTACTGTTCTGAAGGAATAATAGGTTCACTTCTTTTTTATAGATTTCCCAAAAGTCCCTCTTCAGCTTCTTTGCCACAGCCTGCAGCATAGAAGAATGTCTCCTAGCTGTCTCTTGGTAATGTCATCCATAGGGATAATATTGAAGAGATGAAAGGGCTCTACTGACTGTGATCTGACCCAGGCCTAGAAAATAGAAACAAAACCCAAAAAATATATATTGCCAGGTTTTTGTTTCTTCTTCTTCATGTTGTTTGGCATGGTTTTTGTAAATATGCTTTTGCTTTAGAGATCGAAAGAGGGCAGTGATTAAGGTGGAATACTCAGTTTGATGGCAGAACTTTCAAAACTGGGAGAAGGCAATCCAGTCTTTGGAATATCTGTATATTTCTACTAATATCTGCTTACTTCTTATAAAACAATCAGTGATAAAAATTAACTACGCATACTCTTTCTTGAAGAATATTTTCTAAATATTAATTGAACATAAGGCTTATTTACGTGGTATTTTGAAGTCCTTATCAGCTCATGGAATTGGAGCCCAACTAGAAAAAAAAATATATATACATATATACATCGGAGTTTGTTGGGAGGTTTTGTTTGTTTTCTTTTTTTATTACTTTTGCAAGGAGTATACATTATTGTAGCATCATTTCAGCTTGCTGACAAATGTAACAGTAAAGAAAATAAATTCAAATAGGTATATTTACTGGCAGCTAACTTTTTAAAACTTGAAAGATATTGGCTCGATGATCTCCAAAAAAGCATTTTTGGTAGCAATATATAAGTAGAAAAACTCTCTTGTACCACTATGTAGGTTATAAAATCTTAAGTACTAATATGCTATAGTTTAAAAAAATACAAATTGGTTACCAAAACAAAATATTAGTCCTTTAGGGTGCTTAATCTAAAACTCACTGTGTAAATTTCTCCATTAAACAGTATGTGTAGGTTGATGGAAGTGTGATGGTAAGAAATAAATACAGTTTGTTTCCCATTAGATGCTATTCAGAAAGCACTGTGGTTTTAACACGCTCCTCTAACCCCCATTTCTAGATTTATGCCCCCATCCATGACTTTAATTTGGAGTGATTTGTATCCAACAGTCTGCAGATTTGAATGCATTACTTTTGCAAAATTGTTGTATTATGACAAACTAGCTATCAGAGATGGGTAAATTAATTTATCCTGTTTTGTTATGTTGTTGTTTTAATATCTAGTCTGGAACTTAATCTGACATATTACATGACTGTTTGTCTGAAAATCTACTTCTATTATTATCGTTGAATTGTTCTACATTATAAATGTGTTTTAAGAACACATTTGGCTTTCGTCACATTTTCCACTTCCTTTTGAACTTAAACTTAAAAAATCAATAAGTAAATAGCCTGAGTAAAGACAAGCCCTATGCATTTTGTTAACCTAATTATTTTTAATTATGCAAGTTTCTTGCATACTCATTCGTATGCTTGTAATCTTTCAAGTTATCAAGGGACCTGAACTAGCATTTCCTGAAGCAAGATGGATGTCTAGCATTGCTGTAAAACTGTGGAGGCATTTAACAGATCAGCCATTGTGTGGATGAGAATAAGTAGATCCTCTCTGTTCGCAAGACTGATGAGTAAAATATGAGTTAATGTACTTGTCTGAATCACTGTCCTTTGGCAGAATCTAATTAGTTAACTTGGTTGCTTGAAGAAGTGATGGTTAATTATATTAGTTTGCTTATGGATATTAACGAGAAACAAAAACAAGACTGTGAGACCAACTTTTTGCTAGCTGTTTTGTTCTGGGAGAATTCAACATCCCAGACTGAAGAGAGTAAATGCTCCTTGACTACCAGTCTCAAGAATGTGACCTTTTTCTTTTATTTTTTTAATCTAAACCATGGATCTTTTCTAAAATTGCTTGCTGACAACAGCAATGAAATTTAAATGTACATTTTATATGTGAGTGTATACTTTCATTAAAAAATTGCTGAAGAAAATGTTTTTGGAAATAATTTTCTTGTTCTGGAACTGCACAATAAATATAATTCCTTCCATTTCTTATAATTACTGTGCTCTATCTGAATCCTGAGAAAAAAGTTCAGGTACAAGTAGGGGATAAATCTTACACACACTCCATGGTACCAGCAGGCTATTTATTAATTTACAAAACAGTAAAAACATGAGCTGTGATAAAGGTTAGATACTTGGTATTCACTGAGAAATGCAAAATCAGCACTTTTCAGGGAAATAGAAATATTGTCCAATAGACATACAGTTTTATGCATTTACATTTGTCATGTAGCTGCCCCAAAAGTCAGTTTAGGCAGACAACGATGTCCAAAACCCCTTCATTGTAGACAGAACAGTTTAGCTAAGAAACCAAATAGAAACAGGGTTTATCCAAATTATTTAGCACTCTGACAACATAAAACACAGGTTCAGATAACAGTTGAGGAAATTATTGTTGTAACACCACATTAGAATAATTATGATACACAGCATGTGCACATTCACTCATACAAAAAAGGACTAGAGGCCTCTTTCACTCAAGGGTACACACCAGAGAGTAATCACCTGCCTGAGTTGGGCAAGGGCTCACTCAAGGATACATCCAGAAGGAAGAAGCACTCACCAAAAGAGGCAAGGAGAACTCAACCCCAGGAATTCTCCTTAGATGGTGTCCCAGTCTAAGAGGAAGGCTCAATTTCACAGACCAGCTCCTCTGAGAAGACCACTCAAAGGCCATCTTCAGCAGAGGCTCCCTTTTATAGCCTGGTGACATCTCTCTGTTGTCATTACTACATGATCAGGAAGCTTCTCTGCTTCTCTGGGCACCTCCTTTGTTGAGGACTCCATCTATTTACCAAGGGTCCCACCCCTCCTGCCCTGCAGCTGAATGGAGGTGAACTCATCATACCCTGGGGTGGGGGAGGTTGTGACTGTGACCTTGGCACCACCGTAGGTGTGTACATGGGGACAGGCACAGTGAGGCACAAAAAGTATTAAAGAGCCATCAACTGCCTATTGAAGGCTCCAGATCTCATTGGGGTGTGTGCAACTGACACAGCATTATATGAATATAATAGTCAAGTAGGATGTTCTCAATAACCAGGATAAGGTTTATACATACATATAAAGCCCAGGAAAAAAAAAAAAAAGAAATCTGTAGCAGGATAATGTTTTGTATTTTCTGTGTTTGTTTCTAGCAAAGCAAGCTTCTGATCTTAGTTGGAGCAATTATTACTTAAAAAAGCAATATAAACAAAATGGTTTTAGGTATGACCCTCCTGAAGAGAATCTGGAGATACAGACAATGCTAATAAATAAATGCAAGCCCTTAGTAAATATTATATCCAGAAAATGAAACTTATTTTTTCCTGGTCCATAGTAATAAATGCCTCAACAATTATTAGCGTTCTCCATCCTCTTCCAGAATTATAGATAGTTTGTTGTTTTTGTTTGGTTGGCCAGTCTAGTATAGCAAATGTTGTTCATCTTATCCACAATAAACCACATATTTTATCCATTCTTAGTTGCTGCTGAAGTGCAACTCAGCCTTATTAGATTAAAAAAATCTGAGTGTCACACTATATCAGAAGTATGCATCTAATAGAGTTGGTTTCCACTTTTGAGATTCTAACTGCCTTTGGACCTTAGCTGATAGATACTTTTCCATCTATTTATGTTGGAGCATATTAATGTTAAATAGAAATATTGATTGATTGACTGATTGATTAAAAAACTTGTAAAGAAATGTTCCTTTTATGAAGATTTTCTCAGATTGAGGAATTTCTGTTCAGAATAAAAAAAAAAAAAAAGACAAGTTTAGGAAGGGGATAGACACCTCATCCAATGATTTAAGGAGTCTTTCCTACTCACTCGACTACAAATATTTTAATCATTCATCTAAATTGCATCATTTCAGAAGACAAGTTTGTTGGCCCAAGTTGCACTGTGTAGTTTCCTAATTCTCTTTTCCCTAGGGGATGAGCACAGTTGTCACGAAAGACACTTGAACCTGAGTCTGCAACACAGTCAATAAATCTGCTGACAATTGAAGACTGTTTTAGACTGATATTCCAAATCTACTTGTCTTGAAATATGCATTTGAAAAGTAATATTTTCCAAGCTTATAAAGTTTTTATATTTATATTTCTACATGATGTGAGTGCTGATATATAAAATGCATACATGCATGCATGCATGCATGTGTGTCTAAAGGGTGTGTGTACATAGCAGAATTACAGTAACATATGTCACCCAATTCTAAATGGCACTACCTCTTCCAAACGGTATTTTCCCCTGTTGCATTATGCTAATACTGATGTGATTAATAGATGTAGGTTGACAGGGCACCATTGGTTAGACAGTGGTGTTTTCATGAATGTTCCCAGAAAATGTCTTGTTTTTTATCGTATATTTTCTCAGCACAATTCTGTAATGCACTTCTCTAATACTGCTATGCCATGGATCATATATGCCATACCATAGGCAATGCTGCAAAAGTAATTTAATTGAGAGGCTGTGATGAGAACAAAGTATTTGTGATGAAGGATTTTTGGAGTCAGGATGTCTCATGATTCACATTTCTACGTGGAGTGGACTTTGCTAATGGTTTGATTTTGTTGTTTTCTTTCATTTGTTTTCTTTTTGTGACTTTTTAAAGTATCCATGTGACTTATTATAGTTTAATCAGTAAAGTAGAGTCTGAGCAGCAGAGCTTTCATGGAAGGTGTGTGTGTAGCTGTAAATGGATATGTAAGATAATTAAAATTATGATCACAGTATCATAGCCCAAAGTAAACCCACAGGCTCTACAGTCTCTTTCCTGCCCTCTCAGGAATTTTTTTCTAATCTTCACTTAAAAATACTCCAAATTTTGAAAACCCCTCTGAATGCTACTCAAAGTTATTTAAAAGGACTTACAAAACAATCATTATTTAATCAGAGTAAAAGTTAAGGATTTCTTTTAAACTTTTCCTCTGATCTCACTGCAAAGCATAGAAATTGTTTCAGAATATATTTTTCACAAGTCTGAGGACTGCAGTTTCAAAATCACTGGCCTCTATGTTAGTTAATGTTTTTAGTTTCCTTGTTGACAAACACTCTCAAGATAAACATCATCACAACTGGCAATCTTGATGACCGCCTCAACAGGACAGCCAGAGACTTAATGGGCATGAAAGCTGAAATGGTTCAGGTTGAGATGCACAGCTCTATCCCGTTGGTAGAGAACTTGTTTTTTTCAAAGTGCTACAGATTCAATCTTTTATTAGAATTACAAGCAAGAGTTTGTTCCTTGTCTTTTTGTCTTTACCGGGGAAAATAAGTGATTGTAGGAAAAGGAAATGAGTTTTCTGGCTACTGTTTTTCTGTGGTAAACGATATATTACTAATGTAATGACTGAACCTTAAGTGTTGCAGAATGATAGCCAAATCTGACAGATTTGGATGATAAGATACTGTCCTTTTATATACCACAAATCTCACATAGTCAGAAGTTAAAAATTAAGCATAAAATGTAGTATAAGTGAGTGAACCAGAACATTTTAGAAAGAAGTAATTTGATGTAGTTTTCCATGTCACAGTAGGTCTGAACATAAGCCTTCTCTGTGCAACCCAGAAGCTTTAAGTAGAAAAGTTTGATGTGTGTGGGGGGCAGCTGAAGGCAAAATATATAGTGCCTGAGGCAATCAGCAGTATCTCTGAATCCTCTTGAATATTTCTGAAAATACAGCAATTCAAAAGTGTGTTATGAAAACTTACATGAACTTCACTTCAGTTAAAAGAGTAAAAGGTAGTGTTACCTCATTTCTGCATGATACTCAGGATTTTATTTGTCACCCAATGGACACAGAAATTCTTCAAAGCATGTCATGCCTCAGATGCAATATCTGGGAAAGAAAAAAATGTTAGTCATCTCAGTTACTTCTATACCAGACAAGAGCTCAGAGAACACTACTGAAAAAGAAGGCCCTTAGCATTGCCTTTCTTCTTCACAATGCACTGCCCAAATTAGTCAAGAAGACAGTAAGTGGATGTATAGTTCTTTGGTCTGCAGTGTAACATAAGGGTGGTTACTGAAAATGCTTTTAGTAATGAATAGGATCCTGAATAACAGAGATTTTCTTTCCCTCCCTTCCTTCCTTCCTTCCTTCCTTCCTTCCTTCCTTCCTTCCTTCCTTCCTTCCTTCCCTCCTTCCTTCCTTCCTTCCTTCCTTCCTTCCCTCCCTCCCTCCCTCCCTCCCTCCTTCCTTCCTTCCTTCCTTCCTTCCTTCCTTCCTTCCTTCCTTCCTTCCTTCCTCCCTTCCTTCTTTCCCTCCCTCCCTCCCTCCTTCCCTCTATCCCTTCCTCCCTCCCTCCCTCCCTCCCTCCCTCCCTCCCTTCCATCAAGTGACAAGGACACTGTCTCCATCAGTTTCAGCCCAGGACCCTCCTGTCCAGCTATTGGAGCCCAGTCCAGTGCCCCAATGGCCTGGGGTCTCTGCCCAGGCTGACAGATGTGGCTGCTGCTCTCTTTACAGATTCAACACGTAGAGAAGCCACTGACCAGGTAGTGTGACTGAAGACATTTGTTTCTGGCTGTTGTGTTTGCTAACACTAATTGGTCAGATTTTATGTCTCTGTATGTCTCCCTCCTTTTCCTTGTCCTCTCAACTGAGAAAAAAAAAAACATTCTCATGCTCCAGGTATACATACCAATTAGTACAAATGACCAGGTTTGTTCTCCTCAGGACCTCCTTTATCATGTGTTGGTCAGGTTTCTCTCTGTGTGTTCTTGTTTATGGCTCCTTTGACGAGAGATCATTAATGGAGTAGACACTATCTACATACCTTTACACTGTCCACTTCAGAAAGAAGCTCCTATAAGACACCAAAATGAAGTTCTAGTCTCTAAAAATTGATGGAAACATCACTGAAAGTAAATTCCAAGGCCTTGAGCAAAGGAAAAAAGAAAAACAAAACAAAACAAAAACACCAAACCAAATCAAAACCCAAACAAACTAACAAACAAAAAAACTAAACCAAAAACCAACTCAAAAAAACTTGGTGTAAAGAAGGGCAAAATTAGTGAAAAAAAAAAAAAGATAATTTCCCACACACTGGTATGTGACCATAAAAGAATGATATTAAAAAGAAACTGAAACTATTTTAGGTGCTTTTAAGAAATACTCAAAAAAATAAATATACAGTTTTTTGTCTGTTTGTTTATTTGTTTTTTCTCCTCAGTAACTAAACATTGAAATTCACAAATCTACCCAAATTGGTAAGAAAAAAAAAACATAAACATATTGCATTTGCCTAGGGCTTTCAGATAGCTGATAGACAGCATGACAAAGAAATGCCTTCCACACTGGATTCTAAGCTCTGTCCAGTATATCAGCTCTTAATTGGTGTCACCTCCATTTTTCTGTAACAAGCAAAAAACATGTTTTTTTCTGCTAGAAGCTTGCTATCTTGCTTTTCCATATGTGATGGCTGAAATATAGCTCACTGATTCAGCAGTGATAAAATGCAAATACATTTGTAAGACCTGATATTCCTTGTATGAGATGTGTTTTAATTGAGATGAGATTGTCAGAAGTAAATAACAAATCTGAATTTAAATTATGTGGCTTCATTCTTAGTGTTTTACTCATCTAGTTCTTAAACTAAATTGTGAAGGGTGAGGGAGGGGTGGAGGTAAGGCAAGGCTATGCAAAAAAAAAAAAAAAAAAACAACAAAAACCCAACCAACAAACAAACAAACCCACAACAACAACAACAAAACAGAAGTGGAAGAAAGGCGAGGCGAGGCGAGGAGAGGAGAGACCAGGAGAGGAGAGGAGAGGAGAGGAGAGGAGAGGAGAGGAGAGGAGAGGAGAGGAGAGGAGAGGAGAGGAGAGGAGAGGAGAGGAGAGACCATACCATCCCTGGAGGTGTTTAAAAGACTTGTAGATGTGGTGCTTAGGGACATGGTTTAATGATAGTCTTGGCAATGCTACGTTAACAGTTAGACTTCATGATCGTAAAGGTGTTTTCCAACCTAAGCTATTCTATGATGTTACTCGAAGATGGTAAGTGGTGATTAAAAGGAATTTTTAGGAACACATGAGATGTAACAGGGATACGGGAAAGCATGTTTCATAAGTATCTTGCACACAGGTTCCTTAACAGAATTCACAATCAAATCAAAGGGTATCTAAATCTCATAAACATAAAACCCTAACTTACTGGCAATGGTGTTTGTTACTCCTCTAAAAATTATAACATAGATCAATCTCAGGTAAAGAGATCACGATCAATCAAAAGTAGATATCTTTCAGCTGAAAACTAAAACAGAAATAAAAGTCTTGCAGCAGAATAAGCAGCATTAAGAGTCTGAAGACATGAACATATAACTTCAGTCACAGCTGAAACACATATGACCAGGATACACAAAACCTTTCCCAGCAAATCATTATTTTTTCAGAAACTGAGAGAAATGTACATTGCATGTATGCATAATATATTGTGATGTGCAATTAATGAGAAAATATTTTCAGGTCTGAGAGTAAGCAAGTGCTTTTTCTTAGATATTTAAGTAATACTAAGATTACCATTAAGCAGATAGTAAAAACATAAGATTTGGACCTGGTCTCTGATGTCAAGAATGAAAGTCCTCACTGCTAGTCTACAGTTCATTTCAGCTGTTTAAAAAACCTTTGTGGACCTAATAATCTTTACCTGATAAGAGGTTATTTGAAGTTGCGCAGAGCTGATCAAGAACTTGTAAGCTCTTGACAAATAATTTAAGAATGCTTTTAATATATTTTTAAAATGTATAATTTCCTAAGGATTGATCTTTCTTGCTAGATTAATTCTCCTCATAAAAAGAAAAGGAAAAAAAAAAAAAAAAAAAGGCTTCCATACTTACAGTGTCTATTAACTCCTGAGTAATCAGTAAACTGTTTTCAAATGCAACCCCACCACTACTCAGAACATCAGAGAAAGGAAAAGATGTTATATAGTGTTTACAGAAATGAAATCTAACAAGTGAAAGTATCAACAAGTTTAGAAATACACTCTGAAAGAGTTTTTCACTATTGAAGAAGCCATTATTATCTACGTTTACAGCAATAAGTAGCGGCATAAAATTTTCCAAAGAAGAATTCAAAGTTTCATTCCAAAGCTCAGAGATTAAAAGGCAGCAAAAAATTTCTGTATTTTTTCTATTCTTTTAATGCCAGAACATCTGATTTTCCCTTTCCTCTTCTGTGTTAGATCCAGAGCTACCTGTAAGGAAGATTTCTAGAAAAGATAAATGTTGAACATGAAGTTCAGCATGTAGGACTTCTGGCTAAATGAAATGATGAACTTAAAAACCTCAAGTAACAGGGTCTTATGAGGAAGTATCAAGGAACATTGATAACTGTTGGCACAATTATTAGATCTTTCCTGCAGTAAAATCTTTTAAGTAGTGGCTGTTCTTAAGTGTGTATTTGCACAGTGTTTGCACTGTAGATCCTTTTCATTATTTGAGTCAGAATAAATTTATTAATACAATAAACAAACAAATAATAACAAATGAGGAGTGTGCAGGAAGGAAAGCAAATTTTAAGTCCAGTGATGTTATTTTTAATCCTATGATATATAAATTGTCTTTTAAACAATGCTGTAACATTCAAAAAGTGTTCAAAAATCACTTAAAGGCTGAAGGGTGAATTGTATGCAAGTATTCTGTTTGCTGCAGGAGAATCTGTCCAAGACTATGCAAGCATATTTAAACTTGCAAGGTGAAAAATAACAATATTCTGTGCAAATGATCTTACAATCCTTTTTAATTCAGTTTTAATGGTAAGATGTAATTGAACTCTATTTTCTATGTTTTAGCTGCACTGCTGATGATCTTGAATGACCATTTCTGGCATAGATTAGGTTTCCTGTCAAATATGAGCTTCTGAAATTAAGTCAGTAATATCAAATGTTGTAATTTAGTTTTATCCCATTATTAAAGATATAACAAGGATTATATTACATACTATTATTGCTTTATGTCACATTACAGAACATTATGTTTCATCAGTGCACAAGTAATCTCTATCAGGAAAGGACACAGTAATAGTAATGTACAGCTGGGCAAGCGACCAATGCTGGGGATTTCTTGAAGGCCAAAACTCTATGAAGAAATTTTTGACAGCTAGAAAAAAATACAACAGAAATATTCAAGTATAAATAATGGCAAAAAAATTTCCTCATTTTCCTAATTTTTATAAGGGGGAACAAAAAGAGCTTTCACAGATTGAAACTTTGGAATTTTTTTTATCCTACAAAACCTTTTGTGGAGGCATAGAATACAGAACTGAGGTAATGAAATGTTTTAACTGACTACTCCGTTAGGTCCTTCTCTTACATTTTTTGAAATATGATCTTACCAACATCCTGCCATGTCAGGATACTATTACATCACTAAAAGAAACCACACATGCTGGTGAAAGAGAAATGGAAGGTAAGGGAAAGGAAAAGAGAAATTTAAGATGAAATCTATGAAGATGGGTTTGTGAGATGAATCTTAACAAAACAGCTCATTCTGGAACTGAGTCCTACAATGAAAATGCAGGCAAGGGATGAACTCTGAGAAGGAATTGTTTCACAAATTTCTGTATGTAATATTGCTTTATAAATGGTGATTGTTTTTAGGGATAGAAAGAAATATAAAGAAATATAAAGAAATTAATATAATATAATATAATATAATATAATATAATATAATATAATATAATATAATATAATATAAATATACAGAAAACAGATTACATATATTAACAACCTACCAGTCTTCAGATCTCTCAGAAGTATGACTAGGAACTAGGAATAACAATTACTGTAAGCACCAGCCTCCGAGACAGTCAACATTGAGCTTAACTAAGCTTAAACAGGATCTAACATTTTAACCTCTTCACATTTATGCTTACAATAAAAGTTTTAAGAAATATTGGACAAGACTTGACACAGAAGAGACAGGGGTTGAAGTAATATGCAGGAGTATGTCAAATGGCATTGGCTGGACACATATTTTGCCCCCTTGTATAGTATACTGGGCTTGATTTAACAACTGATATTAGATATTTAGAGCCATTTTGGACATTTAATGTGGCTGACAACTATGTCTCGGGTCCTTCAGGAGAACACTTGAGGAGTGGCAGCAAAAGACCAGATAGCGTACCCCAGGTTTATACAGCTGAGTCAAGTCCATATGTTTCAAGTAGAAAACTGCAAGTGGCAATAACCTGGAACTGAATTTGAACTCTCTTACTCTTCTTGTGCCTTACATCTACTAGGAGATTGCTGAAGATAAAGAAAGAAACATGCTAGTACTTAGAGGGTTATCAAGAAGTCTATTGCTCTAAAAATGTTCATAAACTGGGATTTTTCTACTGATATGATTGAAACATAGCTTGGGCTGAAAGTAAATTTATATAAGAATATTATTAAATTATATAAATTATAAAATAAAATATGTGGAATGATCAGGAAGATCCTTCAAAGAAAGAAGATTTCAAAAAATAACAAAAGAAGGTGTTATAGAAATATTAAAATTCAGATCGAATGTTGCTACACAAAGGGGAGCAAGGGAGAAAAAAGGTAAAACAAGCTGCATTATTGGAGCAATTCAGCAACCATCCCACTGAGCAGACCCACCCATGATTAAAGCAGTCTGAAGTAGCAAAATAAACCTGTTGTATTAACCAAACTAAAACATGTCTAACTTGCCCTGGTGTTGACAAAAGGACATGTTGAAGGAGACACTGGACAGATTAGACTTCCTATCAAAAAGCCTCCTTTTTTTTTTTTTTTTTTTTTTTTTTAACCCTTAGAGAAGAGAGTGGAATGGAGAATGGAAGGGATAAAATTACTAGATTTGTAAAGACAGTCAGCTGAAATAAGGAATAAGAGGAAATAAGGAATAAGAGGAAAGTAAGAGAAGAGACCTGCTGCTTGAGAGGTTTCATTCAGAGGGATGAGGAAGTTCACAGGTGCAAAATATCTGTGTAACTATGGCAACAGTCAGAAGCTAGTTTGAGGAAGCAGGAAGCCAGGAGCTTGACTACCTATCACTGCCTCCAGCAAAATTAGTCTCAAAACTGAGTGAAGAACTGATTTTATTAAAAAAAAAAAAAAATATTTGTTGCATATCCAAAAGTATTTCAAACCAATTCAAAGCAAAAATTAATTAAAATTTCTGTGAAAATACTAGAGAAAAATGCTTTGGGTCAGTTTTTTTTTTGTTCTTGTTGTTTGTTTGTTTGTTTTAATCAAAAGAAGTATTTTCTCTTGATCTTGACTATTTGAATATTTTTGAAAAGAAAAAAAAACAATACTCATGTACAAAAATGCTAGAGGTTGAGTGGCTTTGTCTTTTGCAGGGGTGAGGAGAATTTAATTTTCATTGTATAAAGAAGACTATATACATTTAGAAATATTTAGTTTTCATTTAGTAAAAGCTACATTAATAATAATAATAATAATAATAATAATAATAATAATAATGATGATGATGATGATGATGATGATAATTTAGAGGTTTGCATGTACTTCTGTCCTGAAGTGTATTTGTAGTTCATAAAGCTACAGAAAGAAATTATTTCTGCCACCCCATAAAAAATAACTAATTTAAAATATATTATTTGTCCACTTTCAGCTGATGTAGCCTAAGATGGAGTTAGTGACTCAAAGGACTCAAAGGACTCAAAAATAAAGTGATTTACTTCTGACTTCATAGGTCTGCAACTGGAAAGTAACAACTAAGTGTTTACATTAAAATAACTGTGAGACAGTATTTAAAAGACATCTTGTTGAAACCAAACATTCTTAGTAGTACTTTATGTTTCTTCAGTAATAGTGGCATCCAAATAGTTGTTTGTTTCAACAGACAGAGTTTTCAACTCTGGACTCTGAATGTTTTACTCCTTCTTTCACGGGGTTTTCTTCTGATTCTAGAATTCTTCTGAGACAGACTACCACTTGTTTCCCTGTTTTTAGTAATCAGTTAATACGAAAAGGCACAGAGTACAGGATATTCGTAGTTTACAATTCATATTTTCCTTTCAATCTACTTACATTTGACAGTTTTCAGTTCAAATCCAATATGATTCGTGCCTCACTATCTGTTCCCTTCATTCACTGTACTGTTAATGATCTTCTTTTACAGTTTGCACATGTAGGGCTGTTTTATGGATCTGGTTCTCAAGGTCTCCTACCTCAGGGCACATTGTCAAAAGTGGTATACTGTGAAAGGAGAGATTTTATTTTAATGTTATGTTTATTTTAATGTTATGTTTATTTTAATGTTATGAAACTGTTGTAGATATAGCAGATACATGTAAAATGTATATAAAGTGTATCAAAAGTGTAAAAATGGTACTCGGGGTTGTTCTTCTCCATGTGCAGGACTTTGTGCTTTTCCTTGTTGAAGTGCATGGGCCTCCTGTCAGCCCATTTCTCCCTCTGGATGGCAGCATGACTCACTAGTCATTTGAAAAAAAGTTTTTTTTCTTTATATTTCCTGACAAATTTAATTTTTTTAGAAATGTAGTTTAAGAACTGAAAAAGACATTAACAAACAAACAAACAAACAAAAAACTTGAAGGCAGGGAGAGTTGCATTTGTCTGTTTCACAGTATTACGAACTCACTGTTATGCCAAAAGAAACAGAGATTATTGCCCCAGCCTTGCAGAAATCAATGTGAATTAAATGTCACATAGTTCCATGATTACATGATACATTCATTGTTCGGCTTCTGGATAGTGTGAAAACCCACCTTCCAAAACAAAGGTGCAAAAGTAATTTTCTTCATAACACAAACTTTCTCTACATATACCTTGAAACCACATTGTTGAAAGCATCCATGAGAAAAAAAAAAAAGTTCTGATGATTTAACATGTCTTTTTGCTCTATTTTCCAGTGTTTATCATTATTATAGGAAATGAAAAGCTGGAAAGCATATAAACCAGATATATAGAAAGAAATAGTCAGAAGTGAGACCTAGGAGAGGAATTCAAAGGGTAGATAATGGGTACTGCTTTTAGAGAAAAACAGGCCTGGAAAAAGGAATGAAAGAGGTGAGCAGAAACAGAAAGAGTTATGCAAAGAGATGACATATTAGCAGCAAGAAAGATAAACAGTTATGTGATGATTAGGTTCTGATCCCAAGAGAAGATGGAAACAGAAAGTCTAGAGACCTTTGTTCTCTGTAAAGACAACTAAAGGAATTCTGGGGACCTGTTCTCCAGGGTCAAAACTAGATCTTAATTTGATTTGGTTTGATGTTACTTTCCTCAGAGACCAAATTCACTGTTATAGTCCAACTTCTTGATGGGTAAAACCAGATGTGTGGATACCTTTCGTTGTCATTGTAAGTCAGGCTAGTCAAAAAATACCGCTGGTAGCTGCATTGTGATCATTCATTTTGTGCAAAGGTGCACTGAAATCAATTTATTTAAATATTCAACCTTCTTACCTTTTTCAAACTGAATATTAAACAATAGGACAAATTTAACACTCATCTATTCTTCATATATCGATCTATTAATCTTGCCATCTTCAATTGGATATGCAGAATGCAAATCAGATATGATTTTGGCTTAATGGAGAAAGTCCCATAATTCTTCAGAGAAAGTTCCAGTCTTTCATGTGGAAATGTTCTTTGCAAGTTCCTGCCACTTTAACTGTTTATAGAAATAATTAAATGAGAAGAGCAAGCCTTGTGATCTGTAAGAGTTAAATTATTGCATTTAAGTACTTTTTATTGTATGTGCTGTATGTTTTTTTAAAGAATCCCTTAGAATTTCCTACCAAGGGGAGAATCTCTTTGTCTTTCTGGATATCGCAGGAATGTGTAGGAATAATCACTTGTCTAGAATGTCTGCTGTCACAATAGATGTGCATACACACAATCAGCAAAGAAATGTCTTAAAAGCAAAGCATGTGATATCTGATTTATTTTTATTCTTTTTTTAATTTTTTTCTACAAACTATTTCCTGACATTACCTTCAGTATGAGTACTTCACATGTGTAAAGAAAGCATCAGCTCTTAGATAATCACAAAAGAAATATTTCAAGGCACTGAATATTTTACCATACTATCAGCAGGTCTTTTTACTTTGAAAAACAGTTTGAACTCCTTTCTTATTTTTGCATCATTCAAATAATCCACTGATTATTTTAGATTGCATATTGTCATTTTACTCCCTTCTATTGAGGTTTACAGGGATTTCAAAAATCTTTAATAGCATTTAATTAAAATGACAAAGGTTAATTTAATTAGCATAAAGCTTAAAGTTCGTGTATCAAAGGGGTATTAAAAATATCACATTTTAGGCAGAGCATTTACATTTAAATAAGAGGGATAAATCCAAATGTCCTGTATTTCTCTCGCATTGGAATATAGTCAGAGCTGAGATCCCAAGACCTCAGGCAGAAATTCAGACTTCCTGCGAGACAATGAAGGCATTCAAAAATCAAGAGGCCCTTCCTTTGGTAAGTGCAAATGTTCTTCAACACCACTAAAGATACATATTATTGCATCTTTTCCTTTTTTTTTTTTTTTTCTTTTTTCTTTCTCCTCCTGAGGAGCCTATCACACTCTCACACTCGATTACAATCTATATTTAGTCAGAGACATTCTTAGACATTGATTGCATCTCCAGTAAAGCCTGAATCACTAGTCCTATTCTAAGGATGATGAACGCAAATATGATTGCACTGAAGCTCATTAAAAGTAGAGATGGCCACTTTTTTTTGCATAATGAGCTCATGATTAAAGCATTTGCCCCTCAGCCTAGAAAAGTGAATGCCTGTAGAACACAATCTCCACCATACCACAAGACATATAGGAAAGAAATATTTTCCTACTGAACTGCCTATTCAGCCGAGACTTCAGTATCCATAAAGCCAGAAGGAGAAAAGGTAATAGGTTAGGGCCATGAGGGGAAAAAAAAAAAAAAGACCAGAAGGTTCTTCTGTTATGATTTCACCTCTAGTAATAGAGTGATATAGATTCCTAACTAGTGCTGGTCCATTCTAAGGTGTATAAAATATTGCTTAGTTGAACATAATAATAATAAAGAAAATCCTGCAGTTTCAAAAAACAGTATAAACCATCTCATTTTTATAGATACCTATTTTATGCACTGAAAACTCAAATGGTCTTTTTATTATAGTGACAAGTGGTGTTCCTCAGGGGCTGGTGTTGGGATGGGTGTTGTTTAAAATATTTGTTGATGACGTTGACAGTGGGATCGAGTGCAACCTCAGCAAGTTTGTCAATGACACCAACCTGTGTGGTGTGGTCAACACGCTGGAGGGAAGAGATGGTATCCAGAGGGACCTTGACAGGCTTGAGGTGTGAGCACATGCAAACCTCATAAAATTCGACAAGGCCAAGTGCAAGGTCCTGCACATGAGTTAGAGCCATCCCAAGCACAAATACAGGTTGGGCAGAGAATAGAAGCCCTGAGGAGAAGGACTTGGAGGCATTGGTTGATAAGAAGCTCAACATGACCCAGCAATGAGTGCTTGCAATCCAGAAGGCCAACTGCATCCTGGGCTGCATCAGAAGAAACATGACCAGCAGTTTGAGGAAGGTGATTCTCCTCCTCTGTTCCACTTTTGCAAGACCTGGAGTTCAACTCTGGGTCCCCCAACATGAGAGGAACATTAAGAAAAATATTTGGCAGGTGTTTGAAATATTATATTAATGTTAAAAAAATTAAAGAATGAGATGGAAGCAAAATACTATGAGTTTCTTTACATTATTTTTTTCCATTTCCCTTATCTTTCTGTTTCTCTCACCCATATAAACACATAAAGCTGTTTACTCAGGTTTGTACAAAACCTGTAATGCGTAACACCCCTAACTAGAACAGAAATTATAGAAAAACAAACAAACAAACAAAAAACAAAACCAACAAAACAAACCAGAACAGGTAAACCAAAAATCCTATATTATATTAACAGTGAATTGTGAAATAAAAGCTAATATTTGCCCCCCACTATCATCTTACTTCCTTTCTGTAAGTGGTGACTACGCTCTGTTAAACTGATGAAAGCTCTGATTACATATGATGCTGAGGCACAAAAAAACGTTTAATTGCAGAAGTTCATTACGCCATGTCCAATGACTTACTGTGCTTACATCTAAAGGTTCAGATCATGTCCAAAGCAGTACTGAAAATATCTAAAGGCATAAATCATCTTGCAGGTTTTGAAGGTCATCATATGTGATCCATGATCTCTAAAGATTTATATTTTTTTTAGGTAATTTTTGCTGCTTAGTTTTGTCCTTTTTCTCTGTTTTTGTTTGCTTGTTTGTGTTTTTTGTATTATTTTAATTTAGCGCTTTTTTTTTTCTTAGACATGCTTGTCTCCATGAAAACTAAACAGTTATTTATTACATAAGTTAGTGTGTGTAAATTGTTAACAATGATTTAAAGATCAAACTTCCTAGTTTCAGTGAAGGGAATATCTAGTTTTACATCTGAAAATCTGAATCAGTTAGGTCAATGGACAGATTGTCTAACTGTCTGCAAGGAATGTATTTTTTTTTCCCTTTTTGTCTAAACTGAGCTGTACAGTCATTTAAAGATTGCAAAGCATGTCCATGTTTTATGTGTAGATTCTGAAAGACTTTCTGTTCTGATATGTGGACTAGATTAAAAATGTATTAAGTGTTTCTTAAAGGGACAAATCTACACAGTTTATTAGGCTAAAATGAAAGTTTAGGTATTTCTGAGCCTTAGCAAAATTTTACATCCTGGGACAAATTTCCAGTAGGAAAATATTTTTTGTTAAATGCAGTGGTATTAATGTGTTCCATGTTGGACATGTACAAGCTAGAGGTATATTATGGGCTTGGGCACAACTGGTACTAATTAGGTAGGAAGGCTGAAAGATAGTACATCTTTTTTCTGACTTCTTATTTCAAACAGTATCACAGTATCACAGTATCACAGTATGTTCTGGATTGGAAGGGACCTCAAAAGATCATCTAGTCCAATCCCCCTGCTGGAGCAGGAACGCCTAAGTAAGGTTGCACAGGAACATGTCCAGGTGGGTCTTGAATGTCTCCAGAGAAGGAGACTCCACAACCCCCCTGGGCAGCCTGTTCCAGTGCTCTGTCACCCTTACTGAGAAGAAGTTTCTTCTCAAATTTAAGTGGAACCTCTTGTGTTCCAGCTTGATCCCATTGCCCCTTGTCCTATCATTGTTTGCCAACGAGAAGAGCCTGGCTCCATCCTCATGGCACTCATCTTTTATATATTTATAAACATTAATAAGGTCACCCCTCAGTCTCCTCTTCTCCAAACTAAAGAGACCCAGCTCCCTCAGCCTTTCCTCATAAGGGAGGTGCTCCACTCCCTTAATCATCTTGGTTGCCCTACGCTGGACCCTCTCCAGCAGTTCCTTGTCCTTCTTGAACTGAGGGGCCCAGAACTGGACACAATATTCCAGGTGCAGTCTCACCAGGGCAGAGTAGAGGGGAAGGAGGACCTCTCTTGATCTACTAACCACCCCCCTTCTAATACATCCCAGGATGCCATTGGCCTTCCTGGCCACAAGGGCACAGTGCTGGCTCATGGTCATCCTGTTGTCCACCAGGATCCCCAGGTCCCTTTCCCCTACACTGCTCTCTAATATGTAATTTCCCAACCGATACTGGAACCTGGGGTTGTTCCTGCCCAGATGCAGGACTCTACACTTTTCCTTGTTAAATTTCATTAGGTTATTCCCCGCCCAACTCTCCAGCCTGTCTAGGTCTCGCTGGATGGCAGCACAGCCTTCTGGCGTGTCAGCCACTCCTCCCAGCTTAGTGTCATCAGCAAACTTGCTGATAGTACACTCTATTCCCTCGTCCAAGTCGTTAATGAATATATTGAATAATACTGGCCCCAGTACTGACCCCTGAGGTACTCCACTAGATACTGGTCTCCAACTAGACTTCGCACCATTGACTACCACTCTCTGGCTTCTCTCCTTAAGCCAGTTTGTAACCCACCTCACTACTCTATTGTCTAGACCACACCTCTGCAACTTAGCAACTAGGATGCTGTGGGAGACTGTGTCAAAGGCTTTACTGAAGTCAAGGTAGACCACATCCACGGCTCTGCCATCATCCATCCATCTTGTAACATTCTCATAAAAGGCTATGAGGTTGGTCAAGCATGACTTACCCTTGGTAAAGCCATGCTGACTGCCCCTAATAACCTTCTTATCCTTGATATGCCTTGAGATAGCACCAAGGATAAGTTGTTCCATTACTTTCCCAGGGACAGAGGTGAGGCTGACCGGTCTATAGTTACCCGGGTCCTCCTTCTTGCCCTTTTTGAAGATTGGAGTGACATTTGCTTTCCTCCAATCCTCGGGCACCTCTCCCGTTTCCCAAGACTTGGCAAAGATGATGGAGAGCGGTCCAGCAATGACCTCAGCCAGCTCCCTCAGCACCCGCGGATGCATCCCATCTGGACCCATGGATTTATGGATGTCCAGTCTATTTAATTGCTCCTTAACCCAGTCCTCATCAACTAAAGCAAGCTCCTCCATTGACCTCGCTTCATCTGGGGTCTCAGGGGTACAGGGCTCCCCAGGACAGCCTCCGGCAGAGTAGACAGAGACAAAGAAGGCATTCAGTAATTCTGCCTTCTCTGTATCTTCCGCCACCAGGGCACCCACCCCATTCCTCAGTGGGCCTACATTGCCTCTGGTATTAGTTTTATCCGCTATGTATTTGAAAAAGTTCTTTTTGCTGTCCTTGACCCCTCTCGCCAGCTGTAATTCTAAGGAGGCCTTGGCTATCCTAGCTGCCTTCCTACATCCTCTAACAGCAGCCTTATATTCCTCCCAAGTGGCCAGCCCCTGCTTCCATGACCTGTAAACTCTCCTCTTCTGCTTGAACATACCCAATAGATTCCTATTCAACCACGCAGGCCTCCTGGCTCCCTTCCTTGACTTCCTACGTGTGGGGATGCTCTGATCCTGAGCGCGGAAGAAGCAATCTCTGAATGCAATCCAGCTCTCTTGGGCCCCTTTTCCTTCAAGCAGTCTTGCCCATGGGATTTCCCCCAGCAATTGCTTGAAAAGGCCAAAGTTAGCCCTGCTAAAGTCCAGGGTTGCAATTCTACTTGCTATTCTGTTCCTGCCACACAAGATGCTGAACTCCACCATCTCGTGGTCACTGTAACCCAGGCAGCCCTCAACCTTTACTGCTTCGACCAGACCCTCCTTGTTAGTGAGGATGAGATCCAGCAGTGCACCTCTCCTAGTCGGCTCCGGTAACAGGGGTTGTTACTGTAACTCACTGTAATTGTGTCTTTTCTGAAAAATGCAAAACTTTAAGAAAATTCATTATAAGGTACAATTCTATTCTAGTGATTGTTGTAACTAAGTGTGCACCTGTGTGTCATACAAATTAAGGAACTAGAGATCTTTGTGACAGAATCTTCAGGAGGCTGGCAAGTCAGGCCAGTTTTAACCTTTTATAGAGAACTTCAGTAAATTCATTCTTTAACAGCACCCTTCATGCTAATAATTAATTCTTATATGTCATTAATAATCATTACTATGTAGATGAAATTATAAGTCTTTAACATCTCTAATTACCTGTGAGTACAAAATGGCATGGAGGTGATGCTGCGTACTTGGTGCTGATGACTACAGTCCTTGGTGGTCTGTGGTCACCAAAGTCAGAGTGATCAAACTTGAGAACTCATTAATGAGAAAAGCCAGAACTGAAGTGGCCATGTCTTCTATCTTCTCTGTTTTTCCTTACTTATGTCTGTTGTTTTTATACTGCTACCCCTCCCAACACTGAAAAAAAAAAAAAAAAAAAAAAAAGGAAGACTCATCTTCTCCTGATAATGCTTACCCTATTTGTGGTTTAGTCAGTTAATATTCTAATGTATCTGGAAGGATGTTCTACTCATTCTCACGTTCCTTGTATTCATCTTGTCCTTTGGTCATGTTTTAACACTTAAGAAGAAACATTTTAACACTTGACAGTCTCTTTAATTTGACCATACATCTCTTTCTTTGCCACTTGATCAGTCAAATCACTTGCATGGTTCTGCCAAAGGCTTATATGTTGTATCTGATACATAGATATTACAAACTACAAACGCAGTGTTCTTTGTTATGCTATTCTAGTACACTTATATATAGGTTCAAGATAAGCTAAGGTCAATTATACCTTGATTAACACATTTAAAATTTGTAAGTGCTACAGTTCTGGTCTGGTTATGTGGTATTTTTTCCTATGTCTAGTTTCCTTCTCAAGGTTCATCCAGGGCGCAGTGACATCAACGTTTCAATCCACATCAGGTGTATGTTGTTGAAATGAGTATTCCAATTATTTCTGGTATTTTTCTGGTCTGATTCTTACAGTAGAGCAGTCTAACATTCATGAACAGGATTGATTTCAGACAAAACTAAACAAGAAAATGCATTCCAGGAGCACAGTTAATGCACTGAGGTTAGGAATGGTCATTCAGTCCCTCAAATGTGGCTAGCATCATAGTATGATGCAGGATCAGGGGAACTCTGGATGCCATCTGGTCCAGGCTCCTGCTTAAAGTAGGACCAATTTAGATCAGGTTGCTCAGTACCTTGTTCAGTGAATGTCTCCAAGGACAGAGATCCCAACCTGTTGCAGTATAGGACTACCTTTGTTGAGGGGCAGGGGGAGCAGAAAGAAAAAAAAAATCCTTAATAACTAATCAGTATTAGTTGTGTTGTATCTTGTGTCTTCTGCCCCCTGCCCTACTACTATTAACCTCTGTGAAGATTTGTCGCTATCTTTTCTATACTCTCATTAAATAGTTGAAAACAAGAAAGAGGTTTCCCCTAGTTTTCTTTTCTTAAGAACGAACAAATTCTGTTCTTGCAGCTTTTCCTTGCATAGACTAGAGCTAATCGAACTGATACATTTGGATTTTAGATCATTTACACCAATAGTTTTGCTTTGCAGATCCTCACCTTTTTGATCTATGCTGTATCAAGAACCCAATATGGGCCTAGACTTTAAGATTTCTGAAGGATGTAGCCACATGTCTTGCACTAAAAGGTTTTAAAATATGATTTCCAAAACACCTAATAGAGTAAAGAAAGACAATTTCCGATCTTCTACCACTACACCCTGACTAATATTGGAAGGGTCTTTAGTTCTACTGAAAATAGAATAGAGCTATGGGAACAACCACAGAAAAAGAGAAATCTTTGTCAGCCTTTTCTGTTCAGCTGTCATTTCTGTACCTGTGTTTTTTAAAAGAAAGCTAAATTGAAAAGTGTAATATGATTAACATTATTTATTACTATTAATGAATAATAAATAACTGTAAGGCTTTGTCATTCACTTAGTGTTAAGAAATTTGATGCTTAAACTTATATTCCAAAATGAGTAATAAAGTAAAAGGCCAGATTTTTTGTAATATATCCAAGATGAACAGGTAATGAATTAGTGTATAAGCAAAATCTTTCCCATGTCCTGACCTGCATAGCTATGGGCAGTACTGCCGTGGTTAAAGTTAACTCATCAACACTATAAAATATTTTTAGTTTGAACAGCAGTTAACCCCTGGTACATCTTTCAAAAGAATGTGATAAATTTTGCATGCTTTAAAACCTCTAAATCACAAATAGATAAATTTCTATAGGATTGTCTAAAGAGCACATTGTCACTGGTCAGAAGTTCACAAGAGGTGATATTTCTGTCAATTTCATAATGTGAGATTTGGAGGTTATGTGGTTGGTTGGTTGTTTTCATATCCCTGAAATAGCTGTTTCACTACTGTGAACAAAATCTTATTCTCAACACACTGACTTTGGTTTCACATTGGGAAAAGGAATTCATGATAAATAATTGTGGTTTTAAATTAAAACACAAAAGTTAGTTTTCCTGTAAAAATATTCCATGTAAAGAACTTACAGATACAGAATTCCCCAATCTAAATGTCAGAATCAAGCATGGAGGATGGATACTGAATTGCATGAATAATCATTAAAGGAATTAAAATGTTATGATACTTATAATATTATTATAGATTAAAGTATTATTACATTAGAATATTAATATCATCAGTTTCTACTAGGTATCACATGCAGTGTCACAGGCACACCAGAAGCACTGTACAAAAGCCTTGCA
Source organism: Nesoenas mayeri (assembly GCF_963082525.1). Lineage (NCBI taxonomy): Eukaryota > Metazoa > Chordata > Aves > Columbiformes > Columbidae > Nesoenas > Nesoenas mayeri. The sequence continues at coordinate 178,844,954 of NC_137541.1, read as the reverse complement.
AGCACTGGCACGACTATGTTTACCAATGTGCCATTTTCTTGTGCCCCAGTCTTCCAACTGACACAAATCCGTATTCATGCAGAATTAGAATTACTTAACTGGGACTGCTAATGCATTCAGCATCCTGCTTACAGTAAATTGTTTACAAGATCAGAACCTCACCAAAGACATTGATAGATATCACTGACCACATTTTTGAAGGATATACATGCAGTATTGAAACTGTGTGGAAGGATTCAGTACCTTTAGAAATTTTACTCTTTAAAATTATATAGGAAAGAGAAATTAGTCAAAAGATATAAATCTGGATTGTTGACAAAAAACTACTAATTAGTCTATAAGGTAAGCCCTCAATTGTAGTACTCTGTCACAGTATATATATTCTGACTTTCAAGAAATAAACTATTTAATAAGGTGGCAAGTTTCTTTAATGAATGATTATTTAAACAAGATATTTAAGAGTTTTAATAAGTTTGACAAACTTGGCATTTTTCTCAGTTTCTGCTACATGATGAAGTCTTTCCTGTGACCGCAACACACACAAGCAGAATTTTTAAATGAAAGACCTAATTTTGGCAGGTCTAGCCCCAAGTCCCCTGGTTCTCAAGAGTCGTTTTTATTCCAGGTTCTATTAGCAATGTACAATGCTAACTCACATCCAAGCATATCCCAGAAATCCCTCCTGAGATATTTAGCCATGTCACTTTGAAGAACACCAAAATGAGCAAGAACAGGGCCTTTCTCTGTTTTTCTTCGACTCTTTTAAATTCGTTGCTCTGACATAACCTTTGAAACAGATACAGCTATATGAAGGGATTGAAGAAAAAAATAAGCAAGTTTTATGAAAAATGAAAGTAATTATAATTATATTCAAATCCTGCTAAGAATGAAATCCCACTGACTTTAATGGGATCAGAATCGGGCCCCACATCTCATCTGGTTAAACCTCAATATTGCAACAAAGAATGGTCATTGTTTTGAGAACAGCTTAATACTTGAAGTGGGGTCATGCGTGCATAGCATGATGAGCTTCTTTCTAAGCTCAGAATTTCTTTGCATTAAGTCAGGTAATTTATGGTATTTGAACAGCTTCTGCAGCTGAAATGAATCTGTCTTTTTAACATTTAAATGAACAGGAGGAATAGAAATAGTTCGGTACTGAAGAATGTACAATAAACTGTTGAGCAAAGGATAGAAATAATAGAATAAATGGGTTTTGTAAATGATCCTTTAGTTTAATTAAGGATTTAAAAATATAGAATACAGGAACATTTCCCATGTATTCACACTGTTCATAATCTCTGACTGAATCCCACTTCATATTCCTTCCACATTGTTCTGTAGAAAAAATGCCATCACTGGAGTTGCATCAGAAATGCTGGGTGCTAGGAGAGAAGATGGAGAAGTAGAACTTGATAAAGAAACAGTAAAATTATCTCGGTGTACCAGAGAAGTCACATTAAGTAGTAGGGCAGCATATAGACATGCCTTCTGCCTCCTGTGAAGACAGGTGTTGCTCCAGCATTTTTATTTTGGATTCAAAAACATCACTCGAAAGAAGAGCTCTACAGATAAGTGTGATTTATTCCATTGTGGTTTTATATTTGAGATTAAACCAGACAGGGCAGATGGGTTTTGAGCAAGAGTCTTACAATTGAGGCTCATTTGAACATGTTGCTTCAAAAATTTCATATTCACCAAGGGGGAAAAATTCATAGATATACACACACACACAGAGTTCTCGGTCTACCAGTCTAAAACATGAATGATAATGATGCCATGGTGCTGTTGAGACATCTATAAGAAAATGGGGAAATAATGTACATGGAGGTCAGCTGTGAATGTGGAAATAGAATTATGATACAGATCAGTGTTTTTAATTTGCTTAAACTATTTCTTGTTCTACTTCTACACAGAAACATCCTTGTTTAGGACTGACTTGCCTAAAACAAATGACAGGGTAGAAAACTACTAGAAAGTGTCCAGAAGAGGGCTGCAAAGTTGGTGAGGGATTTGGAGAGGAAGCTCTATGAGGAGCGGCTGAAGTCACTTGGTTTGTTCAGCCTGGAGAAGAGGAGACTAAGAGGAGACCTCATCATGGCCTACAACTTCCTCACAAGGGGAGGAGGAGGGGCAGACATCAATCTCTTCCCTTTAGTGACCAATGACTGAATCCAAGGGAATGGCAGGAAGATGTGCCACAGGAGGCTTAGACTAGACATTAGGAAAAGGTTCTTCACCCGGAGGGTGGTGGAGCACTGGAACAGGTTCCCCAGGGAGGTAGTCATGGCTCCAAGCCTGGCAGTGTTCAAGAAGAGGCTGGACAAAGCCCTCAGACACATGGTGTGTACTGTGGGGTTGTCCTGTGCAGGGACAGGAGTTGGACTCATTGATCCTTGTGGGTCCCTTCCAACTCAGGACATGCTATGATTTTATGAAAAAATGGTGCTTCCAGAGATTTTCAAACGCAAATGGAGTGTTTCATTATTCAAGGTAAAGCTATTGTGTTATTTTGTCTGAATGTTGCCATCAAGGAGGTGTTCTTGTCTTGAAATATGTTTAGTTATACTGTCATAGTTTGCACATTACTTTTATCTTCAGGTAGTAGATGTATTTTATCTTACATGAGGAGTAGCAATAATTTTAAGCCATACTGGATAAAGTAACTCACGTACATAGTCAATAACAAAATGGAACATCTAAGAGAGCTTCAACTTCTAATGGACATCCCAGGTCTTATCTGGATCAAGATAAATAAAGGAGGTTAGAATGTGCATCCAAATGTTTTAATAGTTCACTTTTAATCCTTCTTATCCACCACATAGATTTACACATTTGCTAGAAGAGAGTTTTTGTAAACAATCACTGTTCAAAAGGCTTTATTTCAGATGTTTTAATGTGTTATTGACAAAGAAAAATTTTTTAAGTGTGTCTTACTATGATGTGTTATACCACAGCCTTCTAAGATGGTGAACACTAGAAATTGAGGGTATTCTCTTTTAACTGAAATATTAATGGTCTATATTTTCTGAAGCAGAAAGTTGCACATTCTGTTCCCCATGATGAATTAAGGTAGCTCAAAGATCACTGTGTGGGATGCATATATGTTACCATGGATCATTAGAGCAGTCTATCATGTGAATATGTGTTTAAATAAGTTTTGCAACACTTTATTTAGCAGGTTATAGCAAATAATGAACCTTATGGACCTTGTATGAGATATTACACTACTAACAACTTATATTTATAGAGAACCAGAAACTATGTAGATAAAAGCTCAGTTCAATATTTTTAAGATTCTGGTTTCTGAACTACAAATATTACTTAATGCCTTTTGATTAATAAGAGAATTTGATGATTAGCCTGAAATGTTATTATTTAGCTTCTTCCAAATTTTAATGCATAAAAGTAGCATTTATGCTCTGGAATATGAAAATACAAGGATGTCTCTGCTAACCCTTATCTATTTCAGCCAATAATATGAAATTGTTATGCTAACTGTGGTCTTGCTATTAGCTGTTGAATACGTTTGCTCAGCAATAGCAATTTTTCTCTTTAGTTAGTAAGAAGAATTGATTGCTTTTTTTAATGTTTGCGTCCTCTCCCAAAGCCATATTTTTAGTTAGGTTTAATCTACATTACTTACGTATATATATAAACAGTGTGTAGCTTTCTCTTCATAGTTGCACATTTTCACAGAGTTGAATAAGCAAAAATCCAGTGTAATTTTTGAGGAATATCTACTCAAAATGAAGATACATCTAGAAATGTTTAAATATTATTTAATTATTATTTTCATTTCTATCACAATATTCAAATGCACTACTGTGAAATTTCTATAATGATTTCAAGTAGATCCCAAGTAGACATGCACCATGTTCCAGCCATAAGGTCTTAGCTTCCTTCTATCTATTATTTAACCTTTAAATCTAAAAAATAGTCTATATTATTTATAATAAAATATATGTTTGTAACATAATCTTGATAATTGGGTTTGGGGAAAAAAGCAAAATAATTTAGTGCTAAAATAAGTGCTGTCTTAGTAGAGCCCCAGAAAAGTCATCGGGGTCCAGGATGGGTAAAAGAACATGCTCATATACAGCTGTAGGGCTCTGGAAGATTATTCGCTAAATATATGATATTAAAATTCTGGCAAGTATCAGTTCTTTAACATATCAGCATCAGAGTTCCATAAAAGTTCATAATTTGTCTCTTGAAGGGGAGTAATTTTTGACTATAGTAATGTATTTCATCATCATTATCATAAATGAATATTTCATTCCCCCAAAATTATTGTATAATTTATGAGAGTAAGATACCTCCAAGTGCACATCTACATGTACTAACTCATACTTCAAAGTGTCCCATTTATTACATTGGGTTCTAAGTCTGTCAAGATAAGTAAAAATAATGGGCTTTAACCTCACAGATACTGCTCTATTTATATCCAAAGTAAAGAGAAAAAAAAAAAAAAAAGATAAAATAATAAAATAACATACTTATTTTTATCACTTTATTTTTTGCACATCATAAGCAATGAAGTCACTCCATCTAAATGGCATAAGCCTTATTAAGTCATCCAAACACTTTAAGACAAGGAGATTTTTTTCAGTTGTAAATCACCAAGGCTGTTCCTATTTGTAGGTAAGTAACACAGCAGAAGTCTTTGTGTTCTGCTTTGCTTACATTAGTCCTGTCCAGTTATTCAGGCTGAGGTGACCTATAAAAAGTTAAACTCACTTTCAGCTGTAATTTCAAGACATTTCTGTTACTACAGACAAAGCTTTCAATATGATTGGAATGGTTTCTTACCTTGATCAGGGATCATAATTTTTAAAATGTATGTACAAATATAAGTTTGTGTATTTCAATATTGAAAACAAAATGTTAACAAAAATGTTAAGCCTAGATCGTATCCTACTGGAAACTGAGAGAGATTGTTAACAGAAAGGAGAATAAATATTGATCTATTTTCTCAATGCTCTACAGATACTGAAAATCTAAGGATAGAAAATGCAGCTGGCTTGTGGGCTGATGAGAACTTTGTGCCCAGTTTACATTATAGAGCATTTGTTAACTTTTAAATGATAGCAATATAGCACTGACAGTTGGCTAAATAACACAAATAACTTCTTCCATACATAACAACAATATGTAATGAGATAGTTGGAAAAACTCCCATTTATTTGTTTTGCTTTTCTTACAGTTTTTGGAAATGGAATGTTAACTTTATTTCACAAACCAAAGCATTAAAATAACAACTTAATTCTTTATCAATCTGTTCTTATAACAGCACAGGATTCATTTTTGGGGGAGTTTTTTAATCCTATAACCAGTATTGAGGATATTATTTATTTTGGATAAGTTTTGGAAATTATTCATGCTGAACTTACCAGATCTGTGATTTTGTTTTGCTTCTCTTTCTGCTCTCTCTTGGTTTTAACAATAAAATCTCTTATTCAGCCATCAATATTTTTTATCATTTATTTAGCAGTCATGGAATTCTAAGCATATAAATCTCTTTAATATCACAAATAATTCACTTGGTAGTAATAGCCAGCTTTTCTACATTTTTTTTTCAAAATCATTAGACAATTTACTACACATTTTAGACACTCCCTTGTAGGTCTGGTAGAGACAGTGTATTTAATTTGGAAAACATTAAGTTGGTGCAAAAGTAATTGCAGTTTTGGACCGTGAATTTTAAATCATTATAACTATGCTCAAACACATCTTTATTAATCAAAATAGGAATCATTACAATCAGCACAGTTTTGCAAATGAGAAATGTTTATTTATTCTTGTAGCATAAAAATCCGTGCTTTGGGATTCAACAAACTCTTGGAAAGCATTTTCTGCCTCCTAATGGTTGTGGAAGCATTTTCCCTGCAAAAAGTTGTCAAGATGCTTGAAAAAGTAGTAGCCAGTTGTCAAGAGGTGAGGTAAATATAGCAGATGAGGCAAAACTCCGTAGTCCAATTCATTCAACTTTGGAAGCCTTGGTTGTGTAACATGTGGTCAGACATTGATGTGGAGAAGAGCTGGGCCCTTTCCGTTGACCGATGCTGGCTGCAGGTGTTGCAGTTTTTGGTGGATATCATTGATTTGCTGAGCAGACTTCTCAAATGGAATTATTTCACCAGGATTCAGAAAGCTGTAGTGGATCAGACCAGCAGCAGACCACCAAACAGTAATCATGGCCTTTTTTGGATGCAAGTTGGGCTTTGAGAAGTGCTTTGGAGGTTTCTCTTGGTCCAAGCACTGAGCTAGTCTTTGCTGGTTGTCATATAAATTCCACTTTTCATAGCACATCACAATCCGATCAACAAATGGTTCATTGTTGTCACGGAGAAGACGACAACACTTCAAAATGACAATGTTTTTTATTTTTGGTCAGTTCACGAGGCACCTTTCATCTTTCCAATTTGCTTTAAATGCCAAATGACCACAGAATGCTTGATGTTGAGTTCTCCAGCAACTTTTCATGTAGTTGTAAGATGATCAGCTTCTCAGTTGGTTATTGTCAACTTCTGATGGCTGGCCACTATGCTACTCATCTTCAAGACTCTTGTCTCCTTTGTAAACCTTCTTGAATGACCACTGCACTGTACATTTGCTAGCTGAAGCAAATGTGTGGTTGGTGTTGTGAGTTGTCTCCACTGCTGTACAACCCATTTTGAACTCAGATAAGATAATTGCTTGAATTTGTTTTTTGTGTAACATAATTTCTAAAATAAATATTAAAAAATATATATTATATATATAAAAAATAATATAAAAAAGTCTAAGATAAATATAAAATAAAGAGCAAGTAATAAGTCAGCAGCAAAAAAAAAATAAAGTGAGAAAAGTGCATTAAAATTATGTATAACATAATCACACTTATTTAAGAATGTATTCTGATATCAAATGGCGAATTTCAACAATGTAAAAAACACAATTACTTTTGCATCAACCTAGTAATATTTCAGTGTTTGCATCACTTCACATCTCTTTTTATGACTTGTAGTTCTCTGATTTTTAAGCCATTCCTTTATTCTCCTGTCAGAGGCTTGAATACCAAAATTTGTAGAAATATAGACAAGGAACATCCATGTTCTTTATCTCGTATGAAGGTATTAGTGTATGTTAACTTTTCTGAAATTGCTTGTGTGTGGTAATTCTATCCAGCATATCAAAAAAAGACAAACCTGTCTGATAACATAAGCTTTTTACAACCATATAGATACACCACAAGCAACCAGAAAACAGCCCAGGCCTACATGAGACGTGCACAACATTTGAATATCTAATATTTCTATTAATACGATCTAAAAGCACTTCACACAATAACCAAACTATAGCTTAAATGTATACATTGATAGTTGCAAAATTTGTTTAAATGATTATAACTAAAATCTGGATTTGATTATTTAATGTACTTCACAAGTGTATTTTCAGTTTTTTTTACAAATTTTGTTAACTTGACTCCATATACTTACAGCTGTGCTTTTCCCTCTGTTTTTAAACAAATTGTATCTCATTACTGCTTTTTTATTTGATTTAAAGTATAAATTTGCTCTTCTGTAAGTAAGTTACTTTACTATTTAGGAACTATTACCTACACACAATGTTATATGGCACTGAATGGGTTTTTAAGGGACTTGACCACATCCAGCCTAAGAAAAATGTAAAGTAAACAGAATATTTTTGGACACTTTATGGTGAATTATTTCAGCATGTTTTTCTATTCTATGAAAGAATAAGACACAACTTTTAAACTTATAAAAACCTGTCCCCCCATTTTTATGTATCTCTTTTTATGTCACTTTATGAGACCATGAACAGTGAGTTGTTTTTTGGTAAATGTTTCTTATGTTAACTGAACACTTAGTTGCTTATGCTGGAGAATTTGCAAACCTTCTCAGCCTTCAATGTAGCAGACAACAGTCTACATTAGGGAGCACTGTACAGAAGGAAGATAGTAGTGTTTCTATTTAACAAGCACTGTACTGCAAAACACAGATTTCAAAATAAAGTGGAAAGGATACAATATTATTTTTCTGTTAAATCCTATTTGAATTTATAATACAATAAATATACAATACAATGTAAAATCTACTCCTAAAATCCTTTAGAGTACATAGAATAAAATTTTTACAATGGTGAATTTAAGGCCTTTCTATGATGACTGAATAACTCTTTGAACTTTAAGCAGATGAATTTCCCTGTTGGGATTAAAGATAAGCCCATGTGTTGGTCTTTTTACGGAAAGAGCATTAAGTGACTCTATGAAATAAGTAAGCATTGCTCTGCCTGTATTTCTGTTAGAGACACTCGTACAGAAATTGAGTAAATAACCTGCCTGAGGAGGTGCCTTAAATAGAGCCCTCTTTCCACTTCAAGTCCAGTGTTCCAGCTGCAACACTGTCTTATCCCTGCAGGAAAGAAAACATTATTTTGAGCAAAATATAGTTAACTTATGAAATTCACCACTGTAGAAGACTGACCCAAATAGCTTACTGAAATTCAGAATGAAACTGGACACTAACAAGACAGAGGCCATCAGCACTGATCCTCTTGTTCCATCTTCTTTTAGCAGAATAGCAGGTGGTAGGGACTCAGGTGCCTAAACTTCCTTCTGAGTTTCCAAGAGCAGCTCAAGCTGCTTACTTTCTAGCACTGTGTCACCTTTAAAGTAATTAAACTTATTGAGGATGGTATTCCACTTGACATTAAGAAATGACATTCAGCTGTCCACAGTGTGTTTTGAGAAACTCTGGAGTATCCTAAATATCCCAGGTGAGCTGACAGATATGACAAAATATGACATGGATATCCTGTGTGTTTCAGGAGTGTTCTTTAGGGTATTCTTGGACATTTTATGTATCACAAACACCAGTAGACATCAGTGCATTGGGTGTCCAGATTCAGAGGTCTACTATGTATCAGTGTTTACTGCATGTCAGCGTTTTCGTGTAAATGCGGTGTCTAAATTTCTGTTCTAGTGAGTGTAAATCGAGAGCTCCAAGAGAGCTTGTTCAAGGAGGGTATGAGATCCTCTTGAGTCCTTTGTCATGTCTTCCTGTGACACACTGATGGCCTGATAGTCTGAATTGCTTCAGATTACATGACGTGCCACAGTATAGGAAAACGGACGAAGTTCTGGAAGTTTTCTCTAATTTTCTGTAACTTCAGTAATCAAAATATGTACAGGCTCTTGTCTTCTACCAAGCACTCCTTTGCCATGGAATTTAAGCTTTTTTCTCCTTGTTCTCTTTTCCAGCTGCTCTTGCATTTCTGTTTTTACTGTAGTGTCCAGCTTTGAAGATATCCTAAAGCACATAGGTTCAGACCACCTTAGGATGGGGGAGACCTGTAACTCACCTAATATACCGAATGGACAAGTGCTCAAATCACGTCTGTACTGCATGAACAGTATAGAGGATGCTACTCATGTTTTCTTCTGTTTCAACATTTCTGTTCTCCAAAAAATATGGAAAAACTAGTTCTGAGTAGAAGCTGGTATTCAACATTTCTCTTCACAGCCAGTGAAGAGACATGAATATATGCTGTGAATGGCCTTCTGCCCACAGAAGTACTTCTCTCCATTTTCTTTATTGCAAATGTAGGAGTTCGTAACCCATTAAAACACATGTGATTTCTTTAGTTGGACAGTTAATGTAGGTGTATCTGTGTATTCTGTTAAGGCTGGCATGGTAAGTGCTATAAAAGTTTTTTACATTTCATTAGTTCTAACTAGCATTGAAAAAAAAAGTCAGGTGGATGTTGGGACCATCTTAATGCACAGGCGAGCTTTAAAAAGTGGAAAAAAAAAAAAAATCCTTACCTTATTTAACAGTTAGATTACTGTATTGTACAGATGACACTAGTTACCCTGGACTGCATTATTTCAATGACATGACCTTTAGATTCTTCATCGTCTTTGAAAGGATCTTCCGAAGAGCAATGAAACATATTACTGTCTACTGCTCTGTCTCCTAGGGAAAAATGAGTTTCTTTAATTTATTGAGATCATTTTCTCTGTGAAGCTCTCATGGCAAGTTTCTGGTCCTCTGTAAAAATGTATTTGTTCTTGATTAATTGCAATTTGGGGAATAAAGTCAGGTACTCTGTTCTGCTGGCTCTAAATTCTGATTCTGCTGCTTAAATCCACAGATGCATTGTATCTCGATGGACGCAAGGATTCTTAATTTGTGTGTGTGTACAGATATTCATATTCCATATTTTCTTCTATATAATAAAATTGAATGGTGTGACTTTCTTATAATTATTTTTAAAAATGTTACTTTCCAAATTATTTTGCCCTAAGTCTATCTATAGTCAGCATGAAAGATGAGTAAACACATTATTTCAGTATATAATAATGTGACTTAACTTTGATTTTTTTAAAAATTATTTTTTATTAGCCCATTTTACATCAATTTTGTGATATACTGTTTGGGAAAAAAATTACCACTGCTAGATTTTCATATTTTCCTGGAACTGACTCATGTTGAATTTTCTGAAGGGTTCAGTTTTTTAATTTTACTTGCAGGAAGAAGTAGAACCCACATACCATGACAATACTGTTATATTCAGAAATTACTTATATACTTATATATTTTAATCAACAAGGAGAAGACACCATCCTCCCTATTTTATTTGTATCAGCATGTCATCGTCTTTATCTGTGGAGTTATAATCATTGTTAATTTAAATGGAAAATATCCTCTTCTTAATTTTCATTAAATTTGTTTTTAATCTATATTTTATCAAAACTGATATTACTATAAACATAAATAGAACAGATAAATACAAATGAAGAAAGGAAGTTATGTATGTCTCCAGTTACATGTAGGAGTATTCTATTTCCATGTCTGCTTCTATGAAGGGTGTGTACCTTCAAACTGGATTACATGAAAATATATTGAACACTAATTGGAAAAAAGGTTTCAATGTCCAGCCACTAAGTATTGCTAAAGCTTTTTCAAATCCTTAATCTGAAATTCAGGGTTGAAAATAAATTAAAAACCAATTCAAAACAAACACCAATCCAAGCCAAAAAAAACCCCACAACCAATCAATGAAAAACAACAACCAAACCCCAAACCACTATTCTTTTACAGGAATACATGATTTGATAGTTGTACAAGAGTGGATCAAGAAATGTTTGTAGGTTACTAGCCCAGAAGGCTAACAATCTTCTTCCTCAGTCTTTTTTACTCTTGCCTTGGTGAGTCTGTACCAGAAAATAATTTGGTACTAGAAAAAAAAAAAAACAACAAACCAACAGATTTTGGAGAATCAAATATTTGGAAAAGAGGAAAGCAAAATGAAAACACTGTCTTTATCAGTGACTGAAGTTCATCTGCTTGTTTTTGTGTAATTGAAAGTTGTAGATGATATTATTTGAATCACAAAGGTGATTTTCTGAGGCCTTCTGGAATAGTCATTTTGTTCTAGTGGCACAAACCATCACACTCTCTCTCTTGTATGGGGGTGATTGTATGATACATTAATTGAGATTCTGAAGGCAAAATAACAGTGTCTTTTGAGTTAAGATTTGTGTCATTACTGATTCAATAAGATGAGCACTTCTTTTGGGTTTTGTTTACTTTCTCCAGTTCTTTCCCCACCAAAAAATGAGAAATTCGAACTTTATGATTCCTTATCCTTCCTAATCTTTTGTAATATGTGTCCTCTTTAATTACATATCCTTGTTTAAGGGAATAGTTGTCAAGGAGATGTCTAAAATCTCAGTCTTACTTCACAACTATTTCCCATTCTGTCTATCATAATGTCTTTGAGAACTGGTAAACCTTTTGTAAAATGCTTCTGACTAGTGTCTCAAAATTCTGCAAAATAAATAGATATATAAAACAAGTCATGCAAAAGAAATAATAAATATGTCAAGCCTCTTGCTGCCACAGACAAAAAAGTGTTATGTTCTTATCATCCTATTGCAGTCATTGGCTACTGGAGCTGAATGATGCCAGCAGTCTATATGTAACACATCAGATTTTAGACTTGATTTTAAGGCTAGCAAGGGACATTGATGTATAGTATGGAATAAAGTGCTGAGTGAGAGGGAATAATATGCAGCTCAAGGAAGGTTTAGAAAGATCAAAGGAGCCATTACTGGGCCAGCATTCAAACAGCAGGAAAGGAAATATGGTATTTGTAATTCTCCCAGATATTGCGGATAAAGCCAGTGAAGGGATTTATAATGTAAAGCAAAAATCTTAAAATCAATAGGATGCTTTCTGGTATTCACAGTAGTGCCTGTAAAGTATGAGGTGGAGAGCTTAATTAATCCATTTAAGAGTCCATATTTTGAATTCATTTGAGGTTTTCTGCAGTAAGCTAGAAGACCAGTTTACAAATCTCTGTTTGCTAGCTAACAGAAGCAGATATCAAGAGCTTTGAACTGCTGCATAAGTGGATCAATTGCTATCTGAAAATCTGCTTTTAATTAGGAAACTTTGGTGATGTTATTTAAATGCTTTTGAATGGCAGAACAGATTCAGATGTATTTTCAACCTAATATAACACTGATTTGAAACAAAATAAAAACTGGAGGAAAAAAAAATAAAAAGGTGGGAATACTTTTATGTTTCTTTTAAAGGTTTCAGCCATCTCTTAAATGCAAGAAGGCATTTTACAATGTATAATTTTACCATAGCATACTAATATTTATTTGTATAATGAGTTTACATGGTCTATATGTTTGTTTATATTTTTTCAATAAATAAAGTATTTTAATTTGAAATTGTTAATAAACTAAAAATATACCAACAAAGGTTATATTCAAATACCCACCAAGAAACCATCACATTAATCACAGTCACTCGAGGGAGCAATAATCATAGTTTGATAATAATAATGCTATTTAATTACAGTTTGCATTCTGTCTGAAGAGATCAAGGATGAAATGTGTCACTTGTTCAGATGATTAAAATTATTCTAAGCTTGGTTTTACAACAGAGAGATGGATTTTCTCTCAGAAGTAAACATCTTCCTGGACTGCCTTTTCCATTTACAAAAAAAGGGACTCCTATTCATATAAATTAGTATTTCAGAGAGGAAAAGACTACAATCAAAGTCTGCTATTGTGCACTAAGAAACAATGAGATGCAGAATCTGTCTTTTTAATTGTTTGTGAGCGTAGACACTCTTAGAAAAGCAGAAGGTGACTGAGACAGTCAGCTTGCCTTCCTCACAGCATCAAGAGGTAGGGTTGTCCAGCATTGCTGCTCAACACCCACATCAGAAAAACATGAAATAAGGTAGGATAACAAAGAAGATTGCAAATTAAAAACAAACAGGCAAAAAAAGGATGAAAAAGACTGTCTTTTTCATTAGGGGCCAAATGTTTTCAATCTAAATGATTGATATTTTGAACCATTTCTTTGCAGTTTTGGAGGGTAAGGAAATTTGTTCTTTTTCAGGTAAAGCTGTGTTTTCACTGGAGGTTTCAGAAAAACATTTTTGAAAAAATCTCGGAGTCTGAGATTCACCAGACAATATATGGCAACAATTGGTTAGAGAGAAATTAATACAAGGAGAATATGTATCATTGTTCTATTTTATAGGCTAACTCCTGACCACACCAATTCAAAAATTTCTGCAGACTTCAGATTTCCTTAATCATACTGAGGAGCACTCAGCAGGAATTTAAAAGACCCTGTAGAAGCCTTAACTTGTTCTCTCTTTCTGTTTTGTGTGTATGATTGTTAATAATATTTTGCTATATTTTGCTGACATATCTCTCTTCCCTTCCTGCTCATTCTCTGCTATCTGAAATAGGTAAACAATGTCAGCTCCTTCAAGATTTTGTTAAACTTCTACTTGTTTTTTCCTTTTAAAAATAACCATGTTATCTGAGGCTGCTCTTTAAGGAAATAAAAATTTATTGTTTCTGTTCTTCTGATAATTTACAGATCTGCATTAATTTATTTACTCAGTGAATAAGAAAAAAATGTGTTATGGATTTGTTTTTTGCAGACAGAGAAGAACAAGCTAAGGTTTGTGGGGGGTCTTTTGTCTGTACTAGAAGTAGTAAGATACATTCTTTCAAATGGACGAATTATCCCTTCTTGTATAAAATCACAGTAAAATGCTTCAGGAAGAATGTCTCTGTAGAGGTCAGTTCTCCCATCCTGAAGTTGTGGAGTGTCAAAACAACTGACGGCAAAATGTCAGGGCAGTCCTTGGGTTTTCTTAGTCTTCACAGCTGCTGCTCCATACTGTTTTCAGAGGGCTTGATTGGTGAATAAATTTATAGATTGCTTTCTATTTCACAATAGTATTCCACTCTTCATCTCAAAATAGAAATTAGTTTATGTGTTTATGAATTACAGAATGGAGAAAAGTCAAGGCAATGACTATTGCATGGCACTGCATTCTTGAAATTGTGATTTTGTACTGTTTCTGAAGCAGAAAGAAATAACACTAAAAGTCAATAAAGCAGAATGACTAAAACCCAAAAATCTCCCCATTTTCTAAAGGCTTCCAGTTTCCTTTTACATGTTCAGCTTTATTAGTGCTAATGAATTCCATATGGAAGGGAGCATCAGTATCAGTCAAAGGAATCAAATTATTATCAGGACAGTAAACACTGAGTCTCTGACCAACTGCACTGCCAGTGGTTTGCAATACAACATAGCCAAAACAAAACAAACAAGAATGATCATTAAGACACATTCCTCTGCATGCAGATGGTAAGCACAGAGGTCAGAAAGCAGTGAAGTCTGACCTCTTATTGTCTGGATCAAAGAGAAAGGAAACCAAATACCTGCAGAATGAAACTGCCCAGGCTCTTGGTCAGGAGTGATTTTTTCAGAAGTTATCAGAAATCAACAAATACCCCAAATGTTCTGAAACTTTAAAAAACAAACGAACAAACAAACAAACTTATGGTTTGTACTTACCAGAAAATAACATAGAGAAATGAGGAGTCAAAATAGTTCAGTTTGAAAAAAATGCACTATTTTTTTTTTGTCTAATGAAAATATAAAAAATAGCATATTATTATTGCATGGGATGGAGGAAATAGTAACTAATACAAATAATCTTCAATCCTTTAGCAGTTTAATTTCAAAAGTATGGAGTACAGAGGGTTGTACACTGGCTTCAGTTTACTTAGTGTTAATTTTCACAGAATAAATACTGCATTTGTCTTTAACATATTCTATGTTTTATTTGCTTGGATTTTTGAAGAGATGACTTTGGAGTAATTGTGCAAGGTAAAGACATAGCTTTTCTTCCTCACTGATAACATGAATTAGAAACTGAAGCAGAACCACATTTGGTTTTACGCTGAGAAAACAATTCCATGTAGAGTTTTCAAAATGTTCTGTTTTCTGCTTTGCTACCAGTTTGAGCACAGAAGCCATACCGTAGGAACAGTTATGCACAAGTACAAGGACATTCTCTAGGGGAATTTGAAGGTATTGGAATATCTCTAACATACCTGCAAGCTAACCCGTGGATAAGTATTTATGGTTATATTTATTGTTATGAGAAAGAAATTATTTCAATTAAATAAAAATTTGTTGAGTAAGAATAATTATTAACTGTGAAATATTTTTAGAACTGTATTAAAATATTACTGAACAAAGCATGCTTATATGGGAAGACAAATACAAACCAAAGCAGAGCTTTTGTTCTGTAGTGAATTCTAGTAACATAACACTTTCATGGGTATACTACATGCACTTGGGTAGCAGCATTATACACTAGTAAGGACAATAGTACTGTAGTCCCAGGTTGCCCAACAGCAAAGAAATAGCTGAATTTGAACCTTTCTTGTACTGCCAGACATTGCCTAAGGCTCGAACAAAACTTCGACATTCAGGCTACCATTTTGTTTTCTGTAATAGCTAAATATTTGTTTTCCTGTAATTTTCTGTTTCTTTCTGTGAATGTAGACTATTGGTATATTTCTAAGCCCTTCCATCTGCTTCCAGACCTAGAAGGTCAAGAGACTGATTTTCATAGGCATGAAAACGTATTTAGTTATCTTTTTACAAGACACAGAGACTTAGAGAAGGTGGTGTAGCCACCTTACTGGGTGATCAGCATCATCTTCTGTTTTTCATAACAGACTAAACCATTTCTGAGACTGTAAATATGCTTAACACTTTCATTTTCTTCCTTTCAAATTTCTGTTTCACATGATGAATGTCCCTGTTCTTGGAGGCACAGGATAAAATCTTCACCTATATATCCATAAATGGATGTTGTGTTGCCCCAGCGTCCCTACTGGAGATTATTCCAAACCAATGGGATTATCTGATATCTGAGAGTAAAGCTGTTTGCTGAGTTACATGTGCTATGGGGGTATTTTCTCGACGCCACAATACCCTCTATAAGCAGAAACAATAACTTTTTTGAAATTGGGAAATATCTACATACTTTCTGGATAGACCAAATCTGGTACTGTTCGAGAATGTAAAATACTCTAGAAAGCAGCAGGCTTTTAAGACAGACCTACACCAGCACCTTAATCATAATCCTCTTCCTTTTAATTACTATTGCCACATGCACTTCCTTGAATAACTACCTGACCCTGAGACACATTTCTCTCTTCAGTACCATATTCACATGATGAAAATCCAGAAGAACAAGCTTTCTTATTTTCCCACTCCAGCTTTTATTTACATAAGAAAACAGCTAATAAGAAGATTTGTGCTGAGAAGTCCTAGCTTTAGAAAAGGTGTCATCATCTTAATGTTTTCATGAGTAATATCAAGAACAGGGTTTATCTTGGATTTCTTTATTTGTTTTTATTTTTTCCCTTTTCTTTTTTTTTCTTTTATGTTTTTTGGGTTTTTTTCCCTTTATTTTTTTTTTTTTCTTTTTTTTTTTTCCATTTCCATTTTCATTTTTTCTCTTTCTTTTTCCTTTTTTCCTTCTTTTTCTTTTTGGGCTGTTGAGGTTTTGATTGTGGGGTGACAATAAAACCGTGGCAGATATATTATTAACCTCTTCTCCCTACCTTCCCCCTTCAGCCTCCTCCCTCTCTCCTCTTTCCACTAAGGACAGGCAATTAGGAGGGAAAGAAGGACAGAGAGAAGAGAGTTGGAAAAATTAAAAATGTTTTAATAATACTACTAATAAGAATAGAGAAAATAATACAAAATATACAAAACCAATCTTGAAAGTCCCAGAAACTACAGAGCCAGCACCCGAAGTCCTGGATTGCACTCTGAAGCCAACTGGAGCTGGATTCAGTCTGTCACTAGGCCTCAGTTCGCAGGGATGACTCGCAAGGTCTTCTAATGTCGGCCATAAGGAAAAAGGACAAGATCCTCATGATCTCCCACTTCTAGATGAAGTATTCACGTGAATGGGATGCTATACTCCATTGGTCAGTTTCTTGGTCACCTGTTTCTTGTTGCCCCTCTTGCAAGATGTGCATTGATCACTATCAATAACCTCGCATTCCATTGCTATGTTTACCAAAACATGTATCTGGTTTTCCAGGAAAATGCAGCTAATATGAAAGTTTTAGCTGACAGGCAAATTGAGTAAAAGAGTAACTTGTTTTTAATAAAACCAGGGCAGGGTCTAGAAAAAGAGTTATATCTCAGGATGTGTGGACAGAAATGTAGACTGTTATTGAAAGGATGAAGTGGAAGCTGCCTCATAAAAATATTACAGCCAGACAGTGCAAGGACTCTGAGGGAGATAGCATGACTGTCCAGATGTGTCAGAGAAAGTCTCCAAAGGATGCTGCTTTCTATGTGTTTTCACTGAAGATGAATAATGCTCTGGTAAGGGACTGTGGACAACATCAATCAGATTAAAAAAATTCAGTCACACGGAGAAGCCAGCATGAACTCTGACTTCAAAGGTGGCACTCATCTCACCTACTTGAGACATCTGAAATTTGGACCACCAGACTAAAGTAGGTATCTGAACTCCTTCAAAACATAGCAGAAAGTGAGTGCACTGAATCAAAAATATACAATGAACCACACATGAGAGAAACTGAATTTTTCTACACAAGTATAAGATTATGCAGTAGAGCTATATCTGCAAAATAAATGTGAAATCCAATGTTTGCTTCTATTTCTGATAAATTAGTACAATTCTGAAAAAATATTTTCAAAAACATCTATGTAACTGGTAAAGGTTAAAAAAACACTATTTTATATGAGCAAGCTAACACATAATATTTTCTTTAGAGAAAAAATGTTTCTTAATTAATGCTAAATTATTTTTCTCTAGCTCTAATAGTAAATTCTAGTGCTTTTAGGTCATATCTTTAGTTTTGAAAAGTTAAAAAAGAGATCATTTTCTATACATCAGAAGCACTAGTTATGAACTGAAAACATCACATGAAAGACACAAAGTGAAGATGACAACTATAACTTGTTTTTCAAAGTAAAGAATGGTTGTATAAGTATTTTTAAATGTCAGATGTTTTTTTGTTTTTAAGATACAAAGTGAAGCAGTTTATCCTAAATCAAGAGTCACAGATACCATGCTCTTTTAGAGTAAAGAGAATTTTAACAAATAAAGAGTTTAGTAACTATTACTGAGATAGCCAAAACAAGATGTAGTGACAACATTCAAGCTAGATATACATTTTTTTTTAATTTTTTTTTTCTGGTATTCAAGATTAAGATGAATTGAAGTAGACTGTGAGGGAGAGAGGCAGAGCAACTGGCAATTTCTCACCTATCCAGAACAGTTTGTCACACATGATCCTGCTTTAAGGCTTGGAGATGGAAAAAATGACTGGTCAAGATCACATCTAATCTTATTATTTGTTATTCTAGTTTTAACAAGAGTTAAATAAAAACTTTCCTGTCCTCTCCTTCACCCCTCTTCCTCCTCCCTGAAAATTTGTGTTCTTGAAATGTGTTCTTCCAGTGCCTGGAGTAGTGGATTTTTAAGCTCAAAAGATAAGACACATAATGGAAAAGTCAGGAGTTAAATATGGATAAGAAACTAATAATAGACACTCAGAGGCGGAATGGACAAGTAATTTCAGAAACTATTTTCATTGAGCAAACATTCAGGCACTGTTTGGTGTACTGGATTGATTGGGATTACAAGTCAAGGTGGCCTGAGTTACAGGCTAACAGTTAATAGCAAACATTCATATTCACTGTGGTGGTAGGAACAGATGAAACATCAAAATCCAAAATAAGCTATTGAAAGTACCTTGTGTATGTCTTTGACCTCTGTGTAGTAGCAAGTGGAGAATTCACTGTGGCATATTTAGATACCAAATAATCACATTGAGTTACTGTTTACAATACAAGAGTCCGTTGCGAACATACACTGCTGACTGCATAGAGTCTGACAGCTTTAGCGCTTCTTATCTATCCCTCTGTTCCTGACTTGCACTGTGAGGATTTAAAGATGGAAGAGATATTGCTTGGATCATCTAATTTGTCTGCAGTCATTACAAATTTCCTTTTCTGCCTCTGAAAGCACTCAGTCCATTTTAAAAAGGGAATCTTTGAAGGACTGAGGCTTATAAAGGAGACTAAATGAAACTAAGGCAACATCTATCAGTAGCTGTAATCTCCCAGTTCTGCATCTTTCTCTTTTAACTATCCAGTAGAGCACGGGTGAGGGATTAATGAATATACAGATCCATTTTCCAAATGTGTAGCTGCATCTGTTAGCTTTTGTAGGTATTACTATATTTATTTTTTAAATAAATTATAATGTATGTATATGTATGAACTCTAAATACATATTGTATATGTTTCTATATCTATAGAAGGTTAGATATAAGTCTAACTTAATAGATGTGTTTGATCATTTTTTTTTCCAGTTAACCAGACTAACATTAATAACTCTCAATTTCTTCTGTGTTAAACAAAGCATTGATATTTTTTGTTCAAGTTTTCATATTCTGGAAGGTTACGGTCAGGATTCAATCCTGAACAATGGATCTTTTATTACTAGTGACCAAGCTTCCAGTAATGACTCTTGTAAGGTGGTATATGTTTTCGCCTTTCTTGATCTGATGTCTTCTGGAATACAATGGCAATCTGAGAAAGGAAAGAAGAAAGGAAACATTAAGGAAGGAAGGATGGAAGGAATACACAAACTTAAGTAATGCAGAATGCCTTCCACTTTGTAAAGTAAAGGTGAAAATTTGTTTTATTATTCTGGATTAAGAATTTTCTACACAAAAAAAAAAATCTATCCATGTTCTCTGATTTACTGACACCATTAAGTTTGTGTAAAATACATATTTTCAAACATTTTTCTTCTGCCAAAATATATATTTTTAAGGAAACCACTATCAGTAATGTTTTGATGCTTATTGCTTTAATCTTCTTAACATTAATTAGTTCATGTCTAAATGCTTCAAAGATGGAAATAACTAAAAACTTGCTAATTGTTGGTGATTTTTCACCTCTGATGGATTCTACAAACTTTCTTCTTTGTTTTTGTTAGGCTTGATTGTTCTATTATTTATACTTGCCAGCACATAGGATTACTTCAGACAAAAAAGAGCAAAGGAAGACTGATACATTAGCTCCAAGATCAAATAAATGGGTGAAAACATGTGTTTTCTGATAGACAGCTACACAAAACACTCTTACCTCAGAATCTTTCATATGGAACTAGTAGGCAAGAGTTTTTAGTAGGTAAGTTCAGTACAGTTCTGATGACTTATGTGGCTGGGAATACATAACTGGTTTTTGCTCCATCTTTCAAATATACAAACAGTGACACAATTATGGTTTGAACACTGAAAACTCAGATCTGACACTGCATACACCAGTGTCATTCTTGGAAGTGTTGGGAGGCCTAGTGTAGACTTTTAAACCACCTTTATGTTAACCATCTTGGATACCGTCCCACAGAAACAGCTATCAGGTCCTGTTTCACCTAAAAATGTGCAGGTGAGAACAAATTACAAAGCTCTGTGTACTTCGAATGGTGCAATTTATCATGGAGACCTCACGGCTCACTTCAAGACTGTTCAATTTCTGGATGTGTGGTTGCAGAGCATATACAGGTCCATCAGCTGTAGGCTTCTTCTTGCATTTTTAATCCAATCAGTTAATGGGTCAGATTGTGGGAATTATCTTTTCTTGCCTATGTCAAAGTCTTTCTTAACTGAAGACAACCTGAGAGCATCATAAGTTGGAGTTCAGAAGGGAGACCGAAAGATGATTTAGAGAATGAGATTTATTTTAAAGTCTGTCTTAAAAAAGAACAGGTTCTAGAAATTTTCAACAACAACAAAAAGCCTTTCTTATTTTACACACACATTCCAAAACCTTTGTAACATGAACTTTTAAACTTTCTACACAAAATACTATCTCTATTAGTTATTGTAATGTTAATAACATGGGATTTTTATGGATTTCTCTGATAATAAGATTCAAATGGTTAACTGAATGACAAGGATTTAAAAGTTTCTGGTGCACTTGAAAAAGTCCTGCAATAACCTCACACAGACAGTTAAAACAGACTTCTTGATAAAAATGTGCTTGAGGATCAATGCTTTTACAAAGTCTATAAAGTCACTTGTCTCCCAAGAGAATGATGAATGAAAAGTCCCTTTGAATTCTGCTCTTTTGAATTCCCTATCACCAATCAGCAAATGGAGGTAATCTAAATTAGCTATTCATGAACAGCTATTCCAGAATAACTATTCCTGAACAAACACGTGTTATTCTAGAATAGCTGTACTTTATGTCTACTTGAAATAATCTGCCTTTGATCTAAATGGGAACAAGTCACTCATGTTGAAATAAATTCTATGACTTGGACTGTTTGAGAATTGTTACAGAGCTTTGCAATTTAATGGCAAACATCTTTAAACATAAACATGTTAATATTGCAATAGCTGTAGGTGGTGTATTAGCCCAATAGCAAACAGATCCGAAGCAGTGAAAAGGTTCAAAGCTGGAGAACAGTTATAGCATACACAGTTTCTAATCAATGTAAATGTGTTCAAACTGTGGTCTAGAAATTGTAGTCAGAATGTAAAAGAAAGGAAAAAGGAACACATCTCAGTCTTTACACACAATGCTTCTAAGTCATCCATATACCTCCAGATCAATTATCTCTTTTTCTCCAAAGTATGTGGAAAGGTATCAGAATTACATTATTGATACTTTTAAAAGAAACTATTGAAAATATTTGAACAAGAGAAATATATGTACTTTACATATTCTAGGGTGTTAAAAATCAGTCAGAGTTGCCTGATTAATTAGATTTCTAAATTTCCTTTCACATTAGCTGTCTTTGTGACTAATACATGTCCATTTAGCAACAGGAAGTCTGTGAAGTTGAGATTATTTTCTTTAAAATAAAATAACATAACAAAGAAAAAAAGGCCTTACTTTCAGAAAACAAAATTGCTCTCATCTGCATAATCATCCCTCTAGGTAGTCAACTATTACTGCTAACTGTGGAACCACATTACATCTTGGTAATAAACATACTTATTTTCTTGATTCAGAAGTCCTCTGATTGTAACTACCAAAGCCTGTCTGTGTTAATTCAAGAGCTGGCATCACTTCATATCACCCTGCAACTTGATTCTCCTTCCAAGAAATAGATTGGAAACTTCTTAATTACCTGAACTTTTTAATTATTATTTTAAAGCACCAAAACTGTACCTGATTGAACTAATCCATTACAAAAGAGCTGTTACCTTTTGTGTTTGACCTCTCCCTGTTGTACCTTCCTTTTAAAGCATACCAACATATTGTAAAAGATAATAGCCTCCAGGTAGAAAAACATTGGAAAGATCTATGCTTATCAAACTACAGTAAAACAAGGAAAATTAGCTGCTGTTTACATAAAAGAAGTTGGATTAAGAGACTTGATACGGTTCATTTTGTTTAGAGAAAGCAGTGACTAAGAAAATAGGTTATGTTCAGAAACAGTGAAAACAAAGGCAAAGCGAGTTCCAATACAATCTAAAATAGCAGAGTTCAAAAAAACCAAACAACTAAAAAAAAAAGCCCAAAAACTAAATACACACACATACATAAAATAAAAATAGGATAATAAAAAAAACCAAACACACAAATTCCATAAACTTTCACGAAGTTACGTTTTGCATTTGAAGTTGATGACATATTTAAAGAACATTAGAAATCTAAAGGTTCTGAGTATTCATCAATACACATATAGGTGTTGGTCTTTCCAAAATTTAATATCTGACTATTTGTTTATTTTCTTAGTAACCTCTCTGCTGGACAGAGTTTCCAAGGAAATAATCAGAATTCATTAATGAATGTGATTAAAGAATGGGGGAATCAGAGTCACTATATTGAACAGTAGGTGTTGTAGTTTTCAATGACAATGAACCACCTTTCTCCCTCAGATCTCACCATTTACCTACCCTTACAGATGTCTGACGTACCCTCTTTCAGAGAGTCCACAGACAGAAAGCAGAGAGTATGCAGTGTGACAGATATGTATTTGCCCATAAGAGGACTACTACTATTCATTTAGAGCTTATTACCTCTGAGAGCAATGCATCTGATTAAGCTCTTGGAAAGTTTTTGAGTGTAGACATAAAGCTTTTTTTTGTTGTTTTTCCAAATATTTACTTTACATGACTTTGTTTTTATTAACATTACAGTCTTTTTACCCAAAACCTTTATGTAAGCATACTGATTTCATTACGGTTTGTTTTGTTTTGTTTTCAATAAAGTCTGAATTCTGAATTACTGGACAAGCTTTTATGCACAATCATGCTGCAATACTTTTCTCTTTTAAGGATGATATCCCAGTTAGTAGTGAAAAAATAATTAATACAGAATACAGAGCAAAACTCCTTAATGAAGTTAGTAGTAGAACAGTTATTTCTAGAGAGGAGAAATGTGGTTGAAAAGCTGATCTTCCATAATAGAAAAGGAAAAAAAAAAAAAAAATAAAATAAAATTCAATCACCTCCAAATTACATAAATGTGTAAAAATAATACAGGACAAATCTGTCCAAACAATAAGTTTTGTTTATGGGTAAAATAAAATATGTACCTATTTACATGCATCTCCAATCTTCATCTTACCAACTCAATCGCAAAAGCCTTTATAGTCCAATGCATGACAGCCATTACTTCAATGACTGCAAAGTGTCAAAGGAAGGGCTCCTTATTCCTCTTTAGGAATACTGATCAAGCTGAAAAAGAAACAGAACAACCTGGAGAGTAGACTTCCTTTCAGACATACATCCAAATTTGTGAGTTACATGTCCCTGAGTGCTCCTCCACCACAGTAGGAGAAGGATAATAACTGCAATAACTGCTTATTGATCTATGAATTTTATAAACTCCATGGAAATTCTGAAGTGTTGCTTGCTTACAAATTAAAAAAAAATAAATCATCCAGTAATTTCACACTCTTTAAATTAGTTCTTTTAATGCAATTAGCTTTTATTTTTGCTGTGATTTTGTTGCCTTTAACAAAGAAAACTCAAGTCACAACAGCAAGGAAAGAGTCTGAATTTACCTCTGAGTCCTATTTTCTTCAGAATTCCAAGTTATCTTGTCATTGTTGACATTTAATTTCTAAGAATAATCAGGATAAAACTGAAATATGTCCTGTTTCAAACCAGCTCCAGAAAAATCAATTAATAGCAGTGCCATGGATCACTTGATATAGAATTACATCCATAATGAGCCTTTTTGAAAAACTGTGCTTTTCTTCCAATGAATCTTTTTTTTCCTTTTCTTCTAAAACAACACACAAGGCTTCCCAATTTTCACACAAAACTTTCTAAGAAAGCCATTACTGAAAAAGTACATTTGTTGTTATTCATAATGTACCAATGCATGATTACATTATAAGATTTATATATATATTTATATATATATATTCCAAATTATTTTTTTTGCTCTGTTTATGCATTTTAACATTTATAAAGGTAAAGATGATGGTAAATTTGAATAACATTTGCTGTGTTTTGATAAGAAAATCATTAAAACGTCATTTCAGCTTGACAGAAACTAGCAACTTAAAAATCTCCAGTAGTTTATTTATTCACACATTACTATATAGATTATATTCTATGTATTTTATTCAATGAAAACAACATCTCTTGATCTGTTTGGATTAACAAGGACATACCACAGAGTCTTTACATAGATACATATCCCAAACCTTTGTGAACCAAATAATTCTGAATGAAAGGACAGCACATATCTAGTCTTCTCCATGCATTCTTCTGTCAGCAACTCACTTAAAATACAACTCATCAGGTCACAAAACATATTTATATACAAAGACATAACCTGCATTTTTGGTCTTAGTCATACAATCCTCAAACTTTTGTCCAACAGGAAATCAAAAGAAAAGTTTAAACTGAAGCTGATAAAGAATGCAGGGTTACCAGTTTCACACAGAAGAGTTACCAGCAGGAAAATAATTCTGTGCCAACCAAATTAGACAATAAATTAACTACAAATCTTAACACTGATGTGTACTGGGAGTATAGTTCTGACTAAAAAGGGAGAGTAAAACACTTTATTTTGCAATCTTTTCACATTTATGTGTAAATTATTAATGGACTGAGAAGACATAGGTTCATAATTTCCTCATATTTTTAAGCACTATAGGCAGGTTTTAGAAAATAAGGTGTTTGAACAATAGATTTAAAGAACTCATCAGTAACTTTTTCAGACTGTCTTTAAGTATAGAGAAAGCATTTGACAGAGTGGATTGTGTTCAAGTTCATGAGCCACATTAGGCACAACGAAACCATTATGTATAAAAAAATCTTATATATCTACTGTAGCGAAATATCTTTCAAAATTTTACAATACGTAGGTTAGGCTCCCCACAGCTGCCACATCCTCCTGTTGCTCATGACAGAACCTGTATTAATTTGGGGTTCAGAAAAATGTTTCACTTTTAAGTGGAAAAACAAATGCAATTGATTAAAGACTTTAGGACAGGAATAAGAAAAAATAAAATCATTTGATGTGATAGCAAACTCTTTGTTTCTGTAGGAAAAAAAAAAAAAAAAATAACCGAGAAATTGCCATGAATTCCAAGAATGATATTGCAGTCTGTTCCAGACAGATGGATCCCTGTTGGCTAGATTAGAATTCTGATGCCTAAATCTGTAAGGATGATATTGATTTTTGTGTATCACTGAATTAATTAGCAAAAATAATAAAGTATTGCTTTACTATTATCAGAAGTCATGAGATCTTCCAAACTAAGTAAATTTCTGAAATTAATTGTATAAGATATGTATAGAATCTCCTTAATAAACACTCAAAATTATTATGAAAGACAATATTTACGCCCTTGTGAAACAGCATAATAAATTGGAACAGGTTGCAGTTCACTAGGTGAGGTAGACTGAAAATCCATTAGATTAATTACTTCTCATAAGTATAATTATGTTTACAGTATGCTGCATTTCTAGATGTCTAATGGGCTTCAAAAAGTGCAAGGTATAATTAAAAACTTTATCTGGGAAGGCAAATCACTAAGCTTAAAAAGAAAGATTCTTCCAGCCAAGACAGGCAACAGCAGGCTTCATTTTCCCTAATTTGTAACCATTAGCTAAATAAAGAGCTCACATTCTGCAAAACATATCTAACTGTGAAATCACACTATGGTTTAACAGTGAAAAATATGTGTTTGAGAAATCGATAATCCTTTAAAGTGAACTGTTTCTTAGTAGGTCTAAGCTGAGGGTGCTATTGTTGTTTAATACTGAGTAAATATCTGGTTCAGAAGTTTCAGCCAACTGAAAGTGCATTGATATGTATTATTGAGTTTATACATATCGAGCAGTCATGGAGAGTAGTAGTTTGATTAAACCTGAGAATTGATTTAAAATGGCAGAAAAATATAAAACAGAGCTAGAAGGGAGTTTGAGAGGTCATCTCAAGAGAGAGTCTTACTATGGCTTAAGTTTGATGTCTAAAAGTTAATATTCAGAGTATATTCCAGACTCCCTCTGTAATTAGCAAAATGAAATATACATTCGCAATGCATCATATTCTAAGGAAAAAAAAAAAAATCAGGTAGATGTATGTATCTCCATCTCATTAAACATATTTCTCCTCAAGATGATCGTTGTATTTTAGATATCTAACACTAAACATGGTGAATCTTACCGCTAAACATCATATCTTGTAATACTGTTGTCAAAATATGTCACAATGTTTTTTGTCAGACATTTGTCTAAGTTCTCCTTAAAAATGTCCATTTTTTTCAAGTTTCTAAGGATGGTATAATGGTTCCAGTAATCTTTTGCTTTAGACAAATCTATTTTGTTTCTTCAGATGTGTCCACTGAGAAATATGATTTTGAGATTCTGGTGCGCTGAGATCCAGTCACACATAAAGAGTTCAAAATCTTTCTCAGAAATTCCTTTTATAATCTTTTTAATCTTCTCTTTACACTTTTTTTTTTTTTTTTTTTTTTTTTTTTCCATACCATCTGACCTAACATCCTTAGAGAGTGCAGTTCTCCACAGGTTATGTATCTGATAGATACACTTCACTGGATGAAGCTGCAGTTCATCTCACTAGATCTGGACCAAGAGAAAGAGGACCTTTGTGTACATTGACACAGAATACTATCAGCTCTGCTCCCACTTGAATTTCATCATACTTGAGGTGATAGTTTCCTTGAAATGACAGTGGAGTCACTGCCTTTCTGTAGAAAAATGGGACAGGAAACAGGAAACCCTGACTTCCAATGATGGCAGATTGTTCTAGAAGCCAAAGCAGAATATTGTGTATAGATCTATATCTGAATTATGGGATCGAGGACCACTTCCAATCTCCAGGAAACAAGTGATAACAACAAAAAGCTCGTTAGTACTTTTCAAAGGAAATATGATCCTCTCTACACATTCTTTTCTGTCCCTGGTCTTACACTGGTTTCTACTGGAAGAGAAACCAAGTGAAAGAGCAAGAGTAAGCAAAATTTGCTCCAGCTGATACATTGGTAAAGAGGATTTAATAGAGAAGTTGGACTGTAGGACACATTATAGATCACATTTTTCCTGTAGTTAGATACAGCTTTCCAAGTTTATTTTGAGATCTTTGCAAGTGCAAATACAAAATGTTGCATGTAAAATGATCAAATGCTTTCTTACATCTGGAAAACAAGTTCTTACTGCTTTGCAATTTGAAGTCTTGGAACAAAACAAGAATAAAACAGGGAGCAAGATGGGGAATCCTAGGTCTCACTATGCCAAAACAATCTTTAACCAGCATATTATTTTTAATGACAGCCAAAAGTACAGTGATGTTTCTGAACGTAACTAATGTAATCTCATATTTTAGCTTGAACACAACTAAGTATTTGATCTCATCTGGAGACTTTTGAAGCTACATAGTTACTAGTCTTTTTATTCAGACCTTTTCATTCAGATCCTGACTTCCCTTGCAAAATAAAGGCAACTTCTTTTTTTTTTTTTTTTCTTTTTTCTATACAAATACTCAATAGATGACTGAATAGCAGGAAGGAAGGGAGGGAGGAAGGGAGGAAGGGAGGAAGGAAGGGAGGAAGGAAGGAAAGAGAAGCACCAATCAGGTGGATTTGATTTCTGAATTTGTTATTGTTACTTCTCACCATTGTCCCTACTCTTTAATGGAAGAATGAGGAGACTCTGTGGGTATATTGATATTATAATCAGGCTATTCTGTTGTTTAGAATGTGTGCTGAATGTGTTAATATTCTGAAAATAAATTTATCAATTTAACTAGAGACAAAGCAGGTCATTGATGCTGCTACTTCTCATAAAACTGTCTGTTAATAACAGTCTAAATTGACAAGTAATTGACCTCCTTATGTCCCTTTCAAGAAAAATGTGAAAACTGACTTAACCAGGTTAAGATCTGCAATCATATTGATGTGGGGCTATTTTTTATCAGTTGATTACATATGAATGCCAGGTGCATTTAGGATAAGCATAAAAAAATAAAAGATACAGAAAAAGAACATCTTTCCCATATAAAATTTTTGTTAATCTTACAGTCTCAAAGTCAGAAAAAGAATGCTACAGTCAAGTGTCAAGTTATATTTCTATGTAATTTACTGCTGTAGACTCAGTTCATTAATATACACTGAGTTAGTCACTGATTATTAAAATAAACATTCAAATCATGCTGAATTCTACTAAGATCCCTCCCCAGCATATTTTCATAAGAACTAATATGTCTTAGATTCTTCTGGTACCTTGTCTCCACAAACACATTCAAAGCACTCTCTTCTCTAAGCAAAATTAAGAGATATATACTCATGCTGAATTAGGTTTACCATACCACATTGTGGGATCTGTCGCTTATTTTCAATAAGGAACCTTTAATCATTTCTTACATCCTTTATAAATATATTGACCACTACATGCATGAGTAAAGCAAATAGAACTGTTTTGTTGTCAAGGCAGAAGAAAGACACTGAAAGGAAATATGAATGTCACAAATAAGACTCTCAAATATAGGCAAAAAGTTAAAGCTGATTTAGATATGCACTTGTTCCTTTCTGTTGAAAAACTCTCATCTTAAGTAATATATCTAGAATCATAGTATTGCTGAGAAAGGTATTGAATATGAAGAATTTAAGATCTGTTTTATTTAACAAAATGCATTTGCAAGAGACTTCACTTTTTTATTTTTAATAAAAAAAGCAATTAAAGCAATTAAAATGTGTCTTACTCATATATAAACTTTTTATTATTGCAGCTAGAGATTTGAATGTTTTGCCCTCAACATGATAATAGTAAAGTAGTTTGTTGTGCTTTCTGGTAATTTTGTCACTTTTTTTGTCTCTCTCTTTTTATTTTTTTTTTTTTTTTTAAATTGCAAGGGCTTTGTCATACTTTAAAAAATACAAAGCCCTACTAATGTCACACTTAATCAATACATAAAATGCAGAAAGCTCTTTTATTAGGTATCTATAAATCTAGAGTTTGATATTCCTTTGCTTAACTTCCCTGTCCTTGCTTTCTTCTCCTTCACTGATTATTCACTTTATAACTTTCCTTTTACACTGTTTTAGATTTTATAATTGAGTCTGTGAACGATGTTGGATTAATAAATGCCTTGGAGACAGAAGTCCATTTTTTTTTTCTAAAGAACAGTATATCCTCAGTGTACAGTTTTTATGGGTTTTCTGTAATCTTTCTTCTCCCTTTATTTCTTTGTTTTATTCTTTGAAAATCATTTTAAGGAGTCTTTAGAGATTGTCTCCTCACATGAATAACAGATATATTTCTTAACACTTGACACCACCTGTTCTAAATGAGACACACTGAAATCTACACATAGAAAACTAGACACCTCTGAATAGTGCTCAACAAGAAAAAAGTTGTAGGGGGAAGAACCCTGAGAACATGTGTTGATAGCAACTTGGTTAGTTAATTATTTTTAATTTAAAAGAAATCTGTCTTTTTAAGATAAATGCACTTTTTTGAATAAAAAACAATGAAATGGAAGGGGAAGGGCTTGACTGGTAAAAGAATGACATGTAAAGGAAGCTACAAAAACTTATGGTTCTATGCAGATAGCAAGTTTTGGTCTCTTTTTTAGCTTTTCTAAGCAATGTCAAAATAGTTGGAATGACAAGTTTTGCTCATTTAAACTGGACAGAAGACTGAATACTAGGATAGTTTAAAAAAATGGAGTAAATTAGAAGAGATTTCTGAGAAAAGGAGAAAAGTTTATATAGACTAGTGAGAAGTGATTCAAAGAAGTAGTAAAACCTGCCTCAGCTATAAAATACTCCTTTAATGACCTGAATATTTTCCTATTCTAAATGTCATTTAAAGAAAACTCCCATTTTTTTCTAAAGCATGGTAAAACACAAACATAAAAACTCAATTTTCTTTTTGCTATGTTTTTATAGCGGTGGGGGGGGGGGGGGTGAGTAGGGTTAGGGGAAGCAAAAAAAATAAAAGAACAATTTTTTACAGTGCAGAATCTGCTGAAATCTCAAATTGGTTTGATTTATTATGTAATCTGAAAAATATGTGGTGCAGTCATGATATTTCGTTTGATTAGCAAAGACAACATAATCCAGTATGACATTCCGTTAAGAAGGATTAAATATTATTACATACAGAAGGTGATCAAACAATTTACAATAATTTCTGTTTACTTCTGTCTAGTTGAAAAATGTCATTTTGAAACTAAATATTTAAAATAAGATAAAAGAGGAACTTTCTCATTTCTCAGTAGCAACTATTTCCACTCCTCTGCTTCTACTTTAAGAAATTACTATGGCCATTTGCAGCTTCGGTTTTAAACACCCAGGTCACTAGTCACTAAGTCACTTCTAAGTGTAAGTCGTTTTTCTCTATAGATTTTCTCAAAGCTTAATATATAGATAGGCAAAAGCGAACAGCTGGATCATTATTTTTAGACCAGTAAGGAGAAAGGTAAAGCAAAACCAGCTAAAGAAAAAACACTGTTGAAAAAGAACCCTTCAAGTTTAACAAGACATGAACTGTGGTTTCTCATGGCCATACAAGAAACAAGTAAAAATCAGATATTATCAAAGTGAAAAACATTTTTTTCCAGGACTCCATGTGAGATAAGTAGATGTCATACAGTAAAACATGTAATTGAACTGGAAACACAAAGAAGGAATAAACAAAAGTGAGATGGAAATGATATACATACTGAAGAAGTAGTATAGACCATAATTTTATATGAAAAAGGTTGATTTGAGAGGCACATCCCAGCTTGATCACATCACAGTACTTGAGAAGCTCAGTGAGACCTGTTATTTGGGTGACCTAAATGCTATTTTATGTGATCTGAAAAATTCTGCTCCCTATTTGAATTTTGTTTAGAAAAGGCAAAAGTATGTAGCAGTGGCAGCAAATTGTTAAAGAAGACAACTTCAGATCAAAGACCAAAATGTATTATTTTCAATAGTGATTCTGAGATATGCTTATCTTTTGCATCCAGCTACAACTTTCATGAATATCCTCCATTTAAATAACGTAAATTAAAAAAAAAAAAGAAAAAATTATATAGGATAGACAAGGGAAGTAGCAGCTGTCATCCCATGTCACAATATCTACAGTGAGGATATAAAACCTAGACTCAGAAAACAGTACGTTTCAACCTCGCCAGAGCAATCATATGGCAGAAAAGAGATGTTATTTAGAACGAGTTAGAACATTTCGTAACTTACTCTATATCAATCACCCAGACACTGTCTGGTGCCTACTTTCAAGGTACTGAGGAGGCTGAGATGGAGGACTGAAAGAGATTGAACTGAATTTAGGTTTCATGACAGTTTTCTGTTCCCATAGAATCTCATAGTTTCTAATATCACTAAATGAGAAATTAAAGTTAAGCTCTTTATTTACTTGAAAATAGCAAGAAAATCATAAAAGAAGAAGGATAAAGAAGGATAAAATATAAAATATAAACCATAAAACAATAGAAAAAAAAGATTGCCAAAATAAGTCATTATGTTAAGGTCAAATGCCCATTCAGAAGTTCATTTTAAAGGCAAAATTTTGATGTGGAGAAATACCATGATCGTCAGTGCATCTCTACAGTCTGTTTAAACAAAACATTTTATTGTAATTCCTCTGTCTTAATGTGTTGTTTCCAATATGAACAGTTTCAACAGTATTATACTGTTAAAATATCATAATGTATTAAAAAAGGAGAAAATGTTCCTTTGCTGCACTCAAGGTATCACTTAAAATAAAACCAAACCAAACCAAAACACACAGTCAGCTGTGTCAAAGGCTTTACTGAAGTCAAAGTAGACCACGTCCACCGCTCTGCCATCATCCATCCACCTTACTACATTCTCATAAAAGGCTATGAGGTTGGTTAAGCATGACTTACTCTTGGTAAAGCCATGCTGACTGCCCCTAATAACCCTCTTATCCTTGATATGCCTTGAGATGGCACCAAGGATAAGCTGTTCCATTACATTCCCAGGGACAGACATGAGGCTGACTGGTCTATAATTACCCGGGTCCTCCTTCTTGCCCTTTTTGAAGACTGGAGTGACATTTGCTTTCCTCCAATCCTCAGGCACCTCTCCCGTTTCCCAAGACTTGGCAAAGATGATGGAGAGTGGTCTAGTAATGACTTCAGTCAGCTCCCTCAGCAGCCGTGGGTGCATCCCATCTGGACCCATGGATTTATGGATGTCCAGACTATTTAATTGCTGCCTAACCCAGTCCTCATTGACTAAAGCAAACTCCTCCATTGACCTGGCTTCATCCGGGGTCTCAGGGGTACATGGCTCCCCAGGACAGCCTCTGGCAGAGTAGACAGAGACAAAGAAGGCATTCAGTAATTCTGCCTTCTCTGTATCTTCTGCCACTAGGGCACCCACCCCATTCATCAGTGGGCCTACATTGCCTCTGGTATTAGTTTTATCTGCTATGTATTTGAAAAAGCTCTTTTTGCTGTCCTTGACCCCTCTCGCCAGCTGTAATTCTAAGGAGGCCTTGGCTATCCTAGCTGCCTTCCTACATCCTCTAACAGCAGCCTTATATTCCTCCCAAGTGGCCAGCCCCCGCTTCCATGACCTGTAAACTCTCCTCTTCTGCTTGAGCATACCCAACAGATTCCTATTCAACCATGCAGGTCTCCTGGCTCCCTTCCTTGACTTCCTACGTGTGGGGATGCTCTGATCCTGAGCATGGAAGAAGCAATCTCTGAATGCAATCCATCTATCTTGGGCCCCTTTTCCTTCAAGCAGTCTTGCCCATGGGATTTCCCCCAGCAATTGCTTGAAAAGGCCAAAGTTAGCCCTGCTAAAGTCCAGGGTTGCAATTCTACTTGCTATTGTGTTCCTGCCACACAAGATGCTGAACTCCACCATCTCGTGGTCACTGAAACCCAGGCAGCCCTCAACCTTTACTGCTTCGACCAGACCCTCCTTGTTAGTGAGGATGAGATCCAGCAGTGCACCTCTCCTAGTCGGCTCCTCCACCATCTGCATGAGGAAGTTATCATCAATGCACTGGAGGAACCTCCTGGACTGTGGCTGGCTGGCTGAATGGTCCTTCCAGCAAACAGCAGGGAAGTTAAAATCACCCACAACAACCAGGGTCTGTGACTGTGAGGCCACTCTCAGCGGCCCCTTCCTCAGCCTGATCTGGTGGCCTGTAACAGACGCCCACAACAGTGTCACCCCTGCCAGCCTGCCCCTTGATCCTGACCCATACACTCTCAACTCGCTCGTCATCCGCTCCTAGGCAGAATTTAGTACATTATAGCTGCTCTCTCACATAGAGAGCAACTCCACCACCATGCCTGGCTGGCCTGTCTTTCCTGAAAAGGGCATAGCCATCCATGACCACATTCCAGTCATGTGAACTGTCCCACCATGTTTCTGCAATTGCCACGAGATCATAATCTCCCGACCAAACATAGGATTCTAACTCCTCCTGCTTATTCCCTATGCTGCACGCATTGCTGTACAGGCATTTCAGGGAGCGAGCAAAGCACACCAATTTCTCCCTAGGAGCATAGGAGGCCACCTGGTCCTCATCAGTTTTAGAATGCTGCCCCACTGGGACAAGCCCAGCTACAACCCCATCCCCCTTCGAGCCTAGTTTAAAGCTTTCCAAATGAGCCCAGCTAATTCCTGCCCCAGCACCCTTTTGCCCCTGCGAGATAAACCTTTCCCGCGTAACACTGTCCGGACTGGAGTCTTATAAAACCAACCATTATCAAAAAATCCAAAGCCCTGTCTGTAGCACGAGTCCTGGAGCCAATCATTTAGAGACTGAATTTTCCTATTCCATCCCACATCATCACTTGAAGGTGGAAGGAGTGAAGAGAAGATCACTTGAGCCTGAGTCTTTCACCATCCTTCCCAAGACCTTGAAATCATTCTTCATTCTCCTCCAACTATGGGAAGCAGCTTCCTCCCATCTGTCTGGAAGACCAGCAGCGGGTAGTAGTCTGTCGGGTGCACCAGTTTGGGGAGCTCTCTAGAGATATCCTTGACCCGGGCTCCAGGTAGACTACAAACTTCCCTAAGATGAGGGACAACTCTGCATATTGGGCCCTCTGTTCCTTTCAGAAGGGAATTTCCTATTACAATCACCCTTCTTTCTTTCTTATCAGAGGCAGTCTTAAGTTGTGAAGTCAACCGCCTCTTCCCATGTGATCTTGTAGGCAGGCTTGGCATCACCTCCTCCCCTACCTCTTCTTCAAGATCCAGGGCCTCAAATCTATTACGGAGGGGCACCTGGGGAGGCAAAGCAGGCAGGGAAGGGCGCTGCCCGTGACACTGAACCGGAATACACTTCCAAACCTTGTCGTCTTTTAGATCCCCTACCTCTGCCCAACAGTGACAAGGGTGGGGCCTTCTCAGGACTTCCGCCTCTGTCTGAGAGGGCAGCAGGTCCATCTCCTTTTGGGGGGTAACTCCCTGGGGCCTTTCCGACTGGCACGTCAGGGTGTTACTCCACCAGTCGATCTCCCTTTCACACTCCCTGATGGTCCTCAGCGTCTCAACCTCCTCCTGAAGTTTCACAACCATGTGGAGCAGATCTTGCACCTGCTCACACCTCACGCAGGTGGAGTGCTGGCCTCTCTCCCCCGGCAGCAGCAGGCTCCGGCACTCCCTGCAGCCGGAGACCTGAACAGCCACCGTTCGGGACAGAACCTCAGTCTGCGTTGCTACCATCTGTTTGAGACAAGCTCTCCTCCTGGAGGCGACCTTGGTCGTCAGCAGTCTGGGATGCTGGCAATAAGTTAGAGGGGCTGACAAGCAACAAGTGGTCTCTGCACCCTGCTGCACAAGCTACCACACCCGCTGCTGCAGCACAGTGCAGGTGGGACTCACCAGCTGCACAAGCCGGTTACTCCTCCCTACACTTGGTGGGCAGCGACTAAAAGCCCAAAGGCTTTTTAAGGCAAGGGGAGGGGCTGTGGTCACAGTCACTGTGGGAACGCCCCCCGACACATCAGCTGCTCTCTCGCAATGGCTGCCGGGGGTGCAGGGATCGGGACCTGCCAGGAATCGTGCTGTCCCTGTACGTTTCTCTCTGAGCTTCCTAATCTCTGCTGAACCTCGTGGTCGGCTGAACTTTGCTGGCTCCGGCTCTCGCTGGGCTGACTCCGATCAGCTGACTGAATTCACAGCTAAGTTGCAGAGGTGTGGTCTAGACAATAGAGTAGTGCGGTGGGTTGCAAACTGGCTTAAAGAGAGAAGCCAGAGAGTGGCAGTCAATGGTGCGGAGTCTAGTTGCAGGCCAGTATCTAGTGGAGTGCCTCAGGGGTCAGTACTGGGGCCAATATTATTCAATATATTTATTAACGATTTAGATGAGGGAATTGAGTGTACTATCAGCAAGTTTGCTGATGACACCAAGCTGGGAGGAATGGCTGACACACCAGAAGGCTGTGCTGCCATCCAGCGGGACCTGGACAGGCTGGAGAGTTGGGTGGGGAATAACCTAATGAAATTTAACAAGGGAAAGTGTAAAGTCCTTGCATCGGGGCAGGAACAACCCCAGGTTCCAGTATAGGTTGGGAAATTACATATTAGAGAGCAGTGTAGGGGAAAGGGACCTGGGGGTCTTGGTGGACAACAGGATGACCATGAGCCAGCACTGTGCCCTTGTGGCCAGGAAGGCCAATGGCATCCTGGGGTGTATTAGAAGGGGGGTGGTTAGTAGATCGAGAGAGGTCCTCCTTCCCCTCTACTCTGCCCTGGTGAGACCCCATCTGGAATATTGTGTCCAGTTCTGGGCCCCTCAGTTCAAGAAGGACAGGGAACTGCTGGAGAGGGTCCAGCGTAGGGTAACAAAGATGATTAAGGGAGTGGAGCACCTCCCTTATGGAGAAAGGCTGAGGGAGCTGGGTCTCTTTAGTTTGGAGAAGAGGAAACTGAGGGGTGACCTTATTAATGCTTATAAATATATAAAGGGTGAGTGCCATGAGGATGGAGCCAGGCTCTTCTCAGTGGCAAACAATGATAGGACAAGGGGTAATGGGATCAAACTGGAACACAAGAGGTTCCACTTAAATTTGAGAAAAAACTTCTTCTCAGTAAGGGTGCCAGAGCAGTGGAACAGGCTGCCCAGGGGGGTTGTGGAGTCTCCTTCTCTGGAGACATTCAAGACCCACCTGAACATATTCTTGTGCGACCTCACCTAGGCGTTCCTGCTCCAGCAGGGGGATTGGACTAGATGATCTTTTGAGGTCCTTTCCAATCCCAAACATACTGTGATACTGTGAAAACAAACCACCAAGAACGCTTCACAGTCTCTAATCCACTCTCTGGAAAGAAAGTAATGGGATTAGATCACTGTCAGAGTTTTTTCATTGAGTTAAATGAGCTGCGTGTTACTAAAATGGACTATGCTCTTCAATACAGCAGAACATGGAAACACTGTTGTTGACGTTACAGTTAGGTGTCCTCATTGTGCTCATTGTGTTTAGTCGTGTCATTATCAAAACCTTTACTTTACCTAGACTCAAAAATCATAGTATTAAGAGCTTCTTAGTACTATATAAAGAACCAGCAGTCTGAACTGACTTTCTGTCTGGAATTTTAGATTGTTGGCTTCATTATTAAATGACAGCTTCTAATTTTGATATGTATATCACAGCAGTGTTTTGACCATATTTGAGAAAGTTATTTTATGTCTTCATTTTGCAGTTCAGCCATTTCAGAGATATGCGGTTCATTTGGTTTAGATGTCCTCTGTTCTACAGTGACAATACATAATTTATCAAAATGTGTTCCATCTAGTAGGATTATCTTGAATATATGAAAGAATTTATTCATTCATTTCTAGAAGGATAATTTATCTTTAATCTGATTAAAACAGAACATTTAAATAAATCAGTTATATTAGCTTTAGGCACACCTATTCTCTGTGGTTTAGTTTTAGCTTATAGTTTTATTACACATATAGGATCATTGAAAATGTAATATGACAGGAATTTTTTATTGAAAAAGAAGTTTCATCAACATGGAAAAGCACTGCTATCAAAAAACTGATGATCTCAAGTCTAAATTTTCACTTTATATGTCATTTACATACATATGTAGATATGAGAAGTCAAACATATTCTTTCATATTGTTATGAAGAAAACAATACATTTAATCATAAGGTAAAAAAGACAGATTCTAAATTTTTTCTTAATATTAATTTTAAATAAACTTCAGTTTCCATGTAAACTTACTTTTAGGGTTTCTGCAAGATTGTTTGTTTGTTTGCTTGCTTGTTTTGTTTTGTTTTCAAGTACTTTTGATAAAGGATTTAGGTTTGGCTGAGCTTTTCCCAATGGTCTTAATGTTTGCTGACACTATCAAAATTAAATATTTTAATCTTTATGTAACATCTTCCTTCTTTATCTACATTGACCTTGCATTTCCTACAAATTGCATTTCCTTCAGTGTCATGGATCTCCTCCTTTGCCTATTTTCTGAAAGGTGACAGTTCAAAGTAATTTTTACTAGGTGTTAGTATATCTAGAAAACAGAATCTCTTTGGCTCAGTCTCCACTGGTTTACAGTTTTCTGTCTTAGGTACCAGGAAATTTTAGATATCATATTACCGAGAAAATAACAACAAATTGGCAGAAGTCAGGGAATAGAAGAACAGATGATATTGGGAGCTTGAGGAAATTACTTCAGAGTTATGATGAACAGAACTAAAATAAAAGAGTTTAGTTAAACAGTAGCTAAGGAGGGTAAGAGAGGTAAAGAGACAGAGGGAGAGAAAAAAAGAAAAAAAGAAAAATATATATATATGTAGCACTGACTATCCTAGAAGTAATGAGATGAGATTAACAAATGGAAAGTTTAGGCTGAATATCAGTAGATATCCTGACAGGGAGATGTATTAGGATTTGGAATAGTCTCCTAAGGGTAGTGGTAGAAGATTCATCATTTGGCGTTTTCAACACTAGACAGGGCAGAGCACGGGAAGAAATGTAGTTGGAGAAAATCCTACCTTGACAGAGAGATGAAATGAATAATCTAATAGGCCTTTTCCATCTCTAACTTCTTGCTATGAAACTGCCAAAAAAGACTAAATTTAATCTTCTCAGAGTCTTTTATTCTTTTATACATAAATTATCTTAATCTTTTTCTGTGCATTTTCTACCTCTTCTGTCTCCTTTAACACAGATTTAGAAAGTATATTTAAAATGTTTTCATTCAATTTCTTCTTCAAATGTTGCCCATTATTTTTATTCCTCATAGGAACAAAACATGAAAATGAGTAGTGGTTAGGTGGGTATTACAGGTGAGAAGGAATTTTTCATTTGAAAGTTTTTGCTTGGTATTGTCAGGATTTTCACTGTGATTTTGTAAAATTTTAGACTGAAGTTCCAATTCACAAAAAAAAATAAAAATAATCTTTAATCACCTGCCATGCTTTGAACATTTTATTTAGAAATTAGAATTAAAAAATGGTTAAGGTAAGCATTTTTAAAAAATCCAAGAATTATAATGCTGAAGGAAATATAAGTGTCTCTGAAATCTTTCAGGTAGTACATTTTACTGTTCTTGATGTTGCTTGCATTTATACATGCTGCTTTCTTTCAGCAAAGGAGAATAGCGATGGATACTTTATTCTCAATGGATCATACAGGCAGGTCTTGCAGTGAAGTTACAAAGCAAGGGAACTATGTCTTCTCTGAAATAGTCCTCAGAGAGCCAAGTGCCACAGGAGACTTGGAAGTGACACACCACAAGAGACAGACCACAACTTTCAGAGCAGGTGCTGTGAAGATCATAGCTTTGTCACCCATGTTGAAATGGAAAACCACAAGGAGAGGAAAGAATGATTTGTTGCAATGTGCCAGATACACAAGTCGAATTAGCAGTGTGATTCTAGAAAGAATACCTAGAGTGTGGTTTCATTAATTGCTTTTAATTACTTAGTTTTTTTAAAAAAAACTCTTGTTATTCTTGGAGCCAAACAAAAACTGAATTTCCTTAGGAGCTGTAGCTTCATTGTTTCGTCATATTTGATGATCTTTTGAGGTCCCTTCCAATCCCAAACATACTGTGATACTGTGATACTGTGATTTGGAATGGCTTACAACTTGCTTAAAATATTGTCTAACATGCTGTGTAAATCACTTAGCTCTGGCAAGAGATACGTCCTTTTAAATACAAAACCAACCAAACAAAAAAGACCACCTGTAACATGTGGCTTTCATAAGGTGCTTTATAACTTATTTTACTCTTTTAATTGAATAACAGAATTACAAATCTCTTCAAGAACTGAGATAATATCAACACGACATTTTCTGAAATACACTTCAGGCATGAAGAAGGTGCATAAACTGAATAAA
The DNA here is from genome assembly GCF_963082525.1 of Nesoenas mayeri. Taxonomy (NCBI): domain Eukaryota; kingdom Metazoa; phylum Chordata; class Aves; order Columbiformes; family Columbidae; genus Nesoenas; species Nesoenas mayeri. The sequence continues at coordinate 178,804,739 of NC_137541.1, read as the reverse complement.
TACTGTTGAAAGCCTTAAGAATTTGAAGCTGTTTGTAATGGCTGCATTCAAAGTAGAAAATAAAATATGGTAGAACATTTCCTTTTCTCCTGAAGACAAGCGGAAGAGCATTTCTCTCCAATTGCTACCTACAGTTAAACTCTCTTCTCCCCTTAAATAGAATTACTACTATACTGCCACTTGGGAACAATATGGCTCATCCATGGCTGTCCCCCAGTCTGTTCCTAAGCGGTGTCTGGAGAGCATTAGCTATCATGAAACCAAACTTATAAACTTGCCAGGGAGTGTGCCTGACTACTTTCCACTATGCAGATATTCAAAGTGTCCTATATTTTTGAGTAAACAGCTTGAAATACCTTCACTGTCACTAGGATTTTGACAATGCTAAGCACTGGAGCACTCACCCTCTTAGGATTATCCTCAGTATATTTCAGACTGGGCACTTAAAATCACTCAGTTCTCTGAAGGCTGTTTTCCTTTTAATTCGCTAAGTTTTAACACAAATCTAAGTTTTCTCCCAAAGCCAACCATTTGATTTTTTTTCTTATTTCAAATTAAAAAATAGAATACAAGAGAGAAAAAGGAGATTTTGAAATAAATAAATAATAAAGCATGAACATCAGAGAAAAATCTCAAAAGAATGCCTAGTGTAATAATACTTGACAGTCAATTACTCTGTAATTCTAGGAGATCCACAGCTCCATTGCTATCTACATGTATGCATAAGTAGCTACACTGATTAATGTTAGCACATGAATATGAAAAGACATAATGATGAATTGTAACTTGTTATAAAGGCCTGCCATACAAACTTGCTTAAAATATATGAAAATTACTGTTTTTTTAAAGTGAGGATGACTCTTTAAAGTGATAGCCTAATCATTATTAATTCTTCTGATATTTACTATATTATCATTAATCCAAAAGAATTATTTCAGAATTAGTGAAGATGTCATACAAATTTCTAACATTAATTCAACATTAATTGCCTCAACAATTTATAACAAATAATCTTTAGAATGCAATATTGCATTGTCAACTTCAGTGCATATTGTAATTCTAAGTTGTTTCTTTTGGAAGTAATAGGAAAGTGACTAGGAAGCCATGTGGGAATAGTACTATAGTTCTAGGCTACGGAAAGTCTGAGCCATGTCCTCTGCATTGGTAAAATGTTCAGAATGGTGTTACGAGAACCATCTCCAAGCCTGCTGTTGGTAACTGTGTATCTCTTGCCCAAATACTCCATTCTTGTTTTAACTATAATACATACACTACTGAAGGGAAGCTGTAAAAGTTTTGGCAGCTTTTCTTGAATAACGACAGATACAAAGATTGCTTCAGGGATACAGATGTGACTTCCCAGTTGTGGTTATCTTGCTATAACATATTGTGACTGGTCCAAAGTTCTCTTTAAAGAAGATAGGCACAAACCTCATGATAATCTCTCCTGGAATACTGGGAGAAGTCTTATATCAGCCTTTTACCCTGAGGTGACTTTCATTCAGAAAGACTTTATCAAATGGGCAAATTCCTGATATTTTCACACAGAAAAGGCTGGACATTGAAAGAGATGTGACTTTGCCTTCAGGTACTCACCTCATTCGCAAGAGGATTCACACTCATAATTTGCATTTTATCTTACATGGAAAGAAAAGCAGCTAAGATAACAGAATTTTCTGACAGTTTGGAACTATACCTTGAAGTTCATATGATTGTATAGAGGCACTAATAATAATTAAGTCCCATTTAAAAATTAGTAAATGTCAGCTTTGTTACAGAAATTTTTGGCATATATACCAAAGATGACGAAGAAAATCATGAGTCCCATTGCATCCTGAATCAATTCCTAAAGCTTACACTGAATTCACAGTATGAAAAAATAAAGCAAATCCCACACCATATTGCAAGGAATACAGTGTTCATGACATTATTAAAAACTAGGAGTGATAAATACTGCATTGAATCACTAGCCTCCTGATAGTAAACAGGAAATCAATAGTTTTTAAGCAATAGTTTTTTGCTATTAAAAAAACAAAAACAAAAACACAAAAAAACCCCACAAACAATGGTGCAAAATAGTGACCACAGTGCACAGTGGTCAAAGCTCCATAGAAGAAAATGAAATTATGAAGTAAATACCATGACTACTATACGTGGCTAGCACACACCAGTGAGAAAGATTAGGTATTAGTAAGCATTTTGTTTGAGGATAAAATGTTACTGCAGTCTTTAAGTCAAATACCTAGTAACACTAAATATATGAAACATGAATGACAGGGTATGAAGTAAAACTCTTGCCTTTAATATGTTCTTTATGTTTTAGATAACTTACCAAACGCAAGAATGATTTCAGATGCAATTATCTGACTGAATAATGTCGATGCTTCAGTTTTTGATCTGTGATCTAAATCTGTCAAGTAAGTGATAGCAAAATATTGCAGATGCTGTAATTTTTCTAATGATTCAACTCTTCAATTATTTTTCCTGCACTTGAGGGATAGGTCAGGGGTTAATATTTATTCTCTCAATTTTATTTTTGTTTCCTGTGTTTTAATCTTATTCTTTGTGTTAGATTTGGTTTTAATTGTACGGTATAGTATCTAGTATAATGTTGCCCTGAAGATTCTATGGAAGGTAGTCATATTTGAAAGCATACAAAACATTATTTCATATAACAGTAAATACACTTCTATGGACCTGACTTATATAAAACAGGACTTAACTTTTGATGGGGCATCTGAAGAATAGGTACCCTACAATACCTAAAAATCTATTTACTCAGCTAATTTTGCCCGTTGTCAATATTACCAATGTAGTCTGGAGAGAAATTCAGCTCAGAATAGACACTGAGAACCCAAGTCAATACAAACATCTGGAGTCATCTGAATACCTTAAGGTATCTCAGACATTTTGATGGAGTTGACAGAGAAGACATACAACCTATGAGATATTCAAGCCCTTTGGAACAGCAAATGGAACACAGGCAGAGCACTCTAAGACTTCCCAAATGTCACTAGACTCATGTATCTCTGTTGACAAAATAAACTGCTTCCTGCTGTCTGGTCAGCTGAATCACATTCTAAGCTTTTTGGACTGCCTTGGCAAGTTACTCAGTGAAGCTGGCTAAATGTAGAGATTTACTGTTATCTCATATTCTGTTAACTTCTGCCACCTAACTTCCAGTAATATGAGATCTATCCATCTAACTATCCATCCGTCCAGGCTAACTCCTTTAGCCTCAGCCATAAACCTTCATAAAACTGTTTTGAATATTGTTTTTGTTAGTTTGTGGGGTTTTGTTAGTTTTTGGTTTTTATTAGTTAGATTGTGGGGGTTTTTTGGTGCTTGTTTTGTTTTGTTTTTTTTGGGGGGTAGGGTTTTGTTATTGTTGCTGTTGGAATTTATATATCTGTTTTAAATGGATTTTTTCTTTCTCACATTCCCTTTAACTTCACTGTCTCCTGTACAAAGCTTAATTGTCTTTTCAGATGCACTTACAGAAGGTATAAAATGTTCATTTGGAAAGAAATAGGAAACTAGTCAGTGGAAATGACTCTATCTGATCTAACATGGTAAAAACAGATCTTAATTTTTGAAGAAGAGCACAGGCAAATGCTCTCAAAGATAGAGAGCAAGGGAGACAGAAAACACAGACTTTGACACCAACATTGTTTATAGCCCAACAGACAAAAATAGTGACTTAACACACTTAATACAATTTATGCTTGCAAATTCTTAGGACCTTTTTGAGCCAAGATCTGCCACCCGTAGGAAACCCAACTGTATTTACACAGAAAACGTGCCTTTTTTAAAAAAAAAAAAAAAAAAAAAAAAAAAAAATCCTTTATAAAACAAAGTATAGAATCTGAAAATATTGCTGAAAACACAACCATACACCATTCTATCTGATAATATTGAGGGTGCTTCTTAAATTAGACAGGCTCATGGGTATTCTTGACCAATTTGCCACACTACAGCACAGCCACCTCTTAGAGGAGCACTAGTAACTAGTGACAAGAGTTGGTGTGACTTCTGAGAATTTTATGGATGCTTACCTCTAATTGCTGAATTATTAGAATCTATTTTCCTCAGGTATCACCACAGAAAATGCTATGGGTCTCAGAATACCCGGACACCTAGTTTACTGAAGCTTTTCTAGGGAGCTGAGCTATTCCCATGGGAAGTGTAAATCACAGACATTGTAAAAGAAAGCTGAGAGCCTGGAACTTGGAAACTGGGTATCCTATTATTTACTTTTTCCTGACTTTTTACAAGCCAGAGAACAGTTTTTAAAAACTTTTACATGTCGTTTTAAATACAAGGACTGTATTAGGTTTTATTGCCACTGATCATTAAAAAGATGTGATCTTTGTCCAGCTGCTATTCATTTGTATATGTGGCAAAATATAGAGCAAAATGTTTGGTTAAATTATGTGCTGGGAAGAACATTCTGCTAGTGTAATTTTTCAAAGGATAGTGAATGAAATAGCATAAAATAACTGTCCTGATGTTATAACTTTCTCATATACCATTGTGTTTTGAAGATATTTAAACACAGTTTGAGAGAAGACAAAACGTGACATGGCCGTGTCACTGTATCCTGTGATGTCACTATATTATTTTCTTTACCTCACTATTGACACACAAAATTATATGGCCAGACAATCATTTTGCACCTGGAGATACTAAACTAGGTAGTGTTAGTGTAATGCATCTCATACGATATCTTTAAGTTTAGGAAAAACAAAGAGAAGAGATTATTCTGCTGTTTGATCTCCAAAGAAACTCTCAATTTTTAAATACATAAATAGCTTGAAATTTATGTGATAAGATTTTCTTTAAAAATACAGTTTCCCAGCTTGATTAGTAACACAGAAATCTATGAAGTCTATATCTTCCAAACAGAGATCATAAGACAAATGTTAACTATCAAGCAACCTCTGGAGATTCATTAACAAAAATTGAAGATGTTGAGTGGAGATACTTCTCTCTATCAGTTTTAGCAATCTGAAAGTTAGCCTTTGAACTAATGTCCCTAGGTCTTCTCTATCATAAGGAATGAAAAATAGAATTTCTAAGAAAAATATTGCATTCAACCATGGGAAAAAGTGTTAAGATGTGCTTGCACACATACTTTTTTTTCTTTGTACTATTTAGGAAAAAAACCTGTCTGACTAGAGCAGACACATAACATTTGGATTGTTAAAGATAGGTGAAACAAATCCCATGCTTCATTCATAATAATTTCAATCTCCTTTTGAGCGTGAATAATTTAGAGTATTCAAAAGAAACTATGAGTGGATAGTACATTACATCCAGTTGAAGGTAGAGAGTGTCCTGTTTAAACTGGACATGTACATCATTTTTTCAGCTTAAGTGTAAGACGATCCAACAGATCAGGCTGAACAATATGTGGATTGAGACCAGCCCTGAGGAGAAGGACTTGGAGGTGCTGGTGGATGAAAAACTGGATATAAGCCTGCAATGTGCACTCATAGACGAGAAAGCCAACCTTATCCTTGGTTACATCAAAAGAATTTGTGCCCAGTAGGTTGAAGGAGGTGGTTCTCCCCCTCCAGGGAGACATTATAGTGGCTTTCCAGTACTTGAAGGAGACCTGCAGGAAAGATGGGGGGGAACTCAGGGAACAGGGGGTGTAGTGATAGGATATAGGAGTGGTAGTGGCTTTAAACTGAAGGAGGGTGGATTTAGACTAGATATTAGGAAGAAATTCTTTATTGTGAGGGTGGTGAGACACTGGCACAGGTTGCCCAGAGAAGTTGTGGGTGCCCCATCCCTGGGAGTGTTCAAGGACAGGTTGGATGTGACTTTGAGCAACCTGGCCTAGTGAAAGGTATCCCAGCCCATGGTAGGGGGAGTGGAACAAGGTGATATTTAAGATCCCTTCCAACCCAAGCTATTCTATGATTCTATGTTTCTATGAATTCTTGTCTTGATTCAGCAGCAAACCATTAAAAAGTAGTGTAAATCTATTGTTTAATATACAGATATACATTTGATATATATTTGGATCCTATATACCATTGTCAGTGAAATGAAAATAATGATTGACAATACATTATCCAGTGAGACTACTCATGTCTGAAATCTTGGGGCTTTTGTACTTAAATGAGTGAAGTGATTGCAATCAAAGTTTTGAAACCAGTAGGTCTGCAACAAAAAGATTCACAATACAGCCTGTTTCCCTTTAATGTGGTTGCTGCTCAAAGAGGAACTCCAATTCTGCAGTTCTATCCCCAGCTACCTGCTCTCAGTGCCTTTGGTGTGCAGATCTGAGTATTTGGATGGCCTTGAGAAGGAACTGATTTGCTTAATATGTGACTATGGTTACTGTGTTATGTGTCTTGGGATAGATTCCCTGACCGATCACCATTCAACCTCATGATTACTGAGCAGGCAGAGGATGTTTGCAATATAGGAAGAGAAGGAAAGAAACTACTCATTTTCCTGGTAGTTTACACTTACACCAGATTAACTGGTGACGCACCTGTATCTAAAGTTAAAATTTAGATCCAGTTGCATGCATATCTTTATCTTATGTGATACTTTTAGAACACAAGTGTCTCAAGATATAAGTATTAAGTGCTGAGTAGTCTTGGTAGGATGGAGAAAAAGGATAAAAAAGAAGGAAAAAAGTAAGTTTGGATCCTGGAGACAGACAGTAACTGATTGGGAGAGATTAATGGGAAAAGTTGCAATATGTCCATTAGCTGAGCCTTTCAAAGTGAGGCCTTTTTCACTGTCATAGTGATGATTAATTTAGGCAGATATGACAAGGATGGAAAGGAAGAAAGGGGAAAATGCCAGCAGCATGAGGGACTGAAGGATCTTATTGTTTTTTAAAAGGGCTAACAAAGAAATGAAAAGCACCTAACAGATAACTGATGACAAACCCAAATTACCCAGAAGCTGTGAATGTGGCTTGACAGGGGAAGCACATCCAGAAGATACTAGAGTAAGTGCTACTGCACAGTAACATGAAGTGGTTTGAGGATTACTTGAGGACTAGCTCATAATAAACAAAATCTTCCTGAGTTTTTGGATAATTTTTATGAGAGCAATTTGAAACTGGTTATTTTTTGAAGGCTCTCAGTAATTTTTAGTTTTGAAGGGTTTTGTACGTCAGTCTTGTACTAAAAACCAGTCACCTAGATCACAGGATTGCACACTGTTTTTCATAGTTCTTAAGAGTTTCACAAAGAAGTATCTTTGAGTGCTAAACATAAGTGTCCCTCTGTTCTGTTACTGTTTGGCTCAACAATTTATATGCCCATCCTGCTGAAATGATTGTATGAACAAAAAAAGACTTTCTCAGGTTTTCCTTCTCAAGTTGGTAAGTAAAATAACTGCTTTATCTGTAGTGTTATTGATATATATGAAGTTTGCACAGTTGTAGTTTGTGGAATTTAACAAAATCCTGTAAATTGAAGACAAAGTTATAATGCTTTTAATGTCAGCAGGACAGATTTTGGTTTTGTAATGGAACACAATTAAAAGCAATAAGATATAAAAATTCTTTGTGACTAGACAACATATTGCTCAACCAGATATATAGTGTCAAGCAGCACCAGCCAGATTTGAAAGGCTGAAGCAAGCCATGGTGAATCAGAATCAAATATCAGATTTCCTGCCATTTAAGAAAGTACCATGCATGAAGCACTGAAAGGAAGTTGACACACCTCAGTAGAAGATAAACACTTTTTTTCTTCAGATGTGCCAGAACAAGAACATTTTCTTTTTTTCCTAAATAAATTCTTCCCAATTCTAAGTTGCTTATGTCGAGACAGTTATTATAGAATTATAGAATAAGCCCTCAAAGACCAAGGGTGATTACAATTTTTGTGGATGAGGCAGTCAACTGTTTTCTTCATGATAGAAAGAGGAATATGTAATCCAGTTGGAGCACAGACTTTGGTAAGACTGAATGAGAGGATAGGTAAGATTATTTCAGAGTAGTTTTGGAAATACGCTGCTAGAATTCACTGACCAGTTTGAAGAATAGTTAGTGGTATGAGTAATAACATCAGTTTATTATTGAAATTTGGAGGAGGTGCTTTTCATGCTAGAGATGAGTTCTACACAAACAAAAAAAATATATAGATAATGGAAAAAATTACCTTTTTCTCAAGTTTTCTTCCTGTCATCAGACCTTAAAAACAAGGAAGATGTATTCACCCTAAGTGCTGTGATAAAGAGACATTTTCTAGTGTGTTTGCTGCAGTAGAAGATACTTTTACCAACACAGGATTTGTTGCTCTCAGCTCCCAACACTGTTGTGACTCTGTGTGTGCTCAGTTTTTATTCATAGCAAATTTCAGTTCCAGTTTGTGGCAGTATACACTGCTCCCCATTAGTACATTTTTAGACAGTTTTAGAGCATGAATTAATACTTCTTGTTATTTTTAAAAAAATCTACCATAACATCTGAAACATTTGTTTATAGTCTTAGCAATTCTGCATGCCTCACTTTTCAGGGAGATGAAATTACTTTTGTAGTTTGTTTACCAGAATTTTAGTAGAAAAGAAAAAAACAAACCAAACAAACAAAAAAAGAGGTAAATTCTTCAAACTGTAGAATTTTCATTATCCATACAATCTTTCCCTCTTATTAAAACACATTGCATGACGCAAGAACTACGTATTATTTAACAGGAAAAAAGTATCCTAATTTATATAGTATATTTACTATAATTTTAAAAGCTTATTTTTTTTTTAGATTATAGATTAAATTAACATTTAATTTAGATTTAGATTAATTTAGATTAAATTTAGATTTTAGATTAAATTAAGGGATACTATGCTATGTTAAGAAATTCCAGACATTATGTTTTTATCTTTTATTTTAATAATTATCTGTGTATATCTATTAGGCATAGCCTATTCAAAATGGTGAAGACCTTAAACGTTTTTATTTAACTACAAGTCATTCCTTTTCTTTTTTTCTTTTTTTTTTTTTTTTGTTCTTTCTCCATTAATAATCCTGATTCTATGAAGACAAGGCATTCACTTTTACTACTCCATTGGCCTAATTTGTAAAATGGTCTCCTACCAAATCTCTAGCTATGAATATCACATTCTGAATTTAAGTTTCTTTTAAACATGTAGCTATTCAGTCATCCATTTAATTATGCACATTTTCCTACATTATTGAGTTAGAATCTGAAATCTCTGATTAAAGTCTTTTTTAAGATTTTTATTTTTAATGTATTTATTTATTAGGGCATGCTGTTATAACTCAATTGAGTAGCCTACATAATTTGTGTAATAATACATTATGTGAAACAAAAGCGTCACAGTAAAATATATATTTTTTTTAAATGACAGGCAGTTAACTCTATCAAAACAATTTATGCCTAGAAACATAAAGGGAAAGATTACCAAAGGCAAATCATATTACCTTTCTCTGCATATAACAAAATAGTTTGCAGGCAGCTACAAAGATATTCCCTAAAGTACCAAAGACATGAAACTACACAGAGAAACTTCAAAGACATTAGAAGTAATTTTCATTGCCATTTAGAAGCAGAAGGAAAGAGTAATACTCAAAGCTTCCAATACTACCTTCATCTTTCAAATAATAAATAACCCATTCTTCTCTTTCGAGAAGCACACTCAGGAGAGATGAAAGCTTAAATAAAACATCTTTTCTGCTAACAGAAGTTCGGTGTTTTTTTTTTATTTTTGTTTTGTTTTATTTTTTTGGTTTTTTTTAATAAAAATCAACCTGAAAAAAAACATGTGCATGCAGCTTGCATTCCTAAGAGGAAATAATTGGATGGATTGACCAACGAGTCTAAGCTTAACACTTAAAAGAAAATATAACAACAAAAAAAACCCCTAATAATATTAATTATGTGAAAGTTTTTCTTAAATGTGATCTAAAAATCCTAAAAAAAAATCATATTAATCTGATAAATGTGGACTAACTTAATGTAGTGAGTCTCAGAGTAGCAGGAATGAGTGTTCTGTAATTTGGTGGAGCATCCACTGGATAGGATTGTGGTTTTGATATTTTTCATTATTTTCATAAAGTATGGACATTGTGCTTGGGAGTAGATTTCATCTAAAAATCTGTTTAGTCATTTAAAGTCTTTTCATTGACCTAAAACTGACCTTTTAAAGGGCAAAACAGTCTTTGTTTAAAAGATTTTACCACCCGTACAAGGAGACATTGCTGATTACTAAACTAATTTGGCTAATTAGCTTGAATTTCATGGCAGGTTGAGGATTCAGCCAGAGAATCATGGGGTTCTGTATGGTCTCATATACTCATATATATGGTCTCACAGTATGGTGTTTCTGAATATGTTTTTCAGAACAAGTCTATCATAAGCCTGACCTAAATGGTGAAAGTTTCCCTCATATGCCTTAATCATGTTTTTGTCATCCCACAGATGTCAATCAAATACTATAAGCATGTAAATTCAGTCTTTAAACGTGGCCAGTGTGCAACCTCTATAGCATGCAGGGTCTGATGTTCGTACACAGCTGACTGGGCACTGAAGAAGAGTCTTTTCATATATACTCATTTTATAATTAACAGAAACAAATCTGTATAGCTTAATAATTTTTTTCTATAGTTTTACCTTATTCCAACTAACCTTTTCACTGACAATGATTGATATAGGCACTATTTTAATCCAGCAGTATGACTATTTGTTTGTAGGAGAGGATTTATCCTAAACTGTTCTGGATTGACCCTTTTTATGCCATTTAGTCTTAAAGCTGGAGAACATGGCCTCTCTTAATTTACAAGTACAGATCACAGAATCACAGAATGTTAGGGATTGGAAGGGACCTTGAAAGATTATCTAGTCCAATCCCCCTGCTGGAGCAGAAACACCCAGATGAGGTTACACAGGAAGGCATCCAGGCGGGTTTTGAATGTCTCCAGAGAAGGAGACTCTACAACCTCCCTGGGCAGCCTATTCCAGTGCTCCGTCATCCTCACTAAGAAGTTGTCTCTTCTCAAATTTAAGTGGAATTTCTTGTGTTCCAGTTTGAACCCGTTACCCCTTGTTCTATCATTGGCTGTCACCGAGAAAAGCCTGGTTCCATCCTCCTGACGCTCACCCTTTATATATTTATAAACATTAATAAGGTCACTCCTCAGTCTCCTCCAAGCTAAAGAGATCCAGCTCCCTCAGCCTTTCCTCATAAGGGAGATGCTCCACTCCCTTAATCATCTTCGTTGCTCTGTGCTGGACCCTCTCCAGCAGTTCCCTGTCCTTCTTGAACTGAGGGGCCCAGAACTGGACACAATATTCCAGGTGCGGTCTCACCAGGGCAGAGTAGAGGGGAAGGAGAACCTCTCTGGACCTGCTAACCACCCCCCTTCTAATACACCCCAGGATGCCATTGGCCTTCCTAGACACAAGGGCATAGTGCTGGCTCATGGTCATATCTGGGCTTAGATAACAAAATGCTATTCAATATTAAATTGAGGTAGAAAGTACTTGAATTTATGGAAATTAATCTGTTCCCATGACTTCATAATAAGAATGATAAGAAATGTGCTGAGAATAATTCAAATGAATTTTAGAAATAACTGGAAGTTGTAAAATTCAAATTATTATAGTAATTCAAACTATAGTAACTCTCAAGGAAATCTCATTTTAGACTGATCTTTTAATTTTTAACATTCATCACATTTTAGTGCTGAGATTTTTAAGTACTTACCATTGGCTTAAACTCATCTTTGGAAGACAATACAAATTTTACTTTTTTATGTAAAGAGAAAATCAGAAACAATTTGGAACACTCTTGACAGAGAAAGTCCATTTTGGGCAAAAATTAAGTCATTTTTATGTCACACAGACATAAAAGGGCATTGAATACCATGACTTCAATCAGCCAATACATGCTGTTAATTTCTATTTTTCACCTGAGACAGCCAATAGATTGTGGTGTTTTGTATTTTCTCAGGCATATTTTTAAGTTTCCAGGCTTTTTGACTGTTCTTGCAGTTACTAGCAGTTATGGAGCACTCAGATTCTCGAATGTTCTGCCCTTTTTCCTGAATATTTTTCCCATTTTCAGAGGAAAAGTTGCCCTTATAGTTCTATGCTTATTCCTTATAGTTTTATGCTTATCAATGTTATCCCAGAATGTCTCCAGTTTGTAGGTAGGCAGCTGTACTTCAAAGATGCCAGCTGAAATTTTCAAGGATGGTTCTGGTTCATGGGCCTAGTTCCCAGGCTGGCAGGCATTTTAATTGTTAGTGTTCCAGTAGACATTTTCTTCTGTTTTATAACTTTCCCATTCTAATGTAGTCACCTTTCTGGTTGCTCACATCCATAGCTTAAAAGTCTTGGTCAAGTTATACTGAAACAGAGGTTTCACCTGTTGTTTCTCATTGCCTGTGAAGAAGTACTGAGGACTTGTGCACAGCTGACAAATAAATCTGTAGGAGGATATGTGACTTTTTATCATTTCTGTTCCAAACAGGAGACTGACTTACAAAGCCTTAAGGACTTCTTGCCACTCAGCAAAGAAGTGTGCTGGCTTGGGAAAGAATGTGAAGAATGGTGCACAAATTTGTATCTTTCTCATTTAAGTACTTTTGAGGAAGAATCATGCCTCAGAAAGACATAACTGAGTTCTAGTCCAGAGAGGAGCCTTTATCAGGCATTACTGTCAAAGTGAAAGAGGTCAAACACATCAAACTAAGAACCTGTAAAAGTTGTCTATGAGTAAAAAGGTATCAAAATAGAGTTTTTATTTGTATTTATAAATAACAAATTCTTCATAAGCACTCATGTATAAATTCTTACATAGAATTTTGAAATGTATACATTTATGCAACTTGGCCAAGTATAAAAAAATATTTGATGTTGGCTTAAATCTAAAATTAGAAGTGCTCTGAATTTTTCAAGTCTAAAAATTTTCAAGTCTTCTTAAATCCATGTTACCCCAATTAAGAGCATTGATACAACTTATACAACTTTTCAAGGTAGACAGTAGTCCTGGGTGGCCTCTTGGACCAGTTTACATATAGCTGGTTTCTAGATGACACTTTCTGAAAGGCACTCCGTTTAACATATCCCACAATGTAGCTGAGGCTGATATGTACAGTGTCTTCTCCTCACCCAGAGTAGAGGTCCTATGTGTTTATGTCTTTTAAGAAAGGACTTCCTTCTTGCTGTGGACTCAAACCCTGCGTAGGTCATCTATCAGACTGCAGCTCAGCCAAAGTTGAGAGCAAGGCTGATGCAGGTTGGCTATAGCACTTTGTGCAATGATCCTGTTAGCATTTGCTCAGCTGAATTGTCCTGTCAGTAGCTGTTACCTTCAGGAAAGTTGAGCTGAAATCCTCTTTCATCAGAGCTTCATCAAGTCTGTTTTGAGGTAGAGGGCTGTGCAGAATGTGGACAATGAAAACCAATGCAAACAATCTGCTTTTAAGTGCCCAGGTAGCAATTGGGAAAACAGTAGCTTCCTCCTCCAAGTAGGTCCTTGCCATCTGTTGTCCTCCCCCTCTGTTCTTCCCTGGTGAGACCATATCTGGAGTAATGTGTCCAGTTCTGGGCTCCCCAGTTTAAGGACAAGGAATTACTGGAGGGAGTCCAGCAGAGGACTATGACGATGATCAAGGGCCTAGAACATCTTTCTTACGAGGAAAGACTGAAAGAGCTGGGTCTGTTCAGCCTGGATAAGACAAGGCTGAGAGAGAATCTCATCAATGCTTATAAATATCTCAAGGGTGGATGTCAAGATGATGATACCAGACTCCTTTCAGTGCTGCTTAATCACAGGATGTGGGGCAATAGGGACAGACTGAAGCATAGGATGTTCCGTCTGAATATGAGGAGCAACTTCTTTACTTTGAGCGTAACAGAGCACTGGAACAGGCTGGCCAGAGAGGTTGTGGAGTTTCCTTCCCTGGAGATATTCAAAACCAGCCTGGACCCATTTCTGTGCAGTCTGCTCCAGGTGAACCTGATTTAGCAGGTGGATTGGACTAGATGATCTCCAGTGGTCCCTTCCATCCCCAAACATTCTGTGATTCTGTGATTATTTGAGAGCGAACAAAGAAATCTATCAGTATGCTTTCGGTATTCTTAGCTTCCAAAATAATCTACTATTTTCTTTACAGCAAGTTTGCCAGTTTTGTCATTGAACTGCCTCTGTACTACAATGTGCCTTGTAATTGCAAGATCCTGAGAAATAAATGACAGCTGTATCAGGAGATCAGCAAACTGCTTCTCCAACAGCTTCTGTGGCACTTCCATTGATGCACCAAATTTAGAAAGAAAAATCTCACATGTACTCCTGGCTAGAGAGGCAGGCTGCCAATGATAGTTTAGTTACAGAACAGGAATGTTTGGAGCATTAATTTCCTTTTGACCTTGGCATCTCAAGATCAAAGTACCAAGTTTTCTTTTTGAAACCCTCGACAGAATATTATTCACATCCTAATATTGATCCTGTAGATCTAGGTATGCTTATTTAAATGAAGACTTCATTTTTAAATAAACATGAAACTACTAACTTATTTATCTTTCTCTTTTTTTTTTTTTTTTTTTTTTTTTTGTAATTGTCTGGAGAAAAAAAAAAGATAAAGTTAGGTGTTTTTTTCTGTGTATTTTTTACTCGAGATTGAAAGGGAATGATGCATCAAAGCCATGAGGATTGATAATTTCTGTTCTTTTTAAAGGAAAAGTAAAGCCATTTTTGTTATGAGAAGTGTCTAGTCTTAACTCAGCTACTCTGTAAATATTTTTTCTCAGTTACAAGCAGGATCGGTCTTGCAGACTTGTATTAGTACTATAAAGGTAAACAGACTGGCTGTACTGTGTATCATGGTATTTATTCATCCAAACTAAGGAACTGAACAAAGTGCAAAAAACTGTCTTCCAGCTCATACTCACTGTTTTGCTCCAGAAATCATCATAGACCGTGAAACAAAGGGAAGGTGCTGCTGCAACCCTAAACTTGTTCTGAGATTGAGCTGAGACAATAAAAGCTAAATGTTCAGAAGTGCCATAGATGACCTTGAACCTCAGGCTAGTGACCTTGAAATGGAAGGTCTGCTTAAAGGATGGTGTGCTGCACAATGTCTTCTACCCCTTACATTTTGCTTCGGAGGGAATGGGTTTGTGTCAGTGATTTGGTATAAATCTGAATCTGCCGCTACAGAGGCAGCAAATGATTGATAATAGGATTCACAGACTGGGTCCATCAACTGCAAACTAAACTGGGGATTGACCTTCAATACTGTTGAATATAGAAATGCTTTATTTGTCCCCTAGCTAAAACAAAATAAAAGAAAATAAAATAAAATTGAAGAAAGAATGAGAAATAGCTTGATTTCTGAAAGATTCAAAACAAAAATAGTAGTGGAAGCAATGTAAGATTTCTGAGATTATGGAAGAAGTGGTATGATCTGGGCTTCTAGAAAAACATCTCCCTTTGGGCATTACATTTATATGCATGAGCACTATTTTATTTTCAGTAGCAGACAGGTATCTAATAGAACATTTTAATAATTTCTAACAACATGAATCCTGCAACTGATTGAAAGTAGAGCCTTTTACATTAGCAGTGTTGTGACATGCCAGTAAAATCAATAGGAAATGTGAGTATTATAAATCTAGGAGTGATTAGGAATGTATTTGAAAAATATCCCAATACTAAGCAACCTATACAAAATAAACCTGTTGCAAATACATATGAAGCAGAAAAATGTCACCATTTCAACCATCTTCTCCACATAGAATCATAGAATCATGGAACCACAGAATGGTTTTTGTTGGAATGGATCTTAAAGATCATTTAGTTCCAACCTCCCTGGCATGGGCAGGGGCATCTTCCATTAGACCAGTTTTTTCCAAAGGCCCATACAACATGCACTTGAACACTTCCAGGGTTGGGGCATCCACAGCTTCTCTGGGCAAACTGTACCAGTGAATCCCCACCCTCATGGTGGAAAATTTCTTCTTAATATCTAATATAAATCTAACCTCTTTCAGTTTAAAGCCATTACCACTTGGTCCTGTCACTACAGGCCCTTGTAAAAAGTCCCTCTCCAGCTTTCTTGGAGGCACCCTTTAGGTACTGGAAGGCTGCTATAAGGTGTTGCTAGAGCCTTATCTTCTCCAGGCTGAACAACCTTGACTTTCTCAACTTGTCTTCACAGGAGAGGTGCTCCAGCCCTCTGATCATCATCATGGCTCTCCTCTGGATTTGTTCCAATAGGTCCATGTCCCTCTTTTGTTGGGGGCCCCATATGTGAACACAGTACTCGAGATGGGGTCTCACAAGAGCTTTGACCTGCTGGTCATGCTTCTTTTGATGCAACCCAGGATACAGTTGGCTTTCTGGGCTGCAAGTGCACATTGCCAGCTTCAAGCTCTTTTTCACAGGGCTGCTCTAAATCCATTCTGTGCCCAACTTGTATTTGTACTTGGGATTGCCCCAGTCTCTGTGCAGGACCTTGTACTTGATCTTGTTGAAGTTGATAAGTTTTGCACGGACCCATCTCTCAAGCTTGTCAAGGTCCCTCTGGATTACATCCCTTCCCTCCAGTGTGTTGATCGCACCACACAGTTTGGTGTTGTTGGCAAACTTGCAGAGGGTGCATGCGTTACTTTTTGTGCAGGTCAATTTACAACACACATAACATATGATTTTGGACTACTAGTTCTTCATTTGCAGAAACAGCAGTTCTACAGGTATTGAAAGCTGATATCTCACAAAAACTATTTATAAGGAAAACTGCAGTAGTGATCCTACATCTTTTATGCAAAAAAAAAAAAGAAAACTTATCTACTAGCTTTCCAGATAATATTTGCTGTTGTAAGAAAACTAAACAGTTCTGAGAGGTGACTGATGAGCAACAGAAATTTGTACAAGTGGAAAAATTTGTTATCATAAGATTAAGCATGGGGAGTAGCTATGATGGAATGTAGGACCACAATCTTGCAATTTTCAATTGAGTTGTTTTTTTTTAATTTTTGTCAGCAACACCTAAGTAGACCCCA
Organism: Nesoenas mayeri; assembly: GCF_963082525.1. NCBI lineage: Eukaryota > Metazoa > Chordata > Aves > Columbiformes > Columbidae > Nesoenas > Nesoenas mayeri. The sequence goes on along the minus strand of NC_137541.1, from coordinate 178,787,736 downwards.
TCTCATGTGACTACTCTAAAGGTAAATTGTGTAGAGATCTGTGAAAAAGTCCTCCTTTCACACAAGCAAATCAAATAGACAAACACTGACGTTGCAGTAATATAGTCACTTCTGAGCATCTGAGTTAGCACTTGAGTGTTCTGATTATTGAGGATTACTTTAAGTCTTCTGATACATTTGCATCCTTCCATGTCATTAATAACAGACATATTAAAAGTAGCATATTAAAAAACAAACAAACAAACAAAAACAACAAATCAAAAAACAAAACAACAAGAAAAGCAGTTTTGATCAGTAAGAAGCCTTTTGATGACACAGGGACATTTGAGAATAACTAGTTCATCCTCCTTTCATATCAAAGTGGAGATGCCCTGCAGGTCATAAAGTTTGATCATTAGGGAAGACTTAACTTCTAACTTTGGGGAGAGTTGAAGTTTAGACATGAATGCATCTTCTCTGTCTTCAACTGTTCTGCTAGAACTATTGTTAATTCTTGGTTGCTCCCAGTCAGGTGCCTCCCACATAGACTTGTTTTGAAACTGTAGGTTTCTTTTTTTCATGAGGATTTTTCCTCCAAATTTTGTACTGTCATTTTTTTTTTTTCTGATATGAATGACAATGATATATTGTCTTAAGTCCAATGTTACCACATTGAGGTCACGAAAATGCAGCTGTTGTGTCTCACAGGTGATTACATATTTAACAGGGCTTACGTCTCAAATCTAGCCTGGTGTTGACTGTTGGCAATATGTTGACAAACCAGGATATCTCATCTTCTTACTCTGACTTTAACTTTATAGAAGACCCTTAGGTTAATTCCAACAGTAAACCTAACACTACCAAGTCCACCACTAAGCCACGTTTTCCCTAAGTGGCACGTCTATACGTATTTAAAATACCTCCAGGGCAGCCTGTTACAGTGCTTGATAACCCTTTCAGTAAAGATATCTTTCCCAATGTCCAATCTAAACCTCCTCTGGTACAACTTGAGGCCGTATCATCTTGTCCTATTGCCTGTCACTTGGGAGAGGAGACCAGCACCCTCCATACTACCACCTTCTTTCAGGTAGTTGTAGACAGCGATCAGGTCTCCCCTCAGCCTCCTTTTCTCCAGGCTAAACAGCCTCAGTTCCCTCAAGGAATCAGCCTCTCTACAGACTCTGAGGACTTAAATAGTTACCTCAGGATATCCAGACCTCCACCTTAAATCAATGTTTACAGGATGTTTCAAAAAGATGGATCCAATTTCAAAGCAGTGTATTTCATGATTGCAACATGTTACTATTACACAAAAATTTTATCACTTGAAACTCTATGCCCTGTCCTTTTGAGTGGCAAGAGGTTCATTCATGGGAGTTTCATGTTTGCAGAGATATAATGATTTCAATTTGGGTCCATCTTTTTGAAACACCCTGTGTATTCATTTTCAGGTTGATACTCAAAAAGTTAATTTGAATCCAGAAATTAAGATAGCACATTCACTTACTAAAAATGTATGTTTTCTATATCTTATTGGTCTTTTGCAGGTTCTAGCACTATTGTGCTAAGTGTTCCTATGAAAACCCAACAGATTAAGAACCTTTCCTCTCAAAACTGCATGTCACTAACCACTACTTTTTATTAGAACAAACAAACAAAAAAACGCTGTAATAATAATACTCTAGTTCATTCACAATGCAATTTAAACTCGTAATGATGCACCCAATTCACAGTAGTGATTTTGAAAAAAAAGGCTTACATTACATTATTTCTCTGAAAGGCTAAAATATTTGTTAAATTAGTATAGAAGACGACTAGATGATCTTTTGAGGTCCCTTCCAATCCCAAACATACTGTGATACTGTGATACTGTGATACCCGTGTATAGACCAGCATGATAGTGAGATGTCCAGTCTTTTGATTTGACACTATACACAAGTTAAATAAAGTAATTAACAAAAATAGTCTTTAAAAAGACACCACATATCTAAAGTATTGCTGCATTTAACATTGCCATACTTAAGTAATTGATACGTGATAAAGAAAAGTCAATATATTTTAAGAATATTTAAAAGACTTGATAATATATAAAAGACAAATAATTACTTTATGCTTTAATAACATCCTGAGGACTCTCAACTCATTTTTGCAGGGCACATCCCACTCAGGACATAAACAACAGAGGAAGTCCGCTTCATAATTTCTGAGGATCTGTCACTAACCGATCTTAGCACATACATTAAGAAGTCCTACTTCCAAAATTTTGTAACGATTTTTGTAATATCATTACAGGTTTAATTTCTGTTGGACTTCATTTTCTGTCAGACTTCATTTTCTGTGTATTTATGCAGTATGGAGCCACTGATGGCTTTCTGTAATTCTGATCCAATGGAGCTTAATCCTGATACTACTTTATACATTGTTTTATATTAAAATCTCAGTAGTCAGGTCCAGAAAACAAAAACTAAAAAATGGCTATGTTAAACATGGGAACCTAAAATATACTTTTTCTTTAGCTAAACTTTTGATTAAACAAACAAATAAATAATAAAAAAGAATAAAAACAACCAGCCAAACAACCAGCCACCCAAACAAAAAAATAATAACAACAAAAGAAGACCATGTAAGAATGTCTTTTGTCTGGAAAAAGTAATTATAATAGAAATGGCAAAAAGAACCAATTCAGGACATTATGGATATTTTCTTATCCTTCCATAATTGGCAGTCTTCACAAAACATTATTAAAAGTGTATAAACCAGAAAATATTGTAATATGCTTTTAATACATTGTCCCAAGATACTAAAGCACAAAATGTTTTTGGAACACTTCACAGACCTTGAAAAGGTTTAAGTGTTAAGAAATTCTATAACAATGCATTGCAAAATTCCAGTCCTGTTCTTCTGCTCTGAGGCACCTCTCTCATAAGCGTGCTGATGCATTTTGAACCACCATGTGTAAGGGGTTAAGCAGTGTGTAGATAAAGTGGTGCTTCTTGTGGTTCCTGATCATTACACCTATTTGATTGGTTCTTGGCTTTCAGATACCAGTGTTCATCTATATGTGCTGTTCCTGTTCATTAGAAGACTAGCAACCGGTTCAGTATTTCTTCTCTTTCTATATTGCTTTTGGCTTCTTGAGTGGAATTTATGTTTTCTGTGTCTTTCTTGCCCACCATGAAACCACCTTATTTCATATCAAATAGTCAGTTGCTTACCTTACTTTTATGATTCATTGCCATTTCATTTTATTTGCTTATAGACCAAACTTCTGCCCCACCTAGTCTAGGAATGTTGCTTGTGGGAAGACATGAAAAATGAGCTTTCATTCTCTTTTGGCCAAAATAAGTATTGAGGTTGGCGATCATGGTGCATTTTCTAGGACAATTTCACTACACATTATTGCCTGTTTATAAAGAAAAGGCAATTTCCCTGAACCACATGTTAAATATTATCACCATAATCACAGAAGATTTCCAAGTTTTAGCCCCTTTTACACTATAATGTAATATGCTGAAGTCACGCTGCCTAACATATGTTTACAAGGTGCCACAACTTTTAACATGATCCTTATAGCCCTTGCAACCTCATGAAAGATGTGAGATGTTTTTCGCAATGCAGGACACAATAAAGTATTCTATATACAAGCTTCATGCCGAGTCCATGCCTTGTTTCGCATTACCTCTCCACATGAAACAAAAGACCCATGATTTGCCTAAAAATAATTTTTAAAACTATCTTTCTTAGCTTTAAAAAACCTCACATGCTAAAAAAACTTAAACAAACAACAACAAAAAAACCACCACCAAATCAACAAAAACAACCAACAAAACTCCCAAAATTTTATTTTAGTAAAATTTGCATAATATTAAATCTGATGCCCGATTTTGAAGTAGACATGGAGGAATAATAGTGTAACACAAGTCATTCTGGCTGTGATTCTAGTTTACAGATATGCTTTTTTCCATTTATTTCCTTCAGTTAGCAAACGTTTAGGTCACATAATTTGATAAAGTTGGGATTCAGCTTGGTTCTGAATACAAATAAGTTTCATTGCTAGTTGTTTGTGATTTACCAACAAATAATTCTGTAATTATTAATTCCAATCATATATACAAAGAAATTGTCATGATGTATGTAGTTCATTAGCAGTTCTTAACAAAGGTTATGAAAGACAGATACTTTCTGATTAACAGTGTGATAGAAATGACCCCAAAATATGAGTGGCTGAAATGAGAAGGACAAGCCTGATTCCTTTTTTGTATCTATATGTGCCTCATTCTAGTTGATCTTCTTTGTGCATCAGACCAGCTTGTTAATAATTGGTTTTCTTTTCCTCTCACATAATGCAAGGGTGTTAGTTAAGCCATTGGACTTACACAAAGATGTCTGATTGAAATCTCTTGAAGTCAAAGTGCCTCCCTCTCACAATATCACCAAGTACAAAAAAAGAAAAATGACAAAGTAGAATGAAACACATTTCTTCTTTGTAAGGATTTTCATTCATTTCTATTTTCAGGATCCCTCTCCTCACTTTAAAGAGTTTGGCTGCTGCAAAGCTAAGTGCTCCATCTTAACAGTTACCACACAGTTCTGATTCCATATTCCCTGGAAAAAAATTATCATGTTCTCGCTACTCAGAAAAGAGATCTTCCTCTGTTCATATTTCACTAGGGTTGCTATAATATGCGATGTTACATTTCTACTATCACTTGTGATTTAACATTTGTTCCAAAATACTTTTTCAAGTTCCAGGCAGACATATGAATGCAATGGTTTGGTATGATTATATAGCTACCAAGTGTCAACCATACGTCACATTGTTTGTGCCAGATATTTTCCCACAGAAAAAGCTATGTATATGCATATTTATACAAATATATACACACAAACACAAATACAAACTTAGTATACATATTAACTGGAAATATTCAGAATAATTGGGAAAAAAAAAGAAAGAAAACATTATAGGCTAGCATAGCTTTAATTAGTAATTTCACAAAATTTGACAAGTGCAGCTGCATCACCTGATTGAACAGGTTCTTAAAGATCCTATGGGCCAGGTTTGTTCACAGGATGATTTCTAAGGTTTAGATTGTATTTGGCAGTTTAGCAATCAAAAATTGATCCGTAACACTCCTTCTAGCATGTTTTGGACTGGAAGAGTCAAGTTGCTGCAAATAATAGAGATATATCGGCAAACCTGCTTGGGAAAGCCTGTATAGCCTCTTTCTTCAATGTACCTGGCCCAGCTAAGGCTATTACTACCTATTGATTCCCTTCATAAGCAGTACATTTCATCAAAATCATCCCCACACATGAAATCGGTACAGGACATAAGGAACATTTATTGTGCAGTCTGTTATTGTCCCAGCTCAGTGAATCGTTAACAATGAAGTGAATCACTGAAGCAAAGCAGGTTGAACTACAAAATCTTGAAATTAGTAAAAAAGTGAAAAAAATGTTTAGGCTGAGCATTTTACATTTTATTTTTCTAAAAGACCTCACTTTTGTGAAGCCTCTGACTAATAGCATTTTTCTGCACTTTCTTCACTTTCACCTTATCTTCACATTTTTAACTTTTGTGTAGCTCCTGTACTTAGGACTCTCTCCAAAGCCTGTTGCAGGGTGTCTGCTCTGTTTTGATATATGTAGTATCACAAAACAGATTAGCTTGATTATCAACAACAGGTGAGATAGGCCAGTATATGGCTGTGCTCACTTTCGGTAGTTCACTGCCACGGCAGTGCTGTGCCTGGAGGCTCCCTGAGGGAGATGGAGGGTCCCTATGAGGTTTGTCAGGGCAGAGCCTGGCAACCAGGGCTGTCCCACCTCCCCAGTTGGGAGCAAGGCAGCTGGAGGGTACCAGAGCAGCGCCAGCCCTGAGCATTGGGCACATCCATGAAGGTGGGGAGAGACCAAAAGCAGGCCAGGACGTGGGCCTGTGAGTGGGGGGTCAGGCTCATGGCTAGGCAAAGCAATGGCTACCACATGGCAGGTGTGGGAGTTCAAGTGGACATCGAGCACAGGAGCCTCAGCTTAAAAACATCTCCCAAGGAAGGAGCAGGGAGTGTCTCTGAGATTTCCTGGTAGAGATGTTTGGGGAAGTCCCCAGTGAAACACCTTCTAGATCCTTCATGGCTACCAGCAATGCTGTCTCTAGTTTGGTGCTGAGCCCAGAGAGATATACCCTGGGGAGGAGGGGACTCAGGAGTATGACACTGGCCCTTATTTCTAGAAAAAAGTAACCATATTGTTTTCACAAGTAGGCTGACCACAGAGCAGCTAGAATAAAAAATTCGAAATGGTCAAATGAGTTTAAGAGAACTGCAGGCTCTAATGGCTCCATTAAGAAAGAAAATCTTGCAAAGCAGTAAAAGCTTAAATAATATATGAACTCTAGAGGATCAAATATGTAAATATCTAAAAGTCTATTTAGCATTCACCACAAGCTAATTTAGTACAATTTACCATAAAGCTGATAAATGAGTTCAGAAATAATTTACGAAAGGCTTGAGTGTGAACTGCAAGCCATGTATATTGCTACAAAGGTGAAGCAAACTGCCTGAGGTATTAGATGTAGCTAGCAGATTAGGAAAAGATCCCATGTGAAATGAGATAAACAGAGATAATCTCTGGCATGGTGAAAGGAGTGTTAAGAGAATGCAGTAGGTATGCCTTCAACACCTTAAACAAGGACGAGAGATGCTGAAGGATTTTTCTAAGCAGATGCTCACTCTCTCACTTTCAATGCTCAAAATAACATGCAAGTATCAGGAATTTCTTATGTATCATAAAGGAACGAAAATTGCTTGTGTTACTAGCAAAAAAAAACTTCAGAGGCAGATTTTAAGTCTAGTGTCCCGAAGGCTGCAAATGTAGGAAAGTAGTATAGGAACAGCAAGTGTCATAAAGATAATGTTGGAAAGAAGCCTAAATGTAGGGTGCTTTATGTAACACAGGACAGATGGTACCTTAATGTGATCTGTGAATGCCATAGATGAACTCACAAAACTGAAGCTGAACACAAGACAAAAAAGGCCAGGCAGAATATTGTAAAAAAAAAACCAAAAAACAAAAAACAAAAAACAAAAAAATCAGGAAAAATCATCCTCTGTTAGGCAATCTGAATCAAAAGCAATCAGGAAATGCAAGTACTTACCAATCAGTAAAGTGCAGTTGAACACTGAAAAAAATAATTTCTGGCAGATAAATGCTTCAGCCTCCTCTATAAGGACTTAGTAACCTCGCATCAAGCTCTCCCACCCTTCTTCAATGTTGGGAGTCATTCTTCACTACAAATAAAGCATCATTCTTTGTAGGTCAGAATGCCAGAAGGTGTATGTGAATGATCTGTGATGCCAAAACAAAGAACATTTTACCCTGGTCACCAGTGGAAATACTGTTTCAAGTAACCATGGTTTGTTACAATAAAAAAATCAGTTCAGATGGAATTGATCAGACTTAAATGTAAGCTTTTCAAAGTTAGATGTCTATTGTTAGAGTCTTACTGGAGGTGTAAGATGATACAGAAAAGCAGGCATCTCCAGAGGGTGATTCTTTTACCTATTTTATACACTGCTGTTAAAGCAGATTAATCACTCTGTGATGATGCCAATTCTTCTCCATTGACTCGAGAAAGAAACTGTATGATGACTGTAGACTAAAATAAATGACTTTCAGATGCTCTAAAGTTAGTGAGATGAATCTTACATTTGATTAACAAATTAAAAGAATGGGAATTTTGCCCTCCCCTTCTGCACATAAAGTGAGTTAATGGATTAGCCAGATAATCACTAAGTGAAAACAACTAAATCTTCAGGAAAGGACTTTGAAAAGAAATGTAGTGCTTTTCTTAAAAGTCATTAAAAATGAAGATTTTTCTTTTTCTACCATGTCCTCTCAAAGCTTTGTTCTCACGTTTATTTTGGGATCACATCTTTCCCATGAATTTAAGATGCTTTGCTTGTGACAGCAATATTGATACGAATACTATTGCGCATTCAGGAATCACAATTGTTGTCCTGGTTGCATAATTTAATGATGATACAAGAAGATTGCCTAAATGTTGAAGTGCATATATTTATATATTTATCTATCAGTTGTCTGTAGTAATATTTTTAAGTGAATTATCAGTGTAGGACAAATCTGACAATGTTGATATTTTATTTACGTAACTAAATTAAAAAACAAAAAAAAAAAAAAAAACCCACAACAAAACACACACACAAAAAAACAAATATCAAAGCAAGAAAACAAACAAAACCAAAAAATACCCCAAAATCCCAAAACAACAACAACAAACACCCCCCCCCAGACACACAAAACAAAACTAGAATTCAATCCCTTCTTGCTGTAAGACAAGTGACCCTGACTCATGTATACAGTGTTTATAACTAACCTCATCAAGACCAGATCTGTATAACATGGAGATCTAGTTGGAGCAATGCACACCAGAGCCTTTGGGAGAGATAATATTTAATTAATCAGGAATCCAATACTTGAACTTATTCCCAGATGATTATTTAGTTACAACTATAGAGATGAAGTTTTTCAGGTTTTATGAAAGTAAGCATCTGTTGGAGGACAGAGCTAAATCAGTGTTTTTAGTGACAGATAACTTTTTATGCAAACTTTAAAAGCTGGAAAGCCACAGGATATAAGCCTTCACATTTTCTGTTTCTGATAGTAATACTTAGTTTGATGACTGATCACGTTTCCTGCACACATCTTAGACTTATTTGGTTTATTAGCCTTTCTCACATTCATTGAAAGACTAATAAAAAATAAATATACTCTGGTAATAATGTGGTGTAACTTTATTTGCATCTCACATTTTTGTTCAAGCTGAGATGTATTTTACCTGGGTGGTCCCTGAGATTTTAGATAGGACAAACTGGTTTATAATACCATCATTTTTATGCATAGATCTCAAAATATTTTTAAGGGGTAAAATCATTGTCACTTTGGCTAAACTTATCACACTGAGAGCTTATGGGACTTGTCCGAAGTCAATAATACCACCAACAATATTAGCAGCCTCTCAGTAACAGCAAATCCATTGTGGGAGAAGCACATTGGATTCCAGGTGATCTATTCAGTGAATGACTCCTCTTCATCAAAAATGACAGGAGTGGCCTGCTATGTATGTGTATGAATGCTGTATTAGTGTAGTAATAAATAAATATTATGCAGGCACAACATTAATTGCCACCTTATAAGTAATTTCAGATAGACATGCAGTGAAGCCTTGCTGTGGATCTGGGTCCACTTGCTTTTATGTGTTTTATTCAATCCCTTAGTGTATGCTGAGCACAGGGAGGTTTTTGGTAGCTTAATATGCTAGAGTTACTGCTAAAGCTTCTTATGAAACAAAGAATCAAAACAGCCATGCCTAGGGAGAGGAACAACAGCCAGAAGGTGAGACAAAGACAGAACATGAGAAGTAATCTCAGTTGGCAGGTCCAGCCAGCCACAACTGAGTGATAGGGTGGAAATTTGTTGAGAGAGATTTTCAGGACACAGCTGTCCACACGAAAAACAGAGTACACATTATGCAGTTCAAAGCACAGCCCTCTTTGCTACTGCTGCTCTCAAATGCCTATGCGTGGTGTCAGTAGTTTGCCCTCATGTCATTCATGCTTCTATCTGAACAGTAGCCAGCCATCTTTATGCACATAAAATCTGCTGGAAGGGGGGGACTGTGCTTTTAAACATAGCTGCTTTAGTTGCAGATTTTCCAAATGGTAAATAAATCTAACATTCTAGCTAGTGACATAAGTCACCAACATTTGTTTGACATAAGCTTTCAAGAGTGAGGGGTGAGATGTTTTCAGAGAAATATTTTCAGTTGTGAAGGCTTTATAAAAAGCAAACCAAAATGAGTAAGGAGTAACAGCTGTTTTACAGAAGTGGATGTTGTGTGTATACCGTTGTGCAGAATTCCAGGAAGATGCTTCTGCACCAAACAGGACTTGGAACTACATCAATTTGCAGAGGCGTATGTGATTATTCTGTGAACTTTGTACCACTTTCTAAAGGTATTTGTGGGGAATAAAGTCATTGAAAGAAGTAGGAACTAGATGCATAAATACCTTTGAGGACTTAGCCTTGTCTAATTATATCCTATGAAAACTCTGAAGTTGTAACGATAATAGAAAATTAAAACAATGTCAGGCATCGTTCCCAGGTACTGAAACAGAATTGTTTATACCATTCAGTTTTTACCTTAGTCTCTGGCATGATTTTGCCCTGTGCCAAAGGATTCTTGGCTCTGTCTCATGAGTTTGCATGGAAGTAGGATCATTCCCAGGATGTAGTTTGGATACAGGCAACTTGCTCTAAAACAGGCAACTTGCTCTAAAAGTGAAAGAGTTTATTAGTAGGGACATAGGCTCTTTCAAGCCAACTGGCCACAGTGCCAGAAAGAGTAGTCCTGCATGTTTCATATCTGTAGCCTGAATGACTCTGGAAGAGGGTAAAAAGCAGAGCTGGAGGCTCAGGGCTGCCTTCAAAATAAAAGAAGGATTCCTTAAGGAACAGAAAGTTCACATTTCTAAACAGGAATGAGAAACAGACTGGGAAAAATCATGTGCATCCCATAGTAAATCTTTTGTGGCCAAGTACAAATCCACTGAAATTCATGATTTAATTTTAAATGACCATCCATTAGCTTACAGATACTTTGGTAATAATAATCAAATCATACATGTCTTTCAGGAGGGCACTAAAATGTGATGAAGTATTTTGGCAATGACGAGGCAGGGGGGAATACCACACAGTACTGTGCATGTCAAAATCCTTCTGAATGAGAACTAGTTGCACTGCTGAATCTGGTCTTTTATTGATGATTCTGTGTATATATATTACACTAAAATAACATATCTAATAAGTCATCCATAATAAAAATAATACAGACCATGCTGGTTTGAATTTTGTGTTCCTTGTTTTTCAACTCTAACGCATTCCCTGAAAAAAGCTATTCTTTACTCTTGAAGTGCCCTGTAGAATATGCACCTCCTGTGAATTTTCTAGGACTCTTATGAAATGTTCTTTTGTATCATTTTGATCATTTATTGTACGCTGAACTGAAAATTGGTTTTTGATGTATATAATTGTTTTTACTGAGATTGTTTAACTGGTTCATCTTTATCTCTTTTTGTAACATTGCACATACAATAAACATGTGGCATGTTTATTCCCAGGTTTACTTAAGGTATTTTTTTTTTCCCCCATGGTAGTATTTTTTTTAGTATATTAAAGAAATAGGGGAGAAAAGCTTGTGCTTTATTTTATTAATTTATTGTGTTTCTATTTTCAGATCCATCTCTGGTAGGGGTAAAAATTTCTACACTGATGAAGTTGGTAAATATTGATTTCAATTGCAGCACTCCCACAATATTTTTTTTTTTTTTCAGTTTTTCAGTACAGAAATTAAAGGCATGATTCTACTGAAATTAACAACAGAGATTTTAATTATGTTAGGCCCTGACATACGGAAAGTTTATTCCATAGCAGTACATCTGTACGCATGATTTCCTAACAAAACATTTAACCATGTCAATGTACAGTTATCTGCATAGTAGTTTTTTCTGAATATAATTATCAAAGGTAAAACTGACCATACAAAAAATGATCACCTATGATCTTCCATCAGTTAATGTTGAAACACTTTGACTTCCATTCAGGCTGTGGAAACTAGGTTTATATAATCCAATCTACACGGACATTGTACTTTAGAAACAAGCTTTAAAGCTCTTTGAGTATTTATAACTAGGGTAAAAAAATGTCACTTTCTGCTTTTTCATTCAGGAAAAGGTTTGCAAATCTGAGATCCCTGCCAGCAAAATTCCAGGAAACTATAAAGGCTGCTTTAAGAAAATACTTTTATCTGTAATTATTTCAAGAGTTCCAAGTAGTCTTCAAAATTTTCAAAATATCTGTATGTTTTATTATTAATTTCTTAGGAATGTGGTGCATCAAAAGATTGCTTTAACATGTGTTTTTAGCTGAAAAACAATATTTTCAACTCAAATAGATTTACGCACTTCTATTAGCAATATCCTTTCAGTACGTAGCCTGACAAGTCCCCGAGACTATCAATTTTTGGAAGGTTTACTAAATTCTTTTTGACTAAGGACATTTGAACATTAGAGGTATCCTAGTGTCTCCTTCTCTTTTAACATGTTTTTCCCTTCAAAGAGATTCACAGTAGATATTTTTCTCTACAAGGATTGCCTGTATTATGATTTCTAAGAAAACGTCTCTCCTTAACTATTTACAATTTTGTAATGTTTTAAGTCCTTTTTGAAAGAGTGCATAGAACACTGCAACAAGTCAAAGACTTTCATGATAAAGTCCTATTCTTTGTTCAGGTGCTTAATAAAATCTATTTGGATGGTAAATGGTCAGCTAAAATTACCTTACATTGTAAACTAAAGTGATGACAGTTCTGCATGCTGTTCTGCACCCTGTGATTTCTGTTCTTCTTTTGACTTCAGTCACTTTATCTTTTATACTTACATAAAATATATTTATGAGGAAGGAGTTTACCCCTTTGTGATAACTGTCTTTCCTCACTTGCTGTTGTAGGAAATCTGTTAGCTGCTCCACCACTTACGTTCCACTGTCTGCTTAACGGATTTTCCACTGTCTTATATCTTTTGCCAAGATTAAAAAACAATAAAGGATACCAATGTTTAAAAAAAATACCCAAAAGTTTCTTTTATGTCCAATTGTTATTCTCCAGGTTCCAGGAAATGTCATTTAACTTTCTGTGTTTAATGTGGTGACTACCCAGGAGCTTGGTGAGCCTGGCAGCCTTGGCAGGCGTTCTTGACAGCTTGTCAAGCCTGGGGCTACTGCATGTTGTCTTTTCTCTCCATAATTAATAATTAATTAGAAGCCATGATTTTTTAATGATGGACTGATTTAAATGTACTGGTTTTGGGGGGTTTGTATTTTTTAAAAACATTTATTTTTTGAAAGCAAGAAAGACAAGTAAGTGGAATGATGTACATGCTTTCAAACAAGTCAGACAAAATCACTGGAGGAATAAAGACCTACCATACACATACATTCATCTATATATATAAGGATGCATTTGCACATGAACAATCTAATCCCTGCTGGCCAAACACAAATGACTAAACACCTTTTTGCAAGCCCAGAAAATCAAACACAGCCTGAAGCACCTCATTTAAGGTTTTCCCATGCATACAAAGCACAAATGCCTAGGCAGTATTTATTTTTTTCTTAATCAGTTAGTATGTTCTGAGGAAATGTAGGAAAATTATGGCCCTAATTTTCAAAGACACTACAAGGAGTCATGGAACAGAGAAGGGAGAAGAAAAAGATGTCTCTGTTAATTGATGTAAATCCAGCATTCTCTCAGTATACTTAATTTCCATGTATATTACATATTACACATTAAAATGTATATCTTACACATTACACACTATGTCCTATATTCTATATATTGTATGCTGGATATTGTATACTATATATTGTTATTTCTATTTTATATAGTTCCCCTCACATTTCATTTATCCATTTGTTCCCTTCTTGCAAAGGCCTAAGTTCAGTGAAGACTCTGGATATTGCTGAACTAGTGGCAGAAGTCCACAACTGCCCCTTGGAGCACAATATCCAGCCTGAAATTGAACATCTGTTCTCCACCCCCAGTGTCTAAGGAACACCTTTCAGAACAAGAAGAGGCCAGCCCAAATAGACCCAACAGGAAAATGTTGGAACAGCTCTGATTGAAGTCCCTTCTGTAGACATTAGATGCTTTGTTACCCGAACCTGTCTCTCTATATTCAGGATTCAGAAACTGATCATACAAAGGGATACCTGAATGTTTCACCAAGACACAATGTGAGCTTGGTTTCCAGGAACAACTTATCCACAGAGAAACAGAGCTTCTCCTGGGGTGATATTATTCCCTTGTATGTAGATGATAAGACTTCAACAGAAGCGAAATGATTTCACACTATGTGCAACAGCAGCATGACAGCTCCATACCCAGCTGCAGTCCTTGTTATATTAAGCTTCCCTGAGTGAAACTATATCTAGGCTAGTAAATGCAATTCTGTTCCTACTCTCACGGGGCAGGGGTGGGGGGGCATGGAATCAGTATGCATTGATATACTTATTAACTTTCAGACATCATTACCTTTTTAAACTATTTAACATTTGTGAAAGCTTCTCTGTTTCGTCGTTTGGTGAAATGATGTTGTCTATGACCTTGAGGACCATAGAAATACCATTTTCTGAGAAAATGGGGACAGGAATAGGTCTTGACAGGATGACTAGCTCATTTCTGCCTGAAGTTGGTAAAGACTGTGTCAAAGTTGTTCTGGACAGTTGCTTTTATCAATTTTTTCTCAAAAAACTTCCAGTGATAGGGATCGGACACCAGCTCTAGATTATCTGTTTGACTACTTCAGTATTTTTACTGCTAGGAGAGGTTTCTATTTTTGTGTGTGTAACCTAAATCTGCCTTTCACATAATTCCTGAATTTGATGTCAAAGTGGTGTCAAAAAATAGATCAACATGTCTCAGAGAAAATGCTTTCCTATGCCTCTACCCAACATTATCTAGAACTTTCTGAAAAATGGTGGCATATTATTAAAAAAAAAATAACTTGTGTATTTGTACAATTACGTGTGTCTGTAATACATGGATTGTGTAACTGTGTATGCATGTTGATCTTGTACACATGCTATGTAATATACTATGTGTGTGATCCATTTTGATAAAAAATAATTAAAAAAAAAAACAACAGAGATTTTATAGCTCAAGGCATAAGTAGTATCCGGCAGGTTAATTAATTGAAGAGTAATCCAGAAGGAAGTATACTCCAGTGGAGACAGTACAACACTCTCCCTTTCCAATTCATCGTATTTAGTTAAGAGTATTGATAGTAGTCTGAAATTCGCTCAGGTGCTGCTTTGGGCAGGGCCTGTGTTACTTAATTTAATAGTTATTTTCTGCTTTGATGTTGGTAAAGCCCCTTGAAACTCATCTTCCTTAATTGCGTTATAATAGAAAGAGTGCCCTGGGGACAACAAAAAAAAGGAACAAACCCCAAAAGACTGAATCCATTTACTACAGTTGGATTGTATTAGGTTATGTGATAAAAGCGCATCTGCATACCAGCAAATGAGAAAAGAGAGACAATGGCAGAAGGGCATCCAAATAATACCCTGCCAGACCACTCCCATGCCCATCACAGGAGTCATCAGCCCATCAAAAAACCCATCTCTGCAGAGGATCACAGGGGTAACAATAGCAAATGTGGGGAAACCAAAATAAAGACTCAGAGAAAAAGATTGTCTGGACTGTTCCCAGAAATATCCCAAGAGACTCTCAGACTCAGCATCCAGATACAAAATCCGTCACGATGTGTGAACACCAGACTGAGAGAGGTCACTGCCCAGAAGTGTGTGACATGTTAGATGGAACAGGGGAAGGGCATTTTGGATTACAAAGGATTTCTCATGGGATGTTTAGAAGAGGAGCCAAAGGCAGGAAAAGGGTGGATCTAGTTGATCTGCTGAGGAATAAGCATGGGAAAATAGAGGGATGAAGGGATAGAAATGGTTTGTCACATGCAAAAAATTTGTTGCTTAGGATCGTAGAATGTCATGAGTATGAAGGGACCCACACGGATCATCAAGTCCAACTGATGTCCCTGCATATGACAGCTCCACAGTTCATACCATGTGTCTGAGGGAATTGCCCAATCACTTCTTGAAAACCGACAGGCCTGGGGCTATGACTACATCCCTGGGGAGCCTGTTCCAGTTCTCCACCACCCTCTGGGTGAAGAACCTTTTCCTAATGTCCAACCTAAACCTGCCCTGGCACATCTTCCTGACATTCGCTTGGGTTTTGTCATTGGTTGTCAAAGAGAAGAGATCAGCGCCTGCCATTCCTCCTCCCCTTGTCAAGAAGCTGTAGACTGTGATGAGGTCTCCCCTTATTTTCCTCTTCTCCACACTGAATAAACCAAGTGACTTGGTAAACCTTTCTTCATGGGATCAGTGCAGTCTGTCTTATCCTAGATTCTGCCCCTCTACTCCCCTCTGGTGAGACCCCACCTGGAGGACTGCATCCAGCTATAGACCCCTCAGCACAGAATAGACATGAACCTGTTGGAGAGGGTCCAGAGGAGGGCCACCAAGATGATCAGAGGGCCTATAAGGACAGGCTGAGAGAATTGTGATTGTTCAACCTGGAGAAAGTTCAAGGGAGACCTTGTTGCAACCTTTCATTACTTAAACGGATCCTATAAGAAGAATGGAGACAGACTTTTTAGAAAGGCCTGTTATAACAGGACAAGGGATAGTGGTTTAAACTAGAAGAGGGGTAATTCAGGTTAGACATGTAGAAGAAATTTTTTGCAATAAGGACTGTAAAATAGTGACACAGGTTGCCCAGACAGGTGGTAGATATCCCATCCCTGGAAATATCCAAGGCCAACCTGGACTGGATTCTCAGCAACCCGATCTAGTTGAAAATGTCCCTGCTCATTGCAGGGGCTTTTGACTAGATGATCTTTGAAGTTACCTTCCAACCCGAACTATTCTATGATTGTGCAAGAAGTCTTCAGAAATTGCCAAAAACCAGATGTGTTATCAACACTGTTTTGTCACAAGTGCGAAGCACAGCACCATTTGGATTGATGCTAATAAAGTTAACTCCATCCCAGCCAAACCATGTCCAGATGGGGAAAATCAAGCCAGACTAGCTGGTAAGCAGGCAGAGTGACCTGAAAGCTAAGGGTGACTCTAAGGCTGAGACCATAGGCGGAGCTGGCTATTGGCAGGACCAGAGGAGTCCTGGCCAAGGAGGTTGCAGCGTCTGAGGGTGTCCAGAAGTGAGGTGTGTGTGTGTGTGTGTGTGTATCTGAGACTGAGATCAAAAGGGGCTAGCTACTGGGAACAAGAAGATCCCAGGGAATTCTGCAAGTGTCCATGTGCAGGTGTGGGATTGAATGCTGCAATCTGTACCAGCAATTTGAGTGGGGTTTCTGCCTCTGGAATTTATATGTCCAGGTGCCAGCAGCTGGGGGACTGGGATCCAGGGACAGCTACTGGTCAGACTGAAGTTCTGAGTACAGTTGATGGAGGGATTCACACTGTATGTATGTATGTATGTATGTATGTATGTATATGTTCTCACCAGTGGAGCTTCATAGTGCTCTGCCAGTGAAATGACCCATTAGGGTTGTCTGTGTTTGGGTGAGTGTTGAATGTGTATGTCTGTGTGGATCTCTTTTACCAGCCTTGTATACGTGTATGTGTAATATGTATACGTATCTGTGGTGTACACGTATGTTTGTGGCTGCTGGGAACACATGCTCAGAATCAGTACTGGCTGGATTTGTGGACATGGAGCTGTGGCTCTTGGGCTACCAAATCCATGCCTCTTCCCTTAAGAGATTACTTCTTTATACTTGATGGAAACATGCTGAAGAAAGGCCTAGAAAGTTTCCATGGCCATACAGGTGTTTGCTGAAGTAATTTCTGTCAGCTATTCCAAGGATGTAAGTCAGTGGAAAAGCACATGTGCAACAGGAGATAGAGAATACCTCCAGAGGATCAGATAGGTACGTATCATTGTTAATTGAAATGAGGAACTTTTCTTTATCTGTTATAACATAAAGAACACGCCAAGGAGAAGTTGAAAGCTGTCTAACAGTTCTTGAATATTATATTCAGGAACAAGAGCAAAAGCTATATCATAGCTTTATAACAGGTAAAAGGATAATTTTGCAGATAAATTCCTGTATATGTTTTTAAACAGTTTGTTTAGTCATAATCACAAAATAAAAAGAATTATGCTTGTCAAATTACCAGTCAACTACCCATATTACTAAAAAAATATTATATTTTATTTTGATCAAAAAATGACATATTTTAATTCAGATGGTTTAAAGCAATGTTACGTGTTTCTCAGTTCAAGCTTCTCTTTAAAAGGACAGCTGATATTGAAGCCTGTGCTTATCCCTGCCGATACTACTTCAACACTGTTTCTACCTACTCACCAGGTAGAGCAGCCTCCTGTTGACTTTAATAGCTAAGCAGGGAACAATGGGGACAAGCATAATAGGGTGAAGGGATGTTAGAAGTTGGAGGAGGAAGAGAGAGGAGAACAATGAGAAAATTATTGTGCTTATCCCCAAAACATCCCTCATATACCCACATTGAACTTGCTCTACCCAGAACCTTCATACTTCTTTTGATCCTTCTCCTGATCTTGCCTCTACATTTCTGAGTCTCAACCCTGAGCTCCCCAACCATATTTCTTGTCCTCACTTCTAATCTTTCCACTTTTGGGGCTGTTAGCCAATGCTTAGCCTATTCTCAGTGGCTGTGGGTAGTCTGAAGCTATTCACAATTAACACATACTTGACAAATAACTGATAGACAACTATTTAGAAGTACATTATTATTATTATTATTATTATTATCTCATGAGTCTAGGTTCTGAAATATACCTGATTAGCATTTTCAATTTTCGGTGTCTCTCCAGTCACGCTCAGTAGAAACCTACTTCTGTTTTTGAATATAGGTCTGGTAATTCAGAATTAAACAAAAGGTAAATAGAAACATTGGAACACAAATTGGGCAATATCAAAGAATACTCAGTTAATGTAAGATCAATGCTAACATAAAATTCAACCATTTTGTTTGGACTAAAGGAGTTAAAGGTCTACTTCCTTTAACCTTAACCGAATCACTGACTTGACAAACTAGCTAGCTAACTATCAGCACAGCATGCACGCCAAAACAGTTTAAACAGTAAGACAACAAGATTCCTTAGGGCATTTCTCCAGCATGTAGATGAGGAAACACATCCATCTGAAGTACCTCATCACTATTACTTTAGAGTAATTCTTTTTAGTTAGTAAAAATTAATACCAAATATTGCCTTCAGTGAATCTAGAAATCTATTATAATATAAAGCAACACTGACTGAAATCAAGCTAAATGGGCAGAATAGCAGGATGCTGCCTGAGGAAGCCCTATGCAAGGAAGGAATAGAAAATAAAATGGGAATAGGCTTCCTATAGAAGACAGTGACCCTAAATGTTCCCAGATTAATAGTTCATAGATAAACAAGGACAGAGAATGTCCACTTCCTCATTTTGCTTTTCTACCTCTCCCCTTTCAAATAAATGATTCCTGACTTCAGTAGAAAAGTGAAGGAAGGAAGATAGTTCTGCTCCACCATCCTGAAACCTGAAGGGTTGCCATACTCTTTACCTTGCTAAGACAAATCTTCACCAGTTGACATTATGGGTCTGTAATTAATGTGATTAATAAAAGGCACAAGAGGACCCAGACCTCTGTGTATCATGCCATCAGTTCTCTAAGTTGTGCTGGATATTGATCATAAATAAATAATTGTTCCATTCTACTGTTGATTAAAATGTTAATAAAAGTACAAAGTTACAGAAGCAGAATCTAAAGCTGCATCAGAGCTATAAAAATCCATAAAAAGGGTCAAAGGATTTTTCCCTCCTGCTCAGTTCTTCTTAGATTAATACCACCTCATTGTCATACAGAATCTCAGAAGGATAACATGTCTGAAAGATAGTGGTTTAATTTTCCACCTACAAGTGACAAAACATTCTTGATGAGCATTTGTATTATGTTGTATATGCATTTGTTTTCACTTTCTTTAGTATAACAGCAAACCTGTACAGCAAAGATATGTAAATAATATATAAGTTTACTTGTATAAAACTTTAAAGGGGGTAAAAATCACTTATCAGTAGTGAGACAATGGACCAGATTTAATGTATACTTCTTTTTGTAACTAACAAAAAATTATAAAAGTTTTTTTTTCAAAGGGTTTTGTTTTGTTTCCGAGTACTTTATTTTTTCCTCTCTCTGAAGGTTCAGAATATCCTTCCTACAATTTAATTTCCTATGGCCTTTATTTCAATGAACACAAGGTGGATTGATCCTCTTAAAGTCTATTCAGAGACTTTACATGAAACCATACACCATCACACCATCATACTGAAACCAACTGGCTGTTACATGAGATGATAACACCCAGCTGAGAGGTGGCAATAAGTAACTGGTGGGTAGAGACATCTTAAAATGACAGCCCTTTCTGCAATAACACTGGAATAATGTCTTGCATTGCCATCTTTCAGCATGAATTATTAGCTCTTGTTTAGAGAAGTACCTGCATGGTTAAAGAAGTTTTGGATTAGAACTAGCATACACCTGCTTACTTGGTACGTGGCTCATTCAAAATGTTGGTTTTCACTGCTTAAATTATTAACCTGCAAGGCAACAAATATCTTTTAAGTAATTTTTCAGAATTATTCCTTCATACTGAGAATAATTCTAATTTGTTACAGAAAAAATAATTCATATTATAGCTATTAAATTCATGATCTTCAATAAAAGACTATTTTTAAAAATCAATTCAAACAAAATTGTTTTTAGTTTTTAAATAAAAACCATATTGATAAGTAAATTAAATGAGAGGAGGAAAGTGTTTCTGTATAACTATTCATTATATAAAGTGCCTATGAACAGAGTATCTGGGTGCTTATTTAATAAAGAAAGGAAAAGGAAAAGGAAAAGGAAAAGAAAGGAAAGGAAAGGAAAGGAAAGGAAAGGAAAGGAAAGGAAAGGAAAGGAAAGGAAAGGAAAGGAAAGGAAAGGAAAGGAAAGGAAAGGAAAGGAAAGGAAAGGAAAGGAAAGGAAAGGAAAGAGTATGGATTCCCACTACACAATATACACACTGCAATACAAACCTTTTTGTAATGTTGTGGGGAACACATTTTTTTCCTAACAAGTAAAGAATAAAAGACATTTTTAGTGTTGTTTTGACTGAGATAAAAGCAAAAAAATACTGAACAAAACCCCTTTAATTCTTCCTTGGATATAATAAAAGAATGATACTTTTCTAGAAAAATTGCATCAATTTGAAGCTTTGTGTGTTTTTGTCTTGTTTGTTTTGGGGGAGAAGGGGAGTGCTTTTCTAAAACTTGTCAAGAAAGGGATGTATCACCAACAATATGAAAGACTAAGGGATGCTGTAAAATGAAATATTACCATTTATTTATTTTAATAAAAAATGTTTTTTCTGTATCCAGTACTGTTTGGAAATGGGGAAAAGATGTTGCATTGCAGTGTCTTCTTGATGTCTCTTTTCTGTTCTTCTCTATTATGTGTGTTAACATCATGGCTACAGCTCAGATCTCCAAGATTTTGACCGCTTGCCTTTTATTTTGGTCCACCTCAACCAAAAGGCCAAAAGTGTGATCTGGAGTTTGAGGAGAGGAGTGATTACCATCATCTAAGCCTTGTGTTCATTCATCACGAGCTGGTAGAGTGCATTTCTGAAACATGGTTACCCATTTTTCTCCTTTGCCAAATGGGATGGCTGAGATTTAAGATACACTTAGCAGTAATCAATGAATTACAAAATACTGGTTGCAGCTTGCTGGATAAGAAATAAAAGGAGCTTTAGTTGTGAGCACAGGAAAGAATAGGAACTGTTACAAGCAGCCTTCATGGAAATTAAGCTTTAAAAACATAAAAACACTAAACAAAGCATATCACCTGAGGAAAGAGGAAGTAAAAAATCACAGAATAGATGGCTGCAGCAAAGGAGTATCATTTTAGATTTCTTTATTTATTTATGCACAAGTGTTTTTTGGCATCTGTGAAAGGTCTGAGTAGTACATGGAAAGAGACAGGGTAAGCTGAGATTCAGCCCAAATACAAATTGGAATTTAGAAAAAATCACCAGAAGAAAGGCATTGTAGTATTTCACCATCTGTCCCTATATTCCTTTATGGCTTCATCGGACTGTTAATCTTTTCTGTTTTACAGTAGTGGAGATTACATTTTTTTTTTTTCTGTCTTTCATGAAGTGAGGAATTCTTCTGCAGCAACTGCTGACATCTTTGTTTATCTATCTAGACTACATCACCAAAAAACAACCAACCAAACAAAAAACGAAAACAAAACCAAACAAATAAACCAACCCCCTAACCAACAATAACACACATTTAACAGCAATCTTGAAAATCAAAGTAGTCTTGAGGTAATCACAGTGACTGACAAATTTACTTGAATGACAGCAACTTTTGTATTCATTTACAACATTTCTGCCCTACTACATCCATTTAAAATGTAAAAGAAATGACAGTTGTTATGAACATATTCTTCTTATCACATAATCTATTTCTGATAATAAGAGTTTTGTTAAGCTTCATTTTACTTCAATCAGAAAATGAATGAATCAGGCTTTTGTAATATATATGATCTGTACTTACTACAAAGCTTTATTTCTTGAAAAAGATACTGAACTTACTCCTTCAGAGATATGATTCATATGTCTTGAAGATACTCTACCTTGTAGAATCATTATCACATGAATTTACTAAAAGTTCACTGTCATGTATTGTTTCTGTTCGAAGCAGTGATGTGAATTATCAAATAAAAGACATTACCAATAGTGAAATCTAATGGGTAAAATGGTAGTTCTTTCTCTCTGGAAAAGTTATTTGATGCCTCTCCATGATTCTCATTTTCATTCATACAGTCTTTTAAACAAGCCTATAAAGCAGAAGGCAGAAGCTTTTCTATGGCAAAATACATGTTCTACAGAAAATGCAATTAATTCTATGTCATGGTTGATCAAATGCATTAATTAACATAATCAGCCCTCCAAATTGAGGGAGAACTTTTCATATCAAAACAGAGGACATAAGGCAAAATTCCTCTTTCTAATTTTTCTGAATCATATTTAGATTATTCAACTTTAAACATAATGTAAAAGAATCCAAACTATAAAGAAACATACTATCTTTGCTAATAAATGAAAAGAAAATAAGACTTCTAAATTTAGTTGATGTAAACAGGAAGAAGGAGCTGAACAAGGGCTCCTAAATCATCATATCCAGTACTCTGATGTGACTGTCAACCAGATAGATGAGTATATGCCATGCCAAATAATGTAATGCCAAACACAAGTATTTAAAAAAATAAAAAAAAAATCACAAACACCTTTCTTGATCCCAATCATATGGTTGAGTCTCCCCTGAATTATGAAACTGGCTTTATATCAGCAATAATAAAGACACCTTTGGGCTTTTAATACTTTTTTATGAGAAAGCTTTTTAAACTACCTCAGAAATCAGTTCATATTAAGTCATGCTCAGATCATGTTATTTCTCTACAAATGTGAATTATGCAGGGGGAAAAAAAGAAAAAGAAGAAAGAAAACGTAGAATATTATAATACTTATGTGACTGCAAGAACGGTATTCACCTCTAGAATGTGGGCATTTTTGATCATAACATTTATCTAACTGTTTAAGTGTCATTATAGTCAGTGGAGATTTAGTATAACAGATAAATCCTAAAGACTTGATTGAATCCCCTCAACATCAGCATCCAGTGCTATTTCAGATGACCTGTGGTATCCTATCCAGTGTCCAGCTGATGCTCAGGGACTTGAGCCTCCTGTGTGTGCTGTGTAAATTCTGACAGCTATTATGACATATCATGTCTGTGACAGCCTAGGGTAGTGAAATAGCACTAGACATCCAGCACCAGACAATTCAATTGATCTGTAGATGCCTGTTCTCTTGACCTGAATCTCACTCTAAGACTTCAGGTTTCAAGAAAAATACTAAATATCAGGACCATACTGACAAATAATGTGGCAACATGCATGTGTGCAATGTATATTGGTCTCTTATAATTTAGATATGTCACCTCTCTGAGCTGAGGGCAGGGTATATATCCTGTAAGTATGATTCTTAAAATGTTTCATAAGATAAATATGTGAAAAAAAAAAATGCTGCTTAAAAAAACCTTCACCTATTTTGTTCACTAATCTACCATTCAGAAAATATTTGTATCAGACTTACAGTTTTCATAGAGATGTGTACAAATACAAAATTATAACCCTTCATATGCAGATGTATTTTATTTATTATTGCACACCGCATCACCACATTCAAAATAGAATATCAGCCTGTTAACAAAACCAAAGACTAGTAGAAGCAGCTAAATTCGCATTTCTCAGTATTTTTGCCATCAGTAATAGGTTTAACTTATGCCCTAGTACCTGTGGTGAAGGCAATCCAATGTTTGGAATTCTCTTTTTTTCCTCAGCTGGAAAATTACAACATATGTTGTACAGATCCCTTTGCAAAACAGGATTCCAGCTGATATGAAGAAAAGATACAACAGTAAATAAATTATTAAATTGTACACCATTAAGTGTGCTTAATTAATGATGCCAGAGAGGATGTCATAGTAAATTGCCAGTGGGTGGTAAATACTACAAGACATCTGCCTCCCAGTAAGTCCTAGGAGGTAAATCATACTTGGGCAGATGAACAATACAGGGAGAAACGTGTGAAAACCTTTCTAAATGGCAAGTTAAACTCACACTCTGCTATTTGAAATGTTCTTTCTGTCACATTTGTAAGCAACCAGAGGTAAAATTTCAAATTATTAGGGACCAGGGAAACCTTTGAAATAGCCTATAATAGAAAGATGAGTTCCATCTAAAGTAAGTGAAACTCAAACCTAAAATAAAGTTTATGGGAAAGTTTTAAACTAAAGACTCAGGAAAATCCAACGGATGTACAAGGGTAAAATAATAAAAAATCTCAGCACTATTACAAAACCTGACAGAAGTCAATAACATTCAGGAAGGTAATAGATAGGAGCAATCACTATAAATAAATTCTATTGAAGCAGCACACATAAAAACTGACAACCAGAACAGGGTCAAATATAAGTGATTCTGTGCGAATTACAGAAATGTAAAGAATTAGCTGGTCGAGATCAAAGTCCTGATTTTGAATAAGTGTATTGTCATACTCGGAACTGAAGAAATATGGTGGGAGGCTGATAAACAGTGCGGCACCATAGGTTGGATGCTAGTATACAATTTATATTATGAATAACAAAATAAATTGCATATGTAGAGGAGTGACACTGTACATTAAAGTAAAGATTAGACTGAAATACAGAAACACACAGAGAAAATTAACTACTGACAATCAACATCAGATTTTCTTTGTATTGAAATTCTGTTCCCAAATAGAATAACGTAACAGGGCTGTACTATAAACACAGTGGAACACTTAAATATGAAATACTGGGGAAAAACATTTTTGCAGGTGTAATTAATGATTGCTAAATCTATTACATTTAATTAATGGAGTCAAATAACATCTGGCTTTTTTTTTTTTTTTTTAATCAGGTTATTTTTCTTGTGTATGGAACTC
Organism: Nesoenas mayeri; assembly: GCF_963082525.1. Taxonomy (NCBI): domain Eukaryota; kingdom Metazoa; phylum Chordata; class Aves; order Columbiformes; family Columbidae; genus Nesoenas; species Nesoenas mayeri. The sequence continues at coordinate 178,762,466 of NC_137541.1, read as the reverse complement.
CAGAAAGCTTTCTTGAAAAAGTCACTACTGTGTTTCATGGTTACAAAGGGAAGTTGTACAAATGAATTTATAAGTGCATAAAAGAGGTAACAAAGGACTAGATATATCCTCTTTCCCCTGCTGAATCCAAGTGTAGGAGAATTGATAGTGAAATTACAGAATAATTTATGCTAAGACTTGTGCTGGTCAATATTCCCGAGGATGAACAGTAAGGTGATAAAGCTTACCGATGATTGTGCAGTTACTGAGAGCTATAAAATATAAGTCTGTCTGCAAAGAGTTGCAGATGGATCTTTCACTGCTAATTGACTGGGAAATAAAATGGCAGACAAAATTCTGTGTTGACAGGTGGAAAAAAAAAGTATGCATGAGGAAGAACATCAGAAACTGCATGTAGACAAATATTTGATCCAAATTAGCCATTACCGCTTATGCAAGAGATATTACAGCCATTGCAAATCATTTTATTAAAACAAACAAACAAAACCCTAAACAAACAACAACAAAACACAAACAGAAAACATCATCAACAACAAAACAACAACAGAAGTCAAAGCATATCAGCTTGTAGCTGAGAAGTGTCAAAATATACAATTTGAATGCTATGAATCATTAGGAAAGGAATAAAACAGAAATCATAGTCACTTCACTGCACAAATCAAAGGTAGATTCTTATTTACCAATTATAATAAAAACTTTCCTGCCTCAAAAGCAGATGCGGCAGAACAGAAATACTGCAGAGAGAAAACACAAGATGTCCATAATAATGGAAGAGCTTATATGTAAAGAGAGTTTGAATAAACTAGTATTCTCCAATCTGAAACAAAAAAGACAAACAATCATAAAAACACCACACAACCCAGAACAGATGGGATTAACATATGTATCTGTTAAAAAATGAAAGACCTAGAGAACTGAAGAGGTGTTTTAAAATAAAAAATAAAGAGGTCTTAGAACTTTTGGACAAAGAATAGCTAGCCGCACAATGAGAAAAAAAGTTGGTTTGTTTTGTCTAAAAAAAAAAAGAAATTTTGTATTCAGTTTTAATGCCTTGAGGACTCTGCAACCTCTTTCCCCCCTGCCAGGGTTTTCGCTGCCTGTGCCCCAGCCCAGCTCTGATATTGTGCTGCTGTAACCTTGGGTCAAACCACTGGGAAAAGAGCTCCGTGAGAAGGAGCTGTGAGAAGTATTAATTGCATTCCTCCATTCTTCGCTTCAGAATTGCACTTAAGCTCACAGCCTTGCCCTTGGCTGATCCATGCTGCAGGTGTGCCTGTGCCTGGCCACATGCCTTGTTAATGCTGACCCACCAACTTGACTGACTGGCTTGATTCTGGCCTGGCTTTAGCCAACCTTGGACTTGCTTGTTTGTCATGACTGAAACTGGTTATTGACACCATCTCTGCTCAGCCTGTTTAGGTAGAGTGGGAAGACCCCCTTCATGAGGCCACTGCCCCTGCTTGCCTTCCTGTCCTACTTAGCTCACACACAGGAAAAATAAGATCACAGGGGTATCATGGATGGCAGAAAAAGACTCATGCCTAAGTACAGTGTTGTGTCAATATGAAGAGTTTGTCTGTTTATGACAGAGGATTCATTTTAATACTGCTTTATATGGGCATTGGGCTGTTTTCTGTAGAGAACTGGGAGCAAATGAGTTTCAGAGCTGAGGTCTACAAACCCTTGCCTAATTGGTAAATACTCTTTAGTTATGTTTTCTGGGTTTTGGTTTGGTTTGGTTTGGTTTTGGTTTGTTTTGTTGTTTGTTTGTTTGTTTGTTTGTTTTTGGTAAAAGGTGATTAATTGATGTACCTATCTAATTGGTCTACATGCCAATCTATGTACCTATCTACATGTATATACAGACATCCTTCAATATACACACAATACCAACAGTGATTATTCTCTATCATGATGCAATATTTCCATGATGCCATTTAGTGAAGATTTACAACCTCAATGTATTTTTCATATGGTTTCACATAGACTCCAAAAGCTTCCTCCATTTATTCTGCAGTTGTCCATTGCCAATTTGTCTGTGTTCAAATAAAGTTTCATAAAAATGAGTCTAGTTCTGGCCAGGAAGATAAACATAACAACCTGTCATGTTGGTGTGTGGTTTTTTTTTTTTTTTTTTTTTTTTTTTCATTTGGTTTGGTTGGTTTTGTTTTTGTTTTTAATAGTTCTTCAGTAAGAAAGAAATAGTAAAAATCAGGTGAAAGAAGGTACTACAGGTCATTATTTTGTTGGGGGCAAAAGTTGCTTTTTAGACAAAAAATGAACTCTGGGAACAAACAGAAAAGTTAGAGAAAAACATGCAGACATATCTTGGTCACTGTAACTACAGTTTTCTTAACAAAAAGTTCACATACTGTGTTATCGAATACCTTATGGAGATTTGAGCCCAGTTCTTTTAGATCTTATCTGAAATATTTAAATTATACATTATACATTATTGGAAATTCTGGAGAAAAGTAGTAGGTTTTCCAGCAAGTAGAAGCTTACACTTGAAAAACTTTTTTTATGAAATCATTGCAATGCAAAACATATTTTTAAATATTTATTTTTTTTCTTAATTCAGCCTTTTTCCAAAACAAGCAAATCAGCATTACTTGATTGAATTAACTTTTGCTAGTTGTAGTTATTTTAAAAAAAAATAAGTAATATTAAACCTTAAATATATTAAATATAAATAAATAAATATACTTTGCATACATTTGAGATCAATCAATAAACATTATGATCATATACAAAAGTTATGCAGCACTACACTTGGCATTAAGAATATTTTTCCAATATATGACAGCAATTGTTTAAAAGCAACTTTACCCTTTTTTTTTTTTCAATTTAGAATTTTGGGTAATACAAGTGACAACAAATCTTAAATCACTATGCTGTATCAAGCAGTAGTCCTTGTATATTAAATAACACTGGTTCATTGGTTTCTAAACAAACAACTCTTCAGAAGAACATGTTAACAGTAGTAGGATAACAATATTTCTGTGGAACGTGTGGCTTAGTGAGCCTTTGCAATAGATGAAAAATTCTCATATAAAGTCTTTCCATGGAGGAGGATTGTTTAGTTGTTTAAAAAAAAGCTACTTGTTCTAACTTAAAATGACTGAGTGACATTATAGACTAACACAGAGGTTAATATTGAGAACTGTCTGTATACATGGCCTTCATTAACACCGTATAATTATATTGAGATTTCTTGAGCTTGACTTGTCAGATAAGATCTTATCTAGATGAATGGTTTTTCTTGCTTTGAATGCTTCAATGAATCTGAGAGTCATTTGGCACTTGGCAGCCTACATTATGACATGTTATCAGCCAAGTAGTGCAAAGAAAAATTAATTATTTCAAAGAAGAAATACATGATAGAAATATTTTAAAATGTAACAATAGCTGTGTTGGCTCTAAGGATAGAAAAAAATATCACAAAGCAGAGACAAGTCCAGTGAAGAAGAACATCTTTCTTCAGAAACTTGCAACAAGGTTACCTATCAGTGAACACAGCTGTCAACCATCAATCCCCTGTTGGAACGTTATTTGGAGAAAGAAAGTTAAAGTAATTCACAAAATATTTCATTGTCCTCCTCCCCATAAATTAAAGCAACCACTTTTGCTGTTATTGTCATTGTCTTGAGGCTACTTCTTGACATACTTCCTCCCAAGGGAAGTCGGAAGACAAATTGCATGTTGAGATAAAATGCTGGAATGTCATTTTTTTTTTCTATTCCACCTTAATTTCACTCTCAGTCTGTGGCTATCTCATTCACTAGGTTACCTGGTGTTGTGCAGCCTCAGCTTGGCACAGAAATGCAGTTGTTTTGTAAGAAAGCTCAAAGTCTTACAGGAGTTTTGCCACTGTTTATAGAAGAATTATGTGTAAATTGAGTTCAATGATAACAGACTGACTGTCTTTGTGTATAAAGGCACATAACTGAGGTTCAAAGTATTAATTTGTTGTTTTGCTGTGGGCACTCTGTAAAAATTACCATGTCTACCCTTCAAACTTTTCTGAACATAAAGCACATAAAGCACAGATTTTGTTAGCTCTTTTGTAACTTTACTTACAATGGGCTACATACTATACATACAGTTATGCCTCTAAAACATTTTTATACCACTGTAACATGCTTTTTCTACGCTTGATATTAATGCAGATTAAAATATAATACGAATTTGAAACACAATCTCTGTTCCTGAATAGCCACTTATCTAGCCACTGTGACTACCTTTAAAACAAGATAATAAAATGGTCCAGGCTCTTTCTTTGTCTATGAGTAGAAATGATATAGTGAGGGTCACAAATGTACAGCTAATCTTTCTTCCCATTTAAAACAGTTAAGGACAGTTACACTGCATGTGAGGATTATCACTTGACTGATACATCCCCTGAACCATGCCTGGCTCTTTTCTGGGGTGTACAAGTTCCTGGAGAGTAGAGTTACAGCCAGCTGTGTGTCATCAGTTGAGGAGTCAGGACAATACAGGAGCAGCACTCAAAATTGTGCTTCAGTTCTATGCAGCTTTGCAAGCCTGCTCTTCTGGAATGTGCCCCCTAAGTCTCGATTGTTAGCATCCTGACTAGGGATCCTTCTCCTGAACTATTATTAGCCACTTGGCTAATTGTGCTCTATTTACCTACCCTACTAACCTAGACTGAGAACTACATGTTGCGCTGTTTTCCTCCTTTAGCTCTACTCGGTGACGTATCTTTCTGTTGTTCTGTGAATATGAATTTTAGAGAACATGAATACTACAGTTAACAAAGGTCAGATTTCTCACAGGCTTGTTGTCTGCTCCTAACTATTGTGATGATGCTTGTGGTCATGATCCCTAATTTCGGAATCTCTGGGCTAAACAAAATTAGAGAAGACTCTCCTCAGAAAGAAAAAAAAAAAAAAACACAAACCAAAACACAACTATATTCACTTGCACATTGAGTTAATGCCAGAAAAATTCTTTAGATATTGGGCCACAGTAAGCTAAAATAAAACAGCTAAACCAGCAAAATTTTTAAGTAAGGACAATCCTATTTTTTTCCATTTCTTACACATAAAAATACTGTTATGAAATTTCTTTCTCCATATACTTCCTCAGTCTTCATTGAGTGTTAGCTTTGTGGGCCAAGGACTAAGTTATACCCTGTGTTTCTCAGGAGTCTAGCTCAAAAAGGAAAACTAGCATCTGTTTAGAATTCAAAGTACTACAGCATTCTAAAATATACAAATATTTTAAGGCATTAAAACTCAAAATAATGGACAGATATCTTTTTCAATGCTAGCATGCTGCAATGTGTATCCAATAAGGACCTGTCCATATAAAACAATCTTATCTCTAAACTTCTAACTACACTTAAAATAATCACAAATACAGTTTGATAATCTGTCATCATACAATTATTTCAAAAGTGAAAATAACACATATGCTTACTATTATTATTGGTATTATTATTTAACCCTTGGGTTAATTGCTTATAAATGACAGACTCAGGCTAAGCCACTAGACCTTATCCTCTCGAGAGGATATTAACGACCTTTTGTCCTTTAATTTAATGCAGTGTTTCTTTTGGTTTGAAAGAAATAAATACCATAACAATAAATAATCTACTAATTTGTGTGTGCCTTTAAAATTGTGTTAATTCTCACAACTCTGTGGAAAGTTAAACTAATCATGAAACAGAAACACTGGAGATGCTGCTTGAACCTTTCCTCTCTATTTTGAGTTTCTCTCATCCACAAAAAATGGCTGTCCACTGTAGTGATTTCTATGTCTCTCTTTTTGTTTCCTCAGACCTTCTAACCTAGACTAAATTACTAGATACTTGTCTTTGCCTTATTTTGGGGCTGTTTTGTGCAGTGAATTTAAAACAGTATTGAAAAAGAATTCAGATGTTATAAAGTGCTCTCAAACTAACGCAAGTGATCTAGATCACAACCCAAATTATTGGAGGAGGTGACAGATATTTTAAGTCCTGAACTACATTTTGTAACAGTGCTCTGTGGAACTTCAAACAGAAATTGTGAACCTAGAGCAAAACCATTATAAGCAATTAACATTTTCCTTATGTACCTGATAAATAATGTTAGCATACTGTTACAAAGGTTGTTTCAAGTCATTGCTGCCTCTTGGTTTAACTGATTGCTGTACTGGCAATCTGGTGACTGACAGTGAATGACTGCAGTCAGCACTGGCAGCTAGCAAACATCTTTGTAGAGGGCTAATATTTGTTGTGGGCAGAAAGTAAAATAAAATGCCTGAAACAGGACATTGCACCAGCAAGTAGATCCTTTTGAATTCTGTAATTAATTTGGTGGAGTTAATCAGATTTATTTCTGTGTTTGTAGATAGATTAACTAGATCTGGATAGCTGTGTTTTTCAAGGTTTTGCCAGCTTCCTGGAGTTAAATGCAAACTTCCTTGATTTCTCAATGTAATAAAAAGTCTATTTGGTTTGGGAATCTACTCTCCAAACACACTCTTTGATGCATGGTTAGGGCAGTTTTCTGTTTCAGTAGCACCAAACCAGTCAAATTGACAGGACCTTAAGAGATTTGTTAATAAAACTTATGAATTGTGGACAGTTAACAGTCCTTAGCAATAATTGATATTTAGACTATATAGCACTTTACAAACATTGAATAATTACTGTCTCAATACCTTCAGGTGCTAGGAAAATTATTTTAGTGTTGATGTACAGAAAAAGAAACTGAGGCAAAGATAGTTATGCGGTTTTGTAATATCCTACTAACTGGAAAGAGATTATCTCACTATCTTGGCTGCATTGACCTTGACTTTTACAAAACTAGTAAGGTGACGTTACTTTACCATTTTGCAGAGTATGCAATGTAATATTGTAATGTCTGTTAATGAATTTCTCACCAATAATTTCTGTTACCAATGAAGAGATACAGGTTCAAAAGGAAATAACGTTCATCTACTTTAGAGGGGAAAGTAAAGAAGGATTTTTGAGTATATATACTAAAAGTAGAAAGTCAGAATTAAACAAAAATCACAAAATCAAGCAAAAGCAACAACTGCAGCCATTTTTATAGCAAAGAACTAGTAGTTCTGATAACCTATGTCACTGCTACGGAAGGTTTTATTGGACTTGTTTGTTTGTTTGTTTTGTTTTTTGTTTGTTTTTAAGAATCTGTTGAAAACGGAAAGCAATGCGTACACACTATTGTCTATAAACAACATTTAGAGAACTGTTACAATAAAGGTCTGTGAACACGTGAATCATTTCACTGATATCAAAAAGAATTTACATAAGTAATGATGATTTAAGTATGTAAATATTCTGGACTATCATGTGGGTTTATGCCATACTGAAGTTTATAGGAAAAAAACATATTCTGTTGGATACATAAGACTCTGAGCTGTTTTTATATATATATATTTTTATTTTTTTTTTTTAATTATTTTCCTTAGTGTTCCATTACTTTGCTTTGGATGCAACTTATTGTACTAGAAAGCAATTTCCAGAAAATAATTATGAAATGACAACAAATAAGATTTTACAATAATTAATTTTTGTAATGGCATAAGCCTAAACAACTCTCCCTGATTTAACTGATAAGACATAATGTTTAAATTAAAGTAATGTGAAGTAAGCTAAAGAAACAGTAATGATCTTATAAATATGAACTTCAGCTATATGTCAGCATCAAATATAACTTTATATAGAACTGTATCTATTTTAATAGTTACTGAATATAGGTTCTGCTTTCATGCTGTATTTTTTACTATATTTTGATTTTTTTGTATATATTTGTTACTTCTTAGAAAAACAAACACAAAACAAAACAGATGCATTAAAAAGAGACACAAAGCTACAGTATCTGAGACCTCAATAAATATTTCTGTAGGATAATTCATATTTCCCTTCCTCAAAGACTAGTTTCACAAGAATTTTCCTTAACTAAGCAGGATTTAGTCTCTCAAGATGAAATGGAATCTTTCAAAAACCAAGACAGATAATGAATTTTCCTGATAAGAAAGTCTTTGAGATTCCCATATTTTGTAGGAATTAGCTAAGAAAACCCAATCATCATCATGTTTACATAGTGGTGGAAACTTTACTTTGACTATTCTTACATACTTTGATTAATTTGGATGAACTCATAGTAAATAATTCACTGAGTGAATTGCAGTTTGCTTTTTCACTCATTTAGTCTTTTAAATTTTCTTTTTTTCTCCTATTTTGGAATTGCTTGACAATCTACCTTTTATTATATTGCTTCATTATTTATTAAAAAAAAATCGGATAGATCACTTTCTGTGGAAGTATTGTAGTTGGCATGTTTGCTTTGATTATGCCTTAATTTTTACCTCATAGTTAAATATTAATGATCCATGTTTTGTGATATCAGTACAATACTGATTCTGTTTTGGAGAAGAAGTTGAGAAATGTTAAAACGAGATTAGAAAACAAGGGCATTTGCAAAACAACTCTCTGAATAAATGGAGAAAAATAAAAGTTTTACAACTTTGTTTTTTACATTCAAGTAACTTATTTGGAGATATACATATATATATAAAAATAGACATGCTTTTTAAACTTTATTTTATTTTTGAAGTGTGCACAGCCTGTACTTATCTGCATGATGACAACACAAGTAAGGTTGAATATTATCTATTACAGATATACACTGATCGAGTGACCATGGAATCTTGAGTTACCTCAGCAAAATAACTGAAGGAAACTAAGACAAGAAATTGCCTAATAACATGGATATCCATTTGTTTGATGATGAAAAATCAACTGTAACAGACATATTTTCAGCAATGAAAGAGACCAGCTGAGTTGTCAAATACTTATGTCTGTTTTAAAAACAAAACAAAACACAAAACAACTTGATCAAAGAAATAGTGAATTAAAATAACAAATGCTGCAGTGTGATCCAAAATGAAAAGAGTTCTTTTTATTCATGTCTTTTGTTTTGTTTTGTTTTGTTTTGGGTTTTTTTGTTTGTTTTTTGTTTTTCGGGGTTTTTTTTGGTTGGTTGGTTGATTTTTTTTTTTTTTGTGCCTGGCCATCTTTTAACATTAGATTCCCTCTTCTTTGGATAAAAGGGAAGAGGACAGAAAAACAATTAGGGAAACAGTGCATTCTTTCTGGTCCTATCATTCATAACAACGAAAATTATTATAAAATGTCACTTACTGATTTACTGAGAAAAAAAAAAAAGACAATTTGGTAACTGAATAACGGCAACTGAAAATGAAGTAGTATTTTTACATGAAGAAACAGATAGTGTGCTTCATCTAATAATTTTGCAGAAGAGTCCATGATAACATAAATGGGTTCACTGCATTAGTTTTGGGTGAACACAATGGCATACACAGACTCATAGAGAAAAATGTCAGATTTATTGTGACTGTATCGTGCAAAATCCTGAAACAAGTTCAAGGCTGCAATATTTCTTTTTGTTTTTCCTTTTTGATTTTACATACAGGTTTTTAAAAATATTTTTACCATTTTACACATAATTTTATTTTAGGAACATTTCCTTATGGTAGAACATGATATTGTCTCAAAACGAAACATATAAATGCATCAAAAAAGTGCCTTATTGGGTTCAACTTTATTTGTTCTTTTCTTTCCATTAATGACTGTGTTTAGTCTCCCTTGATTCACCAAGTGTAAGTGCAAATTTGGCAATTTAATTCTAGGTAACATAGTAAGTGAATAACTAAAAATCAGTTTATTCACTCAACTAGGTCACTTATTTTTCTCTGCTGAGATTTTCAGGTGATAGTTTTTAATAAAAACAATACCTGCAATAATATTTTTTTCATACATAAAATAATAATATTTTATCTGATAGTTTAACAGTTGATTGAATACTGTGCTATAATTAAAGAATACAGGTCCACACTTATCTCAACAATGTTCTGAAGATATACACCACATCCCATATGAGGTCACAATTCAAAACCTAGAGAAACCAGGAAAGTTCTAAAATAGGTATTTCTTAAACCAGTGAGGAAACATGGTTTAATTTTGACTAAATTTAACTCTAAAATGTCACTCACTTCAAAATAGCCCTGCTTCTTGTTAAGTTTAATGATACTTTATGAATGTCTGTAGCTCCTACAACGCTGAATGGTATATGGAGAGCAAGTATGATATTTCCTATTTATAAAGTGCTTCAAAACAGGAACTAGTATTGAACAATTACCATGGTTACAAGATCAATTATTACCATCCACACCAACAGTTCAAACTAAAGATCCAGTTATGAATGAATTCTTAATGGATATCTACACAGTATGCAGGTTAACACTAAATTTAAAATAATCATAATATAGGAACCTAAGCTATTATTGTAAATGTCCTGAAATCCCACATGCCTCGTGCATAAGTCAGAAGAACCACGTTCTCAATTAGAAAAGGCTTAACAATAGAGGCAAAGCTGACATTCAAGTTGAAAATGTCATATCATCCATTTTCCTGCTCTACTTTTTGAAAAATAAAAACAAACACACATACACCCCCTCCCCACCCCTACACCACAACAGAAACCACCCCAAAACCCAAAATAAAAATTGGGTAATCTGGAAGTCATGAAGATAGCTCAAAATACCATTTGAGGGTGGAAAATCCACTGCAGATAGTTTAGGTGAGTCAGTGTTAGTAAGAAGGAAGACAGCAATTGGACACATTCAGATCATAGGCAGGGTAATGTCTTCATCCTGGTCAGAAGAGACTGAAGCACACTAGAACTACATGCAAGCCAGTATCTTCTATTGATTGGTCTACCATATCTGATTTAATTCCTACTTTAAATTCCATTTAAACAGGACAGATAGTTTCTTTATGCTAAGGATAATCAAGCATAGGGAAAGGTTTCCTAGAAAAGATGTGGGGTTTCTTCCCTGGGAAGTATTCAAATGCTGACTTGACACAGCACTGAGCAAATTGCTCTAAACAACCCTGCTTGAAGAAATGGAGTTGGACTATATAATCTCAGGAGATCTTTTCCAGCCTCAACCATTTTATCATTCTGTGTAGTTTTAAGGCCTCTCTGTGGAAAGAGACTGTGAGGGCTGGAGTCCCTGACTTCACAGAAGGCTGTGACATAGCATTCTTGTTCTGGCCAGGATAAAATTGTTTTCCTTCACAGCAGCCCATGTGGTGCTACATTTTGGACTTGTGATCAAAACAGTGTTCAAAACACAGGCATGTTTTAGTTACTGCTGAAAAATGTTTGCACAGCGTCAAAGCCTTTTATGCAACTTGAGCGAAGTTTTTCTGGAGTTTTCATTTACAACAAACACATTCCACAGAAGTCAAATTGTAGATTCTTAAGGTGTCTTTTGGGATCTCGTCATAACTTGTCATTCAATTTTACTTTTTTTTTTTCTGCACATTATCAGGGTTACAGGAAATTATTCTTGATATTTAATGCTTTTGGGGCATTAGAAAGAGAGCAATGTCTGTTCTTTGGTCTCTACTATCCAAACTCATTCGAATGGATTCTCAAACTTCTTTTGTGTCTTCAAAATAGAAAACATAACACTCTTTGGTGTTTGAAAGAACTCCGAGGCACACCCTTATGTTCCTAAGCAGGAAAAAAAAAAAAAAAAAAAAAAAAAAAAGCACCTACTCTATTTTTAGAACTTCTTTAAAGTGTACTCTGTGGACCACAATAAAATGAATGTGACATGATTAGGTGAAACACAAATTTCATAATTTTTTTAATGAGAAAAGGTAGCTGTATTTGAAAGATAAAATCAATACTTTTACCCATGCATAACAAATGTCACTTAGAAGACACTTTCCCATCTAGTTGTACTAGTTAACTCTAGAACAAGTTAGTCAACTCTATAAGAAGTGATCAAAAGACTATCCCCTCTTTGAATATCAGAGATGTTGACACAAAGGACAGAAAAAGTTACATAAAACAACAAAATACAAAATGAAACAGGCAATTTTGATATTCACATTTGCAGAATTTACATAAAGAATAATTACTACTTCCAATGAACTAGCAAGGAGTTTTATGCAAACTTAATTGACATCTAGATGAAAGTATTAAATTGGGTGCTTCATTGCTAAAATGAAGAGGTATTAATTAGACATGATAGATTTGAAGCTGGACAAGAGACTCTCTTCAATTCCCAGAATAGTTAATAAGAGTTCTGGTGTCAGAAAAGTGAAAGAGAGTTTACAGAGGAGTATGCAGAAAAATAAGAATTACTGAGTGGTTTTGCACAAAATCTAGGATGCCATTTTGCAGAAGCATAGACAAGAAGTTCACAACAGGACACACAGAATTTAGAACTTGGCCAGATAAACTTTATTTTTAAAATATCTATTGTTTTATTAGATTAGATACCTGTGTCAATTAAACTCTTAAGTTTTTTAAGTTGTTTGTTATAAATATTAAAGAATGGAAGCCTTAAAAGGCTTGGATTTTACAGGCAGAGCACTGAGACACTAGCTTGAAATAGCTGTGAAATTTGTAACCTGAAGTTATGGGATCAGTATACTGTGAAAAAGGTGAGAAAGCCTTGAACTAAGGCAGTCAACAGAAGATTCTAAGAACATGGCCAATGATTAAGTCCTACTGTAGAGGAAATTTCTCTATTATTTTTCATGAGCACTCAGCTAACCTGAACATGTAAACCAGACCATTTCATTCTTGTAGGTCTAGCTGTCCAACAGAAAAGTGATTAAAGCATTCAGTGACAATGTGGAGCATGCATGCAAACTCAGTATTTAATAGGCTAAAAAATGGATGGTAACTGCCTTGACTGGCTGTTCATCAGCACACTCACACACAGCATGCATCATGTTTCCGTTAAAACTATGTTTCTAACCAAAACAGAACACCTTTCAAAGGAAAAGCAGAGATCAAATTATATGAAATCACAAACTATCTGGGGACCTAGGTGACCCCTAAAAAACAGCAGATATGGAGAGAGATCCCAGCACATGAAGAGGAATGAAAGTGACTGGAAGTGGGAAATATTCTTCACAAATAAATACATGTTTGTAGAAATCCTTTGAAACTAGCTCTAAATTTGAAGATACTATAAAATGGAAACTGAATTTGTTTGGAGCACATTAAAACTATATATTTTTTTAGAATAGGTTACGATATTGATGCTTTATTCAGAACACACAATGAAGAAACAAAAAACATAGATGTTATTTTTTTTCACAGTCATTAGCTATGATGGCATGCTTTGTCATGAATAACATTTCCCTTACACCATAAAAGCAGACAATATTTTTTTCTCTTCTTAATTGTGCATTTGAGCTCCACAAGAGGTCATTTAGTAAGCAGTTTGAAATTATGTTTCTTTGTAGCCTGCTTTCAGTCTTTCAACTTTGAGGGTATGAAAAAATGAGAGACAAGAGAAACAGATATCTTTCATATATTTTGAATCTTCTTATTTTCTTTATTGTCCTCATAATTCAGGATGACTCCTGCAGTATGTGCAGGAGTCAACTGTGGGCACATCTAACAGCAAGTGTTCCTGGTCACTGGAGTTGTGCTGCAGGAATTACCTTTGTGGGCAGCACTTCACTGCTGCAGCAGTCAGTTCCACGCAATAGTACCACTTTTCTGCTACAACTTAGCTCAGAAACAGTAGCTAAGGCACTAGACAGCTTTGGATTTATGCCAGAGATTTATGAACTAATATTGATATGGTACATATATTTCTACACCTGCAGAATTGAGAAACTGAAGAATGAATTCTGATCATTGGATACACCTATGATGTTTAGATCTGCTTTTGGTTCTACAGAGGTACACATTGTATTAGTAGACTAGCATATACCACACACCAACAACTTAAAACTTACCTAAACAACTGCTAGTAGAACTGAAATCTGATCACAAGGATTTTATCACTGGTGTAAAAGTAAATTTTACCTTTCTATTTTTTTCTATTTTTCTTGAATTGAAGAGGGGGGAGGGAAATACACTAAGGAACACTCCCATCTAACTGTCTGTTACAAATAAAAATACAATATTTTGTGAATGAAGATGTCATGTGCTGATACCTTTACCTGTTTGTCTAAGAATAAATGATTACTATTTCCAAGTGAAATTTCCATCTTTAGAGTTGTTAAGGTATATCTGTGTATGGGTATACGGGTGTTTTGGAATTGTATTGGTCTCATGAGATTATACATTAAATACCTGAAGGTGAAAAAGTAGTGTGTCTTTTGGAAAATAAGCCAAATCTGGGGCTTCTCATTTTGGATAACTGAACGTTTTCTGCCACATGCATGTACACTCGTTGCCTTTCTCTTGCTTTCAACAGAATAGTAGGCTGGTAAGCAAGAGGAAGGGGGTAGTTATATTCAGAGGGTTGTACATGTGTATGTGTATCATCTACACCTATAGAATGAATACTGTGACTGTCCCCTGCCCAGAAAATTATCTGTCCTAAAAAGCAGAGAGGTAAAGAAATCTTGAATGCAATCACAACAGAAATTTCTTAGAAAGACAAAGCTTCTTGTTGAAAGAGGCAATGTTAAAGCATATAAAGATTTTCCAGTTACAACTGATAGAAGTTCTTCCTTTTTAATTAACCATTTGAATCTTTAAGGAGCATTTGACACCACCAATCACAAAATTATTTTAATCTGATTAGTGTCTGTTGTGAGCATGGTGTTCAAGGGTGGTTAGGGATAGTCAGTCTCCTCTTGTACAAAACATAGCACTTTTGGGTGACTGCTCTCATTTACATTCGAGATTTAGGAGAAATATTTGAATATTGTATCATAGTGCCTTACATTTTTTCTAGCATATTATGTTATTTTCATAGGGAGATGAAACATAGGTTTGTTGTTTTTTTTTTCTTTTAATTTCTCCCCCCTGTTAATGAGCTGTGTAAGCTAATGGTAGCCTAAGCAGTCAGGGGAATGTAGTAGGCTGTATGCTATGATTTGTCTGCTCTTTTCTCTGCGTACAGCTACAGCCCCTACCTTGCAGCAGACTTTGTTCTTCCTGAGGGGCCTTATGTGAAGCAACATGTGTTAAGGCTGCCTACAGGGTAGCTATGTCCATGAGCTGTGACTGCTAATAAAATGTTTACTGTCTACTTACGTCTAGGTTTTCTGGTAACAAAGATAAGTGGATTGAGGTAGCCCTATACAGGAAGTTATGATCTTTTTTTAATGGAAAAAAAGGAAATCTGGTTTTTTTTCAAATGAAACAGAATGAACATAGACATTTTGAATAGCTTCTTTTTTAGTAAACAAATGAAAGATTTTGGGATGAAAAAAAAAAAAAAAAATAATCACAGTAATTTCTAGCAATTCAAGTCCAGGGAAGAAAAAAATGAAAGTGTGACATGCAAAATGTCAGTTTGAATATACATAAGTAATTACATTGACCCCATTACTTTGAGAAGACTGAAAATTATGAACAATAAGATTTTTAAGTGATGAAAAAGTGAACAAACTATAAATATTGGCAGATTTTTTTTTTCCAGTCATCACATCTCATGGATCCTTCTTCTAATTTTTTTTAAAAATAGACTGCAGTGATCAATGCCAAGGTCTCCAGAGAAGTAACCTTACAAACATCTGAAGGGCTTCTGCATCACTGCAAATATTTAGAGATTATCTTTGCATTTGAGGTATTCCAGAGATGTCTCAATCCCAAGTTTTGAAAAATCTCATGCCATGGCTTTTGTAGTAAGGACTTCATTTTAGCATTTCTGAGGCTGTTTCCTGTCTTTATTTCCCTTTGTAACGCTTTCCATTCCCTGTTTTTTCCTTCTCCATTTGATTTCTCACTTGGCTTCTGACCTAAGACTGAAATCAATTGTATCTTGCAGCATATGGCGCTAACACATTGAAATGAGGCAGTTCATCCACCCCTGACCAAACTAAAGAGAACCAGGAAGAGAAAGACAATTGCCAAACTCATCCAGATGGTATCCCAGAGCAGGGAAGCAGGCCAGGGCCCAGAGCTGCACCTATTATGCCAACCTGCATACTCAAGGCTTGCAGATATTCCTGACCTACAGTGACCCCAGTGGAGAGTAAATAGAAAGTGCGTTTTCCAAATCTTTTTAATTCTGATTTCCTATTTTTTTCCTTTTTAAAAACAAAAATAACTGTCAAAATAACGTGTCCATATTCAGAGGAGGAATTTTATCCTTTTGGTGGTAGAATAAAAGAGTTTAATAAAATAAGAGAAACTGAGGTCTTTCTCTGAAACAAACCCTGTGTATTTTAATAACATTTTCAATATTTATTTTATTTTATTTTATTTGTTTTGTTTTGTTTTATTTTGTTTTGTTTTGTTTTGTTTTGTTTTATTTTTGTGCAAAGACAATGAGTTATTGCTTTTACTATGTTGGTTCCACTTAGCCCATCAAATAACACTATATTCAGCAACAACTCTTCCTGCCTTTTTTTTTTTTTTCCTTAGTAGAGATGAGTAGGAGGTGAAGGTGGTAAAAACCTAGTGTCATTTTTTAGTGTACGTGTTAGGAAGTTATCTGAAAGTTAATGGATCCAGAGAGCTTGAGGGTTCACATTTGACCTGCTTATAGCTATTGGTTCAGCCCTTTCACAGTCATGTAGCTGTTGAAATTCAACAGTTATTCCCAGGTTCTGGTAGAGTCAGCATCTATTTTTCCACCTACCAATTTAATCATAGATTTTTGAGAGTCTGGATCCATAAAGAGACTTAAGTATCACAATGCTGACTATCGCAAAAAAACTAACTTTTAGCCTTCCTACTAAACAGTGGAATCCACAGCTTCAAGTCAGATTTACAGGTGCTCTATCCAATATATAGAGAGAATTAGGCACATAAAAGCTGGCTTATAGAAACTAGTATTCTCAGTACAAAATGTGAAGGCCAACACATTATATATATGTGTTCTTACTCCTTTCAGAATTAAGTATCTTCCTTACTTCAGACATCTATCTGTGAATTTTATCTTAGATTAGTACACACGTAATTAGTGTTAGCTGCATTTGAGGTCAAATCTGAGAAAGAGGAAAAAGTGAATGGGTGGAAGTGTATATATTTTCGGTGGCTAGAGAAAATTAGTGGATAGAAACTTGTCTGCATGATACGTCTAAAACAGTTTCTTGTTTGCTTCAGTCAGCTCTCATAATAGGACTCATCTATAACTCAAAAGACCAGTTATGAAAGTATTATGTGGTGATTTTCTATCATGCTGAAGTTTTGCCAATACATAAAATATTTTATCATGTCACTAGGAGAGCAACAAGGCTCTTCTCTGGCCATCAGGATACTCTCTTTTGAATCCCAAGTTCTATTACCTGCTTCAATAAACAATTGCTAATAATAACAATTTGCTATAGCAAAATGATATCTCCAAAAGCACTAAAGTTCAAACGAATTTAATTCTTCAAAGGTACCTTCTCCTAAGGTACCCAAGAAGAATGAAGCGAAAGGTGAGAGATGGACTCTTAAGTGCGCTGTGAAATATGAGCTCCATGAACTATAGAAATTTCAATGAAATATTACAGTAAAAAGTTTTTTAAAAAAGATATTGGTCTTTATGCACAAATACCTAAGATGAAGAGGTCAGAGTATTGAAATATATTTTACAGAATAGACACTGAGCGAGATAATTGCCCTGGAAGCTGAAGACAGACATAATTGTTACTAGAGATGTGTGTCTATTATTAATGAGAAGGTGCAGAGAGAAACATGGCACAGAGCATGTGCCTCATTCAATCATTACAAGACAACAGGCAGCTATTGATGGGCCCTTAAGTAAGTACAACCAATTTGATAAGAGCTGAATTAAAGTAACTAAACAGTCAAGAATTAAATAATTCTCACATTTCAATGTTTTAAGGGCTCTTAGTGGAGAAAGAAAAGGACATAATAAAAACCCTGGAGGAAAACTTTAGTAGAACACCGAGGAAAACATTGCTACACCTGTTGCATTCCTTTCTCATTAGTCACCTAATTTAGTGATCAAGCCTTGAATGGGAGGCAGTGCCTAGTATCAAACACAAAGGAACCAGTTTATGCCTCGGAGATCTACAACTTCCCTTGCTTGTTTGTTTTAAAAAAAATGTCAGTGCCTTCCAATAGTCATTTTAGAAAGTAAGATGTATAGTAAAGAGGATGAAGGAAGTAAAATCTGCCTTCCAGAGTCTCCTTGGCATTATTGCAATGAGGAATTCAAGTGTAGTCCTGAATAGGATCTCTCAAAGTAATGACCTTCTAAAAACAATCATCGTTACAGGCCACAGTAACAGCTTGTACAGCTTGTGACACGTGCAGAGCAAAGTGGACACACATTGTTAGGTTGCAAATATATATCCATATTAATTCAAATGCAAGACACTGTTCTTTGACCCAGGGTACATGTCTCTTTCACTAGGGTTAATGTCTAAAACAGCTTAGCATAGGTCTTAATCTTGTCTTGGGCAAAGAATTTACCTTCTGTAATTATGTCTCTACTTAGGAACATGAGCAGAAACACAGCTCATCTATAAAATAAAAAGTTTTCTTTTTTTCTGAAGAAAAGGACTGTTTCTAATTAACACTTCTCAGGGAGGTCACTCAGTTTTAATAAGCTAGAAGATGGATAGAATAGCCAGTATCTATCAGCCTTTAAGCGTCAGATTACCTACAGAGATTTTTGAGTCTTGTAACAAATTTTCTCCATCCTGTTGAAGAAGGCTGCCAGTTAGACTGGAGGGGTGCTAGTCAAACTTAGCTGACAGTTAAGGAGGAAACTGCATTTTTCTCTTTTAGAAAAACTGTGTGATATTTTCCACGTCAAGCTCATCTTCAGTCTCAAACTTTCTTCTAGACTTTGATTTTCCACATATCCTAATGTTTTTCCATTATCAGTATATTCTATTCAAAAATGAGGCATATGGCATCCAGTTTTTTTATTTTGTTCTTGTATTCCAGAAGGATGATTAAAACAAACAATTCTAGCATTCTGATAGGACATAAACTGGATTACTACTTTCCCATGTAGTGTATAAAATGTGAGAAGAGATGAGACCTTTCTTAATGAAGACAAATCTGCTTCACCATTGGTTGAATGATCCAATGAGACTACTGTTGGAGTCTATTCCTTTCTTGAAAGTTGGTTCACTCAGACAGACAGAAGTACAGACCAACTTTCCAGCTCTGTGATCTGTTGCAGATGTCTTGGTTTTCCCTGTGGGCAAAACACAAATACAAATCTGTGTAGTGTTATCGTAATTCAATATTGTGCATGTAATAACATTCTAAGAGAACATTTATGATTACAAATACATGTAAAGTGCTGTACATCTAATGTATACTTTCATATATCTCAGATATTTGTAGCTATGTTTTGTCTTTAATTAGTGTTTACGTTGCCTCTACTGCTGTGATACCAGAAAACCGGTATATAATCCACCATGTTAAGTTTATACTGATACTTGCAGTTCTTTAACATACTTCTCAGGTTCTTGAATCTGAAACCAAGAAGGGATATCTTTTAAACTATAACAGAATGATTTGCAGGCAATTACCTAACACTTGTATCCAGTTCAAGGAAAAAAAAAAAAAAAAGTTAAAGCTATTAATGTGGATGTTGCAGCTGCCACAGTCTTTATAAAACAAAATATTAGTAAGTTTTCTGAATGGTTACTTAATAAATTTCAGTTTCTGTTGTCTCGATCATCTGCACAGACAAACTATCTTTTCTGTTAAAAAAAGGATTTGCAAGAACTTGAGCTTTGCTTAAGACAAAAATAAACAACTTGTTATTGCTGCTCTAAAGCTGTTAAGATCATTACAATCAGTAATGCATTCTGATGCCAGAAAGGAACTCACCCTCTTATATGATTCTTCACCCTATGAGGCTGGGCAGTGCTATCACAACAGTACAAGGATGACTGCTGAACATATGATTGATTTTATGTCCAGAACTATCTCCAGCAGAGAGGACGTATGTTTCAGTCACTAAAAAAAGCTGGATGAAGTTGTCTGGAGTGCAAAATGGTTAGTTATTGCGTATTTAACTGCCACTACACTGTATGTACAGGGCAGAAAATGTGCCAGATTCTTTATGCAATGGGTGTAAAAAGATTCATCTTAAGTCAAGACAGGTCATTATGGTTTTATTTGACCATTAAATTTACAAATAGACATACTCCAATGCATGAAAGAATATTTTATTATAACAACTAAGTTACAAGTAAAAAACTGCCTGAATAAAAATTTCTTGGTTAGATGTTGAATCTCAGAGTGCTGTTTTGGCCAATAAACCTAATCAGGAAGGTTTTGGGAGGCAAATATGGTCCATCTATCACAGCACCTCAGTGGTGGATTTAGGTCTAACTGACAGTGAATGAAGTTCACATCTAGTATGTCTCTAGGTACAGAAAGCAAAATGGGACTCATTTTAGTGGTCCTGTGAATCTTATTAGTGAGAACAGAGCTGTCCTGAATTAAATGCATTTCAGGAGTGTTTTTTTACTTCAGTTTGTCAGAAGGTAAGATGGTGCCTGAGTTTCACCAGGACAGTGCACTGAGGCTTTTCAGCTTTAAAGCTGTCATACATTGAAAGCCTGCAGAGGGTCTACAGATAAAGCCATATAAGTTTGACATTTGCTAACTACAGTCCTTAATGATCACACTAGATCTCTCTGAAGTCATTTGTGATCTGAAAGCTGAAAAAAAACCCCAAAAAACAACTATTAAAGGAAAAAGTAAAAAGCTGAGAGGCACCCAAAAATTCACATTCTGCATTTCTTGCAAGTTATCTGTGATCCCAAAGGACTGAATGTTATGTCAGTGTATCTGAATAATTTTACAGACAAAATAACAGAGCTAGATTTGCCAATTTAAATTCCATCTCACATTCCATTATCTTCTCAATAGACAAACAAACACCAGGATGAAGGCCAGTTATCTTGTGAATCCTGTTTTGTGAATACACTGCTTGGACTGCAGCTGTCTCTTTACCTGGAAAAAAGCAAAGAAAGGAAGACAGGAGAAATGGAAAAATAATGCTTGCATCTCAATTTCCAAAGCATTTCCAAAAGACAGAATTAGGGCAAAGACATGGGTGAAAAGTATTTATGTTCACTGTAGCTGTGGTATAAGAGAACAGTTTTTTGGATCTTCAAATGAAATGAAAATGAATTTGAGCAAGGGATTGGAAGAGGGGGGAGGAGGACAGGGGCATGGGATGTGGGGCTGTTATCTTTTATAAAAGGGCTGAAAAAGAATATGGGAGTAGCAGATCTTAACTAAATGGTTCATAGTAAATATTAAACTCTTGATGTAGCCTCTATCAGCTGGTGAATCATTTGTGGTAGATTTTTGCAGAGACATTGTTTCTTTCAAAGATGGGAAGTATTATGTCAGGAAAAGCATCTAAATAGTATTACTCATGATTTTATTTGCTTCTCTTCAGTTTATGTATTTGTTATTGTTTTCTCACCCTATGCCTTTTCAGAGTACTGTGCTGAGACAAATTGGTACACGTTCCTTTTAAGTATGTTTTTCCTCCTCAAAGACTTGCTTTGTTTTGTCTGCCTGAGAGCAGCAAAAGAAACAACTTGTATTTGAGCACAGAGCAATAAAAACCATTGTACTGTTAGATGTGGTATTCTTGAAGGAGAGGATGCTACTGCATGTTTGTGATATTTAAGACCATACTCTAGAGAAAGGCTGTTCAGATTTTTTAGATCAAAATCAAAATAACATTGTAAAAATTAAAATTGAAAAGAGAGGATCATGTGAGACAAAGATGTACTAACAGTATGCACACTACCTGTATTAATGATACTAACAGGACAATGTTTCAAATAAATGTTGATGTAACAATATATTTTTAATGCATTATCACCAACTCAGCAGCAAGATCAGTGAGATTTACTTCATATCATCTCTTTTAGATGTCAGATTTAGCTTCCCTATTCAGTAAAGAAGAAAATTATATTTCTATCCCAACTTTCCATACACACCTGCAACTCTGTGGGCTTCCTTCTATATTGTAACCACTGAAAAGGCCACCTCACTCTTTGCTAATTTCTATATAGGCTATGTGGTGGGTTTAAATGGAACAAAGTCAACATTTAGTTTCAGAGCTGTAGAGCAGTTCTGAAGTGAGTTCCCTGGTCATACCATAAAAAGTATGTTTGTTTGATAGGCAAAAAGAGTATTTTTGTTGACTACTCCAAGATTCCTTCTACAAGAAAGTAAACTGGGATCTCCATTACAGTTGCTTACAAGCTGTGTGCCACAGAGTCATAAGGGTCTGAACCAACTGTTCCACACTACCATGAGTTTTTTCAACACACGTCCTATGAGAGGTATATGTACTTTCACATATGCTATTACCTGCTACCTCTTAACTCTTTGATTAATGCACCTTCTTCATTCATCCACAATTCCATTGCTTTAAATTAGCTTTTGTCTTCTTCATTTGCAGTTCATGAATATCTTGCATATTCTGTCTCTTTCTTTCTTAATATTGCTGGTTTATTATTGCTGTATTTTGCAAAAACAAAGATTCAACAAGATCCCAGCTAGGTTACCAAGGAAATGATAGCTCGTTCCTAAGGAAATTATAGTGTCAAAAGTTCACATGTGAGCTGGAGAATCTTGTGGGAATATCTTACTGCTGAAGGATACCAAGAGGGTAGGCAAATAATGCCTCAATTCATATCAGAAGATATGCAGATTTCAGAAGACTTTTTATGAAGACTCAGGACAACAACTGAACTTTGGATGCAAGGTAGAAAATGTTCATCCATCGCAGATCTCCTGAGTTTATCTTCAGGTGAGAAGGTACCACCAGGACTACTCTTTGACTGCATGCTCACACCTGAAATACTGGGATCACCATATAGGAAAGTTTTAGGAGCCTGTCTAGCACTGTGTTATCATTCCCTTTTCCCACTGAGGACAAGAGCACATCTACCTTTCCAGCTTGCTCCCTGTCACAGATTGTATCAGGAACAGCCTCTGTGAACACTCTAGTTTCCAACCTGAAAAAATTGTAGTGTTCTTCTGTACCTGTCATTCTTACATGTGCACAGGGAGGGAGGAATGACAGCCCTGGTCTCAGAGCTGCAGAGAGTTACATAGCACTGAATCATAAAGGCTGTATTGTCTTTAAAAGCTGACCTGAGGCTCTGAGCTGTGAGGGAATCTTCTGTCTGATCTTCAGGTATGTCAGAAAGCACCTGCCCAGCCTGTGCCCTGCATGGCCCTAATTCAGCCCCGGTACTAGTCAATCTGCAGTAATGCAGTCACCCTAGGCTCCTCTGAAGACCTAAGCACGTGTTTCCTTCCCCTTTTCAAAAACAGTGGGCTATGAACTGATTATATGGTCAAAGAGGCACCCATAGGATGGTTTTCTGTCATATGGCCTTTTAAAGCTCTGCCTAAAAGCTAGAATGACAAGGAGGGGAAAGGGTCTTTTTATTCAGAATACAAACCAGTTAGTGGTAGACAACATTCGCTGATTGTAATGTTTCTCCATTCCCTTCCCTCCGTCCTTTTTCATCTTTCACAAAGTCTCAGAGGACAGTCCAGCCCTCAGTGGGCTACTGAAAGTAAGCAGTGACAGAGCAAACCTTCCCTTAGGATTTCACTGGGTCACAGATTTCTTCATGTAGTTTTGAGTAACCACTTCAGCCTCAGGTGGCCACAGGTTTGCAGGAAAGACATCAGGAGCAGGTTTTCACCCCTAGTTTTAGCAGGAAGTCTGCAGGTAGAGACTCAGCTGTGAGTTGTGAGCTGCTTTGCAGGCACACTATCACTTCTCATGGAACACAGTCTCACTGCATGCTCTGTTGTTACTTAGTTTGAAATCAGAAACAGCAAACTTTATTATCACTAAGAACTCCAGCCTGCTGATTCTAACAAAGGGCAGACTTAGGGTTTTTTGCACCATCTTTATGACACATATCCAGACCTGGTTGGGTCTGTTACAGGATATAAAGCAGAGTCACTAAAGACACAGCATGGGTGACCCTGCTACCTTCTAAAACCTCAGAGGCTGTACTTGGGAATGCTCAGAGCAGGAGTGTGTTTGTCTGTTTTTTTTGTGTTTTCTGTGTGTGTGT
The DNA here is from genome assembly GCF_963082525.1 of Nesoenas mayeri. Lineage (NCBI taxonomy): Eukaryota > Metazoa > Chordata > Aves > Columbiformes > Columbidae > Nesoenas > Nesoenas mayeri. Next base: position 178,738,411 of record NC_137541.1, on the reverse strand, counting down.
GTCTGTACTGTTCTTATAGCGCAAGATAAAGTATTACCTTTTCTTATAGGAAGCAATATATTTTTGAAGATATTTGGAGTACCCTGCTCCAGCCTTCTGTCACACAGCCCCAGCTACTTTAGATTTTGATAACCAAAGTTACACTTCGTTTCCACCCTATTAAAGTTTATATCTTCCTTGTCCACATACAACCTTATGATCTATTAGTGAGGGGAATAGGAAGCATTTCCCAGTGAACTAGCATGAACCAAATATAGAGAATTATTGGGTCTATCTTTTCAAAGAAAATACTAAAATCCCCACAAATTTGAGACAGGAATGTGTAATTAACTACACTGAAATAATAAAAAAAAATATCAGTGGATAATTCAATAGATAGTTCACATACAGTTTAAAAGCCCATGGAAACCAAAGCCTGGGCATTTTTCCTGATGTTATCCACATTATTAAAAAAGAAGATTTGGAGAATGACACCTATTGACCATTATTTTGCTCACAGTAGTGGCTTTCCTGACCTTAATCTGCTCAGACCAATGATCAGCTGTGGTTCAGTGTTGCAGGGCTTCATGAGACAGCAGGAGCGATAGCCACTCCCTTTCACATAGGTAAGATTTTCTGAAATGCTAAGCCATAATAATGAATTAATACTAGCTCACAGTGCTATTAACTCACAGAAGAAATCCTACGCTGCTCCTGAAAAACAGAGTGTTGCATTTATTGAGAGTCACCCCATATGCCCAAGACAATTGAATGCTGGTGTGTTAATGATACATGAGCAGAAATAGAAACAGGCACGAACACAGGCAGGAATAGAAACTAGGTTTGTTTCCATTTGTGGGGTTTTATCTGAGTCATGTTGAAGTGGGCTGTGATATACTATTATCATTTGCCTAACACAGAAAAAAGACCAGTGTGACACTTTATAATGTGGTGAGACCTTGTGGAATACCTTTACTTTTTATAGCTTTGTGTCACATGTAAGATGGAAATATTAAGTCTAGGAGACAGAACTAATCTATCCTGAAGTTAAACCCCCAGCCACATAGAGTGTACTGTAAGAACAGAGCTTCAGTTTATTCACTCCTCCTACTGTACCATTAGCAAGTAATTACTTGCTAATGTGGACCTAGCCAATGAAGCCTGGAGGCTGTTTTAAATTTTCTCTTTGGAAATCCTCTCCACAGCCCTATCTTCAAACCATCTAACTTCATATGGTTCTTTGGACATGAAGAATGATCCCTGTCACAAAAGAAAGAATTAGCAGTGATAATGCAAAAAAGGCATGTCAGATAAGCTATATTCATGGAGAGGGCCACTCTCTGAAGGACAGTGAGAGTAATCAGCAGGGAAAAATATAACTAAAGAAATCCTTTTGTAGTCCATTTTGCTTTTCTCTTTAGTCAGTGGAAAGAAAAACACATAACACTTCTGTTCTTAGCCATACCACCAGAGTAGTCCCTGTCATTATTGAAAAACCTGCGTCTAACTGTGGCTTTGTTTTTCTGCTTGTCATCATAGTGTCCAAACATAGTGCAGTTTAATCAGAACTTTGAAATGAGGACCATAACAGAAATTCAGAGGAAACTTGTGTCTTTCCTGTTATCTCTTGATAAAACAAAAACAAAAAAAAAAAAAGGAAAAAAAATCCCCAAATGTGGGGGACAAATTCTGTAATTTTGCAGGTCTGTCTGTCACTGAGGTTAAGAGTCACAGGTGCACATAGGAAGGTAAAGAGATGAGATCCAGTGTACATATAGCCATTCTTGAATAAAACTGCTGTCAGGTATTTAGGATGTCCTCTTCCCAGTGTTTATTCAGAATGTATTTTTGGTGCAGCTGGGAATATTATACTAACAAATAAGCAATCCCAAGTAATGAGAATGTAGCACAGCTGATACTCTTAAAGGTAAACATGAGAATTTGTTTCACTTCTAGCACAAATGCAGATATAGCTACCAACAGGGATGTGTGATGAGTGACTAATGTCAGCTCAACATGAAAGACTACAAAGGCAAAAGAGATTCTCTGATCATTAATCCTCTCAGGGTATCTTATCATCACTTAAAAGCCTTCTAGTTTCTGAGCTGGAGAGGACTGGCTAAAGGTCAGTTATATATTTATTTATTTATAAATGTTCTGATGATTTCAAAGCAAAGTTATAATAAATATTTTTCTAATATTCTCATTGTCTCTCCAGCAAGTTACAATTTAATAACTGCTGTTTTATGAGCAGAAATGTGTAACCTACTAGTAGGGGTGGGGAAGGCCCACATTAAAATCAAAGCATGAAGTAAATTTGTGTAGACTATGAAACACTGAAGTTAAGAAGGAAGTTGGTAAATAACACTCAGAAAATAGGGCCAAATTCTTTCAATTGTTTTGATTTGAATCTGAAGCATTTTCACTGACCCTGTTTAGAATATTCTGCAATCAAACATAAAAGTAGAGCAAAAAATCAGTTATATCTGACCACTAGTCCATGGAGGAGGGAGACCAGATCTGGTATCAGCTTGATATTTGTATAAATCTGGGAATTACTCCAGTGAAGTTCAAGAGAAAAAAATTGCATCTGGGTATGTCAGCACATCAGAGGTCTAAAGCTCTGATCTCTAGTCTAAATTAGCTTCTGACTTGGACTGCACAAATGTACTGGGAATAAAGAGACAGTAAGAACCATCTTTATATATCCCAATGGGCAAGAGTTCTTGATCAGAACATGCAGATTTAAATCAATTATATTAATCTTGTTAACTCACCTTGAGCATACAGAGAAAGAGAGTGGAGGAAGGAGAAGAGATCAGGTTCTATGGTTTCCTCATAATCCTGTATGCTGGAGTTAGTAAGAAAACAGTAGTAACCACCAGGTGAATAAGTAATTTGTTTCTTTAGAGAAAGTAGAGAGCAGAAACAAATGTATTTTCTCCATCTTCGTTTTAGGCAGAGCTGAAAACAAACAATCTGCATATCCAGAAAAGGAAAAACTTTCAACACTGTTAATGAGCTTGTTACTCTCTATCTTCTCCTAGATTGTGTTCTGGTACCTGTTTCCATTTTAATTAAAGTAAAAATTCCCATTTGCACTAAGAGTCTGGTTATTGAGTCTGGTTATTTTACATCTCTATATCTCTTATATTTTCCTTTTTTTTTTTTTTTCTTTTTTTTTTTTTTTAATTGCATTTCACTCTTACTTTAGCACTGAAATGCCATAGCTACTTCAATTTGTTTCATAAACATATTTTAAAATTACAAGGAATTTGCTCATCAAGGCAGATTTGCAGAAATTTGCAAAGATTTGGAATATTCTCAAATACACAAATGGAATTTGTGGCTTTGACAACAAGACTGTTTGTGCATAGAGCCATGAATAAAACTGATTTTTGTAATGATATGTGACAAATCAATGAAGAAATACTTTTATGATAAGGAACCATGACATGTTGCTCCATTTGTATTTTATTATACCATGAAACTGAAGTTTTATGATGTCATTAAAATGCATATAAAGTAATAAGGAATCAACATTTATCAGAAAAATAATTACTTGAAAACAGCCTCATAATAAGGCAAATAAATAAATAAATAAACAAACCTATCATTTTTATATCAGTATAGTAACAATAAAAGGCCATGTCTGAGATAAATGCAGCAAAACAATGAAAATAAAAAGGCACCATAATCATGTCCTTAATTATAGAAGAATTGTAACAGCTCCAATTTTTCTGAACTCATTTTAACATTTACTTTTAGGTTTTAATTCATACAAAGTTATTTGGTAGTTGAAGCGTACGTAGTATATATTGGTATTTGTTTGTCATTCGGTGTTGCATTTAAATACCATTCTCTAAAAATGTACTGAGGATAAATTCAAGCTGTTAGTTTAGTGCTTGTCAGTTTTCATGAATATTATCTATCTAAACATTTTGAATGGAGTAATAACAATACAACACACAATTCTGCCATCCTTCCTCACACATGGAAACAACTTGATCCATTAAAAGTTCCACTAGTTCCAGATAGGCTTCTCACAGAATAAAATTATCCTTAATGTATTTAAGATTGGGAAGAAAAAAAGATAAGAGCTATTGAGTACCCAGGATGCAAATTAAAAGGGGCAGTTCTAAAGACCAAGGACCAAAACAAATGTGTATGCTCTGTATAACCATTCAAGGATACTCTGGAAAACGGAAGTTTGGCATATTTCTCTTTTTTTTTTTTTTTTCCTGTTTTTTTTTTTATTTTGCACAATAAACCCATATCAGGTCCATGTAATATCTCATTTAACTAGATGTATGGTATAGATATGACTTTCAAATTAAACTGGAAGGTTCTTTAACTATTAATACAAAATAACAAATGTGGTTTTCTTCCATGAAATCTTAGAACAAAAATTCACAGAGGAGTTAATTTCCAAAACTATGTAACAAAATTTATGTGTCTCACACAGACATCTGTATAAAAGATAGGTATCTAATACTTTCAGCATTATGATCAACTGACTAGATCTTCAAAGAGAGTTTCAGTTTCCCAAACACAGACATTCTGAGTGTTAACTCATCTTACTTCAACCTTTTACATTTTGTTTTATAAATAGTGCTCTTTTAACACAGAAACTAAATTTTTGAAATAAAAGTATCAGTAACCCAACCCCAAACATTTTTTCCACATTTAGATCTGCCATATCTTGGTAGTGAGAGCCCTGAACTAGGATGCTGCCACTCAACATCAATAATGAGATCATTTACTGTGACACTTAACTAAACTGTTCTTGGGGGACTGTTTTGCATACAATAAAAAAGTTGCCAGTTACTGTATCCTGCTGTTATGAGTTATTAATTAGATACTTCTGACAGTTAAAAATATTGGTTTTCATATCTAAGCAAATACTTCTGTAGTTTCTTGTTGGAATTCTGTCTCAGGATGTGAATTAGAGGATTTAAAGCTGCATATTGGGGTGAGTAAAGACAAATATTGTATTGAAGAATGTGATGGAGAAACTTAAGCCATATATCAAGTTGTATAACCTTCTAGAATCAATATTTTATTATACTGAGATAAGTATGAATAAATGATAAGCTTTACTTTACATACTGAGCTGAGAGAAGGGTCAGGAGTTTGAGGGGAAGTATCAGGACTCTAAATGGAGGAGGAGGAGAACTGATGAACAATCAAATTAATATCTGAGAAGATATATTATATATGGTGACTAATCTCATACTTCAGTTTTTCTGCTGTGCTAGGATATTAGGGCTGTCTTTCAAGCCCAGGAAAATTTCCCCCAGTGGTAGTGGAAAAGATAATGTAAAAATATATAAGTATTATAGCAATAATGTAAAACCATACAAATTTATGGCCATTTCAAGGTCAGAAAATGGACCAAGGAGGAGGCTAATTTTTTACTGCCTCTTTCTTCTCTCTAATGCACAGCCAGCCATGTGCTCTAAGCACATTACTTCAAAATCTGCTTTACAGATGGCAGAGCAGAGAATGGTATCAAAATAGATCACTGCGTCATGAAATGATACCCCAGTGAAATGACAAAAAGTTATGCATTAATTACAGTTCTGGTGGGATGGGTAACGACCAATTAAGTTATGAGCTCAGTTGTAATGCATATTTTATATTCAGAAAGAAACCAGTACCAAAAACACTCAAAAAGTATGCCTTTCAGCTAAATAATATGAAGCTTTGAGGCAAGACAAATTCTTTGTTCTATTACATAAAGAAAGGGGAAAGCTTTTCCTTACTACTATTTATTTGCATGTCTGAAAGATAATATGTGGCTAATAAAACATTTAGGAGCAATCCTACTACAAAACAATGCAAGAGTGGATCTCTATCTTCAGAGACATCAGTCAGAGGCACAGATGTGGACTGTGCATCCATTCCAATAACTTTTTTCCTTTCTGATTGAGTTTACATGCTGAAAGCTGTTGTCCCAACATGTCATTAATATCAAGTAAGGAGTTAGAAATTACTATTTTTCCCTACTTTTTCTCACATTTTTTCTACAATGCTCACAAAGTTTGCACTATATTTCTGTTTTATTTGCATCATTCTAAAGAATTTAGACCCTATGTAGTTTTAAGTCACTTATAATAATTACATTTCATTTACAAATCACTGCCTTATGTTCTCTGAGTTAAAAATGAAACAACTTCCTGTTAGTTAACTGTAAAAAGATTTCTCAGGATATTTCAAAATGTCATATGAAATGCTTACACTTTCACTGACAGTGATTATGTAAGAGAAATTCCTGAAGTCTAGATAATCACACACTTGTTTCATGACTATTTTCACAGCACATGGTTTCAAGGCTTTAGTTAAAGCTGGTCTGATGACTCGCCTGCTAGCGCATGGCACTACCAAGAGGAAAGATTTAGGTTAGTACCTCAGGCTTACTAGGACAATTAAAGAGCTCAATTTCAGTGACAGCAGGATTGTAGAAGCAGTATGACTTACTTAAAAAAGGAAAGAAGATATGTAACACTGTAAGGAAAGATTTGTCCCAAAGTGAAGTGCTCACCAGAAATTCAACATTTCCAGACGTCTTGTATTATTTTAATTTCCAGCATATTTAGACTTTTACTGGTTTACTGCAAAGCATGAAATCATTCCAAGGCTTCCCAGCAAAATAGCTGAATTTTGCCACCCTGACTTTCCAGGGTGAGGATCAACAAAAACTGGAATGTTCCTCCCTGGAGAAAGAGAGAAAAGAAAAGGGTAGAAGATGTGGGACAAATAGATAAGAAGGACAAGGGGCAGGAAGGAACACCAAAAAGCCATCATACTTTTCCCACTATTGCCATGGAAGGATAAAGACAAAAAATGATGCTTAAACCACAGGACATCTGCCACCTTCTGTTTCCCTACCACATCTTTGGTAGCAGCAACCAGCTTGACTTTCTAGGGCTCTGGCAAAGGCAGAGGAGGGAAAGTACTTATTTGTCCATCTCCAACGATGTGATCCCTTAAGCAGTTGATCACTCCAGCAGTGCTCAAAGGTGTCACTGGCAAGGTGTGTGTCATAAAAGGGGTGAAAATATACTTTCCACAACTTGACAAATAGGAGAGGCATACGAATACATGAAACAAAACCCCATCATTTTCACATGTGACAGTTTTGCGTAGTCATTGGGACCTTTTTCCAGTAGAGAAATTAATATAATAGAAATCATATTCCGTGTGAAGGATTGATGACTTATGATCAACCTGTTGTCAATCAGAACTCCCAGGTGCCTCTCTATAACGCTGCTTTCCAGCAGGTCCACCGCTAACTTGTACTGGTGCCTGGGGTTATTCCTCCCCAGGTGCAGGACCCCACACTTGCCCTTGTTGAACTTCATCAGGTTCTTCTCTGCCCAGTCCTCCAGCCTGTCCAGGTCTCGCTGAATGGCAGCACAGACTTCTGGTGTGTCAGGCCTTCCTTCCAGTTTGGTATCGTCAGCAAACTTGCTGAGGGTACATTCAGTCTCTTCATCCAGGTCATTGATGAACCCACTGAACAGGACCGGACCTAACACTGACCTCTGGGGAACCCCACTAACTACAGGCCTCTAGCCAGACTCTGCACAGTTGATCACAACCCTCTGAGCTCTGCCATCCAGCCAATTCATGATCCATTTCACTGTCCACTCATCCAAACCACAATTCCTGAGCTTTGACAGATGGTGTCAAAAACCTTACTGAAGTCGAGGTAGAAAACATCCACTGCTCTTTCCTTATCTACGCAGCCAGTTATACTAACATAGAAGGCTATCAGGTTGGTCAAACATGATTTCCCTTTGGTAAACCCGTGCTGACTACTACTGATAACCTTCTTTTCCTTCACATGCTAGGAGATGCCCTCCAGAATTTGTTCCATCACCTTTCCAGGGATGGAGGTGAGACTGACTGGCCTGTAGTTTCCTGGGTCTTCCTTCTTGCCTTTTTTGAAGACTGGAGTGATGCTGGCTTTCTTCCAGTACTCACGCACTTATCCTGTTCTCCATAACCGTTCAAAGATGATGGAGAGCGACTTAGCAATAACGTCTGCCAGATCTCTCAGCACTCATGGGTGCATCCCATCAGGGGCCATGGATTTGTGGATGTCCAATTTGCTTAAATGACCTCTAACCTGATCCTCCTCAACCAAGGGAAAGTCTTCCCTTTTCCAGAGTTTCTCTCCTATCTCTAGGGTCTGGGATTCCTGAGGGCCTGTCTTAGCAGTAAAGATGGAAGCAAAGAAGACATTCAGTAAATCTGCCTTCTCTGTATTATCTGTCACCAGGGCACTCACCTCATTCAGTAGCAGACCTACATATTCCCTAACCTTCCTTTTCCTGCCGATATACTTGAAGAAGTCCTTGTCTTTGACATCCCTGGCAAAATTTAATTCCAAGTGGAGCCTCGTCTTCTTCACCACATCCCTGTGTGCTCTAACAGCCTCATTGTATTCCTCCCAGAGGGTCTGTCTCTTTTTCCACTTTACATAAACATCCTTCTTACACTCGAGTTTTGACAGGACTTACGGTCTTATTGTATACCACAAGCTCTTCTTTCATATTTCTACTTAATTTCTAAGGTGTTTTGAGTTATTAAACATTTTGAGACTTTTGAAGGGCTTTTATCATTTGTTTACGTGCATGTTCTTAAGAAATATTTATGTTTTTAAGAATATCTCAATCAGTGAAAAACAAATATGCATGATGTGCAGTGAGCTATTTAAACCTACCCAGTTCTGATGAGAATGTGGCATAAACTCTTGAAGTGCTGAAATAGGCAGCTTACCTGAATTAATGAGACACTGCCTGAGAATAATGGCAAGACGATACACCCATGGATGTGTACCTTACTGTTTAGAGTTAAGTAAGTAAAGCTGAATCTTCTGTAACAGTTCAATAATCACGGCCTTTTTTTTTTTTTTTTTCTGTTGTTTTTATTTCTGATCTCCATTCAGAGAATTAGATCTCAAAATGAAGCCATTTTGAATTGTTCCAAAGTATGATTTTTTTTAATAAAATCCAGATATGACATTTATTCATCCTAGGTTAATTTTGTCAGTTCTCTGATATGAAAACTGGTATTTTCAGGTGCATTTAGCTGTTGATGGTTGACAATCAAAGCAAGAAGCTCGCCCATAGTGAGGACGTAATTTGGAAGAAGTATCTACAAACATTTTCAGAAGAAAAGTGAGAGGAAAATTCTGAAGAAATTGTTTAAGTGAGAGCTAACAATACTCCCAAACTAAATGGAGGGGGAAAAAATGCACCAGTGTAACAGGGAGATTAATGAACACAAACAAGACTTTTTGGCGAGTACTATTTCTTTTGTGTATTTATTAGTCAAATCTAGTCTTATGGCCTTGATCTTGTTTCTTAAGCTTTCCTGACAGCCACTGTTTAGGCTACTTGTAATCTACCTATAGTCACAATTAATTAATTAAAATAACATTTACATTTCAGGATTTTTTTTTCTACCTTTGGGAAATGAAAACTAAAGCATTCTCTACAGAGGTAAAAACACACTGAGTAACTTTCTATGTGGTTTGGATATTTTATATTAACCTTTGCATTATACATAAGTAGTGTTTTTAATATCTCTGATGTCATTAACTCATTAATTCATAATTTCATTATTTCTCTACTTCCAATCAAGTGTGTGAGGGGTAGGGAGGAAACAGAATAAGTATTATTCCTTTCATTGGCACAGTCTTATTATAGATCTTTGTCTCAATTATCTTTTGATGTAACTTGGATAAGTATACTTTTTTTTTTTTTTTTTTTTTTTTTTAATCCTTATATACATAATTTCTTGTTTAATAACTATGAAAGTCTGTTTTTTGAAAATGGACTCTTCTGATACTGATTTGCATATTTGCTTCAATTGGAATGCCTTTGGCCAGAAATTTGTAGTAATTTGGCTTCTTGCACATAAGCATATGACTCTAAATATTTGGCTGGGAGCTGGCATTTCATCATTCAGGGGCACTGTGACATTATGGTGTGTTACACGATATAATGACCTTATGGTCTGACATGATGAATTGTTCAGTCCCTGTAGAAAAACTAAAGGCTTTTAGATTGTGCTGATTATAAACCAACCATTTGCTCTGTACATCGATATTGTACTGCTGCTACTCAGAAAATGCATTTTTTAAGCAGCTTTGTGCATTTGGCCAGAGCTTTAATAGCAAATTTGTAATTCAAGAATTACAAACTTGTATGCAGTTCAAAGAAAGTTTACCTTCTGTTGTAAGTCTACAGGATTTTCTTTTTGAGCCACTGCTTCTGTTGTTCAGTTCTATTCAAGAATATAAAAATATCCAATATTTTTAAAGAATTAGACTTTAGCGTGGTGATTCTCCAAATTATCATTCAAAATTAAACAAATTAAAATGAGATAATTTACATTTAAGCATGTATTTCTTAAAATCTTTTTATTAAATTGTGAAAAAACAATATGATTTTAATCTGTGATCTTCATACAAACAACTTGTCCCAGAAGTGAATTAGGATTTCAGCCTCAACATAGAATAAAAATAAAAAATATTAAGCATGAAATGTTTGATCTGAAGTCATACAAAGCATCAGGAATTTTCAGCTGGTTTTGGATGAGGTTCACAGTTTTACTAATGAAGGGTACCCTGCTGATGTATAAGTGCATCTAAGCCTTTCGGTGTGAATATTTTTATGCAGCTCTGTGGCTATTAGTATTTTTCAAAGGGTATAAGAATAAACAGTTAACTTAAAGAGTTTATTAATTTTGAATTTTGTTTTTATTTTCTTAACCCAAGGAAAGTGTTTACTGTCTTTCTGTATTCTTCCTAACACACCCAGATTCGTATTGCAGTTTCCTGGTTCCTCTCTTTACTAGATTGATATTGATGTCAAATCTATGCTCCATATCTAGGTCAAGAAGCCATGTGCCATGGTGTTTTTTTGCATTAGCTACCCTAAAATAAAATGTGTTGACTGGTCTCAATAACTTCAGAGGGAGCAGGATATAAGTTCTGATATTTAACATTTCTCTGCTACTGATTCTGTCCCTGTCTAAACATATAATATCTTGTCTTGATTTCCTTTTTTGTTTTTTAGAGCAGTAAAAATTGTAATGCTTTAGAGGCAGTGGAGATCCCCCTTGCTGAGGGCTACTGTGCAGGCAAAGGTACAGCATCCTTCCAAACCCTGTCTCTGGTGTGTGACAGTGTTTGGCTTCATGCTTTCATGTGCACTGTCTGCGCTCAGCACCGGAGGGAAGAAAAACTCACAAAGATTTTTACTGAGGGTTATAAAATTCTGTGGAAATGGATCCTAATATCCCCAAGGCGAAAGCTGCCCTTGCTTTTGAGCAAGAATTATAAACATCTTTCAGCAGGGATAAAGTCTGTGTGTCACTTTGGCAATCAAACAGTTGTTCTGTGAGGCATTGGGAAACATGTAAAGCATTGTGCATCCTTCTCTCTCGTCTGAAGCAGTGGGAACTTCTCTATCCATTCCTAAAGCACAAAAACATCAACTATTGGTGTTACTTATACAGACACACTAATTAATGCTTATGTTTAGATGATATCAAATCTTTGAGGATTTTTCTTTTGCCTTAGTATTTAGCTAATGATTTATGTATTTTTGTCCCCAAGGCAATGAAGATCAGGGGTTTTTTTTTGGTAAGAACTTCTAGCATTATTTTATTTGTCATTTTTAAAAGACTAATGTCATAACTGGATTTTTTTTCCAGCTTTTTTTTTTTTTTTTAAATCCTCTGATACCTGCCCCAATGTCCACGGCTTTTCAGAATAATTATTAACACTAGCTTAGTGAGCTAATTAGCTAATTCCCTGTGGGAAGCCTGAAGAAGGCCAAAATATTTAAATGTTAGTTACCTAGAAACAAGAAAAAAATGTATTAAAGTAAGTTTTATAATTCCATATGAGTTTTCTGAAGATAGAATTTGTCTGCTTTTGTAAAAAAATAATAATTCAGTCTTACTTTTTAATTATGATCAACTTTGTGCATATCTCTAATTTATACTCCATACAGAGATCATTTTGACAAGCGTAAACATACACTTTCTTGATGAAAATAATTTTCTTTTCATGATTACACTTGCTGACTTCTCATTACTTCAACTGCTAGAAAGGGATCTCAAGGGAGTGGCTTAGACTATTCCCTTAAGGTCAAGAGCTTTTCAAGTGGATGTAAGTAATTGAGTTATAGGGCAAAGATGAGTAAAGCTTTAGGAAGTTAGGAAGAAAAATCCTCTTGATAAAGAAATGAATCTAATTTACAGAGTGTTATTTTAGTACATAAATTGTCTAATTATATTGTATCTCACAGGCAAATTTCCTATTAATTACTAAAAATGAAGAACCAAATCTGAACCAGTTCCAGGAATTATTTTATCACAGAGTAGAGGAGTTAGTGGTTCAACAAATCTCAGTGTGCCCTAAAAATGAATTTTAAATCCTGTACAGGCTTGCTTACTAATGTTTCGTCACATAAATATAGCTAAGCATCTGGGATGACAGAGAGCTGTAGTTTTCTAGAGAGAGTACTTGTAGCATTCTGCATGGCAATTTTTCTGAACAGGTGTAGAAATGTGTTTACATCTACATCTCAACTAGTTATAAGAAAATCATTGTAGGAAAATTGGTACTTTTAGGTCACCACTCATTCTACCATCAAGTACCTGTGTAAAATATACCAGACGAATCCGGCTCTTCACCTTCTTCTCACTATAAAGAAAATTCAACACAACAAGCTTCACATGGCCATATCTGTGTGGGACTTTCACACTGGGGGTTTAATTTACTTACATTAGACAGGGGTACATAACACCATTCAGGTTCATCAAAGGATTTTGAGACTTTTACATGGAAAGACAATTATAAGCAAAGCCTACAGTATGTTTGTCCTTCTCTGGACAATCAGCTGGATGTCAGGTGGTATATCTAGGGCTTCTCTAATGAGACTATGTCTGGGTGACTATATGGATCTGATAACACTGAGTGAAATGTAAACACTGCTCCTTACAGTGAGAGTTCTTATATTATTTACTTATATTACTGGAACATTTACAGTGTGTTCTTTATTGTCTTTGAGTCTTCCGATTCAAACCTCTTGAAAACTCTTACGGTTTGTAGTTCTGCCCCACTTGTAAATCGTGATGCTTGAAATGGAAGGAATGTTTTTACTTTGCTTACTCTCCCAACTCACAATAGAGCCACCAGAATAGCATTACACTGCTACAGTAAAGATAGCCCAAAAGGAGACTATGCATAAAAGAAAGAATTTTTATGAAAATGACCAGCCAAAACAGTAGCATCCTTAAAAATCAGCTCCTTGGGAATTCACCTCTAAGCCCAATGATGATATCTTTGTTTTTGTGTAACTGGGCCAGTCACTACGGAACTAAAGAGCCTGCTCAGGATTAAGTAGGATCCTGAAAACTCAGGATCCTGAAAACTAACCTTTTGAGACTAATTCCTGGGCCATTGCTTTTGGTTTTCTCTGATTCAAGAGTGGAAGACAACTGATACTGAAAGCATCTTCTTACTGCAAATTACAGTGTTAAGGAGCTCTCATCTTGAAAAAATGAGACACATGACAAAAAATACACAACAAAAGATCAAAATTTCAGAAAAAAATAGTTTTTCCTTGTTACTTATGCTGCTCCCACCAAACATTTAAAACATGAATTCTTAGTGAATATTTGCCAAGACAGAAACTTTAATCACTGAAGGCAGTCTAGGTGTATTTATCCAGTTAAAGGTCCTATTACTAACAATATAAGTTGTACTTGAGTTGCTGTTTCAGGTTTTAACCTTATGAATAATTTTATTTATTCTCTAAAAATGTGCTGCTTTCCCTTAAGTGTAAAATTTCTAAAAAATACTAAGAAAAGGAGATACACTTAAATGAACAAACAGAACAAAACAAAACAAAAGCAAACAGAGGTTTGTTTGGTAGAGAACCGAAAATACTGTATGCAGTTCTATTCACAGAAGTCAGTGGGACTACCCAAAAGACAGAATTGCTCAGTTTCATGGTCAGTATTGACTCATAAGTTGGATAGTATGAGGGTATTAACAACCACTTTAACTGCAGGGGTACAAAGGAGAGACAAGATTAAAGGGGTGTGGCAGATTAAGAAGTGATATACCATATAAATCCACTACATAGGAGCAGTAAGAAACAGTAAAGTGTTAAATAAGTCAGGGCTTACTCGTTTAGGCCAAAGGAGGATTTTGTAGTTTTTTACCATGACATAGAAAGAAAGCAAAGGAAAGCCATGTAGGTGCTGAAGAGATTGAGGAATTTATTTTTAATGAGTTCTTGCTGATCCTTTCTCTTCTGTCGTGAATCTAGACAACAGGTAGTAAATAGTTTCAGTTTGTCAGTCACCCATCTTGTCTTGAATATATAAAATTCTCTGCACATTATTCAGAGATATGGAAATACAGGGCCAGAAGGGATCATCTGACCTGTGGTATAACCCTGTAGGATTTTACCGTGTTGAGACCTATAATTTATGTTTGAATAATACATAAAATAATATTTCTCCTATACCTTTTTCCCCAAATCACATGCTTAGAAGCAGCTAACTTCATTAAAGAATTTTCTGAACTCCTGAAAGGACTGGAAAACCCATATATGGCCAAAATCTTACCATTAGTCCTGAATAATTATGGCTAAGTCATGGTAAAAATTATTTTGATATAATTATTCGTGTGTACAGCATTGAGGGTATTATCTCTTTGCTTACTGAGATGTGATCTGACCTTATTGCAGCAGACTGTAATGAGGAGACAGAGATTTTGAGCAGAATTTAGCCGGAGTTTAACCATAGGCTTTGGTTGTAAAGACCCGTATGTTATTATAGACCATGACTGACTGCTGTTTAACCTGAGCACATATTGTGGCTGCCATTAATAATACTTCTTTACGTACTACTTGCAAGAGCTCATTTCTATAGAGATGGGTAAGGGTGTATCACTCTCAGTGAATCTCAGTGTGCCATCTAGAACATTCAGTATTGTACAGGTAAAAGACTGATGACTTCATTCAGTTGAAAAACATATTCTAGAAATGTGAAGAATAGTGAGGCTGCTGAACTTCACAATGCACAGAACTGCACAGTAACTGCACAGTAACTGCACAGAATGCCATGGTCAGTCAGGAGAGGCTCATCAGATGCTACAGAAGTGACATAAAATTTGTATCACATTCCTTCCAGTTCTGTTTTTTTATAGAACAAATCATTAACCAGCCTTGCGTCTATGTGCCTTTCTTCGTGAGATGCCAAAGGAATAGGCACCACCTTGGTGTAAAGAAAAAGACATTCATGACACACACACTGTTCTTTAAAACAAAATTATGTTAAAAAATCCACATAACCATTACAAACACATTTATGATTCTTCCAAAAACTACTTGGGAACTTTTCTACATTTTCTTCTGTGTTAGTCCTTTGTTCATCTTCCACAGTTCATCCTTCTCTGTCCTTGTTTTACTAGTTGTGCAATTATTGCTTTGTTATGTGTATAAATTGGTTTGTTCTTCTGTGAAGAACTCATTATCTTCCTCCATTTCTTGTCGAACAATTTTTCTCCTGTTTTACAAAACTTTATTGTTACTCTTTTCTTCTCAAAATAGCAACAGGAATTACAACACTGGCAATTTCAGAGAAATTAAAAGTGGCAATTTTTTTAAACATCATTACATATAAATCTGAAAATATATAAATCAGGAAAAAAAAAAGTTTGGTTTTGTACCAAACTTTAAAAAAATTTATTTTACAAATTTTATATTCTATATTTGCCTATTTGGTGATGGTTAATAGATTGAAATTAAGAATGTTCTTATCCATACATAATTTAATTTTTTCCTTTTTTCTCAGGTTACAAAAGCAGTACTTTATATAGGGACTGAGCAAGAAAATTAAAAAAAAAAGGTCAAATTAATTTCTCTCTTTTACATGGAATAATAATGATGATAGCTAATTTATATTACAAAGCGTGTTATTTCAGACATGGAAAAACTGGAAAAAAAACCTTTCCATTTTATTTATTTATTTACTTACTTACTTAAGAAGCTCAATGAATTAAACCTTTTCCCTAAAGGAAAACACATTGTCTAATTATTTTTTATGCCTAAAATTTAAAAGTCAAGTATTAGTGAAGAACTTGCTTGATAAATCTTGCTATACAAAAAAATAACCCAAATCTCTTCTATATATATTAACTTTAAAGAAAAGCTATTTATGCATGATGGTATTCTACAAATTTTGAGATGAAGCAAAGCCAGAATTCTGTTTATATTCTTCATGCATGACTTGTGATGCACAGAACTGCAACAAAACAAGCCATTTCATGAAGTCTTTTAACACTAAACTGGCAGGACTACTTTCTCAAGGGCCTTTCTATGCCAGCTCATTCCTTGATCTCCTTTGTGTATAAATGCCAAGAATATCAACTTTTGTTTATGATTTCTAATAGATATTATTTTCTATTGGAGAGCAAGTCGTAAAAGAGCCTGTCCTCTAAAATTCTTTGTCTCTTGCAACTTTTAGCATGATATTGAAACATCAGAAATAATTAAACTAAATTATATTGTAAATCCCAAGATAAAAGTGATTAATGATTAATTCTCTAATATTTTGTCAGAGCCCTCCTCATAATTTCAAAGCTCTAGCCTATATTTATGTAACCAATTCTCCCTAAGTTCTTCTTTCCTCTACTAACATGTCTATGTGCTGATTAATAAATAATTTGTTAAAGTTCTAACAATATGGCTTTAATAGTTATTCTTCTTAAGCATTTTGATCCAAGCTTTGGTTTTCAAAAGTATATTTATTTTGACATTCATATTAACAAATTGATTTTCTACATATATGTTTCATTTTTTCATCAAGATAAATAAGACTTAATTTCCATAACAGTTAAAAAACCAAGGCTACATTTTGTATGGCCCTGTGTATCACTTCAGTTACAAAACAGGTTTTGTTCAAAAGAAAGAAGTTTAAGAACGCTTTTTCTTAAACTGTATGTACACAAAGAAAACAAGTACGGTAAATGCAAATTTTAAATCTGCTTTTCTAATGTAAACTTATTACACATGAAACTATTACCTTGCTGACTTTTCAAATCCCCAGCAATTCTTACATCTTGTTCTGATGCATATGATATATCTATTGCTGTATCCATGGCTTTGAATTCATACTACAAAAATAGGCAGTCTAATTTAACATCTTTGTTTGACTATAATACTTTCAGCTAAGCAGGGCTTTTAGTGGTCCGTATAGTAACCATGCAGTGTTAGTTTTAAGTGACTATATTTGACGTTCAAGTTCCAACATATCCTTCTTTTTTATTTTTAATATTGATCAGAATTTTTGGTATGTATGGATGTCAAAGACACTGAAATTATTCAGCCTTTTAACAACAACTATGAAAAATTAAATTTAACATTTAATTCTTTTCACTGCAATATGAAATCAGGATAATTTAATTTTATTCCATTGGATATGTGAGCTTATTTAATTTACCCCTATTCTGTTACTTTAGAAATGCACTTATTTTCTAAATGTCAATAAAACTGTAAAACAACCCACAATACCCAGTGACCACCGTGAAAAAGCAAGTAAGATTAATTGAATAACATTACTTTTCTTGCACTTCAAGATGTTGAAATGTGCTATTATATTTCTGCTGAGATTGTAACAGAGATAAGTAAGACCACAAAAATAACTAGACACACAATGCAATATCTTCCATCTTTGCTTAGACCCCCAAACCCAAATTCATATCTAAGAAATCATATTTTATAGGACAAGGAAGTTTTAAGGTTTCAAGAAGATCTTCTGAAATGACTTGTGTTATGACAAATAGCATTTTGAATGAGTTCACATGAGAAACCTACAGACTGCCTGTAGCTTGAAGTCCCAATGCTGAAGAATGTGAATTTCTACCTTTAAGAGATGAAAGCCAGTTCAGGATATCTTTTTTATTCAGCCTTAGAAACCTATCATACAGATATCTTTGACTGAATTGCTCCCCATAAGACTCTTTCCTTAATTAGAAAGGGAGAAAAATAGACAGTTCTAGGGAATGAAAGTTGGATTCTATTTCAGACATCAACATTAAGATAAGATAAACTTTGTCTTTGAAGTTTTGATTTTGTTCTGCTGATTATAACAGAAGCCTAGGGTGAAAGCTCAGATTTAGATGCCTAAATAATAGACATCTCACTTCCAAGGCCCAGAGACCTTAGAGGGTACCTTTCAGAAAGTTGTAATTAATCTGAGTACATAACAAATTGCCTCTTTACCACATTTACTCATTTGGAATTTTTCTCTAATTCTAGTCTCACTAAGGTTGCTTTTGATTTATTCCATAGAAACAATTCCTCCGAGATATGACACAGCTCAATTTTCTCAGGAATGTCAAATGGAAATACGAACTAACTAACTAACTAATTAGTGATTATTTTTTAGAGACATGGGGATGTGGCAAAGAGCTGGAGAATGTCCTGTGTAATGTATGTATGGTCAGTCTAGAAGACATTAGACCTACACATAAGCCATTTTGTACCTGGAGGCCAGGATTGATCCTGGCATTAATGCCTTAGGTAACATAGAGGTCACCAGATTAGTATGTAAGTCTTAGGGAGAGATGGGTACCTGGAGAGAAATTCTGTCTTCCTATGTTTAGACACCTGTCAGGACAACAGTTTTGTACAGCTCAGCAGCAAACGATCTCTATTTATGAACTTTATAGAGAACTTCTGCAAATACAGATAAAGATTTAGGTGCATATTATAAAGTATACTTCTGTATACTTACATAGCTCTGCTACACATTAGTGTCTACTAATACAGCTTCTATAATTTACAACCCTGTTAATGTGTAGGTTTAGGTCAAAGAAAAGTGAGCCTGCTTTATTTTGATTACTGGGAATTTCTAAGCTATTTGTGCTTCTTCAAACCGCATGTTCATTTACCATGAATGGCTCCCATTTATCCCATTTGTCACAGTTCTCCAAAGTCTCTGAGTATGTAATTATACAGATGGATATCTAGAGGTACTTTCAGAAAAGCTATGATATTTAGTTTTGATTTAATTAATTGAGAATTAGATATCTTGAAAATTCTGTCAAACATCACCCCAAAATCATAATAAGGATAACAGAAACAGTTCATTATTAATGGTGATGCTAGACAGCATCCTTCTGCAATTTTTTTTTTTTTTTTTTCAAATTCTTAACAAATGTCCACAGGAGTAAGTCCATGAAAGTGAACCTGTGAACCTACATGTCACACTAGAAAGCAATGTCTTCAGAGAAACTTTTCATTTCCAAATCCAGGTCCAATCCTGAAACCAGTATTCAGAGTATGCATATGTAGCCACCTGGGAATATCCTAGAATAGAATTATGATAGTCACAAAATCTTGAGACCCCAAAGCTCTGTAAGAAGACTTTGGCTTTTCCACTACTTTCCTAAAAAAAAAAATCTGATTTGCAAGTGGAATTTTTTTCCCAAGAAATAAGTAATTTTGGAACATATTCTGATGACTAGTCTTGCAGCATTTACACAAACAACAGTTTCACTTCCTTTACTGGTGTTTATTCAGTTATATATCACTATCCTTGGCAAGCATGCTCTTGCAGATGATGATGATTATTGTTACAATGATCACTATTATTATTATTACTGGCAGAAATTCAGGTTTCATCACAAAGTTATTTGAAAGGAAACCCCATACCCAAATAACTCTAAGCTTTGGTGAAGCCTAAATACAAACCCGTATTTAATTACATACACTTTGTGCTTTTTAAACTGAAAAAAAAAAAAAAAATCAAACAAACATAATTCAATTCCATTTTTATTATTTCCACTAAAATAATTGGTATATACTTATATGTACTATCATAAGACATGACAGAACAGAGTTTTTGTTTTGGATTGGTTTGGTTTGGTTTGTTTTTTTTTTTTGCAGTACCTGCTAAAGCCATACAGAAACTATGGAACTCCAGGAATTTCAGGAACTATTCTGAAGCTCTTTATCATCTCTTCCTTCCAGTACAAAGATCAAAAAATTGATTACGCTGCCTAGGGTAAATTTATGCCTATCCTTATTTCTAATGAATATTTCAAATGGTAAGCTCTATGTAATTATCAATATTATATTTAATGTCAACACATTGAAACACAATTTCTTTTACATAAAAACTTTTTAAAATTTCTTTTCACTTTCAAACTCAGGCTTTTTTGAAAGAATTCTGCAGTTTTGTTTTGTTTTGTTTTTTTTGTTTTTTCCCACACTTTCTTCTTGATCTTTAAATCTGAGCATCATATGAGAGAAAAGGTGATGGGATTTTATTGACACCAAAATGTGTCTCCCAATACAAAAGTCATAATCTGTCTCCCAGTAAAAGAAAAACACATGGTAACAACTTCATGTTTATAACCTGCTCTTGTTTTATAAGTCAGTTTCTCAAGAATAGGCACAGAAATATTTGAGGGATTGGTTAGAAAATATATTCTGTTTCTTATGAAATCTGTTTGATTTTATAGGTATGGAAAGAGACATCAGACATAAATAAAGCAAGAAATGAGCAGTTTTGAAAATGCTGCATATAAGCTTCAATAACGATATTCAATTTATGCCCAGCTGCAACTTCTCAGTTAAAAGCCCTAGATTCCAACTCCATATAAGGCTACCTGATAGGAAATATTGACAGAAGCAAGAGAAAACAGGCATTTGGTGGTTCCAAGAAACAGCACCACTGCATTTCCTTTATATGTCCAAGTAGGTAAATCATTTTAACTGCTAAAACATCACCAGACAGAAAACTAGAATCATGAAACCTGTCTTCAGACACTGTTAAATTAGAAATTATACTTTAGAATACAAAGTTAAGCTTTCTGTATAGTCAAGGCCTGGACACCTCCCTGTGTAACTTCATCTAAGTGTTCCTGCTCCGATGGGGGGAATGGACTAGATGATCTTTCAAGATCCCTTCCAATTCCTAACATTCTGTGATTCTGTGAAGAGAGAGGAAGAGGCCTCTATCTGATGATTAACGAAATCTCAATCGTAATTTTAAGGTGCCGCTTACAGTCATAGTCCCTAAAGTAGGCATGCCATTCACATTGGTAGGTTGGTAGTAAAAAAGCTCTCCCTCAAAGAGTTTCTTGTTAGTAGCTAAGAATGAAGCCCAAAGAGCCAATGTATCTAGTATATGACTCCTCTGAGATCTTAAATCCAAACTGAGCAACCTAGTGAACGTTCACTAACTGGCTTTTAAGTCTGCAAGTTTGTATGCCAATCTAATGTCACCATGGAACCTGCTTAGAACATGACATACATAAACTTGCCAAAATCCTGAGAGATCTGAACATTGAAGCATTACCTTGTGGTTGTGAACTTGCATAAGTAGAATTCCATGTACCTTATATGATCCTGAATGAATCGTAATTAAAATAAATAAATAAATAAATAAATAAATTCTGTAGCTCAGTGATGAATGAAGTCTTATGGGGCACATGTTCTCTATGCCATCTCTTATTGGTTAACTCAAGTATTTTCCTGTACTGCACATTCCTTGTTAGAAAATCAGCTTGTAGGGCCTCTTTACAGGTGAAAGATCCAAGGGTGTGTTTTCCCTACGTAATACCAGAGGACACAAATCTTCTTCGGGCTTCTCCAAAAATAACATTCTAGTCACATGACAGGGTAGTAATGTACAGAGATGCTACTGCATTATTCAAAATGATACAGGTTCATGAACCCTACTTGGCATGGCTTGTTTTCTTGAATATTTCATTGCATTCTTGATGAACAGATACTGACTCCAGTTCCAGAATTTATTTGAGCAACAGTAGATTAGAACTACTTGGGCATATTGCACTGCATGATTCAGAAAAACATTGACATGTGCAATGCACTGTCAAAGACCTGGCATTTAATTTAACTCTATTTTGGCATCTGGCTTTTATTATTTAGCAAGCTAAACAGCAGCCTTCTATCTTTTAGCACACAGACTGTGAGAAGAAATGATACATTAATACTGGGACAAGCCACACAGGTCAGTATGAAATTCACTAGAAAGCACAGCAGACTAAAATATTAGCACTGTGTTTGATAGCATTCAGTTTGCTGTCCAATATTCAATATTTAAAGATAGCAGCTAGTTGAGATGGACACCAAAAAGTAGGTTTAGCAGTATGCCTTTTTTCTCCTCCCTTATTTTGATATCCAAGCAAACAGTATATTGTACCTTTTGATTACAAAAGTTCTGCAATTTAAGTATTAAGTAGGCTTTTGCATGTTAGTAAAATTTCACCTGGTATTAAAATGATGTTTTATTAGCAGTCACAAAAACTTATATGTCAAGACTCAATTAAAAAACAAAACAAAACAAAACAAAAAAAAACCAACAAACCAAACCAAACCAAACCAAAACAACAAAAAACCAACTAATACAATTCATGATCTATATTGCAAATTTAACATCCAAACTGAAACAAGTCTTCATAGACACAATCCATTTGTTACTCACTAGCCAGCTATATTTTTGTTTTAACAACATATGTAATGAAAAAGAAAAGCAAAACATCTCCTTGTAGATTGTCTAACCACTGTGTGTGAAGTGAGACTATTACTCATCATATGTTAGTGTGTCCATCTCTGTTTAAATACATCAAGGAAGATGATGATTTCACTTACAGAAATAATTTGTTATCAATTAAAAATGAGGTTAAGTTCCTTCATATAATTGTTTTAAAGTCCTGCATTATTTGTTTTGAAATATGACTGTGAGAAAATTATATCTTTTCTTTTAAAATTTAGTCTTTTACTTGAACAAGGTCTCAAGTTACGCTTCGTAGCTGTTGTATATCTTGGTTTAGAAAGAAAACACATCTTAGGGGATGAATCGTGTGAATTCCTGCTTTGAAATAATGTCAAAAGAGTATTTAGTACAGTTTTACCAAACTATGTATCCGTAAGCCAAATGGAGTCAGTAAGATTACTGAAGTACCTTGAGGGGATAACCTGAAGACCTCTGCTGGAAATGCAGCCTTTTTGCTGTGACAGAATGTAAAGTCTACAGTTGATCTGCAGATCTGTTTGCATTTGAAAATGAACCTGTGTACTTTTAAACTCAGTGTTCAGATAACAGGCTTAAATAACTTCATCCCTGTGATTACCCGAATTTAGGGCACTGTTGAAACTGTTGTCCTGAATAATTATTACCTGAAAACACACACAAATCCTGGTCTTCTCAATTATTTTTTATCCAGCCTTTGTTACTCTCAAAATGTTTACCTGTGCTTCAGAAATTAAACTTCTGAATGCAGTGCAGCATTTTGCCTTATCTAGGAAGCAGGTTAACCAGCAGCTTGATTGTTTAAAATAAACTATGATAATTTTCTTAGAAAAGAACAAAGAACTTAATAGATCCAATGCTACAGAATGGGCCAGGAACTTCAAACATTTTCCTTATGACCACCTGACATATTTTGCTGTGGATAAATACTCCTTCGTATTTTAGGAAAACAGCAAATGAGCAAATGTTCAGATACAATTGTAATAAAGCACCTGGATATTAGTTGCTTTTATTCTGCATCTTTACTAAGAAAGAAGATAAAATGGCAGCTCTTTCAAAGGGACAGATTTCAAAGGAACAGGCAAACACAGATTTGATTTTAAATGGATGTCACTCCTACCTGAAAGCCTGGGATTAATGTCATGTATTAGGAACTCAAATATGCATTTTATAAGAAGCTAGAATCAAAGCACATGACCCATCCTAACAAAATTAAGCTGCTATTAAAAAGGATACTTTCAACAGTCAGCAAGAGGGGTAACTTATACCTTTTTCTCCTACAACAAGTCAGTATTTTCATCTATTTGCTCCATGGCAATTTAAATTAAAATCACCTTCTTACATATTACCTTTATGTCATTTCTTTATAAATGGTATTAGATGTGTCTTCAAGATTTATTTTCAATGGCACCTAAAACATCTCACCATATAATAGATCTAAAATTGTGCAAAGCTGCACACACACATCAGTGATATTTTCTTTATTTCTTATTATTATCTTTGAATACTTTTAGTTAAAATAATACATTTTTATATTCCTTTCTGAATTAATTACTAAATGCTTATTATACATTATTTTCCAAAGTGAAAAGGTCCAAAAAATGTGCAAGCTATTAAATATTTTCATATAAAAATATTTCTGAAATAATTATTAAATTTTCCAATAAGTTATATTGTAGCAGTTTGTTTTCTTTTTAATTTTCTTCTACATCACAATAAAGCAAACTGAGGTGTATTCCTGATCAAAACTCGCTAGTACCTCTTATTTGGAATAACAACAACTTCATTGAAATCCACAAATTAAGCACTTGGTCTTTCAGGTGTGTTGTGTACTCATAAAGATAATGGCCAAAACATTGTGCCAAAAACAGTTCATCCAGCCACAAGTAATGATACATTCAGTATAGGGTGAACTGCAATTTCCATATCAACGACAAGCTAACGAGCCACAGCCCAGGCCGGCTGGCTGATAGTGGATTTGGGGGACATGCTGGAGTGCACATAGCTCCATCTTCTGATATGCCCAGCTTGGCACACAAAGGGAAAATGCTGAGACCCTTCAACATGGCCCGAGACTTGTCGAGACTCGTCAGTCTTTAGCAATCACCCCTTCCCCCCAGACTTTCTTCTTCTTCACAATAACATCTCCACAAAAGAACACTTACACAAGTAAGTGACTCAGAGGGCCATAAAAAGCTCACTTAAAACAACACTGGAAAGGAACCCACCACCCTGAGGACCTCTCCGCCCACCAGCCTCACCGTGGGAACTTGACCAGACACTGGAGGATGCTGCGCTCCAGAACTACAAACCCCAACATCCTTGCCATGGGACAATGTAGGCCATGCATCATCAGACAAGTCTCGTCATCCATGCTGCAGAGCCCTAAGAGTGACTGGATCCCTCACCTTATCTTTCTTCCTTTCTCTTTGCTCTTTCCTTCTTTTTTTTTTTTTTTTTCTATATCCCTATTTCTTTGTCTCTTCTTCTATGAGTGGTGATATCTTACTCTCTTTATCTCTCTCTTATACCTTAGTTTTCCTTCCCTCTCTCCCACTCTCTCTCCTTTTTTCTTGAACTTATAAAAGTAACATCATTTTAAGTTCTGCTGTTAGAGTCTTAAGTTCTGTATTATAGCTACTAATGGTGCCAATCCATCACTTGTAGAAGGACTTTAGTTTTTAATGATAAGTTCTGTGACATCATAAAATATTTTTGCCAAGTCACTAATCACTGTAATTAGTATTTCCACCATGTGCTTTTTAGTAAACTCATAATAAACTCAGAATTGGACCCCTGGAGTGACTGTCTGCCATTCACTTCACATAACCGTGCAGAATTAACCCAGAGTTAACTCACACCTGGTCTCATCTGTTGAGTCAGGGCGCGTGTCGCGTTCAGAGTTAACTCATCCCTCATCCCATCTGTTGGGATGGGACAAGGAACACGTAAAACTGAATGGATTTCCTGACTATCTCTTGTAGGCCCAAACCTCTTTTCACTTGCAATCAAATAGGATCTCAGAAAAGAACAGGATTTAGTGAAATAGTTTTGAAAGACTTGTAAAGGAAATATTAGCCTTGTTCTTTCATACAGCATGACACATCTCGGGTAAGTAACAAGCCTCCCTGTGCTACAGACTCCTTGGATGTATAACCTGAATGTGGGATGATTTTCTGATGATATAGAATCTATACAATAGTTCCTGTGCAACTTGCACTGCAAAGAGATGGACATGGAACACAGCTAGAACTCCACTAAATCTAGTAGTAGGAAGTGCATTTTCCTTTGATTGAGAAGAACAGAAAGGAACAGAGCAGGCCAGTACTTCAGTTTTCTATTTGTGTTGTGTACTCCTCAGTAAGTAGTAAGCATATTCGATGCTCTTTTGGAAAGTATGCTTGAACTATTTTTTTTTTATTAGGCACAGCACAAATAATTGAAAATTTTAGCAGAGAGAAAGACAGTTGTTAGCTGAAACATTACTTTATTATATATCTCAGTTAGTTAAAGCTCTATAGGTTTCCAAAAGGATATCAAGAATTTTGAATTATTCAGATCCCTGAGTACAGTTAATTGCTCCCAGAGTCATGCAGTTTGTGAAATATTCACTATAGTAAACTATCCGTGAATAATAGAAGTTGCTTATATTCAGCAGAGATATAATCCCTTGAAAATTATGCTTGTACTTTGTATTTCCACAGCTCTCCAACACACAAGAAAGAAAAGCAGGTTTCTTTATAATTCTGATGATATACAGAGCAATGGATCAAAAGTGAATTGCCCATAGGATTTTTCAGTTTTGTTTTGTTTTGGTTTTTTTTGGGCTAGATTACTTTATTCAAGTAGAACATAACATTTTGAAATAAATGATATAGATTGAACCATGGTGACTGAAATATCAATTTATTTACTACACTGCCTGTATACTGATGACTTAGAGTAACCTAAAGTAAACTTCTGTTAAAAAATGTGAGATTTTCTTTTTTTTCTTATATCATCAAGTCTGTGGCTACAAAGACATGATCAGAATAAGGTGGAAAAAATCCATCTACTTCAAGAAAAACAAAAAATACCAGAAAAATAGTGACTTGGACTAAGTGGGATGACAGTCAAATGGGATGACAAGCAAACGGAGGACAAGAGACACTTCATAAGCAACAATACAAGCATAACAGCAGCCCATCCCAAGAGTGTACATGTAAATAAGGAAGTGCCTACAAGACAACATTATAGGGAAAGCTCTTGTACCTTTTCTGGGAAGTCAGCATGACAGGGTACCTCTCTGAAGTGTTTGTACAAAACTTGAGTCAAAAAAAAAAGAATGAATTCAACGTCTTGCATGCATTTCAAGGGATCTCAATGGGATCATGGAGATGTGGTGGGGTAGAAAATATAAATGGGTGATGCCATGGATGGATACAGCATCCTTAGGAGAACAGAGCAGGACAGTGAGGATAGGCAGTTGCCCTTTTGTGAGGAAGGAGCATGAGTGCATTAATCAATAGTGGGAGATTTAAAAGCGGTCGAGAGCCGAAATCAGCTCTTCAGTCCCCGAGGTCAGCTGACCAGAGTCAGCTCAGCTGGAGCCACGACAGCGGATCCTGCAGTACAGGGAGGGTTTTCGGCTTTTGAGTTTCGATTTTGAGACCCGGAAGCACCTGGCAGCCCTTGCGAGTGGCTGATGTGGCGTAGGCGTTACCACAGTGATGGCAATCACAGCCCCACCCCTTGCCTTGAAAAAGTCTCCGAGAGGGCCCAACAGGTGCTGCGAGGAGCGACCAGCTTGTGAAGCAAGTGAGCACCACCCACACTTTGCTGCAGCAGCAGCGGTGTGGCTGTTCGTGCAGCAGGGTGCAGAGGTTGTCACACCTTGGTTGTTAGACCATCTCACCTATTGCCAGTGTCCCAGACTGCTGCTGACCGTGGTCTCCTACAGAAAGAGAGTTTGCCGCAAAAAGACCGTGGTGACCCAGACTGAGGACCTTTCCTGAACCGTGGCTGTTCAGGTCTCCAGCTGCAGGGAGTGCCAGAGCCTGCTGCTGCCAGGGGAGGGAGGCCAGCACTCCACCTGCGTGAGGTGTGAGCAGGTGGAATATCTGCTCAGCATGGTGGTGGAACTTAAGGAGGAGGTTGAGAGACTGATGACCGTCAGGGAGTGTGAAAAGGAGATTGATTGGTGGAGTAACTCCTTGGCGCGCCAGTCAGAAAGGCCCCAGGGAGATACCGCTTAAAAGGTGATGGACCACCTGTCCTGTTGGGCAGAGGTGACAGACCTGAGACAGCCCCTGCCCTGTTGCTGTCGAGCAGAGCCAGGGGACCAAAAATAGGAGGAGGGTTGGAAGTTCCAGTGTGGTGTCTCAGGCAACCCCCCTCCCTACCTGCTTTGCCTCCCCAGGTGCCCCTCTGTAATAGGTTTGAGGTCCTGGATCTTGAAGAAGAGGTAGGTGAGGATGTGGTGCAAGGCCTGCCTACACACATAGGAAGAGGCAGTTGACTCCACAGCTCAAGACTGCTTCTGATAAGAAAGAAAGAAGGGTCATTGTAGTAGGCAGTTCCCTTCTGAGAGGGACAGAGGGTCCAATATGCAGTTGACCCTCATCATAGGGAAATATGTAGTCTACCTGGAGCCCAAATCAGGGATATCACCAGGGCATTCCCCAGCCTGGTGCACCCAACAGACTACTGCCCATTGCTGATCTTCCATACAGGTGGGGAGGAAGCTGCATCCTGTAGTCTGTGGGGAATGAAGAAAGATTTCAAGGCCTTGGGACGGTCTGGGGTGCAAGCGATTTTGTATACCCCCCTTCCATTTTTGAGTGATGACATGGGATGGAATCAAAGAATTCAGTCCTTAAATGATTGGCTACAAGACTCGTGCTACAGGCAAGGCTTGGCTTCTTTGATAATGGCTGGTTTTATAAGACACCAGTCCAGATTAGAAAGGTTTATCTCAGAGGGATAAAAGGATGCTGGGATAGGAATTAGCAGGGGCTCACTTGGAGAGCTTTAAACTAGATTTGAAGGGGAATGGGGTTGTAGCTGGGCTTGCACCAGTGAGGCAGCACTCTAGAATTGATGAAGACTGGGAGGCCTCCCATACCCCTAGGGTGAAATCTGTGTGCTCAGCTCACTCCCTGAAATGCCTGTACACCAATGCACACAGCATGGGGAATAAGCAGGGGGAGTTAGAAACATGTGTTCAGTCAGGTGATTATGATCTGGTGGCAATTACAGAGACATGGTGGCACAGCTCACGTGACTGGAATGTGGTCATGGATGGCCATGTCCTTCTCAGGAAAGACAGACCAGCCAGGCATGGTGGTGGAGTTGCTCTTTACTTGAGAGAGCAACTACAATGTATTACATACTGTCCAGTGGTGGATGAGAAGCTAGTTGAGAGTCTGTGGGGGAGAATTAAGGGTCAGGCTGGCAGGGGTGATACGGTTGTGGGTGTCTATTACAGGCCACCAGACCAGGGTGAGGAAGTTGCCGAGGCCTTCTACAGGCAGCTGAGAGCAGCCTCACAACTACAGGCCCTGGTTGTCATGGGGAATTTTAATTACCTTGATGCTTGCTAGAAGGACTACTAAACCAGCCAGTCACAGTTCAGGAGGTTCCTCCAGTGCATTGATGATAATTTCTTGATACAAATAGTGAATGAGCTAACTAGGAGAGGAACTTTGCCAGATCTCATCCTTGCTAACAAGGAGGGTCTGGTTGAAGTGGTAAAGGTCAAGGGCTGCCTTGGCTGCAGCAACTGTGAGATGGTGGAGTACAGGATCTCATGTGACAGGAACAGAATACCAAACAGGATCACAATCTTGGACTTCAATAGGACCAACTTTGGCCTTTTCAAGCAACTGCTAGGGGAAATCCCATGGGCGAGGGTGCTTGAAGGTAAAGGGGCCCAAGATAGTTGGTTAGCATTCAGAGAATGCTTCTTCCAAGCTCAAGATCAGAGCATCCCAACACAGAGGAAGTCAAGGAAGGGAGCCAGGAGACCTGCTTGGTTAAACAGGGAACTGCTGGACAAACTCAAGTGGAAGAGGAGAGTTTGCAGATCATGGAAAGAGAAGCTGGCCACTTGGGAAGAATATATGACTGTTGTCAGAGGATGTAGGGAAGCAACTAGAAAAGCTAAGCCCTCCTTAGAAGTAAACCTTGTAAGATGGATCAAGAACAACAGAAAGAGTTTCTTCAAATACATGGCAGATAAAACTGCCAAAAACTGATAATACCTGGGTAACTATAGACCAGTCAGCCTCACCTTGATCCCTGCGAAAGTGATGGAACAGCTTATCCTTGGTGCTATCTCAAGGCATATCAAGGATAATAGGGTCATTAATGGCAGTCAACATGCCTTCACCAAGAGGAAGTCATGCTTGACCAACCTCATAGACTTTTATGAGGGCATAACCGGTGGCTAGATGATGGCAAAGCAGTGGATGTGGTCTGTCTTGACTTCAGTAAAGCATTTGACACAGTCTCCCACAGCATCCTCGCTGCTAAACTGAGGAAGTGTGGTCTAGATGATCGGGTAGTGAGGTGGAAGGGAAGGACCAAAGGGAAGAAGCCAGAGATGTGGTCAATAAGGCAGAGTCTAGTTGGAGGCCTGTATCTAGCGGAGTCCCTCAAGGGTCGGTACTGGGACCAGTGCTATTCAATATATTCATCAAAGACTTGCATGAGGAACTGGAGTACACTGTCAGCAAGTTCGCTGATGACACCAAATTGAAAGGGGTGGCTGACAAGCCAGAAGTCTGTGCTGCCATCCAGAGAGACCTGGACAGGCTGGAGAGCTGAGCAGGGAAAAATTTAATGAAATATAAAAAGGGCAAGTGTAGAGTCTTGCATCTGGACAGAAACAACCCCAGGTTCCAGTGTAAGTTGTGGAATGACCTGTTGGAGAACAGTGTAGGGAAAGGGGACCTGGGGGGTCCTGGTGGACAGCAGGATGACCATGAGCCAACACTGTGCCCTTGTGGCCAAGAAGGCCAATGGCATCCTGGGGGGTATTAGAAGGGGGAGGTTAGTAGGTTGAGAGAGGTTCTCCTTCCCCTCTACTCTGCCCTGGTGAGACCACATCAGGAATGTTGTGTCCAGTTCTGGGCCCCTCAGTTCAAGAAGGACAGGGAACTGCTGGAGACAGTCCAGTGCAGAGCCACAAAGATGATTAAGGGAGTGGAGCATCTCCCTTAGGAGGAAAGGCTGAGGGAGCTGGGTCTCTTAGCTTGGAGAACAGCAGACTGAGGGGCGACCTCATTAATGTTTATAAATATGTAAAGGATGAGTGTCACGAGGATGGAGCCAGGCTCTTCTCAGTGACAGCCAATGATAAGACAAGGAGCAATGGGTATAAAATGGAACACAAGAGGTTCCATTTAAACTTGAGAAGAAACTTCTTCACAGTGAGGGTGACAGAGCACTGGAACAGGCTGCCCAGGGAGATTGTAGAGTCTCTTTCTCTGGAGACATTCAAGACCTGCCTGGACGCCTTCCTGTGCAGCCAAATCTAGGCATTCCTGCTGTGGCAGGTGGATTGGACTAGATGATCTTTCCAGGTCCCTTCCAATCCTTAATGGTCAGTGATTCTGTGACTCTCTGTCTAGGAATAGGTGATACTGAGAAGTTATGGGTTGAGATTAGAGGCCAGATCAATGTGGCTGTCATAATAGTGAGTATCTTCAACCTAATGTGGGAAAAGTCACAATTGCAGAACTTGGTCCTCAAGGTGGACTTTATTCACCCTTATATCTGCTCCTTTTTCATGCATGCAGTCCTCCATTTGCCTTTACTTGATTTCTTACTCATCAAGACTGCTTATTCCTGAATTTGGAGGAGGGAACTCTTTGAAAATCTACCAGCTTTCTAGGATCCCTCTTCTTTCCAGGACAATATCACATGGGACTCTTCTAAGCTCTGAACAGGTCAAAGTCTCCTATTCTGAAGTCCAGGGTTGTGATCCTGCATTTGCCTGGTTTCCTTCTCTTGGGATACTGAACTCCGTGATCGCATGATTGGTACAACCAAGACTGCCCATGACCTTCACATCCCTGACCAATCCCTCCTTATTTGTGAGTATCAGGTCCATCAAACTATCTTTACTGAGAAGATGGACTTCAGGAATCCCAGACGTCTGTGGCCAGTGGGAAAGTCTGGAGCAGTGAAGACTTTCCTTTGGTGGAGGAGGCTCAGATTAGGGAACATTTATGCAAATTGGACATCAATAAATCCACAGCATCTGATGAGATGTACCCATGGATACAGAGGAAGCTGGCTAATGTAGTCTGTTACACCAGATGGTTGTGCTGTCATTGAGAGGGACCTGCACAAGCTGGAAAAATAGACTAGAGAGTTCCACAGGCTCTTCGAGTTCCACAAGGGGAAATAATTTTCTGTGTCCTGGAATTCGCCCATAGACCAGTACAGGCTGGGGGCTGACTGTCTGGAAAGCAGCTCAGCAGAAATTGTCCCTAGAGTCCTGGTGGAAAACAAGATCGTGAGCCAGCAATATACGTTTGCAGCAAAGTGTAATGGTCTACACTAGGAAAAGGGTTGCCAATAGCTCAAGTGATGTGATCTTTCTCCTCTAATCAGCTCTGGTGAGACACAACTGGAGTGCTAGGTCTAGTTCTGGTTTCTGAAGTATCTTACCATCTTCATCATAAATAATTTATTCCTACCAAAAAGGAGTAATTTCTTTCTTAGAAAAAACAGTATCTTTTCACAATACTTTTTCATCTAATACAGAGAAAAAATTGTTTATATAGTCAGTCCTTTTATTTTGCTCTCCCAGTTTGACTCCCTATTCATTGCTAAGAGCTTCATGAGCAAAGCCACATAACCAGGAACAAAGTCATACAACCCCACTGACTTCTCTTAGTGCTTATAGTTATTGAGGTTCACCTTTTCAGAATGTTATGCTATAACATTAGTATTAAAAATAAGAAAAAAATATTAATTTCAATAACAAAATTGCTTAGAGACAGGACATTTTAAAACTCCAGTTATTTTCACTTGCTAAACTATTTCTCAAGGTTCAGTGTGAGGTAGATACTTCCTGGCATAAAAATTAGATTTATTAACAGTTTCAAATGTATTATTTTTATTGATTACAGAGACCTCAATAAAGGCATAACATAAGCAAAACACTCTTGTAGAGATAATCAATGCAAAATGTAAAATGATCTTCATATCCATTAAAAAGTAAACCTCTGATCCGTAAACCAGATTAAATCTCTGTGTTGCAACACTGTTAGCAATTTCTTCATATGGATATCAGCATAACAGCAGAATAAGCCACTTTGGCAACACTTTCACAAATATTTATGAGTGATCATTTTAGTTTTGTCTGTGGATAAATTCACCTGACTTTCTGTTTACCTTTTCACAAACATGCCTCCTGGCTGGAAGAAAGGTAATGTCACCTTAATTATGTTATTGCCTTGGTGGCATAAATTATTTATGCTTTAACATATTTATATTTAGCCTTTTCAAGCTTTCATTTCTGTCCTCTGGTGTGTGATCTCTGTGTATCTATTAAAGGAAGTGCGGTGTTAAGGTGTATGACCTGTCAATGTTTACTGTATTTTTCCCCTGTCATATCTGTTTGTAACATAGATCATTGACTATAAGCAGCTATGTTAGCCAGCCCAAGAAGATGTAAAAGGGAAACTGTTCTTAGTTGCTTAAAGTAGATTAAGATTTTATGTGTATCAAGAAGGTCATTCCAGCTGTTGTGTCTACCATAACTATACAGCTCTAGAGACTGTCAACAGGCAATATGGAGCTTGTCATAACTAGATCATTAAAACAAAAGGCTGAGTGTCTTAGGAGTACTAACAAGTCACAATGTGCCCCTTCCTATCAGCTATAGGAACTGGGAGGAGCCAGTACTTCAGTGAATGACAAGACTGGATTCCAAACAGATGACCTACTACCAGAAAAGCCTGTACCCTTTTCCCTCAGTCAATATTAACAGCATCAACCTCTCAATTAATTTTCTCTGTAATAGTTTCAACACCAGAAACTTAAATTTGGCCCCGTTGCTTCATTCTGAGAGAAGTGGTACTGCTTTAGAAAGAGACCACATACACCACACAGACACAAATCTTCTTGGCCCAGACACATGCACACACAGAGGCCCTCACCTGCTGGTGTCCAAAAGCTAAACTTCTGGTTCTGAACTCCTCCCCTGCTTTCCCTGCTTGCCCTCTGAACTGGTTACAACACTGTCAGCAGTGAGGAACAGCCATCTTCAGAGGGAAAGTCATCCTGACTTAAATACTTCTTGAGGATCACTAGACATAATGTCTCAGGTTTAATTACCACTCTCACGTAGGTGACCAGCTCAGACACCTAATTTGCTGAAGTCCTCACTTAGGGCAAATGAATTCCACCCTTGCCCACCTTTCTGTGAAAGGACATCTCCAGTGGAGATATTTGCAACATGCAACACTAGCAACTCACACTTTTGTCAGTAATGTGCCTTTATGCACAGTTTGCAAACACAGACAAATTATGGACTGTGCAGCTGAATTGCTAGCCACAGTCAACAGGAATGGGGACAGATAACGTGTGTGGCAGTACAATCTCCCCACCCGCCCTCTGCTGAGAACTGATGTGGCAGCTGCATGTGTGCACACCCCCCTCTTCCCCAACACCTCCTCCCTCTCCTGCAATGGGACAAGTAAATGGCTCTTATTGAGACCCAGGCCCGAGTCATTAGGAGAGAGGAAGGGGCGCACCAGCCACAAAAGGGTGGTGCAGAGGCGCATGTAGCCACAGTAGGGGGTGTAGAGAAGCTGCAAAGCTTCTAGACTGCCCACAGCCTGGTCTGACAAGACTATAAAATGGGACTTCCCACTGAGGATGCCTTTTGTGTGGTCCTCTCAGAGGACAGGACAAATGCTGCCACCGAGAGCCATCTTGGGACTGGGACAACATCTAAGGTAACCTCCCAAAAATAAAATGGGACTGCCTCATCTTTGCGTGTGGTTGAGTGATAACTTAGATATTTCCTTCTCCAGATAAGCGAGTGTACTAAATAATTCCTTACTGCTTGGGCGGGTGTTTTCCTCACTAGACCAGTGACTGTATTCTGTGCTTAAATATAAGCACATGTATTTTCCTGAAGTCAGGGACAGCTCTGTCGTTGTTTTTGGTGAGCCACGTATATGCACGCTGTGAATCTCCATTATTCTTATTTGTTGTACCCCAATAATTTCCTCAAGTTGATATCCAAATCTGTATTTTATGTTATTGAAATGTTAACTGATTATATAAGCCCTATTTCTGATTGTTTTTTTTCCCAGACATTTCCTGGACAAAATAAAAGCCTTTTTTGGACCGTTTTGTCCATCTAAAACTAACTTTGGGGTCCCTCTGTGACAGTGTGTTTTCAAGATGTAACTTAACAGAGAATCTTATGAAATCAGTAAAATGGTAACATCTCTTAAAAATATTACATTTTCTTTTAAATAAAGTGGATGTACCATTTAATCATACTGACTACAAATCTAGAAAGGTCCACTATTTCCCATTACCTGTATGCTTTCAAATACAGTTCTCTATGTTCTCAACATTTTCACATTGTACATTGCTGTTTTTTCCTGGAAAAGTAACTATCCTAATTTATTTCATCCTAATCTGTCCACCTGAAAATTGATGAGTTTGTAGGGAAAAGAATAAAAATAAATGTTCTATGGCAAGCAAATAGGGGAAGTATTATATTTACATTTTATACAAAAACTTGATCATACAGGTTGAATATTGATTGTAACTGCAATTGTTTTGGAGGACTTCTGCTTTTTTGTGAGTTGGTCATTGCTGGTTTTTGGTGTGTGTTTTTGTTTTTTTTTTCACTTTTGAATATAGAGAAACAACACATTTGTAGTAAAATCTTATGAACTGCTGAAATTTGAGTTTATAAACCATATGATTGGATAGAAAAAATGAAACAGAAAACTCCATCTCTATATGTTCACTGAACAGTCCACCCATTAAATCCATACCTCTCCAATTCAGAGAGAACAATATTGTGGGGGACTGTGTCAAAGGCTTTACAGAAGCCCACATAGGAGATATCCATAGCCCTTCCCTTGTGCACTGATGTAGTTACTTCATCATAGAAGGCCAGTAGCTTGGTTAGGCAGGACTTACCCTCAGTGAAGCCATGTTGGCTCTCTTGAATCACCTCCCTGCCCTCCATGTGCCTTAGCATAGCTTCAAGGAGGATCTGTTCCATGATCTTCCCAGGCAAAGAGATGAGGCTGACACTGAATTTCTACAGAAATTATTTAAGCTTGTTGAACTATTTGTCAGGACAATAAGATGAAGCGAATTTGATCAAAGAAGTCATTTCAACCCTTTCTGAGCGAAAGCCTTCCTATAGTGAAACTCACAGTTTCAGTTTGGCTTGCTTTAGATTTTGAACCTTTGTTGATCTTTGATCAAGGTCTGATTTATGTGATCAGATGTCCACCTGAAGCTTAGCTATTTTACATATTTACTCCTGTTCGAATAAAACTTGGCACTCCTCCTAAAATTTCCTTCTTATGGTGTGAATTATTTTTACAAAAGGATTCATTCTTAAAACCCTGAGTAAGCTTTTCTGGGTGAACTTGTCCCTTCTTTTTCCACGTTTTCTGGACTTTCTTAATAATCTCTTTAAGAATAAAGAAAACATAGAATTTACTGCACAACCTACACTTCAGAAAATCAGGATAAATGAGGCTATGATTTCTGTGTGGGTATGCCGGGCATGGGCAGCTGTTCTGAAATATTTGAAAGTAATAGAAAACAACATGTAATTTAAATACTCTTTTTAATTTTTTTTTTTTTAATGACCTGTGTTGTTATATACACTGTCAGCAGTTTCTCGGTCGTTTGACTTCTCTTTCATTAATAAATTCTGTTCAACTTTAACTGTATAGTAAACTTGTCAAATACTTCAGCAAAATGTTCTATATGACCTTCGTTGGCTATAATTAATGCCTGAGTTGATAATAATACCCTGCTTGAGTGTCAATGTTCTCCAAAATATAATTGAGCAATTTGTTTGGAGCACATGTAAAGTAATTTTGACCATTGCTCTGGTAGAGTATACGTAAAAACCTATTGAAATGAAGGTATAGTTTGCTTTATATACAGCTATTATACATTGTTTCTTCTGGAAATGAACCCAAGAGGCAGGAATAACTCTCTAAAAAACTCCCAAACCCAAAACTTCTTTCATATTTTCATTTTCTATCTTTGCAATTCTTGTTGTGTTTAATAATAGCAAAGATACAGACAGTGACAATTTCTACCCCACTCATATTCTGATTACTAACACAAGTTGGGAAATCAGTGGTTTCAACAATTTTTCAAGACAATGGATAAATTAGTGAACTAGGCTTAGTCTCATCATTATTTGTGATAATTTCAGCCCCATTTTATGCAAAGTTCATAAACACTGCTTGTAGAAGTTCAGGAAAGCTACCCCTACTAGTCAATAAGAGTTCTGCAGATTGCTTTGACTATCACATCCAATCAGGACTCTCCTGGAAGCAGTTTCAGCTTTTAACATTTATATTCCAATTTATAATTATTATAAAATACAAAGGAATTTTACTGTAGAATCTATTTTTAATCTTTTAACAGAGTTATCATTTGGATTAGCCCATAAAAATATTCTGTCTTCCATTTGTCAATGGAAAAATGAAGAGTTGCTGAGAAAAGAAGGAAAGGTAGGAAAAGGTGTGTGTATACAGCATTTGACCTGAGGTGGTGCTTGGGTGGGACATACTAACATGACATTTAGCTTGAACATCTTGAAGAATCAAGCAATCAGTCTTCTTAGCTTGAATACTAATAAGAATATATCTGTGTTCTGTAATCCAGATGTAGTCCTGGTTTTCCCTCTTTTACCATTGTAGCTTTGCCTTCACCACCAGAAAAGTGCAAAGAAATGAAAAAATAAAAATACCTATAACATCATGCTCCAACGCTATAATGAAGAATTCTGGACTTTAGCTTCATGACTAATGTCTGAAGTTATTTCATTACAGGAATAAGATTCACAGCTATGGACCATTTCCTGAGATGATGCCTCCCACGGTTCTGAGTCACACTGTTGCAGTTGGCATTTGCATTATTTCTCTAAGAATAATTTTATGGCAGAAACAAGAAATAAGCAGAGCTATTTCTGCTGATTAGAACAAGTTTGAGTAAATAAGGGTCAATAGTGAGATTCTGTAAAACTTGGAGATGATTATAGCTATGGGACTAATTCACTAACAGTTTTTTTTTCTTTTTTTTGTGGGTGCATCCTCTGTATCATATACACAGAATGTTAGACAAGCTATTTTCTCATCACAGAATTAATAGCATGTCAGATATTATTATAGATTTGGAATTTGATCAGTAAAGTTATTTTCTTGATCATGCAATGATCTTTCTGATTAGTGATTGATAGTTGAAAATTCAAGAGAAGAGAAAGACCTCTAGGAATAAGAATAAAAATATATTTTAACTAAGAATGAGAAGCTATGTAATAATAGTCATGGATAATCCTATTCCAGTATACTTTCTTCAGATTTTCAGTGTTTGTGGATAATTCATTAATATACTAGTCATTGCTCAATTATTCATAAATAGTCAAAAATTGTAGATAATAAAATTCAAGTTCATTAGTGTCTAGAAATATCTTGTCTGACAAATTCTCATGAAGGTTTAGTCTGGGCTGTGGTTCAACCCATTGCGTTTTGGGGAACCAAACAATCACTCAAGCAATGTGGTCATAAGTTACTGTATTTTGATTTTCAAAGTACCTCATGTGTCTTTCATGTAAACAAAACAAGCAAAAAAGGGAAAGATAAGTTGCTTGAAATTTGCTTAAAAAAAATATATGTTTAAAGTACTTAAAGGTTAGACCTAAATAAAAATGTAGGGTTGTAAAAAAACAAGCAAAGTGTCTAAGCACCTGTGTGATCCACAAGTTCTTAAAAAGAGGTTCAGGGTTTTTAAATTTCAATAGCTGTCTTCAGTCTCTTTTGAAATGGATACCACTGAGTGCTGGTTAGCTTAAATTGAAGTAATTTTCCATGCATTTAGAATGTTTTCTTCTTAGTAGCTAGCATGGTCTTTTGTTCTGGATTCAGTTTGAGAATAATGAGATAGCACCCTGGGATAGAGTTAATGTTTTCTCCAAGTAGATTTCCAGTGTTTGGGTGTTGGTATGAAAAGAATGTAAGGATTCACTGATATTTTGGCTGTTGCCAAGGAGGTGAAAGACTTCTCAACTGTCCAGCTGTAGGTGCAAGATAGCAGCTGAGAGAGAACATAATGGGACAGCACCTGGGTTGACACTGATAAATGAAATATTTCATGCCATGAACTTCACACTTCATAAATGAGTGGGAAGTTAATGGAGGTGGCCCTTCTTCTTCAATGGCTGCCGTGAGGAGTCCTTCTCCTGTGGGCCCCCTACACTCGCTATGATCTCTGCATTTTGCTGGACTTGCTGTGCTAACAGTGTCCATTCTCTGCTGTCCATTGCTGGGAGCACACATTTCAGTGGCTAAGTATTGCTCTGTATTACTCTTATTATTGTTATATTAAATCTGTTCCTATTTACATTCACGAGTCTTTTCTCCTTTTCCCTTTCTTGTACTCCGGGGAAGGAAAGGTGAGGGAGAGAAGCTGTCTACTGTTTAGCTGCTGGCTCAGGCCTAAACGGTAACAGTTAATTTGGTGTCCCACATTGAGCGTCAAATTAACTATTCCATTTCAACCCACAAGTCTTTTCTCCTTTCTCTTTCCTTCCACTCGGGGAAGGTGAGAGTGTCTGTTTACTGTTTAGCCACTGTCCAGGGGTAAACAGTAGCACACTTCACTCAACAAGAAGTCAGGAGCCTCAGTACGACTTTGGAGATAATACACTCTTCAGTATGAGTCTCTGCTCCTAGCAGGGCATGTGAAGAACACAGAAACTAAGAAGGGTGATGTTTTGGCTTCCTGACAGGTCCAGACCAATAAGTTGTTATGAGAACATGGCACATTCACTGAATCAGGCCTATTTCAAAATAATGGTGAGCTGATTTTTTTAAATATAGTCAACAGAGGAAGTGCTGCTTACATTTTATATAATGGTGTCTTACACAACAGGAGTCTAGAGTTCTTCCTTTCACTGTTTGTTGAC
This sequence comes from Nesoenas mayeri, assembly GCF_963082525.1. Taxonomy (NCBI): domain Eukaryota; kingdom Metazoa; phylum Chordata; class Aves; order Columbiformes; family Columbidae; genus Nesoenas; species Nesoenas mayeri. The sequence goes on along the minus strand of NC_137541.1, from coordinate 178,698,642 downwards.
TCAGTGCAACTGTTTTACTGTGATTTGTTCTTCCACTGAACATAAACTAACAATCACACCTGAAGAAAATATTAAACATTCTGACATCAACTTCTTAAGTCTTTGTGGAGAAGTTTAATAGCAATTAACCACTTCAGCATAACAGTAGCTTGGAACTGATGGACCTTGACACTTGTTCTTGACCTAACAACAAAAGGCTTAGCAGAACAGTTGTGGGAATCATAGAATCATAGAATCATTTTGATTAGAAGAGACTCTCAGGACCATTGAGTCCAACCGTATGTGTAACATTAGATACATTCTCAAGCTACTTTAAAGTAAGACAGAAGTGAGACAGATATACAAGTGCATGAAGGTTTGCTTCAAAATCATTTGCCTTAGAGGCCAATAGTAGCATTTTAGTTATACAGTGGTTATGCAGTGCAGTACACACAAAAACCTGTAGTCTATGACTACACCGTGCTCCAGTGTACTCTAGATCTGTACCCAAATTAGTCCTCAGTGAGAGGTTTCCCTGAAATCAATTGTACCTATTCAAGACAATCAGCAATTTAGTGCTAACCAACAGTGACTGTAATAGCCAGCTCCTGAGAGAAGGTCAGTATTTTCCTGCCAAGATAAATTGTGAACTTTGCCTACTAACCTGAGCAAAGTGCTAAAGCCATTTGCATTATAACATATTGTAATAAAACATTATGCTGCAAAAACAGATGGTGCTATCCTTATAAAATAAACTGGTTTAGAAGGTATACTGCTGAGGTGTCTTCCCCTGAGCAAGGTAGTGTGGGAACAGAGTTATGTGAATAAGAGCTAGGAAGCAGGAACACAGCCAGATATGTTTGCACAACTGACCCATTTCCATGATGAAAAATCTAATAATCTGGTGTCTTTTAAAAAAAGTCCCTGGGTCTACAGCCCATCTGTTTTACTTATGTGCACTTAACGATGAGGGAATAGCCCAGTTCAGTCTTAGAACTACTGTTGGGGCAATATTCAGACTTTTTTTGAAACCTATTGTGTTACTCAGTAGGGGCAGAACTTCAATAGCAGTTTGAGTCTGCTGTAAAGGAAGCCCACCAATGATCAGAGCCTGACTACTCATTGTCCCAAAGAGCACTGAAAGCAATAGGACTTTTAGGGTCCAGGTATCCAGGTTGAAAATAGCAGCCAGCTGACACTGAGCAGCAAATCTGGTGAATCAGCCTCATAACACACATCCAGGGAACTCTCCATATCACAGTCTTGGGCTTATTGTGCATAGAGGCATAAAGCCACCTTACTCGCTTCCCAGGGAAAGTCACTACTTACTGCAGGCAGAGTTACTTGCTAATTTTATAGCATAACTGTATAGCCCTGTAATATCATATTGCCATTGCTAGTAACAGGCCAGAAGCTCTGTACTAAGTTTGCACAGCCTCAAGGCTGACATTTGTCGTTTTTGCTCTGCCTAAACTTGTCTTGACCTACCTGAAACTTTGTTTCACTTGGTTTATCTGTAACACCAATTTCTCTCATAGATCAGATACGTATGGCTAACTTATTTGACTTCTGTTGTCTTTGTATGGTAAAAACAGAATTTTATTTATATATAGCAGTTATTAGTTATTCTATGTAGAATGAGAGGCTTATCAGACTAACATAATGATATAGAGCAGAGGAATATAGACCTTGCGAAATAATGTCCTTGAGAAGTGAAAACTTGTGGTACGCCAGAGAGGAGTACAGGAGTGGGAGTACATCCCCCATAAGGGATGGGGCACAGGCTAACATTGGTGAATCCACGACTACAAACAACTCTGTAATAGATAGTTATAGAAATACAGACCTGGAGCAAAACTGGTCTTGGTAGTAAAACTTTTTAAAAATACCTTTATATATATATATATATATGATATACATAAATGAGACAATATATGGTGATTTTTGATATAATATTAAACTGTAAATCATTGAAGAAACAGAAAAAGTGTAAAAGTGTGTTAATGAACACAGAAAAAGGACCACAAGTGGAACTTAGATTAAGGAACAAGAAACCATGAACATGAGCACCACCTTACTCAGCAAAGGACTCCAGCTGCTTGATGATGCACCACAGCATCCCCACCATCATTACTGTTATGAAACCACCTTACTATTCACTTTTTCTGTAATAATCAGATCTAGATTTTGAAATAGACTGTTAAGATTTCAATGATACCAATAATAAACTCCCAAATTTATTTGTAGGATATGTTGCCTTTTTGTCCATTCACAAGATTTTGACCATAACAAGAGGACATTAGAAAACAGTTTGTTCAGGCTGACTAGTATCTACCTCAGAGGTCTCAAAGCATTCAATAAAATCTAGTGGATTAAATAATAATAATATTATTAACCTTTAACAGAGGTGATATTACTGTTTGATTTATAGAAAGACAGATAAAGCTGTGTTAGTAATTACCATACTATATTTCCTATGCAATAAAATTTAATAAAACATGGGCCCTGACCCTACTCATAGTGTTTTGCAATAATTAAGTTGCCACCACACTTACTGCTTTTAATGATATTTTATGAACCTTTATATCTGTCTAGAAATTGAATATTTTCTTCTCTCAAGGAATAAAAGTAAAGTTACATGTTTTTCTGTTCTCAGCCTTATAGTGTACTTAATGAAAGTCAGAATCCAAGAGATTTGCTAAAAATAAATTGCCTAAATTAAAAAAAAAATACACATCGTACTATATGTAGAATCTTATACACTTTAAAAGATATCTTTTCTACATAATGAAGTACATGTACAGAATGTGGAAACCTTGTGCTGAAACAAATATTACATGTGCCCATAAATTAATGTGTCCCCTTAGGAAAATGAAATTTCACAATGTAATTACCCCATTTCTTCACTGAAGACATAAAGGAATTTATGGAACTAATTAGCCTGATAATAGAGAAAGATTTTTTTTCTCTTCCATTGTAATCCCACCTAGAAGCACGATATAGGAAGATGTAATTCATGGAGCACCACAGCAGCTCTGCTGTTATATATTTATTAGAAGAAACTGAGTCATTTTAATAGTTTTGTGTCAACCTTAAATATAAACTTCGCATATAGCAATAAAAATTACCTTCCAATATAATACTGGAGATGTTGGAATGGCATTTTCCTACTGCTTCAAGTTTTCTTCTGCTACTTTTCCAAGTAAAAGTACTTTTAAATGAAAAAACAAAAACAAAAGCAAAAACAAACAAAGAAACAAAAAAATAACCCACTAAACTGCAATTATTATTTTTCCAAGCTTTCTGTTCACAACTGTTTGTAACATAGTGTATGAAATGCCACATTTAATCATACTCTTCAGCGTAAGAAAGTTTTCATTGAAGGTTTTTATTGTTATCCTTAAGATTATCTTTAAAGGCAGAAGTGTTTACCTGGACAACTGCTTCTGAATGGAGGCTGGGAAAATAAGCAGTGTTGGTTTAGCATCACTGCTTCTCCTTTAAGTAGTTGTCTTTTCTTAGCTTATTGTCATATTGACCTTGAATCCTGTGCCACCATAGATCCACTAAAAATGTATTTCAGTGAGATGTTAAAACCTCATCTCTCTAGAGAAGCGTATATGATTTTTCATTCCTTTTCTACACCTGCAAACACTTTCAAGTAGCTCCAGCTGCTTGAAAGATCTTCCGTCTTGATCTCCTTAATGCTAAAGAATAACGGTTCTTTGTGAGAGGAAACATAGATTGGAAAAAGAAAAGAATGGTTGATGACAATTTGTCAGTTGGAGTTTGGATTCTAAGATTTTTTTATTGGTAAGATTCAGCTTACATTCACTCAACTCCTTACATGGACTCACCAGCAGAGATGAACATTGCTCATTTTATGAAGGTAGTCCTTTAACTTGAGCCATACATTAGGTTTCCTGGAGTGATTCTTGCTCACTCACCTCTCACAGAAAAGTAGAACAGGATTTGGATCAGGTCAGAACAGCAGGACAGGCTCTGTAGACATGAACCCCACCCAAATGAGGTGGTTACAGTTCATACACCTTTAGGTTATACAACCTGTTCTTCACCAAAATTGAGTTAGATAAACAGGTAAATAACAACAGCGACTGAAATCCTTCAGATAAGGAAGCTTTAGGCAGTGCACCCTTTTATGAGTAATTAACTCATTTGTTAGTTAAAACCTGGTGAGACCATTAGCTGCAATTGTTACTTAACTAGTGAAGCCTGCAAAAGTCTGTGAGATGTTAACTGTTTTGCTTGCTTCTTCTAACATTCAGGGTTTCAGAGATATGAAACCGGTCCAAATTTATGAGATTTTTTTTTTCAACAGATGCTTGTATGTATTGTTGATGTGAATATGCAGTTAGGAACAATCCTGATACACTTCTAGAAATAGACAGATTTTCACAACCACTATTTTTTTGTTTGTTTGTTTGTTTTAAACAACTTTAGGGCTCAGTTACACCAAGGACTTTCACAGGAGTTTGGCTTTGTTAAGAATTGCATGGTTTCAGCTTGAGCACTAGTTTATGCAGGCTATCCTTTTGTGATCCAATATAACCAATTCGTGCCAGATATCGTTCCAGGTGCTTTTAATGCACAATGTAAGATAAGTACAGTGAAAATACATTTCAGTAGGACAAATACGAACATGACAGGTGGCTTCATGATTCGATTTGGCCACAGTTCATGAAGATTGCCTTTGTGAAGGATAGAAAGATTTGTACAAGTACAAGGTGCTAAAGAGTCAATTAGCATAACCTGCAGTGCAGACCTTTAAAATGTTGGAAAGTTATATCAGTTTCTTTGTGAAGGGCTATCCTGAGGAAGACAGAAAGCACATGGAAGTGTATGTATACTACTGGTCCAGATGAATGCCCAGCTACATCTCAACTATTTACTAGGATGTGTCTCAGTTGCATTCACGTTTCTGTTTTACCCTCTGGTTTCCAAAGAAAGAAAATCTAGTCCTAGAGAAGGCAAAGTCATGGTTCATCTGAATGGTATAAAAACTGCACAGTTATTAAATAAGGTTTCGGTCAAACTTCAGAATAAAAGCATAAAAATAACAACAATGAACACAGCAGAAAATGACCATGCACAGGCCTTTTTATATATTACATATATATTAAAAAAATCTGTGTATCTTACTTTTATGTCATGCCTTTCTTATTCTATTTTTTTTTCTAAATTCTAACATTTTCTCACTCATCTCTTGTTTCTTCTTTCCTTTACTATATAACTTTCTACTAATCTTGTGTTTTGTCCGTATGTTTCTTCTATTTTTTATTATTTTCAATGTTTTATTTAATTTTATATTTTGATTGCATGCTGAAATTCTGTTGAATGCCTTTGTCTGATCTATGCTGACAGACAGAAATTGTTAATCTGAAAAAAAGTTGGATTTACATCTCTGATCTTTCCACAAAGGCTATTCATTAGTACTATTAAGCAGTAGTATCACACTTAGAACATAACTTCTCTAAGTCAAAGGTGTACACATGCAAGTAAAAAAGTTTAGCAGAGATATAGCAATATGTATATATATATATATATATATATATATATTTTTTTTTTTAATGGGAAATCTTTAAGTTTAATTTTAAAATTATATTTACCTTTGGTTTGAAAACTGGAGTTCAACATATTCAAACCTAAGATAGTCTCAATTTTCCCTCATTTTCTAGAGACTCACAAATAGATTAATCCTTATGAATTTTAAATTTAATGTCTACTGCATTTATTATTTGCTGTGAATTTATTTTTTTTTTCATCTCTGTTAAAACATTTTTTCAACTCTTCATTTAATCATCTGCACTGGAGAAAGTCTTCTGCTTTTTATATAAAGATTACCAAAGCAAGAACAACTAGCTTTGGTGGTTTTTTGTTCAAAGGTCTCATAGATATACCTTTTTTTTTTTTTTTTTTCCATGTGGAATTGCAATGAAAACAATTATATAAGACAATACAGTAGGAAAAAATGTTCAAGAGCAAGAATACAGTTATTTAGCATAGCACATTTAGAAAATACGAACGAAAAAATGTGACAAGGAGGTTCGATAGAAACTCTAAGGTAAAGGTCTGCTTTGACTCATTCTTCAAGGCAGGCAATTGTATAGATTCAGCATTACAGTGGATGAGATGCACCAGGATAAGTCACATCCATCCATATTTTAGTGTCTGCATGAGCTGCTACGGCTCCTGCAAACCTCAAAAATCACCAGTCATGGTATGATGCTGTTCTACTTGCAAGTGCAGAAAGGATTCATGAGAAAAACGTTTACATAGTTCTGTTCATCCACTTATCCTAAATAAAGGTGTTAATCTCTGTCCTTTATTCTTTTGTGTGTGTGTGTGTGTTACTTGTAACTCCTTACGCAAAATACCTGCAGTTCATTGTTTACTGAGGATAAGAATTCATTTCTGTATTATTCTGATAGCAATACTCTTAATTGTCTTTCATCCCAACCACTTCAAGATAAATGGTCTAATTAGTGTTGTAGTAATCCGACATAATCATTTTACGTTTACAGATGTGCAACACACACATGTTGTTTAACAGTAAAATAAAATGTAACATCTGACCTCAGTAAATAGGAAAAAACAGAAAACCTATATTGGCATGTATTTTAAAATATAGAATAGAAAGTCTGCAAGCCTTCCACTTAATAGTTCATATATTATTTTCTATTTTTGTAGCTAGAATGTGCCTGTGTATTGATTTTCTTTGAATCGCCATTTATGCGGTGTTTACACTCCTACTGAGTTTTGAATAAAACTCTGAACCTATAATTTATAGGCAATATTTTGAGTCCTCTGTGATAAACTGAGTTCTTTAATAATCACCTTTCAGTGCCTCAAATGAACATAAAATATACAGGTTACAAGTTTAAGAACAATAGGTGTACAAGAAAAAATGTATTTAGACAACAAATGCATGAACTAGAAATGACAGATGAGCAGAGCATCTAATGTTTCAGTTTGAACAGGAGAGACATCTTGTACTTCTGGGATCTAGTCTCCAGGCAACTAGAGATCAGAATAAAACATTCATTTACTTCCTGTTCTACAACAATAGTCTCTGAATAATATGAGTAAAAAGCAAGAAGAGAGGAGAATATGGCAGGCAGGACAAAGTTTTGTTATAAAATATCTGATAGGGGGGAAATTATGTACAAGAAAAGCCAAGTTTTACATACTCCACAGGCCTCATTAACCTATCTTTATGTCTTTTTGACAATGATACACATTTTCATGTACGCACATATACACACACTTTTTTTCTACAGGTAAGTTACACAATAATGATATTTGGCCTAGACACATGCCATTGACTTTCAAATACTTAATCAAGTAACTTATTGTGCTGTCTGTAGTTATCTCCAGTCTCTGTGCATTGTCCATGAATAGATGCAGTTGCTCTGCAGAGCACTTCAGTTATGAGGAGTATAAAGCTAGGTGAAACGAATTAGTGGAAGTCTGAAGGAAAAGTTCATTATATAAACTAATCTAAACTCTCTCCTTACACAGACTGCCAAATTCTTGGTTTACTTTTCCAGGCTTGTATACAATACACAAATTTTAGAAAAAATTTTTAGAAGGAAATTTGGTTGTACACAGTTGATTATTGGTCATCCTTTGTCACATTTCCCTTCATATTCAATAAAGGATGGAGATTTTCCTTAGCCCTCTTTTTGTTGTTAATGTGTCTATAGAAGCATTTTTAATTGTCTTTTATGGCAGTAGCCAGATTAAGTTCTAGTTGGGCTTTAGCCCTTCTAATTTTCTCCCTGCATAAATTCATAGCATCCCTTTAGTACTTCTGAGTTACCTGCCCATTCTTCCAAAGGTATTAAACATTCTCTTTATTCCTGCGTTCCAGCTGAAGTGCTCTGTTCAGCCAGGCTGGTGTTCTTATCTGCCAGTTCATCTTTTGGCACAGGGGACGCCCTGCTCCTGTGTCTTTAAGATTTTCTTCTTGAAGAATGTCCAGATTTCCTTGACTTCTTTGCCACTCAATGGACTCTGTCAGCCAGTCTCCTAATCAGATCAAAGTCTGCCCTCTGGAAGTCCAAGGGAGAAGTTCTGCTACCAGCTGTGCAAGTCATTCCATCATGTGTCCGTGACTGTAACTATATTTCTATACTGTTTATTTATTTATTTATCTGCTTTTAAAGAATGGCAAAGTAGAGAGACTTAAAAGATATTTAACATCCCCTACCCTTACAGAATTGTAAGGACTAGTTATTATATCAAAGTGCAGACAGTCATAAAAGAAATGTCAGGTCAGACTGGTTTGCCTGAACATCAACGCTTTAAAATTCAACGCCTGGTGCTGTGCTAGTCATCTTGGGCTTGTGTTATCTTCAATGAAAAGAGGTAGGCATCTCCAGAGAGAGATTAATCTCACCCTATGAAAGGCAACCAAATTAGATCAAAGCAGTCACCCTCTGGAAGTGCATATTTATCTTCAACAACCATAAATGAAGCCTGAGGTGAACAGCTCAGACTTAGATGCCTAACACATAAATGTTAGGTGAAATGAACCTCTAACATTTAGCACTGAAAGCTTTATACAATATTAACTCCATATCTTTCTCAGCTTCTCTTACTTAGCATACAGCACATCTCACACAAGAATTTATAAACTTAAGATCTTTCGAACAACAACTTTAAAAGTTTTGCAGTCAGAGAGGAAGTCACACATTTTGCTGGGCATTGACAATGTTCTGAGGCATTAATTCCCATAGCAGGGAATTTGAGTGGAAATGTCCAGATAATCCTGAGAAGTAGATTGCAGCTCCCAAAGGAAGTGGCAAAGACTCAAAATAAAACAAGCTGTTGCTACCAATCTTCCCAGAAGAAAAACATCTTTTTTGACCTAGAATCTTGTGTTAAAATGAATGTTTGACTAATATTGTCTAGCCAGGCTCCTGAGATCAAGAGAGCTGTTGCTAAATTTATGGCATACACAAGGGAGTGAAAGAAAGATGGAAGGAAGGAAGGAAGGAAGGAAGGAAGGAAGGAAGGAAGAAAGGAAGGAAGGAAGGAAGGAAGGAGAGAAAGAGAGAGAAAGAAAGGCAGAAAGAAAGACGGAAAAAATGGAAAGAAAGATGGAAAGAAAAAAGAGAGAAAGAAAGAGAGAAAGAAAGAGAGAGAGAAAGAGAGAGAGAAAGAGAGAGAGAAAGAAAGAGAGAAAGAGAGAAAGAAGAGAGAATGAGAGAACAAAAAAGATAATGAAAGAACAAAAGAACAAAAGAATGAAAGAAAGAGAAAGAAAGAAAGAAAAAGAAAGACAGAAAAACCAGAAGTAACTTTTTCCTCACCTTTCCTACAGACATGTCCAGAAGTAGTGGAAATATGGCCCAGGAGGAAAGTTTGCCACCAACATAAATTTAACTGCCTGATGCTGAATGGGTCATTTTAAAATAAGTATATAATTAATAGAAAGAATCTAATACCTTTGAGTTTATTGAGCTCTATTTTTTGCTTTTGTCCAGTAATGTTAAAATTTACATTTATGTAAGTCACAAACGAATGTTATTGTGAAGTTTATATCAAGTTATGTAATTAAACATATTTTTTAAAGTCTTTGCCAGGGTGTTATTAACTAAGTTGCAAAAGGTAACTTAAAAGACAATCTATATTGCTCAAGTAGTGCTCAAGCAACTTAATATATATGTATAAACAAACAAACAAACAAACACACAAAAATGTAAACACCCCAAGCTAATAAATATTTATAAAATTTTCTAGGGATATTTTTGACTTAGAATAAATTACAGAACAAATGGACAATGCATTGAAACAAGGGAGAAAAGAAAAAAATATTAAACTAGGTTTCTCAGAAAATTGTACCAGGTATATTCTAATTTATACTAATTTAGATTCATATTCCTTCATTTCTGCTAATGGAGGCACTCATTAGAAAGTCTATATAACAAATTATATGTTTCAATAAATAGCAAATCTCTGACACCAGTCCAAAACAATTAATATATTTCAATCCTAAATAATATTTTAATTTGTCCTGATGCTTTATATATTCCAAAGATTCGGTCGAAATTACTTAAAAGCTTTCCTCTTACAGTCTTTGAGTTCCAGAGATAGTGTTTTCATGTAAACCTAGTGAAAACCTTGGAGCTTATTGCCATACTTTTGGGCGCAGAGCGCCAAACATTGACTTTGTGTATTTTTCTCTTTGCAGAGCTAATAGTTTAGAAATAGACAGAGAGGTAAAAAAATGACAAATAAAAAGTTAAAGCCATGTAGAGAAATAAAAGTAGAAACAAGAGCCTGTTTCTGAACTCTAAAAGATGACAAGAGTGTATGATTTCCTGTAGTAAAAACATCTGCCAAGGAAAGGATGAGGCCTCAAAATATAACAAAAAAGTAATCTAATAAGTGAAAGAAAGATTAAGAAGATCAGAGGCAATCTTAAAAAGACAGGAACAAAATTTAGTGGTTGTAGATAACTCATTCAGAAAATTTCAAAAGAAGAAAAAGTGGCTGGTAGTGGTCATGATAACAGTGAGCTGCTATTTTTCAATTGCAGAGAAAATGAAAACTTACTTTATTAAGATTAAATAATGAGAAATTTGTAAGAAAATACAAAACAAGATTTAACTGGCTTTGGAAATTTGAAAGTTTTTATATCTTCAGACAATATGTTGTTGCAGCTACATAGATGCAAATCAAGTTATAAACACCTAAGATTGCCAAAGACACAAAAAAAAGATATTTTGTGTATAAATTGTTGACTTCAAGTAGTTTGTCCACCTCTGTTATTTAGTAGACGTTGTCTTCATAACTTTTTACTCAAATATGATATCTAAATTAACTTTTGTGTACTAAATATTGCCCCGTTGGCTTTCTTTTATGCAATCCATAATATTTGGAATATCTGGGGGAAGGGCATAATTCTACCTTATCTATATTCCATCTCACACCAAATCTACTTAAAAAATAAAAGCTTGTCCTCATTTCCCTCTTTTAATTCCTTCACCCTCCCACTATCTCCATTATTGACTTTGTGACTGAATGCTTTAATTTAAACTGCATACATCATCTGTTTTTACACCAGTACGTGCAGAATTTCTTCCACGAACTGTATTTATCTTGTGTTATTTAATTCTGGTATGTGTGTTGGGAATAGAATATACTTTCTCAAAATTAGTTGTATCGTAATGGTTAGAGAAAAACATGCTGTATATGCTGAATTAATCCATAGACCCTAAAGAGGTCTTGCTTTTTGAAAAGAAGAATATCTTTCCAAATTTTTATGAAAACAGAGTTTATATATACTTCTATTCATTTATTATTTGATATAATCACTATTTGTGTATTATTGTGTGACTACAACTAGTCATGATCGATTGTGTGTAAACATAGCTTAAAGATATAGTCTAATTATTTGGTGGATTTTGTTCAGAAAATTCTTCTTTAGCCTAACTTGAATACTGGAAATACTTGAATAGTGGAAAGTTCAATGGATCAACAGACAGATGGATAGATAGACTAAACAAACTTAGATTCTGCTTTCTGTAGCATGGGACAGAATGTCCCATCCAGGCAGCAGGAACCAAACATGCTGATATGAAGAGCAAAATGAAATGGAGAAGAGGGAGAAGATTGAAATCTTTAAAGTGTTGAAGGATATCTGCCTGCTGCAGACTAGAGGAAGCAAATACATGACAGTCAACTGGGACAGAAACAGAAACTTTGAAGGAGAGAACATGAGGTATGGTGGGCAAAATTAAAACAAAAGGTCATATCTAAGATTAGAATAAGTAAAGATAATGAAAGGCCATGATAAGGAGCAATACACAGCAAAATGTGAGGAAAGATAGGTATGCAGAGATCAAAGCAATAAACAGGATATCATGGAAGGTAACAAAACTGAACAGGAATTCAGATGGCACTGGCAGGAAAAGGCACAAGCGGAAGGAACAATGAGGTATTTACATTATATTATCTTCATAGTGGCAGATTATATTCAAATATAATTACAATATGAAATAATGATCCTTTCAAGATGCTCCAGCTATGCAGTCCTACAAACCACTTGTTATAAAAATTTATTAGTGTAAAGTTCCAGTGTTATTGAGTAAACACTTCTCAATGGAAAAGAAAAAAAAATCTGCAGAAAAACATTAATCTAGGTCTACCAACTAAGAACTTACTATTGTGTACTGCACTTCCTTCAAGACAGGTTACTTTTAAACTCTCCTAATTAGTTGTTAAAGTTGATTTTTTTACTATTATTCCTCTCTTAGAGATAAGTCCATAGCTCCTTATTTGTCATATTTCCCACTCCAAATCTATTTGGACTGTTAATGGAAATGACATCTGTTTAGATCATACAACTGTTTTTACAAGAATATGTTCTCTTATGCTTACATAAATGGCAGGCAATACCAACACAGTTATAGAATACACATGGAATGGGAAAAAATAAATTCTTTATTAAACAACCAGGCAAATTCTAGCTCCTTTGTGTCCCTCTAGAGAGCAGCCACAATCTTCTAAGTGCCAAGTGTATAGAACAGAGGTGCATCTTGCATAGTACACACCAGACATATTTTGCCTTGAGGTAACAGTGAAACAGTGGAGAACTTGCAGAACCTGTAAGGCTCTTGGGTAGGGAAGGGACTGAGAGAAATTTGCTCATGCTCTGTGTACTCAGGAAAACAATGATTCAGCAGAACATCTTCTGAAGATAGTGTTTTCCATTTGACTTTCACATTCAAGATGGTAGGTTAGAAAATATGCTTTTTGTATGGAGGTAATATTTCACAGAACTATGAGTCTAGTGAGTGAGTATTTATTAAACTAAGCTTCCTTTCCTTTCCTTTCCTTTCCTTTCCTTTCCTTTCCTTTCCTTTCCTTTCCTTTCCTTTCCTTTCCTTTCCTTTCCTTTCCTTTCCTTTCCTTTCCTTTCCTTTCCTTTCCTTTCCTTTCCTTTCCTTTCCTTTCCTTTCCTTTCCTTTCCTTTCCTTTCCTTTCCTTTCCCATTCTATTCAGTGAACAATCATCTCCGCACCAACAATGCATGCCCTTACAGGGAGGTGGAATAACTGCCTACCCTGCTGAAGGTCTGTGAGAATTAGGTAGCTACTGCTGCTAGTAAGTGCTTTGCAGATGAAAATTACTAAGTAAGTGCTAAATATAATTACTGTTATTATTAAAGACACATTCTAGCCTAAATATTTCTTTCATTTTGTAGCTGACACAGATTCCATTTGGTATAACATGTAAAAATGGCCTTTTAAGAGTGGTCAGGTGATAAAAGTTCCTGTTACGTGTCTTGCTGAGCAGCTCATGACAATTTGCAAGCCAAGAAAAAAATGCATTTTTTTAAATGAACCAGTAGTCTTGCTGTTTTTAATGGAAACGCTTGCAAAGTAAAGTAGCATTCTGCATGAGTCAAAATGTCCTGAAAAGGCTCTCAGATCTGAAAAATAATTTCAACAGGGACCAGATCCTGACTAATATGTTTGTGAAGGTATAGCTCTTGTCCTCTGCACAACCACACAAGCATTAGAAGAATGAGCATAAAAGGATTTAGGTGTGTACCCAAATGCCATGTCAGTCAGTAAATTGAAATGGTCAGAGCAATACTCAAATCCATAAAAATTGCAAATCTGTTATTTTATTTTGAAGAACATGTAAATTTATACTTGAAGAATCCCTAAGCAATTACATTTCTTCCAGCAAGCATAAAAATGGTCATCAAACCTTCATGACTCCTAAATACTTGAAGCTCATATTCACTTCATAGTCCCTGTAAATTTTAACATTATAAATTCCTTTTTCTGTCTTGTTTGCAGCACATGGTGTGATACACTTTCTTGAAGGGCTCCTGTAAGACTCATTAGTGCTTAAAGAACAGTTGTGGATGAAACTTTGAGAGCTAGAGATGAGAAATAGCCGTTTAGGCAGTGATGAGAGCTCCACTCCTTACCTGAATTAGGTATTACTTACAATACTACCAGAATACAGGTTTCTTTGGCTTCCTTTGTCTTTAGTAAATATATATGTTTATTTACAGTGTTAAAGATCTGGACTGCAGTGTAAGCAATCCCTGTCTCTATTAGAGTTGATTTATCAACAGTAAGTAAACTTTGTTTCACCATAACAAAATTACTTCGTCATATTTCTTCCCAGAATACTTACATTTGCATCACATTAACATGACCATGTATGTTTAGCTATCAAAAAGAGAAGGAGGGATAGTACACTTGGAAGATTTTTTTATTTACTGTGTAGGAAATATGATGTGGCTATTTAATTGTACAGAAGTTACAGGGGTATCTCAGGGTTTCTGTCACACAATACTGGGAATTTTGGTCTTTACCTGCTGTGCTGGGTATTATAGTCATCTAAAAGTAAGACATGCTGAGTACTGGAACAATTAAGACCTGTTGTGGAAATAATTATGTGTTAAAGTCTTGTTGCTATGCTGTCATGTCCCGCCCTCAGGTGTGAGTGTGGGAGAAGTGACTCAGGTTCATGGGTCCCCTCCACCTCTCCCCGCCGCCCAGCTGGAAACCAGTACACACAGTACTTAAGGTCCGCAAACAAAGGCTTTTATTTTGCAGCTTGGCCCAAATGGTATATGATTAGGTGGCAGAAGGATTTATGTTATTGTAGGTTCGATTGGTAAACATTCAAAGTTTGCAGGGGCTGTAAAACTTATGTTACTATGTTACATATAAAAAGGAAAGCAAGCAGGTAGAAGTACGGGAAAGAAAAAAAAGAGAAAGATTTCACCATACTTACAGCTCCATTTTATGTGTGATGGAGTTCGCAGTCTCAGGTCCAGCGATGTGTGACATTCTCTGGTATCTTGTTCAGTTCATGTGGTGAGCAGAGTGATCTTCAGGATGGTGTGTGGGTGCCTCCAGTGCTTGCAGAAGGTGGGCCTTTATAGCCCTCTGGGTTGCCTGCTTGCATAACTTCTGGTCTTTTGTGGAGGTGTTATTGTGAAAGAGAAAAGTCTGTGAGGGAAAGGGTGATTGCAAAAGAATGACAAGTCTCAGGCCATGTTGAAGGGTCTCAGCTTTTCCCTTTGTGCCATGCTGGGCATATCAGAAGATGGAGCTATGTACCCTTCGGCACGTCCCCCACCTCCAGTATTGGCCAGCCGGCCTGGGATGTGGCTCGTTAGCTTGTCCTTGATATGTAAATCGCAGTTCACCCTATACTGACTGTATAATCTCGTGTGGCTGGATGAACTGTTTTTGCCACAATGTTTCGCCATTATCCTTATTGGTATGTGACATGTGCATCCTGAGGGCATGAAATATACCCTATCAAATGGAAAGCACCACAAAAGTCCATAAGGCATTACCAGTATGAATCTCTGACGGCTGATGCTCGTCAGACTACACTTCTTTAGGTCTATTCATAAGATCCTATGGGAAATCTAAAGAAAATGGAGTATCCAGCCAAGAAGTTCAATCTTCTGGCGAAAAAAAAGGCAGAAAAAAAAAGAAAGAAGAGACTTGAAAGCAGCTTTTTATTGTTATCTTTTTATTCAAGCAATGGTCTAGCTACATCTAATGTAAGATAAAACTAGAATAACAAAAACCACTGTTCCAGGAGTCATTATTATTAAAATACAAACATGTAATGTAAGTAATATAACATATTTATCATAATTAACATTGCTAATAACAATTCATTAGCAGTAAGAACTAATTCACAAACAGTAAGACTACTACTGTTCCTTAGAAACATCTCTTAATTCTTACACTGTAGTAGCAATCATTGATTTCTATAATTTCTTCTACTAACAAAACATGGCTCCAAAGCATAAAAAGTCTGAGTGAAAGATTAATTACCCATACCTTTTAAGATGTCACTGTCTTCTATGGACACAAGCTATCCAGAGGGCACATAGAAAGACTTTCACCCTTGTGGCTACCACAAAGCTTTTTACAAAATTGTGCAGGGGATGCGCCAGCATGACTTGCTCAGAAGAAATCTGTTTAACAGGAAAATGATTCCTCTTGGGAATTATAGCTGTCCCTTAGCATTCATTGATGGCATCAATGGCATCTAATATGAAATTTAAAACATTTTTGATTCTTTATTCTAATGATGTAGTAGACAATCAATATAATCTCTTACTTCCTGGGCAGGAAACAAATATTTTTGAGGAGTTTGAGTTTTAGGTACTATTTCAAGACAGAAGTAGAAAAAAAAATCCCATTGTTCATTAGTTTTATTGTTAGTATGTTTCTGTTACTATTACATCTACTATGTGGGAGTTATTTTGTTCGGTGTTTGTTTGTTTGTTTGTTTATTTTGTGTGCGTGTTTGGTTTTGTTTGTTGTTGTTGTTTTGTTTTGTTGTGGTGTTTTATTTTGTTTTGTTTTGTTTTCCTAAGATGAGTCTAGCAGCAATCCTTGAATTTTGCATAAAAATACCAACTTCAGCATGGCCCCAGTGAAATTATGCCAGTTTCCACAGAGACCAAAGGAGAATTTTAATAGAGAGTGCTACAAGATCTGAACTACAAACTAAAATTAACATACATCTGAAATTGTATCACATCACAATCACATTTTCATTAATGATTACCTATTCATATTGTCATGATGATTTCAAATATAAATTTTCTTTTGTGTGGAAGAGTGCAGACAGGTTGTTTGTTAGCATGCATTTCGTGGTCATCAGGTATAAAGCTGTTTTTCTCTTATTCAGTTATATGTATTCTTATTTTCTTTTAGGGGATCATTTTGTCACTAAAACTATGAATTATATTATTAGCCTTTAGTGTAATTGAATTATAATAAAAAATAGAAAAAATACAAACTCACAACTATCTTAGAGCTTTGTGTCAAATTTGCATATATAAAAAAGGAAATAGATATATACTAAAGAAATAGATATTTAAAAGAGATGTAATATCTTTGTATGCAAATTTAATATAATCTTTCGTTTACCTACTGCTTCAGTAAATGTAATATGCTAGATATCCACCTTTATTGGAAAAAAAAGTCTTATAATAAAACAGATGTGCTGAACAACAGTATTCAAAGCCATTTCAGTCTCAGAAATGTGATCAGATTGCTACAATACAAAATGCAACAGACTGCAGCAACTGACAATGTTGATCTTAGCCAACACTTAAAGGAATTGTGTGTTACAGTTTACCATGTTACCATAATTTTACATGTGAAGCCTCAGCTGTGGTCTTGGCTGTGGTGTGGGATTGTATCAATCAACATCATTGACATAACCATAAGGTACATAACCTTAATTAAGCCAATTTCCTAATCATATACCAGATGATGGTAAAAGTTATATCTACATTAGATGACTCATTTTAAAAACCTACTGTCCCCATCTCTATCTTGATTATGGTGAGCTCTCCCTCTCACTCTCTCTCAACTAGCATTCATTCAAAGCTGAAGAGGATAAGAGGCCATTTTCATTAACTGGTTAAACTTAATTTAGGATAGCCATTTAGAAACATGCTGTCTACAGCTTTCAAACAAATCAGCCTGTGTTTTTGGCCAAAGGAAATTCAGTAGTAATGAACCAATGGACATAATACAGGCTAGCTTCACTTGCAGGATCAATATCAAAATAATCTGAGCCCCATTGAAAACAATTATGGCTACTTTGTAATAAACATTTCAATGTTAATTTGCCTTATTTTTACCAATAATATTATTTTTTACCTCTCAATCTGTAATATGTTATAATTTAGCACCTTTAAGAAAAAAAAAATGCTCATCTATTTCCCTTTCCAAAACAATACATGTATGAACTGCCCTCCATACTTTTATACTTTTTACTGAAAAACAGTATATTCATATATTTACATATTTATATAGTTAACTTGCTCACATTTTATATTCAGATTTATGTAAATATTCATATTTTATTTTAAAGTCTTCAGATGTTTATTTAAAAAGCATTTACCTGATTTTTTTTTTTTTGTTTTTTTTTTTTTTTGTTTTAATCATGTTTGCTAGTGATACAGGGAACTATCTATCACTTAAAGAGCTAACATTTAAAGAGCTAACCCTTAACCCATATAGCAATTGCCTAGCTTAGAGCCTTGCGTAACTTATTGTTTGAGAAACAGGAACTCGCTGATGACTTCACAGGCCTTGCAAAGAGAAAAAACCCAGCTACATCCTTGAGTGAACAAGATAACGAGAATCTTGGGCATAGGAGAGGACATAAGCCAGTTCTAACCAGCTCATCAGTTTGAGCTCCGGCCAACTCAGCACACCAGGCCAGAGGTAAAAAGGACACACACAGCGAGGAAGACAAGAAGCCTTCATCCAAAGACCCCAGCCCACGACCACCACATGGCACTGCACAGGCACAACCAGAAGGGGCCGAAGGTGGAAACTGGAAATAATTTCCCGGAACTCATTGTAATAAGAACCACCTTCTCGGGGACAGCTTATGAATATGTATAGGCATTCCTAGAATTCTCATGAATATGTAATACTTTACAGTATTTAACCAGGTTCGCAGCTGCTTGAGAGTGCCACACCTTGGAAGAATTATCCGTGTGTGTCCCTATTGCTGAATAAACATATCAGCTTTATAACCTCAGAGGTTGTAAAGTGATTTCTGCACATTACTAGCTGTACAATATACTATGTCACTAAAGTTTCAAATGGGACATTACATTTTTTTAGGTAGAAAATATGTATCTAAAACCAAAGAAACAATAAAAGCTAAGTTAAATATTTGGTTTTGGTGATACACTGGTGATCTAAAAAAACTTAGTCTATAGATAAACTTAACTTTTGCAACTAAAAACATAAAACATAAAAAACCCCAACCAACCAACCAACAAAACCTTCAGTAATGAAATTAAAAACAAACAAACAAACAAAAATATATTTTCTCTAGTCTTGCATCTCAAAGATTTCTTGCAAATTAATTTTTACTTATCATAGTAAATACATGTGAAATTAAGTGACTGTATGGCAAGATTAAAGTTTTACACCAGTCATCTCAAACAGGTGCCTAAATACTCAGGTCTGTCTAAATACTCACATTCAAATCTTGAATAAATGTTCATATTGTGCATTTTCTACTTGACTTGAAACCTAAATGACCAAAAAGTTTATGATAGAGTAACTTAAACACTGAAAAATATGTTCTAATCCTGCACTGTTAATAACCTCTTTATGGCTCTATTTATTTTATTAACTTGTTTTAACTTGTTTTTTGCCCTTTGTCATTTGAGAAAATGGTTTTGCAGAGTTTATTTTTGTTTTGCTTGTATTAAAAAAAAAAAAAAAAAAAAAAAAAAAAGATGGTTCTCTTGGGGTTATTATAGTCTAGTTGATCTGCAAATTACTGATGGTTCACATTACCATGGACAGTAGTTTACAGTTCATTCATAATACATAATATGTTGTGATTTCATTACAGATTTCCACTAAATGTTTGATGATGGGAATGGGTGATTCGTTAATGAATTGCTGTAAATGTTTATTTCTGTTGTTTACTTGGCAATAACCAGTATCTGAGGTTCTACTGTGTTTGCCTCTGTGTGTGTACAAACTTTTACTCAGCCAGGACTTCCAACTGCTGAAAGAGCAGATGGAGAAGTTGTATAAAGGCAGACCTCAGCAGTGATGCCAAATGAAAGTCATGCTCAGATCAGACTCCTCTTGTTAGCAGGAACAACTCTCAAAAAGCTTCTTCTTATCCTGTGCTGAATTTCACCCTTGAACGGCTCACCTCTGCATAGACACCACAGCTTTAAATAAAATACAGCACTATGAACTGCAGTCTCATATTACGATATTTTAGACAGTAGCTCTGTATTTCACTTAATATGTTCTTTCACTCTTAGTTAATTGGTATCATTAGCACAAATGTCATGGTTACTTAATTTAATTAGTTCTTACTCATTTATAGTACTAATTTTCTCTTTCAGAAAGCCAAATGAAGAAGCGCAAATGAAAACAGTGGTTTACTTCTGTTTGCTTGTTGTGTAGTGTAGGTTGTCTACGTAACTAATTTTAAGGAAATAGTTCTTAAGATTTCTCCCCCCCACCATCAAACAATAGCTTTACTTCAATCAAAATAGCTTCTGGAGATTTCCTACCATATTAACATCTTTTGGTGTACAAACCATTTGTCTGTACTCATCAAATGTATGATGCATTTAAACACTGAAACATACATTTATCTTTGAATGCCTAAATCTTTTAGTGTAACCCAATGGGACTATTTGTGAAATTAATTTCTTTTCTAGATTGGAGTCTTAAGGTATTTATGACTTCATTGTATATCCACACATAGTGTAGAAATCATTATTTGAAAGTATTTACCATGGAATGAAAACTAGATTGTAGTTGTCACATCCTCATGTTTAGCTAGCTATAGAAGCTGTAAAAAGCTTCCCTCACCCTCTGTTACTTTTTATTTTCAAATAAATAAGTATAGTGTTATATATTGGTGATTCCATGATAGTAACTCCTTATAGTAAATAAAGGGTTAAGTACAGGGTTTTTTTTTTTTTTATTATAGTAACTTACTTAAGTAAAAATAAATTATAAAATACCTTTCAGTGGATCCAGACCATTGCTGTTATTAATAGAGCTGAAGACTGTGTGACTTGCTTTTGGAAATGACCTTTGCCCTGAAGACATGCCAGACAAAACACAGCAAAATACAGTGAGAGGAACAGAATTGCTTAAGATCACACAGCAAATAAATGATCAAGGCAAGTAAAGAACTGAGGGACTCTTCCTTATAGTTAGCGATCTTGCACTGGCCCAAACCTAAATCTTTTAACCATTGTCAGGCACCATAGCATGCTTCCCTGAAGAATTCAGCATCAATCTCTGTTGTGTTTTCCACTGATGTATAAGCATTTTCTAAGGCATGGCTGTATGTGCCAACCATCACACTTTAATATGCAGCCCTAGACTTATGTTGAAACCATAGGTAATACTGCACATTTCCTTGAAAACAAAACAAAACAAACAAACAAACAAAAAATATAAAGCTTCACAGTTTCTTTTGCACACTTTGAGCTGTGGAAGTCAATAGAGCCTAATGAGAAGTCATGAAATGAAAGAATTTAAGCACTTACATCACTCTCTATTGCAAGTTATTGATTTAAACAGTATTCAATGCTTTTATTACAGTAAATAAAAAGAAGTACTGCAGTATTCATGATGCTCCAGATTAAACATGCGAAGAGATCAACTATAATGATCATGAGAAGGAAGTTAAACAAATTTTACTAGTTATTTGAGTACAATTAGCTATGAAAGAGGATATGGTAGCCTTTCTGAATGCATTGCTCTCATCTGATAGCTTACAGATATGTTGATAAGTCATACAAAATGACAGAATTTAATTTACTCTGTAAAATAAATTGAACCTTCAATTTTGGCAATTTTCATAGCAAAAAAAAAAAAAGGTCTAATAAAATCAAGAAAGTTTCTTATAACATGAGACTAGGGAATTTGTATTTACCCTGCAGCTTTTTTAAAATACAGTGCGTATTCAAAGTAATACAATTTGCTTTATCATCTATAATAATTCTATTTTATAAATATAAATATATAAACCCTAAAAAGCTCTTAAAAACTAGAGCAAATTAAATCTGATTTGTTGGTCATAAATGTTAGTTTCATACTTTATCTCCATTTGTAGTTACATAAAAAGATTTTTAGGAAACATTAAGAAATGCCTACCAATACCACATTTCTGTGAAGACTATTTTTACTCTCAAAATAAGTATTCAAGATAATTTCTGATTTGTTAACTGATGTTCTGTATTATGAGTCAGATCTCTCAGGTGATATACGGATTCACATTTCAAACTTTTTGATGTTTATTTTGCCATAGTGAAGACAACATGAACATGGCCCAATTATTTTCCCGTGAATAATATTTTAGGAATATGAACATGCTACATTGTGTGTTGAGAACTGCTGAAGAATGTGACAGATCACTCATTTCTCTCTCCCTCTATCTTCTACCTCTCCTCACCCCTTCCCTACCCCCTTATGTATTTTTGGAAAAAATAGTTGTTTGTGCATCTGTACATCTGTTCAACTGTGGTGTAGGAAAAACTTCAGTAGGTTTGTGTCTGGATATACAGTAGATCATCTTATATTAAGTTGAAACACAAAATACTTAGATTACTTTAGAATATGATTTAAATCCTCCAGATAAAAGCTTAGTCAAGCAAGGTAGAAGTGTTTATACAGGTTTCCTAGCTTACCTTTTTTTTTCCTACTTGTATTTCTTCCCTGTGGTCTGTTTTATTCTACAATATAAGTTATAATATTGGGCATTACTTATTTAGAGTATGACTTCCATAAGGTAATGTCATAATTTTCACTTCAGAATTTGTCACTAATGAGGAAACCTAATGAATGAAGTACTTTAAAAAAAAAGTTACAATTTTGTTGGTAAGAGATTAATTTTGGAAGTGAAGTGATGATCTTCCATAGTACAGAAAATACATCAAAAACTTGCCATTCTTATGTCTTTCTGGGAAAATCTATGTAAAAGGAAATTGCATTTCAAACAACAGTATCATACATTTTTGTGTGAGGGGTTTTTGTTTATTTCTTTGTTTTCTGACAACAACATATCTCCATGTTTGTTTGGGTTTTTTTGAGGGGGGAAGGTCTGATTTGTGCTTCATAAAGATAGGCCTTTTGGAAGAAAATTTTAGAAATAAAAGTAATCTCTAAGTCCCCTAAAAACTTAGAGGTAAATGAAAAACCACTAGGACCTGAAAATCAGTATACAGTGAATTCAGCTGCAAAGCATGGTGAAAATTTCAGCAGCAATTCTGCCATAATAATTCATTTGTTACAGGCTTTGCAAAGGAGAAAGATAATAAATTGTTTGGCAGAAAAATATAGAGGTGACAGTATAACCTAGATCCTTAGGCTTCATAATAAGTTTTTAGCACACACATAGAAAGAAAGAAGTACTTGATTCTCAAAAAATTGAATGTTTTACATGTACAAAGATTAAAGACAACATTTTCTTGTAAGCAATAAAGAGAATTTTTCTTTGAAATATGTGAGTTATAACATACCCTGGATATTGACATTTGCCACAATTAGTCTGAAACGTCAGAAGTTATCTAGGAAAATGACAGTCATTACTCTTTCAGATAAACTTTTTAACAAGTTTCATTTTGGGCTTTTAATTGGTGAGTTACATATTCATATATAAATAGCACATAGTGCTCCAAATGAAGCATAAGGACTTTTTATCAAAACAGAATCCAAACAAAAAAAACCATGTATGTTCACTTTCTCTTAAAATTTTTCATCCTCATCCTCCCTAGCTACTTCTGCTTAGGTAAAATTATAAAAGGGTTAAAAGAGAGTATTTTCTTCTCATTATGCATGGTGCATCATTAACATCATGTACCTTCATTGCACAGTCACAAACAGTAGTTTGTTAAAAGAACTAATTTACTGCTAATCTGTTGCATAGGGTAATACATGGGGTGGTCAGCTGCCCTCTGGATGGCCATAAGAGTCTGTTGCATCCTCAACTGGAGCTGGTGAGACTCCCTGAACTGCTGCTCCCGCTCTCTTCTTGTGACCCATCTGTTCCATGGGCCTATGTTGCTGTGTCTTGCTGAATCTAGCAGCCCATTGGCCATAAGGGCTCCAGGCCCTCAGGTCCAACTAGCAGCACAACTGAGCATGTACAACCAGTAGACACAGAAACAAATGTATACAGTACACACATAAGTATATACACATGTACTTGTTGGTGGCAGCTCTTATCAAGACAGACAGAGAGGTAGGCTCCACATTCACACAAACACAAAGAACAGCAATGGCCTCATTCTGCTTCTCTCCATGGCTGATCAGGATGATGGTCTGCTAGTGGGAAATCTTTATATATATATATAAAGATTATATTATATACATCATAGAAACCTAGAATATCTTGAGTTGGAACGGACACATAAGGTTCATTGAGTCCAGCTCCCTGCTCTTCACAGGGCTACATAAAACTGAACCATATGACTAAGAGCACTGTTCAAGTGCTCCTTAAGGTCTGACAGTTGTGGTGTCATGATCACTTCCCTGGAGAACCTGTTCCAGTGAAAGAACACCCTCTCAGTGAAGAGCCTTTTCCTAATGCCTGATACAAACTTCTCCTGACACAATTTCATTCAATTTCCTCATGTCCTGTCAGTGGTCACCAGAAATCAAACAGTCAATCTATCTGTCTATTTATCTATCTGTCTATCCATCCATCCATCCATCCATCCATCCATCCATCCATCCATCCATCCATCCAAACATATAAATAAAAACATGCGTATACAATGCACACCCCTTCATCAGCTGGAATCAGGGATCCAGTCTGCCCAGTAACTGCCTCTGGATCCCAATGTCCCTCATTGCTGCAGGTTATACAGACCCCCGAGGACCCAAAATATTGGACAAAATATTGGTGAATTGAAAATCACATTATGAGTAAAACAATACAAAATGAATAGTCACGTTTAGTTTGCCATTGATCTACCAGAGCTTTAATTCTCAATATTTCTTAATAATCCTTTATGAGGTCATTGTGTATTATAGGTTAAATTTGTCAGGAAAGTTAATTTATCATAGACCATGATAACACTAAGTGTATATATATATATATATATATATATATATACACACACAGTATTTCAGAAAAAATACTGAAAATATTCAATATTTGTGAAAAAAATCACTTGATTAGGAATCTTTTCTTTCACAAAATCAAAAGAACATCTTTTATGTATTTTTTGCCCTTTGTGGAAATGGACAAAATAAAAGAATTTCAAACACCATAGATAAACTGTGAAGTTGGTCTCTTTCGGTGCTATGTGAGAGGGAATATATATTGAAAGAACATTAAAAAAAAAAGTGCCATGTATATGTAGCAGCCTGAAAATCAAGAAGAAAAGAAAGTCACTGAATCATTTCCATATGAGAAAAGATATTGCCTAGGAAGATCAATTTACGGTAGCTGAGAGTTCAGCTTCAAATGATACAGAATCCAGCACCACCAGACTCAGTTATACTGGTTAAGGCTGCAGCAATAGATTGCCCTTTGAGCTTACTACAAAATCATAAGCTGCAAAAAATAAATGGTATGCAATGATAGGCTTCCAACATTGTGGGGAGACTTTTAGGGTCAGAATCAGGGGGACTGCTTTCAAGTGAACTCCATGCTTGAGGATATTTTTTTTTTTTTATTGTTTCCATGGTTACATCAAAAAGGTAAATAACAAGCTGTTCTTATTGGTTGTGTAGTACTCCTCAAAAAAGCAAGGAGTCAAGCAAGATTTTGTTGTTGTTGTTGTTGTTGTTTTTTTTTAGTTTATTTTAATTAAGATGACAAATAAGTAAAGAAATAAGGGGCTTCTTTAAGCAGAACTGATTGAATCTGGAATTAATTTAGATTCGTTCATTTATTATAGTCTTTTAATAACAAATTTCTATTTTGAGGTAGTGAAATAGTTCAACCAGAGAGTACTAAAATGACTCATATTTGTTTGAATTGCTCTAACATCTAAATCTGAGTTGTCCAAGAGACCTAAGAAAATGAGAATTTTAAGCTTTTTAGATGCCTACCTTCTCTTAGTTCTTGAAATTTCCTATTTATAGGCTGTAAATCATAGTATCAGAATGCTAACATTATGTCTTGAAAACTCTTTGTCCCATATAGCTTGTTTTGTCTCAAGTGGCAGGTAATATTTTAAAATTAAATACAGTGCTGGGTGATTAGGAGCACCCTAATGCAAGATTTTTTTTTTTTTTTTTTCTGAAAGAAGTACTGAGTTTACCATCTGAAAATTTGCAAAGATATTTATATGTGAAACTCATACAATCAAGTGCATTACTAGGGAATTAGTGTACCATACTCTTATTGATATTGTCGAGTTAAAAAGTAGAGGCTCCCTTGTTTCTAAGATTGCACATCTGTCATAAACAATTAACTTTTTATTATTTCATTATTTTATTATACTTTCTGAAGGTAAATAACAACTTATGATATAGTTAGTACAGATCACAGTGAAACACCTTCTTGTTTAATATCCAAACACAGACAAGAAAGAGCCTTAAATAATAATTCTCAAAAATAAAAATAAAAACATTTTTCAATGTGTAATGACTATCTTACTACAAAGTTTAGATTAGAACCTAGCACTATCTGTCATTTTTCTCAGAATGTATTCTGTAATTTTATTTTGTTTTTTAAATTTACAATATTTTAAGCGCTTGCAAATAAATACAATTGCAAGGTGATAGTAATGTGCCCTCCAGTCTGCATACTGAAAAGACCCAGAACTATCTTACCTATCTGTGTTGACTATAAATTTTTCACTCTTTTAACAGACAAATCTGTCTGGTGCTTTGATTCTAACACGTCAATTTTTTTCGAATTCATATGGTACCAAAATCTTCTAGTGCTTCTTATTTTACATTCTAGAACCTCCACATTTGTTTGTGAGAACTTCTGCTTTGTACCATCCACTATGGTTGCAAATGAAATAATGAAATCCACACAGACTTCTTGATAAATTTGCAATAAGACATAATACTGTTAATAAATCTAAGAATTCCATAAGTAAAAATTCTATACTCAGCAGGAAACTTATTAAACAGGTAGTTCAAAGCTTATTCTTTTGACTGATAGCAGCATCATTTTGCCATTTAAAGAACAGGAAACTGAAGACAGGAGCAGAAATTTAGTTGGTCAAACCCCAAAGTCAACCAGCAATCTAACAACAGAGCTGGGAATAGAAGCTCTGCCTATGATTTCCAGCCATAGCTGCAGTTAGTAACTTAAAAATTATCTTGCATGGTTTTATTTTCTTTAATTATTGGTTAAAGGTCATGCGTGTGATTACTTTAATCTATATTATTGATCAATATATTGGATAATGCACTGAAGATGGCTACAATCTCTGCAAGAGTGGATAAGGATTGCCACCTACACTCGGAGAACACTGGCCTGGTAGGTACTCATCATCTACATGATTTGCCACACCTGTGAGTCACCAAATGTGCATTGGCCAGGTATTTTAGAGCTTGACTGGAGCTACTCCATTTTGCAATGAGTCCTTGCGTATCTGTTTAGTCACAGAGGAAACAAGACTACACAGTACCTAGTGGTTGCAACATCCACTCCGAGTGGACAGACAATTAGTTTTTACTCCTGCTGTCCTATTATTTCTAAGTCTCAAATGTTTGTGAATTTAATGAAACTATTTTTTTCTTATCTTATGGTGTCCACTATGCTACAGAATCTTGTTCGCTCATTTCATCTAGCTGATTGAATATTTTGTCAAAATGATATCTTCAGATTGTCAATGAGCAAGCCCCAACTCAGAGAGCGTTATAGCTTGTAGCATAGGTTATTACACATGGACATCTAAAATTAATGAGATAGTGAAGTTTGGATCTTTCCTCAGTGCTTCAAGACACTGCCTTTTTATGTCTACTATAAAATATACCTTAAGTCTTTGAGGCCTGCAAAAGGTAGCTGTTAATTCTAAATACAGGGAAATGTCTCTCTATTGCCCAGAAACTGAAAGCACATGGACTGATTATATTTAAGACAAATCCTCTAATTAGTTTTTCCTATAGGTTAGATGTAAAGGTGATCCACATGGAACAATAGGCATGCGTGTTCTCTAAAAAACAATACAGTAGTGTTCAGGACTTGTGCCTGTGCTCTCCATGGACCCCTTCCAACCTCAACCACTCTATCTACTGTTCTATGATTTAACCAAGGGAACGTCAAGGAAAAGGATGTGCAGGCTAACTAATTGTCCTATATGAATCTTTTCTTTGGGATACAGGATTTGAAAGCAAAATACAGGAAAACCTACATTTTATAAGAGAATTGATAACTCAACACAAGTTAAGTTCTTTAGATCTGGCTAGTGTTCAAGGGTTTTGAAGTTCTGCATTTTTTAAACCCAGCTGACTGCTGAGTATTTCTTGACAAACAGCTCTTCACTCATAGAAAAAAGGTATTTATCACTGACGGTAGTTACTAATCTCTTTCTTAAGGCTCTGATGTGCAACATTTCAGTGTGAGTTAAAACTTAAAACAGAAAACAACCCAAACTCGTTAAACTTTTTCAAGATAAGGGAGTAACCTATCTTGAGGGGAACTTTACATTTCCCTTTAAGAGTTCTTATATCATATTGAGTAGAAATGGCTTCAGCCTCAGCTTTACACCAGTTTACAGAGGGCATTTACTTTTTCTCTTACTCACCTGTTAAAAAATTTATCCAGATCACAGAATCTAGCCTGACACTTTGCATAATTGACTAGACTGTGATATCCAAGTATACTTACTGTAGTTCTCCTTGTATCTTAGAAGAATTATTATCTTCTATGTAGAAAGAGAAATTATTTTTAAATTGCACATCGTAATACAGATTACCACAGTTTCAAGTTGTCAGGAACTGAATCAGAGTTAAAAAGCAGTGATTTTCTTCACTTTGTTGTACTTTATATAATTTAAAAACTGTACTTTAACAGCTAGTAAGGGTACTTCTTGACAATGTCTTGTGTCATATTTGTGGGGTATTTTATTTATTTATTTCTATTTGTTTGGTTTTTCTTTTTTTCTTTTTTTTTCTTTTTTTTTTTTTTTTTTACCCCACACATTTTGTATATATTTTAAATGTGACTTCAGAAACCATTTAACTTTCTTTAGCTTGCCACAAGCACATCTATTTCTGGAATTACAGAGACTGCTTTGAGGAGTAAGCCTCTGAGTGAAACTTTAGCTCTGCTGGGAATTTTTCAGTAACATCCTGATGCCTGCTTCTGACAATACGCATTTCATTGTTTGAGAGCAAATACTTTCTGTTTACAAATGAGATATATAGAGATTTAATTTGGTTTTCCCAAAATACAGATTCCTCTTGAAGAAGCAGTCTGACAAAAATGAAGTCATGATGCCATGTATCTTTTAGTCATTCTACTCCATCTTCTATTTTTAAATTACATGAAATTCAGACTTAAAAAGGTGATAGATGGGTCACTTATAGTACAATCCTGTAGTTAGCCAGACATCAATTTATCAGAACAGAGAACTGATTTATTGAGACAAGACGAAAAGATTTACCAGATGCAGGCAAAGCAGCCTTATGAAAACAGAAGGAATGAATCAAAAGTATTAATTTTACAGGTACTTATTCAGTTTGATCCCTATGATAGCAGTTGTTGTGAAAATACTAAGCAACAAGCATTACTTTTAACTGCCAAACTAAAGCATGTTACAAAATTTGTTAGGACTAAAACTAAATGCCAAAAGTGAATTGAAGGATTTGCATTAGGGGAGTGTCCTTGTTTTGTTAAAAAACAAGTTTTTCTTTTAGTGAACTTGCCTGTCAGCTAAAGCCTTCATATTAGCTGCATTTTCCTGGAGAACTAGATACATGTTTTGGTAAACATAGCAATGGCATGTTTATTGATAAGCATGGATGGACATCTCGTGAGAGGTGCAACGAGAAACAGGTGACCAAGAAACTGAACAACTCTGTATAACATTCCATTCACTTGAATACTTCAATAAAAGTGGGAGATCATGAGGATCTCATCCCTTTTATTCCTTTTTGCTTATGGCCGACATTAGGAGAGGACCTTGCTAGTCATCCCTGCAAACTGAGGCCCAGTGGGAGACTGAATCCAGCTCTGGTTGGTTGCAGAGTCCAATCCAGGACTTTGGGTGCCGGCTCTGCAGTTGCTGAGACTTTCAAGATTGTTTTTTTATATTTTGTATTATTTTTTCTATTCTTATTAGTAGCATTAGTAAAACACTTTTAATTTTTCCAACTCTTTTCTCTCTATCCTTCTTTTCCTCTCGATTGCCATTCCTTAGTGGGAAGGGGGGAGAGGGAAGGGCTAAAAAGGGGAAAGGGGCAGGGCGTGGCTAACAATACATCTGCCACAGTTTTATTGTCACCCCACAATCAAAACCCTCAACAGGAGCTTTGGAAACATATGAAAAATTTCCTCTACTTTACAGAAAATATACCATTTTTTCAGGCTTTTCTTTTACTGTGGAAGAAGTTCTCTTATTATTGCATCCAAAGAGTTCACTTTGATGCATTTTCATATTGATTGTCTATAAGATGGGCTTTTTAAAGACAGTGCTTAGACTGTAACCAGCTTAATCAAAGCATAAATACAAATATAATTGCAGCTGTTAAGAGCATGCAAGCCTTGGACATAAAAAAAAAAAAAGTTACAACATTCAAAGGTCCGTGATTTTTTCAAGTACTTAGTAGATGCAGAGAGGGATGGAGAAATGAACCGGGTGGCATTTAATTAGGAAATGAACAAGTGAGTTTATCATATTATGCAGATTGTAATGCTAATTGCAGTAACATCAGTCCTTGACAAAAGAAAGTGAGAAAGTTAGAGGTTAAATTCACAACCTGATTCTTGTTCCAACAATCCAGGAGGGTTACAGTAGAGCCATGACTGAAGGATAGTGAGGGGGCATGAAGTAACTTCTCACTGAATCAATGATTATTTTATAAAGCAAATGGATCTTACATATGTATAAATGCTGTACTCATATGGCTCTAAATAGACCAAAAGTAGTCACCAAGACAATAATTAGTTTCTTTTCAAACATTTTAAGTAACTTCTTCCTCCTACAATAGAGACAGTGAATGAAGGAATTACCAGGTAATCCTATTCATTCTGGACAAACCATACATTCTGCTTTGTAAAATAAAAGAAGTATTAACATTTAAAACAAAAACAAACAAACAAACAAACAAAAGAACTTAACAACAAGTTACAAGATGTTATAATTCAGTTGTTTTCCATTTTTATTTTTTTTTTTCCGTCTATTTTATTGTCAGGAAAGCTACATATGAGTGGAAAACCTATAGCATACCTTTTGAACACACCAGCATGTCATCACCATATGTTGTCTGACTGCTCTCAGGTCAGTGGAAATTAATGTAATTAAGGAAGAATTACTTCCTCATTTCAGAAAACACAACGTGTCTCTCCCCAGCTCCCAGAGAAATGTGATAGCCTAAAATCTGTTTTTGAATGAATGACTACTGATTTTCAGTACTCCACTCAGCCAGGGAGCTGAATTCCTGCAACAGAAATTGAATTTAGACAACTTGGCTTTTCATATGACCTCAGTCTCAATTAACAGATTAAAACAAAATCAGAGATGACTACAACTCTGACATTATGCTATACATAAATAGCATAGTATTAGGCACAGGATAGAACCCTGTTCTAGAGCCAGAAAGTTAAATGTGTCTACAATGTCAGTGTTAGATGGTTGTTCAAGTTGTCATTACAGCTGCTGAGCCTGAGCATCTGGTGCCATTTAAAGGCACCACAAAATATAACTGGCCTCCAGACAATGTTCTAGTAGACCACAGTTTTCCTGCAAGTCGACTATTTTTTCCTACCTAATCTAAGTCCCTATCTCATCTCAGATCCTCCAGGGCATCACAAATGACTCTAGCCACCTACCCTTCAGAAAATAAATCCTGCTCTCCAGTCACTCTGCTGAGTAGGGACGTGAATCATCACTTAAATAATTATGTAAGAACTAGTGCCATTTATGATACTCTAGGAGGCCTGAGATGAATGCACAGGCTCATCAGGTATGGCATGATCTTCAGAAAAAGCATGATATCTCAAAGTACATGTCAGTTAAAATAAAAGAGTACATATTTGGCATCAGAGACCTATGTATAGGCAACTGAAATCTGCTCAAAATGTTAATTATTTTACAGAAATCTGTTCTGACGTAAGTGCCCGTTTCTGTTTTGGACAGAGTTGTAAATGTTGTATAAATTTTAAATAAAAAATCCTATGTCTAAATGTGTCCAAAGTTTTGCACCAAATATCTAATCTGTATGTGAGTAATAATGATAACATATTTCTAAAGGTAGAGATGCTATAGGCTCTTTCTTGAACAAAAATGCAACAGTCATAAACAAATATTTCTTATTGATGGGAAAATAGAGGAGAACATATATGTATCAGAAATCTTGTGTAAGAAACAATGACACAACAGGGTCCTGTATATTATATATACCTTATAGAATTTAAGCATTCACAACATATATCATTAATGCATATAGATCCTGTTATAGAAGTTTATAATCCTTCAAGAAGATAAAAAATTAAACATTTTATTTTGAAATGTATGTATGTATCTATCTATACACTTTAGAGAAACCTAATAAATTTATTTCATACTAGTTTTTTATAAAGATCTAATTTGTAATAAACTTGTAACAATTTGCAGTTTTCAAAAGGTTTAGAAAGGATAGTCTTGAATTCTTGCCAGCATCAAATCCTTTTTTTATTATTAGTTTTAATACCGTTTGTTAAATGCAGCACATTAATTTATAGTACATTCAATACAGTTTGATAAATTATAATTCAGAAGCTATCTTGTTTACATTGGGTCAAAACTAGCATGTTGAACCTATTAATGGGCAATTCATTCACACAAAATGCTATTATACACCTCACAGGAAAATAAAATGCAGTTATTATCACTTGTCTATTTGTAGGTCATTTTTTAAAATTAAATTTCAATAACTGTTTTAGTGTAACTCAGACAATACATGGATCAGCTGTACTCAAGTGAGTTATAATGTTTATTAGAGTAACTAATGCTGAAAGAAAACTCCAGTTGAATGTGGTTACCATGGCCCTAGTCATTCCAAGTGGGCTTTCAACATGGGCTAATACAACACCACTTATATTACTTGAGAATAATCACTCTACTGCCTTTATTTCCTTCACCTTCTTTATTCCTCTTCTTTTGTTCATGAACACCTAATTAGCATGATCAGACCTATGGAGAAGGACTTGGGGTACTTGTGGATAAAAGATTTGATATGAGCTGTCAATGTGCGCTTGCAGCCCAGAAGCCAAATCGTATCTTGGGCTGCATCAAAAGGAGCATGACCAACAGGTCAAGGGACGTGATTCTGCACCTCCACTCTGCTCTGGTAAGAACCCACCTGGAGTCCTGTGTCCAGCTCTGGAGCCCTCACAACAGGAAAGACATGGACCTGTTGGAGAGGTGCCAGAGAAGGGACACCAAGGTGACCAGAGGAATAGAACACCTGTCCTCTGAGGACAGGCTCAGAGAGTTGGGGTTGTTCAACCTGGAGAAGAAAAGGCTCCAGAGAGACCTTATTGCTGCCTTTCAGTACTTAAAATAGGAGCCTATAAGAAAGATGAGGATAGACTTTTTAGAAATGTGTGTTATGACAGGACAAGGGGTAATGGTTTTAAACTAAAAGAAGGGAGATTCAGGTTAGACATAAGGAAAAAAAAATTACAATGAGGGTGGAGTAATGCTGGCACAGGTTGCCTAGAGATGTGGTAGATGGCCTGTCCCTGGAAACATTCCAGGACAGGCTGGACAGGGCTCTGAGCAACCTGATCTAGTTGAAAATGTCCCTGCTCATTTCAGGTGAGTTGGGCTAGATGACCTTTAAAGGTCTCTTCCAGCCCAAATTATACTATGGTTCTATGATTCTCTGATCTTAAGTTTTTTAAAGAAAATGTTCATCCCCTAGGTTTTTACTTCCAGTAACTGTGTCTGGTGGTGTTGAAGAAGGAATTATATTATATTCTGTGGTAAAAGTTCAAAAAATTGTTTTGAAGAAGGATTTTTTTTGGTGTTAGAATTGAACTTTATACAATATTTCAGTAGTGCTACCTACAGTTAATATATCCACAGCCTTAAGAGCACTGCATTATCGGAATAAAACCCCTCAATGGATGTTCCACTTGAAAAGCCCAGGGGAGAGACAGTCAGAGAGACTGGATTACAAAAGCTTCAGTTGTAAGTATACATTTAGATGTTATGATCCCTTCTTCATCTTTCTCTGCATTATTATAAAGCACAGTCAATTCAAAGACCATGTTTTCTTTAGGTTTGTAGCAGACCTTTACATGCATATAAAACGTATACTATTAAAGAGCATAAGCCTGTCTAGCTCTCTCAAACTATTAAACTTTATTTTGTGTGTCTTACTAGTCTCATGTATGTTGAACATTATGAAGTCTTCATGAATAGGATAATGTATGCTCAGAAATGTATTTGCAGTTAAACTCAAGAGTGCTGCCTTCTGGTTGAAATGACTGCTGGCTGTGGTAAACTTCAACACCTATCAGACAACTTAGTATCAGAAGATTTTACTTTAAACCATCAACTTCTGCTAATTACTTTTTATTTACTTTATGGTTGTCCCATGATGCACAAGGTATCAAAATTTTACTTGTTATAGTAATGTCATGTAAGTACTAGGCACTGAAGTGGACAACAAAGTACACTAAGATTAGTATAACTACTGATTAAATAACAGCAAGGTCAGTATTAAAGCAAGGATATGCTTATATTATGACCAGTTTGTAAAGATAGGAACATGTGTGTAAGTTTATGTATAGGAATCACAGTGAGACTTAAAAAAAATTGTTAAAGGTTTTCAGGAATCGTGTTCTATTCTTAGCGCATTTAAAATAGATTTAGAGACATAGCAACTATTATGATGAAAATCAGAATTTGAAAGTGGTGGAGTTTTCTTAATAAACAAAACAAATTATGCTCAGCCTAAAAACCAAGTTTTGTAGCTATTCTATAAAAACAAATTTTCCAGTAGTTGACCTTCATAATACCTACAAGTCAGTACAGTTGCAGAATTAGTAGTTCGGTGAGATCAGTTTAAAATGTTATTCTTTTGTTCTATTCTAGACTTATTTTTCTATATCTGAAAGAACAGAAATAAAGATTAGTTAGTCATTTTATGTTCTGAATTCAGACCTTCTATTATTGAAGTAAATCTAATATTTTCCTATACTTGAATAACAATTGCTAGTTTCTGTTATGGTTTAACTGATACATAATGATCAAAAATATTGAGCAAAATAATAAAACAGTTATTTCACCTAAACAAAAAATAGCCTTTATATTTACATCTTCAAATACATGAACACAATTTTCCCATTTTATTTACCTGTAATATTTTGCTTAGTTAAAGTCTTCAAAAAAGTTCCTTGAACTTTCAAATAAGTCTGTTTAAAATAATAAAAATATTTCCATAATGCTATTATCAGCCCATGCATTACATCAGATGTTTTCTTTTCACTTATTTAATATTTTAATTAATGTTGGAAAGAAAAGCCCAATGAGGCAAGTGATCATAAATAGGTGTTTCAATAAACAAATATAACATTTTCCAATCTACAAAGACTACTAAAACCTACTTTAAGAAAATACAGATGTAAGAAACTAACAAAGATACACGGGAAAATTAATAACTGCTTTCTTAGATTATTAAGTTATTCGTTATTTAACACAATCAGAAAAGAATAATTTACGTTTTCTTCTAAAAATACACCTTTATATGTTTGTAGTTTTCTTCTAGTTTATAGGTATCCAGCTACCCTGATGTATGGGAATATAGCAGAAGATTTGGCGAGGAGGTTAGTTAAATGTAAATACGCCCAAGTGACTTTCACCTGTCTGTAGAAATATCATATACATCACAGTAATTGTTTTTACTGACCTTGTGTGCTTGATGAGTAGATTCTCTGTGTTAGATAACATAGGCCTGTGAGAAACTCCAGGCACCTTATCCCTATGTCTGAGATTCCTGCTTTGTTGTGAGAAAGAGCGAGAGGCTACACTTGCCTGAAGCCTTGAAATACAGGCGAGCTCAGCAGGCCCAATGATCTTCTTAACAGGGTTGAACTTACCAGCACCTGCATCCTCGCTCTGCCTGGAAGCTTAGATGCCGCTTCGGAGATCCCCCAGTAGAGAGGTAATTAAAATAAAACTTGCTCTTTGCAATGCATTCGTGGCCTCTTGCTCTTCTTACGATGTGCCTGCATATGTGTACACATCTGATCTGTGAGCAAATCTGAATCGTGAAACCAAAGATCAGGATCTACACTGAACAGCTGCATTAAGCTAAAAAATTGAGTGGTAAACTGCATTTGAGCAAAGTGCTATGCTGGAGTAGCAGAACCTTTAGGCATAGTGCCACACCATCATAAATGGAATGATAATAAAGATCCATAGGGAGCCCAAGATTAGCCAGATTTACAAAGAGGAGGTAAAATAAAAGAAAGTATAAAAATGTTTGAGATTTACTAATTGAAAAAGAACAGTTGTAAATATTCCAAAAAAAATGAGTAATATTTTAGAACTTTTCTAACTGGAAAAAAATGCCAGGAAGCAAAAAATTTAACTGGGGGAAAAAAAAAAAAAATGTTACCTGGACAGATTTTAACTAATTAAATTTTCTCTGAGAGCTCATTATCATCTTAGCCTTTTTTCAAAGTTTGCTGCACCATTGAAGGCTAGACTAGCCCCTCTACAGTTTCTAAGTTCTGCTTACTCCTGGTTTTACTTTGGACTTCTAAATTATTATTCTTCTTAGTTACTATGTATGTCCTAAATAACTTTTTTCAAGCATTCCATTCTGCAGGTTAGGACTGAATTTACAGATTTCCTGTTGTTTGCTGTGTTGTGTTTTTTTGTTGTTGGTGTTTTTTGGGGGGTTGTTTGTTTGTTTGTTTTGTTTGTTTGTTTTGTTTTGTTTTTTCTAATTAATAAGTTCCCAGTCTGTGACATTAATTGTAACTTCTCTTTCTCATTATGAATCTGTGTTTACTTTTGGAACTGAAACCAGGTAGTTGCTAGTGATGAAGCTTCATTTCTAGAGAAAACAGCACCTTCAGTTTTTGAGACTGGCAAAGGAGATATATGGTGACTGTGGCCTCGTTTTCAATAAATAGTTTGAGTATAGTGTATATATAGTTCTTGCTGTTTGCTACAGTTTTGCTTTTTTCACATTACAGTAAACTACTTCTCATCAATATATTTAGCTCACACACAGAGTGAATCAATTGATGTCAGGAATGTGAGCTGTATCCATGCATCTGATACTGTGAGTATTTTTCTTCAGAATTGTATAATGTTACGAGCTGGCAAGAGAGAAACAGCAATTATTATCTTGAGTGAGACTAGGGAAAATTTTAAAACCTGAAGACAACATTCTGGATCTTCGAGACAAATGCTATCATATATTAACCTAAAGATGTAAAAGCCTGATTTCCCTCTCAGTATGTAAAGACATTGGAATACATTCAAAAGTAAATGACTTAATAAAAATCTGGGAATTTATAACAAATTACAAAATTAATGAGATTCAACAATCGTATTCTCTCTATATTTATCCAGAAAGAAGATGAAAACATTTGAGACATTTATTAAGAGACAAGTGAGACCATCTGCTATGGGAGGTATGCCATTGTGCAGATCAATGGGAGAATAGCTTTAAGGGACATTCAAAAGAATTTCTACATCGAACTGAGCGATGACTCACAAAGGAAAAACTCATGGGGTTTAAACAAGGGGGAATGTGTGCAAAGTTAGGCCTAGAAGAGAAAGGAGTGAGAGTTTTGTTTGTTCCCTGATGGTGAGCAAACTGAGAGTTTCTTTATACTGGAAGGAAGGATTCTAGTTCTGATTTTTTTCTCTTTCACATGTTCCCTGAAGACATTTTCTACACTTCACTGAATGTTTTTTTTTTGTTTGTTTGTTTGTATCAAACCAAAATTATAAAGCAGCATCTCTTGAAGCCATTATTTAAACATCACAAACTATACACCAAAAACTGTTGCTGGTTTCCCATATATACACCTTGTTGTGCAAAATGTTATAAATAGATTTTAAATATTTAACTACAGGGGGATTTGCATCTCTATGATTTATACATGTTATCTGGTTTTACCAAGAGAAAAGGGACTCATGCAAGAATGGCAGTAGCCTTTTCAGTATTCTTTTGACCAGCATGTCAAGCTTCCAAACATCCATCCAAGCATCATCAAAACAAACAAAATGAATTGCAACACATCAATAAGTGTTGAAAAAATAAACACACACTTTTAATATTTCAGAATACCTCTGTACTTAATTATGAGATAGAGATTTCATGTCATGAAAATACAATTTCAAAAGAGCCACCAGGTCAGTTCAAGACCCTGATTTTTGTATTTTAGTGGCAGAATCCATCAAGAAGAAGGATAAGTGTCACTGGCTTCTGTTGCCTTGGCAACCTGTGTTGCCAAACAACAAGCTGGATATCTTCTAGCAGGTTTAAACTTTCAGGCTGCTAAGAGACTGACTGCAATGACAGCAGAAACAATACCTTTTGCTGAATGCTTTCCTGATAGCAAAACAAGATAATATTCTGCATACTTTTTTCACCACCCTCGACACTCATTCCCATTTGCTTTGTGTTATGTTTGTTGGTAGCATTAGCTGTAATTAGTATGATCTCTAAATCCTGCTCCAAGTCTCCTTGGCTGCTTAATATTTTCTCAAATCCCCTCTTGATAACACTTTTTTCAACACATGCTCTTTTGTGCAATGGCAAGTTTTAGTGGGATGGCTGAAGGGAACAAGTGACTAATTTTTTATTTATTTGTTTGTTTAATGTCGTTGATTTAATCCGTCTGCACTTTCTCTGCTTCTGGTCCTGCAGTTTTAAAATATTTGTAACAATAATGAGATAACTGGCTGGGATTAGGTACCTCTAGCTACAGGGCAAATTTAAGGACAAATACAGCTGTTCCTGTAATTGGCATACCGATAAAGGCTATCTCTGGTGGAGCTGGAGTTTTAGACAAGCCTGTCTGGAGCAGGTGGTGCAGAGCTTCCCTCTGATCTAAGACACACTATTATCTACAGACACCCAGGTGGGAGTCCTCTGATCAAATGTAGATGCCTGAATTTAAACTAGTTGCCCTAGGTTCTTTTTATTGCCAATGAAGAGAAATAGACACTGTT
Organism: Nesoenas mayeri; assembly: GCF_963082525.1. Taxonomy (NCBI): domain Eukaryota; kingdom Metazoa; phylum Chordata; class Aves; order Columbiformes; family Columbidae; genus Nesoenas; species Nesoenas mayeri. Next base: position 178,659,785 of record NC_137541.1, on the reverse strand, counting down.
AGGAATAAATTTATTTCAACATAATGTAGACTAATAAACTAGGAAAGATGAACTGTGCCCTATATGTTCGTATTTCTCTTCATTGGCTATAAAAGAAACTTAGTGCCTAGCTCACACACGGAGGTCTACTCACTGTCTAAAACTGAGCTGAAACCATTTTTTTTAAGGTTTTTGGAGACCCCAGTTATCATTGTCCTGACCATTAACTGAGTCTTATTTTGTGACTCTCCAGGCCACATCTTTTCTGTTCTCAATTAGGTTAGCAGACTCATTAGTCACTCTCAGATATGGGTTAAGTCAATCACAAGTGTTTCAACTTGCTTTAAACTAGCAGGCATTTGGGTTTGAATCAAATCGCTCTGTGGGAAGGCACTTCTATGCTAGTCTTTCCAAATGCCTGTATTATTTCCTTTGAAATCTTCTTAGCGCTGTGTTTAAGTTGTGTTTGGGCATCAAGTGAAGATGCAAATGCACAAATTAATGTCTTTGATACAACTGTCTGCACATGACCTTGATGTCTAAGGTGTGATTATAATTGATGGAGATATAGGAACTAATGTCCTTGCCTACCTCTGGGCAACGTCTGCCATTTTACACTCCATAGATTAAGAGAAAAATAAACAGAGGATTGGAAGATATGGCACAGGAACAATGGAAGACATGTACCATATTGATCCAGCTGGAGGTCAAGTGATATACCTACCTTAGCATATATAAAATGACTTTAGAAATTATGGTACTGGATACTAAGTGATATTTTCCCCTAGTAAGATGTTCAGTTGACCAATTGTAGATGTATGTTTTCAAGTGAACAAAAGAGCTTGCTCTGCTTCCACAACATCATATAGCAGTTTTCTGACTATTAATAGAAAGGATAAGGCAATATAACTCAGGCCAAGCTATAAAGCAAATTGTAGTGTCCAAGAGTTAAAGTTTTCATTAGTTTTTGTTGTGAACAATTCTCTCCTGATGGATTTGGTGAGAGTGTTTGGCAAGGAGGTGAAGGAACCCATTGAAATTAATTGAAGGAGCAAAGTGTTAATTGCATTGCTGGAGGTATGTTTTCCAGAACTGTGGCTGCTGAAATTAGTGAGTGTGCAAACACTGTGTATGCTAGGAATTGACCCTAAAGGACTGTCATCTCCTGATTTTCTACTGGGTTTTTTTGTGGAAAACTTGGTTTGTGTTTGGTTGCAAGCCACAAATAAAGAAGTGTAAACTTGTTGAAACTGATTCTGTTAATTTCTATTAATTGATAGTTCTATGGCAAAGTAGTGATTGTGGTCTGCCTTGACTTCAATAAAGCATTTGACACAGTCTCTCACTGCATCCTCACTGCTAAACTGGGGAAGTGTGGTCTGGATGATCTGGTAGTGAGGTCGACTGGGAAATGGCCGAAGGGAAGAAGCCAGAGAGTTATGGTCAATGGGGCAGAGTCTAGTTGGAGGCCTGTATCTAGTGGAGTGCCTCAGGGGTCAGTACTGGGACCACTATTATTCAACATATTAATTAACGACTTGCATGAGGGACTAGAGTGCACTGTTTGCAAGTTTGCTGATGACACCAAGCTGGGAGGAGTGGCTGACACGTCAGTGTGCTGCCATCCAGCGAGACCTGGACAGGCCGAAGAGTTGGGCGGGGAAAAATTTAATTAAATCTAACAAGGGAAAGTGTAGAGTATTGCGTCTGGGCAGGAACAACCCCAGATTCCAGTATAAATTGCAGAATGACCTGTTAGAGAGTAGTGTAGGAGAAAGGGACCTGGGGGTCCTGGTGGAGAGCAAAATGACCATGAGCTAGCACTGTGCCCTTGTGGCCAGGAAGGCCAATGGCATTCTGGGCTGTATTAGACGGGGGGTGGTTAGTAGGTCCGGAGAGTTTCTCCTTCCCCTCTACTCTGCCCTGGTGAGAACACACCTGGAATATTGTGTCCAGTTCTGGGCCCCTCATTTCAAGAAGGACAGGGAACTGCTGGAGAGAGTCCAGCTCAGGGCAACAAAGATGATTAAGGGAGTGGAGCATCTCCCTTATGAAGAAAGACTGAGGGAGCTGGGTCTCTTTAGCTTGGAGAAGAGGAGACTGAGGAGTGACCTTATTAATGTTTACAAATATATAAAGGGTGAGGGTCACAAGGATGGAGTCAGACTCTTCTCGGTGACAACCAATGTTAGGACAAGAGGTAATGGGTACAAACTGGAACACAGGAGATTCCACTTAAATATGAGAAGAAATTTCTTCACCGTGAGGGTGACAGAACACTGGAACAGGCTGCCCAGGGAGGTTGTGGATGCCTGGATGCCTTCCTGTTTAACCTCATCTAGGTGCTCCTACTCCAGCGGGGGGATTGGACTAGATGATCTTTCAAGATCCCTTCCAATCTCTAACATTCTCTCATTCTGTGAATTCAGTCCTGCATAAATGTGCAACAGTCGCTGTAATGCACTTCAACTGTTTCTGTAGGAATCTGTGTGAAGAACAAAATGAGTCAGTTCTGTATGTTTTCAATGTGCCCTCAAATTAATTCCATTTTCTTATTTTTCTTTCTACTTTCTGAAACACCTGTGTCATTTCTTTTCCCTTCAGCAATCCTGGAATCTCAGTTGATGTAAATTGGCAGAGATCTGTTGATTTCATTGGCAATGTATTAATCTACTCAAGCTCAGAGTAGCTCCAGAATTGTAGGAAGTAACTGTACAGCACCAGACACGTTCAGTATATATTCAGGACACCAAACTTCTATGTTAAAGGTATGGATGCAGCTTTCTCCTCTGGGAGAAGGACTCACCAAACATGCACAGTGTATCACGTGTATATTTCAAAAACGTGTTGTCAAAATTATTGTGCCTGGTCCCTCTGGGTTCAGAGTACTGACATTTATGAAATCCTTTTGTTTTATCAGTCAGTGATCATGCAGTGTTTTAGAGAACTAATTGTGGTGTTTGGTTTTTTTTCTTCCTCTTTCACTCAAAAGTAATCCAGCGTTTTTTGTTTGTTTTTTTTTTTTTTCCCTCATATCCTGGTTTCATTTCTTTAAACATACTCTTCAATCTATTTCACTTCTTCTGACAGGAAATTAAGCTGAAATAAAATAAGTCTTAGTTTGGGATTTCTCTCTAGAATGGCAAACAGAGGATTCTGGTTTATGAAAATGAAATAATTTTCTCTGCATAGTCCGACTGTCCCATTCTGCTGCCACAGTTACCAACACATATGTTTGGACAGGGAAAGTGTTTCATTCTCCACTTATGTAAGATTCCAGACAGGAAACTGTAGTATTCTCCTGAGCATTCAAATTTTTTCTCTTAAAATGTTTTACCTTTCTTACAAAGAAATAAAAGACATGAGCCTAAGACTATAGATGCAGAAAATGTATGGAATAATCTTCAATGTATGTTATTTATATGTCTCTTGAAAAAGGAAACAACAGTATCTGTGATTATTGTTAAAGCCATCAGCAGAACACTGGTCCAAATAAACTGTATCAAGGATATATTATTTTTTTGTCTGGAAGTTAATTGCAAGCAAGTTAGTAAAAGTTATTGAATTATTTATTAAAACAAACCAAAACAACACAAAACCTCTCAGGAAGCCAACAAGAAATAACATAAAATAAAAATAATAATTATTTACCTTTCAAAACTGTGCTTTCATGAAAATCTAACCATTTTGCTGGCAATTCTTTATTTTATTTGATTTTCACTATGGAAAAGGTAAAACTTTTTCAATCTTATTCCTGTACTAATAAAAGAGGGCAAAAAAAAGAAGAGAAAAAAAAAGTCCCATTTTGGATTTTCTATTTTGCTTAACCAGTTTCTTGTTAAATTCTCTCAAAATATCCTATAATATATCTGTTTGAATATTCATAGAATGTGGCAGAGGTATATCGTGCCTGTTCGCAGTTTACTGTGTGACCACTGTATGCTATGTAGAAAAGGACTGACTAGGCAATGCAGTGGGGGGAAACAGGATCTTATGCTAAGGAGAGGAGATTGCTTTACTGTTTCTTCTAGAGCACCTCCGCCTGCTCACTGAAGAGATGTTTCTGGGGTCCAGTACAGGGTAAACAGAGAAAAGTCCATCCAACACAAGATCCTGCAGTATGGCTTCAGACTCACAGATGCCCCAGGCTGTGATTCATCTGGACCGAGCTGAGGCTGGGTGCACTGAATGCAGCTGCCACTGGTGAACCCCATGGTGAACCAGAAATGCTTGCTGAGTAGACTGAAAATCCATCCTGTTGCAAAAGAACAATTAGTATTAGGCAGGTCCTTAAGGCCAGAGAAGGAGAGAACAAGACAGAGGAAGAGGGAAAGCTTTCAGTAAAACTGAAATTACACAGGTTTTGGACACCTCCTGAGTACATAAGATACAAGCAGCAGGACAGCTTTCATGAAGCATGGACCAAACCCACAGCCAAGCTTTACAGGTGACAGAGAAGATTTATTTATTTATTTATTTATTTATTTTTTTTTTTTTTTCCTAGAAATCACTGGACTAGCAAGCCATGTAGAGGAAAGAATTTCTTACAAAGACATGGTGAACAGTAAGTTTTTAAGCAGTTTTATTTAATCTGTTTTGCCTGAGTTGATAGAATTTTCTTGATTTTTATAGTATACTTGTTCTTCTTGTGATTAAATGAAAAAGTAGCTGAAGTGACTAGATATGCCTGTTTATACATTTTCTGGAGGAAGATAGGTACTTTCACTTCAAAGCTCTAATCAACTATTATTTTTGGAGAGTGGAAGGCCCCGGTAATTCTTGTACTTACTTTAAAGAGAGTGAAAGGAAGAAAGGCCACTTTCTTACTCTCCCTCCTCTGCCAAGACTGCAACTTCAGAGGGGTTTAGTTGTTTTTACATTGACATTAAAACCATTTTTGCTTGTTATTTAACCAGTTTAACATGACCTTATGCAAGTCATGTTTCCAACTGAGGTTTTAATACAGGACAATTTAACAGGTTATAATTATAAAGAAATGGCATTTACAGAACTCAGGGCTCTTAATAATCCTCACTGTTTAGGTGCATTTTCTCTCTGCCATGAAAACCGAAAGCTTTTGGTTTTCAGTAAAACAGTAAATCAAGAGGAGTCTCTGTCAATACAATACTAAAAAATGTAATAATAGAATCATTTTTGTTGGAAGAGACCCTCAAGATCAAGTCCAACTATTTACCTAACTCTGGCACTAAACCATGGTCACTAAGAACCTCATCTACATGTCTTTTAAACACCTCCAGAGATGGTGACTCCACCACTTTCCTGGACAGCCTGTTCCAATTCTTGACAACCCTTTCAGTGAAGAATTTTTTCCTAATACCCAATCTAAACGTCCCCTGGTGCCACTTGAGGCCATTTCCTCTTGTCCTATCACTTGCTACTTGGGAGAATAGACCAACACACTTCATGCTACAACCTCCTCTCAAGTAGTTGTAGAGACTAATCAGGTCTCCCCTCAGCCTCCTTTTCTCTAGGCTAAACAGCCCCAGTTCCCTCAGCCGCTCCTGATAAGACTTGTGCTCCAGACCTCTCACCAGCTTTGTTGCCCTTCTCTGCACTCTCTCAAGCACCTCAATGTCTTTCTTGTAGTGAAGGATCCAAAACTGAAAACAGGATTCAAGATGTGGCCTCACTAGCACCAGGTACAGAGTGATGATCACTTCTCTAGTCCTGCTGGGAACACTATTTCTGATACAAGCCAGGATGCTGTTGGCCTTTTTGGTCACCTGGACACACTCCTGGTTCATGTTCAGCCAGCTGTCAATCAACACTCCCAGATCCCCTTCTGTCAGGCAGCTTTCCAGCCACTCTTCCCTGAGCCTGTAGCACTGGATGGGGTTGTTACGACCCAAGTGCAGAACCTGGCACTTAACTTTGTTGACCCTCATATGATTGGCCTTGGCCCATCGATCCAGCTGAGCCTTCCAACCTCCAGCAGATCAACACTCCCACTCAACTGGTGTCATCTGCAAACTTACTGAGGGTGCATCCCATCCCCTCATACAAATCATTGATAAACAGATTAAACAGAACTGGCCCAAATACTGAGCCCTGGGGAACATCACCCATGACCACACAACATCCACAACCTCTCCGTCATCCTCTAAGTGGGTCACCTTGTCATAGAAGGAGACGAGATTGATCAAACAGGACCTGCCTTTCATAAACCCATGGTGAGTGGACCTGATCCCTTGTTTGTCTTGTATGTGCCACATGATGGCACTCAGGATGATCTGTTCCATGACATTTCCTGGCACTGAGGTCAGACTGACAAATGAAATCATTCTTACAGCATGTAGAGCAGAAAAAAGCTAGTGAACTCTGACATATTTCAGTTATTACATATAACTCACTAAAAAAGGTATGAAAAAAAAAATGATGGCAAGTAAAAGAGAATGACACAGAGCCTTTTAAATAACTTTTTAAATATGTGCCAATTCAAGAACAGAGCTGGCTGAATTATTTTCAGTGAATACTATATGAAATGAATTTAATTAAACAATCTATTTGTTTCTTTGTGAATGATGAACTATGATATTTCATAAAAATAACCAAAACTAAGTGATTGACCATTTTGGTTCCACATTTAATTTTAGTCTCAACAAAATGAGAAGAAAGAAAAGCTGTCTTCACAATTATTGTGAACTGGAAGAACTGGTAGAAATTAAGGCTGGAATTCAGAAGGAAAGAAATCAGAACCTCATAGATTGTGAAGCACATACAAATAAGAAATGAGGAGAGGAGAATTTTAAATTTGGTAGAATATCTGATTAGAGAGAAGAGTGAAAATAAATATAAGTACTAGTACTATATCAGAAAACAAATATACTATAAACAAGGTTTTCCTACTACATTAAAGCATATTTCTTAAACAAATGTCTCTGCTGACCAGTCTCCTTTCTGATTTCTAAATATAACGATATTTGCAATCTTTCACAACGCTTGCAAAAGATTGATACTGAAAAGGAAAAAACTTCCTGAAAAATACAGCATGAATATAGGAACCATGGCACTTGAAGAATCAACACAATTTCAAGCAAAATAAATATGACCCTTACCATGCAAAATTCTAAAGAAACTAATGGGACTATTCCATTATAATTTGCTGTTATGAAGTTATCAAATCTTAATGTAAGGTGTTGCTGTCCTTCTTTGGATCATTTCATTTCAGCATATTTAACCATGTTTAAAGAGGTTCTGCAAGTATGTTATATGCAGCAGTAGGCATAGAGCAATTATTTCTTGGCTAGTACATGAGAAATGTAGTTAGGTTTAATGAGCTCCTAGGTTAAACATCAGTGTGTTCACTGTCCCTGAGAAGGTGCTGAAAAGTCTTTCCTGCTTAGACAGGCATTAGTGAGGAGGGGAAGCATCAGCCTCAGCTGCTCTCTAAAATGTTAAATTTTACTTAGTTGTTGATCCATTGGTCTTGCTAAATTCACCCCCATGGAGACCATTGACATCAGCAGCAGACTGACATCAATGACACCAACCAAATCCTGTTTTGTGCTTGCATTTATTTTTTTTTTTTTTCTTCTTTTTTTAAGGACAACCATTTTAGTGATTTTAATTTTGAATCTTTGTGCTACTGACACTCCCCATGCCTATAACCATACCTCTGCCTGTAATTTTCCCTCTCTTATCCATCTCAGCTCCTCTCTCTACACTTTCTCATAGCTCTTTCTCACCACTTAACAATTTCCTCAAAAGTCTGAATCAAGGTTATGGTGCTGAGGTACAGCAAAGCTGGGCCAGGGGTTGTCATAACATAGATGACCAGGTCCAGAAGAGGCAGGGGAGGTTACAGAAAAGGCTACAGAGAGAACAGCTTTTACAAGAGTTCCATTTCCATGGCTGGCCTGAACACATGGAATAGAATTGATTGCATGGTGACTCAGCTTCAGCCCACTTTGCAGCAGTGCATAAGTTAGGTGCATAATTACTGGAAGCTTCCCTCCTGTCAAGAGAGACAGAGAAGCTTCTCCAGGCAGAGAATTAGACCTTAATGGACTAAATAAATATCTGTAGTTGCCATCCTTTCCCTTCGAACTCTCTCTCCCTAGAGGGAGTTTTGTCCAACAACCCAAATTAGATAATTTAGTAAGGAAAGTATCTAGAGTCCCTGGGATGAATCCAGATCTGTATTTGCAAGAATTACTTAGTGAAAAAAACCAAGTATTTTCTCAATGTTTACTGATAAATGATTGATCTTCAAACTCTTAGTCATGTGAATAGTTTTTACTCTTGAGTAGTTCTGCTGAAATCATTCAGACCATTTAATAAGCAAGAAGTGTTACATAAATGCATCCAAACCACTTTAAAAAAAGGCTACAAAGCACTCTGCTTGCTCTGGACTCAGAATCCAATGCCTTTGCTGACACTTTGTGAGGCACAGAGCTGATTGAAGGATTCTCAAGCACATAGCAATGGGGAGGAGAGGGGTAAAGGGCTGGAGACAGGGTGTGACACAAACCTAGCGCTGAAGCTCCTGCCCCAGTCCAGAGCTAGGAACACTGGAAAGTCAGACTTACAGTCTTATTATTCTTGTTGAGATGTGAAAGATGCTGACAACTGTGTTGAATGATGTTACTGGGACAAGCCATAACATGGTCTTAATATGTAGTTGTGACCCACACAACAAAGCACCATTTATGGCAGCAACAGCTCTATCAGCTTTTAGCCATCAGCCTGAGAGATCTTCTCTGAATGCCTCTTAACTACCCGTTTTCTGTCAGGGGCTCCTCATGGCTTAGAAGTCCTTGGAAGAGATCAGGTCCTCCACACCAACAAAAGGAGAAACCTTCTTGCCAAACCCCTGACATATGACCTCTGTGCACAAGTAGTGGAGTCCCTCTCAGTGTACCAAGGATGGTGATGACAGGCAGAAAGTGGTTGGCTCAGTGTTGCTTGCATAGTCCATGGGTTGGTCCATCTGCTGCATTTCCCCACAATGTGCTCAAGGAAATAAAGGACACTTCAAATACAGGAATCCTCTCCTATTTTGTACATACCCTAAAGGAGAATAGATCATGCTTACCCTTCACTATTTCTTCCAAGGTCTCTTCCCTGTGCATCTAACCTCCCTGTGCAGCCCTTCCAGATGCCAGAACAGGCTGAATAACATACAGCCAGGCCACGAAATTGCCAATGAAATACCTTTGCAAGCTTATATTTAATAAACTCCATGTCATCATTGTCATGTCCTGCCTGCATGGGTTTTTGATAGGTTCCCCAACTCTTTCTCTCTGCAAAAGGAGGGAAAGTCGGGCACAAAGGTCCTCCAAGTGTGTCAGGATCCTGCTCATGTCACCAAGGTGGTAGCTGCAGCTTCTCCTTACCTTTTTATTTACACTCTCACATTCTAAGTCTTTATTGAGTTGCAGGACCTCCTCACTCGATCCCTTGACCCCATCCAAGCTGGTTCACCCCATCAAAAAGAGGAATCTTGATGGAGCGGTGTGTGGGGTGTGGGGAGCCACAGACACTGCAAGGTTTCTCCCTTCCTAGCTGGTGCCAAATCCCAAGAGAGAGCACTCATAGACAGCTCCTTGGATATCTTCAGGGAAGCATGGATGCTCTTGGGCTGCTGCACCTGTTTTTTTCTTGTTTTCATGCTTTTGATCCTATGACACACATACCCTTCCTCCTTTGCTCCTATATTTTTTTCCTTTTCTTTATCCCTTTGCCTCCTCAGGGAGACCTCAGGTTTTCTTAAAAAGTAGTTCTGCATACAACATAAGGAGCCACCCTGGATCAGCAGGGCTTTGGCATGAAGAGAACATATTTGAGCCTCTTTTGCTACAGCCAGGTATATTCTGAGCCACACAACTGCCTAATTTACCCATGGCTGTGTCCATCAAGCCAAGTCACAAATAGTTTCCTAAAGCCTTATTTGGTTATATGTTTATGAGCTTCATTTACAGCTGAACAGGTATGTAAAATTTACTCATGTAAAAGGTCTAAATGACTGCAATCACAAGTAAAAATTATGTGGATGAGTAAGGGTTGCAGGATCAGACCATTAATTAATAAATGTCAGTAAAGTACTTATGATGAAAGATGTTGTGGGAGTACAACATATTCTAATTAAAACTTCAGATTTATTTCCGCAAGTTAGTCATGGACTTTTAAAATATTAGTGTTTCCAGAACTTAAGGAACTGGAGAAATAATTATTTTTCACATAAACTTAGTTTATAACAAAAATTTGTATTCCATATATTAAACAAAAGTAAGCCTAAATATCAAAAAAACTTTAACTGATGGCTTAAGGCTGCCTGGAGGAGACCTACGTTGCAGTCTATCTTTTTATATTTCCACTTACTGTGCACTTTTTTGAAAGACACTTGGACACTTATCTGTGGCTCACAGAAGATTTCAAGTAGTGAGCTGTGCTGTAAAAGTTCTCAAAAAATAATAAAAACAAAAATCCTTCCATCTAAGTGCATTATTTGGTAAAGTCAGATTTTTGGGGAAAAAAGGATATTTTAAAGATTAATTAATCTCATCTGATACAACTTAGCTATATATGCACGAAGAAGGAAAAAGAAATAACAGGAACTATGGGTTTTCTTCTGGTTCTCAGTACCAGTTATACAGATGTGATTTCTGTGTATGCTGGCATAAAAACAGAAAGTAAAAGGACTGTGGTTTAAGTGTTCCCCCTGGATAAAAAATAAAACGTGTTATTTTGCCATAAATTTCCAGCATTTGCAAAATATTAGGCTTAGTGAAACATTTGGATTCCCAAAAGGGTATTTTAAGTGCTTTTTCAGAAAATGTTTTCCTCTTCTCTTCCAGCAGTAGAAAGAAAGATTGTCAGATTAATAGAACAGAGGGAGGAGGAGTATGGGATACACTTTTCTAATGCTAATAAATAAATAAAACACTTTTTTTTTTTTGTCACGAGAAAAGTGGTGTATTTAAAGTATAATATTTTAGATACTTCCTTTTCCTCTGAAACAGCACTTTATATTATCCATCTTTCTAAAGCAGTTATAGAATTCACACTTTTTCCTCATTATTTTCCTCTTTTTTATTTTTATTTATTTATTTATTTTTATTTTAAAGAAATTATCATATATATAGAGCTCGCACTAGGTAACACCTACTCCAGAAACAGTGACACCACTCTCAGCAGGTCTATTTTAAGAATGAAGTGCTACTTAAGTTAAGGATCTAAGTGGAAGAGCATTATTTTTATTATTATTTCTTTTTTTTTTCTTTTTTTTTCTTGTTTTGTTTTTGGTTTTGTTTTTGTTTTAAGAAGAAAAATAGTATGTGCATGCCAGGTGGGGTTTTAGAATCTCTCAGAGCTTTATTCTACATTTCTCATTATACGAGTATAGTTCCCATGGTAACGATTACATCATTTGACACACATGCTACCTGAGGCAAACAGAACAATTGAATAAAGAAACACACATTCACCATTGTGTGATGTGAATTGATTCACTTATTGCCTAATTATGTTTCCTAAAAACAGGGGACTGCACCAGTTTTCAGTGTCAGCATGACCACTTGCCTGTCAAAATTAACATTTCTGTTCCCAGTTCTTTGCAGCTCCAAACCACCCTCTGCCATTCACTTCTGGAAAATCTTGACACTGCTCAACTATTGTAGAAGAAGTAAACCTCCTACTCTACCTCTGCTGTTTCTTACTGCCTGCTCATGCTCTTTCTTTTTCTAATGCTGAATGGTATTGGAAATTTTCTTTAAAAAATAAAAATAAAATAAATGCAATGAAACTCCTAGACAAGATTTGGTTTGCTGAGAATATTTGCTTAAAAATTATTTTCACAAATCTAAATAGCAGCTTGCAAGACAATTTGGATTATAGATTACTCTTATAGAAGTATGTAAAGGATAAATCCTTTTTATGTGCATGTCCTCTACATAAAACCTACTTACAAATTCTTCCCTTGTAATAGTAATGAGTAACACAGTAGAGATCTCTAAGCAAAAACTGATGTTATCCAATACTCAGCTTTTCCTATTGGTCAATGGTTTTTCTCCTAACGGTTCTTTTTTTGCATTCTGTGTATTTTCATTTAATTTCTGACTCTCCAACTGGAATATCTTCTGAGTACCTGTCTCATTTGTTTTGAATTTTAAAAACCTAATTCTTTCTTCCTTTCCTAACAATTAATTATTATCACCTATTATCTATGCCCAAGCTTGAAGTAATTCTCTTGACTCCTTCTTAATTTTTTTGTTGCTGCGTGAGACTCTGCTTTTTGATAAAACAAGAAAATCCTTCTGTCCTGATTTGTAATTTCTCTAGTGGCTGAATTCTGACTTTCTTTTGCTAAATAAAGTTGGGAATATAGTAGGATATGTCTGTGCTTGTCAGTCTGGAATAAATGTAGGGTGGCTATTTAACTGCATTAACCTTCATGAGTCAGACAAATTAGATGCCTTTTTTTCTTTTTTTTTTTTTTTTTTTAAGCTTCTAACAAGTCACACATTTTCCAAAGATTTAAACCACTTTGTTGAAAGACTAAAGTGGACACACAATGTGTCCACATACAATGTCACCCCGAAAAACATCGCACCAATTCTACTGTCTCCTTAAGATAAGTGCTGTTTAAATTCATTCGTTTCCTGGGAAATGCTTTTGTGATCTATCAAGGTAAATAGATACTGAGGGATGCAAAATTAATCAAGAAAAAGGAAATGAGGTCTTTTTTATGTTGCTTTCTGTCAAAGAAGACTCTTGTTATTACAGTAGACTAAAGTTAAGTGGCCAAAGATAAGTGAAATAACAGAAATTAGAAGCAGTCAGAAAAGGGCTTGGCTGGATGGTTCTTCTCTAAGACAGAGGAGGAGAGGATAATCTTTTATGGGCAACTGAATTTCACAAACATAAATGGTAAGGCATTCTGCAGAAAGTTCTTTTCTTTTTGTCCTACATATATAGGAATTGCAAAAGAAAGAGGGTAAAAAATGCCTTAGAATTAAAGTTGTAATTCCATAGCTTTTCAGAGAGGATTGTGCACCTGAGATCTTCAGGTGCATTGAAATTGTCCCTTCTCAGTACTAGCTACATAGAGAGTTGAGGCAGCTCAGTTTTGAAAAATTGCCACTTTTTTGTTCAAGCCTGTATATAGTTATGTACTCACATCTGATCAAATTCTGCATGTTGATTCATCCAACTCCTTTACATCACTCTTCAGTCTTAGCCAAGGTAAATGCTGTATTTTCAAAGTCTTTTATTTTCCTTGACATTTTTGCATAGTTAAAAACATGTGGATATCTTTTTCAATTTCAGAAAGAGTTTAATAGGAAGCAATTTCCTCATAACACTCCTCGTTTTGCTGTGTAGTGCCTTGTACTCTTTAGTTCTTACTCAGGAACTTTCATGCTGGAGAGAGATTACACTTAAACTGACAACACCTCAGTCTTTGGAGAAGACTTTCACATCAGAAAAGAGGTGAAATAAAATGGAGGCAACTCAAGACTTCCATTACTTTCAAAGGTCTGCAAATCTCTAGTGCTTAATGAAAAAAAGGTCTGCTGAAATTCCTGGTCATGCACTCATGTGACCTTGGTTGCACTCTTTCTTTTCAAATAACCAGATCCATTTGTCATTTAGGAACATTGCTTAACTCAGATGTTATTAACCCCACTGTGTACACTGACACTTGAAAGCTTGACTCTACTGCAGGAATTTAATATTTCAATGTTTATTTTTTTTTCCTCTGGCTCTAACCCCAGGAGCCTGAGAACTCTTACATCTTATGAGAGGAGTTAAGGAGGGAGTCTTTGCTGGTGAGATCCTCTGGCTAACATGGCATCCAAAAAAGTGGGTCTCTGAAATCACTGAGTGACTGACAAGGTGACAGGATGCTGACTCCATGACTACTCTGTCACTCTAAGCTGCCATAAATATACCCTGCAGCTGAAAGAAGCCATCTAATTCCCATATCTGTGCAGAGTAAGACCATTCTTCCAACCAGATGGCCAAACAGTTCATGTCACTGTTCTCATGCAAAACTTCTTGCTTGCCTGTTTGCTTGTTTTCTTGATTTATATGTCAGGTAGAACAATTTGTGTTGCTGCATGATGACTCAGGCAACTAGATCATAACAAATTCTTTACACCCTTCCTCAAAATCGTGCCTGTTCTTTTCATCCTGAAAGAAGAGTAAAGGACTGATTTCTGAGAGGGAACATCTCCTCCCTGCAGCTAGCCTCCCTATGACCTGGGAGGGCAGGACTTTCAATTGCCATCCCATAGGCTATATGAAGTCATCTCTCTTTAACATAAGCCATTGTTTTTATTAACCCAAATGTGAAGCCAACTAAGAGAGTACTCACTAACAATGCCCTCCTTAAGCTTCTGTTACCAAGATGCTGCTCTGAATACTATGCTACTCAAAGAATTAGTAAACTGAACTCATACTTTGGTTTAAAAGAGCTAGAGAAAATCTAAAATGAAATTAAATGCAAAAAAAAACCCCATTTAATAAAAAACTAAGTTGCAATCTCAATTGTGGAGCAATTCCAGGAAAATGCAAGTCAGTCTGATAACAAGAATGTAGAGTGATGCAGGCTCAACAATTTATTTTCCTTCTTAAGGGATAAATTAAAATTAGTTCTCAGTGCCAGGCACATTCTATTACAAGCATAATTAAGGCATTGATTCTGATCAAAATTAGAAACAACAGGAAAACAGGATAATAGGAAATTTGCCTTTGACTTCAATGTAGTAAGTAATTAACCCTGAAATTTTATTATTTTTATTATTATTATTGGGGTACAGCACCATTTCTCCCACAGCCTTCCAATACAAGAAACACAACATGAAGCATTTTCAGGTGAATTTTAACATTTATGGGATGTACCGAAGAAGTGCAGGAGACTCCATTACTGCTTCGGTGTTGTGGAACTCAAGAGCATTTCCCGTATCTCTGAGTTTGTAGATGTTCTGCCTTTATTTTGATAGCATGGTGAAATGAAACTTAGGATGAACAATGGACATCCAACACACACTAAAGAAACATCTGTGTGAAGGGGCTGGGTAGAGCTAGAGCGTGCTCCAACAGACAACCTTTGACTAGATGTTCACATCCACACAGAGCAGGTGCCTGTGTGAGCCAAACCCTGGACTTATGTGAAGACCTTTAAAATCTCAGTCTGTGACTGAGTGAGCAGCCATCTCCTCTGAAAACCTGTTAAGGCTGTATCTTAATTCCCATCCCTGAAACATGACCTACCAGTGAAAAATCAGAGACCTGATCATCCCATTCCACAGGTTTGCAGATAAGCACAGAGGTTATATGGACTTGGCGGATACTAGTGCAGGAGCTTCATTCACCTCTAGTTATATTTATTTTAAGTTCTCTCCTGAAGATTTTTTTTTTTCAGTATCAGGAATACTGAAGTTTTAAAAAGCTTCCATTGGCACATTTGAGACTGATTGCCTGTTTTTCTTCTGGTATGACTTTTCAGCCAGATGAATTCAACTGAACAACTATGAATTTCTCATCTTACTTACTACGAAAGCAAGGTAAATCATCTACATAATGTAGTATTGACACTAAAGCATAGAGAACAAAAGCAAAACATAGATTTTTTTATTTACATAATTTAATGGACTTGCTTTGTCTATGAACTCTGTTCTCTGTTATTTGCTTTCCTTGTTCATTTGAACAGCCAGATTTTATTGGAACAAACACTCACAGAAAATGAAGTTAAAAATCACTAGTATTTGCAGAGGCCAAGCATTTTATTCAGACAAAAATATTAATGACAGAAATGTTTCCTCACTTACTGTGTGAGAGATCACGGTAAAATGTACAAATGAATTCTACAAAACAAGGCAATATTTGACTGACTTGAAATCACAAGTTCCAAAGTGTAAATGTGTTTAAAAGAATGTGCATTCAAAGACATTATGATTTATCTGATAGAAGACACAAAAGAATAGAGCTGGCATTCAGTGGTGTATGGAATTTATAAAAGGGAACTAAGATTAATAAAAAAATTCCGTTGAAACTAAATTTTGAAGGAGAACTGTGCTTTCAGCTATTTTTTTGAGTACACCTTGAAATGTTTTATTTTGTTTTGTTTTGTTTTGTTTTGTTTTTTTCTGCTCATTTCACCAGAAAATGTGAATTCTCTAAACTGATCTTTTAGCTCCACCTTTTGAGTTGTTAGCTCATATATTCCCAATAGGGACAAAATATTTTGATTTTGGAATGAAAAATTTTAGTAGTCAATATTATTCTTTAAGTTTTATATTTTCCTCAGGGGAACAGCAAGCAAACAAACAAACAAACAAAAAATCATAAAAAAGACCCCAAACTAAATAGTCCTAATTAAATATAATGAGAAGAATGTCCTTTAAAACTGTTATCTCTCTTTCTTTCTCAGTATATTTACAAGCAGACTAAGTTTTTTTTTCTTGCCAACTTGTCTCTTGAGTGGGAAAGCTGATGACTATTGATTCAGTCTATAAAAATAAGTTTGTGGTGCTGAAAAATTAAGCTTTGTCATTTAGTACAATCCAATTCTGTGATTTTTTTTTGTTTTGTTTTGCTTTCAAAACAAATGATTTACTCTGAAGTAATCTAGGCAAAACCTAAATCTTTCATCTTTGCATAAGAGAAAAAAATAATAGCATCAGTAAAAGTAAACTAGTGTATTTTGCTGGTTTTATATTACTTCTGAGACATTTTTATACAGATCTTTTCAAGGACTCCTATTGTTTAAATTATGCAAATAAATCTTATGTGGCTTTTGTTTCATTTTAGTTTCTGTCAGCTCAGGTCCACTATCAAAAAGCTTTCACAGAACCATAGACCATACAGCTTTCACAAGTCATACACATGAAAATGATGGGGTAAAAAAAATCATAATTGGTTATGCTTGATTTCTGAAAGTGCCTCTCTCCCCCCTTTTAAAAATAATCAAAACTTAGTCTCATGAACTGACAAGGTGGCTGACTTGTATATAAAGATGAGCTGGCTAGGCAACTAAATATCTATATGAAACAAATATCTGTATTTCAGGCTCTGTCTTTGTAATTTTTCAATTTATATCTTTTTATTAAGAAATATATTTATTTAGCGCCATTTTTATGGGCATATAACAAATCTGATTTTATGACAGTGAAAATTTTGAAGACCACAAAATATATAGATGCCACGTAAATTAAGTAGCTTGGCATTGTAAACAGAAGGAAGTCAGGTAACTTTTGAACTTGCTGACTTGATTAGAGAGGAACTGAAACATGGGAGTTCTAGTTCTCTGCTTTCTCTAAGTTGTCTTAGAAGAGGAGTTCAATTTTGACATGTGTTGGCTTTGATTGTTTTTTTTTTTTAGTGGTATTATTTGCCAAAGTAACATAAATTTTGTTAGATGTTCCAATGATTTGATGTGTTTATTGCTCTCATCCCTTGTTGAGCACCTGCAGGCAAGATGTAATTGGAATACACATTTTGGTTTTTAAGACTTTTTCTATATCTCGTGATTGGATTATCTGTTGATTTGTTATTGATGTATTTGGCTTTTAAGGACTTCATTTTTCCTTTTGTTTTGGTCATTTGCTGTTGCCTCCTGAAGACTCTAAATTTTGTCAACATCTCATCTCCTGCAACTCATTTCCTCATCCCCTGAACATCTGAAACAGGGCACACTTGCAGGGTAGAAATTCACATCTTTAAAAAGTGGTGTTCTAGGAGCAGCAATTAGCTGTGCATGATTACCTTCTAACCTGCTAAATGGCTAGTTCAGATCTCCTGCTGCCAGTAAACAACCAGGGGCTGATTAAAAGTCTTGTTATCATTCCAAAACCCTTTGATCTATGCATATGCTAGTTGTTGGATTTTTTTGGTGTGTTTTGTTTTGTTTTGTTTTGTTTTTTCAATTCTATGTGTGTTTCTGGAGTAGGTTACTGATTTCAATAGTGGAATGAAAAGAGTAATTCAGCATGCCTGACCTACAATGGAGTATCCCAGCTGAATATAAAAGAATCAGTGCCTTACCTGGGATTATTTCAGAGACTCTTTTTTCAACCCCCACAACATACTTACTTTCACTTTTTCTCACTGTGAATCCTTAAATGCATTTTTTTTTCCATTTTCCTTAAGCAATACTAGTGCTTATAACAGAGAATAGGTTGACACTATCATAAGTAGAAACATCTACAAAGCATCCATAACACTGCAACACAAATAAGACTTTTCATGTTGCTTAAGTAGTACCTTAGCTCTACTCTTAAGAGAGTTACACTGAAAGCAGATATTAGTCCAGTTCCATTTAGTTTCTAGCTAGGTGACTGTTATATTATGTATACCTTGTCACATATGAAGTAAATGGAAATCATCAGTTAAGTTCACATTATGCACCAAAGAGCTTATAGATTGTATGGTTTATGGTCAATAACAGCATGGGCTAGATTTGAACAAATTACTTACATGGATTCTTTTTTGTTTTGATTTCAGCTTTCTATACCTGTTGGTCTTATAAGAACCTTCAGTTTAGAGAGAACCTAATGAAAACAAAACAAAACAAAACAAAACAAAAAACTCAAACAAACAAACAACATTAAGTTGTTGTTGACAACTGTCGAGGCAAGAAGTTAGCAGCAGGAGTAACAATTGTTTAGGAATCTCCAGAGCAATTTGAATGAAGAAAGCAAGAGTCCATTTTCTGAAGTTCTTCAAAGATATACATACACCTCAGAGGTAGTTTATATATTATAAACTCTATTGATTTTATGTGAAAGATAGGTATTTTGGCATGTCACCATCCAAGAAGCATTGTATCTTTGTAAAGATCACATTTTTACTGTCACTCTTTATTCAGAGTCCTGCTCATCTAATGCTTTGAAGCAATCCTAAGGACATCATAAATGGCCTGCTGGGTGAGGCTAGTCCAGGTTCATCCAGCCCAGGAGATGTTATTTCAGGAACGCATGAAAGTCTAGCTATTTTTTGAAGTCCAGTCTCCTTACACTCCCCTGGCATGCAGAACAGTTCTATGAGAGGTGTTGGAAAGTACATCCTTGCCCAGTTCTTTTAACATCCATTGACACATCTGTTGCCTCTGAATCTTTCTAATCTCTTCCTCAGTTGCTGGTGCTGTTCTGCTTCCCCACCTTCCTGGGGCAAAGCCTGCAGAAGTTCATTACTGTCTGTATAAAAATGTGTCTTAAACTAACATCCTGCCACTTTTAGAGAATATCTCATAGTTCTTTACAATAAGTCTGTGGTAAAGAGAAATCTAAGTCACAAATGGCTAAACTCAGACATAGCTTCTGTGAATTTCTGTTTGGAAAAGGAATGCTGTCTTTGTCATGTGCTGAGCTGCGTAAGTTAAAATCTGCAAGCACAGGAAGTATAGTGGCAAAAGACTATTCATCTGCTATGAGGACAACATGAAGAAGGAGAACAATTACCCTCTGTGACAGCTTATCTGTGACCATGGAAGTGACCAGCCCCTGAAGGGAAGAGGCAAAATTTCCTTAATGGAAAGCAAAAGGATGACACTCAGAACTTCTCATACCACAGTCACAGGCGACAGCTCTATCTCTACCAGAGTGCAGGTCAGTAACTCGTCATACGATAGAATCGTAGAATGTCCTGAGTTGGAAGGGACCCACAAGGATCATCAAGCCAAATTCATGTCCCTCCATATTACAACTCCACAGTTCACACCATGTGTCTGAGGGTGTTGTCCAGTCTCTTCTTGAACACTCAGTCTTGGGGCTTTGACACCTCCCTGGGGAGCCTGTTCCAGTTCTCTGCCACCCTCTGGGTGAAGAACCTTTATCTAATGTCTAACCTGAACCTCCCCTGGCACATCTTCCTGTCATTCCCTTGGGTTCTGTCACTGGTCGCCAAAGAGAAGAAATGGGCTATTACCCTTCTTCCTCTCTTTGTGAGGAAGCTGTAGACTATGATGAGGTCTCACCTCAGTTTTCTCTTCTCCAGGCTGAACAAACCAAGTGACTTTAGCCACTCCTCATTTGGCTTCCCCTCCAAACCCTTCACCAACTTTGTAGCCCTCTTCTGGACACTTTCCAGTATCTTAATGTCTTTTTTATCCTGTGGCACCCAGAAATGCACACAGTGCTCCAGGTGAGGCCGCACCAGTGCAGAGCAGAGAGGGACAATCACCTCCCTTGTGTGGCTGGCAATGTTGTGCTGGATGCACCCCAGGAAACGGTTGGCCCTCTTGGCTGCCAAGGCAAGGCTCATGTTCAACTTGACATCGACCAGGACCCCCAGGTCCCTCTCTGCAGAGCTCTTTTCCAGCATCTTGCTCTCCAGTCTGTATGTACCACCAGAGTTGCCGTGTCCCAGGTGCAAAATCCAGCACTTGCCCTTGTTGAACTTCATACGAGTGGTGATTACTCAGTTCTCCAGTTTTTCCAGATCCCTCTCCAGGGCCTCTCTGCCTTCAAAAGTGTCAACAGCTCCTCCCAAGTTTCTGTCATCAGCAAACTTACTAAGTTATCCCTCAGGTCCTGAGTCTAAATCATTTATGAAGACATCGAAGAGTACTGGCCCTAAGATGGATACCATTACAATATCAGGCCTGCCTCTTACTGTCTCTGTTATCCAAGGAAGTTTTAATTAGGTTAAAATGGGGCTCTTTTCTACCAAACAATGAAGGCAGAATCCAAAACACTAAAATAAATTAAAAAAAAAAAAAAAAAAAAGCAATTCAAGAACTAGAATGAAATATCTTGCTAGTGATTGTCCTTTTTCTGGCATGGTGATAATCTTCATAACTAGAGTAAAACTCATCTGTGCAGGAGACAAAGTTCTTCAAGGCTAATCTCAGTGTGGTTAAAGCTTTGTACGAATCGAGAATCTTTATGGTTTTGAATTCAGGGCACATTTATTTGCCCTTGCTTTCTTTAATACAAACCCACAGCAGTATTTAAAAATAAATATATACATACATATATAAGAAGGTAAAAAAAAAAGCCCAAAGGAGACAAACAAATACCTTTCAAAACAAGATATGACATTGCACATACCATTCATGAAATAGAAACAATGAATGAACAATCAGTACTTGACAGATGTTAGTCAAGTGTTGGATGTTCGTCAAGATGCTTATAAATGATGACGAGTATGCTAAAAGTATCCATTTATAATCAAATAGCTACTCCAGTCCCTGAGTGTTAGACATAATGTTATGTTCCTCTTTGTCACTCACTAACACAAGAAAACTTGTGGCAGATCTACAATCCAGAAACCTGGGGCATGATAGCAGGATAGTCCCTCATAGAAAATACACCTGGGTATACATTCAAACATTTTAGGAGTTAAGTTCTGTTTAACACAACTTTTGAAAAACTGTTTTGTACCTCTTTCACTGATTAATTTCTCTTTATTCATCTCTCACACTCCAACTTTCTTAATAATCCAGAAATTTCTCTGTCTTCTCAGTAAGAAATCTAAACTTCATGTTAATAACAATCATTCCTAAATTAATGTCTTGCTTTCAGTGACTTAAATTCTCCCCTCTAGCCATTAGAGATTTTGTGGATAATCTTTCTAATACGCACTTTCTACCTGTTATTCACTCTTCATTTTACATTGACACTTGTCTCTCCAGAACTTCTGCCCTTTGACTTAGAGAGGAAAATTACTTTCCAGTGGATTTATGTTGCTCTATGTGTAGAAAACAACAACAACAGCAACAAAGAAATTGAGTAATTGTTCTTCAGAGGCTGCAGTAGTATTTTTTGAGGTCGGAAGCACAGAACGGTGACCATTAAATGAGTCAATGAGGCAATGCATTGAATTCTCAGACCAGAAGAAAATAAAAAGCTGTTAGAAGATACTGATGAATTATCAGTTTTAGTAGGTGAATATATTCTCTGCTGTTGATAAGATACCAAAAATGTCTTTGTAGCTACACTGTCATAAGAAAACCTGAGAATCCTTTTTAGTCAATTCTGATAACTTTAAGCATATTTTGCCATGATCCTTGTTTAGTCTGAATATTTTAAAATTAACCTTTGAAACCGAATTTTGAGTGAATACTAATTTTTCACATTGAGTGGAAGTTTTGTTTAAAACCACATCAATATAGAAATAAATAGTACTCGAGCAACCTGGAACTCTGAGTCAAAAGAAAAGAGCTGCCATTCAGTTCTTCTGTGCTTATCACACCTGAAGTATATTGATGGGATGATCTACTGAAAAAAGCAGGTCATCAATGCACAGCTTTAGTTAGAAAATTAAGGTTCAGGGAGAAATATTGATAGCCTGAGAAGAAACAGTAGAGGTTACAAAGAAAAATTAGTGTTTCCAGAAAAAATGAGTAGAGTTGAATCCTACGGAAGACACTATGGGTTTAAAAAATGAGACTAAGAATGAAGGGCCTTGTTCCCAAAAAAACAAAAAACGAAGTGTAGATACTGCCATGAAGGCAGGTTAGGATTTCCTAGATGAAGGAATGGTAAACTCTGCAAGTATCTCTTCACTTCCTGACATAAACCTGAACTGAAAATGTATGTGATGGTCTTACCATGACAGTTGTTTTTTGTTTATTGTGGGTTTGTTTTGTTTTGTTTTGTTTTTTCTCTCCTCTCCCACAAATCCAAAATGAAACAAAGCAGACTTGCACTATAACAGACTTTTTCTCCTGGTATGTGTTATGTGTTTTATGTTTTCCAGAGCTACTCTTGTCCCTCTGCATGCAGGAAAGAAAGGCTAGCAAATTCTGATCAATCTATTGTCAGTGTCTAAGCCATGTACAATTTAACTTTATGATAAAATAAAAGCTTGCAAAAAGAAAATTAAAAAAAAAGAAAAGAAAAGAAAACTCATTTTCTGGCATCTAGAAATAAGAGGAACAACAAGGAAACAAGAAGGAAGAAAACTAAAAGAAAGAAGAAATTAAGAGCATCAGAAGAAAATAAGGCAGAATGTGAATGACAGAGATCAGGATTTCTTGAGTTAATAACTCAGGACTTTTTTTTTATGGTGTGTACCTCTGTGTTCTGTAGCTAAAGGCAGTGTATTCTGTCCCCTGATGTAGTATGTACACAGCTGAGCTAAGAACTGCTGTGATTCTACCATTATTTTGATATTCAGACAAAATGTGGATTCAAAATTGCAACTGATCACTTTTACTGAGTTTTGGCCAGAAGCAGCCCATGTGATGGCCCATGACTGTCCTGAATAAAAATTGACAGATTAAACATATTACTTATCTTGAATTTATTTTCAATGAATACTTGGGAGTGACAATACTTCTAAGCCATTATCAGGTCATGTTTTGATGCTTTTATTATTTTACAATAAGCTGTGTAACTTAATTGATTACTGAGAACATGTTCATGCCAATATACCCACAGTAAATTTCTTAATAGGGTTAATCTGGCACAATCTAGTTTGGGTTGCTGTTGATTCTAACTCTAAAAACAGAACTTCACTGACATGATTTTCAAAAGTGACCTCTGTGTTTTAGGTATCTGTTCATGTTTAGCTGGAGACAAGGTATTAGGTTTATTTTTCGCTTTCTGAATATTCTGCTCTTTCTGATCCTCAAGTTCTTTAGGTTTCTCAAGTTAGATACTCAGAATTGTCAGGTGCTTTTGTAAACCGTGGCCATACTCTCAGTAGATATTCACTAAGCTCAGGTTACTCAAGCTCTTTCTAAGTTAATGTTCACAAATTAAAATTGGTATGACCTATTTCTTACAAATGTGACACTTGAGACTTGTATCCCTCTGCAGAGTTGTTTTTGTACGAAAGAACAGCACCTCCAAGATGGATTATATTTCTGTAAAGAAACTTTTAGAACTAGCAACAATTTGGGGAGGGTTATTCCATTTTATTACTTTGTATTATATTATATATAAATATATATATGTTAATATTTTATTATCTGTTACTACTATTTAGAGATATTAAGTCAGAGCGAGCACAAGGTAAAATGCTACTTGACTCATCCTCTGCGGTAATGTCATTAGGGACCAAAATACTTGCTTTAACACAGAAATCTTTGTTGCCTCCTGACACTGAAACACACTACACCTGCCAGTCTCCCAATCATCATTTTTCTAGATTCTTTTTTTAAAAATAAGTTGAAGCATCTAATTAAGCTTAAAATAGAATGGCCCTGGGAAGAATGCTTCTGAAAGCTGCAGTAGAGATAGCAGATCATCTTAACTGGCAGCTAAGGCTTGTAACACCTCTTTCTTACATGAAATCACAAGAGCTTTATGCAAATGAAAGTGAGACTTGTGCAAAGTCAGCTAGCACAAAGCAATCATGTAACTAAAGAAAATAAGGTGATCCACACACAGACAAGAAATTAACTTTGAGGAAGAATGAGTGCTAGATAAAATACAAATAGATGGATGAGCAGTATTTGTGCTGGTGTGGTGTTCCGTGGCCTGGTTTGGCACCAACATGGTTAAATGGAGAAGAAGAATGGTTAAATAGAGTTCAGCAACATGTTCTGAAAAATTCAGCTTGGCTTAATGACCAATGTAAAACCCTAGGCCCTTGTTTCCCTTGTTTCAAGGAAGCCTTCTGCATCAGAAACTTTTAGGTGCCTGAGGGGTAAGCTGAGATGAGGAACTGTGGCTGAACTTTTGTTGTGTATAAGAGCTACCAAAACCAGTTTCAGCTGCATCTGGAAGGCCTGATTCTGAATGCCTGCAGTATCAGTTGAATTAATTAACTTTGGTCAGCAACAAACTGAGGGTCAAATTCTGATGTTGAGGCACAGAACAAAACAATGAGCAGTATGAAAACTAGAACAGCTAAAAAACCCCAAGCAATACAAATCACTTTACCTCAGCTCCTTCTCATACCAATTTACTAGTGCTATGTATTGTTGTTTTCACACTTTCTCAGCTGTACTAGCTAGATAGGGAAGTGAAGCAGAGAGGCCTAAAGTTAAGATCCTTCCTACCCTCTGAGTCAGCTGTAAGAAGCACATAGCTGTAGCCTGTTCATATATACCTGCAGGAAATTCTGCTTTATTTTTGCAGCACTTTACAGAAGCATTTATCTTCCTTATGGTCTTGCATCAGATATAATCCAGCTAACAATCTAACCTCAAACTGTCACTGTTTCAAAAGTTGCAGTCATAATGCATAAAAATCAAAGATCATTCTGCAAAATCTCATTTTGAATGAATAGCATCTGTTGACCTTTTACTTGAAAAATTATACCTTTTCTATTATTTAAAAAAGTATACATTACACTTCAGCACATTACTGTACGTTTTAGTATTCATTCACTTCTAGAAGCCTAGTATTTCATTTAAATAAAACAAAATATTATTAAAAAAATAGTACTTTCTAAGCACCCTTCAAAATCAGAACCCTTGAATCACCATCCAAAAGACTTATCTACTGAAATATTGATTTTGTTGAAACTACCAAGGTTATGCTTCTGGTTTGGTTGTTGGTTTTGTTTGTTTCATTGACTAATTGAATTTCATTTACAATATCATTATTTTTTCTCATAGCCAGAGCTATTGAACAAAATCAATAGGTATTTACAGAAATCCTTCAGAGTTAAAACCGATCCACTGCTTTTTATAACATTAATAGAAAATAAATACTTCTTTTACCTAAATTTAACCTGGTATACAGAAAAGATTTTTAGTAGTAGGAAGAGAAATCATAATCAAATACTTACAATGACAGTTGACAAGTTTCTTCCTATAAGTTTGAGAGTTTGTATTACTATGGTAAGATATATGTATTGTTTGATATTCCTTCACAAAGATAACAGCTCTAAATATATGGAAATATTTTCTAGCAGTTACATGGTCTGTTGGATACAGAACAACTATTCATTGGTATAGTTGTAATCTCTTGCTTTGGCTTCTTGGGTTTCTTCTTTGAAAGCTGAAGTATTGTTAAGGAATTTTCTTTTCCCTAGATTTCCTAATACAGAGACTCAGGCATGGATTCCAGAAATTCTTCTTAAAATAAATAATGTATTTGCAAGATACAGCATAGAGCAGCTCAAGCTGGGTACCTCTTGAAGAGGGACCCCTAGTCAAAAGAACACTAGACAATTCTACCTCCACAATCCAAGCCTCCCACCCCCTTCACATTACTCTGGGCCAATTGCAAGTTTAGAGCCTAGAGTCTACATATTTGTCATTGAATCTCTTAATTTTCAGCAGACAGGCCATCAAAGTCCTGACCTTCTGTTGTTATTTTGCACCTGCAGCTGGAGAAAAATATGTTCTTGACAATAATCAAAACAATATTCAGTTTCGTCTTGTTTTAGATGCTGTTCTGTTCCTTTACTTATCTCCAGGTGTGCAGCTCCTCTTTTTTTCTGAGGCCTTTTTTGCTTCATAAGGCACAAAGTTCAGAAGTTCATGGCTCGCAGAAGTTGTGCTAAGCAAACTGAGTTATGCTAAGTGAATTTTGTATAAGCAGTTTCTAAACAAGTTCTAAAAGAAGTAGTATACCAAATAATTTAGTAAGCTAAGGCAGTCTATTCCCTAACAAGTATCCCCTTTTTCTACCCCATAATTATATAAATGCTCAAGGACTATTCAGAGAATGTAGAGGAGAGACTAGTACCTACTTTGGAGCAAATCTCAAGAAATTATTTTGTTAATAGTTAGTTTTGCAGGAAGGTGCCAACAGTAGACAACAAAGGGAAAAAAATATATTATTTGCAAAACTTAGGAACAAAAACTATCAAGGCAAAACCTACCTTGGCCTACTTGTTTGCTTTCCGGAACTATTCTTGTAAAAGACAAAAGAGGTGCCGTTTTAAATAATGCTCCCAACATACTGATGTTCAAGAAACTTTACAGGAAGATGATCCATCAACAATTGATAGCCTGCAACCACCTGTAAAATCTCTATTAAAAAGATGGTGATTTAGCCTACATAACATAGATGTCAGTTTGCAGAAAATAATATTCTCTTTTTTAAGTGTTTTCTTGACAAATGTTAAAGTTTCAAAGCATGGAATATGGAGTTAGCGTAAGTAAAAACCCCTCAGTGAAATAACGATTGTTTTTGACACCTAATACAGTGACTGGGGTACTGGAGTACTTCAGCTAGACACAGCTGTCCAGTATAATTTCAGACTGTATGGCTTTGACATTCATATTTCAAAAGGTTTAAAACTAGGAAATTATCACGCATATATAGAAAATAATTTGCTATATATCTTTCCCAAATGCTTCTTACTAACTTTTTCTCCCTACTAGCTGGAGATTTGTGATTAATTATTTCTCCTATGTTGGCAATTGACAGTGTTGACAGCAATGTTTGCAGTGACAATATATCCTTCTTTCACTGTTCTCACTTTTTTTTTTTTTTTTTTTTTTTTTTTTTAATAAGTGAGGATTGGAAATTGGGAGGAAGAGAGAATAACATATATAACACAACAACAGCATGTCAGCATGTTCTGTTTTCCTTACATCTACTCATGACTTACAACAACATCGTATTATTCTCTTTTTATAACAAGATTTCTTCATTTTTATAATTTCAGTGCCGAGAGAGAATTATTATGAGGTTCTTTTCCCATGTTTGTGCCCAGACATAAAAGTGAATTCTAGGGGTATGTTTAGCAAATACACTCCCAGAACACTGTTAATACCCAATGCTGAGTGTTTTGAGAGAAAATAGATGTGGTAACCACTCCCGAAGGCTGCCATTAAGATGTTCTTTAACAAAACACCTCACCTGGAGAGCTTTCAAATGAATCCTTAAAACTAGTAATCCTTCCTTAGTAATCTCTCTTAGAGGAAACATAAACATTATTTAACACTAGCGTGTAAAATTTTATTTTTATTCTCTTTTCCCCTCTTGTTTTAGTTTCTATGGCTTTTCTAGAAATTACTTCCTGTGTAGGATATTATAGTATCCCACTCACATTAGCGTGCTATTAATGTTGATACCCTTGGAACACTGTGCTTCATGATGATGTGTCTCAGATCACCCAGGTGCTGCCCTAGATAGCAGTCTTTCCCTGTGGGCACACCCTTGTTTGTAATTTAGGCATGCAACCTACTTTAAAAATTCCCACCCACATGCACAGACATACATAAAGCAAGACTTTACAGAATTACCATCACTGAAGTATTCACATTTCTATTTGATAAGTAAACCAGCAGCAGGGGAGCCTGTAATTTAGCTTATCATGACCCAGCTCTCATATATGCAGCCAGTAATGTTTTTGGTGTTTTTTGTTGTTGTTGTTGTTGTTCTTACAAAATAATAGTCATTCTGTGATTTTTATTTAGTAGGCAAACTTCTGCCTCATTGAAATATTTTTCTTTCCAAACTTTCCAAGAAGCAACACATTTGAGCTGATGTGGGAAATTTCAGTCCTTCCTGGGACATTTATAAGGAAATTATTTGACCAGGAAAATATATAAAATCACTGTTGTACTGCATCATTATTTATAAAGATGAATACAGAAAATAAAAGCAAACAAACAAACAAAAACACCCCTAAGAAGGGCTAACGTGGACTTTGAGCCCAGATTGTGTAGAGTATGTAGTCAGTCATAATTTAATAGTGATGTAAGCCTGATTGTTTATGTTACTAAATGCTTTAAAACTCCTTACAGAAATCAGTGGGAATTCTGGAGTCTAACATTAGGTTTCAGACTAAAACTCACACTGCCAGTCAGCAAAGGTCTTGCAAAAAGGCAGCAGCTGAAGTAGGACATAGGTAGCGTATGGGTGTGTTGTGTCTGGCTGCGGTGGAGTTAATTTTCCCCATACCCGTTCTCATAGTGCTGTGCTTCGTGTTGGTAGCTAGAAAAGTGTTGGTAATACACCAATGTCTTAGTTACTGCTGAGCAGGACTTGCACAGCATCCAGGTTGTCTCTCCAACTTTCCCTCCTCACCAGCAGGCTGGGGGGTGGGCAAGATCTTGGGAGGGAACACAGCCTGGACAACTGATTCAAACTGATCAATGGGATATTCCATAATATATGACATCTGCTCAGCAGTAAAACTAAGAGCAAGGAGGAGACGGGGGACATTCATCATTATGCGTTTGCCTTCTGGAGAAATTGCTGCATATACTGAAGCTGTTCTTCCCAGGAAGTAGCTGGACATGGCCTGCTGATGGGAGTAGGCAATAAGTCTTTTGTTTTCCTTTACATGCACACACAGTCTTTGCTTTTGCTTAATTAAACCGCCTTTATCTTGACTCATAAGTTTTTTCCATCGTATTTTCTTCCTCCCTTGTCCTGCTGAGGAAGAGAGCAATAGAGCGGCTTGGGAGGCACCTGGCATCCAGTCAAAGTCAACCCACCACAGTAGGCCTTCAATGTTTCTGACCTCCCCACAAAGCAGTTGATTTCCTTCTACATACTTAATCCTATACAATCCAAATCTCTGTAACATATGCCAATTGTATTGTTTTGATCATTTTCTTGGCAGTAATGTTAGAGCCGGTTAGCGGCAAATTACTCTGTCTGAGTCTCCAAATGTGAGTACATTTATGAACTATAAATTACGTTCAAAGAAATGTCACTCCTGCCTTCCCAGCACTATACAAAGAAATCCATTAAACTGTATATAATAGGGGCTTAATGCTATTTCCTTTGAAATAAAGAAAAAATGTTGACCATGTGCTCATTGCACTGGTTAGGATTTTGATGAGCTGGACACAGTCTGACTGCTATAGTCCTATACTGTCTTCCCATGTAATCCAGGGAAAGTCAGTAAGAAAAATATCATGCATTCATGCAAGTTCTGAATCCAGAAATACACGTGTTTGGTGGACTTAGATTACACCGCTAAGTTTTTCCTAGCTGAGGTTTCGAGCCTCCTTCTCCCATGAGTTTTATTATAGGGGAATGGCAGCATTACCCACTTCTAGCTGAACATAAAAGGAAAGTTGCAACTCCCCTTTATTAACCATTTAAGGCTTTAAAGATTTATTATAACTCTCTGTTTCTCAGTAGCTCTGAAATAAGTGTTTCAATCCTGGAGAAAAATGAGAGACAGGGTGGGATCAGTGGGGAAACTTATATCTTCTAGCTTAGTCTTATGTATTCATTACTACCTTCATAGTCTAAGGAGAAAAAGTACTGCGTCCAGCTCTGGGGTCCTCAGTACAGAAAAGACATGGACCTGTTGGAGAAGGTCCAGAGGAGGACCATGAAGACAATCAGAGGAACTGAACAACTTTCCCATGAGGAAAGATTGAGAGAGTTGGGATTTTTCAGCCTGAACAAGAGAAGGTTCCAGGGAGACCTTA
Source organism: Nesoenas mayeri (assembly GCF_963082525.1). NCBI lineage: Eukaryota > Metazoa > Chordata > Aves > Columbiformes > Columbidae > Nesoenas > Nesoenas mayeri. Next base: position 178,629,595 of record NC_137541.1, on the reverse strand, counting down.
TTGTGGCCTTTCAGAACTTAAAAGGATACTGTAAGAAAGATGGGGACAGACTTTTTAGCAGGGTTCTTGTTATGATAGAACAAGGGGTAATGGTTTTACAGTAAAAAGTCTAGATTTAGATAAGATATAAGTAAGACATTTTTTATGATGAGAGTGGTGAAACACTGGCACAGGTTGCCCAGAGAGGTGATAGATGCCCTATCCTTGGAAACTTTCAAGGCCAGTCTGGATGGGGCTCTGAGCAACCTGATCTAGTTGAAGTTGTCCCTGCTCATTGCAGGGGGAAAGTTGACTTCATGACTTTTGAAGGTCCCTTCCAACTTAACCTATTCTATGATTCTACAGTTCTAGGATTAATCATAAAAAAACCCATACTTTTTATAGTTGGCATAAGACAATTAATAGGAATGCCAAATGGTTCCTCCATTACACAAAGCAGGCACACTTGAAGATCACAGTGTTTGCAGGTGTTTGAGACATCCCTCTTTCCCTTTGAGAGGAGAGTTCTTTCTCGTCTTATGCAAACTCCAGCTCCAGTAAATCTTTCCTTGATATTTATTTCATGTAAGTAAGTCACAATCAAATCTGTTTTCAAGATAAATTATGTAAACAACTCAAAGCTTTTCAACATAGAATGCTGAGGCCCCAGAAATTCACTCCTGAACCCTATCTGAGCTGTGTTCCTTTATCACCTTTGCATTTTACCTGTCTAGAAGATTGTTAGAAGCATTCAATTATATTTTTTAACACTGTTCTCTTCTTTACATGCGTGCTCTATTCTTAGCCTTTGGAAAGGATTTCTGAAATCTAAAAATTCTTCTGTGATGGTAAAAAAAATGCTAAATTTATCTGATGTCTTAGTATGTCCTTCTAGCTACCATCTGCCTCTGTATTGTTTTATTTCCAAAACAAAGGATAAACAGATGATATTGTTTCTTCTGCAATGTTTGTGTACATAGGTGGGGCTTGCATTATAAAACTGATTGCTGCAAGCATCCAGTAATGCGTACACAGTTTGGTGCTTACTGCCAAGTCTGACTATGACTCTTCCTGAGGTATTTAAGTTACAATAAAATAAAATATTTAGCAGACAATTTTAAATACCAGATTTCCCGTGTGTTTTAATGTTTCACAGCAGATCTCAGTGCCATAAAAGAGTGTGCACACTCGTTATTTGCACACACAAATATGCATAGTCAGCTGTTGATGTTCTTGGCTGTAGGACCACAAAGGCACATTTAATGCATATTTATGCTATGTTGTCTGAAATTATACTGATCTATAACTGCTTCATATTTAGATTCCAGCCTATCTATGCAGAAATGTGTCATCTACTCGAGCGTGTTCCCTAGATTTTGGCTTTGGCTATAACTGGACATGGCCTTTCTTATTTATCTGATGTCTAGAACAGGCTAATAAAGGATAAACAGGTTCAGAAGAGTAGGTAGAACTTTGAGCCTATTGCTTCAGCCCCATGAATTAAATACAGGGAAAAGGAAATAGATAGGCAGAAATACTGGGATTTCTCACTTTCTTCTTTCTGTCCATGAAAGTCATACAGCTATGAAATGGTGTATACAAATTCATTGTATTATTCTGGATACCATGTGGGCCACATTCTACAGATTTGAAAAAGTTATTTTATAGAAGAAAATGTATTATGTTATATAATAATAATGTATGTATGTATACAAAATTTCTAAAGATACGTGCTCTTATGCTGGGAAATTTTTACAGAATGCAGAAAAAAAAAAATGAGCATAAGCAAGTGACCTTTTTGAAGGGAAATTCATATTCAGTTGGGAAGGGCACATTGATCCTAGACAGGGGAAGGTTAATGATTTTTTTTTACTACACTGCGCCATATAGTAGTACACTACAATTAAAACTCTGCAATACAGAACAACACTATTACAAAATTTGGCATACATTGAATACATGTATTATTTTGATTTTATTTCAGATCTAGAACACTTTTATTTTTGTTATTATTTGTTTCCATTTTTTTTAAACACTGTTTAAACGGAAACATTGCAAAAATACCAGTATAAACTCCAGCTCCCTGACAGCTTTTAGAATTCCCTGCCTTTAATTTTAATACTGTCAGATATTTTGCAGTTGTTTACCTTTGTTTGACTTTCAAATAATCACAATGTACCTTTTGCTCATTTCTTCAAATAAACACTTCTCAATTTTTGTCTGTTTATTTACAGTCTTCCCATAGCACTGCAAATTGTGAGCTTACAGATTGTTCACATTTCAAAGTGCAATTTCAGTTCCATCATCATAGTTGTTCAGCCTCAAATTACCAATTCATTATATTTCACTATCAACAAAGGGTCAAAAAATAATCAGTCCAATTTCATAAGCAATATAACCTCCTCTATGTCTCCTCTACATCTACACACATACTCTCTACTCACACACATTGCTTTTGCAGATGACTTTTGCTGTATTTCCTTCTGGAAGCTAATAAGAAAATTTTTTATATAAATGACCCCCATCGTCACAGCATTTCTTCTGATGTAGACCATCAAATCTTGTGATTGCCTGGTCACATTTTTTGACCCTCGAGAGCCTCTAAAGTCATAGGGCACTTTGGTACTTGGCTGTTTTCTCAAATACACTTGAAAGTACCATGGCTGTAAAATGTCTGATTTTTAGTATTGCATTCTGAAGACATTATCTATGCTGTATATCAATATTTTACTAAATAGTTAGGTGACACTGTCCTGGTTTTGGCTGGGATAGAGTTAATTTTCTTTCTAGTAGCTGGTACATTGCTGTGTTTTGGATTTAGTGTGAGAAGGATGTTGATATACACTGATGCTTTGATTGTTGCCAGGTAGTCAAGGACTTTTCTCCTTCACGTGATCTGTCAGGTGCACAAGAAGCTGGGAGGAGCAAAGCCAGGACAGCTGACCAAACTGGCCAAACGGATATTCCATACCATATGATGCCATGCTCAGTATGTAAACTGGAGCTGGCCAAGGGGCAAATACCACTGCCTGGGAACGAACAGAAAAATGATATTTCAGACCAAAACCAATTGCATTGTACATCACATGTTTTCTATATTATTCCATTATTATTCTTATTTTACTTTCCTTTGCTCTCCTAGTATACTGTTCTTATTTCCTTCCAGTTCTTTCCCCCATCCCACTTTAGGGGAAGGAAAATGAGCAAGCACCTGCGTGGTCCTAGTTCTCACCATGACAACCACAACAGATACCTAGCTAAATAATTTCTTCACTCTTCTTCAAAGCTGAAATTTAACCATAATACACAGGGCTGCCAACCTACAACCATGAAAATCAATACAGTAGAAACAGTAGTCAACCTTATCTTTTAATACCAGAACTGCACATTCAGCCTTATCTTCACAAATACTAGAGAGGGTTTGAAGCAAGTTGTTTGGTTTTGGTTTTGCTTTTTTCCTGAAATATTAATGAACAGTGTGTCCATTACTCCTCCATGTGAAGTGCAACAACATACTGTTAAGTAGCTATTGCTCTTGAGGTGGCCTATTTTCAGGAGCAAATTAGGTGAATACAGCTTATGGCTTCTATTAAAACCTGTTAGTAGTTAAAACTTCTGTTTCAACTCATCAAAATGAGAGACAGTTTTGAAATCCTGGTCGCAGTGAAATCAATAGCAATAACCTCACTGACAGAAGTGATGTCAGATTTTGAAGCACTATGACATGCAAAATGGCTTTCATTAAAACTACAGTAATTACAAGGCTGTTGATGATACTGAGTCTTTATTCAGTTGGGTTGAAATCTACAGTAATGACTCAATAAGATTAAATACTCCAGAATCTGGACTAACAGTAAAACCAAAATATAGTAACAAAAAAAAAATCACATTTACATCTGTATTTTCAGACTTTAGCCACAAGCTACTATAGGAGTTACAAGAGCCACAAGTAGCAGTTTAATGTTCCTATTTCTTTTTAGAATGGTGAAGAGACAGACAGAAAAAAGACATTCACCGACAGCTTAGCCGATCAATTTTCCAACCAGCAGACCTTTGTTAAGTGGGTGTCATCATTCCAGTGTGCAGAGTCTGGGAGTAGACCTCTGGAGGGCATTTTAAAAGTCAAACAGGCTTGCTGGAATAGCTGATAGGACTGCACGGAAACCAACAGACAATCCATAATTTGGAATAACTCCAAGATTTCTTCTCCATGGGACAGTAGAACTTAGGAATGTAGCAATTAATAATTTCTGCCTCAAGGGATATCTGGAATTGGTGAAAAACAAAACATTTTTTTTTTTTTTTCTTTTTTTGGTCATGACTCTGTGGTTACCTACCAACACAGTAGCTTTTACTTTAGTTTTGATTTCACTTCTGTCCCACCACAAGTGGACAACAGTGTATTCCTTCTTTCAGATATTAATTATGACCATTAATATTCAGGAGTGTGAAGCTCTGGCTATATTTATCTGAAGTTGCTGTCATTCCCACTTCTTTTTGGATCTATCTCGGCAGTCCAAAATGGCATTGCCCCCAGCATATGTGTTCCTTACTATATTGCAGACTGGACAGATGTTGTACTGAAGGGTGGCCAAAGTGCCTTTTTCTCTGGACAGATGCCTTTTTCTTTGGACCTTCACACTCCTCCTTAAAAGTCACCTCTATGGGAATGCATAATAACCCCCTACATTCTCATAATGGCTAAGCAGGTGGTGACTTGTAATTACTATGATTACTGCTATTGACTAGCTGCAAATTGTGCACACAATGTGTCTGTGCTGAAACATCCTATTATTCTTGTTATTCCTTCCTCTTGACATTGCACACTTGTTCTTTCTTTAATCTTCCTATAATGTCATGTCTTTAAAGTTGTAAAGGTCTATAGAGCAAGCGGGTTTTATACATGGGTCAGTAAGTACAGTACTGTTCTGGTACCAAGTAATACCTTCTGCCACAAGAACAGATTCAGCAGGGTCACTTGTGAGATAGCAAGTACTCACCAAAATTCAAGATATTGCCTTCTGTCACATACATGCTTATTGCTTATACAAAAGTGCCTGTGTGCATGTGTGTGTGTATGCAATTCTATAATACACACATCTAAGTTTCATCAAAGCTGATTCTTCTAAATCCTCTTGCAACAAAAGTGGTAAAATATGATAATAATAATCTCACAGGGAGACAAAACTGTTATCAGTCCTAGAAGTTTTTTGAAAATCTTTACTGAAAGACTGAATTCTCAGAATTCATTCATTCCATTCCAACTAAAACACCTGAATATACTCAAATGAGTTTACATATATTTTTTTGATATACAAGTATCCCTCCTCTAGGTTGAAATCTCTTTATTCTCATTGTCCAGAAGTTACAAATATCAATATTTCCAGTACGACCAATAGGGATAAGGAGCTCATGATTTGGCTCAATAACAGTAATATCTTATTTATTTATTTATTTATTTATTTATGTTTTCTTACATCTCCACCCTGTGATATTCCATCACACATTATGTCCAGTGGCAACAAAGCACTGCATTAAAAACAGTAAAGTAAAATGCAACATACCAGAAATGATTCTGCCCCTTAAGATATAGCTGTCGTTTAATGTGGCATATGGCTAACAGAATTGGAGTAAAATGCTGATTTTCCCTCTGTTGTCTTTTTACAGAGTAACAGATTGCAATAGCCTGTATTCAGAGAACACAAGAGGCCAAAGTCTTTGCTGGTGTATCTCTGATTGCATCAGTCAGACCTGCAAGTGATATGGGAAGATGGGTGACAAAAGAAAAGCTAGTAGTTTTCAGATCTTCAGATGCTCATTTTTAGCCACTAACTTTATGATCATTATATGATAAATGTCATTTAAATGTCATTTGTCTTTCTAGTGTTTTGGTTTTTGTTTTTGTTTTTGTTTTTTTTTTTTTTAAATGAGAGTGACCGATAAAATATGTCAATTTTGTTCTGAATTACACTATAAAGACATTTCTTTGATCCTATTGTCCTCCTGTTTGTCCAGTGTTCAATTCAGTTTTTTCAATTAGAGAACTACATTAAATGTGAGTTAAATTTACTTTAAGGTGATGTTTTTCATCGGATTTTATTATAAGTATTGATTTTTATTTAGCATCTACTGTGTGGTTTCAATAAAATTAATAATGATTGTTGATGATGCATGTTATTTACCATTTGATCTGAGCTTGAAGACTTTCCTGAAGACATGAGCCATGTCAATAAAAATCCTGACTTGTGCATCCAGTTCAGTTGTCAGGTATGGAAAATTTCCTGTTATTGCCAGAGTAACTTTTAGATGTAATTACATCTTTACACTGGAGGGTGCAGGTACTTTAAAATAGGATGTGTTTATCTGCTGTTTGACTTTTACAAGTGGCATATTAATCCTCAGCATTTATTTAGCTTGCTTTTACTTTAGCATATAATTGCACATATTGAGCGGGTAGATCATGTGGACATGTGCAACTCCCTTCAGGAGTGTTCTCCTTTTGCAAGCCTCACTTCCCCAAATCTATATTGTTGTGCCATAAGACCAAGCACAAAGGGAGTTACACATATCCACATGGTCTACCTGCTCAATACCATTCAGCCTGAATGTGGCTGACCAGCTGCTAGGAGTAAACTTTGAGACTACCTTCTGTAGTTTTCTCCCAGATACACACAGCTCATCTGGAAAATTTCCTCTCTGTTCTCCCTTCTGATGACATCTCATGACAGACACCAAACACATAAAGGACCAGGGATCTTTCCTGGATAGTTCTAACACTATAATCTGCCTAAAGAACCGAGAGGGAAACTTTTATATCAGGATGCTCACAAAGCAGATATAAGAAATAACATCTCAAGAGATCCCTTGCTTTTTGGATTCTCCCAAACTCTACAGATATGATGCCATGATGACATGATTTTACCGAGTAGGATTTCTATAGGATTTCTATCTATTCTGTCCTGTGGAAATAATTTCACAACACATGCTGTCTCACTGCTCTCAGGTTTCTTATGCAGGAGGCCCACACAAATTCATGTGGGTCCAAATTCTGCTTCCAGGATTTTAGTATAAATCACAATCAATTTCACTGAAATGTTGGTCCGATTAGGATTAGCATATATCGTAAACAGAAGAACGGTTCATAAACTAAGTTTTGCAAGAAATCTTAACCTTGATATGTTGTGAAAAAACATAGTATAAAAGGTGCTGGTTCAGTGTTTATGTCAACTATTCATAAATTATAATTTGTTAATGATTTGTTTGAACCATGATTAGACACTGTTTATAAATCAGAAGGTATTATTTATGTCTCCTGATATCAGAATGAAATTTGTTACACCAGACATCAGAGAATGTCAGCATGATTCAAGAATAAGAATAAAAGTAATTTTTTGAAAATTCATCACAAGGTGCTTCAAAATATTTGGTCAACTTTATTTATTGATAAATTTAACCCATTAATCTATGGCTAAATGCATGAATCTGTAAGCCTGCTAAAATTGTATTGCTAACAAAATAGACATTGCATTAGAAGAATTTGGACTCAAATAAAACTCAGCCTGTTCATATGAATGAATTTATTTGAAAGACAAAGCTTAGTTTAACATATCCAGAATATACTTGAATTACTTGAATAAACCAAATGGCAAAAAGATATCTTCTTTTTTTTTTTTTTTTTTTTTTTTTTTTTTTTTTTTTTTAAAGCTGATTGACCTAATGGTCACTATTTTCATTACTTTTTCAGCTTAGAGGAACTGCTCTTTATTTTTAAGCCTTTCCTTGTTTGGAATCCAGAGTTCTAGAGGTCAATTATGATGAAAGAATCTTTGAACACCCATTATCTGCAGGAATTGAAAGATTAGAGCTGTCATTTCCAGAAGTATATATTGACAGAAAACTGCTATTTTGTAGTCTAATTTTGTTTTGAGAAACTGTTTAATACAGTCCTGTCCATAAAGTGGGTATAGAAGGCCTAAATATGAAAGATAATTTGAAAGCACTCAGTGTCGGTGTTATATCACCAGCTACAGTATACTAAAAGCACTCTGAATGACATTTTCATGTTTCATAAACAAAGATACTCTATAGAACAATGTGTATCTAATGAACAGTTTTTACCCTTATTTTCTAAGAAAACAAGTTTCATGTAATGATCTGCCTTTGTATGTTTACATGTGTCTGTCTGTCTCCTTCTGTACATCATCTATGGAAATAATTTTTGAGCTCACTGGCAGATTGGCACAAATACAGCCAAAAAGGCAAACAGATAGTTTTGTTTCCTGAAGTTTTTTGAAAACAGGCAGTGGGGTAAAGAAAATAAATTCAGTGAGTTCTTCAGCTTTGTATTAAGCAACAGAGAACACATTTTATAAATGCCCCAGTCACTGGATAGAACATCAGTCAATGCAGGACACAAATCAGAAAAAATAACCCAGATTCAAGAGCTCCATGCACATATTAAAAGAAAAAGAAAAAGAAAAAGAAAAAGAAAAAGAAAAAGAAAAAGAAAAAGAAAAAGAAAAAGAAAAAGAAAAAGAAAAAGAAAGAGAAAAAGAAAGAGAAAAAGAAAAAGAAAACATATTGAACTAAACAAATTAATAATTTATAACTATTTCAATAGAAACTTCACTTGGTCTTGAATTGCAGTTCAGCATAATAAAAATGGTATGATGAATTTAATCTCTTTCTTTTTCAACACTGAAACTATTTTGGAAAATTTTAACCAGGGAAAGCACTATGTCTCCTTCTCTCCAGTAAAGAAACAATCCCAAAGATGGATTTCCAAGACATTCAATTCCAATATAAATAGATACAGGAATATATATAGATGTACATACACACAAATTTAAAATACATTGTCAGGCCAGTAACTGAATGACTATACAATATTGTTAGTAAATTATCATCTTGCAAGATACTCAGTAAACATTGCTCTTAAATGAGATGTTTGCAATTTAATACTTCTACAAGTGCAATCAATATGTTAAATGAGATTTTTCCGAAAAACTAGCCATTTATTTAAATCCTTCAGTAGAGGTGAGAACCTTTGAGAATCTCACACTATTTTCAGAAACATATTTTAAAAGTTAGTTAGCACTGGGATCTTCAAAATATTTAGGACTCAACCCTTTTCAAGGTTAGCTATGTTGTGTCAGGTACAGTTAAAGACCATAGAAACATTTAAATACTTACACACTATTCATTATCCGAGCTTTATAATAATCAACAATACCTGATCAATAAGTTTTGATTCATTTGCCAGACAAAAATTACTAATGCTATTTGAGATTCCACAGGGTATAGCCATCCTCTCTGTCACTCTAGAAAAGTGATAGCATTCAATATCTCTGTCACATTAAGAAATAAGATTTTGATACCTAAATCTGGGGTTCTACTTTCTGAAACAGAATCTCATCCCTTACAGCTTGGTAGAATTCACTGCACTATTAGGTTTACAACACAATACCCTCAAATAAACTGTACTGATCTCTGTCAACTATGTCAGTTTTGCCAAGAGCTAACACCATACAAATTACCTCAGACTAATTGACTAATGTGCTAGGATTCATCACCTTATTTCAGATATTGAAATTGTAGACATCTGCATGAGAGCCAGTTGCAATGGTGTCAATAAGTACTTAATATAATCATCTTATAAACAGAAGTATCTCTATTAAGGCCTCTGTCTTAGAAGTTCTTGTTTTTATCATTGGGCTACATTGACAGAGTGGCCAACTCATCTGTAGAATTCTAAGAGATGTTTGATATATCTTGCTTATAGAATTTTTTTACTTTTCAGTAAATATATATATGTTCTAGTGCCAATCTTTTTGTGCTCAAAAAGGTAGGTGCCTACATCGGCTGTGGGTCTAAATGTTCAGTTCAACAAAAATTATGTTTTAACAGGAATTAGAACTCTTGTTTGAAATTACTGGGAGTTAGCTGACTATATCTTAAAGCATTGACTACTAAAATCTTTGTTATACATAGAATCTGGAAGACAAGCACAAAATAAGTAATCATTGGCTATGTCTTGCTCAGTCGACCAGAGGCAGAATTGATGATGTCTGCAACTGCTAAATAAAAGAGAACTGGGGACCTATCTATCTCTACTCCTCATGCCAGATGTCAAAAAGTGTCTTAGGAAGTTATATTGCTTAGGGACAAACCTCTTCAGAACGGACAAAAGAAAACTGGGAGGAAACTCAAGCCCTTGACATCTCACTATATACACTGCTTTTTTGTTATCTCTTTTCATGGCAATGTTGTGAATTTCTGCAGCATTCTCTTTGTCTCTCTCTCTAAATGCCTAGCCATTAGCTAGACAGCTGTGGATATAAACTAGTTGATAACTACTTGGCCACAAGGAGAGAGGTTGGTCTTTGACTCTTTTTCATTAAGCAGTGTAGGCAAAGAGCCATTTTTGTCTTTAATCCATTGCTATTTAATATAGACTGGGACATTAGTAAGGCAGCAGCTCCTACCAATCTTCTCTATGAATGAAATGTCTCCAGGGGAAAAGACTGAAAACAATCTTCTACTTCTTTAACAAGTTACAGAAGGTTATACTTACAAAATGTTCATGTAATTGCACAAAACATGAGATTTTAATTTTTCTGTCTCTTTTATTGATGACTTTACTGGACAACTTTGCTAGCTTCCAGGAAAATTTCTCAGCAAATTTCATCATCTTCTTTGTGAGGAGAAACAAAATGCTGAACAGCATAGTATTTGAATACAAATTACAAGAAATAATCTATTATTTTTTCAGATCTTCTGCTTAAAATTTGAAATCCAGTACTTACACCCTATCTCTACCAAAATATTGCAAAGTTGCTTTCTCATCATTGTCAGTTGTTGACTGGTAATTTTTCTATGACAGTTCAAAGTTATTTCTTTAGCTTTAGTCAAATCTTGGTGATTCTTGCTATCTTTTATTTTCTATTACCATAGTTATAGTTATATTTGAGATCTATATTCTCCATGTCAATGAGCTCATGTTCATTAAACTTGTTTGATTTATTAATACAACTGTAAGAGATATCATCTCAATACTTGAAACGTACAGTGGGCTCAGTTTCCTAATGTTTCTCAGATCTTTCTTTTGTTATTCTTGTTTTCTGCTTTTGATTAAACCTGCTCTTTCATCTGTTCCTACCCCAAAAATGTAATTTCAGGTATTAAACATCATATATTCTATTAGATGATATTGTATCACAAGTGTCCTGTGGCACATTCTTTAAAACATGAATAAACTCATGTTGAAAAAAAGGACTGAATACCTAAATAGTACAAGTAGTAGCTACAGCATTAGGTACTGAAATGGTTCAGAAGCCAATAAAAATAAGAGGACATTCTTTGTTTCCTTGAGTTCTGAAGAACTTCCAGTCTGAGCACATAGAGAGAGAAGAAAATATATCTTAAGATAAAGAATGTGACAATGGAAAATTTCATAGTATGGAGGAAATAAATAAATAGGTAGATAAATAAACAAATAAATGAGAGCACTGTAAGGAAGCAGAAAATAGGGACTATATGGAAAAGAAGAAATATCATGTAATAAAGTTGTAGTGAAGAGTCTGAGAGAAGGGTAAAGCAAAAATAACAAGTTACTACAGCACTAGGAGGCTGTGCCTACACAAAAAAGTTGATCTCTCACTGCTGGTATTTCATGAAACATTGGGACTGACCCACGGGCTACTGCTACCTTTTCTGGCTTAGATTTTACTCGGTGGTGTACCAAACTAATGAGTAAACAGCTCCAGTCATTCTCCAGTCTAGCCAGATTCAGATACAAACTTTCACATTTGAGTTTATGTAAACTGTAACATGAACAAGTAGCATTACTTTCATTTTGCAGTGTCCAAAACACTCATTTAGGCCAAGAAAGACAAGGTAAATCTCTTGCTTCTATTTATGTGGATTTTAAAATGTATTTTCTATAAAGCCCATAAAGAAAATGCTCTTAATACTGGACTGTAGAATGGTTCTGGTTTTTTGTTTTTGTTTTTGTTTTTTTCTCTATACCATTTGTCTTTTAAAAATAGAACAGTTTTAACTAAAGAATAAGCTCACGTTCTAAATATTATATCTACTAGGTTTTTCTTTTGGAGATATTGCTTAAGTATCTTCAAACAAAGGAAGAATTTGAATATGAATATTCAATATAATTGCTGAAACATCTCTCTACTAGGCTATGAAAGCGGAGGGAGGTAAGTGCCTAATCCCAGGGTGATATTCAAGTCTATAAAGCCAGTAGAACCCTTAAAAGCTTTATAGAGTCTTAGGGCAGACTGCATTTTTAACAGCACTCTGTATTTCTTACATTGGGTGGCTTGTACTTCTTAATGTTACATTTTGTATTTCTCATTCTAAGGTACTCAGATTTTGTAGAGAGCTTGAGTTTGCTGTAAAGAAATCAGCAGAGTGAAAGGTATTGAAAGTTTGGCTCATTGTTCAAACACTAAACCCATTAACTTCTAATTCTCAGAAGCTGTGCAGAACGCAAATTTAAAAGCACCTATCAATTATATGACTAATGTAATAATTCATAAAGCTTTCTTCATACATGCAATGAAATATCATATTTCAGCCTCCATTAATATGTACTGCAAACTCATATTCATGAGCTTTCTTTTCCATTCATCACTGATTTAGCAATATGCAAGTGTGTGGTGCCTGATAATTACAGGTGTCTGTTTCGCTTTTACTAGACAAAGTACAATTAATATGTAAATTATTTTCTTTTTCTGTGGGAAAGAGGCATGTTGGTATTTTAAAGAGCAATGTGTGAGCTAAGGGGCAGTGGCAGGATAAATATAAACACAGTTCATTTGTGCATGTGCTGAGGGAAGTTAATTACAATTTTCTTTGTCCCATACTACTAACAAAATTGTGCAAAGTTATGCATCAGAAGTCAGCTTCAGAAATAGCAGACACTGAAGTGTAAATAGAAACAGATGGGAAGAAAGACACAAATGGTTGCCCTTTAGGGAGACACAGTTGCAAAATCATATGGGGGGTTGAAATCTTAGGAAACATATCAGATGGGAAACAAAGGAAAAAGAAACAGAACTTTTTCTGAACTTCACTTATATAAGTGTGCATCAGAAGTGAAAACTGTAATTATTTTGGGTGTAAAGGAGAGTAAATAGAGAGTGAATTTGAACAGTTATCTGAAAAATTTTTCATGTTCATAGATATAAAATACTGTCAGTAGCAATTTTGCCTTTTGCCTTTTCTGAAAATTTTTCTACTCGTTCACACTTCAATAAAGACCCTTTTGAGAAACTAATCAGTACAAATTAGGACCTAGAAAAATAGTATTATGACAAATATTACCCTTAATTTTTTCCCTACTATGAGAACTCAGTTTAGCTTTTACCCAAGACCTGACCAAATAATGTCAATATAGCATGTGAATTATATTCTCATGTGATTTAACTAATTTTTGCAAGTACTAAACCTAAGGCTTCCTTCTCACTGCTGAAGGAATCTGAGAGTGGACAGCTACTGTTTTTCACTTTGTCGTTTTCCTCCATTTGTATTTCTGTACCCATGAGATGTGACGATTAATAATCTAGCCTTACATGTTCTTCCTGGACAGCGTGAAACTCTGGTGGCTTCAGGGCTATGTGTCCACCAAACTCAGCAACTTGAAAACTGTTGGTTGATTTAATGCTCTGTTAACACAAGCAGCCATGCCAAATGATATCTTTGAGACACCGTTTCAAATCAGTTGGATGTTTTGCCTGTTATTTTTACTGGAAGACTATTCCAGGAAACTTTTTTTTCTAATTTTCAGGTATTTTTTAGACATTTACTTTTGTGATAACAACTTCCTTTAGCTCAAGCAGATCTCTTTCTTCCTGCTCTTTACCCCTAGTGGGTTAATATCATCTGTCCTCATAGACTTAGGTTCCAAGATCTTTTAATCTCTTCTATTCATGAAAAGTAGTCTGTTCCCTGATCAACTTAACTTGCATCTGTTCGATTACTATTTAATCTTTTTTCAAGACAGGTGAGCGAAACTGCAAGGAGTCATGCATGACAAATCTTACACAGTCCAGGCCTACACAACCGTCAGCACCTGAACCACACAAGAATACCATAACTGTCCTACCAAAAGTTTCTATTTGCCTTCCCAGTTTATATGGTCATATTCACTCCCTCAAATATGAACACAATTTGAAATTATTTCATTAATATGTGGATATTTCAACTGCTTATTATTGATTGCACCGCAATTTCTAGATAATCTGTACATTATTTTCAGTCTTTTTAACAGCTGTGGTTTTTTTGTTGGTGGTTTGGTTTGTTTTTTTACAAAACTGCCAAAGAAATCAATTTTATTTTTCCTTAATATATGCTCCATTCTCTAGTATATCAAATTTTCATTTTCTTGTATTTTAAAGCCAAGAATACAAACAGAAGGAATTACAGGTGTAACCTAAGATTCCCATTTGGAATACTAGTGTTGACCTCAAAAGAAGTAAGAAAAACTTTAATGTAATACATTTCATACGATTTGTATTAACTTTGTTAAGGCACATACTCACTGGCATTGATATAAAACAAATAACACTTGATCACAATCACAATGTTTATACTATTCTGATAGATTCAAACACTGGTAGAGGACATTAACTATTACAACAGTATTAAAATTTGAGCTACATTCCTGACTTAGAGTTTTGGAGCTTGGGGGTATGGTGATATTACAAATGAGCATTTGAACATTATTTTCTATAACACTTTATTTTGTTGTTCTTCTTGCTATATTAATGTTTGGAACATGAAATTATAGAACCTGGTCTTAAGTATGCCAGTTGAACAAGTTTCCAAAACTATATGCTTCTGATGCTCATACAGCTGTTAGCTTTTGAGTCAAATCTTCTGCATGATTCCTGCACACTTCATTCTTCTATAAGTGCCATTCTCCTGAGATAAGTGAAGTTTCATATTCCCATTCTGAAAGAAACTCCACTTAGTTGGACTCCTGTGCCAACATAAAGCCAAAGGTCTGATTAAAGTCATGGTTAAGGAAATTGCCCTGGAGCTAGGAGAGGGAAATTGAATTGCTCATATGAAAGAATTTGGTTATGAGACCTTTTCCTCAAGCCACTTGGGCCTGTCAGCGTTAGCTATCAGAGATATCAAGGTTTTAGTGGGTTTAATGTCATATAAAGCCTGGATATGACTGAAGCTTTCAAACCTTTTGCTCAGACACAATCCTATTTCTACAGACAGGGTGTTTTTCATAAGCAGAGAATATCTTCTAGTTGTGAGGCTTCAGTACTAAGCATAAAGCTCAAAGTGTGTCCGGTGAAAAAGCAGCTCCTTCACAGGATTACTGTAGAAATTATCTGGAAAAAATATTACTTTTTTTGCAAAGCCTGGAAAAAACTTTACAGTGTTTAAGCTTCGCTTTACAGCCAGAATCACTCTCAAATATCCGTTTAAGAGAAGACTCCTTGGACATAGCTAGATGAAGAACTCATAGCACCATGAGTTCACTGGGAACACTTTCTGATGCAATGGGGAAGAGACAGTGGAAAAGCACAAATCTGCCACTAGATCTTCACTACACTGCATTTCTTCTCAGGGAATGAGTGGACCAGTGTTCAGGCTAACCACTTTGATAAGTGTATTGGGTTTGCATGGTAAGGTTTTGATAGTGAGGGGGCTACAGCGTTGACTTCTGTGGGAAGGTGCTAGAAGCTTTGCCTGTGACCAATACAGACAATGCCAACTGCCTCCCATATGTACCAGCTGGTGGCCGAGGTTGAGCTCTTCAGATATGGTAGTAGTGCCTCTGGGATAATGTATTTAAGAAAGGGAAAAAAACTGCTATGGAGACAGCACTGGAGAAAGGAGTGAGATGTGAGAGAAGCATCTCTGCAGGCACCAAGATCGGTGAAGAAGGAGGGAGAAGTTCTCCACATGTTGGAGCAGAGATTCCCCTGCAGCCCGTGGTGAAGATCAGGGTGAGGCTAGCTATCTCACTGCAGCCCATGGAGGTTAACTGTGAATCAGATATCCACCTGCAGCCCATGGAGGACCCCAAACTGGAGCCCGTGAATGTCCAAAGGAGGCTGTGCCCCCATGGGAATCGCAGGCTGGAGCAGGTTCCCAACAGGACCTGTGGACGCATGGAGGGGTCCATGCAGGAGCAGGTTTGTTGGAAGGACTTGTGACCCCGTGAGGACCTGTGCTGGAGCAGTCTGTTCCTAAAGGACTGCACCCCATAGAAGAGGCTAGTGTTGAGCAGTTTGTGGAGAACAGTCTCCTGTGGGAAGGATCCTGATACAGGGAATTGACAATTAACTAATTATCACTTGAAGAACTAACATTTGACACTTAAAGAACTAACCCTACTCCATATCACTAAAGACACTTAGCTAATCCTTTAACCCACATCACTATTGCCTAGCCTTGCTTAACTCTATGTAACTTATTGTATGAGAAACAGGACTTCACTGACGCCTTGCAAAAATAATAATCCTTGAGTGCATCCTTGATGCATCCTTGGGTGAACTAGATTACAGAAACTTGGGCACAGGACAGGAGATACGCCAGTTTTAACCAACTCAGCAGTCTGAGTCCTAACCAGCTCATCTCATTGGACCAAAGGTGACTGTGTACAGAGAAAGAGGACTTGGGTTCACGATCACTGCACAGCTGCAACCAGGAGAAGCTGGAGGTGGAGACTCTGGAAATGTTCTCCCGGAACTCATTGTAATAAGAACCACCTTCTCTGGGACAGGTTATGAATATGTATAGGTGTTCCTAAAACTTTCATGAATATGTAACACTTTACTGCATTTAACCAAGCTCACAGCTACTGTAATTTTACACACGTATTAGGTGAAATTATTCCCTGTGTGTCTGGAGTCATAAATAAATACATAACTTCTTTATAACCTCAGAGGTTGTAAGATCATTCCACGCCTCAGTCTCATGCTGGAGCAAGGGAAAAGTATGAAGAGTCTCTCAACTGAGGAGTAAGGAGCAGCAGAAATAATGTTTGATAAACTGACCACAAGCCTCATCTCTGTCCCCCTGTGTCACTGTAGTGGAGGAGGTAGGGAAATTGGGAGTGAAGCTGAGCCCAGGAAGAAGGGAGGAGTGAGAGGGAAGTGTTTTAAGATTCGGTTTTATTTCTCATTATCCTATTCTGCATTGATTGTTAATAAACTAAATTAATTTACCCAACCTCAGTCTGTTTTGCCCATGACAGAAATGGCTGAGTAATCTCCCTGCCCTTATATCGACCCATGAGCCTGTCATTGTTTTTTTCTCTCCTCTGTCCAGCTGAGGAAGGCAGTGACAGAGCAGTTTTGGTGCAGACTTGATGTCCAACCAAGGTCAACCCATCACAATAAGTAAAAAATTCGTGAGGATTCTCATAGTTCAGAAGTGATCCTGAATACCTTGATGCACAATGTTATGCCTTTCTGATTACATTATTTACTAGAAAACACTTTGTTGACACCTTGGGTATCAAATCTCTACCTCGACTGTGTAGCTTTTAAAGGTTCACATGCTGTTACTCTTTAAGAATCTGAGATATATCCTCGGGAGATGGAAAATTGTAAAGTTCCGACTATGCTGTTTGCTTATTTGTTAAACCCTTGGGTAAGCAGCACATAGTTGTTATATATTACCCCTCAAAAAAGACCAGAAGAATTGCTTACGTGGGAATTTAAAATCCTCTGTCATATCTATAACCATAATCAAAAGCAGATAAGTAGGTATGAGTACAAAGAATCAGACAACCATATACGAAACTTCCACCATACATTTTCCTAGCCTTAAGTATTTGCAACACAAGAATTTCTTGACCCTAAAGCTGTTTTTGTGTTTTTAGTAATCCTCAATGGATTTCTTCTGTATGAACTTTTTCAGTCTTTCTCAAAATGCATGAAAACTTTTAGAATCTTGTAACAGGGAATTTTATCATTTGACAGTATATTTTGTAAAGAATTTAGTAACTATTAAATGAAAACCAATTGAAGTAAATAAGTAAATAAGATAAATAAATGTATTTATACACTGGGATCCCTTCCAACTCAAGACATTCTATGATTCTACAAAAAAAAAACCAAACCAAAACAAAACCAAAAACACATTGATGGATTTGCTACCCATCACAGTAGCAAAATAGAAGCATAAGTGAGGAAACAAAGAAACAGCAAGCACAGTTAATATACTACACTGAAATTAAATAGGAAATTCTTCTCTATCCAACTGATTGTTTGTAATCTTTCCTGAAACAAATCTTTCATAAATACCATTTTTATATACCTAACACCTCAGAGAGAACATCATCCTAAGGGAGAAAGTCTCCTCTTCAGAGTCCTTACAGGTATCTGCATGCATTTAACATTTTTATCCAAAGCAAGTTTACTTTCTAGTTTTCTTAGAGACAGTTCACCCACTCTTCTTAACTAAAATACATACCAGCTCTCTTCCTTGGTCTCTTAGAAAGGTGAAAGTCTCTTTGTTAAAACAGGTGTCACCTCCTTACTTGACTGACCAGCTAACCTTTTATGGAGGGACCCCAAAGTCAGTTTTAGGGGGCAAAACAAGTTTCAAAACAGATTTTATTCTGACTGGAAAAGTACAGCCAATGAACCGACCAAAACAGGGTATATGCAATTAGTTACCACTCCGATAACATAAGATTGAGGTTCAGATATCAGTTGAGGAGGTTATTGGGGTGCGGCAAAATAAGAATAATGAGGATCCACAGTGTGCATGCACACACTCATAAGAAACAAAGCCAGAGCCCTCTGACTCCAGGACTCCACTTGCCTGATTCAGCAAGGACTACACTTGCCTGGTCAGCAAGGACTACAGTAGATTATCACTCACCCAAAGGAGGTGAGGTGCTCCCAGTCCCAGGAAGTTTCCTTAGGCGGCATTTCTGCCTAAGGGGTGGGCTCCGGCACAGACCCCCTGCTCCAAGAAGACCATACAAAGAGAATCTTCGCCAGGGACCCCGTTTTATAGTCTGATCAGAGTTGGCTGTGGGCATTCCAGAAGCTTCTCGGCTGCTTTGCTCCCCTCCTCTATCAACAACTTTGCCAGCCGGCTCTGGGTCTCACAAAAGAATCATTAACTGCCCCATTGAAGGAGAGGGGGATGTGCAACTGCCACAGCAGTACTCAGAGTGTGGAAGTGCAACTGCCATAGCAGTTCTCAGAGGTGGGGAGAGTGCAACTGCCACAAACCTCAAATTATAAAACTCTTCTCCTTTGTGTCATGACATAGTGTACATGTTCCCTTATGTTCCTAATTCTGGCTCTTATTTCTCATTCTCAAAGATAAAACCACACACGTTACTGCTGACCTTCATATGACATCAGACACAACGAGTAATTATAATGACTGTATCTTTCTTCAAGCTTCCTGTAGCAAAATTTAAAATGCTTTTAAGGGTATTTTACAAACTTTCTACACTCTCTGTTACAACATGATACTGAAGGACTATAAATTCTGCCACTTGGATCAAAATTTTACAAAGTACCTTAGAGTCCGTGTTAAGGTCACCCTACTTTCTAGTTCCATGGCTAAATCTCCAACTGCTGTACAACAACTTGCAGGTTCTTAAACTAGTGTATTATTAAGTTATTCACACTGATAGTGAGAACGTTAATAATTACTCTGGTAGCTCATGCATCCAAAAATAAATTGACCTGAAATGTAAACCAACATAAGCTAGAGAGTTAAAGAACCACTTCCTGATGTAGCTGCAAAAACTTTTCTCAGTTATGTTGCAATTTCATTCCACAGGAAGGGGCTACATTTTCAGAAATATTTTGCATTTACAATTGCAGTTAATTTATGCAACACTTTTTTTTTTTTTTTTCTAATATATGTATTTTAGTATCAACATTGAGTAACAGAATTTGTAGAATACTTACCCAATGGATCCTTTAATAGGTAGATAGGTCAGTTCCTTTCCAAATCTACTTCCATACTTATACTTTTCAATGTTGCATGCTGTAGTCTTTTTGAGATTCAGATTCTGAATCTTTCATGAATTATCAAGAAAAAATATTGTTGATAGCCTATTCCAAAGAAATATCTAACTGATGGAACTGATGAACATGGTCTTTGAAATCTACTATAAATCAGTACAATTTTGGTTCTTACTTTAGATAAAACACGTATTGTTGATAACACACTTCGTAATTTCAGAAATAATAAAATCCTAAATAAGGATTTATCTTGAACAGTCATGTCGATATATGATCATGATTATACACACAGATTTCTGGAGCATTTTAACCTGATCAGTATCTGAAAATCCCCAAAGTGGGGAATTATAAATTAAAATATTATGAAAATTAAAACAATTTTTTTTATCTTTCAGCTAACATTGACAACTCAGCAAGACTCTTGGTAAAAATTATTATTTTAAGTGAGTATAAGTATAATAGATGGATTCAGGTTATTTTGCAAGATCGGACAAGTGGTAATGGGTTCAAACTGGAATGCAAGAAGTACCACTTAAGTTTAAGAAGAAACTTCTTCTCAGTAAGGGTATCAGAACACTGGAACAGGCTGTCCAGGGGGGTTGTGGAGTTTCCTACTCTGGAGACATTCAAAACCCACCTGGACACCTTCCTGTGTAACCTGATCTATGTGTTCCTGCTCCGGCAGGGGGATTGGACTAGATGATCTTTTGAGGTCCCTTCAAATCCCTAACATTCTGTGATTCTCTGATTCTGTGATCAACCTTTCATTGTCCAGGGTAATTTAAACATGTGGTATAAAATATATAAAAAGCAATTGAAATTGCTGGCATCTAGAACAACTTGATCTTTCTCAAATTCATATAGCTCATATGACACTTTATTGAGGTATCAAAGAAAAAGGAGAATGCCATAAATAATAATATGCACATAAAGAAACCTTTTTTAATGCAGACAACACATATTCTCTATAAAAGCAGATTGCAATGTGGTTTAGAGAATTAAAAATTCCTGAATCACTTTTTTTCCCCATACACTTTCTTGCACTGATTATGAGAGAAAGTGGAAAATAACTTTCATAAAATGTTATCAGTTTATTATGACAATCTATTGTACAATTATTACAGAAATTATTATATAGAAATCCACAAATAATCAGTTTTATTGATAAGTACTTTAATATCTCCATTGAATTCAGTCTTGTTGCATTGAGTTTGAAGAAGAACTCTGGATAGCAAACTTAAAGGTAAGAGAGACCGCAAGAGAGAAAGTTTCTTCTTTACATAAGGTCATTGATTTCAAACACAATCCATCTGTTTTTACTTAGCTTTTTAAAGTTCCCTTCCTAACATTTTTCAGAAGACAATGACTCACTTTGTTTAGGGTATTATTCAGTATATAAATGTTCTAATATTTTACATATAAATGTGTTCTAGCAATATACTACAATCATTAAAATAAAAAAAGCAAGCTATGAATAAATTTTCAGTAATATAGCAGAATACAATACAGGGAATGTTAGACCAACAAAACTATATGAAAGTTTGCCATCAGCTTGTCTGTTTGTTTCTTTGTTTTACCAAAGGGAAATTTATAAACCCATCTCTCTAAGATAAGAGCTGAAAGGATATACATGTTTAGATGTAAGTTCCCCTGTCTTTGTGTACATAACAAAACCAAATTTTCAGCTACTAGAAGCTTACAATTAATTCGACTGCTTCACATTTTTGTTATTCAGCCTATCTCTTTGAATTCCTAACTGCAAATTTAAGATAAGTTGCAGGTATTTAATTCTGAAAACAATGAACATTTTCTTAAATAAAGAAGGTAGGCAGTTAGAGATCATATTCACTCATAATAGACATTTTTCTTTACTATCTACATGAGAAAGGTTGTGCTCATTAGATGGTCATCTAATTATCTGAATTTCTTTCACTGAGTTTACTGACAGCACACAGCTTTTTTTTTTTTTCTTCAGTGTGTTCAACTGTTGCCTTAGAACAAACTGCTAACAGAAGCTGGGCATGAGAGAAGAGGTGTGTTCAAGCACTTACACAATTTCTAGAGCATTTGTCTCAGAATCAGAAATTTTACAATGTGAAGTCTAGGCAATCAGCACATACGAACTCAAGGAAATATATCCAAGTCTATACAGATTGAAAAACACCTCCCCACAGCCAAAAGGTGTCTTGCCCATCATGCCATGTTTCTTCTGCAAGGAAACGTTTTCTAGCTTTCTGTTGGAGCTGAGCTATATTAGCTGATAAATCAAGCTAGTCAGATAAAGACTAAATTTGCCCAGAAAGTAATGGATGGAGATGTGAGATTCTGGTCTTTTGTCTCAGAATTAGTTTTATTGTTTCTGTTTTTAAATCTAGCAATAGACTAACACAAAATGCAGATAGGTGAAGTTATACTACGTCCAAAAGCTAACATCTGATCCTTTTGCTTCTTATTCAGATTTCCTGTTGCTAGCTCTTCATTTCATTCTGTAGTTCTGATTTGTCTTGCTATATAGTCTCAAGAAGAATATCAGCATTAGTTTTGTCCGAGGTGTATATTAGTCACACTCTTTTCAAATGTTGATTTAACTTTTTCTCTGCCTGTCTTCCAATACCCTGAAAATAGTATTCATTTATGCAAAAAGTTGATTTGTATGCTCCCCACAAAGTAGAAAAATGCACCCCACATTTCTTATAAATTTACTTTATAGTTAATAGAAGAATGATAGAAACAATAGTTATGACATTCCCCAGATGTGTAAACACAGCTGACCAGTCTTTCCATGGCAAATTAAAAACCTTAACGCAATATTTTCTTTCTACTGCTCATCACTCATTTCTGGAGAAGAGCCACTTGGTCAGCTAGTGAAATGAATAGGGGAAATCGTGCATCCAAACAGGCAGAGGAAGTGATTCAATTGAGAAATAATGAAGCTCTCTCCATGGTTAAATAATTTTTTGTATCATTACAACTGAAGGAGCAATACTAGAAGAAAGGGGAAGATAACCTGCTTAAGTCAGCACCAAGACCAAAAAAAAAAAAAAAAAAGTATTCCTCTAACCAGCTCCTAAGTAAAGTATTCTACCAGTCTTCAGAGAAGTCGCACTTATTTGAATCACTTATTTGGTGGTTAGATACTTAAATTTTTAGAGATAGAGTAAAATTTAAGTGCAATAATATCCTAACGGGTTGGACTGTAATACACTCTGAATTTCTGTCAAATTTGTGACTTCAGTTTTATGTCTTCAGTCCAGGAAACAGCTTCACCATCATCAAGTGTGTGCATGCATTTTCCAGTAAATAAATGGTTACATGTTGGGGATAAATAAATAAATAAATAAATAAATCCAGAAAGCGCAAAGAGACAGAGATTTGTGGGCTAAAACTAAAGACTGTTTCTAAAACATGTTCATGAATTCTCCTCTTCTATTATCTGAACTTATTCTGTAGGAAAAATGTGAGCAAATCCATTACTTTCTGCATACATCCCACTTAAATCTATACTTAAAGTTAATTCTTAAAGTACATGACAGTCTTCAGACAAGCTTACAATAGAACTTTAAAATGCTGTTGAGTATTAATCCTTTGGTGAAAAACAAATGGAATTACTTGATTCTTTTAGTAAATTATGTCTGGAATCAATTATTTAAACCTTTTCTATATATACCACCTTGTATTTCTGAAAATTAGTTCTTCTTTATTGGTAGATATATTTGGTGCTAGGAACTGTATTCCTAAAAAAAAAAAAAAAACCTAGCATGATTTCTTGTAGCAGGTGCAGGTGCCCATGTGTGCCTGAACAGACATGGTTCATTCTGAGTAGCACTAATGGACCAACTACAGGATAAAGCTCCTCAGCCAAGATGGTAATGCCTCAGGCAAAGTATTTCAGAAAGGGTAAAATGCTTCATGTCAGTGAGGAGTGAGGAAAAGATGAGAAAGAAACAGCTTTGTGAGCAGCAATGTGAGAGAACAAAGAGGGGAATGATGAGCTTCAAGTGCTGGAGCAGAGATTCTCCTGGAGTCTGTGGAGGGCTCTATGCTGAAGTGTCTGTATCCTGACTCACAAGTCTTCTCCTCCTGTTTTATCCCTCTGTCCTGCTGAGAAGGAATGAGTGAGCAGCTGTGTGAGAGTTTGGCTGTTGACAAAGGCTAACCCATCATAATTCAAGTTCATATTTTGACACATTAATATAACAAAGGAATAACTGCCATCTTTTATTTTTCTTTTACACATTACTATTAAATTTTAATTCATATAGGCATATTTTGGTATTTCCTTTTCTGTTATTTACATTCAGTTTCAATTTATGATCTTTTCCAAACTTAATTCTAAATTGTTTGTACATACAAATCCTTGTAGTGTTTGTAAACTGGAAATATTTAAACAGTTTTAGAACACTTCTTGAAGGATCTGATAACCCTTGTAGTTATAGAAAACTGACAACATGGCACTAATTCTAAAACAAAACAACTTTGCAAGCTCCTATTTGTATAACTGTATATAAAGATATATTAATCTGAACTTAACAGACTAGAATGACTTTATTGCTTTCAAATTGGTAATAATTGCACAAAATTGAGCAGAAAGCTGTACACTCACTATGCAAACAACAGTATAAATCATACTTTGCTGAACAACAACGCCCCCAAAGTACAATTGTAGCATGATAATATACTCTAAGATCTATCTTACGTCAAATTTCTATTCTAAAATTGCAGAAAAAAACTGTTTACCAGAAGGTGAAAAATAAGACTCTGCTTCCTATTAAGTTGAAACTGGAAGAAGGACAGAGAAAGGGCTACAAGATTTATTAGGGAATAGAGAACCTTTCATGAAAAGGGAAGGGAAGGGAAGGTGCGGGAAGGGAAGGTGCGGGAAGGTGCGGGAAGGGAAGGTGCGGGAAGGGAAGGTGCGGGAAGGGAAGGGAAGGTGCGGGAAGGGAAGGGAAGGTGCGGGAAGGGAAGGGAAGGTGCGGGAAGGGAAGGGAAGGGAAGGGAAGGGAAGGGAAGGGAAGGGAAGGGAAGGGAAGGGAAGGGAAGGGAAGGGAAGGGAAGGTGCGGGAAGGGAAGGGAAGGTGCGGGAAGGGGAGGGGAGGGGAGGGGAGGGGAGGGGAGGGGAGGGGAGGGGAGGGGAGGGGAGGGGAGGGGAGAGGAGAGGAGAGGAGAGGAGAGGAGAGGAGAGGAGAGGAGAGGAGAGGAGAGGAGAGGAGAGGAGAGGAGAGGAGAGGAGAGGAGAGGAGAGGAGAGGAGAGGAGAGGAGAGGAGAGGAGAGAAAAGAGAAGAGAAGAGAAGAGAAGAGAAGAGAAGAGAAGAGAAGAGAAGAGAAGAGAAGAGAGGAGAGAAAAGAAAAAAAAAAGCAGTTTAAACAAGTAGTCTGAAAGCTAAAACGAACTTTTCAATGGGACTGATGTATAAATACCTCAAAAGGAAGGGAACAGACACAGGGAAAAAAATCAGTTGTGGGGTTTTTTTTGGTGTTAGTTTTGTTTTGTTCTTTTTTCAACTGGGGAAAACAATGTCACCATGAGATCAATATGAGCATAGGAAACTAGAAAATCATAGAACTCTAATCAACAGAGTAGTGAGGTTCTGGAAGAACTTTCCTCTATAAAAAAATAAAAATAATATATATAAATAATAATTAGCATGTTATCTGGATGGCGTATCAAGAGATTTATATAAAATTAGAGGTTTTTTTCAAGATAACAAATCTTGAGCTCGATGGTTCGAAAGTTTCTTTTCAACTTCTTTTGCGTTCATCATTTTTTTTGAAAACCAGGAGTTCTTCATGTACACTCATGCATGTTCAGTCCTAGTGAATATGACACCCAAGAGTAGGGATTCACCATCTTTCCTTAATTAGTTTTAAAATACATTATTCCATCCTTTAAAAAGTTTACTATTCATTCAATCTCAGATCAGTATACAAATTGTAATACACTTTTTTTTTTTTTTTCTTTAAACCACAATGCCTTTATTTAGTTAAATGGCAAGAAAATAGATTTATTCTGGAAGGAAGATGGATAATTAAATCTTCCATGAAAATGATTAAGTCTTATTGAAAAAATCTAGTGAGAAACTTTTAATTGTAACTGACTGAAAGTGTGCCACGTTAAGAGAATATAGATCAAAACATTTGGTGTGCACCACAGAGATGGGCCAAACCAGAAAAATCTAGTATTTTGGTAAGAGGTAGACACCACACAGAATAAATTGCCTCTGTTGTATGTCTTCAAGTGCATGACAGCAAGTATCACTAGGAATGACACTACAAAATCACCATGCTCTAATTATTCAAGTTTTCACATGACATGTGGCTTTTATTACTACTTCCTTAAAACAAGTCTAAATACAGGAGAAGAAAAAATACAGGAGAAGAAAAAACCAAAATTATTATTGCCATGATTTTACTTATAACTCCTATTTAAATGGCCTTCTGTTTCTGTGGCATAGTAATAATATACTGAGTCTCCTACATTTGTTTTTTATCTGCTTCTTTGCCTTTGCTGTTGGGCAGTGTCAGGTTACTGCTGCTCTGGGAATTAACTTACAAAGGCTGCTTTATTTCTCTTCACTGAGCGCCTTCCTACAGGGACCTTTAGTGTCACCTTGGTAATGCAACTAGCTGCCTTCAGTCCAGTGCCTGGATTCCAATATTTATTTTTACCTTTAATGGGAATTTCATTTTCTCATTATGTCAGAAAATATTTGCAAAATCTTGGCTTGAATTCTAATTTTTGTAATGTTGCATATTCCAACTGTCATCAATTAAAGTTTTTTCTGTTTGTTTTTTTGGTTTTTTTTTTTTTTTTTTTTTTTTGATGGGGAGGAAGCAGGGAGAGAAAGTGTCTGAAAAAAAAATACTGATACAATGTCAAAAAACTGCTATGTTTACTTTTAAATTCAACATGTGTTTAGCTAAAGTAACAGTGTACAGACTGGTTCTAAATAAAGCAACAATTTATAATGCCCAAGGCAAAAAGCATATTCTTTCCCTCAGTATTGCACATTGAGAAGGAAGCAGAACTAAGTAAGAGGAGCATAGAAGGATCCCTTTTAATTTAATTCTGAGTACAATCGGTATCGTGCTCAAAACATTGAATTTAAACAACAGACACAGGAAGCCAGCATTGGATTAAAATCAGGTATTTATTCCATAATGCGGATAGGCACGCATATTCTTAGAAAAGTTTTTGGATCAGTGGCAAATGATCTCTTCATCATACTAGAAGGCAGATACTGGATTTGGGTGGGTTTTTTTTTTGGATACTGATATTTACACAAATCCACATTTGAATTAAATATGACAAAATACTTCTATTTGTCATGCAAGCAAACTATTAATCTAAGATTCACTAAGGGAAGATGCTTCACTGTAGGGATAAGCTAGATCAGTCTTGGCAAGATTGATTCAGGATAGGTGCAGGGGTTGGGACCTTACAGTGTTTGGGGTTTTTTTCCCCTCTTTGGGTTGTTCCTTTGATAGGCTGGATTCATACGGTTTCAAATCACTTTTCAGGTGACTACATTGCATTGCATTACATGGGATAATCAATGTCTATACACATATTATTCACTCCCCGTGGTCCATAAAATGTTAGTCAACATTAAAGAAATACTTCACTGCAACATCGACTTCATCCTGGCATTTCTGATATTTAGAATATGTAAGGCAGCATTTCACTTTTGTGCCTGAACTGGGATAAGATTTTTTGTACCTTCCTCAGTTTGAAGACACCTGACTATGGCTATAAATTCAGTAAAGTTGTGGCAGCCACACAGTCACTTTCCCCGTTCCAGTGTCCTTTGTTGCAGAGAGGCAAATCAACAAATGTTTTTATAACTTTTTGGACCTGCTCCATTCTACTTTGCATATTAAGATTTAGGACTTTCCTTAGTTTTTCCATTATCTTTACCCACTCTATTTCCAGGGATGTGATACAGAGGATTATGAAATGTTCTGGTTTTCTCTCCATTTGATACAGCTGAAATGAGAATAAGGGGGCAGTGGAGTGTTATTTATTCTTCCACATGTTCAAGTCAAGTTGGAGAAAAGTTAAGCATCTCTTTGCATTCAGAAAGATACTCTCAGAGTAACCTCTTACTTCTAGTATACCCAATGGCAGAATTAATTCCACTAAAATTTAAATGCCTACTGTATGGAGACTCTGTGTGATCTTGATATGTAGTCTTCTCTTACAGTTAATGAAGAGGAACAGGCACTTCTAGGGTACAGTTCATCCAATTCAAAAGTTGTTGACTAAAATCAGACAGATAAACCATGTCTTAGAGTAACCTATTTCTCAGTTTCTTTGGTTTTGACTATAAAAAAGTTAAAATTATGATCTCAGTTGGGGACTTCTACATCTAAATAATTCCAGTGTTAGGGTAGATGAAACTCACCTTCATTCTTTTGATCCTACTTTTCTTCCCTGAAGCCAGAAGGAGAATTGTCAAATGCATAAATATTGCATCCTTTTGTTTCAGTGAGACATAGTTCACATACCTTTTCATAATGAAATAGTACCTACAGAGTAGTGGGGTTTTGTTAGGCACATAGTTATTGATGATTGTGATGTTTACATTTTTTCTTTTTTGTCTGTTATCCTTAATGCAGACACTACAGCAACTTAGACCTACTCTATAAATCTATTTTAGATTTTTTCATTCCATTTGTGGCAACAACATTTGAACAGTCTAGGAGAATGTCTACTATTTTATTTTAGTACAGGAAAAAATACCTGTATTTTATATTTAGCCTGAAAAGTGCTACTGTGGAGCTACAGCACATTATAAGAAAAAAAGAATAATTTGCAGGGGTGTTTTGTTCCTGTGTGGTAAAGAACACATCACTTCAGCCCCTGATATGCAAAGGTCTAAAAGGTGACTTTTTTCCTTACACATGCAAGTTCCGCATAACGCTAGCATTTTTTTCTGAATTTCTATTAGCTTTTTAATCAAAGACCTGCATGTGTTTTGATGTATTCAACAAAAGATCTATTTAGCAGGCATAGTGGCTGCAAACATTAGGAGGGATTGAGAATAAAATTACTGAAGATAGGCTTCACTGCATCCTTTTGCTTCAATATATTCAATGTTTAACTGTCTATATGTTGTTTTTTTCAATCCACAGAAGTCTTAATTAACTCCTAATGGACCTTTCATGTTACATGGAAACTTCACATATGCTTATTGTACAATGTTATTTACATAATAATGTCTGAATTCATTTCATATTAACCTCACCAATAATGAAAATATGCTTGCTGATTTCCATTAAGTCAAATCACCTTGTTACTCAAGAAGCCTCATGCTACAGACTTATTTTATATGATTAATTAACGAGCTATTTATAGTACCAGAGGCATTCTTGGGAGTTTTCCCAGCCTATGTAGCTGGGTCAGCCCGATATTAATGTAATGTAATTTAAACAGCAAACAGCCTGACTTTTCTGAGTAGCATTATCTAGTTACATATTTATGCAAAATGTCAAGACATCTAGACATATAATTTTTCCCCAACTGCTTTCCAGAACACATCAAATAAATTTAGTATACATGAGGAGCACATATTATCTAAGCACTCCATAAAGATCAATACCTGAAACATGCTTGTTTAGAGTCATCTTTTCCTCTTAGGCTCATATAAATCTGCTTATTACAGAGTAGCTCTTTCTAATTAACTCCTAGGAAGACTCAAAACCTTAATGTACACATTAAAAGGAATACACTAGTAATGAATATTCTGCAATCTGTTCAAGTTCTGGCTATTAACTTCATTGCAAAACAATGACAAATACAGGTTTGCAGTGAAAAAGAAGGATTCAGGTTTGTGAAGATAGTGCAAAAATTGCAAATTATTGTTTATTTAAAATATAATTCAGTCAAGTTTTAAACAATATTTATAAAAACATGTAGCATGTATTAGGACTCAGTTCTACCAAGTTTCTCTTTGACAACATTTTTGAAACACTAGATATAATTGATAGGACTTAAAATCTACAACTATTGTAGTTAATTTTTTTATATTTAATTTTCTTCTGCTTCAGCTGCCAGCACTGGTTCTAGTTACGCTTTCTTTGCTACATTAGAAGCCCTCTTGCATAAGAGATCATCCTCAAATAATATGCTTAGGTCATATTTTTCTATGCTTTTAAAATAATATATCTATTTATATCACATTTTTGTTGCTTCCAACACCAGAATTTTAAAACTTGTCTAGATTACCTTAAAAGTTGAACAAGGAAGTTAGAGACCACTGTGGAAAACATAACAAAAAACATATCACACAGAACAATAAGGAAAGTCATTTGGCTCTGAAGAAACAGAATCTGAGATTATAACTGGTTTGTAGAACGGATCAGATTTCTCAAAAACGTTTCTTTTTTGAAAGCAATTCTTTCTGTTATACTTCTTAGCAAAATAAGTGAGACATTTGATTTTCAAATTATTTGATTTGTAAATATTTTAATGGTATTTCATACGTGGTATGTTTCTATCTGATTTTTGAGCACTATGTTATCTCCCTAATTGGATAAGGTTTCCTAGAAGTACTATTAAACATGACAGAGATCAAGAGGATATGATTCTAAAGGTTTATGTGAAAACTTATGGAAACAAAACTTTGGAAGACTAAGGGACTTGATTCAGGCAATCACATTGTCGAGGTTTTCATTGCGGGGTGACAATAAAACCATGGCAGAGGTATTGTTAACCCTCTCTTCCCCCGCTTCTCCCTTCAGCCCCTCCCTGTCCCCCCTTCCCACTAAGGACAGCCAATTGGAAGGGAAAGAAGGACAGGGAGAACAGAGTTGGAAAAATTAAAAATGTTTTACTAATGCGACTAGTAAGAATGGAGAAAATAATACAAAACCCATCTTGAAAGTCCCAGCAACTGCACAGCCGACACCCAAAGTCCTGGACTGGACTCTGCAGCCAACTGGAGTTGGATTCAGTCTCTCACTAGGCCTCAGTTCACAGGAACGACTGGCAAGGTCCTCTCCTAATGTTGGCCATAAGGAAAAGGAGACGAGAACCCCATTATCTCCCACTTTTATAAGAAGTGTTCACGTGAACTGAATGTTATACTCAGTTGGTCAGTTTCTTGGTCACCTGTTTCTCGTTTCCCTTCTCGCGAGATGTCCATCCGTACTTATCAATAACTTTGCATTCCATTGCTATGTTTACCAAAACATGTGTCTGGTTCTCCAGGAAAATGCAGCTAATATGAAGGCTTTAGCTGACAGGCAAATTCACTAAAAGAGAAACTTGTTTTTAACAAAACCAGGACACACATATAAAGCTATTTAAAATTATGACCTTCCTCTGCTACTCCAGATGGATATTAGCATTCTGTTGAATTTGTGTAGTATCTTCTAGTCTCACATGAGATCTCAAATTCATCTAAAATCGATCAGATACCTACATGTAGGTAACAAAAGTGTCGAACATAGGTAGATATACATTGATAAGAAGATTCCACATACCTTTGATACATATTGTGGTATTTTGTCTGTCACTAACTAGAAATCTTAGAAAGTAAGATGAGACTCTAAATGTGAATTTGACAGCCTTCTAATATGAAGAAATATATTGCTTAGAGTAGTTATTAATATGCTATATCCTCTCAAATTTTGACATTAACCACTGGTAAAACTACTGTGAATTATTGTGCTTTGAAAGCAAATCAACATGCTAATAACAATAAAAAAAAAATCAGAAACTCACCTTTCTATGTTGTCATTTGGTCTTTAGCGTTCATGATAATTGATTTTAATTATGCTTTGAGGTATTTCACACGAAGAGTCAAGTACTAGTAATAAGAAGCCTTGCTTCTTGTGTTTGCTGTTAATTATTTGCTGACTTGCAGGGTGGCCTTATGTAGGTATGGCATATTTTAAAGGACATGGATTAATATCACCTTGATGAAGAAAATAGGTTTGTTTGTTTTCAACATGATAATGGAATGATCCTTTATATGGAGAAATTAATAAATTATTCTTCTGAGGAGTAATAGATAAGAATCCAATCTATAGATACTGAACACCGGAATAAGACCTCAGATTTTCCCGTTCCTTATTATGACTGTGCATAAAGACTGGAAAAGGGTAACAGTTAAGATCTGGATCATTTTGACTGTTTTGTATAAAAAGTTTCATTCTAACCCATTGCTTGTCTAACCCATTATCTGTCTTATCTAGATCTTGACAGTGATTTAAGGCAAATGTTGTGAGTGTTAATACAGTTCATTGTACATACTAAGAATGCAAAAACTACTGCAATTCTTTTATTTTCTCATATGCACAACTATACTTGTGTGTATGCATATATATATGGGAGGGAAGTGGAAGTAAAGGGAAGTTTATGCTGTTTCCAAATTTCTCTGTCTGTGTAAATTCAGAACGAAAATCCAGATCATTACTTCCATGAATTTCGGGTCAGGGATCTAGCTTATCTTCCATGACTATAGGGAAAAATCTATATACCAATAGAGGAATTAATGTAGGACTTCGGGAACTGAAAATTGCTAAAGTTGTTCAATGCTGCAATTTAGAAAAAGGATGAGAGAAATAAAATTCAGGTTTTGCCGTTGAGGCAAAATATGAATCTTGGTTTAGAAAATAAAATACAATCGTAAGTTTCTAGTTTTCCAGATTTCTCTAAAGATATAAATGTAATAAATATTCCCACTTAAGAATATAGGGTAATTTTTTTGTCTTTTTTGGGGGGGATCTATTTTTGTTTGTTTGTTTATTTGTTTTGTTTCGTTGTTGGTTGGATTTGTTTTGTTTAGTTTTGTTTTGTTTTGTTTGTTTGTTTGTTTTTTGTTTTTTTTGGTTTTTTTTTCCCTTTGATTCACGCTAAAGAGAAAAGGGAGAAAGTTATCCAGTCACAATGAGCAATTTTTTTTTACTACAAAAGTTTATTTTAAAATAAATATTTTACTCTGAGAGATAAATGCCCAAAACTGCCTGAACCTAGGAAAAAATGTGAAGGTGTTACAAAGAAAAACATATTTCAAAGAGAGTGAGAAGTACCTGATGTAGATCATGTAAAACAACTCAGGGTTCATGAAATCTTATTAAACAGAAAAGATTATAAGAAATAAGGCATTTTGTAATACACCCCCTAGCTTTCTAAGCAGTGAAAAGATTGACTGGGTGTTTCAAAAGCTGTAGCTTTACTCCTTCTCAAGGCTAATTATTTTTTACAAAATTAACTTTATTCTGCTTTTCAGTTCAGTTTTCTTGAAAGAATATTGAACACAACATCCAAGAACCTAGCTGTCTCCTTAACAAAATGTGGTATTTCTTACATCCAAGTTTGGAAAAGTGTCAAACTTTCCCACATTCAACGCTATAAAAAGTACTTTGGTACACTATATGGATATTGTTTCCAGTTACAAGAATTAAAAGTCAAAAATCACATCTAGGAATCCTAAAGAAACTTGAGATATAGCAAAAACAAATACAACAACAACAAAAAGGAATGAACAATGGACAATAAGTATGAATATATATGTACTGTATACTAAAAATTTTCTGCAACTTAACTGGAACAGAATTTCATATACACATAATTTTAAGTTTCAAAGAGTCATGAGTTTACAATGGGAGAAAAAATTCAGGTTTGGTTAGCTGGCTGTTCTTTTTCAAACTTCTAGTTGTTTCTACAATGGAAAAAAAAACGCATGATGAAAGACAAGAACTGTTAAAAAATTAATCCCGTTTTCAAAAAAAAACTCAGAAAAAAATCCCAAAGAACTGCTATGCACAGTAAATGAATTTCCCGAGATGAAGTGGTTATTCGCTACTACTACTAACAAGTGTTGTTCTTGTTTGTTTCACAGTAGTACTACTGTTCATTTTCAAAAAACTCACAGACATTTCACTTTTATTTTCCTGGGGCCACTTGAGTGTCAAAAGAAAGACTTTGGAATAAGGTTTGAAAGTGTCATCACCCAAAGCATATCTTTTTCCACTGAGAAAAATGATTTTACATGTGGCTAATTGAAAGCATTTATCATCTTTCTACTCCCTTTTTATTTTTGTCCTTAACTACAATGCAATCATTTCAGTGATTGATGTCTTCAAATTCCTGTGTTTAAATTAGTCATGACTAAAAATCAGTTAAGTACTTAGTAGATAAAAACACTTCACTGAATGTTAGAATATTATCATGTGATATGTTATGTGCATTCTTTTAAATCTTATAATGTTCATAGAAACATATATTATATTTTCTCTTGAAATGCATCTGTTAAACAAGTTCAAATAAACTAACCTGTACAGAATACCTGCAAGTATTATGCAGAAACAGAGAATCATAAAATTTTCTTGGTTGGAAAAGACCTTTAAGATCACCAGGTCCAACCATTTACCTACCACTGTCAAGTCCACCTCTAAACCATGCCCCTAAGAACCCCATTTATGCATCTTCTAAACACCTCCAGGGGTGGTGACTCAACCACTTCCCTGGGCAGCCTGCTGCAATGCCTGATAACCCTTTCTGTGAAGAAGCTATTCCTTACATCCAATCTAAACTTCCTCTGGTGCAACTTGAAGCCATTTCCTCTCTTCCTATTTCAGTATCTTCGTAAGTAAAGGTTTTAAGGATTTAAAGTTTAGAAGTGTCAATGAAATGGTTAATGCCCAAATGACTGTGTTACCTTCCATTAGGACCCAATTGTACAGGCAACTTTGAGAGTACGGCTTTGTCTCCTGATTAGTTCATTCATTTTTTATTTTTTTTTTCTTTATATGAACCACTTTATAGTCATAGTACATTCCGTATCCAGGATAAATCTTAGCTTTCCCTTATTTTGCCATTTTTTTTAAAAAAAAAAAAAAAAAAAAAGGACTAGAAACGTAGTGAATCAGAAATTCTAATCAAAAGTCACTATCAACAAGAGAATATAGCAACCTGTGGACAATAAAAGAGTTATCTTGGTAAATGTTACAGAAAAGTTGAAATTTGTGATTTGGTCTAAAAGCATAAGTTTGATTTAGACTGAATCTCTTTCTAGGGACCAACTTCACTGAAGAGTTGAAATTTGGTATATATTATAAGAGGATCTATTTAGAATGTACACAAAATTGATAAGTATTTTATATGGACTGGATGCCAGATTTAATTAGTGTTCTTTTGCAGAAGATATGGGAATTCAAATTTGATGCAACAGAGAACAGAAATTAATCCACAGAAGTTAAACCATTTATTTAGAGGGGCCGAATAAATAACACAAGAGGATTCAAAGGGAAACAGGGGATAGAACAGTGTCTTTTACAATTGCCAACTTTCTTTACAAAAGCTATAGTCATTCAAATGAACCTATCCAATTATAGATTTAAAACAGATAAAGAGTATTAATCCCTTTCCAATGGGTACCTCTTACTGCAGGATATTAAAATTAAAAAAAAAAATGGACTAGAAAAGTTCACAAAAGAATAATCCAAGGACAATTAATTGCATAGAAACCATTTTAAGAAGTCCTTGAGACAAAACCTGTTTGATATTGGAGAACATTTAGAGCACTATCACTACATATTTATCTTGTTCTTACATATATGTAGATGTGCCACTTAGGGACATGGTTGAGTGGTGGAGTTGGCAGTATCAGGTTTACGGCTGGACTCCATGACATTAACGATCTTTTCCAACCTAAATAATTCTACGATTCTTCCCCAAATATCTACTTTTAGCCACTGTAAGAAGAAGGATATAAACCTACATAGACCTGCTGTTTAATGTGGTTTAGCCATGGTGTTAACAGCAGTGTTAGCAGCAGTGGCAAAGACCATCTATTACTTGTTTTCCAGCTCATAAGAGATGAATCCAGTCAGTTAGTGCTGAGAAAATATAATTAAAGTCTTTGTTCTGGGGAGTGTTTTACTGTAGGCTTTACTAATCTCAAAATAATATCTTTTGACATTTTAAAATTAAATATATGAAATATGGGATTTCAGAAATCTCAG
The DNA here is from genome assembly GCF_963082525.1 of Nesoenas mayeri. Classification (NCBI taxonomy): domain Eukaryota; kingdom Metazoa; phylum Chordata; class Aves; order Columbiformes; family Columbidae; genus Nesoenas; species Nesoenas mayeri. Next base: position 178,593,655 of record NC_137541.1, on the reverse strand, counting down.
ATAATCTCCTGAAATGTTTTCAAAATTTATTTTTCCAAGTATATTTTTCCAAAATTGTATTTGTAATTGAATATTTTTCAGAGTAATAAGACTTAAAACTGCCCAGTAACACATATACAAGCAGACTTGAGTGTATGCACTTTTATCTGTCCATATTATTCACTCATATAATCCAAAAAACTGGAAAAAATCCTCTCAAAATGTATTGCTTTCTATAACCTACATTTTTCTCCAATATATTGTTTGAAGCAAAGTTGGTGAAGGGTTTGGAGGGGAAGCCATATGAGAAGCTGCTAAAGTCACTTGGTTTGTTCAGGCTGGAGGAGACTGAGGGGACTGGTCTACAGCTTCCTCACAAGGAGAGGAAGAGGGGCAGGTGCTGATCACTTCTTTCTGATGACCAACAACAGAACCTGAGGGAATGGCAGGAAGATGTGCCAGGGGAGGTTCAGGTTAGACATTAGGAAAATGTTCTTCCCCCAAAGGGTGGTGGAGCACTGGAACAGGCTCCCTAGGAAGGCAGTCACAACTCCAAGACTGACAGTGTTCAAGAAGCGATTGGACAACGCCCTGAAACATATGGTGTGAACTGTGGAGTTGTAATAGGCATGGACAGGAATTAGACTAAATGACCCTGGTGGGTCCCTTAAAACTCAGGACATTTTATGATTCTAATAACAAAATCCAAATGTACATTCTTTGAGTAGACAGGACCTGAGATGAAATTGTAGCATTGTTGTGGTCAATCATGCTGCTAAGAAATTATTTTTATTTTTCTTATTGAGTATACAACTTTGATCACATTAGTAGCCTCAGGAAATAAATAAATGCTATTATACTATAATCTAGTTCTTAGCTATTAACTACATGCAACAACTGTATGAATGTATTACTAAACTAATTCATAGGCTGTGCAGTGATAAATGACAAAGAACAAGTGTGGTTATTGACATAAAATATCTAACAGTTTTAAAATAACACCATAAAATCTAATTTGATTCCTCTTTTTTAATGCTATAAACATGTATATAATATACTTGTTGCTAACACCCTATTTAATCACACAGTCATTCAATTTTGGTTCATATATAGCTAATGTAAATATTATATGTATATCTGCTGTGTCTTTACACACCTGTGCATTTATATCAGTAACAAAGTTTAGTGTAGCTAATGCACATAGATTTTGTATAATATCTATAAACATATAGTATTTAATTTTTAATTAAATTTAAAGTAACTCTTCTTCCAAGTGTTTAGAATAGCGACTATACACTTAAGAGGAATCATTACATAAGTATTCAATAAGAAGTCATATTGTGCAAGTAATTTTGGAAGAGACAATGCTAACATTTAAAAATCTATCTCTTACTTTACAATGATCAACCCAATGAGAATTTTATTATCTACATCTGCAAATCATGGAAAATAAAGACAAACAATGAAAATAGAGGAAGACCTCTAATACCAAAGTGAAGTTTGATTTTAGCTAACATTTACTTCCAAATAGAAGAAATAGTTTGACTCCATTCCAGAACAGATGACATGTTTATCTTACCTTGTGCCCTGCTGTTCCCCAGTAGTCTTCGACTCACCATATTGTGACCTTTCTAATAGCTTTATAGAGGATCGATCAGGCCAAGACAGATCTGTAATACAAAGAAGTATTCATTATTCTATATTGGCTTAAACTAATAGACATGACTAGTAAAACAAGAGTGATTGATTTCCTGACCTTTAAAGTGTTTTATATGTAAAGTGCATAAGTTCCAGCCATACAAGATATTTAATGTTAAAAATGAATTTTAATGTTTAACTATATTTGTTATATACTGCCAGTGAAACATATTTTGTGGCAGCAAAATCTACTATTTCACCTCTTCACAATAAATCTTTTCATGAACTTCTCTGATACCTTTACGGTTCTTTAGAGTATAGTATGAATATCCAAATAATAGTATCTATTTTAATGGCTATTGATTTTATGTGACTATGTATTAAATTGGAATCAAGCCAAAATTGAGCTCAGAGGCTAACTTTCCAAACAGCTACATAAACTACTAATCTATCTTTGGGACTGATTATAAAATGACAGCACTAGAAGTTGTGTGGGAGCGGTAAAAATAGGTGAAAACCACACATTTTATTGTTTTGGCAAAAATCAGAACTTACTTCAGAAAGAAATTCACTATCTAACTAACATAAAGAATTCCTTGAATTTTTATGATTTATTCACTACAGAAAGTAAGTTTTGAGCACCCATCATAACTGTTCTATAGGAGACTTCACTAAGATTTTCTAGAGTGTACTATGAATTGGAGTATGTAAAATGTTGGAGATCAATTTTGAGATAAGAATCAGTGATCTAATTTTCAAATACAAAAGAAAGGCACTGAACTTCTTAAAATTAAATGTATTTGTAAGGTCTCTTGTCAGATGCTCTCAAGTTCAGGTGCTTCTTCTGTAAGTATCTTCTGTTTGAAGATATCAATTCTAAGAATGGTATCAACCTAAAATTACATTGAATGGAAACAACTCTTAAACCATCTTATTTCATTGTCATATTTGAGTGTTGTTTGCATGTTCTTCATTTATGTGTTTCTATATCCCATGAATCTTAACTTTCGTGATGTTTAGTGCTTTTTTTTTAGTGCTATATTTTCCTCTCAAAAGTTATGGTCTCTTTCAAGATTTCATCACTCTCCTCATAGCAGCCAAACTCTACATTTTCAAGAAAGAATGTGTAGTTGATACACTTGTATGTTGCTTATCTTCTAATAGGATGTTGAGTTAACTGAGTATCTCCTACCATCATTAACAGAGTATTATTTCTATCTATAACTTTCACATCCTACAAATAACAGCAATGGCAGTCATTTTATTTCTCCAAGAGTCAATTTGAAAGGTGGTACTTCTGGAAATATTTAATTGGAGGTAGTTTTGGGTCCAGATTAATACAAGATCAGAATACCTAATGGTAAACATCTGAACAGTGCAAGTCTTGCATTAACCACATTTTTCTTAGCATCTCAGTCCCTGTTAAATTAAATTATTTAGTCAATTCACACATCGGCTACAGAGTGACTGTAGGCTACAGAGTATGATTCTTTGACTTTATCTTCTTTAAAGAAATACCATGAAAAGTACTTTAAAAATTACTATCATTAGATTACAGAATATCCAATTGTGCAGGGCAAATCTTTAGTGTCTCTAACAGCAGGTGATAGTAAAAAACTCATGTGAAGAAAAGCTTGGGGGAAAAAAAAAAAGAGACCAAAACAAATTATAAGGGATCATTTATGCTATTAAAAGATCTAAGTCTTCAGAAGGATATGAAATCTTTTTCATATTCAAACATTCAAGATTGCTATCATGTAATTGATACTTCTCCACATATGATTCAGTTTAATCAAAGAACAAAGAAGATGGCCATGGAAGCATGATTAAGACTTTCAGTGTTTCCTCCACTGCCATTAAGACTCAAAACTCAAGATCAACCTAACACTACAGATCATTATACAATATAAGATTCAAATTTATTAGTAGAATTACTAATGAATCTTTAGTTTGACATTTCTATGTAGATATTTATATAGATGCAAGATTTGGGGCATAATAACTCCAAGGAATTATTTTTTGTTGTACATATCTTTGTTTTATCTGGAATACTTACAGAAGGAGCCCAATATCACGAAGCTACACAGTAGTACTTATTCACTTTATTAGTCCTGTTCAGCATGTTTTTTCTGAAAAATAAGAGCTGACTCAGATATTTGTTTTGCCCCCTCATTCGTAGAAATCTAGATTATGCTTTCATGGGATTTAAAAGAAAGGTTGAATGTTTAGGACATATAGACATGCGTCATGTGTAAGACATGATATGAAGTATATGATGTATTTTAGCCTTCTTTTCATCTGTCTATACTTACATATGCACGTACATATACATGTGTGTATACATACATATATATGTATGTTTATATACATGTGTGTGTGTGATGGGGAGCTGGTGTTGTACATAGACACATGGTCACACTTTCTATGTATATCTTTTTCTATCCTTCTACAATTCATATTTTTATCTATTGTGAAAGCCTAGGTACCAAAAAAGTCACATAAGGTATTTTCTCAAGATTTTTTTACACTCCAGGTTCTTCATATTGAAGGTCTTATTTAGAAGTCTCATATTTAACCCTCTTTGCACTATTAGGTATTTTAGTTGCAGTTCTACAGATCTTAGCATTGAATTTCTCTGTGAGGTTTATTATTATTTCTACTTCAATACATTTTAAGTCACGCAAACTGAATTTTACAAACGTGTACAAATTTACTCATTATTGATTTCAAATATTACTACCAGGTATTTCTGGGAAACAGTAATTTTGAGGAAAAGTTGGAGAATAACCTCAGTCAGTGATTTTTTAAAGTAGTTTTCTTAAATGTGTCATGTGAGAAATACCTATTAACTATATCTGAAATACAACATAAATTTTCTGTAACAAGGCTTGGAACACCTTACTGAATTTTAGGGTGAAAGATTAAAGTAGAATTTTTAGAAAAAAAAAAATACTATTTATATTTGAAATACAGCTTATTTGAGAACTTTAAAAGTCAGCATGCACCAATTGTGTAGTTTATGGCAATCAAACCACTGGAAACAAACACTAAAATTCCTGAAGGTCTTTCATCTCTCTTTCCCTAAAACATTAAATACAATAAATAATTAAACAAAGTAACTATACCTAAGCAATCACAGAAAAGCTAAAATCAAAGTTCATTTCTATGCTAACAGTATTTCAGTTGAAAAAAGTATTTAAGATTAATTAGTTAGTAATTCAAAAAACAAAGAGTTACAGAATAAAGCAGTATTGGAAAAGAACAATCCACCCAAAATCATATAAAAGGGTGACACTGATCTGATTAAAAAGACAAAAATAAGAGTTTTAGTGGTCGTCTATGCCTAAGCTAATTCTATTAGGCTCCATTCACAGTCAATGGAGAGAAATAGATACTTCCAGGTATGTTCCATTTCACCCCAAACAAAATGTCTAAAATGGGTCACATTAGCTGTGCCCTAAAGAGCCTTTTTTCTCCACTAATCTGAAAGGGCACATACAAAGACTGTCTTAGCTGCTAGTGCATACAACATAATTAATCAAATTTCTGTAGTACATTTTCACTGTTTTCCATATATCTAATCAGACTCTATTTTCAATAATGTTTTAACAGTAGTAACAAGATAGAACTATTTCAATGGACCTAGATGAACAAATCCTAATTAAGTTGACAAAGACTGTGTCCTTAGAAAATCTCAATTTAAAATGTAAAAGAAATCACATAGACACAGTAATTTTGAGTCTTTGAATCTAATTCTCAGCCCTCCTAAATAGGTAAACAGAATAAGATGATATTTAAACAACTAGTTTAACACTGATTAAGTCTTTTATGTTGAATAAAGTGGTGTTTTAAATTTACAATGTTGTGTCCAAGATACTGTCTTCAGAATGTACCATATGCTTAGTCACAGCACGTAACTGACAATTACAATAAGTAAAGTTATACTGATTTCAGAAGATACTCTTATAAACTACATTTAAGAACAGTCAGTGTGCCATAGTTTGTTAGAGAATTAAGTTCTTTTAGAAACTGTTTGGTGTGTGTGTGTTTATTCCTTTTTTTCTGCTGTTAGCAAAATACTATATTTCTCAGTGTCTGTGTCTATCTAAAAGTTATCACCATGATTTATGAGTATGCTAGAATAATAAGGAACCATTGATTTATAGCACAGTGTGGATATCAAAAACTTTAAAAATTCATTTTCAAAACTGGGTTTATCCTCAACATGCCTGAAATGTGTAACCTTTGAAATTGGATGTATACAGAAATCTTTCAGAGATTCAGGGCACAAAGGAAAATTAGACTGTTGAAGATGTTATGTTAATTTAAATTCTGGCTTAACTCTGGGTTTTTGAGAATTTCATTATATTAGAAAATATTAGGGGAAAAAAGTCTTTCCAGGTACTAACTAAGGGCTACTTTGTTTATCTTTAAACTCTACTAGGTATTTCTTTTAGCCTAGTTATCACAGTAAATACTGGGTGTGCTGGTTTCAGTCGTGTAAATGTAAGTTCATAGGGCCATTAATGACTGTTTAGAAATCCTTGTGACTTCCAGATGCTGCTGCTGAAATCTGTGGGCTTGCTTAATTCACGTTTATCACATTGGCCAGCCCCATGTCTTACATCACTGTACATATACATTCCTTAAATACACACAATAAGTCATTGCTAATATAATTGAAATCTTAACAGTCTAATCCAAGACCCATTATTAATTCAGACCAAATTGTTACAGAGAAAGAATAGTTCTATAGAGAAAAAGTCTCAGATGCCCATGGTTTACAGTTGTGAGGTCTCTGGTGTTAGTCTGTACACCATCCCTTATCATCACAGTATCACAGTATCACAGTATGTTTGGGACTGGAAGGGACCTCAAAAGATCATCTAGTCCAATCCCCCTGCTGGAGCAGGAACACCTAGGTGAGGTCGCACAGGAACATGTCCAGGCGGGTTTTGAATGTCTCCAGAGAAGGAGACTCCACAACCTCCCTGGGCAGCCTGTTCCAGTGCTCTGTCACCCTCACTGAGAAGAAGTTTCTTCTCAAATTTAAGTGGAACCTCTTGTGTTCCAGCTTGATCCCATTACCCCTTGTCCTATCATTGTTTGCCACCGAGAAGAGCCTGGCTCCATCCTCATGGCACTCACCCTTTATATATTTATAAACGTTAATAAGGTCACCCCTCAGTCTCCTCTTCTCCAAACTAAAGAGACCCAGCTCCCTCAGCCTTTCCTCATAAGGGAGGTGCTCCACTCCCTTAATCAGCTTTGTTGCCCTACGCTGGACCCTCTCCAGCAGTTCCCTGTCCTTCTTGAACTGAGGGGCCCAGAATTGGACACACTATTCCAGATGTGGTCTCACCAGGGTGGAGTAGAGGGGAAGGAGGACCTCTCTCGATCTACTAACCACCCTCCCTGTAATACACCCCAGGATGCCATTGGCCTTCCTGGCCACAAAGGTACAGTGCTGGCTCATGGTCATCCTGTTGTCCACCAGGACCCCCAGGTCCCTTTCCCCTACACTGCTCTCTAATATGTAATTTCCCAACCTATACTGGAACCTGGGGTTGTTCCTGCCCAGGTGCAGGACTCTACACTTTCCCTTGTTAAATTTCATTAGGTTATTCCCCCCCAACTCTCCAGCCTGTCCAGGTCCCGCTGGATGGCAGCACAGCCTTCTGGCGTGTCAGCCACTCCCAGCTTAGTGTCATCAGCAAACTTGCTGATAGTACACTCTATTCCCTCGTCTAAATCGTTAATGAATATATTGAATAATATTGGCCCCAGTACTGACCCCTGAGGTACTCCACTAGATACTGACCTCCAACTAGACTCTGCACCATTGACTACCACTCTCTGGCTTCTCTCCTTAAGCCAGTTTGCAACACACCTCGCTACTCTATTGTCTAAACCACACCTCCGCAACTTAGCTGTGAGGATGCTGTGGGAGACTGTGTCAAAGGCTTTACTGAAGTCAAGGTAGACCACATCCACTGCTCTGCCATCATCCATCCACCTTGTTACATTCTCATAAAAGGCTATGAGGTTGGTCAAGCATGACTTACCCTTGGTAAAGCCATGCTGACTGCCCCTAATAACCCTCTTATCCTTGATATGCCTTGAGATGGCACCAAGGATATGTTCCATTACTTTCCCAGGGACAGAGGTGAGCCTGACCAGTCTATAATTACCCGGGTCCTCTTTCTTGCCCTTTTTGAATACTGGAGTGACATTTGCCTTCTTTCAATCCTTGGGCAGCTCTCCCGTTTCCCAAGACTTGGCAAAGATGTTGGAGAGTGGTCCAGCAATGACTTCAGCCAGCTCCCTCAGCACCCGCGGATGCATCCCATCTGGACCCATGGATTTATGGATGTCCAGGCTATTTAATTGTTCCCTAACCCAGTCCTCATCGACTAAAGCAAACTCCTCCATTGACCTGGCTTCATCCGGGGTCTCAGGGGTACAGGGCTCCCCAGGACAGCCTCCGGCAGAGTAGACAGAGACAAAGAAGGCATTCAGTAATTCTGTCTTCTCTGTATCTTCTGCCACCAGGGCACCTACCCCATTTATCAGTGGGCCTACATTGCCTCTGGAATTAGTTTTATCTGCTATGTATTTGAAAAAATTCTCATCCCATAGCTCTGCTGTTCTACACCATATCCTGTGTCCACACTTCTCAAGGTCTGAAAACAGAGATCTGGAGGCCAGTTAAAATACTGGTGATGACAGATATGACACCATCTGCATAATATCCATGTTCTTTAGAGGCAGCTGGAGGCCAGGGAGAGTTCCCTAAAGCAGCTATGATGGCATAAATTTCTTATATTAAACCTGTTATATATACAATCAATGAAGAGAATACAATCAATCCTCTTCTAGGATAGCAAAACATCTGAACCAGAGATAAATTTAATGTGAGGAAGTGACATGTGACCGTCTGCTCTATTTAGATTATAATGTGAGGATACATAGCTAATTTAGGCTTGGAAACTTAAATTTAAGACAATAAAATTAAATAAGGGGAAGTAAACATTCATGCTGTAATAGCAGCAAACATTTCTGAGTTGTCCTTGTTTATGTGTTAGTTCCACCACTATGTCAAGCCTTCAGGGTAGGAGAATTCTGTGTTTCTGAAGTCACATGCTCATGCTAAACTGGCAAGACTTGCTAATACAGCACAATGCCATGCTAATAAGTCTGCTGTTCTTATCTGTTACAGAAATAGCCTTTATGTCTTGTTGACTTCTGTCTGTATAAGCATACTCTCTCCTTTTAAATCAAAAAACCTCAGTTCATTACATTTTTCTTTTAAACATAAACCAAAAGTGTGAAATGTAGACTTTAACTGTAACACCTCTTAATTAATTTTCCTTTTTCATGCTTTGTGAAATGACTGTTTCAGTCCTAACTCCCTCCTGTTCCTCACTTCAAAGAGCTTCTCTATTTAGAAAATAAAACAAGTTTTAAATAGGTGGGGTAGCTAAACTAAAGCATAGTATGTGAGTAGCAGATAATGACATTCAAAGAATTTCCTCTATAATCGTGCCTAAATGGCTGATCAGGGACTGCATATGGAGGGGAACTGATTAAATAACGAAAGCTATCCTTCAGCTAGTACAGTTAGCTGAACTAAATTAATCATAAGTATTATTTTTGAGTTCAGCAAAGGTACTGATCTAAAGGGCTTGTATTGAAGATCAGCATGTTTTTTGTGCTCTCTGAAGTCTACTTAGTGTGTTGTGGTTCTGAATTGCTTTCTAACTCTCTCTTACCTATAATGAGAATGAATTCTGGTTACCCTAAAGTAGGTTTTTAAATTGTTGCGATCGTGAATTCCCATCATTAAGGACACATACAAGCCTTAAAATAAACCAAACCAAACCAAACCAACCAAACAAACACAAAACCACAAAACCAACCAAACAAAAAAATCTGGTGACTGTAGAACATATTTTGAGTGCCCTGAAGACTCTAATTGCAATAATTAGTTGTATTTGATCCAATGAGTCAAGTGGCTAGTTGCTATCCTGCACTACATTTTTGTAGCCTGTAACCTGGATAGAGTATGAGAGATTTAACTTGTGGAAGTTTATCTTAAAGAGCAACATGTATTATATGGGAGGAGTGGCTGATACACCAGAAGGCTGTGCCACCATGCAGTGAGACCTGGACAGGCTGGAGAGTTGGGCAGGGAAAAATTTAATGAAATATAACAAGGGAAAGTGTAGAGACCTTGCATCTGGGTGGGAAAAACCCCAATTTCCAGTATAAGTTGGGGAATGACCTATTAGAGAGCAGTGTAGGGGAAAGGGACCTGGGGGTCCTGGTGGACAACAGCATGACCATGAACCAGCACTGTGCCTTTGTGGCCAGGAAGGCCAATGGCATCCTGAGGTGTATTACAAGGAGGGTGGTTAGTAGGTCTAGAGAGATTCTCCTTCCCCTTTACTCTGCCCTGGTGAGACCACACCTGGAATATTGTGTCCAATTCTGGGCCCCTCAGTTCAAGAAGGACAGGGAACTGCTGGAGACAGTGCAGCGCAAGGCAACAAAGATGATGGAGTGGAGCATCTCCCTTATGAGGAAAGGCTGAGGGAGCTGGATCTCTTTAGCTTGGAAAGGGGAGACTGAGGGGTGACCTCATTAATGCTCACAGATATATAAAGGGCGAGTGTCACAAGGATGGGGCCAGGCTCTTCTCGGTGAAAAGGAGTAATGGGTACAAACTGGAACACAAAAAATTCCACTTAAATTTGAGAAGAAACTTCTTCTCAGTGAGGGTGACAGAACACTGGAACAGGCTGCCCAGGGAGGTTGTGGAGTCTCCTACTCTGGAGACATTCAAGACCTGCCTGGATGCCTTCCTGTGTAACCTCACCGAGGCGTTCCTGCTCCAGCAGGGGGATTGGACTAGATGATCTTTCAAGGTCCTTTCCAGTCCCTAAAATTCTGTGATTCTGTGATATGCTGCCCTCTGTAACACCTCCAGAAAATTACTCCACATTTTATAAAACAGCTCATGCTAATCCTTTTTTTTTAATTTATCTGATACCTAAAAGAATCACTCCTAGACATACTGGCTTACTCTTTCCCACTTAGCATTGGATTTAGTACATCTAACTCTTGTCTAATTCAAAGTTTATGTGTGGAAACTCATTTATACCTCTAGTAAAAATCCAAACTAGCAGGTAGGTTCCTTCTAGGATTTACTGACATTAGTACTTAAGTTCAGAAGATATGTCCCATGTTGTCTGGAAGTTTCCTAAGAACATAACTTCAGATACTCCTATGTCATATTGTGTAGAGAAAGCATAGAAATAATCATTTGCATGCCAACATAGCAGTAGATATTGCCCAGGAATTCAGAGAAACTTGTTCTATACCTGCTTTAACATAAAGGAGCCTGAAAACACTGGTGTTTTTTTTTGTTTTGTTTTGTTTTTTGTTGTTGTTGTTGTTGTTTGTTTGTTTGTTTGTTTGTTTTTGGTTTTGTTTTTGTTTTTTTTATGTCCTAAGAAAATCTCATCATCATTTTACCATAGGACATGCTTGGTGGACACATTTTCTATTCCTTCTTCTGAAAGCAAACCATTGGGAATGTCAGAATGCAAAAGTTCAGGTTCTCAAATACTTTGCTAACAAAAATATTTTTTACATTAAAAACCATTCTCTTAAATAGTATGTGTTCTATTTCAGAAGCAAAGGTTAAACTCAGAAATAATATCAAACATCAGGAGGTCAAAGTGTTAAGAGACAAATGCTCATGTCTTGTGCTGATCTCTCTGGGAGGCAGGGAGAAAGAAGTCCTTTGGAATTTCTTTCTGGCCATTACTTCAGTGCTTAGAGTGAATTTTTGCTCTTACCTTCAAGTTCCTGGCTTTATTGTATGTGTAACATTTCTTCTGCTTACCTCCATTAGACTTTGGCCAATTCCTCTGCACTTTCTGCTCTGTAAAGAACTGTTCCAGAGCAGAAGTCATAGTCCTCTTCTTTATGTTTGCCTCTACATTTTCCTCCACAATTGAGATGACTAACAATGCTCAAAGGTACATTATGACCGCTCTAAACTGGTGGGAAGGCAAGTCTTTCTCCTGCAATGGAAGAACTAAATAATTTTGAGTGTGAAAGTATGAACTGGATTTTTAGATACCTACAGATATTGTTAAGAATTGGCTTTTATTAGGCAACAGTTGTCACATTAGAATGCAAACATAGCATGTAAGAGGAAGGAAAATAAAACAGCAAAAAAAAAGAAAAGCAATATGCATGAAAACAATGCTGTGAACTGACTCTTTCACTAGTCTGTCCCCACAGAAACTTTACCAGGTATCAAACCTATAACATACTGTGTAGCAGTAGTGATGTATGAGTAGCACCTGGATGATTCCACCAATTTCCAAGGAGGAAAAAACATTCGACTGTGTTTAGTGCATTTTACAGTTGTGTTGACCCAATCTTTAATGAAGTGCATATTGACTTTTCATTTGCGTCAAAATTGTAAATATTGGTGATGATTCAGCATAATGAGTACAGAGTGACATAACTGATACAAAATCAGTTTGAGTTTCTTAATGAAATGTTTTCCTTTCAGTATGAGAGCACATATATATCACCAAAACTGATCTTCAACTTAATGGTGTCCAGCATGGTAGTGGCATAAGCTCAGAATATGCTATGGTTTGAACATAAGAAAGAAGTGTGAAACCCTTTCCTTTCCTTTAAATGTTACAGCAAAAACAAAAAAGAAAACATGAGGTTCAGGACAAATCTAAATGACCAGCAAATATAGCCTGTCACAGACATGAATATTTTCTATTAAATTTTGGGTTAATGAAAGAAAGGAAGTACTGTGGCAAAATACTGTATTACACTTGGTGAATTAACAGCTTACTTAATTATTCTGCTTCTACTTTTTTCTCTTTGTATCTTTATAGATAAAGTTTGGCATGATCCCACAGAACTTACTATGTCTCCATAAGTATGGATAGGAGTATTATGACAACAGAAATAAATTCATTTAATCTAGAAATATGATGCAAAAAATCCAGTCTTCTGAGTCTGATTTAAATTAAATAGACCTGTTTGACAATTTTAATTTTGAGATATGGTGCACACAATACTGCAGAGACATGATTCTCTCTTCAGAGTCACAAGTGTCAGCACCTGATGAGTTTAGCTGGACTGCCATCAAACATTTGAACTAGAGGCATGACTTTTTTTCTTGGATTAATCAACTAAGGCAATTATATAAACAAGTGTATATCACCATCTACTAACAGAATATGTAATTTCAATGAGTCTTCTCCTAAGTTAGCTTTGAAAATTTCTATCATGCAACTGAGTCAGGATTTTCCACATCCAGATACTGTTTAAAAGTCTGAAAACATTTTTTAGAAAACATAATGTAAATTCCAGGCTTAAAATAATTAAATTTTCACATTTTAGCTGCTATGATCTACTCCTTCAAGTGCAAATGCTAATATTGCTGTAAGCATGACAGTTTTACAGAGTTATTGGCAAAGTCATAAAATCATAGAGTAGTTTTGGTTGTAAAAGACCTTTAAGGTCATTGAGTCCAACCATTAACCTAGCACCAAAGCCCTACAATCATCAACCACAAAGATTTCCATATACTTCCTGAACATTAAGTAGAAATTGAAAATAAACACGTTGTTTGACTACTACCTTGTGTAACCACAGGAATTATGAATCTGTGCCAGCAAAGCAGGCAGACAGCTGTTTTACCAACCTGTTCATCTCAAGAGCCATCTTTTCATTCTAGGTTTAGCTGTATCAGTTGTGTCTTTATCATAAAATCAGGTATCCACCTTTTAATATTCTAGTTGCTCTGTTGTGAGTTGTCTTCGGAAAGTCAAAAGCACCAAGAGACCACCAGCTAAGAAATCATAGACTTCAGTATTACAAAATATAACTGTCCCAAGTGATGTCCCTAATATCTCATACATCTAAGGGTCTACTTCTCTTGATATTCGCTCCCACTCAGCTACCACACATGCACAATCTTATTTTATGTAAAATTTTTCTTTGATATTTTGGTCTTACTAACTCTTTAAAGTTAACGGGAACCTTTTTATTCACTTCAACAAACTTTCTGAAGATTAGATTGAGCCCAGGCACATAAAGGACAAGAAAATCATCTGGAGTAGTCAGCATGGGGAAGTCGTGCTTGTCCAGCTTGATTAATTTCTATTACGAAATTAATGACCTGCTAGATGAGGGAAGAGCAGCAAATATTGCCTACCTGAACTTCAGGAAGGCCTTTGACACTGTTTCCTGTAAGACCCTCATAGACAAGTATGTTGATGTATGATCAGTGACATAAAGTCTAGTTGGAGTGTGGTAACCAGCAGTGTACCCCATGGGTCAGTACTGGGTCTAGTCCTGTTTAATATCTTAATTAACAATCTGGATGATGAGGCAGACTGTACCCTTCAATAAGCATTCTGATGGCACAAAACTGTGAGGAGTGGTTGATATACCAGAGGGTCATAATGCTGTCCAGAGTGACCTTGACAGGCTGGATAAATTAGTTGACAGCAAGCTCATGGAGTTCAACAAGGAAAAGCACAACTCCCACACTTAGAGAGGAACAACCCCATGCACTAATATCAGGGGCTGCCCAGCTGGAAAGCAGTTTGACGGAAAAGGCACTGGAGATCCTGGTAGACATCAGCTTGAGCAGGAACCAGAAATGTGTACTTGCTGCAAAGAATTCAAACAGTATCCTGACCTGCACTAGGCAAAGTATTGCCAGTAGGTCAAAGGTTCTTCCTCTCTATTCAGCACTGGTGAGGCCACACCTGGAGTTTTGTATCCAGTTCTTGAATACTCGTTAGAAGACTGAGAAGACCACTTTTTGTTAGCACGAAAGAGATTATGCAAAGGTACTGTAAAATATTGTCATGAGTAGTACAAAATGGATTTAAGGTCTCAACATAGACAAAAATAAATGCAAGTGTCATTTTATTATTAAAATTTCACCCTTGAAATATATCTATTCATCACCTCATCTCAAAATTCTGTCATCTGTGTTCATTGAAATGGACAGTAACTAAACTCATGGTATTGTCTGTTTTTTATAATGTGTGGAATATTTTTCTCATGTAAAGTTCAGGAAAACAAAATACTAATATCATCACATAATTCCTTAAAAAGACCATAATGATATTGCTAGATTTTAATTAATCCTTATTATTTCAGAGTTTTGCATAAGAAGAAAATAACTGTGTATTGCTATCTATTCTCATTAGAAGCCTTTCATATGAAATAGATATCATGATTTCCACTTTTGCATAATATGTAAATTAAATCAATGTGACCCACAACTATACACTGTCCCTGGTAGCTGTCTGCATTTTGATCAGCTGGACATTTCTTGTTTATGCCTTGGTAACCTGATGGGAAAAACAGAATTGGCTAAGCAATTAAAATTCAAAATAAGTCATAGTAGTACAATACACAAACATAGTACCTGATTTCACATAATGGGCTAGGCATTGAAAATTTCCAATACCTCATTTTTGGACACAGATTTTAATGAGAAGAGAAACTGGCACAATATAAATCAGTTTGACATGATTTCTTGAACATAAGGGGGATAAGAGAGGTGATATATTAAAAACTCAAGATGCTCTCATTAGTCTGAAGACTGAAAAACTATTACTATATCGGGTCACTCTAAGCCAATCCAAGAGGAACGAACTCTCTCAGTTTGTTGAGCACTTCGAACACTAAAGTAAAATATTTGTTCACAGAGAAATGTAGAGATATTTTTTTTTACATTACTTAAGCGAGACACAAATATTCCCTCTTACTAGTTTTCATTCCCAGTGGCCTAACCTGGAATGAGATCTATGCCTTTTAGCAATGCATCTGAATGCTTTGAGAAACAGCTACAACAAGGTAACTTATTAATGTTTCTAGGGTAGTAGTAAATACTTTGCTTATTTGAATCTTCTTTACCAAACAGAACAAAAAGATGAGGAAACTGTTAATAAAACGTTATCACTGATAAATAATAAAGAATAAGAGACTTATAATGCGCTTCATTCTTACTGTCAGCTGAAACGTCTTCTCTTGTGGTTCTACAAAATAATTTATTCTGAAGTATTTTATTAGAACACATTAAAATTCTCTAACTAACATTATGTTTATAAAAATCTTATATTTAGTTTGGTTATTTGTAGTAATACTCATTAATTGGCATGAATTGTATCAGTAGCTCTTTGCCAGTGCTCTTTCTTCCTTTAATATCCTAATGGAATAAAATGTAATGGAAGTGAATATAACTTTGAGATACATGTGATTTCTTATCAGCAGTGATGATTTTCAAGTAGAGATCATGTAATGATACCTGAAATTTGTTGTTTTAATGTCAAGAACCATGTTTCATTGCTAAAGTTGTAACAGACCCTCACTAACATTACTCCATGTTTCTGAGTGTTATTATTTATCCTTTTTAGTTATTTATTCTTTCAGTTATTTATCTTTTTCAGCTCTCCTTAAGATACTTCAGTTCTGTGCAGTAAATGATTCTAATGAATCTCTTTTTTCAATTTCTTAAAATTGGTATTTCCTAACCCAGATGACTTTATGCTGAGTTTGTTTGTCTGTTTGTTTTCTGAAAATGTAAAGTCAGGTAAAATGTTATGGTATTCACAGGAAAAATATTTTGTCTAGTCTATTTCACCTACTAAACACATGTATCTCCACTAACAATAGAGAAAGCTCAGCATGTTAACACTGCCCAATTTAGGAGTAATATTTATATTTCTAAAGTTAGAGGGGTTGAAGGCAAAGGGAAAAGACTCAGAGAAACAATAAACTTATTATGTTTTATCTCCTTGTTGGATATTAGCTGAACAATAAAATTAATGTTATTTCCTTGGGACTGCAACAAAATAGCACTAAACTGAATTCTGCCTTTTAGAATTCAAATTTACTAAGATCAGACAAATAATTATTATAGATCTGTCCTTATTTGAGACTGACTGTTCAACTATTTAAAGTTACAACATGACTGTCTCTGCATTATTTGAGAAGGTAAAGAAGCCTTTCTTTAGAGTGTGGTTTCCATCTTTATAGGGTGGATTAGCAATACACACCACAAAAAAGATGAAAGCTGAAACCTGTGCTCTCAATAATGATCTTCCAGCTGGTAGTCAGGAGAACCAAGTAGAAGAAGGGGAAAGGTGGGGAGGTGAAATAGTTGAAGACGGCCCTTAATATACCATTTATATAATCTTTAACTATAACTTAACAAAATAAATGTGTGCCAGTATACCCTGTTGTTTAACTTAATATTTTAAAATGTCTAAAATATCAGATTATCCATAAAGAATCATCACATATTCTTGATTTAAAATGTAGCTGATTTTTTTAAGAGTAAACTCATCATTTTCTACATAATTTTTAATATTAATGTCAGAAATTCTGAAAAAATAACTAACAATGACAATAAAAAATTAACATAAACATTCAACTAAATATCATCATCAACTAAATATCATCTTAAAAAATTGTAGTTGAGCAAGTAATTCATCTAGTTTGAGCTCAGTCATAACAAATATTTGCAAAAGTAGTCCCTACATACATTTTTATGATTGCATCTTGAATGAGAAAATCTGTCTTGAAGAAAAAGGGCCCTAAAGTGTCACTATAATCAATTTTATTTATCCTTTTTAGCTCTTCTTAAGGTATTTCAGTTCTGTTAAATAATTCTTTCGTATCAACTTTCACATTTTTTTTTCCAATTTCAGACATAGATATATTTAAACCTTTAAATCAAGTGCAGATATATTTATATACTGTCAAAAGAGAGGTTGTGGGAGTTGTTCTTTAGATTTGTGAAAAGAAGAAATCTGATAGTTCTTACAGTGATGTCAACAGAAGTTAAAAAAGATGAGTGGATGAGTGAACTCTTTTTTTTTTTTTTTTTCTCAGTGGCAGACAACTATGGCCACTGATTATGGCTTGGGCATTCAGACTGGACATTTAAAAAAAAAAAAAAAAACCAGTAAACTAGTGCAGACCTGAAGCAGCTTGCTTAGAGGTTTATGGAATCTGCACCCTTGGAGGCTTTCAAGGCTTAGTAACCAATGCCTTGGCCTGATGTAGTGGTAGGGGTAAGTGGGATGTAGTTGAGACCCAGGTCTCTTATTTTAAACAGGTCCTGTTATCTGGACTACAATGCATACTGTCAGGAGACCCTTCACAATGCATATACCTTAGCTTGTTATTTAGCTTTGATTCTCTAACAAACTGCCTTATTCCAAAGTGATACTAGAGTTCAGCAATGGTGACAGTATGATATTGTGAATGCTGGGAATTATATTACATGACTTCTAACCCCTTTTATTCCATAAAGCTCTTAGAAGTTATCTTGTCAGGTTTTGAACCCTCAAGGTGCTTTACCTGCAACATTGTAATGTATCTCTTCAAGATGAGTAAATCGTATTCTTTGTCATAGTGTAACACAGATAGCATGCCTGTACTTGCTGCACCTCCCACATATTATTTCAGGAACTTTAACTGAAAAACAGAGTAGTTATCATCATGTTCTAGCTAAATATGGCCCATTAGAGTTTTTGTTGAAGTGATTTGAAGTGGCTACAACTGATTTACTTTAGAGGGGATTAGTTTGAAGCTGAGTATGTGCAAGTCATTCCAAGTGAGTTGGTTTAAAAGAACTTTGCTTATTATTTTTTATTATTTTTCTGTTTCTCTCCAATAACTATAAGAGGAACTTGGAATGTTTACCCTAGATACAATATCTAGAAGTGATCTTTAAGGTTTTAGTTTCATCTTAGGTATCTAGTGCTGAGATACTCGAGAAGTGTAAAAGGCTCAGTGTTACAAAACAGAGCCTTTGGGAGACATAGGTGATTCCTTGCTTTGTATTAGCTGAAAGTTAGGTGTGACACTTAGGATATGTCAAATGTCACTAGCTGCTGGCTAGTTGAGCTGTGCCCCACGGAGAGGAATTCTTCTTGCGTATTGTAGGTCACTAAAATATAGATGTTTAAATTCTCATTATAATAAATGAAAATCCAGTGAATATAGTAAATGGAACTTGGAAAACCATTTACTTTATCCTAAAGTTGACAACTATATTTGGTCAGATACCTTAGGTGAGATATGAATCATTCTCTAGACTCCATTGAGTCCATTGACTATTTTCCATTCTCTTTAGAGAAAGTCTAGACACCTTTCTTGAAGGATGATACCTTTACCTAAAGTTAGATTTTATTAATCCCACCCTAAATTTAGGTGAGATAAATCTCATTGTCACTAACTGAAAGAAACATTTCCCTTGATACACATTTGAAACATAGGTATTATCCTTCCTGATTTAGAATAAGATTAATAGTTAAAAAACGTACTTCCAATGACTTTTTTTTATACTCTTGTTATTGATTACACCAAGTTTCATGACAGTATTTCCAAATCATGACAGTCATCTCCTGAAAAATCCAGAAATGAAAACATAAGTTGTTACAGTCTTTGCATGTGATAGTTTGGGCTATGAACTGTGATATTCTGAAATATGAACTAACCTGTAAAGGCATATTTTCACTGAGAGAAAAGAACATAAATAAATGAAGTACATGTCCTATTCTGCCAACTGTTCTAAAAGGATAGTAATGTCTGAGAGATCAATAGTGTGATGGGAAAAAACAATAATGTCTTGAAATACTATTTCTAGATTTATCAGATGATATCTGTAAAAACTCTGGGATTATAACACTTCACATCATAGAAGTTGCTGTTACTGACAACTGAACAACTAATACTCTTCTGCCTACACATCTTTGCTTTCTGTGTTACACTTCATTTTGTTGTAAGAATCATACCTAAAGGCTCAAAGTCCTTATTATACTCTGAGTGGAAGAAAGAATGGAAGGAAATAAAAATAAAATGGGAAAGATAGAGGGTGGGAGGGAGGGAGGGAGGTTGGTTTCCTGTGTTATATAGAAAAAATTAAAATGGTTATCAAAATTAAACATCAGACTAGGGCCTCACTTGAGGCCATTTCCTCTTGTCCTATCACTTGCTACCTGGGAGAAGAGACCAACATCCTCCATGCTACAACCTCATTTCAGGTAGTTGTAGACAGTGATAAAGTCTCCTCTCAGCCTTCTTTTCTCCAGGCTAAACAGACCCAGTTCCCTCAGCTGGTCCTCATAAGACTTGTGCTCCAGACCCATCACCAGCTTCATTACCCTTCTCTGCACTCACTCCAGCACCTCAATGTGTTTCCTGTAGTGAAGGGCCCAAAACTGAACACAGGATTCAAAGTGGGACCTCACCAGCACCGAGTACAGTGGCACAATCACTTTTCTAGTCCTGCTGGTCACACTATTCCCGATACAAGCCAGGATGCTGTTGGCCTTTTTGGTCACCTGGGCACACTGCTGGCTTATGTTCAGCCAGCTGTCAATCAACACCCCCAGATCCCTTTCTGCCAGGCAGCTTTCCAGCCACTCTTCCCTGAGCCTGTAGTGCTGCATGGGGTTGTTGAGACCCAAGCGTAGGACCTGGCACTTGGCCTTGTTAAACTATTGTTTAACCTTGCTAAACCATTGGCCTCAGCCCAATGATCCAGCCAGTCCAGATCCCTCTGTAGAGCCTTCCTACCCTCCAGCAGTTCAAGTCTCCCACTCAATTTAGTGTCATCTTCGAACTTACTAGGAGTGCCCTCAATCCACTCATCCAGATCTTTGATAAAGAGATTAAACAGAACTGGCCCCAATACTGAGCCCTGGGGAACATCACCCATGACCAGACACCAATTGGATTTGGCTGCGATCACCACAACTTTTTGGGCCTGGCCCTCTAGTCATTTCATTATCAATCAAAGAGTACATCCATTCAGGTCATGAGCTACCAGCTTCTCCAGGAGAATGCTGTGGGAAAATGTACTTCAAAAGTATTTCCACACCTTGTTTAAATAAAGCCTTATCTGGAGGTCTCTCCACTGTTGAGGAATGCAGAAAAGATAGATTTAAAATATTTTTTAATGAGTTGCAGTAAAAATCACTTTGCAGCAAAATGTCTATAGACAACAGACTTAATAATCCAGGACTTTGGAAATGGTCTAACATACTGTCACGGTCCGTTCAGCAATGGACTTGTGATGGTTCTTTTACCTTGATCTCATAGCGCAAAATTAAGGTGACCAAAATGCCGAGGGGTTATGATTCAATCAAACAGTGTTACTTTATTAATTTGCCTGTAAAATGGCACATGATAGAGAGAGACAGTAAGAAAAGAAACGAGAAAGAAATGGGGAAAAGTAAGGGTAAAGATGAGAAATGAGGTTGTGTTTATCACCAGTCGAGTTCCAAAGGCATCCCTCTGGTCTCCGGTCCTGTGAAGTCCTGCCGGTCCTCCATCATGGTTCAGGATTCTCTGGCAGGAAGATCTTCAACAGTGTCCATTCTGGAGTCATCTTTTATGCTTCTTCACCCCCCCTTGCTCCCATTGTTTTAGGCCAGTCTCCACCTTGATTTCGCAACCCAGGCTCATACTGCGCAGGCTCGAAAGTTCACATTTTTTTTTTGCCAACGCTTACTTGTCCAGCATTCAGGGGTCTTTCTCTGGTCCATTGGGTGACCTCAGGACCCTTGGTGAGCTTCTAGGCATGCTCCTTTTCATTGGCTATTGTTTGAGGGAGCAGGTGAGGAACACGTATAACTGAGGCTGCAAGTAAGGACATAAGGACACATTCTTCTGGATGGCAGCTATTGTTCCTGGGTCAAAGAGACCCAGGTGAAGAAGAGGTGAAGTCCACACAACAGCCATTGTTAGCAGGAGCCACCCCGTATTGGAGAAACAGTGCAACACAATGCTTCTCCTTGGGCCTCTCTCCAAGTCATTGTCCATGAGTTCTTTCAATCTCAGCTTCGGTTCTCTAAGTTCTTGATGGCAATGTTCAGGCAAATACTACTCCATCTTCTGACCGACTCTCACACATACCCAAGATGATTGCTGAAGTATATGACATCAGATGTTCTAACAGAGTAACAGCTGAAGGTCAGAAGGTCCTGTATGTCTTGCAACTAAATCCTGTCTTTACTTCAGAAGAATTAGTTCATTGAGTGACAGAAATTTAGGTGCCTAATAGAGTTAAACTGAACCTCACCTACACACTTCAATGTTTGGTTGTATAAGTACATATCTGAAATTAAGGAAGATAACCAAGGCAAAGAAAGTGAAAGTGTCATTGAAGAGGAAAGAGAACTACTTTGCTGTATAGAGACAGGCAGAGCAGGCATGATCCCCATCACTCCACGTAAATCAATCCAGTATTCATCAAACAAAGAAGGAGTTATGCAGTTCCTGAACCAAGACAGTTAATCAGATCTCAAGATCTTGGGAGGAATGTCACAAGGACTTAGATGCTCACAGTTAGAATACCCAGAACAAACAGATGGCAGTGGCTGAATGGTCAAAGACTTTCTTGGGAAGGAAATACAAGCATACAGATGGCAGTTCGACTAGACTGAATTTGATTCACATAGACAGTGAGAACAAGCATACAGAAAGCAAATCAGAGAGAATCATTTACAAAGTAGTAAAATAAATTACCTAAAGAAAAGTAGGAAAGAAAGCTACAAAGTCATGAGAATAGCTCTAAAATGTATATTTCAACCGACTCCATGGGTTGGCAAGTAACATCCACTGGGAATTATCCCTAAGTGGAAAAAGAGACCTAGCAGCTCCTAAAAGAGAATATACTGAAGGCACAGATGCACTTGTCCTGTCACTTCATGAAGACAGAAAGAGCTAAAGATAGAAAAAACAAATATAGCTACATTTGGAGAACTTTACTAAGTCAGAACTTGGAGCAATTAAAAAGTGGAATTCTGGACACACTGGTAGAAATGGCAGAAACCTTAGATGTAAAATCACCAAGGTAAAGACGTGAAATGAGATTGCAATTATTAAACAACATAATTAAAACTATAGTGATTCTATAAATACGTTCAGGAGGAGATGGCTAAAATTATAAATTCCTTATTACATGGACACTGCATCTTTCTAACACTCTACATCTTCTTAACTTAAAAGTGATAATTGTGATAGTTAATAAAATAACTAAATCTGTGTAGAATTAAAAGGAAGGAACAGTATAGAGTATGTACATAAGTCAACAAACACACAACGAAGGGATTTCCTGACAGGAAAACCACTGCATATTTACTGTATGAGTTGGGGGAAATCTTCCTAGGAGAATTTAAAAGAGAAGTAGAAGGAATATCTAGCGATTAAGAAATTGTTGAGGATCGCAGAGGTCCCAGAAAACATAAAGAGCAAACATAATGCTTATGTTTGAAAAGAAAAGGACTCATAAAGCTGTGAAACAATAATTTCTAGATAGTACAAGAAATTATTAAACAAGCAATTGTTACAAGCACCTATATAGTGACAAAGTGATACAAAATCCAGTATAGATTTGTGACGAATACATTGTTGTGTGGCAGAATGCAAACCCCTCTCTCTCCCCCTCCCTCTTTCAGTATGGAAGGAGTAGGCACATCTCCCTCTCTCTCTGCTACTTGAGGCTAACAGCTTCTTTTGTTTGGCCCCAGAGCACCCTGGCCAGGGCCATTAGGAGAAGGGAGTGCCGAGGCGCCACTGAGCCGCTGGGCACCTGCGGCCAGTGTCGGGGATGTCGAGACTCCGCCCATTGTCATGGGTCTCTTGGAGCACGAGTAAGATGCTGCCCCCGAGAGCCCCACTCCCCGGGATGGAGACTCCGCTTGCCTCGCCGCCACGGGTGTGAGTAAAACTTCTCACAGGATTGCAAGTATATTTATACTTTTCGTGCACATATGCACGTGTAACTTTCCGTGCACATATGCACGTGTAACTTTCCGTGCTCAATATGAGCACATGTAAAATTAATCCTCCCAGAATCGCGGGTGTATTTTCCTTCCGTGCACATTTGTACATGTAACTTTCTGTCCTTAATACGAGCACGTGTATAAATTATTTCCTCGCACAATCGTGAGTGTATTTTCCTTCCGTGCACATATGCATGTCTAACTTTCCGTGCACATTTGCACGCGTACTTTCCGTGCTTAATACAAGCATATGTATTTTCCGTACACGTTTGCACATGTAACTTTCCATGCTCAATACGAGCACGTGTATAAATTATTTCCTGGCACAATCGCAAGTGTATTTTCCTCCTGTGCTTCCACATAAGCACATGTAATATTCCGTGCACATTTGCACGTGTAAGTAAATTAACCCTCGCAGGATTGCAAGTGTATTATAAACTTACCCTCGCACAATCACGAGTGTACACTTTCCATACTCACTACGAGTACATGTATCTCTTTCAAAAATAATCCCACACCATGTTTAGGCAAGTGTGTACTTATCCGGGACTCAGGGGCGCCTCCGGCATTGTTTTAGGTGAAGCCATGTGCATGCACACTGTGGACCGCCTGTTGTATTAGTTGCTGCCCCTTAATAATTTTCCTCAACTGATATCCGAACCTTTATTTAAGTCATTTTGGAGTGCTAAAACCCTGTTTCTCACCAGTTAATAAAAGTTGTTTTGCACCCTGTTGTCCCTTAAACTAACCTTGGGGTGCCTCCGTGACAATTGTGTCAAACTATATTTCCATATTTGGCAGAGTAACTGGTATCGTGGGTGAGGGAAGTAAATGTGACATATATTAAGTTTATTAAGAATTCAAATAGATACTATAAAATCTCATTCTTGTAAGAAAGCCCTAAAAAAAATGTGTATCAGATAAAATTATAGAAATATTATTCAAAAACTAGTTGGAAAACAAATTATCACTTAGAAGGATTATTTCTGTTTCTCAATTTCCAAACTTGTTTAGTAGCAATATAAAAGAATTCTCCACTGCGTACTTACTTTATTGATACTCATTGTGCCTTAGTCAACTCAACACAGGTCCAAGTACATGCTGTGAAATGCAAAATAGACTTACTGAAAAATGAAATATAGACACCTTCAGTAATACCTCAGCAACTGTGTCATGCTTGTTCATATTTCCTTTCTTCTTCTTCTTCTTCTTCTTCTTCTTCTACTACTACTACTACTACTACTACTATACTGCTACTATACTACTTCTACTACTTCTTTTTCTGTTCATCTTCTTCTTCCTCCTCTTTTTACCTAATTTTCAATACCAAAACTCATGTTTTCTTTGCTGTAAATACCTCAAAAGCCTTATTCATCCCTAGAAAGTGAAATTCACTTATTCAAGATTTCAGTTCTTTACAGTTACCTTAAAATAAAGTATCTATAGTTTTTGAAAGTAAAATAAATGAGCCGTTTCCTGTTCAGTGACATTACACAAAACACTGGTTCAGGAAACTGCTCAATTTTTCCTTCGTCCCATTCAAAGGATAATCTGTTTTTATCATTAATGTCTTGATGTTTTCCCTGTACCATACTAGCTGTATTACTGACTATTCTCATGGATGTAGAACACATGTTAATTCATTTTGTGGACTTTTCTGCTGTTTTCCGCAGTTATTTGTATCGTGACAGGTATATCTGTCAGAAACATTTTTGTCTTTTGTTTGTCTTAGAACCATTTCCTGTTCCTTGGTGTTACGTAATTTTTTTCTCTTTTGCCTTTTTTCTTCTTCCTGACAGTCATCATCACAGAGCTCAGCTCCCCAGATCCAGAAATTTCCAGGTGTCTTTAAAAAGTCTGATAAGGTCAAAATAGACAGCAGATCTGACTCTAGCCTTGGCTCACCATCTGTTTTGCTCTCCAGGGCACCTAGAATTTTTTGTTTCAATTTAGAAAAGAATTGGGGCAGGAGAGGTGTTGAGTATTTCCTTCATAGAAGTAAATCCAGCTGTCATAAGAATATAAAAGGGATGATATGAATTGGAGCACATAGATGGTGAGGCTAGGCCAAACTCTACAGGAATGTATTTATTATTTTTAATATTTAAAAAAAAATAATAATAATGAGAGAGAGAAAAGGCATGGAAAAGGGAAAAGTGCCATATAAATGATGAGCTAGAAAGCCAGAGTTTGAATTATTTGACTATAAGAAAGGAACTCATACCATCTGAGGTGCCTTTGTGACCTAAGACATCCCTAAGCTAGCTGATATGACAGAATACCCACAGGCACAGCAGGGCTTCTTAAAAATTTTTAGATACCCATGATGGGATGGTCAGACTGAGGCCATAGCTCCCATGGAAACCAAATCCGGAAGTCATTCTGCTGCACATGTTGCAGACATAAAAGACCACAGCTGTACCCTGATATATTCATGTTCATCCTGAAGTTCGAAAGAACAGTTATTTGAGACAGTTCAACTTGCAATACATTCAAGGAAAAAGATCACATCTGATTTTTTTTTTCCCTTCTTCTACTCTCTTCTTTCCTCTTAACTATAAAATAAGTAAAGAAACAATACATACAATGAGTTAAAAATGAGGGACTGAGTGTGAGCACTAGTCTGGCTTATTGTGAAGACAAATGCAAAAAAGATGTTTGAGGAGATTTTTTTTTTTTTTTTAACTTCACATTGGTAAATAAACAAAGAAAAAATACCCATCTGATTATTCATTTGGACTGGTTAAGTAAAACTAGGGACAGTTCAGTCACCTGCTCAGCCCTTTACCCATCATTCAAAACTTCTTAACAGAAAACCTACTTTATTGTTCTGTTTTTGAGGGAATAGGAATAAAAATAAATTATTTTTCAGCTCTGCTCTCTCCTGGTTGCAATAAGTGATTTAAACTGGCTTCCTGCTATGGTAAAAATAAATGGAAATTAATATGGCTTATACATTTGTGCTTCTTTAACTATAACCTGAATGGGTGTGTGCAACATTCAGCAGGAATATGTCTTGTTTTTACCAGCAGGCAAAGACTGTTTATAAAATGAAATTTTCAAGTCTGATCAGAAATTAAGGTTTTTAGAAGTAAGAAAAAACAGTTAAGAGTAAACTGTGGGTAATATTAATGTGGCCATTTAAGAAGTACTTTTCTTGGCAGAATGTTACTGTTCCTGCTCACAGCAGGCTGACAGACTAAATGTAGAGAGAATAATAATGTTTTTTTCTCTATGTTTATGTCCAGTATATAAGACAGCTAGACTGAATAGAAAGAGAAAATTATGTGCCACTAATCCCCCAGAGAAATGCCAGTACATATATAAGCTGTCAGGAAATTGTCCTCTTTACAATACAGAATTTAGGCTTACTCTTCTAATAATCTACCTGTAGTTTATGTAGTACTTGTTCAGGAATCATGGCTATTCTATCTACTGCATTTCATAATTTCTAAAACAGTGGACTCTCTTTTCTCTCACTCTCATTCTAGCCATATAAGTTCATACTATAAATCCTATTTCAGTTACAAACCTAGAAGTCTCCAATTGTTCAAGATTACAGTTTCTGAGCAGGATAAGTAACATTGTTGAGTAACCACAGACTCAAAAAGGAATAACATGGCAAGCATAACATCTAGGCATCATTTCTTCTCTGTTTACAAAGATGCATACTGGAAGCAACCTGGCCTTTGTTTCAAGTGAATGCAGTGGGTGAGCAATTGACATGAAGTTTAACAAGGGCAATTGCTGGATTTTACACCTGGGACATGACAACCCTGGTAGTACATAGAGACTGGGGAATTAGGTGCTGGAGAGCAGCTCTGTGCAGAGGGACACGTGTTCTGGTCTACAGCAAGTTGAACATGAGCCAACAGTGTGCCCTGGCAGCCATGAGGGTCAACCGTGTCCTGGGGTACATCAAACACAGCATTGCCAGCTGGGCAAGGAAGGTGATTGTCCCGCTCTGCTCTGCGCTGGTGCAGCCTCACTTGGAGCACTGTGTGCAGTTCTGGGTGTCACAGGATAAAAAGTATATAAAGCTACTACAGGGTGTCCAGAAGAGGGCTACAAAGTTGGTGAAGGATTTGGAGGGGAAGCTGTCAGAGGAGTGGCTAAAGTCACTTGGTTTGTTCAGCCTGGAGGAGACTGAGGGGAGACCTCATCATGGTCTACAGCTTCCTAGCAAGGGGCGACCAATGTCAGAACCAGAGGGAATGGTAGGAACATGTGCTAGGGGAGATTTAGGCTGGACATTAGAAAAGGTTCTACACCCAGAGGGTGGTGAAGCACTGGAATAGGCTCTCCAGAAAGGTAGTCATGGCCCAAGTCTGACAGTATTCAAGAATTGACTAGACAATGCCCTCAGACATATGGTGTGAACTGTGGTCTTGTCATATGCAGGGACAAGAGTTGGACTCAATGATCCTTGTTGGTCTCTTCCCACTCAGGACATGCTATGATTCTGAGTCCTGAGCTATGTGGAAATTTGTGTCTTTGGATCTCTACTTGAGAATCTTTCTCTGTCTATCTGCCTGTCTCTCTTTCTATCTGTCTGTCTGTCTATCTATCTATCTATCTATCTATCTATCTATCTATCTCTATCTGTCTGTCTGTCTGTCTGTCTGTCTATCTATCTATCTATCTATTATATGCATACAAAAATACAAACATGCATAATTTGTGTTTCTAGGTATTATATCCATATATATATGTGTATACACAAAGACATTAAGATGGTATTAAATGGAGACATTAAATAATGGTATGTGATATGTTGTGTCTTTGTTCCCTGGGATATGTTCATTTCCAGACTGGTGCTTTCCAGATAATCAAGAGAATAGGCACGACTACAAGGAGTCACATGGAAAAGGCATAGGGCAATGGGTACAAGTTACTTTTGTGGACATTCCAATTGGAAACAAGAGGGAAATTTTTCACACTGACAACAATCAACCATTGGAATATTCTCCCCAGGAAAGTGATAGATTTCACAACAATGGACGCTTTTAAGATTCAGTTGGAAAGGGTGCTGAGTCATCCTGTCTAGACTGTGCTTTTGCCAAGAAAGGTTGAACCAGATGATTCTTGCGGTCCCTTCCAACCTGGTATTCTATGATTCTGTGATATTATTTTCTAGGACACTCCTTGAAATATTTTTGTTTTCTTGCATTCATTTACTTTGAGCTTGTTCAAATCTGAGATGTTTACAAATGTCTGTCTTGTTCTAGGAAGGCATAATCTCAGTGCTGGTCTTCATTACCGTTTCATCTAATGAACTATAGCTCTCTCCTGCTTGCCACACTACTGAATGTAGCTGTGTAACAAAGTAATTATTTATTACTGTCTCAAATTAACATGTATTTATAATAAGCATATATTTTATTAAGCTGGTCTTTTATTTAACTGCCGTGAAGATACACAGCTAGTAGGCTAGAATTCTTTTGCCAATATCATGATACATTGGTTTGAGTTCTGGGACCTTCTCATGGGGAATTTATCTGAATTTACTTCTATAATCTAATACCACATTACAATATGTAAATGAAATATTTATACCCCCTCCATGAACTTAGGTCATATTTATGAAAGAAATTATTTCCCTGTTGTCCATACAATTTCCCAGTGCTGTAAGTCCTGCAATAGAAAACCATAGTGTTTATTTTCAGCAATGGCAACATAGGAAGCAATAGAATTAGAAGTACTGAGGTCTAACTTCAGCTTAATGAGCTTAGATCTTTCATAATTAAGTTAGGTATCTAAATTAAAAGTAGAAATTAATAGTAAAGTACTGTATCAATGACTGTACAAGTAAGAGCTGCTCAGATATCTGAAGACACTGTAGTAAGCAGGTGTAAATCCAGCTGTCATGATAGAGTATCTTCCTCAGAGAAGCTAGCCATGCTGGTGTGCTGTTAAGTGCTTAGCTTTGTGTGAATTACCGCAGTTGTACATACAGTTGAATGCCATTTTAAGAACTTCTTGAGCACTTTTCAGAAATACGCAGAAGGTATAACTAGAATTAACTCATTGTATTCAACCAGAAGAGGTGGTCTATAATTTTAACTGGTTTGTCTTCTGGCAGGACTGGGGTGTGTATAATCTTTTTACAGCCGATTTTTTCCCTTCAAACTATTGGTAACATTACACTAACATCTTTGACTACTTTTTAGTGATGCAGTGCTAAATGTTACATTGCATTATGTCATAGAGGTTTACATTATGTTACCAAAGTCTCATACAATGTGAAACCAGAAGGACTACCTTTACATATTTTCTTCAAATTAAAAAAAACCAACAAAACAAAACAAAACAAAACAAAAACAATTGAGGAGCTCAGTAAAACATGTTATAATAAGAAATATACCATATTGATATGTTTCTAGTGTAAAATAATATTTTTGAAAAATATTTTTTTCCTAAAGGTATTTGACACAGTATAATTACAAATTTAATCTCACAGGTCTTACACTGCTGCTATAATGAAGTTACTCATTTTCAGACCCATTAAGTTAACCACCTTCCTGCTATAATGAGAATGTCTAAGTGACCTTATGGGTGAAGTTCATTGATTTATCATTTTCTACTTCAACATATATCCTATAGTGTTTCCTCAGGTTGTATAAATCAACCAAGTTTTTACTGATGGAAGTGGCATCCAGCTGCTGATTTGGAGAATGGGAAATATGTCATCACATGATATCTGTGACAAAATATTTCAGAAATAAAGACATGCTTGACAGTATTAGATTTTCATTTGTTTGTTTGATTGTTTTTTGTTTTGTTTGTGGTTTTTGTTCTGTTTTGTTTTGTTTTGTTTTGTTTGTTTTGTTTTGTTTTGTTTTAGTTTTTTTATGTCTAGAGACACATTTCTCCTGCCTAGAACAAAATACCTAATTCATACTGTAATGGTGTATGGAATGTGTGAACATTGGCTTAATTCATCTTATCTGATAAAGAACATTTTACATTCAAAGGGGATAATAAATAAAGGGGGAAGTGATAACACACAGAGATGGGAAACCAGTAAACAAGGGCGAACAGATGCAAAACTCCCAAAGTTTCCCATCACTAGCTGATGAGTCATTAAGAAACTGCAGGCACATCTTAGGAGAGGACCACTCTGACCTTGCTAAGTGGTATGAAGGGAAATGTGAAGGTTTAGGGAAGCACATCAAAAAGGAACAAATGGGAGGAATAGACAGAAAGGAGTATAAAAGGGCAGGTCAGTGTAAGACAGGGCCAGTCAGCACACTTGTCTGATGGAGCCCTGCACCTGATCACGCCAGTCTGTCCTGTCTTCCTTCTTCTTCTCTTAATGACCTTTCTGAGTAATCTCACTCCCTATCCCATGTGTGTCAGTGTTGCAAGGACTCACTGCCAGCTGGAGAGGGGACTACTGTGAGGAGACTGGGTGCCAGCTCCCAGAGTCAGACACCCCAATGTGACTGTGGGCACCCCTGGCCCACAGTGTCAGCTACTGGAGCCAGTGGGGTCTTTAACCTCCAGCCACTGGGGTGGGAATGGTGTGTGTCCCAAAAAACAGCTGCTGAGGGTACAGGTATAAGTGAAGTGAATGAGGGGCTCAGCACTGGTGCCTGGATGGGGACCATGGATCACCGCCCACATGCCAGGTGCCAGCTGCTGGGGACAAGTGTTTGTACCTGTCCCAAACCAGGTGTGTGGGGGGTGTGCATGAGTATTCACGGGCAAATTCCAAGTTGGACAAGCCAGGGAGCAGGAAGCCCAAGGTCAGGGCAGAGGTATCAGGCAGGTGCTGGGTCCTTGATGGTATTCTGGGGGACCCATGGGCTTGGGGTATCTATGGGACAAGTGTGTGAGTGCTGTCTGAGTGCAGCAAGCACCCAGCTGGGCCAATGGGTTGGAAACCCGTGGGGCAGGTAATGCGAGCCGGAATGTAGACAGGGGTGCTGGGCAAGCACAGGGGTTGTGTTGGTGCTTGAGGGATGTGTGTTCTTGTGAACCTGGGGAGTGTGTTGTGTGTCCTGCACTAGTGACCTTCTGCCTTTGCCAGCCCAAGACAAGGAGGGGATGTGACTGCCTGTGTCTGCTGTGACTCCTGAATGTGAGGGATGCTGGATGCTGCACCTTGTATGTAGTGTCCTATGTGACAGGCCATGTTTGTGTCTGCCATGTGTAGGATACACACTCAGCCTCACTGCTGGTTGAACCTGCAAACAGGAAAGTAGTAGCTGTGTCCTTGAGTGGAGAACCCAAAGTCTCAGGGCTGGGCACAATGGCTGGGCAGGAGAAATCCTCAGGCACGTTGCTCCTGGAGACAGCAGATGCTTCTAATATCCAGTAACGCACACAAATTGGAATTACAACAATTGTATCTATTATTACCTTATAGTAGGTGGCTACTTACTGGTGTCAGTGCCACTTGGTGCATCAGTTGTGTATTTGTTGATTGCACTCAGAAGTCACAAGATAGGAAACTCATGTTAGTTATTGAAAAGTTCAGAAAACATTCTGAATATGCACTAGATTATAAATTTCGTAAAAAATCACATGCAATCATAAATTACAAACCAGAAGATTTTTTAATTAACTGGTACTTAATGGAGAATTCCACTTGAACTGATCAGGGGTTTTTCTTTACACAATAATTTGATGTGGAAAAGCAGTATTATCTGCCTGTTAAAGAGATATAGATTATAAGCTATGACTTTCACCTCGTTTCTAAGCTACTGTTAGTATTTTCAGTGTTAATATTCATTTTTGTTATTTTGTTGTGATCTGAAATATACTTTTAGCATTGCACATCCTAAACCTGATACAGAGCTTTTTAGTCTGTTTGATTAACTGCAATAAGTTAATTTTGTAGAGAGTAAATCTGTATTAATGGGATTCGTCTTCACAATCCTATTCATTTCTCTATGAGGCTTTACTAAACACCGACTACCTTCTCTACCAGTCTATTTTTCAAATATTTATTGCTACAAGACTAAAAATGTTGCTGATAAATTTGGTTACTTTACTACAGTAGGCTAATCGAGTTATATGAGGTTCAATCCGGTCTGTGTGAGTAATTGTTACAGACAGATTCATATTGATGAAAACTGATACATTGCTCTTTCAAAAATCTAATTATTTAACATATGATAAGCAGAATTCTTATCCGAAAATGTTACTTCTAAATACATGGTGATATTGTGTGTTAATGAACTTGAAAATTAAATTCTAATAATGTTCCCACCCTGAAACTACCTTAGCCTGTTTCAGAGGTAAATCACACATGTTGTTTCTGATGAAAAGAAGCACTTCACCTTCTGAGATGACAAACATTTGCCAGATATTTGTAATGAATAGTCATTCACACCACCATGGGAAGGAGAAACAAGTGTTAGCCCTGGTTTGTATATAAAGGTCAGCAACCTGCTGCACCTGCACTGGTTATCATGAAGTGCATTTTGACAAAGAGGACCTCTCTTGTTACATACCTATGCTATTAAAATGCTGTTTTGAAGTTGTGTGTTTCTCTGCCAATACAACACTTTTCATCCTTCACTTTCCCAGATTTCTATCCAGTTCCATACATGAGTCCAGATAAACTATTATAATTGATTTTATGCTACTAGCACATCCGCAAATGGGCTTATATGAGTAACTTTAATACCATAAGTAGTGAATTAATTTGTCAGTCTTGATTTGTTACTTGAAAAGCTGTATATACTTATTCTGGAAGATGTAGAGCTATATTCTGTGATGCCCATACAATTGATGTTACGTGATTCTAAAATAATCTTTCTTTTCCTTTGTTGAGTGGAATTTGTTTCACCTTTTATGGAAATAAATAAATAAATAAATAAATAAATAAACAATGAATCTATGTGAAGCATTTAATTCCTTTTATTGTCATGGAGGGATATAGGCACCCAGACAGTCCAATTGATCCCACACAAATACATATCTTTCTTCGAAAAATAATCCACTTGCAATAACATCGTATTTACTGTGTGGCAGTCAGTGTTACACAGGTTCTACTTTGGGCACTGGTGCTTTACCTTTTTGAAAATGAGGCATGACAAAAAGTGTAAGGTGATGTAGCCACCAGTAAAAGACAAACTGGCTACAT
Source organism: Nesoenas mayeri (assembly GCF_963082525.1). Classification (NCBI taxonomy): domain Eukaryota; kingdom Metazoa; phylum Chordata; class Aves; order Columbiformes; family Columbidae; genus Nesoenas; species Nesoenas mayeri. The sequence continues at coordinate 178,560,073 of NC_137541.1, read as the reverse complement.
CAAATTGCTGTGCTAGTGTATGCTATCCTCCTTGCCAGTAGTATTAAATCCTTAACAACATGCCAGAACTATTTATTACTCTGATGTAGTTTGTTAGGCACAGAAGTATGTAAAACAAGCCAGAAGATTCAACCTTGAAAAACTGTGGATTTTAGCAACTATGTGAGCTGTGAAGAAAATAAGGAAATGGGGGTTTTATTTAGATTTTTTAAAAATTGTACCGACTCTGAAAATGAATTGAGTTGTGCTATAATTTTCTTAGATGTGGGTAAATACAATAACTGTTGTGAATGTTGCCTACTCATTTTGGTGCTCAAATTAGTATCTGTCTGAAAAGATTTCTCTATATAGTGACTAATTTTCTCGTGTAGTGTAGATCACTAACTTCCTTGGGAAGTGAATCAGCCAACATGTTATTCAGGACACACCTGGAGGGCAATTTGCTTGACTAGAGTTTTGTGAAACAGAAATGACACAATGTTAATTTGCTTTTAAACTGCTTGCCATGTCTAAGTATTAAATAAGCAATTGGATGAGACCAATCTGAATTCATTGAGATATCAGCCATGCTGTCCACTTATTTAGCCTGATTGTGAAAGAAAAGAATTTTATATGAACAGTTAACATGTTCACATTTTCCACACACTTGGCCTTTTCGGAAATCCTAGTGACAAATTCTTTGCTGATTTATATTCCACTCTGCATTTGAAGAAAATATGCTCATAGAGTTTAACTTAAAATGTTTCCAATTTCTTTTATGCCTGTGTTGTTACTGTTTTTATTACTTTACACCATGATTTATTCTATATGTGGTGTTGGGGGAATATGTAGCTCTACAGAGAGATATATTTGCAAATAAAGTCTATAAGAACACTTATGCTCAGGATCCGATTATGTGTTTACAAACAAACATTTATATTCCAATATCAACATATAATTTATTACTATTAATTTATTAATTGATCAATTAATACGTAGCAGCTATTTGCATAAATAGGATCTCAGTCTCTATCATCAGTACTTCTAGCAACAGCTGTAATCATAATATTTATTCTGTTCTTCAGTTAAGCTTAACTCAATTGATTCAGGTGATTGGAACAGCCCCTGGATTGGCTTATCTTTCCCCAGTCTTTCATTACACAGGATTTCAGTGCAAAAGTTAGTAGTCTAAACTTAACTAGGATGCACCATAGCAGGTTATCTTTCAAAAACCACTGCTTTAATGCTAAGGGATACCTGGCGACCACCTCCAGTGTCTGCACGCCAAGGACTCTTCCTGTCTATCCTGGTGTTTGGCTCCCCTGTTGACAGACAAACCATTAATTGAACAGAAAGATACAAGTACAAACCACAATAGGGAGAAGGTTTATGCTAAATTCACTATATTACATCATTTAATAATATAACATATGGACCTACTCTTTATTTCTGGATGACAGACATCTATTGAACAACCCGGATGACTGAGATGGTGGAAGGTGAGTCCTGTATCTACACGTTACATAGGAGGCAGGAACAGACCTGGATGTGTTCATCAATCTGGCAGAGAGGGTGGATCATGATCTGATACTAATTGTCCAGGGACAAACCCACAATCTTTCTCATGTCTCTGTTAAGATTAAATATAGTCACTTGATACAGCAGCTGCCCCTTAATACATCAGGATCTTGGCAGAAGGCAGGATGGAGTAAGTACATTTGCAGATTAAACAATAGCAATTGAGTTACAAGGTATTTCCTGGGGCTCATTGATCACAAGGAAGGAAATAAATGCAGATTGTCATTATTCCCAGGAAACTGTTCTGATGATTTTACTCTTTTCTACACATTTCTAAGTGCTTCAGGAAAATGTTGGATAACAAGTACTTGCAAATCAGGATGGTAAGCATCATAGAAATGCTTATGGTAGAGACCCTGAAGATTGTTACTGTTGTAAGGTGAGAGTGAAAAAATAGTCTCTAAAGTATGTACATTTGTGATGGCTTTTACTATTTCATTGGTATGTAGAAGGCCTTTGTGGAAAATTAATATACCATTTACTAAGCAACCAGTTTCTGTGAATTGTCCGTCTACATTCCATTCAGCATGTAATTAATATTTAAACATTTTTTCCTCTTCTTTGTTTTTGTATTGTTTCTGAATGACAAATATTTTTACAGCTTGAGTAAACATTATCCAGGGTCCTTAAATTAATGTTTGTGTATATTTTCTCTTTAGTTTACATACATAATGTCTGACTATACCTGTTTCTACCCTTAGGTGCATGCCAAATACCACGTATTATTTTTCCTGCTTGCAGAAACATGATTTATTCACTGATTGAGGCATAACCCAAAATTATCAGCAGTAACAGATAAGAACTGAAAGATCATTTCATGATTCTGGTGTTCTGAAGACAAAAAGAAAAATTCTTACATTCTTAGTAAGTTCTTGATCCAAACCCACTGAATGTAATAGAATATCATCATTACTGTTAATAGGAAGGCAGCAAATTTAAAGTACTTTACAGGGAGAACTGTACAAAGCAAAGGCAATGAACCCTAATACACACACACACAAAACAAAAACAAACAAACAAACAAAAAAAAAGCCAGAAGGAAAACTCTTTCCCATTTAAATCCAAGAGATGTTGTAATCCTTTGAAAATGAAATTGAATATGTGGTTTAGTTTATCCATTTTTATGTTGGAATTTTGGTAGCTTGATTCCATTTAAATTTACCTTATTCTGTATTACATTTAGCTGAAACACGCTTGGGAAATACACTGTTCATAAATAGGTTACAGTAAAGATCATATTTAGGTGTATCTGGGCATAACATTAAAGATGTATTTGTTCACCTTATCTCTGGCAGTTTGGGTTGGGATCTCTACATTTAACAGCCATTGACAGAACTGCTTTCTATTAACTTTCTTTTCAAATCTGTTAATCTTATACACTGGCAGAGCGGTCCATAACTTAATTATATATTTCAAATCTTTTGAATATTCCTGTGACTGGATATTCTCTGGTTCTACTTCTAATGACAAATACTGAATAACTATCCCTTGCTCATCATCTGTACCATGCCAATTGTGATTTTGTAACCCTTTTTCACAGCTCCCCTTAGTCCCACCTTTTCAAAATGAAGAGCTCCAACATCCAAAAATGGAGAGACAGAGAACAGTATAGATACCATTCATGCTTTAAATGAAGAAAATAAATTAGAACTGACATAAAGCTGGTCACAACATTTATGGATACTGAAAGACTGCCCATCTGATTGCCTTTCTCTGAGACTTTTGTAATCCAGCTAAGTACAGTTGAGTTGGGATGATCATAAAGGAATGCAGTATTCCAGATTGGATTTATACTGTAGTACAATTAAGCTTTCAACTTGTTCCAAAACTCTTTTCTATTTTTTTCTGATATTCTTTTTGCTTTGTTTTATTTCTTTAGAGCACAGAATAGACAATTTTGGAAGATGATCCACAGATCATACACATAATTTCACATTTACATAGATTCACATTCCTGAAAGGATAGCACCTAATTTATAGTCTGTTTCTCAATAACAATTCATCTACGTTGGGCAAAGGAAGATATGAAGTTCCTCAGGTTAATGGAAATCACTACGAGAAATACCAGAGCTGCGATACCATACAGTCTGTTCGTCCAGTGTTACATTTAGTACGTATGTATACTCTAGCTGTGGTCACAGAAGTATTAAAAATACTTAATCAGGTCAAGTGGAACAGAGCCTAGAGCCAGCGTTAAAATCTTAGGTCCACTTTCGAAAGTTTTACTGATTTTCAACTCTATTTGGAGCCTCTGAACAGCACTATCCCTGGCTTATGTTAAGTTAGCAGCTAAAACTTCTGTAGTCTTGGCTCTGGAGGTGACTCCTAATTAGAACTTCCCCCCTGTAATCCCAGAGAACTCAGTTTTAACTTATGAAAAAGAACCAGGCATGGTCCTTGGTCTGAGGTTGGCTTATGTGCTGGCTTGTTTCTAAAACACATGAAGCTAAGGAGGAAATGGAGCACTCACTTGTTAACCAGGCAAAGAATAAGCATGACCAGGGCAAATTTATGAAAGCTCATGCTCACCTAAATTTCCTGCAGTTTTCTTGCATTTGACAAAGCAGCTAAAAACAGAGGGCTTTGGTCCTGCTCTTATCTTTGGCTTTATATTTTGAATAGGGAAAAGTGATCCTAGAGGCCTGGTGGAACATTTAATTAAGAACAGATTATTGTGAAGCATTCAAGAAAATAAACAAAAGGAACAGATTTCCACATGGGGAAATTTTCCTGCGGAATCCTAAGGTGCAAGGCATTACATATTATTGTATGAACTGCAGGATTTTGGTTTTCCTGAGTGTCCTGTGAAAAGCTCTTCTTGGGCTTTCGTAGCATATACTGCCAATGATTCTGACCCTGAGAATTTAATATCTTTGTGTGGCATTTATGGTCTTTTCGCATAAATTTCTTGATACATAGTTTTTATTCTGTGTATTGCAGACTCAGTGGTAGAGTTTATTGCAGTCATCATTTTACATGTTCTAGAAGTGTAAGCTCCTTCTTAAATATGATAAGAAAATGTATATTTAATGTATAGATTCTGGATGCCTGCCCTGGGTTTGCTTGACACAGCCAGCTGTAAAAGGTGTTTTGCAATAGGATATTTGAGCTGTACAACTAAATTCATTTGTGTCAATGATGATATCTGGAATCTATAGACCCATGTTTTCTTACTATTGAGTATAAATTGCCTACTAAACCATTAACTGTTGAGACAATACATTGATGTGTAATGCTGATTATTAATGTATCTCAACATGAATGTTGACACATTAATCCATAGCTACAATTGCTGCAAAGGCACATATCTTCCTGAAGGGAATTCGAATATGAAATTTCACATCATAGTTTTAGTGATTCTAAATGGATAGTGGACTAAATTCATGTCCACTATCTTCTTTAAAATGAAATAGCTCATTGGTTTCCTTTTTTATTATTTTTCTGAAATCGTATAAGAAATTACAGAGGTTGTTATTCTTATAGAATAATTGCCTGTCAAATTTAATTTGAAAAACAAATCATTTTAACTCATGCAATTCTTACATAGTTTTAAAAGCATAACACCTCCTTTTTAAGCTGTTTGTTTTTTTGTTTTGTTGTTGTTGTTGTTGTTTGTTTGTTTAATCAAAAATAGTGAGATTTTGCTAACATATATTTTATATCTAAATGTAAGATATTGACTTTCAAAATTAAGATATTTGGTTTGGAGAAATTAAGATATTCAAATTATATCACTTCACAATCCCATGTACCTTGCCATTTTTTTCTATAGAACTACCTTTCTGTAGCCATGCTGGAAGTATTTTTCCTAAGATTGGAAGAGCAAAATATGCAACAGAATAATTCATAATTGTATTATTGTCACTCTGAGACAGCTGATAGGAGATATCAAAAATCTGTACAAAATAGACCTACCCAAACACTTTGCTATTCCAGAAATAATGGGTTTCTATCTGTGGATTGCCTAAAACACAAGGAATAGGAATACTATCAATCTGTCATATAGCTGTATTGCACAATGTTGCTACAGTAAGGTGTTTTCAATTCCCTTTATTTTTTTTAAGAATCACCACCTGTGAATGTATTTTGTATGTAATTGAATGTTTATATGTTTATTCTCCTCTCTATATTCACTCTGGTAATAAAAAAAATCAAAACAGATTTACAGTTATTAATGATGGTGGAATTTGCCTTCTCTGTTTTCTTCTTGAGTGAGAATCTGTATTATTAATCTGCAGAGGTATAGGAAAGAAAGCATCAGTGTGTAGAAAAACATGGAGGCCGTGATATGTGTCTTGAAACAGGTGGCAAAATCTGTTTACTGGCAATATTCTTCTCTTTCTCAAAAAAAAAAAAATACTCTCATGTTGTCTGTGTTTTCATAACTATAACTCAATGTAGCATGTATGTTAAGAGTGTTTAAATTGAGAGTAAATTGAACACCCTCCTTACAGGTACCTCAGCAGTCTCTCTCCAGGAATAACTTCTCCCAAATTCTTTAGAATCATGCATTAGGAGCTCCATGAAATATTATTACAAATTAATTGCTCAAACATCTTCTTTTCAATTTGTTGATGGATTGTGTCCTGAAGCATATAATTCATGGAGCAAAGAATTTCAAAACCTCTCCCTAGGTATTTTCACTATCTGTGTGTTGTAGTTTGAGCTGAACCAGCAGCTCTGCATCCACCTGGTCAATCACTCAGTCCACTGCCCACTAGTAGGATGGGACAGAGGAACTGAAGAGCAAAAGCTGAAAACTCATGAGTAAAGATTAAGACTGCTTAATAGGTGAAGCAAAGTTGCACAGACAAAGGAAGAAAAAAAAAATCACTACCTTCCACCAGCAGGCAGATGTTTAGCCACTTACTGGGAAGCAAGGCTTCAGCACACATAGCAGTTATTGGGGAAGACAAACACTATAACCACAAACATCCCTCATTTCTCCTCCTTTATTTGAGATTCTATTGCTGAGGACAGCATCATACACTGTGGGATAACACTTTGGTCAGCTGAGGTCTGCTGCCCTGTCTGTGCCCCCTCACAACTTCTTGTGCACCCAAGGCCTACTGGCTTGGTGGTGGGATCAGAGCAAGAAAGAGAAGGCCTTGACACACTTTTAAAACACAGCATCATAATTCTACCACAGCCAGAGACAGCAGACCATGTTAATGACTCACTCTTCTTGGCATTCCATTACAATGTTGACCTAGGTTCCTGTTTGGAAACTCTTACTGGGAAACAGAACAAAATGAAACACAACAACAACAACAAAAATGTACCCTAAACAAATGTAAATATTTTAAGCTTTTTGTATATTTTATTTTATGCATTTTATCTGTCATGAAAGTATTTGCACAGAAAGAAAATCTGGGTCAGCACATCTGTGCCTGTCTTAACATGAACTCCTGTTTCCATAGGAAGATTCCTTGACAAGTTACTTGCTAATGTGTGCAGTCACACTGTTCACACACAGACACATACATGTTTAAATGTACATGTATATACATACAATATATGTATATTTTTCTATAACAACTGTTGTTTGCTATTACTTGGGTGTTCGAACAAATTGTTCTTTTTCCATCAGCTAAGTTATACCAGGAGAAGAATAGACAGTAACTAAAGACCAATATATTAAATGGTACCCAAAAATCTGCCTTATTTTTGAAATTTATACTTTGCAGAGGTAAGAATTTATATGAACTGAACAGTTTTGAAGCCCACAGACGCTCCCACCTATAATTCCTTCTCAATATGACAATTTTTTTCTCTCTGTATATTAACTGCACTGTGAAATAAATGAATTTTCACTTTTATTAGGTTATATAAATCAGCTTTGCAAAATCACATGACCTAAATCATCCATGGCATAATTGCTAATTGATTTTGCTGCCTATTGCAATTTTGTGTAAGATCTCTACTTTCCTTGGAAGTTGTGGTCCACATATTATTTTGCAAGGAAATGCACCTAATTTCTCTGGTAAACTCTGCAGAGTATGATGTTATGTACATAAATAATGTAAGCTTAGATACGTGGTCCTGCATTCAATGTAAACTGAATTAATTTAAATGTGTATTCTTCAAGTAGTTTTTAGTGATAAACTGCAACAATTTAAAAATACTGTATAATCTGCTTAAAATTGTTGCAGTCTTTGGTTATGTAATTGGCTTTTTTTTTTTTTTTCTCAGTTGAGGGGCTGTAAAGCATCTGTGATGCAGAATATGTATGTACACAGGCTACACACAGGCAGAAGATTTGCACGCAGTGATCCGTACTGCTTGAAAATGTAGCCACTCCATATTTACAGCTGAATTTCTTTACTTTTAGTCACAAGAAAACAAACATGTTGATTACTGTCACACTGACTGGTAATCTTGCAAGTTGAAAAGGTTCTGGTTTTGATGAGGAGTGTGTATGATGTCCTACATTAACCAATAATGCTCTCTTTGGGTCTGATTCAACTTAACTGACAGTGAAAGGAGGATTGAATTTTCCACAGAATCACAGAATGTTAGGGATTGGAAGTGACCTCGAAAGATCTCCGGGTATAATTTCCCTGCTGGAGCAGGAACACATAGATGAGGTTACACAGGAATGTGTCCAGGTGGGTCTTGAATTTTTAGGCCTATTTCAGCCAAAGTAGGGACACATGTTCTCTATGGAAACTGGCTATCCTTGATGCTCCCACTGCTTAGACATTTTTTTCTAGTTTTCTATTGTTTTTCTTCCTTTCTGTGTTTTGTTTTGCTTTAAGAGGTTGTTGACTTGATGAAAGCAATTCATTATATTTTTAAGAATTTGCACAATCTAAAATCACAAACCATTTGCATGTAAAAAGCAAAAAAGACCATGTTTATTGTTTAGTCAGGTATTTAAAACAAAGACATGAGTAAGATTCACTGATCATTTTGCATTAATCTTACATGCACATTCATGCTCTTATACACTTACGTTACTGGGTCGACTAAGAGCATTCTGTGGATCATTTCTTTACAGTAGAAGTGTATAGACTTTCTGTCACATTGACTAAAATGATAATAAAATACAATAATATAAATTTATGAGAATATGTACATGAAATCCAGGCCTAGATATTTGCAGTAAGTATTTTATATGATCACCTTCATCTCACAACTAAGGAATTTTTTTACATTATTCTTTTGTTGAAAGTCTCTTGTTTCTATGTTCTTTCACAAGGACTTTCTTAAAACCTGTCTTTGTGGACATGTCTTATAGTAAGCAATTCTTTGGGATCATCAATCTATTATTTATAGTCTGAAAACAAGGTCCATACTATCAAGTTCATTAAAATCTATAACCTGATAGGCTGAAATGGAAACCCTAACCAGGCTGGGGATAAAAGCAGCCTCATGATTGTGTTTATAGTAAGTTTAAAGACTTCCTTTGGTTGCACTAAATAAAATTACAGAGCTATAAATAACAAAGAAATAAGTACAATTTTGCAGTACTCACCAAGTTAAGTGTGTGTTTGAGCTCTGACTTTATAATTAACTGCTTAAAAAGAGTACATGCTCAACTTTATTAAAAAAAAAAATAAAAAACAAAAAACCACACACCAAAAGGATGACCTTATTTGATTATTAGAAATGTCATTTTTTGCATTTTGCATTTGTTCATAATTAATATAATTAGAGTCAGACACTGAAAGAACTTTTGTGGCTCATAATTGATTCCCTGCTCATTCCAGTTGCATCTGTAATTTTTAAAAATTTTATCACAGACATCTGTGAGATAATAGCTGTGTGTTCATTCTAAGGCAGTCTGTCCTAAAGTACAAATCCGAGCTGACTCATTGAGATCACCATATGAATTCAGGAATTTTTTCTCTTGGAATATAACATTAGGAAATGTCACAGCAAACTAGCTTACTCACATGTTGTCTACTCTTACATATTAAAGATGGATGAGGACACAGTGCTTAGATAAAAATGCGGGTTTATATTACCATTTGGGGTTCACTGATGCCAAATCTTTTGAGCTTCTCTAATCAGATTTTGTGACCATATGGCAAGCATCAGTTTTATCTTGTGGTAATCTGACCTTGCACCAAATCTCCAGTGAATAAAAATGGAAACTGAAAAAGTGTCATCTGCTTTTGGATCCAAAATAGAACACAGTCAGACTAATGCTGAAATTTTATCTTTTTGTAAATAAGTACTGCATGACAATTGTTACAGCAAAATTGGTGGGGGAAAAAAGGTTCCTTGAATCCCAGCCTAAGAGACTTAACAGCTCATATTCCCCAGGCCAGAACACAAAGTTTCTTGGCTGTTGGAAGATTTCTTATGAGAAAAAGTACTAATCTGCACTGATTCCTTTCCAGGGACAAAATCTGGATTTACATTTAGGTGTGAGAGTCTCACCCAAATGCCTGACAGTTTTCCTGCTGTTTTTCCATGTGGGTACTGGCAACATGCCATGTACTGCTGTGGTCAGATCAGAAGACATTGTAACACCTTGGGTAATAAGGGAAAGAACATCAGTGCCTGGCTGCTCTCACATCTCTCGGCTGAAAGTTTAGACTCAGACAGATACTAATGAACAGAGAACAAATGTGCTGCTGCAAAAGACAGCGCTAACAGTTTCAGATTTATTGGACACAATAGTATTCTACTGAAACTATTCTTTGCCTTATAAAGCAAAGGGGCTGGTAGGGAAACTCTATTTTAGATTTTGCTCTAACCCATGTAGAACTACTGCCTGAGAATCTACAGGTACAACCTGAATTGAATAAAAAATACTTAAAAGTGAATAATGATGGCTTTTCTAAGGAATTGATGGTAAAAGAGAAGAAGAGTAAATATAATGCAATTCAGAAAAGCCAACATGGGCAGCTCAGGGAAGTAAGAGACAAGGTGCTTCAGAGAGAGTTTAAGGTATGAAGGAATATGAAGAGAACTGACAGTAAAAGAAAAGCTGAAATTGAATTCATAAAGGCAGACTATCACATTGCACAGGAAAGATAGGAGGCATATTAAGAGAGCAATACAGGATCAGAAACTCTTCAAGGACATGAAAATAAATTTTAGATAAATAAATGAAGAATGGAAACAAGGGTAGATATCTTAGAATGTGCCTAAAGGAGAGAAAAAGAGATCAGTTTAAAATCACAGAGACTAAGGTGTAAAATGTGTTTCTATTAGTAAGGTGGAGAAAATCATTCAGAGAAGGAAATAAATAAAACAAAAAAAACCCAAGGGTACAGAACAAACATTGGATTGGGTAAAGATTGAGATAAATAGTGCCTTTTGTGTTTTTAAAACAAAAACAACAAAGCAACAATGAAAAAATTAACAAGCCCTCCCGCCCAATCTTGTTTTAACTACATATATAAAAAAATAACTTTATGAAGTGTTATGAAGTACAGAACAGAATACAAAAAGAACACGTTATAGTATATCTTTTTATAACATAGGGTGGGCAAATTCAAGTTATGCAGCTTGGCTAAATCAATCATTTTACAAAATAATTTATTTTTATAAAATATCTAGACCCCTGAGAAATTATTTTTAGGAAGTTATGGGATCCAGAGTTCTAACAGGAGTAAGTTAATACCTAAGCTCAAAAAAGAATTTGGAAAAAATCAAGAAAATCAGAACCCAGAGCTTTATAGCCATGTTAGTCTAACTTCAATTTCTGGTAAGATTATGTAAAAAATTATTAAGAAATCAATTTATAAGTACCTCAAAGATAATAAGGTGATAAAAATGGACAGCATGAGTTTGTCAAGAATTGATCATGTCAAACTAATCTAATTTCTTTCTCTGACAGGCTAACAGGTCAAGTGAATGAAGAAGAAGCAGTGGGTCTGGTACAGCTTGGTTTTTTTATGCTTTTTGACACTATCATGCATAATATTCTTATAAGCAAGTCAAGAAAATACACTTAAGGTATAATCACTCATTTAAAACTTACTCTGAAGAATTGGTTATTAGTGGTTTACCTGTGTCCTAGGAGGATGTTTCAAGTGTCAGTCCTCATGAATCTGCCCTGGACCTAGTTGCCTTTCGTATTTTTTCATTACTATTTGGAATGGATGAAATATGTAAATGGATGACATTACAGTCGAAGAGAAGGCAGTAATTTTCAAGAACAGGTTAAGACTTTAAGATTATTTTGGTAAATTCAACAAGTTGATATTCAGATAATTTCAAATTTCAATTTACTTTTCAGTATGTGCAAAACACATTGTCTCACTGCTTACTATGATGGTTTGAAATTCAGAGAATGTAGATAAATAAAATGGCTATACCTAAAACCAGGATGCAAATTAAAAATGAGGGTTAACTGACTAGGCTTCTTTTTCTTTCTTTTTTTTTTTTTTTATGAATTTGAAACCAATTATGAGTCAGCAGTAAGAAACAAGAAAAACCCTAATTCAGGAATATAGTAAGGCAGTATTTCATGTGTAAGTCACTATGATAGTAACAACTTTGCTCTCTGCAACACAGGGGAAGTTTTGGCTGTAATCCTTTTGCTTCTTAACATCTGCAGGTAGTCATTCACAATCTATAAAACCAAATCTTCAAAACTGTACTCAGATAGAAGACCTTTGATCTTTTAATTAGTTGGGCTTTTTCGACAGCAGTAATAAACAGTACCACATGTAATATATGCATCATGACTTGATAAATGGATTTCGGAGTATCAGTTCTAGTAAGTTATTTTTAAAAATCCTGGCTAGAATAGTGAGGTACTTATGAATAATGTTGCTACATTTCACCAAGCCAGAAACCCTTTCTCCCATTAAGGATACCTAATTTGAGATTTCATAAACTCATAGTAGGCAGTGAGACATTGTGTTTGGTGCATATTGAAAAGTAAAGCTGTGTAAAGGACACATGCTGACTCAGAAAGACCTTCCAGCTTACGAAGACAGAGAAAATGAAATTAAATGAAATGAAATATCACCATTTCTTGGTGATATTTTTCACGTTCTCTCTTACTAAGTCTCGGGCTAAGCAGAGGGGTGAAAGCATTTTTGTAGAGTGTTAAGAAGCTTTGATGCACAAACATACTTATTTCACTCCAGCTATTTGAAGGGCTGACTGAGCATTTGCATGATGTTCTTTAAATGCTAAAATAACTATAATCAATCCATATATCCAGTGTACTTTGTAATAGCTCATCTGCCATGTTGCACTTATATTCCAATAATAAAGCTTATAATTTTTCACGCAATTCTACTGCATTTTAAGCATTAGTCCTTCCTGGGAACTGAACAGCCTTTCAGCTTCTAGAGCTCAGCTGACAAGGCATATCCAAGGCATGTAGTCATTTGAATGGCTTAATAAACTTCAATCACAACTAATTAGTAAGGATTGTACTGTTCCCCACACCCATTGGTAAATACTCATTTATTTTCTTGTCTCAGTTACTTCCTTCTCTATCCTTATTAATAAGCTTTCTCCCTTCCATAAAACAACATGCTTGGGAAAAAAAAAAAAAAAAAAAAAAAGGTGAAAGGAAACAATAAAGTTCTTGTAGATTATACATGCCAACATTTAATGTTTTGCAAAATTTTATTCATTGGGGCTGTGGCCCTGCACTATCTTGTATAGTAGAAAGTAAAAAGTAAGTACAGGGAGGAAGATACAGGGTGCAAAAAAATCATTCCTGCTCTCTGGAAAACTTCTAATTTTGTCCTTACACACAGCTAGAAAAAGTAAAGGGCATGCATACTAGGAATTGAAACAGTAAACATTAGTTGACAGCAGAAAAAAACAAAACAGAAGAAAAATTGAATCTTGATGTTTAAATTGGTAATCTGTGTTCCACATTGCAGAAAAAGATAGTCTCTCCATTTCTTCTTTGAAGACGTCTGCTCCTGCAGGGTCTACTTGTGGGAATAAACAGGTAAGATAGACATATATACATTTAAATACATGAGTTACCACTAAACCAAGTGTCTAAACTCTGTATGGATCTATGTATGGCTCAATGTAACTACACACATGCAGGTATTGAGCACTACTTGAGATGCCTTGGGGTTCTCTAGATGTCCCCTGTCATATTTCCTAACTCTATGGATATCTCAAATCTCCTGGAGGAGTCTAAAATTACACGGGACACGTATGTTAGTGCTGTAGCTATCTAGTTTAAGATTAGATGAATTCTTCTTGATGACAGTTTTCTACTACTCTTTCAGATGCCATAGGTTGTTCCTCAGATACTCTCAGCTGATTGGCAGATCTGTCACAGGATTACAGATGTTAATAGTGGACCTGTGCTTTATAGAAGTAGTTTAGATATTAAGCTTAAAAGTAGACACCTATGTAGACATGTCTAAATAAAACTCTTAATCTTGAACTGTGTTATTCCCATAGACTATTAATCACTCCTAACAGGAAATGCTCTCTCTTCAGTGAAACACAAGTTCAGATCTTTGCACTACAGACAGTGACATCAATATCAGACTTCATTTTTCTATATGCCAACTAAATAACTGATTACAGAAGTGTTTACTAAATAGTGGTCAGTTACTCAGGGCTTTTTGCTTGGTCAAGTGACAAATAAACCAAATAAATAAAAATCTTGTAAATATTTTCAGATAACTCAAGTGTTAAATCTAGCTTTGGTGTCTTGAATATTTTATTGATATTGAATGCATTCAGGATCCAAAAATCAAACATTTAATTTGGGTTGAGATGAAAATGTAAATGTTACTTAAGCAAGTCATCAACACATTTATCATATTTCCAGGGCTGCTAACACTTGAGGTGAACACAGATTTTTTTTTAGATATGTATTATACATTTAATGAATCACTAAATACATCTAGTAAAATAGTAAATACAATTAAAACTAGAACTAGTTTGCATAAATCCATAGCTTTTAGTGTAATTATTTTAAACACCAAATTTTTTCAGCTTAAAAAACATCTTTTTTCCTCTGTGTTTCTGATTTTCAGTGTAAATTACTTCATTTTATGGAATCACATTACAATATTAATTCATCCTGAGTGTTATAAATAGTGCAATACACAGGGAAATTATGATAAATGTTAACTTACTGTTTTGCTTAACTGTAGAATAAACCTCACTATAGATAATAGCTAATGATATTTTTATTGTATGCTGCAAACTAATTGCATAAAGTTGTTCCCTTTGAAACCTTGCTATGTAATGGACCCATCATATGGGGGAAAAAAAAGATTAAAAAATCATGTGTCTAAACAGCCTGAAAGTCATCTGTAAAAGTTATAATCATAACATTAAAAAATAAAACAAAAGAAAACACACTGTAACAGCCTAAACAAACTAGTATTTTTTCATATTTTCTGTATTGATCACTGTTTTAATTTAAAGTTACCTTATCCATTCAAATGTAGTGATATTTTGAGTATACAACAGGTCTGGTGAGCTACACAACCTTGGTTTGAATTCAAATGGCTATTACCAAGTTTATGTATGAAATTTAACTTTTTTAACATTAAATTTAATTCACTTCACTTGTTTGACTCCTAATTCTGCCCTCACATTCTGTGTTCAACGTACATTTGAAGATCACGAGAGTTAATATTTCACTGTTCATATGATACCAGTGATATCAGTGGAAAATTTAAAAAAAAAAAAAAAAAAGTGTAAAAAAATTAAAAATAAAATAAGAAAAGCTGGGTGCTAAGACATCTTCAATTTACAGCTCTGTCAAAATTTGAGACCAAGCTTTGAATCTGTGATACATAAGTTCCATGTACCTAAACAAGAGTACATACACTGGAGTACATACACTGCGAAGAATTGGGTAATGTCACACCTGAGGGACTGTCTGAATAGGTTTTCCACAGATTGAGAAGTACAGCAATCTAGAAGAGTAGTAAAGAAAGCTACATTTCTCCCTCTTCATAACCTTGCCACATCCCCTCTGTGTAAAGTTAAAATGAGAATATTGTTCTGGAAATCACCATGTATCAAACTACTAGAATGCTTATAGTTGTTGGCCATTATAGGAAAAAATGTCAGAATGAACAAAGTTTTGACAGAATTTTCAGCGTGTAAACAAAAAACAGAATAATTATGTTTGTTAAGATTTTCTTCTGCTTTCAAAGGGGAAATGTTCAGGAAGTGATGGTGGATGCCAGATATATGTATTTCTTATGCTTCATACATCACCAGGGTTATTCTAGCTGCCCTTAGAAAAACAGAGGATCTATTCATGCACATTCAACAGCCCCTTTGGGAAACACTGTTTCTCAAAGTGCCATTTCAGCTGCGTTCAGTATACAAGGTGTTTTACCAAAATATGCAACACATTTTTGATGTCATATAGGTTACTGAGGTCAACACAGATTACATCTTGATCTGGAGAAAAGACAGCAGAAGAGCATGACCAAAGACTCTAAATAGCATTTGAATGAAACAAACAAACAAACAAAACAAAACAAAACAAGGCAAAAAAAACCCAAAAATGTGAATTGTGGGAAACAGATATAATGTAAGAGGAAGATAAATTAATAGAATGAACAGATAGATATAAAACAGTAAACTGTGGCTACCTAAAAAGTGACACCAAAAAAAAAAAACAAAAAAACAAAAAAAAAAGGAAGAAATATAAGGATGCTTTGGATTGTGAACTATGAAAGGAAATTTGTCTCCAATCCAGTTGTCCAAGAAAGAAAAAAGCAAGAGTAGTAAGGTATCAGAGACAATCATAGTTTTTGGGAGAAAACTGGAGATAAAAGAAATTTTAAAGTCTAGTACAGGGATGTAGTATGAAAGTACTTCTAAAACTAATTTTTCCACTGACATATCTGTCGGGTTCTCTTATTTTATTTTTATTCTTTAAATCTGTTTCCATTTCAACCTATGAGTCTTTCTTCCCAGGGGCAAGGAGGGTCAAGACAGAGAAACTGTTACTGTTAGTCTCTGCCCAGTGTTGAAGAGTAACAACATCCAAGAAGAGGAATAGTACCATCAGATCTAGTGGTGTTTCTATCAAAGGCTGAAAATGACATTAATCTTTCACACAACACATCTAGCAGCAAAAGCAAACTGCAGAATAAATGGAAGATTGCGGTTTACTTCAGATGCTAGACTGACATTAAATTTAATAACTTGATTAAATTAATTTAATAATTGAATGCAATTGAGTTTAATGCAAAACAGTGTTAATTGTTAATTTATTACAGATAGCTTTACCAAGAACTAATGTGTTTGGAATCATATCCTGCACAAAGATTTCTAAGGAGCTTTTGGGTACCAACCAGCCAAGCTAAGTACAGATTATGCAAGAATGATCAGCTGAAACACCAGTGCACAATGAAAGAGACCTTTTTTTGTGTCTTGACACTGAGGCATTAGAGAACAAGTATATGTTTGAGCCTACTGCACTGCTTATCTCAACTATAGAACTATTTTTATTACTTTCATTGCCTTGGAAAATAGTTGGCATTCAATCTGACTGAGAGAACTAAGATATTTCTGAGCTGACTTCAACAATCTACTTTTTGACAGCTGGCTTGCAGTGAAGGAATGTGAGTAATCAGCCACTCATTTGAAATAGAAGCTGTATACCTGAAACACATCTTGAACTTGTATTTCAGATATGTTTGGAGCTATCATATGAATATGTTAAGATTTTGCATAATCTTAGAGACACTTCTCAAATCTTGACTGGATGCTTAATTTTGTAAGATTGATTACATTGAAGAAGATGTATTTATAACATTTTCTTGCTGATAATGAAAGTATTTTCAGTTGCATCTTCTTGATAACATCTCTTCCTCTATATTTTGTGAATTTCAGCATTACCTTCCATGTGTTGTATTTACCTCAGGAGTTCAGGTTTTATCATTTTGAGGAACTGATTGAATAGCATTTCCTTGACAGTGTTTATACTACTGAAGCACCCAAATACTGCTGTTACCAATTATTCTAGTCTTTTCTGCAGACCATGGGCTCCAGACTCATTCTATAGGGCCAAAAACTGTGGGTTTTTTTGTTTATTTGTTTCTTGTTGTTCTGTTTTGTTTTGTTTTGTTTTAAACAAGTGCATTTTCAACAGACTGTCATTAGCTTAGAGTGAGCTATGTCTGCAGTGCAAAATACGGTTTGCCTGCAAGTAGAAAATGTATGAAAAGTGCTTGTCTTTCCTGTGTGAATCTTTCCATATGTTTTAGCAACACAGGAAAAATTTAACTTTGCCTTTCCAAAAATACACCATACTGCTGGCACAATATGGCCAGGGCTGGCTCGTCTTTATTATTTTGAATTTTTTATCTAATAATTGTAAGATATACCTTAGATTATTTTATTTTTAAAAAACACTGTAAAAAAGCATACCTACAGGAAAAAATAAATAATAATGCCACTTTATGTTTTTATATTCTACTTGATACATCTGACTCAAGCTAGTCATGCATAAGTGATCATAATAAAATTAGTGAGAGTTGTTTAAATTCTGTAATTGCCAACAAAAAGAATGTCTCCATGGCAGGTGATACATTTTAGAAACCAGTGAGATCTTCATGAATGTTGTTGTCAGCATGTCATGGAGGCACCCCGAGGTTAGTTTAAGGGACAACAGGGTCCAAACCAACTTTTATTAAACTGGTGAGAAACAGGATTTTAGCACTCCAAAGTGACTTAAATACAGGTTCGGATATCAGTTGAGGAGAATTATTAAGGGGCAGCAACTAATATAACAGGCGGTCCACAGAGTGCATGCACGTGGCTTCACCCAAAACAATGCTGGAGCCGTCCTTGAATCCCGGAGAAGTACACACTTGCCTAAACATGGTGTGGGATTATTTTTTAAAGAGATATACGTACTCGTAGTGAATATGGGAAGTGTACACTCACGATTCTGCGAGGGTAAATTTATAATACACTCATGATTCTGTGAGGGTAAATTTATAATATACTCGCAATCCTGCGAGGGTTAAGTTACTTACACATGCAAATGTGCACGGAATATTACACGTGCTTATGTGGAAGCACAGGAGGAAAATACACTCGTGATTGTGCAAGGAAATAATTTATACACGTGCTCACATTGAGCACGGAAAGTTACGCGTGCAAATGTGCACGGAAAGTACACGTGCTTGTATTAAGCACGGAAAGTACATGTGCAAATGTGCACGGAAAGTTACACGTGCAAATGTGCACGGAAAGTACACGTGCTTGTATTAAGCACGGAAAGTACATGTGCAAATGTGCACGGAAAGTTACACGTGCAAATGTGCACGGAAGGAAAATACACCGGCGATTATGTGAGGATTAATTTTACACGTGCTCATATTGAGCATGGAAAGTTACACGTGCATATGTGCATGGAAAGTATAAATATACTCACAATCCTGCAAGAAGTTTTACTCACAGCCGTGGCGGCAAGGCAGGCGGAGTCTCCATCCCAGGGAGGGGGGCTCTCGGCAGCAGCATCTCACTCGTGCTCCGAGAGACCCACGACAATGGGCGGAGTATTCATGAGAGTCCCGTTTTTATATTGGCTGATCAGATCTGACTGTAGGCATTCTAGAAGCTTCTCTGCACCCCCACACTGGCTGTGGGTGCCCCTGAAGCCTCCAAACATCCCCCACACTGGCCTCAGTGGCGCCTCGGCACTCCCTTCTCCTAATGGCCCTGGCCAGGGTGCTCTGGGGCCAAACAAAAGAAGCTGTCAGCCTCAAGTAGCAGAGAGAGAGGGAGATGTGCCTACTCCTTCGATACTGAAGGAGGGAGGGGGAGAAAGGGAGGCTTGCATTCTGCCACACAGCATCCAAACTCAGAGTCATAAAATCACTTACTGTATTGCAAAAGTTGCTTCTTGCGCCTTTAAATTCACTATAATGACTTTTTATTAGATAGTATCCTCCAATTTCATTATTTTAGTAAAAATAAATGGATTTACGAGTGTGTCTTGTTTTTTTTTCTTTTTTTTTTCCCCCACTACTTCTCACATATCAGTTGTAAATAAAAAATGTGAAAAAAATACAGCAGTGATTTTTAGTTAAGAGGCAGTGTAGAACAGTATTTATCTCTTTTGTTTATTTGCCATAAGTTTGCTGTGTCAATTCTGTAAATCCTAGCAAAAAAGTGACAAGAAAAGAGATGTCTAGCTGTTTGCTTGTCCTGACAGATTCACTCTGCATCATGTGGAATGCCATAAGAGAGCAGAATTATTTCATACCCGATACCATTTGAGTGTGCTCAGCCAGGACGTGGTTCAGGAACTAATAATACAGACTACAGAATCCTTTTACAGCCAAAGGAAAGATACTAATCAGCATGTCCTAAGGCAGACATCAAAATAATTTTATAATTTGCTGTATAAGCATCTGTTTCTTTACATTGACTGAATATAGAGCTCAGGGTGACTAATTAAGATATATGCAGGATTTTATAGATAAATGCTATTAGGTGATATGACTACCAATCTGAGAGATGCCTAAGAACTGAAGAAAGCAGATATACTGTCAAATGTGACAAAATTATTTCCTCAGAGATCTAGAAGAGATAGTGTAGAGTTTGTTGCTTGAAGCACTCACATATTTCTATTTGGGAAAAAGACTGCAAGGAAAGGTCCCACATGTAAAGATGCAATGAGTATATGGGACAATGGTTGTCATTCCCTTTCTTTTCTTTATCTGTATCACCCAAAGGATTTTTGTGTAATTATTTTAATTTTACTTATTTTCTTTTTTAATATTCTATTAAAACAACATGTTAAATATATAAAATAGGAAATTTACAGGAACATTTTCAAAAGTTCAGTGTAACAGACTTGTAACACAAACTGTTCTTTAGTTAACTGTAGTACTAATTGTTATAGTATCATCATTATATATTCTCTGTACTTTTTTTCTTTTTTTTTTTTTTCTGAGAATATCAAAACTTTATGTTACTATATCCTTTGTGGTCTTTGAAAAACTTCAGTTGCTTCAGGTGACAGGAAGAAACTTGATAGCTTTCAAATACGAATCTAGCCTTTTCCAATTTTTAAATCCACATCAGGTACATGCTTTGTCTGCGTACTTTGCCTAAAGTGGTTTCGCATGAAAATCTGTAGAGCAATAGGAATAAAGAATTTCCTCCCTAGTTTCAAAATAATGGTAAATAATGATACTCTATGAAGTATCAAACTAGAGCATCTAATGTTTCAATAATGCCCTGTTTGATGAAATAGAGGGCATTATTATTACTGCAGATTACATGAAACAGAGATGGACAGTTAGGATGCTGAAAGACAGATTCAAATTTAAAATTATTTTCATAAATTGGAGATATGGACAGGAAAATAGAAGGAAATTCAGTAGAGATGTGCATTTTCATAAATTTAGGGTAATTATCTATTCAAATAGTAGACTATTGTTAGGTAGTTAGCAGAAACATTGGGAGGTATCTATTAGGAGTCATGAACAGTGTTTTATCATGTAGAATATAAGGATTAAAACTTCCAACATTTGAAACATTACATTTTAAGAAAGATGTGAAGAGTGGACAATTCTCTCCCAATAAAAGTACAGGAATGATCTAGTACAACAAAACATGGAAAGAAGTTGAATTATTTTCCCTAGAAAACTAAGGAAGGACACAATAAACTGTATTCACATTCATAGAAAGCTGACATGGTAAGGAAAAGAATAATTTATTTTTCCAGTGTAAGTTTTCAGAAAAGAAGACAAAGACTGAAATTGCTTCAAGAAAGAGTTTGTTTGGACATAATGTTAAAAATTTTAATTCTCCTTCACATGTAGCTGGAATAACTTGAGATTACAGGAACAGGCTTGATTAATTGTGTGGTTATATGATATATGTGTGTTGTATTGCTAATAATGAGAGTTTTCACTGAATGGATAAATAATTCTAGTGGACAAAGCTTTGCCATCAACCACCATTTCCTCCTGGAAGATTTTTTATTTGGTTGGTTTGGTTTGGTTTTTTGTTTTACTGGGGGATGTATTTTCCAAACTATCAGTCTTAGTAAATCAAAATTATTGACAATTTTAAATGTTTCAGTTTTATGTGCCAAAATTCAGATACTTAAAGGGACCCTTAGTTTTTTCATTATGCTGTGCCTGTATTTCATAAAACTTCAAAAACATTAAGGCTTTCAAATTCGGCATCCAAAAGTTTGCATACCAAAATCACTATTGCAACAAGTAGCAGAATTCTGTAAAACTGCTGAGGGCAGAAAATTTCAAAATTAATTTTGGTTAATTTACTTTCCTGTTTAGGTTGTAAATTTAATCTATATGTACCTATGGAAGCTGCAGAGTTTTCCTCAGTGAGGATCTTTAAAAACAGTTTGAAGAAACTTCCATCAGCAGTGATGGATGGTCCAATGTTTGAAAGCTGAGTTTGTTGTCTTGGTTTGCTCTAATAAATCTATTTTATTTTCTTACTTACATAATAAACTCAGCAGTGCTCTTTGTCTTTTATGTTTTCCACTCATCTCTCTGTTTCAATGATTTTTGTTACTCAAATGTTTCCCCTCAATTTGTTACCTTGGTCTTTGTTGCTTTCTTTGTTGCTTGTATTTTGGGATTTTCTTTTCTATTGCTACCTTATCTTCTTTCCCTCAGATCTTTCAGGTATTTTCCAAAACTGTTCTTTACACCTGGAATACTCTTTTACTTCATCCCATTTTTTTTTTTTTTCTCTTTCTTAGTCTTCCGTAAGGCTCATTTGTATTCAATATTATAAAAAAACCACAACCAATCTGTAAGTTAACACCATAGAACTTTGTCTTTATATACTTAAACAGAAAAAAACAGGACACTTTAAGCTCAACTATCTAATTCTTACAGTGAAACATGCATATTTTACATACTCTCAGACATCTCTCAATTCCTCTTTCTTTACTGTACAAACTGATGTATTGATTGAATGGGGATTACACACTTTTGGGTAGAAGGATCATAAAAGATCATGATCTCTCCTGTGTTCACTCATAGATTCTATTTTTTTCTTCAGCTCAGACAGCTATCACAGTAGGACAGAAACTAATTCAAATGGAGGCATGAGCACCTGCTAGTTAGTCTAGTGCAGCTGCTTAGAACTGAGTCTCTCAGAAGCTTCAATTATAAAAAAAATACTAAAAACATAAGTGACTCAGAAAATCACTGGAGCTTACTTGGTATGTCTGATTCAGAAAATTCTTGGCACAGAAAATGCCAAATCCAACCTGTGTTTTAATTTTAGAATACAATTTGGGTTTAGATCAGAAAAGCCCATCTCAAAAATCACCCACAGAGTGCATACTACTGTGAATCCTCCACAACTACTCCCAGTCAACAAAGAAAGGAATAAAGCTAGAGTAATTTTTTTAGATTACTGAACTTTAATTTTTCACACCTCCTTCACATACAGCTGGGATGGCTTGAAGAGTTAGTAACAGGCTTGATTAATAGCTTGACTTTTTGATGCAGGAATTCATGCTATATAATTAGAGTTTTCACTGAAGTGAGTAAATGATTTCAAATTTTACGTAGATGGGGGAAACTTGCACTTCAAAGATTTTTCAGCAACAGCCATCTCCTATTGGGGCAGACATTTTCTAATTCAATAATATCAGTTTTTACAGTTCAAAATAACAAGTCGTTTTTGATGCTTTGGTTTTTTGTACCCAACTTGGGACACCTTAGACAGTCCTGATTTTCTGGTGTGCTAAGGCCCTATTTGTGAAAAGATTTCCTAGGCAGGGCACCAAATGCTGAACACTAAAATCACAGAGGTGAAAATAATGGATGTCTTCAGCACTGTCAGTAGGGAACAAAATGGATTTGATACACAGAACCACAGAGCAGTTGAGGTAGGAAGACATCTCTGGAGGACATCTGGTCCAACTCCCCTTCTCAAGCAGGAACACCTAGAGCTAGTTATGCAGGACCATGTCCAGACAGGTTTTGAATATCTCCAAGGTGGAAGACTCCACAACCTCTCTGAACAACCTGTACTGGTGCTTAGTCATCCCCATAGGAAAAAAACTTTTTCCTGGCATTCAGAAAGAGCCTCCTGTGTTTCAGTTTTTGTCCATTACCTCTTTTCCTATCACTAGGAATTACTGAAAAGAGTCTGTCTCCATCTTCTTCACACCCTTTTTACAAGTATATTTACATACATTGATGAGATCCTCACTAAGCCTTCTCCAGTCTCTGCCCTGTCAGCTTTTCCTCATATGTGAGCTGTTCAAGATCCTTCTTCATGTTGGTGGACCTTCAGTGGTCTCTTTCCAATATATCCATGTTTCTCTTGTACTGAGAAGCCCAGGACTGATAACAACACCCAAGGTGTGGCCTCACCAGTGCTTAGTAGAGAATATTAATCACACCAGAACAGATGGATATTTCTTGAAGGATCTATGGCCATTGGGAAGAACCTGTGCTGGAACAGGGTAAAAATGTGAGGAGGAAAGAGCAGCAGAGAGAACTGACCAGAGTTCATTTATGAACTGACCACAGCCCTCTGTTCCCCATGCATTTTGCACCACATTTTAGGGGCAAGGGAAGAGGAGTTGAGAAAGAAAGACTGAAGTTGATCTTGAGGGAAAAAGGAGGTGGGGGGAAAGTGTTTTAGCTTGCCCTTGTTTCTCACTGTTTTAAATGGTAATAAATAATTTTCCCCAAGTGGAATCTGTTTTGCTAGTGATGGTAACTGGGATTTGATCTCTCCATCTTTGTCTCAAGCCATGAGCTTTTTAATTGTATTTTTTTCCTTTGAGGGTGAGTGAGATAACAGCTTGCTGTGCTTATGGTAACTGGACAAGGTGAACTCAGTACATGTCTATATAATGATTAGTCCCTATTTATGCTTAGGAAAAAAATATTTACTAAAACATGTAAATAGTTACTCACTTTAAAATACTTGACTTTCATATATTCCATGTATTAAGGCTAGGGAAACTATAGACTGTATTGGGCAGCTAAGTAGCAGGCAAGTAAGAGAAATGATCATTTTTAATGTTCGTACAAGGTTAGCTAGCCATAAATCACAGTGATGTCATATTCCCATCTTCACTGAGTTCAGTCACAATTACTTTTCTTGATACTTATTGCCAATTACTTTTAATCAATTATGGTGAAGCCCAAAGGCAAAATGTGTCACTAGGAATAATTAGTGAGAAGAAAAATAGAGACTTCTCATGGGAAGAAATGCCTCTAGAAGAAATCCTTTTTCTGATATTGAGATTATGTTTGGTAGGTTGTACTCCAAAGGTACAATATGCAAAATTTGTATCTACCTAGGCAGTATTCTGACAGGGGGATTCATGATTCACCATGAATTCATTCAGCACCTCAAATACTGTGTTCAGTTTTAGGCCTCTCACTACAAGAAAGACATTGAGGTGCTACAGCGTGTCCAAAGAAAGGAAACAAAGCTAGTGAACAGTCTAGAGCACAAGGCTTAAGAGGAGCTTCTGAGTGATGTGGCACTTCTTATCCTGGAGAAAAGGAGACTGTGGGGAGATTTCTCCCAGCTAGAAAGTGATAGGGTGAGAGAAAATGGCATCAATTTGCACGAGGAAAGGTTTAGATAGGACATTAGGAAAAATGTATTCTCCAAAAGAGTGGTCAGGCATAGGAATGGGCTGCCCAGAGAAGTGGTTGAATTACTATCCCTGGAGGTATTTAAAAGATGTGTAGATGGGGTGCTTAGGGAAGTAGTTTGCTGGTGGACTTGGCAATGTTAGGTTTATGGTTGAGCTCAATGATCTTAAGGGTCTTCTCCATCCTAAATGATTCTATGATTCTATGATCTTACATGTTCACTGACAAATCAGTGTTGAGGCAACTCTTCTCAGGTTCATATTCTCAAAAGTATGCAAAGGAGTGAACACTTTTAAAATTAGCCCATAAGACATGTATTGTATAATATCACATTCATTGATTCTATGAAGAACTAAATCCCTAACAGAAGGATGGCAACAAACCTAGAAATTATTTTGGCAGATTGACAAACCCTAAAGAAGTTACTGCTTACTTAGTTATCCTTTAAAGATGGGAAAAATATACACTTTTATTTTACTTTTATATCTTGTAGCAACTCTTCATAATGCTTAATTTAGTTTTTACATTGATATACTCTTATTGATTAAGCAGATGCTTTGTTTGAATGACAAAGTTTCCATAGAGACTGCAGGACAGGAACACTTATTTCTGAGACGCCACACATCTGACACAATTTATGAGACTTCTCTGGATGGATAGCACACTTCATGCCATGGGACATGGAACAGGTTGAAGACCAGTGATTTAACTAGCAAACTTATGAAGATTAAACCATTAACTTTTTACTCACTAGTGAGATGTAAGCAACGGAAAATAAATAAGAAAAAGAAAAGAAGCAAACTAAACTCATAACTCTTGGAACTTTGCAATCCAAGTAAATTTTGGCTTTACCTGCCTTGAAGTGTTCAATGACATCAAGGTATTATTTATTCATTCCCTTAATTTTCTAATTAGGAAAACAGAACTCACTTCTACTATGTGCTGAGTATTCCAGCAAGACTGAGAATAAATTCCAACAGTTTCTGTTGGCATTGAGCTTGACCTGCAGTCCACTGAATGTAGTTAAAAACAGTATTCTTTTTGTTTCAAGGGACATGTTCAGAGACAGTATGATAGCTGTGGCATTTACTGGATTGCTGTAAACACCCAGATCCTTCTCAGTTATTTCAAGCAAAAGCAGAATGGATGATTATTGTCATTATTATCTGAATAATTCAGAAAGAACTTTATTCTTGTAAGTTAGGTTTCTGTGTGTGTGTGTGTGGTTGATTTGTTTGTTTTAGGGCAGGGGTCTTTTGCTTGTTTGTTTTTGTTTTTTCCAAGAAATCTAGTTTAAGAAAAAAAAAATGAGGAGAGGAGAGGAGAGGAGAGGAGAGGAGAGGAGAGGAGAGGAGAGGAGAGGAGAGGAGAGGAGAGGAGAGGAGAGGAATATCAAACTTCTCACTTATGGTATCTTTTCTTCTCATTTCTATAGCATAAAGATTTTAAGACTGGTGTTAACAGAAAATACTGTTTATCTGTTTGAAACCCTTGCTTGGAAAACAATACAGAAAAGAAGCCATTTAGGATACATTTTAAACTAGTTTCTATTAATAAAACTTCAAGTATTTACTCCTTTAAAGGGATAAATCCTAACTCCTGCATATAGCTAAAGGGAATAATCTGTACACAGAGAGGTTTAAGCAGAATAGCTACCCCCTAAGATGTAGGCTGTCAGTGAAAACTGTCTATCAAAAATCTTTCCTCAGGAGGGCTCTAAAACTGGAGAAGGGGGTCGTGGATTCTCCTGGTCATGCCCTCAAATCTTCAGCAAAAGTATTCTCTGGTCCAGGCACTGCTGCAATGCTTTGATGAGGTACAGTGCACCACAGAAGAATCATGGCATACTCTTGATAACAGAGTTTTAATAGTTCCACTGTCTCTCAGGCTTTCCAGATGTTAAGTAAGCTTTTTACCTTTTTTTTTTTTTCCAAATTTATCTGTTTTAATAATGAAGGAATATATGAAAGAGAAAAATAAATTCTGGTTATATGTGCATAGAACACACATGATTATTCTCAAAGCGTCATCAAAGTGCAATAAAAGTCTTAGAAAACTGATTTCTGAGAAGTAAAGGCATTTGACCTGTGATTTAGATTTTTAAATACAAAGTTATAGCATATATTCAATTTCTTTCAGAAAAACAAACAAACAAGCAAACAAAAAAACTATCCAACCTTAAAGTGATATAATAGTGATGAAGTAAGGGAGTTATTCTACAAATATAGTTTTTTATAGAGAACTAGAGAACTAGAACTAGAGAACTCGATAACTGATCTTACAGAGTGTAATCACCTGAGTACGTATTTATATCTCTCACCTGAGTACGTATTCATATCTACACATATATTTAAATGATAGTGATTTGCAGCAGACAATCCCAACTGGAAGGCCTGACATGAGCCCTTTTGCTCTTAGTGTGATTGGATGTTTTGATGCTGAGCTGCTAGCAGGAAAGACACAGGGGTGTACAGAGAAAACAAAGCAGATAATTGAAAGAACTAAAACATGTTTGTTGTTTGGTTGGGCATTTGTTTGGTTGTTTCCTTGCTCTCTGGGTTTTGTTTGTTTGCTTTCTTGTTTTCTGGGGCATTTTCTGATAGTCAGAATTTAGAACTAGTTCTGGAAGAGAAAAGTTATGAATTACAAGAATGAAAATTACAGATTTTGTAAAACCAAAGGTTTCTTTTTCCTTAACACCTCTGCACCTTTTATAAACTTTTTAATAAAGCCATTTTTTTTTCTAAAAACAAAAACTATCTGATTTTTATCAGACTGCACATATGGTGACTTTTTGGTATTATTTTATTATTTTGTTTTAATTTATTTTTTTACAGTTAGAAAAACATTAATATACTGGATTTTCTCTGGAAGTCAGATTTGTTCCAGATGAAATAGAGTCCTAACACTTCTAGATTTTAAATGTTGACACAAATGCAGATCCGTGAAAGAGAATACACCTCTACTTACTGTAACCCTCTGTTTTTAATCCCGTCTTGTAGAATATAAAGGCTTCCAGCATTTACAGAAAGATAAAATAGATCATAATTTTGTGTGAAGTTATTTATTCACTTCCAGAAGACAGTAAGTAGATAGTATTTACTTTCTCATTTATTCTATAATAAAACTCCTTTAAATATAATTTTATTTTATTTTATTGAAGTTTATAAATATAGGTTACACTGATGGCCTTTACTTACTTACATGTTTATACGTGTGCAATCCTTGTTTTCTTTCCTCTTCTTTCTTGTATGCACTTTATTGGACCAAGCATTGTGAGATGGGATGCCTCAGTGCACTGCCAGGAACAGTCATTCTTTTATTATTTTCTCCAAAGAGACATTGTTCCTCATAATGAAAGGGAAAATAAGAACTGAAGACTAATAAGCTTTTATGAAAAGAATTTTTTTTAAAGCTTCTAAGACAGGTAAACTTAATAAATGTAATAAAATACTGTACTATTTTACTTGCTGTGCTTTTATCTAATCTTATAATACAAGATATTTTTATCACTTTGATGGGTGTAAGGGTGTACTTAGTGACTAGAGGTGTTACACAATGATACTTGGAGTATGTTGTAATCAACAAAATAATCCTTCTGGTTTGTAACCTTCCTTTGAAGGCCTGTCACAGCACAGGGACATTTTGTCTATTCCATCTTAATACTATTTTCTTCTGGCTTTCATCTCTCCTGTAAACCACAAAACATAATGGTAAATGGCTTAACCAAATGGACATAAATGTTAGTACCATTATTTTCCCTTTGAGGGCTAAACTATCACAGCAGGGCTACTGAATGAAGCACAGTGATGTAACAACATGCGTAGCTGTACACAGAAAAGGGGACTGTGAAAAGGATATGGGAAAGCATCGTGACAAATATCAAGATAATAAGGGGAACAGAATATGAAAAGTTGGCTGGTAATCTGTTCTAATCAGAGCTGTACCATGCTTTAACTGTCAGCAGCAAAACTTGAACTGAACAGACTTCAAAGAAAACAAAACCCCGCAAAGGACATAAAGAATTATCCAAAGGTTGCAATTTATTTGTTTTCTGGGGCAGTCTATGTTGAACAACTTTTTTTTTTTTTTTTTTTTTTAAACAAACCCATACTCATAGTGAATAGATATACTAATACAAAGTAATTTGTGAATTTACCTTTAGATTATGAGCATGTTGGTAATTCCCTTGGAAACTAATCTAATGGTTATGAAGTAAAAGAACTATTGTTTGATGGTTTGTTTAACAAGAACATCAATTAGAACTTGTTCAATACTGATATTTTGGATAACTAGATGTGCTTGTACTATACAATGATGGGTAGAGTACATTCAATAATGGCACTGTTTTATATTGTTTTGTAATAATATTTTTTCTTCATGGAGAAGAAAAATATAATGTTTTGGTGTTTTATTTTCTCACTGGAGGGGACACATTTATTCTGTTACTAGTGTGTTGCTTATACAAGCTCTTTGACAAAATGTAGCTGTGCATGTTTTTGAGAAAAGAAGGAAAGCAAAACCCAACAACTGGTCAATAATGTGTAGCATTGTTTAACATCAAAGATTAGATTAAAAAAAACACACTAGTTTCAGTTGAAACTGCAAAATAAATCCACTTTAATCTGAGAGTTTGCTTTCATGAACATGCTTAAGTCATAGGCCTTTTGAAAAGCTGTGTTTGACATTTCCACAAAAGGAAGCAAAACTGTAAAAGGCAGACAAGGTCTAGCAATGCCAGACTCCAAATATGTATAGAAACTGCTCTTGTGTGTATAGTCTTTAAACTGCTTTGTAATTCCAGTTGAATTCAGCAAATTCAGTTTTCTTAAGCTGGATTTCCCTGATCCTGCCCAAAACCCGAATTCACAGAGCTGGAGGAAGAAATTATTATGTCGGTCAGTTCCTTATGTCCAACAGCTCAGACTGTGTCCAGAGTATACTACAAGATGTTAGTTAAAGGGCTTTTCTAGAGGTATGTGGCAATAAAAGCCATTTTTTGCCCCTAATTCAGCAGAAGAGTTTGTTAAAGTTTTTGAATTCTCAATCTGTAGGAAAGTTGTCTCACTACAATAGTACAGGACATTTTGAAATATTTTTGCCTCACTTCATATATTATAAACACTGAAATAGTAATTTACCCAGAGTGCAAGCACATAGAAATAATTCTTTAGGTTGAAGGAAGGTTCAGCCCCTAAACCAAAAGAGGAAAAAAAAAAACCAAAAACAAAAAACCAAAAAAAAACCAAAAAAAAACAACAAACAAACAAAAAAACAACAACAAAGCAGCACTGACTGTCTCTGAAAATTGTATTTGCCAATTCATTAAAAAAAAAAAAAGTGAAAGACTTTCAATAGAAATCACAGAAGTTTTTACATTTTCCACTAGTCACTTTTTTCTTCCTTCATCAAAAGTCCATATACTCAATATGAATACATGGTTTTAGTTAGAAATGTAAGTTTATAACAGAATGAAGACTTGATCTGAAATTGTCTGCAGGTAAGTCTGTATTCCAAATAAGTAAGAGCAAAAATACAATTTTCCTTTCCTTCCATAATTAACCCTAAATAACCAATATGGGTGATACACAAAATTTCATGTGGAGAGTTACTTATTTTTGACTTGTACAGAAAAGAATGAAAATACTAAATTTATTTATCAGATGTTATTTTCTGTTTTCAGCTATTTATCTAAAAGATCGGTTACTCTTTCAAACTTACCTACCATTAGGAGATATTGGTTAAAACCAATAGTCTTTACCTGTACTGAGTAATGATCATATTTAACAGTATGATTTTTGTATGTCAAATAATAAGATGGTGTTTTGTGTTCTGGACTAATTTGTCACACACAGTCTTTCAATTGCAGAAAGTTAGTACATTCCCCACCATGCCTTTTTACACAACCTCATTCAGTTTCTGATCCCCAGTTCCATTTCCCTTGTGAACCCCCAAATTGTTTTTTAGTTAATTGTGAACTATCATACCACATTGCTCACAGTAACTTCCCTCCTGTGCATTTCCTTACAACTCTCTGCATAAAAGTTTACTTGATCTATCCTCTGCTCTCTGCATATAAATCAAATTTATCTGCATGTTCTCTGTGTTTAAGAAGGCTTATGTGTGCAGGAAAATTAGGGTACTAAACAGGCAATTGGATTTTTCTGGCATACAATCTTCTAGTCTGCATCTACAAGCGCTCACAGATTATTGTGGTAACAAATATTCCAGACTCAATTAAAAGTAATCTATTAAAAACATTTTTCTTGGTTATAGACATAATAACATATTTTATGTGTATTATTTGAAGAATCGGAAACTACTTACTGCTCATAATAGTTACATATATTGTAGAGTTCTGACTTTAAGTATAGGATACTGCAAATAAAAAGTATGGGAAACAGCACAAGGTAGGAAACACTGGGTTTTTAACATCTAGTGTTGTAGCTCAAGAAAAACTGATTATAGGTCAGAACAAAACCTGTGATTCTGATCATCCAAATATTCAGTACTGACAACTCCTGCTTAAGCTGCTGTGGGAGTCTTGTATTCTGAAAGACTATAAGATGACTCCTTTGCATTTGCCTTTATTTCTTTACTGGCTTTAACCGCCTTTATAACATTAAACATATTCAAATTGGAAGCAGTAAGACACAGGAAATAAACAATTAAGCACACCATGTAGAAATTCCCCACATTCACACCATACATTACGTACTTCAGCTGAAGGATAACTTGTTTCTGTCATTCTTAACACTATTAACTAAACTTTCCTAAAAGTAATTAGACTTCCATGGAGACCAACAAAACTGATCTATGTCTGTCTACCTTAATAACTGAGAGCTAATGCTAAAGGCTCCTCAAAGAAACAAGAAGAGGAAAAAAAAAAAAAATAGCATTCACTCTTTTGATTCAGGAGATTGTTCAGTAGAATACTGTCACTATTCATAGCTACAGAGACGTACAAGACATGATATTCACTTAAAAGCCATCAATGGGTAAAAAACCAGTACTTAAAAGCTATTGAGGAGTCATTATCAGTCAGAAATCAGTACAGAGCAATGATGTATCGGGCCTTCCTCAGAACAGACTGCTGCAGTATCTGCTCAGCTACCATGGAATAACAAGAAAGATTTCCAGTGGGCTGGCAGTGGGTTCAAACTCCAGTGGCAGCATTTTTCCTTTCTTTTTGTGGTGAGTTTTAGCATCAGCATGATGAAAAGAGGCTGCCTAGTCTCATTCTTTGATGTTGATTTTTAAATAATCTTCTAGAAGATTGGAGCTGTGTATGTGAACCACCTCAAGAAACTGCATCTTAGTTTCTCCTTTCCTCGGTAAGTTCAATGTTCAAGTGTGGAAGGAGACACTCCATGGATATTGTGGGAGGGATTGCCATGATGAGGCTCGGCAGAAGCTGCATGCCAAAATACTCAGTCTGCACAAAACAATGGCATATTGAAGTGTTCTCTGAAAGGATATTAGATGTTTAAGTTACCTAGTAGTGACTGCAATGATCATGCCACTGCTGGTACTTTTCTCTGTATTGACAGCTTTATCTTAATAATAACCTTAAAAGAAGTCAAATGACATTAATAATTCAGCTTAATTTCCTTTTATTAAACGTGTGTAAAAGTTTATCTTTACAGAATGTCATGAGCATAAAGTAATTAGTGCTTATGAGAAGATTGGATGCTGGTTTAAGTACCATCAATAACTCAAAAATTTGCTTAAGAGAATTCTCATTATTCTGAAGTTTATCGTACTATTTCATCATTGTCTTGAATGTTTCCTGCTTAAATTGGAATGTGTATTTTATGAACACATTAATATTTTCCTTGAAGATTTTTTTTTTTAATAAATTATTTTCACCAAACATTCTGACCTCACACTCTGTGTTGTCTCATGGTAGTCTACAGGATTAAAAAGATGTAAATGATGCAAAACTTGACATAAACAGCCAAATTAATTTTCGCTTTCCCGTGAATGCAAAATCTCACTGAAATCAGTAAGAATTACATTGATATTATATTAATAATGGAGAGCACATTTTGTTCAGCTATTTAACTACACTATTAGCCTCACAACAGTAAGACAGGAAAAAAATGTGGGAATTGTTATTCTGCAAATTACAGTTTATTCTCTGATATTCCTGTACACTAGCCATGCAAGGGAATACATTTCTTCCCTGTCAGCCATCCTGTCAGCTAGTACAAAATGACATATGCAATGAGGTGAGTTGGGCTCTACTGAGATCATTTCCCTTCCTCTTCTCATTTGTTGTTCATTTTGTCCAAAAAAGGTGCATTGCAGCTTATGCTTTCCCCATCTCACATGTTCAGTTATTTGAACAACTTATAAAGATCAAAGGTATCTGAAATCAGGTAGCTACTGTCATGCAATCTTGCAGCAGAAATATTAATGAGCAAAAAATGTTTCAGCTAATGGAAAAAAAAAAAGGCCAAAATAAATGATAGGGATAAACTACATTTGGTATATCAGCAAAAATGTACCTGCTGTTTGAGTTGTAGCAAATCCATACATGGTAGGGTAATGATAGCAGTGCTAGCTGCTGTCAATTTATTGCATCAACATCCATCACATAAAGTTATTAAATATACATCTGTTATTTGATGTATTAGAAATGAAGTCATTGTAGCAGAATTTTGTCACAAGATCAATAACTCAGAAAATAAATGTCTTGGCTTCACCTCAGTGTTTACAGTGTTTGGTAGCAGGAGACCATTATCCTTTGACAACGTTCTATAGTGGTAGCAATATCTTCTAATTTTAAGATCAAGTACAGTATATGACCTTTAGTTCTTATATTATTTATAGATTTTTGCATTAAATTTACTATGAGAAGATACAATGAAACACCATTTGTTTTGGTTCTTCTTTATTTTATTGCAAACCTGACTAACCACACACTTGCATTAAATTGTTTCATGCTCCTGGCTTATCTCTTTTGCACTGAAAATGCAACACAGAACAAATGCAATAACATCTATTTATTTTTTTTTTTTTTTTAAATACATTTATTAAATGTATAACAAGCCCAATGCACCTCTTCAGTTGATATGTAGAATGTGTGCAGGAGGTAGTGACATGAGAAGTTCTTTGGATTTAGTGAAGTATCAGTATAACTCCTTTGGTTACTGAACTTTCCTTGTTGATTTACTATGTCATAGGTGAGAGAGAACTGCATATCTGGATATTTGTCATGGCCACAGCTTTTGGATAAAGTGTATGCCTTCTAGATTATTTGGATTTTTTTTTTTTTTTTCCCCTTACGTGTTTTTAAATTACTTGAAACAATTATATATACCCGTACTAGAAATGAAGAACATGATATACAGTAAACTAATGGCCATTTGATTTTTTTAATCACAATATCTGTTATCCAATGTCAACATTAGCATTAATTTCTGTTGACTGCTGATAAAAGAAGTGACAAAACCTCAAAAATTTCATTTCTGGTTGGGAAAAACTCCAGTGACTGGTGAGTGTTTGGTTTGCCCTGTCCTGAATAATAGATTTCAGTAACAGGACAGAAACCTCTCTCTCCTCACTTACATGCTTCAGCTTCTGAATACGGTACTACTACTCTCTCTAGGGAGAGGGAGGATAAATTCAAACGTAGAAACAGCTTTTCAGTGACTCCTCCTTTCTCTTTTCTATGCAACCTGGACAAACCAAAATGGAATTCTGGAACTGCAGTACACAACTCAGTACACCACTCAGTAGTCCAGATGATATCTTATTCATGTTTCTTTGAATGTTATTCATGCCTACTTTCCTTTACTGGAAGCATAACACCTGATGCAACTGTATACAGTATTTGTTCCAGTAAAGTTTAAAGTTGCATCTTGTAGTTCTTGTCATTTACCAAAGTGATGACAAGAGCAGACCTTAGACTCTTTTTTTTTTTTTTTTGATGCTAAATTGAATACTGATTCTGCTAGTCCATATTTGAGATCATCTAGAAATTTCTGTATGATGTATTGATAAATTTCTATTATGGAAGCATTTCTCACTTTGTCCTACAAACAAAATTTCTGTAAAATAGTCTTACATTTATTTCCAGTATTAATAACAAATTGAGACTGATTGCCCATTACTAAGTCTTCCCTATTTCATCTACACAATATAATCCACTGATGTCTTCACTTTAAGCTAGTTCACCTAGCTTCCAGAGCTTATGCTTATGTTAGTTTCACAAATTAAACTGATAATTAGAATAATAAAAAGAAGTTTTATAGGAACAGTTGTATGAGGTCTATTAGGTTTTCTTTCTAAAAAAAACCATATTCACTTTTAAAAATAAAAGGTATAAGGTTTCCTCTGTTAAATTCCTTATATAAGATTACTATTTTATTTTTTTTTTATTTCCCCCCCATATTGCAACTTCACTTAGTATCCTTACTAAGTCTAGAAAGCAGTGATTTGGAAAGCAAGAAAGAGAAAAAGTAACTAGACACAAAAAGATCAAAAAAAATCAAAGGAGAGGAAACACTGAAATACGTTTAAAAATAAACAAAAAATAATTCTTCCCTAAAGAAGCTCATGACTTTTGGATATGCCAGAACTCCTGAGCTAATTGAACCTGTAAAGAACACAGTTACTATGAAATCTCACAGTTAAGCTGTAGTTTAAAACATCTTGCAACAGAAGATTTATAATTTATAATATTTATGTAAAGATTTTTGGAATGAAATCCTGGTTCTATTTGTCTTTGGAGACCATGAATATCTGTAAAGATATCTGTACATACTTATATACAAAAAGACACACATATTTATATCACTTTCATTAAAAAAATCAAAACTGTTCTGAACGTTTACTTAAAGAAAACTTAAAGAAAAGCCAACAAAGTATTATGACTAGACATTCTTTAAACTCTAATTTCAATGTAAATGCTGCCATTTTCATAAAGTATATATGACTATCATATTTTAAGAGCAGGCAGCATTTTATTAGCATTTTAGAAGAGATATAAAAATGATTTTTTTAGATCATCTTGATCAATCAGATCCAGAATTGTTCCTTGGTGTGATTCATATCTGTGAAATGGAACTCAATGGAAAATAACACTAAACTAAGATTAAGGTTACCCAGGTATGAAATATACTATATTTGTTTTATCTGATTATATTTGGTAATATTTTATAAATGTTCTTTGTCTGCGTTGATGAGTCCAGTCTAAGCTGTAGTTCATGTGCAGGATATAGCTCTGAATAGAGAGATATTCAAGGCACCGTTTACTTTTTTCTTGTTAATATATAGGAGAATTTATAGGCAAAGAAAGAAAAAGTTTCTGTATCCTTAGACTCTTGTCTTTGAATGACTATGTATATTTCCTTTCATAACTTATAATGAGCCTCTAAAATAAACAACTTAGATATTAATCTTGGATCCCCAAATTAAAGCACATTAATCATTCAGAGGTTCCTATTTTTATTAAATTTATGTTTTAAACCATTTTACTGTGACTACAGTTCATAGGAAATAAACACAATAAATAAATAAAAACATTATTGACTAATCAAAAGCCAAGATGAATCTCTAGTATGCATTGATGTCATTGTTACTATGCTGATTTATGCTAATTAAGGATTTATTCATATGCTGGGTAAAATTCTGTGATCACAGTTTTAGTGGGCATTGAGATAGATACCTTTATTTTTTCCTGTTTTTCAATGTCTGCTAGTCTTATTTTATTGAACCTTGAGTAGCTTCAGACTTATTTCTAGTGAGGTAACTGCCAAAATGTTTAAAATATATTAGTGAAGGAAAGCTTATCAAATAGTATTTCAAACAACCTAATTTTTCATCTTTTTCATGGAAAGAATTCATAGAATATAGAGGTTTATGTTGTGTGTCTGTCTCCTCCTTTTTTTTAGCACTATTACAGACTTAAGACAAAGTTACTTGCGCATTCTGTCAATAAAATTCATGAAAGTTTGTTCAGTTGCATCTAATGAAATTACTAATGTCAGCAAGGTAGACAGAAAATAACAGGAATGAAAGTAGAGCAGCACATTATGTCTGGTAGTTGTATCATTTACTGTACCAAAACTGTTTCTGTATTGACCCAAAAGAGCATTTGTGTGGTATTTATAAATTCTGGGAAAATAGTATGAGACTTGTTAATTCAGAACACTATGACATTCTCAGCCTGGTATATACTTCAATTATGTGTTTGCCTCTAAATCTGAACAGAAAACTGGTTGCAGTGTTTTTTTTCAACTGGAAGAAGTGTCTCAACCTATCAGCAATAATGCAATTGCTGGCTCTTAGAAAGGGACACTACAAGACAAAACTGGTAAATTTAGCTAGCTCTTGATAGCTCCCATTTCAACAACTAAATAATTGATTTTTCAACAGTTCAGTTCTAATTAGGAATCTACAGGGGTAAATTTTGAAAATCTGTCCATTTTTTATGATAATGAAGTTGGAGCTGAATCTATTTTTTTTGTTAACATTTTCAAGCACAGCTACACAGAAACATGAAGAATCACCTGTGCAGTCTCCTGGGCTTTTTTTCATTGTAGAGGATTCTTCCATACCCAGTAAAACGACATGGTATATGTAAATAAATAAATAAATAAATAAATAAACACAAAAAGTTCATATCTTATAGTCAATAATTAGTTATTAAGTAGTATCTATCAAAAATCTCTAAGAAAGCAGTAGGTATCATTGTCCGTACTGCCAAAATAAAACATTGATGGAAGTGATAAAAAATCGTTTATGGTGATGAATACACTGCAGAATGCAACACAGCACGGGGAATCCCCAAACTAGCTCTCGGCAAGCTTGAACCTCTATCTGAAGTGATGCACTGTCAAGCAGAGAGATGCTAGCTCAGATCCTGAAACAGGCTGATGTGTCAGTCTTATACAGCATCATAAAATATTATCCCAAAAGTAGGAGAAATTAGCTTGTTGCATCTCTGCTAAAATGACTATACTGATTACAAGACTACAGGTGATTCTTTCCCTGGTAGGTTGGGAAATCTCTGCACCACTCTTGCAGTACAGTCACAGGATTTACCCTAAGGCCAGCATGCATCAGAAAGAAAATTGAACCACTGCAAAAATAATACTTCTCTTTCAGAATTCTGCACAATTTATAATTATTAATACCATATAACATGGTAAAATAGTTAATATCACTCAGTGGCAACATACAAAGTTTCTGGTTAAAAAAAAAAAACCCAAAACCAAAAACCTCACAACCTGCAGGTTTTGTTCTCTTGATAATGCTTAAGCTTAGACGGAATGAACTAATCACATAATTGCTCTCACATTATACAGTTGTTCCCACATAAAGTAGTTGGCACTCAACTAACTAATTAGGTGTGATTACAACTGTAGTATTTGTGAATGCTTAAAAAAAAGAAATCTTCCCATAAATCTTAGGAAATGAAAGGCAATATGACTGTGGCAAAGAACGTAACATAAGAAACATTCATGACAAGCAACAAGCCTAGAAGATGATGTTTGGATTCCAGGATAGAGTCGTGTAAACAATGGATTATTTTAAAATCCAGTGCTTAGGCTGAACCAAAGACCTGTAAAATAAGGAAACTGGCCAAGATAACTGAAATACAAATATGTCAGATTTCTTGACCATATAGAAACAGGAAGAAATGTAAAAATATGTATTTTAAACATCTCCTCTTACTCAATATTAAATTGTCTGTTTAATTCTTGTGGACTACTTAACTTTTTTTCAGTTTTGTATCTTTTTTGCTCACATGTAGATGCATCTGAAAATGAAAAATATTCAAGGTAAACAAAACAATGAATTTTGCATGAGGTAAATAAAATAGAATATCTACAATCATTCTTATAAAATTGTGGAAAAGTGCAAGCATGTTTTGGATTGCTGAACTCCAATATCTCCAACATTTTGACTGAAATTATTCATTGAATTGTAATCAAATACAGTGGTAGTTACTATCCCTAATTCATTCCACATAGTGAGCTGAAGAAAATGCAACTTCCTAACAGTAGTAATACAGAGATCAAAATGCTACTGATCATTCACATACCTATTCTGCAGTCTTTAATATGATACAGTAACACTGTCTCTTTGATTCATTCCATGTTTTCATCCATAGAATTGCAGGCTACTCATACAAAAAAAAAAATCTGTTTCAATAAAGTGCACTTGTGAATGAAAAGTGTGGAGTTTACATATTTCTTGTAAATATTTGTATAAATTGTAGCAGATGACCATGTTGTTTCCGAAGGAATTCATAAGTACTACCTTTAGTTACCTGCATACCTATTACTGATAGCTATTGAATGGACCTCTGTTAAGGTTTACTCAGCATCAAAATATCAGGATCTTACTAACATCTTTCTACACTTTTGGAAGCATTTCAAAATCCATGAAATTCAGGAAAGAACAACAGAAAGAAATAGGAAATGCAGACATAAAACCTCAAATATTATGACTTTTAAAATTTTCTTTTAGTGAGTACTACACAGAAAAATATACATACTCGCAAATATACTAATATTTCAATCCTAAGGAGTATGACACAGTCATGGGGAGAATGGTGGTTAACTTTAATGTGAATACTTTCCAATGTATACCATATTTGGCCATGGCTATAAGAAAACACATTAGGTTAATGCATATTTTTGTTTGTTTGTTTGTTTGTTTCTTTTTTATCTTTTCCCTGCCTAATTATCACAAAAGCAAACTCCTTTAAAACTGTGGGGTTTTTTTGGTGTGTGTGGTTTTTTTGCTTTTGTTTTTGTTTTTTTTTGTTTTTTTTTTTTGTTTTTTTTTGTTTTTTTTTTTTTTTTTGTAATGGTATAGTATAGAAAAGGATTAGATTATACATAGTTTGCAAACCAGTGAATTGTTGTTGGTTTTTTTTCTTTTTTTTTTTGTTTACTTAGAGTCTTTGGTTGCTAGGAAATTTCTACTATAATTAAGCTATTGAAAGTATTTCGTAGATCTTCATATTTCTAGTGAAATAAAGGTCTTCTTAAGTGTTTCTGTGGTAAATGTTCACTCTGGGATTTTCATTCTCTGGACAGCTCCAGCTCCCACAGACATAGAGGCACACAGTTCGTGAAACTGAGCTTGTGAAAGTTCATTTTTTGGAGGAATTCATGCAACTGATGTTTCTGAAGCTGTCTTAGAAGACCACAGAGACAGATTTATAAAGTGAGTGACAACCGAGGAGAGAAGAAGGCGCTTTGTTATCTAGTGAAACTTCTTGCATAACAGGACCAGCACAGATTCCAGAATCAGTCCTTTTTCAAACCCAGCACACATTTTTCCTTTTTTTTTTCTTTTTTTTTTTTTCTTTTTTTTCCCCTAAGGAAGGGACAAACAATCAAACAATGATCAATGGCCATTTTTCTTCTTATTTTAGCTTTGTCTATTATTTTGGAAAATCCTCACCTCTCTTGTCAAGTGGATCCCACCTCTTTTAAGCAGTCCTTGATCCTCCCAGAGGGGTCCATGGTTGTAAAACCAACCAGTGTTATCAACACTAGTCCAACAAACAGATGTTAACCCACAGGATCTGTTCACTCCTTTTCCAGCCTTTCCACCTCACTGCCAGAATCAAAGAAAAAGCCAAAAACATATGTTCCCTATGTCCTTGACGTGTTAGAAAGAAAGAAGGCAGGGAAGAATTCAGCTTTCTACAGGAAGCATAAGCACTGGATTTAAAGTTTATTGTCTGTAAAGTCAATGCATTCTTCATTTTGTATATAAAGCAGTGTTTATCCTGAGATATGGAAGCAGAAAACTAATTCTTCAGTTTTCAGCAGGGATAGTCTCATCCTCTTCTTGCCTGATAACCTGATATTGTTTTAGAGCTCCTTCATTGCTTGTGACTCTCACATCCACCTGGGGTACTTTACAGCCTCTTGGTCAGGCCCACATCTTCAGTCCTCCCCAGAATGAAAAGGGCCTAAAATAAAGTTTGAAGTTCTGAGTGAGTACTCTAATGAGGAGGCTATTATCCAAAACTGGGTCTCTGTCTCCCTGTAAAGGCTCTGCAGAAGCAAGCTTGTCAGTTTCTGTATCTGCAAATTAGGCAAAATTGGAAAGTAGGTACTGTGATTTGATTATGTACTCATTTAATGATTGATTCTACCCAGGCTGAACCTTTAGGACTCATCTCTGTCTTAGGTGGACTAGATCTTAGCCCAGTCCTTCCTATGTGTCAACTGTTTCCCAGTTTGGGGTGTCTCACCTTGTAAATATAATTAAATTTATTTCCATCTAAATGCATTACTTCCCTTCTGGCCATGTTGAACCACATATTGTTTGATTATGTTCAGTCTGTCAAATGATCCGGATAACTTTGCAGAGTAATACATTCTATTTATTATTTACTACCCTCAATTTTCAAGCCATCTACAAATTTCATTAGTAATGATTTTATTATTTCTTTTAGATCTTTGATAAAAGTATTCCACAACATGAAGCCAAGAGCTGAAGCCAATGAGATTGTACAGAAAAAAAGAGCTCTGGTATTTTTAATTTATGGTCAATTTCAAAAACAATTACTTAAAAGATGTTTTCTCTTGCACAGAATATTTAAAAACATAAATAAATAATTGATTTTTCTTTTATTTATAACATAAAATACCTATATTTAATTACTGAAAAAATGAAATTGCCAGATAATTAACACAATTATTTTTTGAAATATTGTCACATATTTGCAGTTCTTCAGACAGTCCGTTAATTAAGCTTTGCATAGTTTGTGCTTATTTTAAACTAGAAAGCAAGCATGAGTGCATAGGAAAGGCAAAAATAAGAAATCATTTTAAAGTATGAATTTTAGGTGCTTAAAAAATAAGTATCTCATTTTTGAGTTTGTTTCATTTTGAAATAGAAAATATTGAATTTGAACTAATAAAGATGCTTTGAACTGTATTTCATAGTTAACTTGTGTTAAACCAACTGTCACCCTGAAAAAGAAACAGAGAATTAAAAAATCTCAAATGCCTCTTTATTCAAAAGGAAAATATAAAAATTAAAAATTATGTGTTCTACTAACAAGACAGAAGACAGACACAAACTTACCTCTACTTTAGTGAACCAGATTTTATATAGAGTTCATAGTTAGGCAGCTAAATGTGAAATATCATTAAACATATAAATATTTCCTAAAAATAATAATATTTTGTTTGAATAACTTATGTCACAACCACATTACTTTTTTATTTCTAATAATTGCAATGAACAGATCTAAAAATATAAATGTATATACAAACTGATGAAACTCTAGTAGCACTTCTCACACTTTTGCATTATACATCACTTTTCATTGCATTAAAGTATTTCTTTTCCTCGGATCTTTTAACTGCTTCACTCCACATGCAATTATCAACCTTCAGGTGGGAAGAAAAAGGTTCTTGTTTTTATCAGTTCTTACACTTTTTGGGAGTACTGTATTTTTAGTTATACCATTTACTAAATATAAGAGAGATTATCCCTAAAAAATCAGGGAGGATAAGTTTTCACTGGTTCAATTTGTGTCAAACCAATTCCTAACAACTTGAGTAGGTAATACAGAAGTAAAAGATAGGAAAGATCTATTTATTTCCCATAATTATCCATCTGATGGTAAAATTCTACTGTTTTATTTCTGCTAATTTAAAAATAGTTTAGTTGTGATGTCAGGATTGTCATAGCTTTTTCGTGACTTTAGTACTTGATTTCATTTGAAATAGTTTAATAGTTCTCTGACAGAGTGAATAGATACATTTTTTTTCTGTCTCACTTCCTACCCAGTTATGTCTGAGGCCACATTTCAGTCACCTGAATCTGGCATAGAAAATGCACACCAATGGAAGTCCTAATTTAGAGAACACTTATTGTCTAATTTATTTGTCTGTCCTTAATAACTCCGAAGGCAAGCTATCAGCTTTTTCAGCAGCACCTGTACATAGCCACAAATAGTTCCATGTTACCTTATGATGATGCATGAATAATCCTTGACCTTTCTTCTTATGTAAACATCAAACTCTCACAAATGCAGAGTATTATAGGTGAGAGTATTTAGCTGCTAATCAGAGTTCACCCAATGATTGTTTTTCAGAACTTTCTGTCTCCCTGAGAACATCAAAATTCTGTAAAAATGTATAAAGATAAAATGTCTTTTGACACAATTCCATGTGATTTTTAACAGAGGGAATAGTACAAGTCACAATACTCTGATGCCCTCGTAAGACAAATGTCACTTTTTTACTGAAAAAATAAGTTAATCAAGATGCATCAGCATGCATGTAACAGGTCTGCTTACAAGTATCAATTTAGGTACATACGTTAACCATTCAAGAGACTGGAAACAACCGCTCCTTTAACTGCTATTTTTAGGCTACCTAATCAGAAAGTTTATGAAACCAGAAACAGAAGTTCCTGTGGCAGAATGCAAACTTTCCCTCCCTGGCCCCTCTCTCCCCCTCCCTCCTTCAGTATGGAGGAGTGGGCACATATCCTCTCTTTCTGTGCTACTTGAGGCTA
The DNA here is from genome assembly GCF_963082525.1 of Nesoenas mayeri. Taxonomy (NCBI): domain Eukaryota; kingdom Metazoa; phylum Chordata; class Aves; order Columbiformes; family Columbidae; genus Nesoenas; species Nesoenas mayeri. The sequence continues at coordinate 178,516,493 of NC_137541.1, read as the reverse complement.
ACAGCTTCTTTCGTTTGGCCCCAGAGCACCCTGGCCAGGGCCATTAGGAGAAGGGAGTGCCACCCACAGCAGTGTGGGGGTGCAGCGGAGCCTCTAGAATGCCTACAGTCAGGTCTGATCAGACAAAAACGGGACTTTCGTTGAGACTCCGCCCATTTTGTGGGTCTCTTGAAGCACAAGCTTAGCCCCTGCCCCCGAGAGCCCCCCTCCCTGGGATGGAGACTCCGCTTGCCTTGCCGCCACGGCTGTGAGTAAAACTTCTTGCAGAATTGCGAGTATATTTATACTTCCCGTGCACATATGCACGTATAACTTTCTGTGCTCCATATGAGCGCGTGCAAAATTAATCCTTGCAGAATCGCGGGTGTATTTTCCTTCCGTGCACGCGTAACATTCCGTGCACATTTGCACGCGTACTTTAAATTATTTCCTCGCATAATCGTGAGTGTATTTTCCTCCCATGCTTCCACGTAAGCACGTGTAAATATTCTGTGCACATTTGCACGTGTAAGTAAATTAACTCTTGCAGGATTGTGAGTGTATTATAAATTTACCCTCGCGGAATCGCGGGTGTACACTTCCCGTACTCACTACAAGTACGTGTACCTCTTTAAAAATAATCCTGCACCGTGTTTAGGCAAGTGTGTACTTCTCCGGGACTCAGGGACTGCTCCAGCATTGTTTTGAGTGAAATCACGTGCATGCACACTGTGGACCACCTGTTGTATTAGTTGCTGCCCATTAATAATTTTCCTCAACTGATATCTGAACTTTATTTAAGTCACTTTCGGAGTGCTAAAACCCTGTTTCTCACCAGTTTAATAAAAGTTGTTTTGGACCCTGTTGTCCCTTAAATTAACCTTGGGGTGCCTTCGTGACAGTTCCTCTGGTGTATTTATACTAAACATTTGTAATTATTTTGTTACATGAATAAGCTTTCAACTTTCAGAGCAGTCTGTATAACAACTTAATCATCTAAATAGAGCATGAAAACACTTCAACAAACTTTAAAAATGTTCAATAACACCTGTTTTAAGGAAGCATTTCTTGTTATCAGAAGATGCATTTGAGGTTTCCCCTGTATTAGACTGCCTGATATCTAAGACAAAGTGGTTTAGATAAAGTGAGCAAAACTCTCTCCAGAACTAATTCATTCAAGACAGACGTTCAATATTCCTAAATTTAATCAGATAATGGTGCTTAGTACAGAGATGGCTTTACTTGAAAAGATACAAGGTTCTTCTCACTTGTGGTCACACAATTACTCTGCAAATGCCAATTCGAACAGTAATGCTCATAGTATTTAGTTGGGAATTGCTAGGATATCAGCAGCTCCCTCGATCTAGTTTGAACATTTGAAGTACTTGAGAGGTAATTAAGGTTTCCTTCAGTTGCCTGTAGCTTTAGCTAAACCCTAAAGTCTGTATCAACTGATTTTTTTTTCAGTTCAACTTCCTCTCAGTTTCTCTCTCTATCTGTATGTCAGTCATCTCCCCTCTGCAAAGTAACTCAATGAGATCTGACTTAGTGCATGCAGACATTAGCTACCACTGAAAAAATCCTGCTAATGAAGTCAGAGAACAAAAGCAGACTATAGTTCTGTCTGAAACATCACAGGCAAGTAGTGTTCAACTGTGCCCACAGAGTAGCTTAGTTTATATTTAGTAAGTCTAAGGGTATTTGGTTTACTGCACATGGAAATCTAGAGAGCGATGTAGTGCACCTTGGAAATACCTGTCTTGCCATTGAGAAAAATTCTGGAGAAAAAAAAAAAATTAAAATGAATGTTTTATTTTATCTGAGGCTGAAGGGTATTGTTGATCCTTGATTCGTTGATCTGTGTCGCTGGCACATGCATGTATTTAAATGCTGACTTTGGTGATGGCAGTGACATTACTGAAAGCTCAAGAAAAGCACTAAATCTTAAGTGAAGAAGGGAACAAATCATAATGCTTACATGCCCTGAAAGAACTGTCAAAAGAAACTAAGTTAACAACTAAATAAAAATAATTAAAAAAAAAACAACACAAAAAACCCCAAGAAATAAATATTTTAAATACAAAAAGGAAGGCAGTCTTCATTAGAGCCCAATGACCTGCACTATGCTGAGTTAAAACAGCACCTTCTTAAGGAAAATAAAGAAAGGATTTTGTTGGAAGAAGAAATGTGCCTTAATTTTGGTAGCAGTTAAGGGATTTTTGAGACCTGAGCTTTTTTTCATTTTAATTCCCAACACCTCTCTTTCTTTTTTATGAGCACAATCTGTGTGAAACTAACAGATTTATGAACTCAAAAGAACAAAGTTTCACCATAAAATGTCACTGAATGGTGATTAATAAGTATTATCAGATACTAGTGGATATTAGTGCATTTTCTATCATAAGAGTATAAAAGGACTATAACAGAACTCGGTTACCACTAGAGAAAAAATAACTGAAAAGGCTAGCAGAAAATGGCAAGAAAGTCCTCCTGACATTCTGTCATCTATGACCAGAACTTCTGATGGTTCCGCAGCTTCTCCAGTCGAAATGCATTTTAGAAGACAGAGTAGCGTATTCTGCCATTCATCAGTTTATCAGTTGTGGGAACAGCTTGCAGAGACCATGAGCTTGTCTTCTTATGTGAATCAGCAGAGTCCCTCACTAACTCCAGCATGTGATTTCAACTTGCATATTCTAGGCTCTTCCTTTCCCTGCTGAGCAACTTAGCAGATTTTTCGCTTTTTTCTTCTAATCATCCCAGACAAATGGGTCTCCATTGCCCTGGATAGTAAATTCTCTATATGCCACAAAAAACTCATTTCTTTACAGATCATGTAAGAATAAAGGCTCCAATTCTCCATTACTCTAAAATACCATGGGAATTTTTTAAACTGAGTTTGTTACATACCTGTATTATGTTACAGTCAAATGTATCTTTGATATCTAAAATAATACCAAGAAGTTAAAATAAATGTCTCTACCTTGCTAAGACTGTGTACCTTGTATGAAATTTAAGGCTACAGTAATTTCATATACTAGTTATAAATCCCTGAAAAGCATGGATTATGATGAAAACTTTGACAAATCTAACTATAACTGCACGAACACATCACTAGCATGAGAAAATATATGTTTTTCTGGTAATAAAATGTGTTATTGCACTTGGAAATTTACATTCTTTATCTGTATAGGGAAGTAATACAGTAAGTTATAATTTTTACATGTTGAAAATGTTCAAGATTATGATCATAGCATTGACATTTTATGGCTACAGAGGTAAATTAATATTGAAGCAGTGAGGGCAATAAGGCTTCAAAATTTTTTTCTTTGATGATTTTTTGTGATTAATTAGAGCAGAAAGGGTAAATCTTTCCTGAAAATTAATAACAGCACTGGGGAAACAACAAAGAAAATGCTTTCATTTCTCTTACAAGAATTTTGTGCATGAAAAAAACATTAAATACTCAATTTATTTAGCAAAATATGTAACGTGATCAGTAAGACTGCGGAGAAACCTTCTGCTGAGGACTTATGTAATCTAATGGATAGCCAAGGCTTTGAATTGGTGTCTCTGTTAAGAATAATTTTCTTTTCTCTTAAAATCACATGAAAACACATGGTATACTTGGCATCCCATTTTTTTCCTTCTTAATGCTTCAGTCCATGAAGTCAAAAAATTAATCTTTTGATTCAGTTTATAAATATTTTTTCCCCTGTAGCAAAACTATGTCTTCTCCATCACTGTTTACTGAGGTAATTTCCTAAAAGAGAAGCAGATTTGTACAAGAGCTAAGAATGTACACTTGGAAAATTGCTTCTGTGTTTTCCCATTCGAGGTTTAACTCCTCCAAGTTAAAGCAATTACTATGTTTGTAACCTGAAATTCCCATTGCTGATTTTTTTTTTTCTGTTGAATATATGGCAAATTTATACAGTTTCTTAAGCCTGAAGGCAGCTTTTTGAAACACATTTTTATTGAAGCAGTTAAGTCTGCAAAAGACAGACAAACTGGCTTGTTTATCTGCTCAAATTAAAAGATGAAAGCAAGAAAAGAATGAGGCCACATTTGTATCTGCACTAAAGGCTTCTGTGATGTGGTTATCTATCTTCTATCCCAATGGAAACCAAAAGTTTTTTGTGGCTGAGGCCCTAGTCCACCAGGTCTTTTGAGTGCAACTGCTTTTTTTTCCCTTCTACCTTTTTTATTTTTTTTCTTTAAAGTGAAAATTCCAAAGGACACTGAAGGGCGGGAGGCTTGTTATCTTTCACACATGTCTAGAATACTAAAATAACACACAAGTCCAGGGTAAAACTTTACATGGAAAGAATTCCAATTTATTGGTGAGAAAGGTCTGAAGATTTGAGAACAAATGCAGCTCCTGGGTCTTGAAAAACACATGTTTTACTCCAGACCATCCCAGCAGAACTGACAGACCAACACCTTCTAGAGGCTTTCTGGGTTAGGTGCTCTTCACCAAATCCCTGTGCAAAAAGTTTTGCCCTCTGTCACTTCAGAAGCTTCACCATGGATGATTTGACTCCCTGCCATAGCCATGTCCCTGCAAATTGCAGGGCCTTTCAGAGTGCAGTTGTGTTGCCAGACATCCCCTCCCAGGTTCCCTAAGACTAGTCATGTTCAAAAGAAGATAATGTTCAGAGAAAATACTGTCTTCTTCTGTTTTCAAATGGCCCCTCTCAGCCCAAAGAGAAGCAGACATATCAAGGTAAACAAGCAGTTTTCCTCTTTCCTACCCAGCCTCCAATCTTTTAACAATGTGTAATGGGCTTAGAAATAAACTGGAAACAGGCATATTAAATACTTCTACCATCTGCCACAAAGCAGTTGCAACAGATTTACATATCTTGTGCTGCCATAACGGTGGTAATGAATGCCTTAGCTTTTAGTAGTAAATAAGTAAAAAAAAAAATATCAATACATTGTGGATTGAGTAGCACTTTTTTCCCTGACTTTTTCACTTTTTTACAGACCATAAGCAAATATTTGTATTTCACAGCACACTGCTGAGAAAAAGAAAAAGTGAGGCAATTTACCTACACATTAACACACTGTGTTTCAGATATTTGAGTTAGAATCATAGAATCATTTAGGTCCAACCATTAACCTACCTCTGGCACTGAACCACATCCCTAAGAACCTCATCTAAATGTCTTTTAAACACCTCCAGGGATGGTGACTCAACCAATTCCCTGGACAGCATGTTCCAATGCCTGACAACCCTTTCCATGAAGAAATTTTTCCTAATATCCAATCTAAACCTCCTCTGGCACAACTTGAGGCCATTTCCTGTCATCCTGTCTCTTGCTACTTGGGAGAAAAGACTAACACTTACCTCACTACAATGTCCTTTCATGTAGTTGTTGTAAAGAATGATAAGGTCTCCCCTCAGTCTCCTTTTCTCCAAGATAAACAGACCCAGTTCCCTCAGCTGATCCTCATAAGACTTGTTCTCCAGACCTCTCAGGAGCTTTGTTGCCCTTCTCTGAAGTCTCTCCAGCACCTCAATGTCATTCTTGCTGTGAAGGACCCAAAACTGAACACAGTATTCAAGGTGTGGCTTCACCAGTGTCAAGTACAGGGGGGTGATCACTCCTCTAGTCCTGCTGGCCACACTATTCTTTATGTACACCAGGACACTGTTGGCCTTCTTGGCCACCTGGGCACACTGTTGGCTCATGTTCAGCCAGCTATTGACCAACACCCCCAGATCCTTTTCCGCCAGGCAGCTTTCCAGCCACTCTTCCCTGAGCCTGTAGTGCTGCATGGGGTTGTTGTGACCCAAGTGCAGGACTCAGCACTGGGCCTTATTGAACATCATACAGTTGGCCTCAGTCCATTGATCCAGACAGTCCAGATCCCTCTGTATGGCCTTCCTACCCTCCAGCAGTTCAACACTCCCACCCAACTTGGTGTTGTCTCTAAACTTACTGAAGTTGCACTCAATCCTCTCATCCAGATCATTTATAAAGAGATTAAACAGAACTGGCCCCATTACATAGCCCTAAGGAACACCACTCATGATTGGCTGCCAAGATTCTTTGTGTATGGCTATCCAGTCAGTTCTTTACTCAGTGAAGAGTGTGTCCATTCAAGCCATAAGCTGCTGGCTTCTCACAGAATGCTGTGGGAAACAGTGTCAAAGGCTTTACTGAAGTCTAAGTACATAACATCCACAGCCCTTCCCTCATGCACTAAGCTTGTCACTATGTCATAGAAGGAGATCAGGTTGGTCAAGCTGGACCTGCCTTTTTTAAACCCATGGTGACTGGGGCTGATTGCTTTTTTGTCTTGTATGTGTTATGTGATAGCACTCAGGATAATCTGCTCCATGACCTTCCCTGGCACAGAGGTTGGACTGACATGCCTGTAATTCCTCAGAAATATTTTGTTTAATTCAGTGGTTAAGATTTAATGAACTATCATTGCCCCAGATGAAAGGAAAAAGGAAGGAAGGAAGGAAGGAAGGAAGGAAGGAAGGAAGGAAGGAAGGAAGGAAGGAAGGAAGGAAGGAGTACAAACCAACATAATCAATAGAACATGATTTGTTTTCACAGTAACTGCATTAAATCATGGCCCCATTCAAACTTTTATATTTATAGATCAGAAGTGAAGCTTGTAAGGCTGCTTCTTCCTGAGAGACAAAAACAGATACAGGAAAATGAACTGATATCCTGATTTCTGCACTAGGAAATTCATACAGATAGGTTAGTTTTTCCATTGACTACTAGAATACACTGAATAAGTGATATGCAGTCAGTAAGGTATTGTTTCTGTCACCACCTAAATGACTTCTGGATAGTTCACTCTATCTCCAACTACAGTCTCACTTTGGCATGCACTGAATCTTATTAATACCAGAATGAAATGTATTACTGAAATCAACACTGCATTTTCCACAGCTTAAAGAGATGTTATGAAATGTTCAGTATAATATGTGCATTTGATTGTTCCACTGCTTTGTTTTCATATCGTATTTACCAAATACAAATGTGGTAATTGTTCAAGAGTGTAAAATGCCTGCCAACAGAGCCATATTTCTAAATTAAAACTTATGTCAATTGTTTACAATAATAAGCAATGCTGCCCACCTATTGACATATACTTTCCAGTGTCTCAGTGACTTGCCTAGATCACGTTAACATTTCTGCATGGATAAATACATAACAGTATCATAGCTCTCAAGTCTGAATAATTTCTTTTTGTTAGGGGAATAAGTGCCCTCTGCTTTCAGGAGTCCTGAAAATTAAAAAAAAAAAAAAAAAAAAAAAAGTGTCTACTTTTACCTTTATATAAGGCACACAGCTAACAGCAGTATCCATTCTTAATTCACAAGAATGATGATTAACTCCACAGCTTGACATCTTTCATCCAGAAATCTCCTAGTAATAAGGGTAAACGTATGAAGTGAGAAGATTTTGCCAATCAGTTAGACACACAAATCACCCTTATGGAAAAAAGTGTGAATAAAAACATGAATTACATTTTTCCTTAAAATCTAACTTAACGGTACTTTGTTAACTTATGATTTTGGTGTTTTAGAGGCACTAAGAAATTATTCCCTTGTTTCTTAGTATCTGTTGCTAAATACAAAATGATGCATGAAAATTAGAAGAAAAGAAGATTACATTCTCTTGTAGAAAAGTCCAGGAATGTCAGTGAGTTGACAGACATGTTACAAAAAGAACAGTCAGTTCACTAGGAAATTTTCTTAGATAATAAAAAGTATATCCTGCCTGCAGTAGCCATGCTTTGTGTGGACAGGACACACAGAAGTTATGACCTTTTCAAATTATATCCTGTACTTTTATTAAATTATCATATTTTAAGTTATCAATTTTTAATGCCATGAGAAAAGGAAATGGACAGAGGAATGACTTCACTTATTTATTGTTTATCATTTTAATGTGAATGATTTAAGTATATTTATTCTTGTTTTCTGTGAAGAGCATGTACTAAACAGCCTCTTAAAATCTTTCAGATATAGTTTCTGTGGCTTTTGTTAATTTAGCATTTACTGATTTCAAAGATTTAAAGTCAGACAAAATAAAAATATTATAGGCAGTCTTGCTGTGTCTGTGGACACAATAATATCTCTTGTTGTACATGGATGAGTGATGGTCACTATGGATTTTTTAAAAATTATTATTATTTTATTATTTTTTTACCCCAAGAGCTTATTCCTAGTGGATTTAGACACCTTTGTGCTCTTAATCTCTTTAAAAATAAATATCTCATATATGGATTCCAGAATGCACTTTCTCATCAGCTCTCTATTCCATTCTGTAGCTTTGCTCTGAATTTAACTATCTGCAATGCAATGAAATAGCCATATGTACTAGCCTTGATTTTTGTCATTTTTACCTCATGTATAGAATGTCTATGGAAATGAAATGTAACTTACCTCCCTTCACTTGCTTTCTAATCCAGGTATGCCTTTATTTACTTTCAATATTAATTATAATTATTTTTATTATTGGCATTGTGATTGCACCCAACTACCCTACCAAGGAGCAGAATATCATTGTGCTAGAGTGAGTACAGACACATAGGAAGACTATGAAATGAAACTTCTGCTGAAGTTACTGAATATTAATTGTGAGTTTGAGCACTCATTGCAGGACTAGGCAAGTTCACTATTGGGCTTCTACAAAAATGTTCTGCATGCTTTCTTTTGCCTCCCCTGACTAAGGGCTGATGTATTTCTAATTTCCATCAATGCTTTCAAAAAACAAGTTGTGTGTTACACATTTATATAACTTCTTAATGTAACTGCTTCATGACAAGTTTATTAGTCTCTTAGCAGATCTGTGGAAATTGAATAGGTGCCAGTTTGAGGAACCTGAATTAATGAGTTACAATATTTAGCAGACAAGATCTAATATTAAATCCATATTTTGCTTCAATTGACTTAGGCAATTTTTCTGCTATCAGACACTGACTATGGTGCAGTATTTCTTAAAGAAAACATATGTGTATATAAAGATTTCACTGATTCAATATTTGCCTAATATCCTCTTATAAAAGGACCAGGAGAAGCTGCTAATAAATGCTTCGGATTGTATTTTGTTTGGTTTTTTTTCTTTTTACAAAGTTTTTCCAAGCAAACAATAATCATATGATATCACATGGCTTTTTAATATCTGTGGAAGTTACTTCTAGTTATTAGATTTTAGATTAAGCATAATATATATCGTATATAATGCCTGCATATGACTTATTTATTTATCATGCATTCCAAGGGAAATCAGGTACAGAAGAAGAAATAAAGACAGGACTGGAAACTATACAAACCAAGTGGAGGAAAAGAGTGTTATCAGTAGTTAGCACGGGTTCACCAAAGGTAAATCATGTTTGACCAGCCAGATAGCCTTCTATGATGTTATGACTGGCTGAGTAGATGAAGGCAGAGCAGTGGATGTTGTCTACCTTGACTTCAGCAAGGCTTTTGACACCGTCTCTCACAACTTCCTCATAGGAGGTTAGGGGTGGACCTTCTGGAAAGCAGCACTGCAGAGAAGGACTTAGGAGTTCTAGTTGATAACAGGTTGACCATGAGTCAACAATGTGCCCTTGTGACCAAGAAGGCCAATAGTGTGCTGGGGTGCATTGAGTGTGACCAGCAGGTTGAGGGAGGTTGTTTTCCCTCTTTACTATGCCATGGTGAGGCTGCATCCGTAGTTTTGCTTCCAGTTCTAGGCTCCTCAGTTTAAGACAGACAAGGAATTACTGTAGGGACCCAGCAATGGGCTACAAAGATGATTAGGGGCCTAGAGCACCTTTCTTATGAGGAGAGATTGAGAGAGCTGGGTCTGTTCAGCCTGGAGAAGAGAAGGCTGAGAGGCGATCTCATGAATAGATATCTCAAGGGTGGATGTCAAGAGGATGGGATCAGACTCCTTTCAGTGGTGCCCAACAATAGGTTGAAGGGCAACGGGCACAGGCTGAAGCATAGGAGGTTCCATCTGAAAATGAGGAGAAACTTCTTTACTCTGAGGGTGCCAGAGCACTGGAACAGGCTGTCCAGGGAAGTTGTGGAGTCTCCTTCTCTGGAGACATTCAAGACCCATCTGGACACATTCCTGTGTGATCTGCTCTAGGTGTACCTGCTTTAGCAGGTTGTTTGAACTAGATGATCTTCAAAGGTCTCTTCGAACCCTAACCATTCTGTGTGATTCTGTGAAGGGTAGTTTGGAAATAACTGTGGAAGTGTCTGGTTTCCAACCAAAGGATCCAGACAACGTCTTATGTCCCTGGAATGGCAGTTGAGCCAATTCATGGACTCAATGTGAGCAATAAAAGTCTACTAGGATAATCAACCCCAAGCATTCAAAACTCAATAGATTATTTCAGAAGCATGAGAATTTATAGAGAATATGTTTTTACTCATTTTTGTTTTCAATTTTTCAGTCAATTTTTTTATTCTCTGAAGGAGAAAGTAGAGGAATGAAGGAATAAACTTGAGCTTGAGAAAAAAAGGAACATGGGAGGAAGCTGATTTTATCTTTTGTCTTTGTTTCTCACTATCCAAATCTATTGTGATTGGCAATAAATGAAATTATATTTTTCCCAATTTGAGTCTTTTTTGCGCATGATGATAGTTAATAAGTGATCTTGTTGTCTTTAACTCAACCCATCAGCTTTATCATATTTTCTCTCTCCGTCTTGTTGAGGAGGAGGGGTGAGAGAGCAGCTGGGTGAGCATCTGGCAGCTGACAAGGTCAACCTACTACAGCAACATAACAATAGAATTTTTCATTCCAAATTTTCATTTGATGCTATTTAAAAATCATTAAAATAGAAATAAATATGTCTACGAGCACAGATTGCTAGTGAGGAGAGAAGAATGAAAAAGAAATATTGTGGGAATGGTTGAGTTTCTTAGTCTTCCAACAGCCTAGAAAAAATTGAGAGATCAACTTAAAACATAGATTTTTTTGCTGATGATTTTCATTGCCACCCATCTTCCCCCAGAAAATCTACTTTTATAATGTTGCCTGAATATAACAAAACATCGGACTAGAATTATTTGTTCCACCTAATGATGTTATTATACCTTTCTATGAATGACCCCACAGTATCAGTAGAGAGCCTCAAAGGGAAAACAGAAAAAAAAATCCCTCTCTGCTTTTTTTACATGACAAAATTCTTAGTGAAACCAGACAGTAGAGGAAAACCTCTGGACTCAATTGAGGAAGAGCAATCTCTTAACTAGGTAATGAACACCACCTTGCCATGTTACAGAGGAAAGTGGAAGAAGAGAGGGAGCAGTATTGCTTGAGGGACCCTGTTCTGAAGTCAAGAATCCCTGGTTTCTGCTCATACCACTCCATTATGCCATTGAAAGGCAGGTCTGGCTTGGTGGGAAAGAAGAGATTTTCAATCAGGTTGTGCAATCCTGCTGTGGAGCTTAGAGCTGCCCAGCTTATGAGTGAGACAAGAGGGAAACTTAACTAGAGCACCTGGTGAGGATACTAGTATGGTTGTTTTCTGAGCAAAAAGCACAGTAAGATTACCACCATGTTCAAGCCTCAAAGAAACCTTGCTGCTACAGTTGGAAACCCTGAGGTGGCAGGCTTGGCTGTCTCTCTATTAATGGAAGTTCTTTGCTCTTGTTATGTGGTGAAGTTTTATGCTTTCAGCTATGAAGAAATTCTGGAAAGACAGAGAAGTGCGAACAAGGAAATGAGTGAGTGATTGAAGAAATTTTAAGACATGAAGCAAGGATCCTATGAGGAAAAAATATTAAGCTTAGTTTTGTTTTATCTGGGCATGTATACAAATGGCAAAGAAATTGTTTTTGCTGTTATCAACAACGTGATTATTCCATAAATATGTGGTGGGATGCATGCATGGAAGTACAATTAAAATTTTTAGTAAAATGAAAGGAATTTTAGACAATTTATTTTATCCTGCCTGTACCAAATCATGTAGTTTTAATGTTCTTATTAATTCATTCTGATCTGCATGCTGCAGTTTAAATTTCTACAGGTAGCAGTAGAACGGAAATTCTGGATTCAATAAAGTCCCCTGTTGTGCATGCTACCATCTGGGCCACACTGGGATATGAGTAGTTTTGCAGAATACTTAGCAGAGGGAGATTACTTATTTGAATGGTAATTGCAGAATCTAAGGCAAAGATGCTGGTTAGCCTAAATTACTGGCACAGAGATTTTAGTTTTTCACCAAAAAAAATGGTCCACAGAAAGAGGATCTTTAAATAGGACAGGCAGCTGAATGGGGCTGAAGAAAATGGAAAAGGATCATGTCTTCACAATATGTTATGCTGTCATAAAAATTATATTAGTAATGTGCCTGACATATTGATGTGTTACAGCTGAATGCCATTTTTAACTAGCGCTGGCTAAACAGATGCCCCGTGAAATCTCTCTTTTCCTTTTGAAGCTTCCCATGTATTTATTCTCTTTAGGTTTTTTTTTAAACCTATAATCCATACTAACAGCTCTGAAATGCTTTACTTCTATACCTCCAGAAGTAAAGTTTTTTAAATTGTTTTCTTTTCAATCTTTAGAAACAGCAGGCAGAAATTGAAAATAAAATTTGATCATAGTCCATGATCTTTATAAATTATTATTTCAATGTTATTTTTTGGAGTAACTCACACCATTATTTTAGAGAAGTTTAGAATATTTTATTGTGCAAAAGTTAATTTGGGTTTCTCTTTACAAGAAGGCTGTTTTGCTTTTATTCAAGTACACCTATTTGACACAATAATTTTTTAAAAAAGCTTATTTCAAGCTATGTAAATATTACCTTACTAAGAGCTAAAGTATCATTCCAGTTAATGCTTTTTCTGAGTTTTCTATCAGAAATCTCACAAATGCAATGATGGGGGCATAAAAATAGGAGATAAAATAGAATATTTTCTTGCCACATATGATGAATACACATGAGAATAAACTCCATGAGAAGTTTACTTTTCTGCTTTAGAGTTAATACAGTTTAGATATTGTTGATACTTTTTAAACGTTGTTTCTTTTTTTTCTAGTTAGCTGGAATCCATCTTTAACAGCCTAAAACTGAAGTGAAATATTACTTGTTTGTATGTAAATGATTCTATTCTAGTATGTCATAACATTAAAATGGAATAGCCTATCTGATATTAGAAGCAAAGAAAGAGACAAGACTGTCGCTATCTTTACACTAGTATGAACTTAATCTGTTTTGACTAAAATAGTTAAAAGTATGTGCACTCAAGTTCAGCTATTGCATATATGCAAATTTTAACAAATACAATAATTTAAATCACAGTTTGACACTGTACCTTAATTATGTAAAAGTACTGAAAATCCAAAGTCCTTGTTCCAAAGAAATGCCAAACTATTAAAAAAAAATCACATACATTTATTTTTCAGTAGTGCAGATCTGGCAGCTTTACACAGCTTGAGCTGTGCAAAAGAATCTGTGAATCTGTGAATCATTCAGCTGCAAATAGTGAGCGAAGAGTCAGGAGTCCCAGGAATTCCTGTACCAGTCCAGCCTGGGAGCCTTCAACCAGCCTCCTTCTGTGTTTTCCACAGTCTTGGTTTCAGGATGGTATCCGGACAGAACTATCCATGCTGGTGATGCCATGCTGCATAACTGTGAACTGCTGCCTTGAGCAGTTCAGGGCTGGAACTTCATATCTGGAAGCTGGAACTGGCCCTGCTTCCACCTTCCCACCACTCTGGCCAGATGAGAAGAGCTCTGGTCTCTTTGAGGCCAGCTCAAAACCCCAGGAACATGACTTTTGCAATCACCTTCATGTACAAAAATTTCCTCTGTGTGATTTTTGGTGAGGTTTTCTTAGGTATTATGTGATGTGTGTATTGAATTGTTCTGAATCAAAAGGTTAAACATGTGTGTGACTATTTCTTTTTCCTTACAACCTTAAGATTTTTTTTTTTTTCCTGAAAGAAGGAGAGCAAGATATGAATGTGACATTCTGCTTCCTTTTTTTTTTTTTTTTTCTTCATGTTAATCTATGATAAAGGTTCTTTGAAGAAATCATGAATGAGGCGTTTATGAGTAACACAAGTAAAAGCCAGGAAAAAATGACACTGATTTTACTGCAAAGCTGCCAGTTTCATTGGCATACACTAATTACCTTCTTGTACAAAGAACTAGATAACATTTTCTTTAATGACATTTCTGTGTTGTAAAGTACATAATGCAATTAAGTATCATGGAAAGCATAGCATACTATGTAACATCAGATAGAAGCACAGCTATTAAATTTCATTTCACTGTGAAAATATTTAGGGACTTATTGTACATTTTTTTTTTTTTTTTTTCACCTCAGAAAACAGATGGATAGAAAAATGTTCTTAAAATATACTTGCACAAGACAGTTTCCTGTACTAAACATGAAGAAAAAGATGCTAATAGAAATATAAACAGTATTAGGAATAAAACCACCATATTCAGTCCTTGGGAAGAAACTAAGCCTAAAGTTCTCAGTGCATTGAAGCAAAATGTTTCCACGATAACTCTGTCCTTTTTCTGAGAGTGAATTGTGCTGCTGGTAGATGTTATCTCATACAGGAAAGTATTATAATTTTAATATCTATTTGCATATTAGGATTTGGCCTCTGAGTATTTTTATTTGTTGATTTGTTTCTTGTAGCTTTTTTCTTCCCTTCCTCTCACTGTCTTTGCACAATTAGCCGTAAATACTACTTTGCTATCTATATTATTGTTGTTCCTTGTCTGTTTGCACTTTTTTTTTCTTTTACTTCTTCTCATACCTGTTCTTTTCTTCAGCTGCATTACCTAACAAATATTAACATGGCTTTTGATTAGTTAACATTACTGTTAATGACATAAAGCTTCTATTTTTTTTTCTTTTTTGTTGTTTTGTTTATTTGTTTGTTTGTTTGTATTTTTGGTGTGTGTGTTTGTTGTTGTTGTTATTTGTTTTTTATTTTCCATTTTAAGAGTTATCCTTCCCATAAGAAGGACATAGCATAATTTTTCTAGTTTAACATTATTGTTTTTTCAAGGTATGAGAGGTGCTGAATATTAATGAAGTAACAGCCAGGCCAGCAAAAGGCATTGGAGGGTCATTAATCTGAGTACTATATACCTGACTTAGTTTTTCAGGTGCCAGACTGCTCATCAATATTTGGGGTATTCCCAAGTATCAGGTTTTTCAGCTCTGGATTATGTGTGGGTCTTTTCCTAGCACAATTTATATGCAAAAGGTGTGTCATATAACTTTTCAGTGGAACTTAGACAAAAATCAAGCATAAATGGAGCATAAGTTATTCATGAATAAAAATTGTAAGATTGTTGACAAAAGTAGATCTATATTTTTTTACAGTTGTTGTCATCCATATATATGCATTCAGCATAAATGCAATTATATAGTGCTTTCTTAAAATATTTTCATAAGAATGAGCTGTATGAATTGTTTAGTGTTAGCAGAGACTTGGAACATAACGAAATCGAGATTAAATTAGAAAAGTATTTCTAAATCTGGCAGTTATCATATTCAGAATGTGGGGAGAGGGGAGAGAGGGGGAAGAAAAATAACAAAAGGAAAAAAAATCTTGCTTTCTTAGTTCTCACTAAAACTTATTCCTAAGATGATACTTACTTTCTCATTTTTTTTCGTATATGTGTCTAGTAAATTCTTAATGGCCATGTAGCAAATATATACAGATAATTCATTAAATATGTGACCACTGCATTACATATGAGTATGTTACTATGACTAATTGTTTTTAATCTTATTGGAAAAGATAGGTATTAGATAACGAGGACAAGAACACAAGAATGTCCAAATCTGATATCAGAATATATCAGAATTGGTAATACACAAAGTTTGCAAGGAGTGTTCCATGTTTTGTTCTGAGACAACTTCAAACTACTGTTGCTATTACTCTTATGATCACCCTTATTATCATTATTTATTATTACTGATCTTCTTGCAGTATTATTAATATCTGTCCACCTAGCTGCAGAATTCAGTGCAGACCTCATCATTTATCATAAGTCTTTACAGAACCAAGTGCATATGCAGAACAAGCACATTGAATCAGACACCATACTAGCACATTTCAGTGTAATCACATGTCCATCTCCATCAAATCACTGCACACTGATAAATAACTCCTTTTTTTTTTTTTTTTTTTCTTAGCATGTGACATTAAAGAGTCCTAGATTCCAGGGTAAAGTTTATAATTATGCACAACCAAAAATAAAACTGTGGACAATCAAAATTCAAATTGTGTTCAGAATAGTTATGCTGGTTATATTTTCAGTAAATGAGTTTCTGAATATGAAGCACAAAAAGAGATAATCTAGAAACCACTAGAAGTACTAAAATTGTAGATCTATCTGCATATCTTTTTCATAATCTGTTCTTTCAGGTATAGCTACTGGTATATCTGAGCAAAAAGGAGAAAGATATAATTTTGTCTGAAACCATGAGGTAGTAGCAACACCAAAACTTTTTTCCTTCCTCTCAGACAAACACTTACTTTCATCTGAAATAACCATGCATCAGATTTCAAATATCCTAGGAAAAGGATGGAAGAGTTCTTCATCTTTTCTTTCATGCATAACTCCTGCATTTTCTCGTAATTACAAACAGGTCAAAACCTAGTGGTAAGTGCAAAAGGGTGGAAAAGTACACCCAGGTATTCAGCATATCTGTGTAATGACTGGATAGCACTTCTACCTTTCAGTAATTTGCAGTAAGGCATGAGAAAAGGCAAAGAAGAAGACAGCATGTCCCACTCTTCGCTACTATGTGGTACCCAAGGTGTGAAAAGGAATGACAGTTGCCCAGCATCTCAAAGGAAGGATGAGTCTCACAGCATCTTACCTAGCCACAGTCTTCAGTCAGTTAAAGACAGAGATGTGTCCAACCTTTTTCTCAGAGAGTCACGTAAAGTTTAGATTGATGGACAAGAGTATGATGTATACACATAGGTAAGAAATTCACTTGTTTGTACCAATTTCAGAGGTTTGTGTTAGCATCTGTACTTCAGAATACAGAATAACTTTGAAAACAAAACTAGTATTCTTAAAGCTCTGGAATTTGCCCATCATTAATCTTCTCTTACAGCTTCATACAGTTACTTTTTAAATGCCTTCTGAAATAATTATTTCTTCATAGGAAACACAGCATTTCAAATGGCATGGAGTAAACAGATGCCAGAACAAAATATGTTAAATGAGAAGGAAGCTGAGGGGAATGAAAAAGTATTTATATTTTAAAACAAAACAAATGCAATCAAAAAGAGTGTGTTTGCCAAGATGAACTTGAACATATTGAAAAAATAAACAAGCAAACAAACAAACAAAATCTCAAAATAATTTATATTATACAGTATTTTTCATCAATTCAAGAATCCAATAAAAAATTACATTATAATTGGTAAACATTATATGATTCTAAAGTTAATACAATCTTACACACATAAGATATCCAGAAATAAAACTATGGTACCTGTGTAAAAGGAGGACAGATAAGTTTTCCTGGGCTAAACGGATCCTGCTAATTGAGGAAAAGTTATGTATTAGCTTAGTTTAAAGCAACACCTAGTTAATTTTTCCACATTTTGAAATAATTTCTTAAATTCCAGGTGAGAGTTTGTAATAACTTTCCAATGACTTCTTTTATCTGAGTTAAGTGTGATGCTTGATCAGTAAAGTAGCTTTGATGGCTTCAAACAAGATCTATTTTCAAACAAGGGAAAAGAAGTTAAAGAAAACTTGATATGATGAAATGATGATGAAAATATGAAATTAGAGAAAATTCCTGCTTGTGATGAACAAGTGTAATAACATTAGTGACTCCAATGGTGCCACTTTTGGCCTTTGGAAATAAGAGGCTAGCCTTACAACACAAAGCCACTTTTGAAAACTCTTAATTTTCCATGACTAACTTCATGGCAAGTTTCATCTCCAATCCAAACCACAAAGCAGAATCTTTCTATTCAGCCTAATTATCTATCAAAAGTGAAACCTGCAGATTCAGCGTTATTATCTGTCAAAAGTCAAACCTGCAGGCACAGTGGGACATGGGTTTCTGGTTTGTTCCTTTATGCATATTTTAGTATCACTTATCATCTCTACAAGGACACATACACAGTAATAAAGTTGTTTACTAACAACCGACCTTTACAATAAATACAGACCCAGTGGAAGATGTACTAGTACAGCAGTAGGGTTTCTAGGGTTACATTTCTGGGAATCTGAAGAAATGAATGCATTTTTAAAAACATAATTTTCTGTTTAAACAAACTAACTTTTTAAAAGGCAAAAAACGTTGCCTTCCTGAATATTTTATTCATTAATTATGATTGTATGTAAATATTGCTGATCTTTAGCTAAATGTACAAGGAAAAATTAATTTAAATACATTTTTGATGAGCAAGGTTAGCACAATTTCATGCACTTTTGACGACTATCTGCCTATTATAAATGTGAATAATTTAGAATATCTGTAGAAGAACTGTCATAAAGTAGTATATGGTTCAGTAAGCTATTCTACATAAATGTCTCAATTAAGAAGAAGAAAAAAAAAACACAGTAGATGTATGAAAGTCAACAACAGCATCATTAAATTATGAAAGATGCATATGGCACTTTGCTGTAAATCATATGTCAGTCTTCAGGAGGTGAGAGTACGAATCAGATCAAAGAAGAAGCAGAATGACTACCAGTTCTTAAGTCAAAGGAAGTACCCTACGAACCACTTAATTAAAGAGCATACTTGTGTTAAAAAGCAACATAAAATAATGTCAACTAAGAAAGATTTTGAGGGGGTGTAATGTTATCTATCACTGACATTTAAAAAGAAAGACAAGGACAAAATAATTAGCACAGTACCAAATTTACGAAATCTTTTTTAGAGAAACTTAGAAATCTCTTAAATTCAAATCTTGGGCAAGCTATGTGAGCCTTATTATGTGTACAGATCAGAATACTTGTAATCTTGTAAAACAGGATAGTGAAATTATCATGGATCCCATTTTTTTAATCAGAATATACTGAATCTCTTTACAGGAGACAAAGGTCTTGAAACAACACATCTAAGTTTAGGTGTCTGACTGAAAGCTTCCTTAAGGAACCCTGTCACTTTAGTTTCTCTCATCACTGGGCAGAGTTAAGATTAACAGTTGATTCAGCACACCTAAGGTGTAGGCCTAAGTTGCCTATCTCTTTTCCCTAATGCAACGGAATTTACAATCACAGGGCTCAACTTATTTGCACACTGATTTGCAATAAATGTACTCTTTTTGGTGGGGTGAATCTGCACTGTAATTGAATTTCAAGATGCAAATTAGGATCAAAATCACACAACTAAGGCAAATATTTAAATATTTGCTATCTGATGGTGTACACTACTTTGGATTAGTATTTAAGTCTTTATAGAAAGCAAAAAAAGGTAGTAATTCTCTAATCACATTCGATATCTAGATATTTGCGAAGAAATTTAAACCTATTGTTCTGGTTCTTGTTTAAGTTTATTAGCAGTATGTTTTGTTTAATTCAGAATTTGAAATGCATTCAGCACAATTCAGGAATATACATAATCCCAAAATGTTGGCATTCAAATTAGAAAGAAAATACAGTAGGCAGGATGAACTGGAAAGCCCAGCTTTCTACATGAACCATGGGAAAATGCATGGTTACCTTTAAAATGAATAGATTTTCATACTTTGAAGTATCTGCCTGAAATGAGAAAAAAATTCTGCATGGACAGATTTTTCTATTACTGTTTTCCTTGTATCTTCTTCCAAAACATCCTTGGTCAGATAGATGTGCAACATGTCACACTGTGTAGATCAACTATTACTCTGATATTATGTGATTCTATGTGTATGTGAATAAATGTATCTTACACTTTTTTACTTTTGAAACCCGCATCAGTGAAAAAAAAGATTAATTATTTTCCATAAAATGCACAAGCCCTAGGTATTGTTATAAATGCAGATAAGCATATAGAAAATAATACACATGTAAGTGCTTTGCTGAGTCAGTGCTTCAAGGTATACTGCTACTGTTATTGGTATTGCTACTCTTGTAATTATTAAAGACCTTACAAAAAAAAAAAAAAGTTTCACATCCAACACCCCAACACCACACCAAAGTACTCATACTTCTGTAAGTTTTATGCAAAGTGCTTGACAAAATTTTAAAGCTCTGAGTCAGGGAATTTTGGAAGTGAGGCAGTGAGACCAACTGCTAAATCCTTTGAAATATATTGTCTTGGGAGACACCTTTGTGAGGATAAATTGGAGGGTAATGCTGGATAATAAGGATTTTGTGCTGGGTAAATAGTGACAACTGGGCATTTATGCTACTGTGATCTGCTGTGACACTGAGCAAAGAGATTGTGAATCCCGTAGGCTGTTGAGAACTCTTCATTAAAACCATTATCTTTGCAGGGATTTTGCATAGCATCCAGAAGTTAGGGTGTTTTTTTAATTTGCAAATAATTTTTAAATTAGCCACATAGCATATACCCTTGTGCATAGTTCACCTCAGGCTTAGTTAATGCAATAAAAGTGAAGTTTCTAGACCAAGTGGTTTTTGAGATAAGCAGTAGAAGCAGAGGTAGAAAAGAGTGTGTGCAACTTGTCTTACACAGAGTTTCTGTCTTTAAGTCTCTGGGCGGCATACAGGAACTAGATGGGAAAATTCTGTGCCTTATCTGTCATAGAAAATTAGATTGGATGAGCACAACCTCAAACTAAAATGAGGATCTGTTTGCTAGACCAGTGAATATTATCCTTCTAGTGAGACATGAAACTTGTATCTGAATTGGTTACTAGACCTTAAGGCAATGTGTTTAAATGTTATAAAGGATATGCATTCACAGGAAAAATAATATATATATATATATATATTTCTTGGACTAAGACAAATATAGTGACTTTTTTTCCATTGTATCTGCTTTTACTTAATCAAAACCAAGTAGTAAATGACATAATGAAAAATGGTAAAAGACTACTCACTGAAAATGATATCTTAATTATGTTACTATTATATAATATTGTCTTTGCCAGTATCTGGGATGCCACTTAAATAAGTACTTCCTGGTTTGAGGAGGAAGATCACTTAAGATGGATGATGGTGATGGACTTACTGAGGGAATTCTAGACTAGTTAGATGGAAGTGATATTTATTAAAAAAATATTTATACCCTCAGTGCGTAGTTAAATATTGTAATAGGTGATTTACTTCTAATCATTAAAATAATTACATTATCTATATACTCATTGACCCATGTGATCTGATAGCCTATTAGTAGTAATATTATCTGCCCTTTTCTGATCTGTTGTTTTCTGAGTTGTTAGAACCTGAGGAAACTGTACACAGCTCCTGGGATAAAGAGCATGTCTTGTTCACTCAGCAGTGAACTTTCTGGCCAATATATCAGTGTTGACAGTCTCTCAAGAATACTTGTATGGACCTTTACCTAAAGCATGGTTAGCTGAAACTTATGTGCAGGGAAGCTTTAGAATTTTTTCTTCACTGCTCTTTTTTTTAGAGGTAAGGAGTAGATCATATTATCTTAGAAAAAGACTAATTAAGCATAAAAATGAACAATCTTCTGATTATACTACATCCTAAATAATCCATGTGCCTTGCTGCAGAGGTTGAGATAGATGTTAGCTGCTGTGCTGTCTCTCTGGAGGAGGCTGTCGGTGGGTGAGGAGGTGATGGCAGCCATGTCCCATGCGTGCTGCTGTGAACGGAGGAGTTGAGATGGTGACTGAGCTATTTCATCCACTGATACAAAGAACAGTACCAGCCCCCAGATTCTAGGAAATTAAGAAAGCAGGAAAAATACGCCTAAAAGAGTGCTTTTGAGAGACATTCTCTTTCTAGATCACAGGTCCAACACCTAGATCCAGAATTGCAATCTACCTTTAAATGAGATTGCTTCTTTATGAAGAATATTTTTAAGATTTTTTAAAAGTATGGGCACTTAATACTTAATGATTTAACAACTGAGGCAGGATTGGCTCTGACAATGGTTAATATATTAACTAAGCTTAGCTGGTGGATTTTGTTATATTTGCTTTTAAGTGTCACATGATCACCAGAACATCATCAGTAAGTGTTCCTGGATGATCAATCAATATTTCCACTTCTATCTGGTATACTAAGAGACTATGTAGATGTCTTGCTATTGTAATCTAAAAATTGCATCTAATTTTTTTTCTTTAATAGAACTAATTGGTTAACATAAGAACAAATAAGTAATGCAAGAAAAAATATGGCTGCAAAAAACAAGGAAAAAAATTCTCTCTGAACTAATTAATTTTCTCTCTCTATTTTACATTTTAAGATATATCCTTCAGTAGACTTTTTGCAAAAAGAGCTGATTTTAAATTTATTTTCCATACTGTAGATGCTTAAGACTGGATCATTATGGTTGCTATTGTTGTTATTAATATTATTATATATGACAGTTTATCAGTAAAAAACATTTTTGTTTTGCAATTTCAAAAGAACTTGCAGGTAAAGTCACTCTGCTACTGACTCATAGACAACTTACAGATTTGTGCTTTGTCTTGTGACATCTTCAACAGTAAAAATACACAGTACTCATACTAGTTTCATTCACAAGATCAGCAATCAGATACAGTCTTTAGGGGAAGGAGATCAACTGCTCAGCTAGTCAAATACTGACATCAGCACAAAATGTAATGGTAGAAAAGATGTTACGTGGCTACCACCTTGAAGTGCTGTTCTTAAAGAGTGATAATTTTGTTCTGTTTTGCAGCTTACTTTCTACAGTGTATATTTACAAAGAAAGTTTCGTCTTTACCATCTTCACCTAATCCCACTCTCTGTCAAATGCTGTCAGAAAACTTAATCTTTTGTTATGAGTAAGAGTGAATCACTTCTTCAAGATTGAATTTAAGTTCTCAGATTCACAGCCCAGCTGAGAAGGTATAGCTGTCATGCTTCCATTATACATTCAGCCTCACAGAAACTGAAATAAACAGCCTTGTAACTGTTACTCCATTTTCATGTTAGGTTTGACAATTCAGTTGTATGTGTGAAAGTCTACAGGGCTACCTGCTGTAAAATATCTGAAGTAGTCCGAAGCTTACTCTGCTGGTTGTTAACTTAACTAACTGCTGATATTATACAAGACCCTGAAAGTAAATAACATCAGATCTATTCACTTAAATTGTCAATATTTGGCTTTATTTTTTTGTTTTAGTAGGGCAATGGTCTGATTAACATTAGATTTATTTGTACTGGTTAGTAAATGGAGTTGTTTTCCACTTCACAAGAGAGTCAGTGGAATTTCCATTTCCATTATTTTGTTTTCTAATTCCAAAAGAAACTGAAGAAACTTTAATGAGGTGGAGGTTTTTAAGATGACATTAATCTTTGATTAAAGTCCTTTAATAGGATTATTAGTCTCAAAACAAACAAACAAACCAACCAACAACAAACTAAAAACAAAACCAAAAAACACACCCAATCCCCCAAACCAACCAAGCACCCTCCCCCATGTACATAATCAATTATCAACACAGATGTTTTCATCCTAAATGTTATGAAGCATCCCTACTCTTCTGTAAACAAAATTTGAAGAGCCTGGAGGAAATATCCCTTTAACAGAATAAATAAGCTTATCATATGCGAGTGGATATCACTTGGGAAGAAAATCTATGTTTGTCTATGTTTTGTGTAGCTGTAGTAATGGGAATGTCAATTAGCAGTCACATTGTAAAAGTGACGTTTCCATCTTGTATTTCTGCAGGAATATATGCAGTGACAATAACTATTCCAAGATGTAAAAACTTGAGCTGTTTTGTTGAATTTTATGAAAGTCTGGTGTCGGGCTGGGCAAGCCAGAAAGATACATGAAGATTGTTGTGCATTTTAAGTCTGCAAGAGAACACATTGCCTTATTACATTTCCTACATTGTGATGAATAGTTCTAAATAATTTGCATAATATTTATTCTGTTGCTTTTGGTACTATTGAAAACACACTGTAGGCACTAGTTTTAAACTTGCTTGTAATGAACTTGCTACAGGGTTGAATTTGTTTATTTATTTTATTTATTTACTCTTTAAATGAAAAAAAGGCGTCAAAAGCTGATTGCTTCCAGCCATTGAATTTATAAATTATCACTTGTAGAAATACACTTTTCTCTTGAACAAGAGTTAAAATTTAAAGCAAGACTGTGCATGTGAATTCTGTACTTATGAAAGTATAAGAGAACGTGCTATCCTTTAAAAATCCATTTAAAAAAAATGTGAAAATGAATTATTTTTTTTAAATGCACATATCCATTAACAAAAGTTTCATAACGGAGAATTCCACCTTCTTTGTTTGCTTGCTTCTGTTTCTGAAAGGTGCACATTTGTGTGAACTTTAAAAATTAATACAGCCATACATAAGGAAAAATCAATGCTACATGTCAGCATGCATATATTATGCCTAAGCTTACTGTAGAATGAAAGATATCCAGTATGGGTTTTTGCACTACTTGAAATCTGAGGTCTTTCAAATACTTTGTAATCCAGACTGCAATACTGTATGAAATATTTATGCTGTATTTATTCAAAAGCAGGGCCATATTGACTTTTATTTCTATTTGAGTATGTGATTACATGTGGAAAACTCGTCATGTTTTCTAGTCAAAATTGAGTAGACATTATGTTCTATATAAAGTTAACAAGCTGCATTGTTTTTTTGTTTGATCTGCATAATATTAAACCCAGATTTTAAATGTCAGTAACTGTGTATGACCATTTGTAGGTGGCTAGATATTGGCTACAAATATGTATTTAGTATGCAATCTATTTTTATTTTCTTAGGAAGGATTGCCTGTAGGAGGGTTATAGCCTTTTTCTGTTGAAATCTTGTATTTAGTCCTAGTAACATTCGTTTTAATATATTCTGAAAACTGTAAGATTAAATATTTTCAATTTCCTTTCACATTTTTTTACCTTCCTTTTTTCTTCCTTCCCCCACCTTCCTGAAAGTGATTAAAATTCAATTCTTGATGTTTCAACTGCTGTCTGAGATCCTTTGGGATCTTCTACCTGGAAAAAACAAACACAGAAACTAAAAAAACCTAAACCCCCAAACTTCAAGTGAACAAACAAAAAAACCATCTTTTACTATTATTTCCTGTTACTGAATCTCATGAAAAGCAACTCACCAGCCCAGATTCACGAAAATGCTACGTAATTAAGCAAAATCACAAATAGAATCAGCAATTTTATCACCCGTGCAACTGTGTCTCTGGTCAGTTTGCCCTCTAGTGGCGAAGGATGCACCATATGTGTGGGCTCAGCTGGTGCTCAGTACAGCTGGGTAATGAGCATCAGCAGAAGTCAGGTCCTGAAAGACTGCAATGCCTTACCACCACAATCCAGAAAAAGGCTTTAGTTTTCTCCACTCAGATGCCACAAATATTTGAGGTTTTGCAAGATTCTTTTTCCAACTTGATGGTAACTTGTATTTTGTCTAGTATGAAATATGCAATGGGTTGACCCTGGCTGGACACCAGATGCCCACTAAAACTGCTCTATCATTCGCCCTCCTCGACTTGACGGGACAGAGAAAATATAATCAAATACTCTTGGGTCAAGATAAAGACAGGGAGAGATCACTCACTTATTACTGTCATAGGCAAACCAGACTTGTCTTGGGGAAATTAACCTAATTTCTTGACAATCAAATCAGAGTAGAACAATGAGAAATAAAACTAAGTCTTACAATCACCTTTCCTCCTATCCCTTCCTTCTTCCCAGACTCAACTTCACTCCCAAATGACCTACTTCCTTCCTTTCAGCAGCAAAGGGGGAACAGGGAATGGGGATTGCGGTCAGTTCATCACACATTGCTTCTGCTGCTCCTTTCCTCTTTGGAGGGAGGACTCATCACACTCTTCCCCTGCTCCAGTGTGGGGTCGGTCCCACAGGAAACATTCATACATGAACTTCTTCAATGTGAGTCCTTTCCACAGGATGCAGTTCTTCACAAACTGCTCCAGCATGGGTCCCTTGCACAGAGTGCACTCTTTCAGGAACAGAGTGTTCCAGCATGGTTCCCCCATGGAGTCACAAGTCCTGCCAGCAAACCTACTCCAGTGAGGAACTCTTCTCTCTACAGGTCCACAGGTCCTGCCAGGAGCCTGCTCCAGTGCAGGGTTCCCATCAGGTCACAGCCTCCTTTGGGTGCATCCACCTGTTCCAGCATGGGGTCCTCTACAGCCTGCAGGTGGATATCTGCTCCGCTACGGATGTCCATGGGTTGCAGGGGGACAGCTTTCCCTACCATGCTCTGCACCACAGGTTGCAGGGCAGTATCTGCTCCTGCGCTTAGAGCATGTTCTCCCACTCCTTCGTCACTGACCTTGCTGTCTGCAGAATTGTTTCTCTGATATATTCTTACTCCTCTCTTAAGATGATGTTCGCCAGCAGGTTTTTTTTCCATCTTCTTAAATATGTTATCACAGAAACACTAGCCTTGGTCAGCTATGGGTCTGTTTTGGAGCTAGCCAACATTGGCTCTGTTGGACACAGGGGAGGCTTCTAGGAACTTCTCACAGAAGCCAGCCCTGTCGCTCACCTGCTACCAAAACCATGCCACACAAACCCAATACAGATTAGTATGTCAGTGTTGTGGCACCTAGTGTCTACTTCTAGTGTACAAAGTGTGATGACATTTTGTTGACTTGCACATGTAATAAATGCCACAAAGTCAAATGACTCTTGATCAAGGAAATTATGAATCCTTACATACTAAGTTGTAAAAAGAAGTCATTAAATATTTTTTTTCTAGATTTTCAGTCAAATATTTTGACTTAAAATCCTCAAACATACCAATGTAATTTTTCAGTACCACTGACATATAAAATATGAGGTATCTGGAAGGCATTAATTTGTATAGAAATGATCATGAATTATTTACAAAATTCCCTCATTGTCAAGCATGTTCTTGGATGTCTTTGGAGTTCTGTCAGCTTGTAGACTAAGAGAAAGGAAGAAAAAATGGAAATTCCAGGAATCAATCCTTAAAGTCTGTAACACTAAGAAATCTAGGAAAATCAGCAAAGCAAGCCAACATTAGCACTTGAGCTGATGTCTCATCAGCTCAGCAGGGTGGGATGCACTGGAGAGAAAGGGGCAGTTGCTGCAGCTGCCTAAGTTCCATATTTGCCAAGCAGAAGGTCTTCCTCTTAAGAGACATGAAAAAAGCACCAGTATCTCATTAGGCACAGAATACTTGCAATGCAATAATGATATACAGATGAAGTAATGAAAGCTCGAGAAAGCAAGAATGGAAACTTTTCTGAAGTTTCAGAAAGGTTTATTTTCACGTGAAATCAGAACTGTTTCTTACAATACTTCCAAATATGACATTGCTCCTGAGAGATATCCTATTACTCCCCTCTTGTAAAGGTGCTATCTTTGTGTTTAATAAACTAAAATGTGGTCTTCCCTTCATTGTTTTTTAATAAATTCCTCATCTTTATATGAAGATGTTCTGTGCCTGGCCTGCTTACCTACCTCTCACCTTCTGACATAGAAAGTAGATTTAACGATATAACTGAAGAATGTTTAAAATCTGAAATAATCCTCAAGCTACTGCCTAATCCAAACCTCACAGAGTACCTTGCAATTCTTAGTTTCTCTTGGGTGGAGAAAAATCTTCCATGTTTCACTGTGAACAGTTCATTTCACACATTAGAAGGTATCTTCTTGCCTTGTAAAGTGCAGGAAAGAAAAAAAGGACACTGGAGAGGACACTGGGTTATTCATCCTATTCAGAAAAAGAGATGGTTCCAGAAAAAGACACTGAGAACATCGTTATCTTCTCCCCCTAACAGTAAGAAAAGACAGCCACATGTATGATCTTACAGCTATATACACGGCTCAGAATCAGTGACTCTTGTCCCTGGCTGTGTCACAGACTTCCGCTGAGATCTTCTGTGATCACATCCATCCAGACTGTTTAGATGCCCAAATCTTCACCCATGATTAAAGGAAACTTTAAGAATCTCTGCTGTGGACTTTCAGGGACTCAGTTTCCTAAGGTAAAATATGAATGACAAAGACTCTAGTCTCTCCCACATTGTAGTTTTCATCAGTATTAAAGGAAGGTCTTCCATTGACTGAGATGATGTAATTCTAAATTAGGTCAGCTCATGAGATCCATATAAATCTGCATGTTATATGTTTGTGAGATCCACTAAGGCTAGTGGGGAGGGGAGGGGAGGGGGTGGAGAAAGAAAAAAAAAAAAACACAACAAAACACAACAAAAAAACAACACGTGTTTGAATCAGTTGGATTCTGGACAGGAGTCCAAAATCTTTTAGCCTTGTCTTATTTTTCAATCTTTTAAAGTTTGCACACTGGTAATTGTAATGTAAAATCCACCTTAGCTTCTTAAGCTTTGCGAAGACTAAGCACCAGCCTGCTGTTCTGTGTCTGGCCAAGATGGAGTTAATTTTATTCATAGCAGCATGTATGGTTCTATGTTTTAGACCAGTGATCAAAACTGTGTTAATAACACACCAATGTTTTAAGTTGTTGCTGAACTGCACTTGCACAGTGTAAAGGTTTTCTGTTTCACATTCTGCCCTCCTTCAGGCAATAGGCTAGGAGTGGTTAAGTGGCTGTATGTGTTGTTTGGTCAGTACCACTCGACTGCTTTCCTGAAAGATCAACTTCTGTTTCTTATAAAGATTTTCATTTTAAGTACTCAGAGAATAATCTTTATAGATATTACAAAAATCTGTTAGGAATTTTTGATATTTTTTTTTATTTTTTTAAATATATTGTGTGCGATAAATATTTTACAGGGTCTACGGGCTCTTGCATCAGGTATAAATTACTGCAGCACTGATTTCAAAATGGTGAACTATTTCTGCCTAGCACTGTATTTTTATTACTATTGGAAGATGACCATTGATTTCACAGTATTGTTGACAATGTTTTTAAGAAAATATTCAAATAAGTAAATAATCAGTACCTGAAAAACTGATCCTTTTAAGTCTTTTAACAATATCTAGAACTGACTGACTTAGAACACGTTTGAAGAAAACATGCTTATTGTTAAGAATGAGTAAATATTACTAAGTATTTTTTATAACTCTGTTCTTATAAGCATTCAGATCTGATGCTTAGAAGTACATTCTTATTAGCATTCATAACTGATCAGCTCATTAATAAGTTTACAGGGAAACAAAAAGGAAGTCCCAAAAGATAATGCTCAGTCACTTTTAAGTGACTTATTTGTTGCTTTAACATATCCAAGATGCCTGAGAAGTAGAATCAACATAATGGCCCTATAAGTGGAAAATCTGTGTTTTAGTCCCATTGCTGAGAGTATGCATTAATTCAAATACCTGATTTAAGTTTCTAATATGGAACGGACAAAGCTCAGACTGTTCTTACTTATGGTGCCTTTTGTCTGAAAACTTCAGCACTTATGAACTTGGAAAGGGTGTTTGCTACAGTTATTCACTTGTCATTCTGAAAGAAGTAATCTTCTATCAAGAAAGAAGTTGAAATATTAGCTGCTCAAAAAACAATTCATAATTTTACTTTGAGATCCTTAGAATTTCTGTCTTTACAGTCCTTCCAGTATAATCTCTATGTATCTTCATCTATACTGTTCCTGCTAGTTTAGACATTTTAAGCTTATTCAGTAACATTTGTATGAGCCATTTCTTCAGTGAAATATAGCGTCTTGAAAAACTGTTCTGGTTTCAGGTCAGATAGAGATCATTTTCTTCCTAGTAGCTGTTATAGTGCTCTGTTTTGCATTTAGAATGGGAACGATGTTGATAGTACACAGATGTTTTAGTCGTTGCCAAGTAGTAGTCAAGTTTTTTTCAGCTTTTCATGCTATGCCAGGTGTACAAGAACCTGGGAGGGGGCACAGCCAAGAAAGCTGACCCAAACTGGCCAAAGAGAAATATGATACTAAATGATGTCATGCTCAATATAAAAGCTGGGGAAGGAAGAAGGAAAGGGAGGACATGTGGAGTTATGGTGTTTGTCTTCCTAAGTAACCATTACATGTGATGGAGCCCTGCTTTTCTGGAGATTGCTGAACACCTGCCTGCTGATGGGAAGTGGTGAATGAATTCCTTGATTTACTTTGCCTGTATGTGTGGTTTTTATTTTACCTATTAAATTGTCCTCATCTCAACCCATGAGTTTTTTCACTTTTACTCTCTCCTCCATCCCACCAAGGGGGACTGAGTGAGGGACTGTGTGGTGCTTAGTTGCCAGCTGGGGTTAAATCATGACAAAAACTTCAGGTCAGAAGTGAATTATTAAAGTAGAATTAAAAGAAAGATTTCACACACTGTTTGCAGGGCAGAATATGAATCCATTATACCAGATTCTTTTTTTTTCCTTATTTCCAGAGGCTTTTGCCTTTTAATCCTTTGTAAAGATTATTTGATCAGAATTATATTAAAATGTGTAAGCATTTCTTCTAACAACATGCTTGTAACCATCATTGGAAAACATATTAAAGCTACTGTCAAGCTGGCTAACAGATGAGAAAAATCTTTCTTCGATCCAATGAGGGATGAGTTTCATCACAGTTTAGTTTTATGATGAAGGCTGAAGAAAGCATATAAATATTAAAAGGAGTCTTAGGAGAAAAGATAACTGGATTGAAAAGATTTTAAGAAAAATAAATTTTAAATTTCCGGTAATACAGAATTTGTTTAAAGCTTAAAGCCGGTAGTTTAATGATTCTCAGCTACTTATAAAAGTAGTGCATTTTAAAATAGCATCAGCAAGAACATTCACATTACACAGTTTAGGTAAGATTTAAATTGTCAGTTCTGTTACAAAAACACATGTAGATCTAGAGGAGACAAAAACATCTCTAATAAGAAAAAAAAAACAACAACCAAACAACCAACCAAACAAAACCCAAAACAAACAAAAACAAAACAAAACAAAACAAACAAACTAGAATTAGACTAATTAGACTGAAAGCTGATCTGGTTTTATCTATCTATTTATTTATTTATTTAGGACAACATGTGAAAATGTGTAAGGATTATAGTCTAGACATGCAGCTGGGTAACAAGTTGCAGTGCTAGACTGTCATTCTAAAACAGATCAATGATCGATCTACTCCAAAATACTACCTCAAATACTGCTAATTACTGCAAACTGCACAGATAGGATGCAATACAGCAAAGAACTGTTAAGAACAAAAGATGTTGTTTATATCATCCATTTGATTATTTTTGCCCTGACAAAACCTTTATGTTTTCTTAATTTTTTAAATGCATGTAGTATAACCTGTGAAACATTTGAAAGGGGACAGTGGTTGGGTACACAATTAGCTGCTATAGGCTAAAGTGTTAGAACCTTGGATACAGTAATATCAATATATTTAGAAATGATATTTCTAAGTCATTCATGATACAAAGGAGCAAGATTAGTAAGTGATGGACCTATAGCATCAACTTTACACTCAGCCTTAAATTTTAAGAAGTATTTTACATTTTTCTAGTTGTGACAGGTTAAAATCATGTAAAGACCTTCATTTTGAGGTGCCTAATGTTTTTGAAGAGAAACTCTTCACAAATACTTTTAACAAAAATAGTATTATCTTGGGAAAAATTTAAAGTGGAAGAAGTAGGTCTGTCAATTGAAAAGACAAAAACGTTAGAAAACATAAATTAAAAGTATAGGGTGCAAAAAAACAACAACAACAAAAACAAAAACAACTATTTACCTAAAAGCAGATAAACATGCAAAACATCACATTCGTTTGAAAATAAATCCTGCAATTAACATATAGTGCTGATATAAGCATTACAGCCTAGCAAACTGCTTGTTCTGTACTTCTGATACTCCACCTTTTTTATAAAGTTCAAGCAATAAATACATTTTTGGTATCTGTATATAAAGAACAGTCTGTAAACACAGAAATGAAAGCATTGACCTTTTTAAGATTTTGAAATCAAATCTTCACACCCCTAGTTGACTTTTCCAAGGTAGATTTCTGCATGGAGACCAGGGGAATAAGAACAGAGAAAAGATGCAAGGATCGACCCCATTGGGTCTGAGGAAAACAAAAATATATATCCCTGTTACGAAAGAAAATATATAATACACCTAGTAGACTGGAGAAACTGGAAGCCTTAAAATAATTACTGTCTTTACAATGCCAGTAACAGTGTCTGCAAATGTCATTTGCTGTGTTATCGACTGTCTTTATTGGAAATTTTCTCAGTGTTGTGCTGATGAGCTGGTACACAGCAGGGTCTGTGCCAGATTGTCCTCTTTCTTTTCACTCCATTTGGGATTTACTCAACCCCAGAAAGTACTAACTGAATGTGCCATTAACCTGCAAGTAGAGGCTGTTGATTAAAATTTGTTTTGTATGAGGAAATGGAGTAAATAATGTGGTTTTTTTTGTTTGGTTGGTTGGTTGTTTTTTTGGTTTTTTTTTATTGCAAGTTCATCTTCAATAATATCAGTGTTTTTTTAAGACCCTTTGTATCTAGGCTTCTAAGTCTGTCTTCTACTTCATTACCAAATCAGGCAGCTATCATTGTAATGTGTCTGAAAATAGCTCTGCAACATACAAAACAGTTATTTTTTTTTAATCATGTGCAGCTAACATGACAGTCAATGGACTAAAATAACATTGACCTAAAAATATGAAGCAGAATTTTTAAAAGTTTTTGTATTTTTTTTTTTTTCCCTCAGCACAACAATCCAGAAGTGCACATGGAGAAAAACATTACAATCAGTCTCCTTCTCTGCAGACATTCAAAACCTGTCTGGACACACTCCTGTGTAAGCTCATCTAGGTGTTCCTGCTCCAGCAGGGGGATTGGACTAGATGATCATTCGAGATCACTTCCAATCCTTAACATTCTGTGATTATGTGATTCTGTGATACTGACTTTGATTGTATTTCAAAGTGAAGTTTGGGGTTTTTTTAAGCTGACATTTCGGAGCTAACTTCTTATGGTAATCATCTTACAAATTATGTCATGTCCTTGCAACACTAACATAATATGAATGAAAGATACAGTAAAGCCGATCTTTTTCCAGCCTTTATGCAAATCTACAATCAGAATATGAATTTTAATGTTTAAAAATTAAAGATCTTGTTTAAAAATTAAAACATTTTAAATCTTTCTTCTGCTTATTTTTAAAAAGCACAAAAAACCCCAGAATGACAACTTGTTTGCAGTCTTTTCTTTATCCAATCCAAAGATATTAGTATCACAAGTGATGTCACTTTCAGCAAGGTGATTCTGACCACCAATTGCCTAAGAAACATCTCTTGCAATTTGTGTTATATTCAAAAGTTTCTGTTTCCTCATCATAAACAGTATTTCTCATACTTGAAATTTATGGAAAACCAAGTTAAAGAAAGCAACAAAGAAGCTTCCGAACCTGACATGAAATGAGAACTCCAAGTTCAGATAAAAATTTGGAAAAAGTTTAGGCTAGTACTCAAGGGTAAATCATGTTCATGATGGAGTTTATATTTTGAAAACTTGGAAAATTAATATTATAGGTAAATAACACAAAATTAGCAGTAGGCTGAGACCTTAATTGTCAGTAAGGCATCCCTGTCAGGTTTTTGCTGAATTTGAACTGGCATCAGAATACAGTCTTTTCCAAGGTAATATTATAGCTCAAGGTATTATAAAATAAGATGGGATCAAATATTATCTGGAAAACCCCTCAGAACTCAGAGAATTTAAACTTCCGGTGGTCTCCTCTGAGTCAGATCTAGTAGCATTTTTAAGGGGCAAGTTTCCTGAACAGAGATCCCTAATGCCATTTGAGATTCCCTAGATTATCTTAAGCAGACTCTTGCTCACAGTCCAGAAGGGAAAGCAGGTCATTCATAGGTTTTATGTCATACTTACCAACTTCTTACAAATACCTTGGATACCCCAGGACTTCTCAGATGTCATTAAGTGTTTTTGCATCTTGGGAACCAAGCTGACTCTTATTGCTTTTCTGTCTGTAATCAGTTTTGAAAGAAGGAACAAAACACATTTTAGCAATAAGCAGCTGCAACAATCTAGAAGGTTTTATTGTTCTTTTTTTTTGTTTCAGTTCAGACTTTATTCAACATTGTTATGTTCAAAATCTTGTTTAAGGGGAAAGAAGAAATATCCGTTATGTATAAAGCCAATAATTTATTGTTAGCGTAATGGTTATTTTAACAACCTAAAGCAGGAAGCATTATTAATTCCAGGTCAAGTTGTTATAGGAAAAGAAATAATTTTTCTCTACAGGAAAAAAAAAAAAGTCTCAGTAATAGCAGTAATACAATTAAAACTGTTTCAGACAGGTTTAGTTTTTATGTTTTTCCTGGTGCTATCCCTCCTCCTGCTTCTCTGAGTCCTGGGGTCAGTTTCATTCTGGTGGTGGTGGTGGAGGGGCTGCTACAGTGAGTTGTCAGCAGCAGGAGTCCTTCATCAGGAGGTATATGGTTGGTGTTCATGTTGAGGGTTCCTTCTTCCTCACTCTGGGATTCACTTAGAATAATTTTAAGATGTTTGCTAAAATGATTTTACAACCTTCTCTTTCTTCACTGGTCTGCAGCTACATATTATATCTGAATATAATACCTATGATAGTTTTTAGGTATGTTAGATACTCATTCTTTTTTCTTTGTTACTTCTAAGACCAGTTTTGTCCAGCTCCAGACCTATATTTCTATAACTGACCATGGGTGTGTTATTTACAGTCATTAGGTCTCCAATTCCAACCTGTACTCCATCATTTATCATCCCACTCCTGTGTTCTTCTGTGCTGCATCCCCGCTTCTCCAGGCTTCTACTATCAGACCAGGTCTGTATTTCTCTACATCGTTGTCTCAAAACCATGAATATCTCATTCTGGATAGAAAAAAAAACCTACTTGTCACTACTGTCTCTGTAAAACTATGATTGCACCATATAATAATATGCAAAATGAATTATATATAACCTCCTGATCAGAAGAAAAATTGTTGTTACAGCTCAACCAAATAAAAACAAAGCTACATACAAGTCAAGAAAAGTTCAGACACAGCAATCCTGATCAGCCTCTGTCCTAAGATCTCGCAAGCTCATTGCACAGCCTGTAGCCTTTACTAGATGTGGTAATATAATAATATAATATAATATAATATAATATAATATAATATAATATAATATAATATAATATAACATTATATTACATTACATTACATTACATTACATTACATTACATTACATTATATTATATTATATTATATTATATTATATTATATTATATTATATTATATGCTAGAGGATTACAGCACTTTCAGAGAAGGAAGTATTGTTGCATATATTGCACCAATTTTAAACTTATGAAACTTCATGTAGTACAAATAAAATTCAAATTTTCATTATTTTAAAATACAGAAGTGAATTAGGGCCTGAGAAAATGCCATGAAGATGTGTCAAGGAAGGCTTAGATTGGATATTAGGAAGACTTCTTTCACCTAAAGGGTTGTGGAGCACTGAAACAGGGTCCCCAGGGAGGTGTCACTGCCCCCAGCCTGACAGTGTTCAAGAAGAGACTGGACAACGCCCTCAGACACATGGTGTGAACTGTGGGGTTGTCATATGCAGGGACAGGAGTTGGACTTGATCTTTGTGGGTCCCTTCCAACTTGGGACATTCTATGATTCTATAAATTTCACTTTTATGACTGGAACTGAAATCATTCATCAAAGTGAAGCAAATATCCAGACTATTGAACTTGAAGCACCTGACCCATTTTCTGAATCTGGGAAGTGAACAACCAACCGAAACTGTTACTTTCCTGGATTGAGTTTATCAGTAAAACTGAGAAGACTTTGAGATGGCTATTGCAGATGCCTTAGATGTGCTAGCTTTGTTTTATTGGTTGATTGGTTGGTTTGGTTTGCCTCATCTGTATGCAGGGAGTTAGTATCTGGTGGGTTGTAAAACCAGTCTGCATAGCTTTCTTGAATCTAAGTATTGTAATGCTTTCGAAGTTTATATTGATTAAGTTCAGCAAAGATTACATAATAGGAGGTCAGAATATGAGTTGAAGTAATGGTCTGCTTCTCTCTGAGATATGTAAAGAGCTTTCACTTTTTTTTTTTTTTTTTTTTCTTCCCTCTTAATGTGTGGTCATTTGATAGGAAATTTTGTGCTGATTTGCCATTGAATTCTGAGGCCTTAAGCAACAAACAGAACAGTATTGTGTTAAGATTACTGAATCTGTAATGGAGGGCATGGGACAGCTCAGAAGTAATATCTTTATTTAATCTCCCCTGAATGATCTTGAGGAAAATGGCTTAGTAGATATGGGATACACTTATCAAAGCTCACTTCTATGAAACAAGAGCAGGCATGATTTTGTGTTATCCTAGTCTACCTTTTTAATCCTCTTGTCACAATTAAGTAATGAATTAAGTGTTTATTGAGCATTCATTAACAGAAGGAATTCTGTCAAAACCTTGTATAAGCATGTCAGAACACAGATGACATTGTTGCTCCAAACTTCTCCAGCTGTACCTACAATACAAAACCTGAAGTAGACTTCAGAACAGGTTTAAAATGGATAAATTATAGTCTGATTTAAGTTGATAAATAAAGTCAGGCCAGGGATTAATCCCTGGCCCTGAAGTCATCTGGAAAAAGCTTGTTTGAGGCCCACATTGACTCTTTAAATCAGATTTGCCTTGGAGAGATCTAGTTGGAGTAAATTAAATCTGAGTTTTGGACCAACATAACAATTAAGTGCCGTGAACAATAGCAATTCATGTACTGCATGGTTGTGTGCCAGGAACTGGTTTTTGATCCTAAGCCTGAGTAGCATGGCATCCATTATAGAGACCTAACTCTCGTACCATTCCAATCAGGTTAGCCACAATACACTGCCTGTTGCAAACAGTCTTTAGCCCATGTGAATGACCAAATCACAGTCAAGAGTTGTTGCAGAGTGGTGGTTGGCACAGATTAAACAATGGGATGTACTTTCCTAGCACTTTAAGACTGTGAGTTTCACAGTTGTGTGTCTGTACCCATGACATATCACTCTTTACTTTCCTGGAATAGGTATAGACTTGCAGAGGTAGTGTTCAAGGTTTCTTCTTACCCCTCTTCTGTTTAGTAGTATAGATGTACATTGAAACATGTGCATTTTTTCCTGCATTGCTGCCTGTTGAAATGTTTGCAGCTTGGCTTAAAAATGTCCACATTATGCTCAGAAAAAGACAAACTGATGCACTGCTGCATATGACAGTCAATTTTTATTGACCCAGCAGACTGCAAGACTGAGCACCTGGGTGCGCACTAAGGCACTGAGTATGCTGAGAATCAGCCTTCTAAAAGGACTCTGAGCTCAACCCTGCGCCCTTAAGGGAGCCAAAGCTTACAGATGAACAATACAAAAAGTAGTCAGGCTTTAGACTCACACCTGACTGACAGTATGACAAGCTTTCTATGCTCAATCTTTGCTTAACACAGAAAAGTTTTCAATGTTGTGATTATAATTATAGCATGAAGCCACCATGAGCAGAATACTTGCTTCAAAAGGATGACTGATAGTCCACTTGTGGTCTCACCCCTTTCATAAATATTTGCATCATAAAGGCACTATGTGGCTTTTCAGACATCTGGTAATGGTCGATCGTATTCAAGACAAGGGCAGCAGGACTACTGTTTGGCCAGACTGCAACAAAATGCTAAAACAGCAATGAAGAACCTTGTATTTTACTTGACTCTATCAAGTATTATCAGCCTTTTTCTTTCAGGAGCATTCTAGTACTAAATAAAAACCAGAACCATTTATGAATACATTGTTCCAGTTCTAGATATGCTGTACAATTAAAGAGCTATTACACCAGTAAGTAATTATCCAAAACAACTGCAACCAACTGTAAGGAACACATAAAACTATATTCACCATTTGTTTAATAATTTAAAATATAATAATAAAACAAAAAAACAGTCCAACCAAGTCTAAGGGTGAAGAAGTCACATTTCAGTGGATTGTATTGATTAGATTTTGTTTACTGCAATGGAGCACACTCTTATGAAATGTGCTGAAAAGAAAAAGAATTATCCCAAGTTAGAATGGCTCAGGAGCCTCCTAGGGTTTTTTAAAGCAGTGTTTTAAAATTATGTCTGGAAAGGCTAGCAGGGGATTGAAGATACACTTGTAGGCTTTGACAAATTTAGGCCTAATAGCTCTAAAATAACGTAAGCAAGCCAGTGCAGATAGTGAATCAGCCTTCTGAACATGTGTTAGGAACAGATTTTCTAATGTACAGATAATATAAATATATGTATGGTTAATAAAAAGGATAAATTAAGAGTCTGAATATACCTATTAACAACATATCAGATGACATTAGGTACCATCTGTCTGTTCAATAGCAAAATATTTTCTGATTGTTATAATGGCTATGCTTGGCGAATTAGGGCTAAAACTTCCACAGCATTAATACTAATAAGGCACCACTCTTCTGCTACCCCAAGCACCTTTCTCACAAAACAAATAGTGTTGCTTAATAAACTAGTACCTGTAAGCAGTTTAAGAACCTCTGGTTTAGTGCTCAGTCTTAAACAAATTAAGAATTTTATTGTTGACTTCTACCTTTTTGAACATTTAAGACAGGCACAAATATTGCATCTAGTATACACATATAACACACTAGAAAACTAGTTATGTTAATTACAAAATCACAAGGCTGAATTTCAAAGAAGGGGTGATTTCACTAAGTACTAAACTGTATTTCTGTAAAAACTTGAGTTATTCTCTGCATTGTAAGTAACTTTGTGACTTAATCCTCTTAGATTCATGGAGGATTAAACAGTTCTAACCATTTTCCATTAGTACTGAGAATCCACGGCCTGGCTTTTTTTTTTTTTTAATTTCCTCATAGATATAGAAAATTAAACATATTGAATGTGCAAGTAACTCAGGGACCAGTCTAGCCCTCAGCAAAACCAGCAAAACTTTTTCCATTGCTTTCAGCAGTACAGGATCAGGGATGTGGCATTTAGTGTGCAAAAGGCTTTGAAGCACAGTCTTACCATTTCAATACAGGCTCCAGCTGTGAAAGGCATTGTGCTGGTTCACTGCAGCCTTTAGGTTCCCTTACATGACTCTGAAAATAAGTGCATTCATCTTTGTTGACCAGCAACTCCACATAAGACACTGAGAGTAGAAATGGGTCTCTGTTTTTTAAAAAAGGCACTGCTGATATAAAATTATCCCTATTTCTGGCAGTTTAAATTAAAAGAAAGCAAAACCTTTGCTTTATGCCCTCAGAATTATTGCTAGCTGTATGAGGTTGTAGTAAATTGTCAGGGTGCTCATGGGAAATCTGAAACTTATTGAAAAGACTAAACTGCATATATCATTACTAGGCTAAAGTAACACTCTGTAGTACAGTGGCATTCTGTTCTAACTGCAAAGGGCCAAGGACATTGTCAGGATAAAATTTGTAAGGAGATCTATCATCTTCCATTAGTCACCTATAACTACCAGAAAAATTAAACAGCTTTTGGGGGACAAAAACTCTATTTGCAAACCTTGTCCTGTCCTTGTTCTAAAGAACAATTCATCCTGAAGGGCTCCAAAATTATACACACAGATGTGAAGACATTGTCCTAGTGGCTAGGAGATTCCTGAAGTACTTTGATCCTTTAAGACCCCAGTATGCTTGTACTTTTTCTCATACTGCATACACATTAATTCATACAGCGTATTATTTCCAACTACCTGGCTGACTGATATTTAATTTTTTTTTCTTGCAGGTAATTGAGCTAAAAAAATAAATAAATAACGATGAAAATATGACTCTATTTTCACAGGAATAACTTGTTTGTTTTGATAATTTTGTTACTTTTAATAGTATGAGTATCTGAGAGTAACTTATTTGATAATTCACATCTTCAGAAAACTCCTCAAATTAACAAAAAGGTAACCAGAAGCAAAGAAAGAGAAGCCACTGATGGGCGATCTATTGATGGAAAACGGTGAGAAAGAGTAAGCTGTGGCACCGACTCTCTTCGTCTGCCTTTGTAACCTGCACTGCTATATAGAGGTGATAACTATTATTTGGTTTAACATGTAGTTCAACTATTATGATGTATTGCAAAATTTTCAGGGTTTAAGGGTGATGTAAATGAAGGAGTGTTTTTGGAGAAGGGTCAGTAAAGCCTGTTCCCCAACAGTGAAATATGATCTCCAGTCTAGAAATGTTCTAAGGATTTATCCTAAAGCAGTTGAGCTACCTCATTTTTTTCAATAAGGTATACTTGAAACTGAGTAAGCACATTGATTTATAAAACTCTTAATTTGAAACACCTCCTTTCATCTCTTTTGATTACTGGTATAACATCCTAAAGGCTGTTCTATTCAGATTAGAGAATCAAACTTTGTGCCTATATAAACACATTATTTTTAAAATGCTGACATGAAAAGGCTTACAAAAATCAAGATTATAGCAAATTTTAGGAATATTATTTAATAATAATGTCCAAAGGTTGTAAACTTTTTTTTTAAAAAATATTTCCCACTATCTCAAATAAATCCAAGTAAACAAACAAATAAATAAAAATTTACATGAAGAGTTAATAAAAAACAGAAAAAATAAACAATAATATTACTCAGGCTTTTAATGTCCCCTCTCTCCAAATCTCAACAACATCAGTATAACCATAAAGGCTTAACATGAGATGAAAAACAGAAGTTGTCTTGCAGATGTGAAGAATCATTTTTCAGATATAAGTATATTTTAATTAAAACTTTTTAATAAATACAGTCTTCTCTATGGTAGCAAAATGTTCTTTTTACTGTACTATATTTTGAATGTTAAATGCAATATAACAAACAATGTCGTATGTGGTTATCTTTAAAGTTATTTACACTGAATTTGAGATTAGGACAGAAGTCTCAAGTCCATTTTATACATACTAATGCAACTTAAATACTGTAGTGAAGCAGTTTTCACTTTTTGTTAAGCCAGGTGCCACAGCTTCTGTGAACCCAGGTGTCCACAGCTCAGAAGGAGCTGTAAAGTTTCTGATAATGTGCTAAAATAGTGTCTGTGCATTAAAAAGCCAAGTCTTTAATATAAAGTCAATCGTATTACTTGGTAAACGAAGAGCATAGATAAATATATATCATGTATTGATGGTATAAAATCTGTTGTTTTTTGTTTTTTGTTTTTTGTTTTTTTCCGTGTAAAAACTAAACACATAGATTATTGAGCATAACTTTATTAAGATCATTACCTTTTTTTTTGGATGATGAGTGTTTTGGCCAGTTTGCTTTGTAGTGCTCTCACAGAAGCAGTTCTGCCTGAAGAAATAAGTCCTTATTTGCCGATGTGTATATATATATATATATATATATGTGTGTGTGTGTGTGTTGATTACCTATGGAAGCATATATGAATTTTTAAACCTCTGTGTGTGTGTATTTGTAAGCTTTTGTATAGATATGTGCATATATGTAAGCAGAAGTTTATAAATACCT
Organism: Nesoenas mayeri; assembly: GCF_963082525.1. Lineage (NCBI taxonomy): Eukaryota > Metazoa > Chordata > Aves > Columbiformes > Columbidae > Nesoenas > Nesoenas mayeri. The sequence goes on along the minus strand of NC_137541.1, from coordinate 178,474,994 downwards.
GGATTCATATACATATACATGCATAACACATTGCAGATATTTAAATATTCCGGTGAACATAATCATTCAGAATAACTGAGATTGCTCTGTGGTTCATATAAAAATTGTTGTTGGTCTTAGTCCATTATGTACTGAAGCAGCAGCCACAAATTACACACTTAAAAAACAACAATACTGACACCCTTGTTAGTAGTCTTGTAAAAAAATACTTGTTCAAAAAGAATTACAAACTGAACCCAGCCTATGTAACCTTAGGCCACTGAGACATGAGCCTGGGGCACTTATCTGTCATGTATCCCTTTACACCTCTAAATCCCCGCAGTAACAGACCATCTGCACCCGTAATCAGATGGCCAGACTTTGGAGCAATACACCTTGTTTATAAAGGACAATTCTAATTTACAAAAAACTCTATTTTGGGATGTACTCTGGGAGCAAACCTCTGATGCTTTCAGATCAGCCATCTGTCTTCACTCTTGCCAAGTTACCTCTAGGTTATGCTCTTTCCCCTCTTCAGCACATTATCCTGTCTGTTGCACACTCACACAGAGTGAAGATCAAGAGAAAGAGCATTTGAGCAGGTAGGATAAGGAAGAATACTCTTACAGTGTATGTTTACATACTTTTCTAAGCAGATACGGTTTCAAAGATGGGACGAGATAGCTCTTAAGCGCTTTCTGCTGTGGTATTTGCTACTTCTTTTGGTTCTGAATTTCAAGGGGAGAGGGGATCATCCAGTTAATCATCCATTATTAATCATCCATTAAATACCAAGCCCTTTACACCACCTAAAAGCAGCAGCATGGACCACCTAGGTTTTCGCTGTGGGGCTCCTGGGGGCTGGAACATCCTTGTCTGGTCCTGGGCATCTCTGCCCAAATGCTTCATATCACTCGCAAGTGGGTCTCCAGAAGAAATTATCCCTCTTCCCTTGAAAGCTGCAGCTACAATTGCATCTGAAAAAATGGTCTACCAGTTAAGTTTGGTGCCAGCTTTACCGATCTGCTGAATGATTTATCCTGGAGAGAAACTGAGCTTACAGCAATCTAATACGTACACAGGGTAGTCACTAGGCAAATCCAGCAATTTAGATCATACTTATGCTTCCCTAAAGGTATTCACCCATAAAGTACCCCAGTCATGGCAAGCTGCACATTGTCCCTGCTGCCTTTATGTGTGGTGATGTGTCACAGAGGTACAGCAAGTTTTGAACAGATAACACAGGCTAAATTACTTCCTGGAAGAAGTCAAAGTGGGACCAAAATTCCAGCAAATCTCCAAACAGCATGCCATGTCATTGCTCTAAGCATATACCCCATCAGTCAGTGAGAGCAGCCACAAGCACTAGAATCTCTGCTGTACTAGAGAGGATGTTAGCACTCATGTTTTGGGGAAGAAAAACAGGAAGGCAAGAATAAAATATAGAGATTTAGGGGAAAGATAGCTAGATCAAGTATTTTGTTATTTGCAAAGAGGCATGAAAAAGCTTTCGCTGCCTTCCTTCAGTAGACTGATAGACCATGACCGTTGCAAAACTAGCTCAGACACAATCCACACAGCTATGCTGAAAATCTGTCAGTCTCCAGAGTACCACAGTTAGCAAATTTAATGTTTGTTAAATTCACATTTGTGTCAGATGCATAATACAATAACCTAAGGAAAACAAAACACAGAATAATACAAAACCAAACCAAACAAACAAAAACAAAACCAACCAAACAAAGAAAGTTGAAAAATACATTTAAGAACAGCTACAGTGAGTAGATGTAACAGTATGAATGCCATAGATAAAATGTTGTAAAAATAAAAGTCACCATAAACATGTCAGCTCTGGGAGTATCTGTCATCTCTGTTTAAATAGCCACTAAATCTCTATAGAGAAATTCCGTGAAAGGGTATGTGGGAAACATAAAAAAAAGATTTGAAAAAAAATATTATAGGTCTTCTTAAGTACCTAAATATTTACAGTTGTATTTTTATTCAGTAAGTACTTGAAAAATTCAGATGAGCTTGGTTTTGCTTTGCATAATCCCTGCATCATCCAATTCCTGCATCGGTTTCAAACACTGTCTTCTTGAGTATGATGACAGGGTATGTTGAAAAGAATACCAGTAGAATTGTCCTTTCAGCATCAATTTTACATAATTTTATTGAGAAACCTGCCTAGTACCATTATAACTAAGGCCTATGAATGCATATCCTTTATATCAGTGTTACTACTTTGATTACAGGTGACTTTCTAATGGTGTTACTATAGAAATATAATTTGTAATTAAGACAAAAGTGATGTTGATATAGCTTATTTTTGCATAAGAAAAGAGAAGTTCATTCTAGAAACAACTGTTCATAGCTGGATACAAGCTACTAGACATGCTGTTTCCCTCCCAGATTCCACCTCTCACCTTCCTACTGAAAGCACTCATGCATTAGTATTGCTCTGGTCTATTTCTGTCTAAATGAAATGGATTAGCAAAAGGCTATTATTTAAAGGGTTCTTGCCTGTGGACAGATATCCTAAACACACTTCCACTGTTAAGAGATGTCATTATACAGCATAGCTTGCTATTTATTGGCATTTCTCAACCAGATTTGATTTAGAACTGTTAAAATATTCCCAAAGCTTAGTAAAAATGAGCCATGTAATGTCAGACCTTATATTTAAAATGCTTGAGCTGATCTGACCAGGCAATGAATGCATTTTTCATTATTTTCAGCTTCTGAAATTCAGACACCTCTCAATTTCCATCACAAAATTTCAATTCTTTTAACAAGACTTAACAAAAAGAGGGGTTTTTTTAGTCTTTTTTTTTTCCTTTGAAAATGATTTTAAACACATAAAACATTGTTTAACATTGAATCATTTTAAAATAATTGAACTTTTTTATTTACTATAATTTATCTCTTTGTTAAATATTCACAGAAATTTTGAGATTTTGCTGTAAGGATTTTTCAAGGTAATGTAAGGATATTTCAAGATTTTTGTTTGTTGCCTTCTTTTAAAGTTTCTCCTTACACAAGAACACATCAATCAATATGTATTGCATAGTTCAAGTGCCACTTATAAACTAGTAATCTATATGCAAAAGTTGACAAAGTGTCTTTTATGAGAAGCAATGTGCTATGGCATATGTATAGAGAACATACATCATTTATCCTTTCAATCATGAATTAGAAAATTTGATTTGTTAATGTATTTTTTCCTTGAATTGTAATTTTGCCAAACCCCTAGGTTCTGAAGCAACAATTCAAAGAATCATAGAACCATTTTGGTTGGAAAAGCCCTTTAAGGTTATCATGACCCTGAAATCTTTAGATTAGTTCTGGCTTCAAATATCTAAAATATTGAATGGTGGCATATAATTTACCTCATTTTATTTGAACCTTTAGAAATAAAGTTATCATGTTTTCCTCTCTAACAGTAGAACTAACATAATTTAATTATGATTTTTTTAGGATAATATTGAGATACGTTATTCTTGTGAGGCTGTAAAAACACTATTGAATTAGGGTAAATACACAGACACACACACAAAAAAAGTGCCTCCTTCATTCTGGAAGCTGACCATAGTGAGATTTAAAATATAAAGATCCCACTACTATACTCCTCCCTTTCTGCCTGAATAAAAGTGGCAGGAATTATCCATGCATTAGATCAAGGAAATAAAATATCCGTCAGATTTACACTATAGGCACTGAACTTGGACTTTACAGGCATCTCTCTGAGTATAGAAGGAGCCATGTAACAGCCATAACATACATAGGCTGAATTGCTCAATGGCTTAAGCCAACAATGTGAGAGGCTGAATGCTTTATCTTGACAACAATTGCAGGCCTGTTTGTTGCTTGCATCTACAGTCTTCATCATTTTAAGCAATTTTCTTCCATTCCCTGGAAAAGGTCAAACTTTATTTCTCTTGTTAAAACATATATTTGTTTCATTTTATAGGCTTAGACCCTCCTGAACATGAGTACCTACAATTTTCTGAGGTTTGCAGCTTACCTGAATTCCACAGAGCTTTCTCAGAGATGGCAAAAAGAAGTATTGCAGGTAGCAGGGCAAGGATGCTGCCAAATTTAAAATTGTTTCTCCAAGGCATGGACAAGTTGCAGCTCTCTGCCAAATGACTGTATGATTAACACAAAGCAAGCAATGTATTTTTTCTCTAGATTCATACTGAAATTTAGCTTTTTCTGTCTGTCAAAACGCAAACCCAAACAACTGAAAATAGTATAAGACAGATACATGGAAAAGACATCAGGAAAAAAAAAAAAAAATTAAATGTTTGACCATTTTTTTTAGAAAGTCCCAAAAATAAAGATTTACAAAATCTGAAATAATGGAGTTAATTTTCTTCCTTGTAGACTTTATAGTGCTGCGTTTTTAATTTAGAATGAGGATAATGTTGATAATAAACTGAGGTTTGTTGCCTACTAAAGGAAAGTGGTAAATGAATTCCTTGATTCACTTTGCTTGGGTACACGTCTTTTGCTTTACCTATTCAGCTACCTTTCTCTCAACTCATGAATTTTTGCACTTCTGTGCTTCTGATTCTGTCCCTCATCCCCCTTGGGGTAAGTGACAAGTGGGTGTGTGGAGCTCAGTTGCTTGCTGGGGTTAAACCACAGTGTGTGTATGGACAGCTTTGTCATTCATTTTCTTCTTTTCAAAATTCAAATTTTAGTGGGACCACATCTTTTTTATTATTTTTATGCTCTAAATTGTTAGATCGCTCCTTCAGTGAAAGGAGTAAGGTGAGGGAGAAAAAAATCTATATAAATTTTGTATCATCACAGATAATATAAAAAAGGCAGCCCATTGTTATAAAATTTTCGTCTCACCACAGACATAGTCACATGGAGATGTGTCCATTCCTGTTAGATGTACAACCAAAATTTAAAAAAAGTGAAATAATTGTCCCAGTAAATCTGTATCTCATGTTTATGCTTAATCTGAAGATTCTTCATATACTTCATCTAGTATTAACAAAACATTACAAAGAAAACCTGATTCATTTCCATCAAAGAAAGACTGTTTCATTTGGAATGATTAATTTAAAAACAGAGCTAGCCCTTATTTAGGTGAATAAATGTCTGCTTCAGGAAAAAAAAAAAAAAAAAAAAAAAAAAAGAGAAAAACACAGGTCCTGTTTTAAATCACATAAGAAAAAAAAAAGACTGAAAGTATTTGCAGCTTATAAAATATATCCTTTCTCCCATTCTTCTTTGATTTATTTACCGTAAACTGTGTTCAGGTGCAATAGAATTTTTGCTATTGCTTTATTGCTTTAATAAATCAGAACTATCACTGCATGTAAACTCTGATTTACCAAAACACACCAGCTCCTCATATTTAAGGCTAATGAATATGTTCCTATCAGTAAAATAAATAGAACCAGGACACAGATCTAAAACCTAGGCATTTTCTCCACTCTTTAACAGTGAGCTCTCATCTCTGGTGTGGTTTTGTCTTGTGTGAACAAGCACTCTTACAGGTAATGTTTAGGCCATTGGTGGTTCCCAGTAGGCAAGATGGAAAAAGTCACTGTATTCTGGTGAGAAAGAGAACTGTGATGTGCCAACAACCCTTAAACCCAGAAAATAAGATTAATTTATTTAACAATACAGGTGAAACTCTGGATGGTGACAGCAACTCTATCTCTAGTACCTTACCATCCTGAACATAAATCTAGTAGCAGACTAGCTCTTATTTCTAACCCTATAAGAAGTACTGTGAACATCATAAATGTTACCAAACACTCACATCCCTATGGAGTCTTAACTTTCCCATATGTTGTTTTCTTGGGACTTAAGGAACCAAAGATCCAAGAAGTAGTCATAAACATATCATTTTCCATAATCCACTCACACCTTCTCCACACAGAAGCCTCAGGTAATCAGTGTTCATGAGTGCTTAGTGGTAAACTATCAACCAAATTGCACACTGATGCCCTTCTGTACCTTTAGGGCCTCCACAGAAACCATCTGGAGCAGCTGTGGCCTTCAGTTATGCCCAGATTCTTACTTCTTTTTTTGTGGTTTGAATTAAAAATAAGTCTGAGAGCTCAGAGCTGAGTGAGTGATTTCATGGAAGAATCAACTGGATGTGTCCAAAGTTTTCAGTATTTAATAGGTTATAAAAAAAAATAGCTTTAAAACTCAACAAAATAGTTAAGTTCATTAGTTAGTATCAAAAACAGCAAATAAACACAAATAAAGGTTGTGGTACTTTTAAAAAGTTATAATAATTGCAAGAAATAATGAGTAAAAAAACCCTCTCAAATGGTTATAACTTAACTTCATACTCTTGTTTCCAACTAATTTTCAGTCAAATTAGCATCTGACATTCCTCTGAACCCTCACTTCAGTAAGAGGGTTTAGGAGGTAATTTAGGCAAAATTGCTCTCCTCTTAAGCAGTTACAAATGTGTTTTTAAAATAAGCAAATGTTTGGAAAACAGTAAAGACTTAACTTTGTCTACATCTGTTGTTCAAAAATATATTTACATTTTACTGTACTGTACTGTGTACATAGAAGTGTAATATGCATGATATTTTATTTTTCTGTATGACTGTAGTACTCATCAGCTGTACCTTTGGGAAACAATACCTTTAACATCAGTCAGAACCACAACTTTACAAGCTGGAAAAACAAAACCAAGAGATTGTCAATTTATTCCTAGGAGAGTCACCATAAAAACCAGACAAGACTTTTTTAATGTTTCCCTCCTTGTGTTTTTGCTGCTAGCTGACTCTACAGACATCACATATATTGTTTTCATTTCTATACATTGTAACCCACCTGAGAATTCATAAAACATGTGCATGTTCCTTGTGATTCGGCAAACTCAGTAAATGCTAGAAATATATTAAGTTTGCACATCCCTAGTAGAAATATTAGGGAATAAAAAACAATGACCTGAACAAGAAGTCAGAATTCGATAGGGATCTAAAGTAGACTGATCATAGTAAAAGAAACCTACCAGAAGAAAATAATACAGTATTCAACTTTTCAGGTCTCAAGGTAGCTGCCTAGGCAGTGGAAACTGCAATCAGAGCTGCTTTTTATTACTATTATTTTTATTTAAATGCCTATTTAAATAAACTTTGTGACAGAAAGTTGTTTTTCATGGACAGTGAGAGTTGTAACAAACTTTTTTCCAAATATCTGCTAGTGGCTAGAAAAATGCTGTATGAAATCAAATCCACTTCATGTGTGAGACAAATTCTGGAGTTATCCAAGATATATGGGGAGTAAAGACATAGGACAATAATCTCCTAATTTAGATGCCTCTGTCAGATACATAAAGTTAGATGAAATGGACTTGGACATTTTGCCTTTTTTGCCAGAGGAGACTGAAGAGTGTGATCAAAATTAGGGACTTCTTTTTATTTTCTCCCCAACATGTAGCAGAGTAGATAGCCATTGCCATGGCATAAAATCTGTTCTCTTCCTGCAATACATATAGATTCTTTAGTTACCTGTTTTTTGTTCTCTGCTTAGTTCTACATAGAAGATTGTGCAATATATGAAAAAAATATTAAAGTTTACAACATTTTCTTTCCTAATACATTCTTTATTAAAAATGAATTCTGACAAGATGTTCATATAACCCTGTGACCAGTGATTCTTTCTGAGATTCTAGGTATTTAAAGATATATAACTAGGAAGAAACACTGGCTGTTGGGATGTAGGTGATTATTAGATGAGCTGAATCTCAGTCTGTGAAGTCTAATCTTAGATTTTATCCCCAGAAAATTCACTGAGTAGCACTAATTTTCAGAAAAGCTAAATACCAAGCAGTTCCTAATGAATTTGGTGAGTAATGTATGATAATATTGAAGAACCATTAAAATAAATTAAATATGACATCAGTGTTTTAACACCACACAGAATTACTGTGCACACAAAACAAACAAACAAATAAATAAATATAGTTGTGGTATTGGATTGCATTAGATACTTAGGAAATAGTCTGGAGCTATTCTGCGCTATATGCACTAATATGTCTAAAATGTCTGTCCATCATTGTTGATATATGCCCATATCTCTTTAAGTACATTAAATTAGTCATCAATAGTAACTTCAAAAACTTATTAAGATCCAGTTGTTTAATCATTATTTTGGCTTATAAGATTTTGTTAAACCTTGAGATAAAAATACTCATCCTGTTGGCATACCACTAAACTTATTTACTGCCTTTTTAAAATCACTTCAGGAAGAAGTAAACATCATTATATCCTTTTATAAGCAAGGTAGAATGACTGGCTGAACAACAACCAACAAGTGACAGTTGTGTGTCTCCTAAAACAAGCGTAGCACTCAATCTAGAAGATGAGAGCAATGCTGTACCCATTTGTCTAGAAGAGGTTCTTATTTATATGCAAATTAAAATTTGGTCCAGTAATTCTGGTCCGCAAATGAGTGGGATAGAAAGTATAAAGTTTGGTATATTCGCTGCCTTTGTCCAGCCCTATTCCTGGGATCATATTAACTGGGTCCCACCATATGTGTCTGTGCTGCTGAATGAAGGAGAGTCATGAAGCAAGTCGTGACCCCTTAAGTCCACACTACTTAATTGTCAGCTTACTGCATAAGCCTGTTTGGGACTACTCCAACTTATGTTCCTTAAGACATTTAAATCTCTACAAAAGGCAATGGGATGGACACTACACCATGTTTGGTACCCTGTAACCTCTACAATGATCTGATGCTCCTTCTGAAGGCAACCTTTGCAGCCTTGATCATCCTATGTTCTTTTGTGTGTATCCCAGGACATACTAATTTTATTCTGCCACTATTGAGGGGAACAATGTAGCCCAAACATTTTATTTCAGACATACAGATTTATATATAATAAGATCTTAAAATAAAGCAGTCTGTATCTTTTCTTGGGTGAGGACAGATGAAGTCGACATTATAGTGGGTGCTTGCCATAGGCCATCTGACTGTAAAGAACAAGTGGATCAGCAGATAGGAACAGCCCTACATTCACAGGAACTTGTCCTCATGGGGGACTTCAACCACCTCAATATCTTCTAGAATGACAGCACAGCAGGACATAAGTAATCCAGGAATGCACTGATGATAACTTCCTCCTCTTCAAAGTTTTGGCTGGAAGAGTCTCATGAGATAAGGCTCTGGAGAGAAGAGTAGCCCAATAAAACAGGCTAATATTCAGGCTAATATTCAAAGATCATTCACTCCATGCTTAAGAATGGTCCACCCCAAAAATATATGAAGTCAGGCAAAAATGCCAGGAGGTCCATGCTGATGAACAAGTAGATTCTGGCCAAACTCAAACACAAAAAAAGCAGCAAAGAGAGGTTGGAAGCAAGAATGGGTAAGTTAGGAGGAATACAAGAACACTGTTCAAGAATCCAGTGATGAAGTTAAGAAAGCTAAAGCCCAAATGTAATTCACGTTGTCCGGGGATGTCAAAAATGAAAAGAAGGGATGTTTTAAGTACATAGGTGACAAAAGGAGGACTAGTGAAAATGTGGTCCCATTGTTCAATGAGATGGGGGACCTGATTACATAGGACATGGAAAAGGCTGGGGTACTGCATGCCCTCTTTGCCTCAGTCTTTACTAGGAAGACAGCTTTCAGGAATCCTTGGTCATAAAGCTAGAAGGAGTAAGGAAGATATACCTGTGGTGGAATAGAATCATGTTAGAGAATACCTAGGCAGACTGGACGTCCATAAGTCCTAAGGCTGTGATAGGATGCATCCACAAGTACAGAGGGTGTTGTCTGATGTCATTACAATGCTTCCCACAATATTATTTGAACAAACATTTTGACTGGGAGACATGTCTGAGGATTAGAGGAAAGTGTGTCACTATTATCTCCAAAAGGGCAAGAAGGAGGACCTGGGGAACTACAAACCAGTCAAGCTCACCTTGATACCTATAAAGGTGATGGAACAACTAACCCTGGAAACCATTTACAGGTGCATGAATGACTAGAAAGTAATTTGTAGTCAGCATGAATACATGAAGGGGAAGCCATGTTTCACTAACTTGATACATTTCTATGATGAAATTACTGGCTTGGTAGACAAGGCGAGAGGGTTAAACATTGTCTACCTTGATTTCAGGAAGACTTAATACAGTGTCTCATAAAAGCCTCATAGAGAAGCTGATGAAGTGTGGGTTAGATGAGCAGATAGTGAGGTGGACTGAACACTGGTTGAATGGCCAGGCCCAGAGGATGGTGATCGGTTACACAAAGTCTGGCTGGAGATCATTGACTAGACATGTACCACTGAGGTCTATACTGGGTCCAGTTCTGTTTATCATCTTCATAAACAACTGAGATGGAGCAGAGTGCACCCCCAGCAAGTTTGTGGATGATACCAAACTGGCCAGGGTGGCTGATAAAGCAGAGGGTTGTGCTGTTACCCAGAGGGAACTTGAGAGGCTGGAGAAGTGGATTGATGGGGGTCTTATGAATTTCAGCAATGGGAAGTCCAAAGTCCTGCAGCCAGGGAGGAATAACCCCATATATATGCTGGAGGATAATAGTATCCTGGGCTACATTAGGAGAAATGCCAGTAGGTCAAGAGAGGTGATCCTTCCTCCCTATTCAGAACTGGTGAGGCCACACCTGGAGCACTGTGTCCAGTCCTGGGCTCCCCAGTACAAGAATGGCATGGACATACTGGAGAAAGTCAAATCAAGGGCCACAGGGAAAATGAAGGGACTGAAGCAGCTCACATACGAGGAAAGGCTGACAGAGCAGGGACTGTTTAGCCTAGAGAAGGCTCAAGGCAGATTTTATCAGTGTACATAAATACCTGAAGAGATGGTGTGAAGAAGATGGAGCCAGGTTCTTCTCAGTGGTGTCCAGTGACAGGACCAGAGGCAATGAGCACAAATTGAAACATAGAAGGCTTCGTCTGAATGTCAGGAAAAACTTTTTTCCTGTGAGAGTGAATGAGCACTGGCAGAAGTTGTCCAGAGAGGCTGTGGAATGTCCTGCCTTGGAGATACCCAGAATCTATTTGGATATGGTCCTGGGCACCCAGCTCTAGGTGACCCTGCTTGAGCACGGGGGCTGGGCAAAATGACTTACAGATGTTTCCTTCCAAACTCAACCATTTTTTGATCCCGTGAATCTCAGCTGTAAACACAGAACATATCACGGAGATAATTTTGTGGGATTTTATAATCATATTAAAGAATGAATAGTTTTCAGTGAATTTACATTTTAAATGGTTATAACATTACAATTTCACCTGCCCTGAAAATAATTATAATTTACAGAGTCTCAATGTCAAATCTCTTTAATTCACATAGCACGGCTGGTTATTGACAGACAATGGCAATCTAAACATATTGGCACTGTGTTGAAGTGATAATTATAGTTACAATGTGTAACAAGTTACACATAAATACTTTTTCTTGGACTCCACAATTCCAAGATACCTATTTTAAGTCTTGCATCCACTAGATTAATCTGAATGCCATAAATAATTTGCATAGCATGTTGCTCAAAAGAGTCAGATCTTAGCGGTCTGGAACACCAAAGTACAGTAATGCTATCATGCAAACAGAATGTGATGCACTTCTATTGCCTATAGTATCAGGGCTAATACAAATATGAACTGTGCAATATATTATGCAATCATTGATCAGGAATCTTTACAAGGCATGGCACTGAGTGATATCTATTACGAAGTCTGCAGAATGAACCCAAATTTCCAAGATCCCTATATCTTATAAAATCAGAGATACTTAAATCTCAGAAAGTTTTGAGGTACCAGATGTCATGCAAAGAAATATGACCAGTCTAGGTTTTCTGATCAGTTGACTCCCTGGAAATCTTTGGTCAAAAATATTGCAATTAGCTTTAAAGTGGGGAAAGGAAAGGTAGGAAGGAAAATGGAGGAAAAACCTCTTGTTTTTAAAACATTTACTTATATATTTTTATGTGTTACCTTCAGATGAGAATGATCTCAGCCAGCATCAGTTTTAAGAATACCTTTTCATTAGTGATGATGAAATGTGTCAAGCACTTATTGGTTGTCTTTGAACCTCACAGTTTAGAGAGACATACCTTTTCCTGCATTTGACACAGAAAGCGTCTTATTCCCATATAAGAAATAATCTGTTCCACCTTTCCTGGCTTGCAATTATATGCCACACAGTTTTACTGACTCTTAAATCTTCCACATCAACTCACTGAGTCATAAAACACTATACAGGAGGTAGTTCTCAACTTTTGCTTCAGTTTATTTTTCTCTTTCTAACCTTTTTATAATATAGCATGTATGAATCCTCTTCATGACTTTTTCTCCATGTGATATGAATTAATAGTTTGTGTCTTATTTCTTTTTCTTAATATTTTCTACAAAAAACAAAAACCAAAAAACTGCACTGATTGATCTTCTTTGTTTTTCTTTTTCACTTTTAATATAAGAAGCATAAAAAAAATAAAAATTCTGTAAGAATACAAGGAATTCACAGACACATGTACTATGTTAAAGTTTCATAATCATGATTATTTGATGATTACAGAAAAAAATGGATCAAAATTGATTATTCTTTTCTATCCTAAAACGCTTGGAGTATTAACAAACATTTAGAAGCACGCTCAGATTTTTATTTTTAATGAAATTGTGTGGGTTTCTTTTCATTTTTTATGGAGAACACATTCTCAGCCTAAAAAAAACCCAAAAAACCAAAAAAACCCAACTTGGAAGTGTTTTTGTGTTTTCCTTTGTTTTTCCTGTCAATCTTTTGCTTTGTTTTTCCTGTCAATCTTTTTTTTTTTTTTTCTTTTTCTTTTTTCCTTTTTTGAAATGAAAAATTGGGAAGCCAAGCAATATATATATATACATATTTATTATTATTATTTTTCTTTTCTGTGGCATTAATAAATGCATTTAGGGAAAAGTAACGTAAATAGTGGATTCAGCTGCCAAATCAGGTAGGTTTGCCTGACTGAAAACTGATTCCACTATGTCTTCTCACTCCTTTTATGAATGCATCTGGAAGTAAGAAAACATGTTTATATTTTCTTTGTTTGTTTTGAAGAGGAACAAAGGAAAATATATATAGAAAAAAAAATAAATTCCTCTTGAGCAGACAAGTATCAACAACATGGTTTAAGTCAATATATCCCTACATTTGAATAACATTGAAAGTAAATGTAGCTTCAAAATATACAGGCAATACTTAAGTATTTAAAGGCAAATGTGAATGTTTATTATTGTTGAAACAATTTGATTTTTTTTTTTTTTTTTTCCGAACACTGTTTGAACAACTAGAGGAAGCAAATTGGAAAGAAGAACCCAAATTCTCAGCACTTTTTAGTTACATTAACTAGTAACATTTATAACACAGAAACAGGTTATCACAGAGGCACACAAAAACTGAACCAGGCAGATGGTAAACTGAAAAGGGGAATCTATTTTTCCTCTTCCAACCAAAATTGTTTAATCAAGAATAAAATGTGTTCTTAAGCAATTTAGTTTACACTCCAACAAAAATTTAGTAAACCACAAGTTTGAAATACCAAGAGGAATTCACTTATGACACAGCCAAGTCAGGGGATCCCCAAACCCTGGAACAATGATTCAAAATGTCCACTCATTCACCAATAAGGCAAGGGGTCTCAAACTTGAGAAGTTTTCTTAGGTAGCATTCCAACCCTGACTGCAGAGCCACTACTCTGAGGAGGACAAATTCAAAATTGTGTCTCTGGCAGAGTTCCATTTATATCCTAGTTCAATCTGATCTGTGATCATATATGGTCAGTGATCTAGAAATGTTTCTCAGCCAAGGTGTTTTATTGGCTATGTGCTCTGACTGTTGACCAACAGGGGTGTACATGACCATAGACACCATGTGTGGTCTACTGGTCTAGAAATTTCTAGTGGTTTTGGACGGAGTAGGTGAGTGCACCTGCCACACAAGTTGGTTTCTTAATTCAAAATATTTATAGATTAGAAAAGAATAACTATAATAAACCTGAAATTTGTTAAGTTGATCCTAAAATCAAAATAGTGACATACAGTCTTCATCTTCAGAACTCTTTTATTTTAAAACCACTGAAATCTGATTTTCCTTTTTGGCAACTGTAACTTTAGCAACACCAAAATACCTTCGGAAAGCAAAATTGCTAAACATGCCTTTAAAATATAATGTAATAGTGAGAAATTACCTGAACTTGTAAAGATCAGGGCACAACAAAGTGTTGAATTTGGCTAATAGTTTGTTAGGAAACACAGAGCTTAAAACCAAATCTGATTAAAATATGTTAGATTTTAACTCAATGATCCTTAAGGGTCCCTTGCAACTTGAGATATTCTTATTCTTATTCTTATTCTTATTCTTATTCTTATTCTTATTCTTATTCTTATTTTTATTCCTATTCTTATTCTTATTCTTACTCTTACTCTTACTCTTATTCTTATTCTTACTCTTATTCTGTTCCATTCCATTCCATGCTATGCTATGCTATGCTATGCTATGCTATGCTTTGTAAAGATTGAAGTGCAAACCAATTGTGGTAAAATTGAAATAAATTATTCTTAAAACTCTAGGTAGATAGCTTAAGAGTTAATTATTTTCAAGCTATTGAATGGAGCTAGAGACTACCTGAACCCTCATCATAAGAAAGACACTAGACTAATAGAGAGAGTGAAGAGGAGAGGGAGGAAGCCATTGAGGGACCTGGAACACAAGTCTTATAAGGAGCTGCTAAGGGAACTGGGGCTGTTTAGCCTGGAGAAATGGTGACTGAGGGGAGACGTTACCACTCTCTACAACTACCTGAAAGGAGGTTGTAGCATGGAGGGTGTTGGTCTCTTCTCTCAAGTAGCAAGTGATAGGACAAGAGGAAATAACCTCAATTTTCACCAGGAGAGGTTTAGATTGGACATCAGGAAAAAATTCTTCACGGAAAGGGTTGTGAAGCATTGGAACAGGTTGCCTAGGGAAGTGGTGGAGTCACCCAACCTGGAGGTGTTTAAAAGGCATTTGGGTGAGGTTCTTAGGGACATTGTTTAGTGGTAGAGTTAGGTTAGGTTACGATTTGACTTGATCCTCGAGGTCTCTTTCAAATGAAATGATTCTATGATTCTATGGTTCTAAATGTTGTTGTAGATAATCAAGAAAATTAAAGATTGTTAAAGGAAAATAAGGCAATTTGTTAAAAAGTACATCTCCGCTGAGAAGTTAGTGGTATTTTTCATTTATCTAGACTTATTATCTGACTACAGATTTATTGAAAACTGTTATTTTAAGTGTACATGAAATATATGATTGCTAATATTTATAAAGCTGCTTATCTTTCAGGTTTCTCCCCTGAAAATCCAAACACAAATTTTAAGTAGGTAGCAAATATGGATATGAAAACTCCAACATCAAACAAAATTTGAGCTATTCTTATTGCTAGAATCAAAATTTATTTCAAAATTAGGCAAGCATTCTCACACTTGCTATTCTGCAAGGCAAAACCAAGATGAATGGTAGTTCTTCTGACATCACCTTAAGAAGTCACATAAGTAATTCTTTAACATGCTTTTTATGTTCAAACTGTCTAATTTGCATATTCATTAATTAAGAATAGATGGTGCGCAATAAACTCACAATACTGTATTCCATCAACTTAAGATAGTTTTATTGACATTGACACTAAAGTGGCATTAAATCATAACAGTATTCAACAAGCACACGTTTAAAAACTGTAAACCTAAGCAACTATACTTGTAGAATATCTTACACATCCCAAGTATTAAAATAACCTTTCTCTCTCTTCAGTCAAAACACACTACAGTCATAGCAAATACATGCATCACATTTTTGTCTCAGTATTCCATCAGCAAAAAATCAAACACTTTCTATGTCGACAAAAAAATTACTTTCCATTGTCACCTTTAAAAAGGGTGGCTCTTTTTTTCCAAGTTGCAAACAAAAATTCTTTCTTTTCTTTGAAGTCTACTTTTCTTAAGTTACCAGCACACACAAAGGATATATATGTTATTTATCTTCACTTTACATATGGTATTTCCAAATTGCACCATTATTCTTGTCACTGGAGTGGAACACAATGGAAAAAGAAAACTTCTAACTTAATCTTCTAAATTACCAATGCCATTATTTTCATACCCAAATTCTTCCTGGAGAGCTTTTTGGGGTACTTCTATTTTGGAACAGCTTGGTTTTAGCTGATGAAAAGCAATGAGAATATAAACTTGTGTTATGGTTGAAGATGCTAAAATAAGGTCATTAGCATATAGATGCAATAAATTTTACATCAAAGGCAAATCAGCTTTTACATGCCTGTTTTAGCCCAGGATTCAGATTCCTCAACATTCTTGACAATTCATCAAGGTTAGTCAAGAGACAGCAAGCAAGACTAAGTGGAATATGTATCCTAGCAATATTGTAACTTATCACTATCTTCTGATGGTTTCAGCTTCTCAGTCTTTCAGCTTTTCTAGGTTGTAGGCAGTGTTTGAACATTTTCAGCACATTTCTGTGTCCTATTCTTTCTCTCTCTCTCTTTTTTTTTTTTTTTTTTTAAATTCAAATACTTTTATAGTACATTATATAAGGTGTAGCATTTGGTTCAACCACAATATCAAATAATACATCACAACTTATCAGGAAATAGTAATTAAAAAAAAAAAACAAAGTGAAGGAAGATCCTGCACATCATGTCGAAATAAGTCCTTTGAATTAAAATGAAGAAGGAAGAGATAAGGCAGATGGTAAGAATTTCATAATCCCCAGGTAAAAGACAATGTGACTGTTAACACATAAAAAACTCCAGATGACAGCAGGAACTAGAAATCAAGATAAAGGTTAATTGAGGACCTTGCTTGAGGTTTGCCTAGGATTAATGTTTCACAGAAACATTATTCCTTTTCATTTTTTTTTTTTTTCACCAAAATATGAATAAGAAATTTTTAAGACCATGGGCATGGTCTTATAGTATGCAATGATGCATAGTGCTGAGACTTTGGAGAAATTTGTGTAATTGTGTTTACACAGTGTAGCATGGTGTAAAGGTGATAACACGGTTTCCTACATCAGTGCAACATTAATACTGCTTTATTTACTTTGAAGTTAAATAACACAGTCTATTCTGCTTCATCTATTCTAGAAGTACTGGTGGCATTGTTTTTAGGAACTTTGCATAAAGATTGTGAAATACAGACAGATATTATAAAACAAGAACAACAACAAAGTGATTTTTTCCCACCATTTTCAGCCATTATTTTTTGTTATTATCATTCAATCAATGTCTCTAGGAAGGAAATAATTTCATGCCCATTTACAATAGCATCTAACTTTCTAACTTTAACATTCCTCACAGATAATGAGGACAGCTTGGCTTCATTTTGTACACTCCCATACCTGAGCAGCCCTTCCTGCTCTTCATTTCCTTTTCTCACTTCAGAACAATTCCAGAGAGGAAAAGGAACTTGTTTACCATTATTGCTTCTACATGTCAGTATTCTGGGTCAATACATTTGATGGCGACAGCAATGGTCAACTAAACAAACAGGCTGTACAGAGAGTACATTTTCATTGTGCTCACAATAGTTTGATCTGAAATGATAGACACATACAGATAAGACCATAATTGTTCATCAGAATTTTACCTTGAATTTAATATCTCAATGTTTCACATGGGAAATTCCTCTTTACCAAAGTTTTACTGTATTAAAAAAAAAAAAAAAAAAACAACAACAACAAAAAAAAAACACCAGAAACAAAACATTTATTCTCTGAAATATGTCTACAGAAGAAAAAATGTCAGCAGAAATTTTCTGGTATTTCTCCAAAGCAAATAAAAATTTCGACCAGAATGATTCTCAATAAAAATTTAGACAAAAGTCAATGAAAACTTCTATCTTTTCAATAGGTCTAGAAGATGTCTGAAAAACAGCAATTAGCAATGAAACTTCATCGAATGTTATAATTTTGTTTAGTTTCTTCCAGAGTTAAAGCTGGTGCTTCTTGACCAAGAACTCTTTTATTGTTTTCACTTTTATTCTCCAGTTCAAAAGCATTAGATCTACAGAACCTAGAACTTAACTTCCTCGCAAAGAGTTGAATTTTATCTTAAATGCATAAAATAAATACTGTACACAGTGTAGGTATTAAAATTGTGCTTACAATTGGAGGTCTGATTTCATTGCACTAATTATTTTCAAAATAAAGATCTACTATAAGGCTCTTCGGATGTCCAGTTTTTTAGTTGGAAAAAGAGGGATTAGGGTAGGAACCAGACATTAAGATTTAAGACATAAATTAAATGCAGAAATGTTTGCTTTGAAGCTAAACCCACAGTGCTATTCTATATCTTAACATGTTTTTGTAAGAATGTATATCTGCACACTGTATATTCAGCCTCATGTAAATTTTTAAGTGTAAAATCTTATATGACAAACTGATCTATTGTTTTCTAAGTAGGAGCCATCATATACAGCTATAGCCAAAATCTTTTCTCCCAGGAATGCCAATACTTTGCTATTCAGAACTGCTATTGTCACTGTAGTTAGTACCTTCGGACTTGGTTGTATGTTAGCTTTACAACAAATGAAGCTGAAAATATTTTAAAACGGCTAGGTGTAACTCATGGTTTGATTTTGGAAAATCAAGGTGAAAAAATATAACTCTTCTGCTCATAAGCAGTATTTCAGCTGTTATCTCACCAATGTAGATTTATGCTTAGATTTTAATAACAGCAAAAATCTTCACAGATGGCATAGGTCTCTGATTTCCCTCACCTTGTTTAAGAGAAAATCTTAGTTCTAGACATAAAACAGGTTAATTACTCTAGAAATAAGACACATATTTGCATGTGATTTAAAGCATATCAGCAAGCATTGGCATACTGAACTGAAGAACATCATACTTCTCAAAAGTCTTAGAGTTAGTCCATTCGGGGGACAGATCTTTCATCCATATCTCTGTGGAGATAGTACCAAAATTTTATCTTTTAGGTCTTTTATCATTTAATGAAATCTGTCACATGGAATTAAGTACTTAAGATCCCTGGACAAATCATAATTCCTAGCGACGAAAGGCAGTAGCCAGAAAAACTACTTTAATGAGTGCAGACATCATCTAAAGTAGAGTAGAATAGTCTGAAGGAGAAGACTGGAAAAAACTTGTGCAATTCAGCCCTGCTTCCCTGTCCCCCTTCAGGATTTAGATGTCATATTCTGGGCAGGCTTCTCTTACTTCACTGCTTGTACCTGGCTAATGAAATAATTTCCAGTGCCATCTGAGGATTCCATGTGAAACCAAAGAGGGCTACAGGGTAGAGGTTACAAGGTCTGCAGGAGAGCTGAACTGTCGGTAAGAAGTGAGAGAAGTAATCCATGGCATCTATAAGGGCAGTAGGTATCAAAGTTTGAGCAAATTAATCTATCTTTTGATGGCGAAGCAAAGATTCAGCTTCAGATTGTAAGCACCTACATCTTTTAAATTACTATTAAATTAACAGAGCTGAGTAGCAACACAGATTTAGACATGTAAACAGAGGTCAGGTCATGCAATCTACCCTTATTCTTAAAAAAAAAAAAAAAAAAAAAAAAAATAGTATTAACATATATATTACATTATTACTTCATATAAAAGAGCAAATTTTTTTAGCTAAGAGGACTGAAAAATAAATAACAGGATTTTGATACAGAAACCACCTTCATTCCCTCTGATCTGAAAAAAAAATGACTTAAAAATATTATCAGTGATAATACCATATGAAACCATTAGCTCATCTCAACATGGAAATGGGGGGAACTGAATTCAGAAAATTCTCTCCCATTTCCAAAAATGGCAGATTAGTAGTTACTTATGCTCAACAGACCACTGATGTGCAGAGAAGTTTTCATAGGTATTTGCTAAGTTGGACAGAAAAAAAACGACAAACTAGCCAAAAACACTGACAATAGGATTATTAGTATAAACAACAGTTCAAGGCAATGACCTGTTTTGGTTGTCTGTTTATTTGGTTGGTTTTTCAAAACTACATTCTCTGCATTTTTCAGAAGTTTCAATTGCACTATAACATCTACTTCCAGTCTGTATTCTGGCTCAATCAGTTTTAAAGTAAGATTTTTGTAGTCTGCTTTCCCTCAAGTTAACCCAGGTTTATAGTTTAAAGCAAGGCTTCTGAAAGAAGTAAAAGGGTTTATTTTTAGAGACTGTTTCTCTTAATGACCTTTTTTTCCCATTATACTGGCATATAAAACCTAGACTTTCAGTTGTTGGCATAATACTTACCACTGGTGTCCCTGATTTTTTTTTTTTTTTTTTTTTTTTGTTTTTTTTTTTTTTTTTTTGTCTGGACTGAGTAGTAGAAGATTTATGCTCTAGTCACTCAATTGTGAAACATTTAGTATAACTCCTGGCACCAGTTTCTGGGCTGTTACACAGCAACAACTTAAAGGCCTGACTTGTCTGACTTGGAGACAACTGACAAAAAGGTCAAACAGCAGGTGCTGTCCATGGTAGCAGCAGACCAAATGTCAGTCCGAGAACTAAATACCAAAATATTGCGATTCAGGAATGACAAATTCAAGGTCAACTCCTCCTTTCATAACAAACCCAGCACGTGACTGTAGCTGACAATGGAGATATACTATCCCAGAGGAACTATAACACCAGAGTTTGGTCCTTAGTAGATCTCTGAATTCAAATGAATAACTGAGAGATTTTAATGTAACAAATGTACACGGTTAGGAGGTTATAGCATTCTCTCCTACTTTCCCCCCTTTCCCATTGACTGAGCAATGGTGCAAAGAAATCTCTTTTTGGTTTTCAACAATTTCACATTCAGCAAAATGTAGATTTCTATAATAAAATATTTGAAATTAAATTTTGTAGCTGATCCTAATGAAAAACCTATATAGTCTCAGGAAACTTTTAAGATCTGGGGAATTCACTTCATTGCTATGTCATCTATAGAATGGTTAACATGATCAAGTTTTTCAAGGATTCTAATACTGAAAAGCATGAAAAGCTCCATATAAGCAATAAATATTCTTAGGTCAATACTGCGTTGTGTGATCAGTGTAAAACAGTGTGAAGAAAAGAGGATCTATATTGTGACTTTTGTAATTTATACTTAGGCATCAATGTATTTTACAAGTCTTTAAAAATTACTATGTGTATTTCTTTTCTGCAGTCAATAAATGAATTTAATTAGAAAATATTACCGTTCTGAATAATTTGACATATATAAACCAATTTTGCATTTCTGTTGAACATATTGCTTTCTTTTACTGGAACTAGAAAGTTATTATTATTATTAATATTCATACTTAAAGACATATAGTGACATTTTGGCTTATGAGGGATGTGATTTTGTTTGGAATTTTATATTCGTCTTCTAGGTTTCATGTTTTTGATTTTTTTTTCTGTCAATTCTTTTTCTGATAATTAATGCATCTAATTGCCATACTTATTGGATATTGATGTTATTGATCTGTTAACTACATTAAATAATATATCTTGGTGACACGTTTTACAACAAGTACTTGTAAAAACTTGTTCAAAGGAGTTTGCTGTCTTCTTTTTATACTTTTTTTTTTTCTTTCTCAGAAAGCATCAATTGCAGAAGGATATGAAGATGCAAAAATTGGAATCACATGTTGTATTTATGTTTGTGTACATCTTAGCCAGGTGCCTTTGTTTCTGAGGAGATAACAGGCACAGATAAGATCTTCTAGAATATTGCTCCTCTCTTTAATGAAGACATTTATAAATAAGACACATGAAACAAGTCTTAAGTGATTCAATTTCTTTGCACAGAATACAATGAGGAATCATTTCAGATATAAACATCTACAGGATGAATTTTAAGTCATGATATAGTCCTTAGATTTTCTTACTTATTAAGAAAGCTACTGATTTCTACTATGTCTTTGTTTTCTTTCATAATTTAGGTGCATTACAGTTAGTAGATTCTAACAAGAATGTGAAGCACCTATGAAAATTCTATTTGGTTCACTTTATATTTCAGTTTAAAAAATAAAAAATAATTTAACCTGTCTAGGCAGTTCTGCTGTGCTGGTAGCAAAATAGTTGAATAAAGTCTCCATAATTTTTTTGGGTTTTTTGTTTGTTTGTTTGGTTGGGGTTTTTTTTTGTTTTGTTTTGGGTTTTTTTTTGTTTTTTTATTTGTTTGGTTTGGTTTAGTTTGGTTTTTGTTTTTGTTTTTTAAAAAAGGCCATGTCGTTTTTACCTCAGTTTGAATATTCTGTATCAGACCTCCATTTTGTTACCTACGGACGAATCATTGCAAAAGAATTTATTAGCTTATTACTTCAGTCGATGTTGGAAGATAACAGAGTCTACCTTTTTCCAGCAGTCTTAGGAGCTTTACCTCTACACAGACCAACAGTTTTTCTGATCATCTCTATATGACAAGAACTTAACAGTTATCTACAACACTTCTGATCAGATGCTGTGTCCAAGGTATCAACAGCAAGTGGCATTTTAGTACTAAAGATGAAAACGAAATAAATAAATAGAAATTTAATTTTCACTGATTACTAACAATATCAGGTCCCTTTCCTCTAAGTGTCCAGCTCTGTGTGAGTTTTCCCTACCTAAATGATTACACATAGTTGCTGGGACTATGGCCACAGTGGATGAAGTGATTCATCTCTCTCAGCATTTTGCTCCCCAGAATTAGATAGCAGCATATATGCAGGGAATGAAAATAAGAAATAGACCAAGAAAACCCTACAATACACCTGAAATAAACAGCAAAGAGACTTGTGTGTTGATGTGTTCTTCCAAATCATCATACTTAGCCACCAATGAACATATTTCCATACTTTTGTTTAACTTATGTTTAAAAAAACCCTAATTTTAAATTTATGGCCTATGCGATGATCTTTGGCAGTAAGCCAGACTCTATTTAAGTAAATCTTTTTTAAAGTGTTGTAGCTTGCAAATTTTATTGTTTTCCTTTTGCTTTCTTTAAAAAGGAAAGATTAATAATTCTGAATTCAGTGTCTCCACACCATTGATGAATTTACAGATCTCTTGTACATGCCTTTGCTTGGTATGTTACTTTTGGGACAGAAAATTTCACATTACTTATTGTATCAAATGATAAATTTCTATCACTGAAATTTTCACTCTGTGGAGTAAAAAAAGCATAAGACTTTTTTTTTTTTTTTTTTGTCTCTTACTATTTTAACCCGGTAACAGGGATTAATATTATGTTAACAAACCTGCAAGAAACTTCATTACCTTTATTACCTATGTATTCAATAGAAATTAATTATGTTTTTTTGTTTTAGTTTTAAAATGGTTGACATACAGAAATAATTCAGAGTGGGCAGAACTTTGTTCTGTTGGGATTCATCCAGTCAGGAAAGACTGGAAAGAAGATTGCTGACCAAAAAAAAAAGAACATGAACTATATCAATAAAAGATGGGTAGAAGAAAATCCTCCCAGTGACTCCATCCCTCCTCACCATCTACTTTTACCACTTTATTCTCCAGAGACAGTCTCAGTAACCTTAGGAGGCAGGAATGAAGTGAAAATGGTCCCATTTCCTGAAATGTGTAAAACTGTCTCACCTATTTGTAGAGGCTGTGAGGCAGAACATAATACATTAGAGTGCTTAATGGAGCATGCAATCAAGACACTTAAAATCTTTCATACAGCAAACTGTCCCTAATCAAGTAAAGTTGAATAAATTATTTTCATGACTCAGTTCTACAGAAAAAATTTGAATTATTTTATTTGAATTGATTGACCTTGTCCCAGAGTGTCACAAATAATAGATCTTTGTTTCTAGATCACGTGTAAAGAGTGTTCTTGTGAACAATCAAGAAAGCAAAAGAAAACAATGAAAAGAGGAGGCAAAGGATTGGTAGACTTTAATGATACCTGAGAAATTTGAACATTAAGTATGCGTAAGTGAATAACAAAGATCAAGTATCACAGGGCATTTTCAATTGTAGTACAGAAAAATTAAGAAGGAAAAAAGATGGTTCTGTTAAGAGCAGATGACAATTGTATGTCAAAAGAAAGGAAAGCAGCATAATTCAATCATCGCTCATTTAGTCTAACAAAATCAGAGGTGCACATGTGTTAAATTTAGTGTTTCTTTTTTTTTTTTTTTTAAGAATGGAATGAAAGTACAGGCATATCACTGCATAATTTTCATGATTTTGCATGGAGACAAGAATAATATTAATATTTGATTTGCATTAAGGAAGAAACTACTCTACATTTAAATATTAACACAAATAGTATAAAAATAAACTACAGACCTGATGAAAAAATAATCAAGAATACTTTGTGTATGCAAAGACACATCTGGAAGAAATAGGTTGTATTACGTCTCCTGACAATAATCACTGCATTTGAAATCCCACTGTCCTAATCTTATAGTGTCATTTTTGAGACAACACTACATATTTGGGGTAGCTTCTGTGTTTAGATATTTAGCTAGCTAACTCCCTGATTGCATTAGAGCTTTATTTCACTAATGCTCCTCAAGACAGTCTGTTATCCAGTGCTCTTTTTAAAACTTGCAGGTGCCTTTCCAGATTTGGCTTTCCTATGTGATATGATATGAACTTTGAGAAAAGTTTAGTTTTATCTGTAAATAAAGATAAATTAGTTAGAATGCTGCAGTCCAGCTTCCACCTGGTACACCAGTGGAAGGTACAAGAAAAATAGTGGGTGTCCTTATTCGGCAATGGAATGAATTTGCAAATATAAAACTATGAATCCCTGCACAAGCACATTCAGTCACAATAATAATTAACTCTTTTTTTTTTTTTTTTTCTATTTCTTTCAGGAATGTATACGAAGAGAAAAATGAGGATATTAACAGAAGTGTAATTTAAATTCAGAGACGAAGATGTCTGACATGTTAGAAAGTGAGACTCTGGAAAATGTGCCAAGTATGCTTAACTTCTGCTCAGAAATTAATTACATCATATTTGCTCAAAGTAGCTAATTAATTGAAATAGTGTAAATCACAATGATAAAAGTACTAGAAAATCCAAATAGAAACTGAAAATAAAGGACGATTATATGGCTTGTCTTTTTTTGTCAAAATATTGAAGTAACATGTGGTGTAGAGATAAAATATCGCCTTAATTACCTAAATACGTTAAAGTTCTTACAAACATAGACTCTAAGAGAAAGTGTATTGAATCTATTTACACAGATAATGCAATAGCTTTCCAATAAACAAGATACTACATTTTGATTCTTTCTGCTAAGATGACAAAGAATGTGTTCGATTAACAATGGATTACAATTGTGCAGGCTATATCAATACATGTTGATTGCAACATATATATGTTTTTCTTTCCTATTACATTGGCTTTATATTCATTCCTATGTTTTCCTTTTGGAATATGGGTTAACTTCCTGATGTGCTTTTCTGCACTCCCATTTTATTAAGTCTGTTTTATGGTGATGTCGTTCCTCTTCAGTCAATTTGAAAATCTAGAAATAGTAGGCTGAAGATACAAATATTGACAATTAGATATGTACTGTTAAGTATAACTTGAGAAATTAATGACGTCAGAAGTCATACAGTAAAGAATAAAACAGTAAGTATCAAGCGGGCAAACCTTTGACATACTGATATGGAAAATATTTGAATTTTATTGCTGGAAAAAATATTTATGTTTACCTGTACCCAGTACCAAGGTTACAGTGAACAATGTGAAGATGATGGACTGTGTTGTTAAAGAAATAGTATATAAATCCAGCAAGGTGGCATAACTATGACTGTATGCTGCAGAATTTATATGTCACATTGAGTAGTGTATATAATGTTGGTTATCATACCAAAGCGAGAAATACAGTAGCTATCCTTGAAAGTGGCAAGTATTAAAGATTTATAAGAGGCTCAAGAAACTGATTCAGGTTTGATAGACAAAATGTCCTAAATGGAGTTATTAAAATTATGAACTGCAATGACAAAATAGATCCAAATCGTTTTTGAATAACACTGTCAAAGTATCTGTATATAAATACATACAATTATATATATGACCTTGAATGTGATGATTTTACTATCTACCAACTCCAGACAGCCTCATATCTGCTGATGTACACTATTTCAATCTCAGTTCAACCTTAAAAACTTTGCTCAAATATTGATTCACATTGACCCAATTTAGCTGCCTTGTCTGTTAGGAGTCTCTGCATTTGGATAAATTTTGTTTGATGCTTTTTCTTTTTTTGCCTCCACTAATATATTTCCTGAAGAGTGATACCTTATAAGGAGACAGAAAAGCAATAAATGGAATAATTTTAATATTATCAAAGTAGAATTTAGCAACATTAACATAAAAAGATGATGGTATCATATTAATACCAAATACATGATTAACATAAAATAGACAACAGCATATAAATAATAATCAGATAGTTCCAAAATAACATTAGAAATATATACACAAGAAAACACATACAAGTAGTACAAAAGGTTTTATTAACATTGAAATAAATCATATTCTGGATGGGAGAATATGATTTATTAACACTGAAATAAATCATATTCTGCATGGGAAAATGTGAGATAAAATTTTATATTTTGGAAGTTTTACTTAGGACGTATTTATTTTTCACAGTAAATCAGTTCATGGATGGAAAATTGAGAGGTTCACAAAATTTACTTCTGAATACCTTTTTTAGACAGTTACTAGAGAACAAAGTAAGTTAGTTCTCACCTATTATAATAAGTAGTTGCATAAGTTTCAGCTTCACAGTTACTTCATTTTAAGCTCTCTCTTTAGATTTTTAAGACTGGGATTTCTTATTCAATGTTGAGCATTTTAGAACTTTCTTAGAAAAATACGGAAAGTTACAGTGCTATATAACTTAATTATAAATTACTTTTTATTAAATAAGGGAACATGAAATGTCTATTTTATAAAGTTTCATGTATTTTTAAGTATAAAATGAGAAATCTAGCAAATAAAAGGTGAAAAATGAGATACAGCCTTTCTCCCATACCAGGAAAAGGGAATAGAACCTTGCCCTTCTAATTATTTTTCACTGCTGTGACAGCAAAGGGCTTAGCCAATATCTTGAGGTGTAATACAATGCAAAAAGAATCCTTGAACAGACAGCCATTGAATCAATCAAAGCCTCACCTCCCATCACTAACGAGGTTACTATCTGGAATTATTTTTTTCTTCTTTTTAAAGAGAAGTAATGCAGTTTCTTGCAGACACTTCACTCTTATTTTCTTCTCTCTTAGCACAGTCAAGGGGGTAGTTGGGTGAAGGGCTGACATGAACATATTCCTTTGATGAGTCCTATCTGGGATTTTGGGACCAAGGGAAATGAGAGTTTTCTAGCCCTTAGATATCTGTTCTTCTGAAAGAACAAAGTGCCAGTGAAATGGTAGTGTGTTCTTGTCTCATATCACCTTCAGTCCTCCTTTAGGGATAAAAAAAGTTACAGAATCACAGAATAGTTTAGTTTGGAAGGGACTTCTGGAGGTCATTTTGTCTAAACTCCCTGCTCAAGCAGGACCATCTAGAGCTGGTTGTATACAATCATGTCTAGAAGGCTTTTGAATATCTCCAAGGTAGGAGACTCCACAACCTGTCTGGACATCCTGTGTCAGTGCTCATTCACCCTCACAGGAAAAATGTGTTTCCTGATATTCACACAGAGCCTTCTGTGTTGCAGTTTGTGCCCAGTTCCTCTGGTCCTGTCACCGGACACCACTGAAAAGAGTCTGTCTAGATCTTCTTTACACCATCCCTTCAGGTATAAGAAGTCCCTTGGGCCTCCTATCCTCTACGTTAAACAGTCAGCCTTTCCTCATACATTAACTGCTCTGGTCGCTTCACCATCCTTGTGGCCCTTCATTGGACTCTCTCTAGTACGTCCACAACTCTCTCGTACTGGGGAGCCCAGGACTGGACACTGTAGTCCAAGCGTGGCTTCACCAGTGCTGAGTAGATGGGAAGGATCATCCCCTACTTACTTGTTGGAATTGACCACTTTTGAGCTTGCAGGAAATGCTCCTGGATTATTAAGCAGCTTTCTTGGGTCCTTTTTTCTTCCATGGCCTTATCCCTGGGACTCTTCCAAAAAGACCTTTCAGCAGGCATGTTTGCTCTCGTGAATTCTGGTGTTGTGAGATTGCTCTTCACCCTTCTTCCTGCCTTCAGCATCCTGGACTTCACCATCTCATGGACACTGCAACATAGGCTGCTTTCAACCTTGACATCCCCAACAAGCCCTTCCTGGTTTCTGAGTATGAGGTCCAGCAGTGCACCTCTTCTAATTGGGTGATGATCGTTGATCTCCAGGAACCTCCTGGACTGCTTCTGCCCTCTCATGTTCTCCTTCTATAACATATTGGGGTGATTAAATTCCCCTATGAAGGTCAGGGACTGTGAAGATGAGGCTGCTTCTGTCTGTCTGTAAGGGGCCTCATCCATTTGTTCTTCCTGTCAGGTGTCCTGTAGCAGACACCCACTTCAATGTCATGTATATTGGCCTGCTCTGTTCTACTATAGTATAATACCTGAAACCTCATTTCTGGATGCAACTTGACCAACATCTCTCTTTGGAAACTACCAGGAATCTAAACTGAGAGTTGTGTGAATAGTCAATTTTTGAGTTAAATGAGCGTCAGGGATAAGGGAAGAGAAGGGTGACCTAAAACCTATTGAGGAATATTTGCAGAAAAATTGACAACTATTAAGGTATAAATTATTTCTTCTTGGCAAATGAGAGTTTTTAGATTATTTAGTTGTTTATTTGGACACAATAAATTATGAGACATGAGACCTGTAAACAATTTTTAAAGACAGAAAGGCTTTCAACTCTCAGCCACTGTTCAGTTTCAAACTTCTAAAATATAGGTGAATTCTCTAAGTCCTAATTAGAATGATCACGTGGACTCTTTAGGTACTAACATCTATCTTTAAACTCCTTTGTTTTCTTATCTGTTACTTTGGAGTAAATGGTAAGTAACCCTACTATAACTCAATTAATGTAAATGAGGAGTCTGTACTGTCATCTTTTAATTAAAAGGCAGTAAAAGGTATTAATTAGTACATGGTGGTAGGTGCTTGAAATCATCCTGGCTACCCCTCTGCTATATTAGAATGCAACAAAAGATTTTTTGTTTGCTTGTTTAAAAGATTCTGTTGTAAATTTATGAAGACTTAACTTTTTTTTTTTCTTTTTACAAATTTATTTATAGGGAGAAAACATTTTTTCTACCCATGCAGCACCTTTTTCCTAGATTCATACCTTTGCCTGCTTACAGAATGCTGTCATCAGAGTCATTGCTATAGAGTAAGGAGCTTTTTTCCTCTATTGTATAACCTAGAAAGAGGTTTCATGTTGGAAAAGACTTTCCATACAAAGAAGACACTTTGGTTGAAGGTACATTAAGAGACACTACTGTAATGTAAGTTACTTTAAGTCTTATTATTGCAATAAAATTCTCCTCAGCTTCCCAAGAGAGTGCTTTATTCCTGAATATCCCTCCCAGTTCTCTTTTATTCAGAGAACAACAGAAGTTAATAAGTAAGTCAACTGAAGATCCTAAACTGACAGGCTTAGTCATTGATGTTAACCTTTATGAACTATATAGACTCATGTTTAAATAACAGCTCCTTAAGGAGATATAAGTGAAAGTTATGCTCCCTTTTAGAAGGGACTATTTACTACAGACATTGGAACAGAAGACTGTTTTTCCAGTGGTTGTGAATGTCTCATGTAATACTATTACCTCAGACCAATAGAAAAAATAAACACATTCATCAATTTTATTATCAAATGTGTCAGTCAGGGTTGATAAAGATAGTCTTTTAAATATGTATATAGAAAGGCAATTAATTACTGCAATTCCATTTAGTTTTGATTGGTTTTTTTTTCATTGATTTTGTTTGTGTTGTTTGGTTTTGTGGGATTTTGCTTGTTTGTTTGTTTGTTTGTTTGTTTAATCTTAACCTTTTCTATATACAGAATATTTAGACTGGTGTGCCCATGTATAAATATTATGTGTCTAGCTTTCAGACATGTTTGAAAGCCTTTCAATCCAGTCCATAACAAATGGACTCCATCCTCCATTCATGTTTGTAGGTTTTTGCAGGTGAACACTTTTCTTGTGAAATACAATTACAAGAATTGTTTGGTGTGGGTTTTTGTTTTGCTTTTTATGAAAATACCATACGGAAGGCTATAAATATATTCAAAGTTCACATTTAAAATTTTGAACTACATACATTTAAAAGTATCAGTTAATAATTAATCTTCAAAATCAACAAAAGGAATTTCATTCATGTTGGTATCCACTTCTAAAGACACAAATTACAGCTATTTCTTCATAGTTCATTGGAGAGATTCTTGTTTCACATTGTGAAACAGTAGTTCCTCCACACAAAAACTTTACACATTTGCCATTAAATTAAATTAGATTTTAATAGAACTGTCAAAGTTAATTCATAGAAATTTATTAATGAGTTGGATATTAAAACCTTTGAAACTATATTGTAAGTTCAAAATATTTTCCCTGGAGAATCTATGTTAACCCGTAGCTGGTGTTCTTCCTTCTACACAAATGAACTAAACTCCCAGTTATATGCCCCAGTCAGCTATTACAGATTTTTTAATTATTATTATTTTTTTAATTAATTTGAGTCAATGGTTATTTTCATCCTAGGTCTATCTTTAAATGTGGAGGGTGAGATGGTATCCCTCATTCCTCAGTCAGGGAAACATCACAGTGCTCTAGGAATTTATTGGCTTTCTGTGAGTACATGTATATATCTCCTGAAGTGATCTAAATGTTGTTTCACACATCCCTTTCCCACAGAATTTTTTTTTTTTTTAGACTACTTCTTGTTCTTTTATTCTTTCTTTTGATGTAGATCCTTCAAATGAGTGGCTAGATAAGATGAGGATGCTGTTGGAATGTTTGCAGTATGTTTGAATGTAAGAAATAATTTCTGCCATGTGATGGGTAAAACAATGTATTTACAGTCTTCTACTTTTATGCAACCCATCAGCCATATAAAATCTATATCTTAGTAAGCCCTGGTTTAGATGCTTCTTTTAGAGCATTTTTTTTTCCATTGTAATAAGAAGTTAATATAGAAGCACATATATAAAAACACATTACAATAATGTGTATTTTCATAAATCACATGTGCTATTTGCAAAACTTTAAAATATCCTATATAGCCTGGTTTTGATGTCTTTTGTATCAAAACAATTCTGCTAACTTCAACAGGAGATATTTCAGGATTATATTGAAGAATTGAAAACATATGATAATTATGATATTTTCTAGTAAAGAAACAGGAATAATGAATCAAGAAATTGATAAAGATTATGTAAACTCTTGTTCAATGAAATATCTTGGTCCATTATTAACAAAAAGACAGAACAGAATTAAAACACACTACACTTAAGTGACTTAAGAAGAAAAAAAATTATAACTATAAATTATAGTTATTGATTTTAAAGTTAATAGGTGAATGAATGCACATTATTTTAGACATTTGAACTATCTTGTACAGCACAGCATGTTAACGAAATTAGTTAATGAATTTAAGACCCAGCTTTTTTAACTTCTGAATATCTATAATCACACATAAACTAAAATTAATTACAATAATCAAATGACTCAACCAAACTCATTGTTAAAGTTCCAAATTAGCTAAATTCAAAATCTAGCCATAACAGTGGAGAATAAATACAGTTTGAGCTCTTGAGAGACACTCCAGAAAGAATATTGCAAGTTAGTTGAATAATTCTGAAACACTATGATGATCTCACTTTTTACAGAACTTTTAGAAGTAAAAATGCTGAGAGGAAAAATAATTGCTCACTGTTATCTTTTGTTCTCTGAACACACTGCCTGATATACAATGTGGTTCTCTGGTGGTGACATTTTCTTATTTGTGGCAGACTAAGATGGTCCCGCAATGTTTTAGCCACAGTTCTTGGTTAGGGAAAAAAATCGTTGAGTCTTCCAATCACACTCACCCATCTTCTCTTAATTTTCTATTGTCCATGGAAACTACACTTCAAGTAATGATATAGACTAGCCGGTGGAATAGGCAGAGTCAACACATCTTCAGCAACTGCTTTTTTTGGGTATAGTCAGCAGACAAAAATAAAAAAAGTTTTAAGTAACCCATTTTTATACTTAACATTTTTCCAGAGAGCTTCTCTTTTTACAACCACACTGAAAATCCCCTGAGGAGACAGTCTGGAAGAAGTATATATTTAGTTGAACACAGACTGAAGTACTTGCTTTTCCAGTATTTCCCATCGGTACTGCAAGGACAGAGGAGGAAGAATACAGGAGTCTGTGCACTAAACTTCATGCAGAAATGCAAGAGATTGCAGGCGATGCCATGGAGGTTTGAGATTTGAAAAATATGAGAAACTCAGCATCAACTAGGTATGTAGATTTTGCCCGTTTTGGCTCAAACCACCTCAAGGAATTATTTATGAAATCGAACACTCTGCTTGGCATAAAGCAATAGTATAAAAGATAGTTATTTTTTGTTTTAGCTAGCAGACATACCTAGGCTTATGTACTTAAGCTAGTTTTAATGGTTATAATAAGGATAGTGAAATAAGGGTTGTTGTTTTTTTTTTTTTTTAATTCAATTATACTCTGTATGTTTCTGCTTAAATCTCAAGACTACATTACTAGGGTATTTAAGGCCAGACATATAAAGTTTGTTATAAAGGGACCTACAGGTCCCAGTTTGTCAGTGGTGCAAAACCACAACATAGCTAGTAGCAGAAACCCTCATTCAAGATTTAGTGTGTTTTTTTTTTTTTTTTCATAAACTTCAATAGGATGTTTATAAATAAATGGGAACATTATGAGAATTGTGACTAGCCTGAAAGGTAATAACTGTTGACAAGACAATCATTTTCCATCTCTATTTGCAGAAATTACATTCAAAAATATGGAATTGGTTATATATTTTGATTTTCTTTGTGTGGGGTTTTTGTTTGTTTTCTTTTTCCTAGAATTCTAAATGTTTGAATATCCTTTTCACAGAAATACAGAAATTTCATGCTAAAATCATTGTACTCTGATCTTCTTAGAGTCATAGAAATCTAAATAAGAAAATATCATTTGGGGTAGCTGTGAATTCCACTACTAGAAAAGTCCAGATAGATTAGAATCAAAACAAAACACACTTACATCTGTCTTCCAGACTAAATATCCATTCAAATATATTTCACAAAAAAATGTGGAAAGTGTGTGAAGATTGGAGTCCTTTTGACAGACACATTTGGGGATATCACTCTGAAAGAACTGATGAGAGAAGGGAAGGCATGAAACTGTGCAGGTCAGAATCCTTCAACATTATACACTTCACAGTGTTCTCCTGTACAGTCAGAAAGAACTGAATGTCCTTAAGGTTAAAAGCCCTTCTGAAATTCTTTCTGGTGTAGCATATGTCTGCTGTGCTCTCAGGAGCATGTTGGTGTCAGAAGAGCTGGGCATAACATAGGCTGTTCTCCTAAGTCAATATTTAGTCAAGCTGTACAGATTTAGCTCTTTTAATCTTCACTCATAAATTAGTCTGGTTATTTTTTGCTATTCCTTGCAACTCCTTTCAATTTGTCAATATCTTTTTAGTAATCATAGAACCCTTGAATCATTTAATAGTTCAGATTGGAAGGGACCTTCAAAGGTCATCTAGGCCAGCCACTCCTTCAATGAAAAGGGACATCTACAACTATATCAGGTTGCTCAGAGTCCCATTCGGCTTGGCCTTGAATGTCTCCAGGGATGGTGCTTCTACTACCTCTCTGAGCAACCTGTTTCAGTGTTTTACCACACTTGTTGTAATGTGGTATCCAGAACTGAATACAAGAAGTTTAAATAGCTTTCAAATACCTGATGTATTATTATTGTTGTTGTCGTTGTTGCTATTATTATTATTAAAAACACTTTATATTACAAATATACCCATAAGGCTAAAGTTTTAATAATCAGCTTTGATTTGGTACCAACAATCAATTGCAAGATGAATCAATTGTAGATACATTTCATACGATTAAATACTTAGTGCTGAGTTACCCTTGCCTAATTACCTGTAAATTAGGTAACTAGGTGACACCTCTTTAAGGTCCTCTGAAATTATGCCTTGGTATGTCTGTATTGCCTTTTGATCCATATTAGATCAAACATGAGCAAAAGAACAGGCTAGAAATGAGAAAGCCACAGCAGATAGTTTTAGAGCTGCTAACTCTATTGTGAAACTGAGTACTCAGGAAACATCTACAGAAGTATTTTACAAAGGCATTTTTACACCTTTCATACGAATATGTTTAGGATGTGACAGATGTGAAATCTCTTTGACTCAAAGAGTATTTCAGTGACTTTGGAAGTCCTTGAAGGCTGTAAAAACAGCCATGAGCATGGTATGATTTAATTTTTCTATGCATCTGCTCTGCAGGCAAGCTGCAGACAGCTTCTAGGAGTGCCTGGCAACGCAATGAGTTTCCGATACATCCCCTAGAAATCCCTTTAAATGCATTTAAGACACTTTGTATTTGTTCAAGAAACTCATATTCTCATGACTCACCAGTGAGTTGTGTATACATTCCAGCTATTAGGCCTTCCAAAAGTATTTTATGAAAAATTCATGTGAGGTACACAAAAGGTTGGTAAAACTTTAATTGGAAAGGACATTTATAGGATGGGTACTGTTGTTACTGACTTTTTATTTCTAACATTTAAGCAAGAGATTTAGCTCATCATCTTCTTCCTCTAAGAAACAGTCATAGTACTTTTATTCTAAGAGTCTGGGAAAGTGTCACAACACCATCTGGTAAATGGTTAAGTACTATTTATGAAGGAGAGTCCCACAGGTCAATATGACATACAAAAATCCTCTGCAAGCATCTATAATGAAAAGTATTGCTTTTTAAGCATAGCAAAGGTACAGCAGTGAAGCCTGACACTGCCTAAACTACTGAATGCTGCAATAAGTCTTGAAAATGTTTCTGTAAGCATATAAGCTGACAATTCCTAAAGAAGTGTTTGTTGCAAGGCAGCGAAGGTATAAACAGAATGACTCTGTGAAAGTGAGATATAACTGAACATTATGTTCTGAGAACAGTAGACACAGGTAGTCTTAGCATCACTATGATCACCAAACAGAATCTTCAAGATAAAGAACATTAAAACCAGATGTGAATAAAATTACTATTAGGTGGAGAATTTCTGAAGTAGTTGGGAAACAGATTCTCTAGTGTTGAATTTAATGAATATCCAGACCAAAGTACTGAGGTTTTACAGGACCTTTGCTGTGTGTCAGTACCTAGAAGATACAGACAAATTTAACCATTGCAAAGTCTGTGGCAGGAGAACAAGAATTCATGGAGTATGTGGTACAAAAAGCCACGACATTCCTGCCTGATGATGTACACTGCAAGTAAAACTGGAGTAAGAGTTTTCACAACTGGCATTTTCTCAAGGTCTAATGTAAAGCTGAATCTCAGAGATGAAAAGCCACTTATCTAGATGTTCTATTCTCCTGAACTTAAGTTGATCCCATTCCCAATAATCCAGATCAATCACAGCACAAACTGTTCCTGAAGTTACAGAGGGGGATTTTGTTGAGACTTTCTCATTGGAAAAATATAGTTTGAACATTAGATGATCTGATATTAGCTAATCTGAAATGTAATTAGCATTTACTTATAATTAAGTGCATATGTCAGTGGCAATGGCTCCAAGTTTGATTACTTTTCATGAAGAGTTGTGATTACATGTGCCTACTTACTGTTATTTTCTAATGTGATGCATGAGGAATGACCATAAAGGAATGTTATCCATAATCTTACTCCTTCCTGCTCTCTATGTAGGCTTGAAGAAAACCTGTAGACAAAGCACACAAAGGAAGACTGATTGTATCAACATGGAAAGAACAACTGAAGATATTTCAATATGTTAAATTTGTCTTGAGATCAACTAACAATTTCTTCACACATTATTTACTGACAATTTGTTTTTTCCTCAGTATGGCAGCATTTGTAAACAAAAAGGATCAGAAAAAATATTTTCTCACAGGTAAGCTTGATGAGTTCAATAACAAAAAAAAATCTGAAGATATTTACTTTTTTTAATGAATACTTCAAATTTTATTTTTATTTATTCAAAAGTTGAGACAAACACTATTTAACTTGAAGCATGTGAATGCTTCCTTTGATATGAATGCATGAAGTTAATCACATGCTCTATTGGATTAGATCATGAATATATATTGACTTCACTGAGTTTCCAGGAAAGGAAAGAACTTGCAGTCAAAACCGAGTAGTACAGCTTTATACTTGTGTGTGAGTTCTTTGTGGCAATGTATATAAATTTGAGTGGAATGTATAGTAAGCTGGCATATTGCAGTGATGAAATTAGAAAAATAAAGTGACACAAGGGTTAATGACATGCTCAAGAACTTATACGTCTCTTCTGTAGTCTTGCCAACTCCAAGCAGACCTGTAACATCACAGGATCATTAAGAAATCATTAAAATGGGGTTAACCAAATATTTACAGATGAAGTCACTGAATGTCAATGATTTTCTGTTTCTAGATCCAGTGCTATATATTAAAATAGGGTTCGCATTCCTTTACCTTTGTTTTTCGATTTTAATATCATCCTTAATAAACCAGTTCCATCATTTAAGAGTATTACCCACCTTTAAGTAAGATTTAAGTTTAGAAGATACTCAGGAACCTATCATTTTCTCATTTCCCATTCTTACAAACCTATGTATCTTTCTGACCTGTAGTCAGGTTTATAGTGATCTCATCATAACAATACCTTTGTCTTATCTGAATCCAGCAAGAGAAACGGCTTTCAAAAAACCAACCTTACTGTTGGATAAAGCCAATATTTATAAGAAAATGAAAATACTTTTTTTTTTTTTTCTGCATTTCTACTTGCTCACTGTCCTGCCATACTTTGAAATTTCTCAAGCAATTTTTAAAAACAATTTTTGTAGCATAAATCATCTTATGTTCTTGTAGTTAAAAACAAATACGTAGTCCAGATTTGCTATTTGAATATTTAACGAATGATAACATGCTAGTAGAGTTGTGGATATTAAACTTGCAGCCTGGTTCACCAAATCCATGGTTTGGATTTAATCTTCACATATAGAAGAGATCAAACAACAAAAAAATAGTTTGATCTCTTAATATGATATAGAGAGTATTATACTGTCTCTGTACTGATTGCAGCAATTAAAACGAAATTAAAAAATCAGGTTGTATGAGATTTTGCAGAAGCGTATCTCAGATGAAGTGCAAATGTATGTATGTTGTTTCAACAGAAGAAGAAGGAAAATATTTTCTTTTTTCTAAGTGGTTTATGTAATTTATTTCTTTTATGGTTTTGATCTTTAAATATATTTTCTATATATTCATTTTCTTGTAGGAGGAGCAGAGTTGTTCCTGTGTATTTCTTCTTTGCCTCATTGTGATGGAACTGACAGACGAAAAGCCCGGCACCAAACATTGAAGTTCTATGGAACCTCTGCTTCACAAATAAATATATACATTCATAAAAATAATATGTATATGTAATTCTGTGTTCATAAGCAGGATCTTACTGATAAGTGAGACATTTTACAGATGGTAGAAAGCTTTACTGTGATGTGCATTGTGTGCTTTTGTAGAAAGATACAGAAAATATAAGAGATAAAGAATATCCTTGGTATGTTTAAAAAGAAAATGGTAAACAAGAAACAAACAATTTCTAAATTGCATTATGATGCTGTTTAACTCTCAGACTGAAAAAAAAAAAAAAAAAAAAAGTGATCTCGTGTACAACTTGTAGCTAGTAGTAATCATTGCAATTTTTCTTCACAGTCTGCCCTTCTGGCAGCCCTGTAAAATAAACTCTTGAGGTTAAAGAAGTAAAAATTCAAACCCTAGATACATCACTGGGCTAAGAATTCATATCCTAAGCAAAAAGAAGAAAAGTTATAGTCTCAATGATATGACTTTCATATGGAACATGCATAGCACACATAATTGTCAACTCATTTGAAAAAAAAACAAAACACCAAACATTTCAGTCTTTTTTTCCAGTCTTGAAACACTTGAGCCATTATTTGTTAGAAGTTTTCAGAGCTAATTGAACTATGTTGAATTACAACAGCTGAGTCCCTTAACTTTTTAAATTTAGCTAATGATTATTGTTGAGATTATTAATGTTTTTTTATTTGGAAGAGTAGGGAGTTTATGTGTGGTCAATAATTTCAGATTAAAAGAATCTCAGATCCTTGTGATTTGTTATGACACTGTGATTCTACTTGGGGCTGACTATGGATTTAAATATTTTCACACATTTGATCTGTGGTGGTTGGTCCCATGATTCAGAAGCAAACAGTGTTGTAACCATAGTCGTCTTTTCCCTGTTCTCTGTATTTAATTTATTTTGAAGAGTCTGTGTTCATTATTCTGTTACTCACGCACTGATCATTTCACCCTCTTTTGTTCAATAGCAAGCCAGTTTTTACAACCACAAGACAAAAAAATGTAAGCCAGGGAGATGAGACGTAAGAGAGAATGAAGTGGTTTGAGGGAATACAAATCTTCACTTGGGATGTGGCCGGAAAAGTGGGCATTCACCAAACTCTCCAAACACTGAGAAAGAACATATTTTTGTGGCATATGGACCAGGCATCATGTCAGAAACCATGCACACCTCCTTGTGACTACACATTCCTTCATCCTCTTCTTCACCTTCCCCCTTGTGATCTAGAATTCACAATCTTTTTCCCCTGAACCAGAATATCACCCCACTTCAGAAAATCCTGTCTGTGCTGCCGAGAAAGTTATTTTACCAAAGGAAAACTATGACATCAACTATAGACATCACAATGACAAACTTGCCCTTTTGGAAGTTACTCCTTCCAGATATTCCCTTCTTCATGAAGTAATTTTCCACCTTTTTTTTTTTTCCTATTTACATTGCTTCTCTTCTTGAAATATTTCCATCAAACCTACCTTATTTATATAATTTCACTTACAGCACCTTTTATATAGTTCTACAAACACTCTGAAATTGTCATATTTCTGTCATATGACTTAAGGTATCTCTCATGCTGTACTATATTATCCTTATTTCTATGGTTTCCTTTTCTGGGTCTCAATAATTCTTGATCTGTCCCTCTATCAACCTATTATAAAAGGTTAGCATAAGCATTATGAAATTGTCTGTGGATATGTTTATATTGTGGTTCCCCTATGTAGTTCTGGAGTACTTTAGCAGCATTAATGATAGTATCAGCCAAACATTGTACAAACTGGTCATCCAGAAGTATGCCTAACTACTTTCTTAATCAATAAATAAATAGTTAGACAGAAATCCCTTCAGTCTAAGCAGTATCAACACTTTGAATGCTGTTTTCAACCCTAAAGCTAAAGTTTTTGCCAGAATGGGGACAATATGTTGAACCATGGGCAGGAGTCTGTATTGGTCTTCCCTCAGTCAGATATCTTTCTCTCTTTAAGGCCCACCATTTATTCTATTTCTTCCTTCAGATTCTCTAGACTTCTT
This sequence comes from Nesoenas mayeri, assembly GCF_963082525.1. Lineage (NCBI taxonomy): Eukaryota > Metazoa > Chordata > Aves > Columbiformes > Columbidae > Nesoenas > Nesoenas mayeri. Next base: position 178,435,447 of record NC_137541.1, on the reverse strand, counting down.
TCATGGGTTGTATTACTCTCTCATATCACTCTCTTTAACATAAGTTTGCCTCTTTTTCTGGATAAACATAAAAAGTCCATGAGATGCTGTGATTTTGAAATTGTTTTTCTAATAATAATCTTGCATCACATAGAATAATAGTCTTACAAACACAGTCACTTGAGGATCAAGTATAGTTCATGTCTTCTCTCTATAGTGTACAGTCTGGGTAACAGGAGGCAGGCTGCCACGTACAGTGTAGGCAGACATGATTGGCAATGCTCAGAATCCACAGCATATTTTTAAGCTGATGACCTCAAAAACTAGAGCAAAGCCATGTGGTTTGTTTTGTTTTGTGGGGTTTTTTTTGCTTGTTTGATTTGTTTGTTTTTCCTTGCAGTCTTCTCCCACAGTGTATTTAGAAGGTAATGGTGGAGGCTTTCAATAAAACTAACCAACAGGAATCTCTGTTCACATTTTGGCTTTTATAACCTTCTCTGAATAATAAAGCAGTTAGCATGGCTTGGATGGAAAATAAGACTAGAGAGCAAAAGGACACCAGCTGTTAACTGAGAAAAGTGCAAGAAACTGGAACTGCACTTAATTATCTTTGAGATTTCTACTACCCTGTCAAATCTGGCTAAAAACAAAGATTCAAAAGCTAGAGGAACAGCTAAGAGACATACACATGCATACATGTACCTTGCTCCCACAGTGAACATTGATACGAAGCCAATTTGTCTCCCACAGTGAACATCGATACGAAGTCAATTTGGCTTGCATGTGCAAGGGATGCTGCATGCTGCCCAAAGGGACAGCACACACAGTGATGAGTGGTCACATCTGTGTGAAGCAGTCAGGACATTCTCTAGGGTTACATTGAGATGTACCTCATTTGTCGTCTGGAGGCTGCACACGTGCTTTGCAGTGCTTCCAGAAGTACATACAGTCACAAAGAGGTTAGGGAAATCAAGTCAAAGTTTATTTCATCTAAATATTCCCCTGTTTATTGGGCTGCTCAGGAGGATATATGACTCCATAAAGCACACCTACTTCTCCAATACTCTGTGAGCTGGAATAGATGGACAATACTAATCTCTACTTCAAACAAAGGTAAATGCAGTCAGCTTGTTCTTTATGGTTCCTCAAACAATAGCATCTCAGCAGGGTATGTTTTGCCTTGGACAATCCTTAAATCCCCCCTTAAAACCAGCTTCAAGACATTGGTGACCTGGATGAAATTGGGGTAAAAAAGCAGACAGAAATAAGTCAGGAGTGAAGAGTGTGAATTTCATGTGTAAAGCAGGATAGTTACAATGAGAAAGACAGACAGAAGCAGACTTTGTTTAACAGTTCACTGAAAGCCTGATCAAGAACTGGATTTGTATTTTCAGACATCTTGAAGTAATGTCTAACAGCTCCAAATCTGTTGAGTTACTATTCCTCTACTGCAAACCCTTTTTATCACATCTACGTATAAATATAGATATAGGTATTTATTTATCTATGCATGTGTGTGTATATGCTGCCAGTTTAACTTTAGTCTGAGTCCTTCTATGCCATTCAGTTTTATCTCTAACTTCATACATAAAGGATTAGATTGACCTGGGTCTATATCTTCAGAGAATTTTGCTCTCCATTTTAACGTATATGAAGGTGAAAGAAAATACTATTTTCTCCTTCTTGGTGTACTCTTCTTTCATGCTTTTATGTAAAAAAGATTTCACTTTCTGAATGTTTCCTCTGACATTTAAGACACAAATCATTTCATACAAGTCTCTATCCCAGCAATGTAACAGTAAAGGAATATTTTGATGGATTTGGTTTCATTTGTCTGAATCGATGACAAAATTGAAAGTTCATTTAGTATGTGATATGATGATGATGATGATGACGTCACTCTTTTGTGGTTATCCCTTCATCTATTTTGTTACACACTGCAACAGGATTTCTAGAGCATTTTAACAGACAGTTGAAAAAGTACCTAATGTTTCCTATTTAAAAAAAGACTGGCTAATGAGTTACTATTGTCCATTTTAAAGGTTCATCCACTAACCAAGCAACTGATCCCTTCAAACTATTTATTTTGAATCACCAGCATGACTCCTGACGGCATTTTTAAAGTGAAGGCTTTTTCGTGAGCTGATTTGAGGACAGGCAGGTCAATTTGTCTAACTACTTCTCCATGGGAAAAATCCTGAGATGAGAAATAAAATATGTAATACACCAAAGGAAACATAATCTTTGATCTGAGAAAGACAGTGAGCATATTTCAAAGTGATCTTCGATAACAACTGGTGAATGTAGATTTTTATTTTCAGTTCTATAAAAATGTTTCTGCTGTTTAAAATTAAAGTTTTGTGTGTTGAGTGTTTTGTTTTGTTTTTTTTATTTGTTTATCTGGTGTTTTTTGTTTTTATTTTTTGCTTGATTGGTTGGTTGGTTGGTTGGGTTTCTTTGGTTGTGTGGGTTTTTTTATTTGTTTGTTTTCCTGAATTCTGTCTACTCTGCTTTGCTTTCACCATGAGAGATGCCATCTGTGGAAGGGCGCAGAGTGGACATAAACACACATTCCTAGAAGTGAGAAATTATTCAAGAGGTAGCAAGGGAGGACTAGAACTGTTTCAGTGGATAGGCAATTGGATACACCTACAGTGGAGACAGAAGACAGAAACAGATCCATGTCTAAACCTTGCCCTAATACAGATCTCCAGGGGTACAAGTCATAGATCTAATATAAACTTCCTGATGATCCTTCACCAAAGCCAAGTGACCTCTAGCTGAACAGAACATTTTTTTATAGTTAATTTTATACATACATATATATATATATATAAAAATATAAATTAATGTACATAATAGGTAGATTTTTCTTCATCTTTTCTTCTAGAGAAAACTTATTTAGTGCATATTCTGGAATATACAGCACAATCTAATGGCTATGAAAATGTGATTATCAACTTATTTATTCATAGAAAATAAAATTTTTCAAATTATTAATGTTCAGAGTGTCGTGAATGTGTGCTGTTTTAATACACAATGTTAAACTAATTACCCATTAATGTGTACTTATAAACTCTACGTGTGTGTGACACCGTGAGTTACAAGACAGTTACTTAAAATGGTGTTACTGTACTAGTTGCTCAGTTCAAAGTTGGTCTGTGGTGGGACAGAGGGCCAAAATAGGAATAACAAGAGTGAGAAAGTTAATAGGTCAAGATAAAGACAGGGGAACTGCTTACCAGTTACTGATGTTGGGAAAAAATACTTGACTTGGGGAAAAAATAATTTAATATATTATCAGTTAAAATAAATGTGTAATGACTAATTCAGGTAGTTGGAAACATAAGACAAACATTAGAACAACACCTTAACTCGTCCTTTCCCAGGTTCAACTTTGTTGGTTTTTTTTCATGCCAAGGTTCCCCTGAGCCTTACCTTTTCTTTTACCTGAGTAAAAACTAGCTTTAGTCTGGTCCCTGAGATGGAATGTTCATCTTCAGCTGTAAGGCATTAGGTGTGTCCCTGAAGGACATCCTCCAACAGTTTCATCTGAAAGAAATCCAACTGTGTGCTCCAACATTTTTCCTGATATGAACCAAATCAAAATGAGTGGGAACCATTAAGAAATTAACTGAAATGCACGTTTCTGATCCCAGTTAAACACTAAAGCAAGTTCAGCATGTAAAATAACTCTACTCGCTTGTATTAAATAAAACAATTCACTTACCAAAGTGCAAAATCATGTTACAATTACATAGATATTACAAAAAAGGCAAGCAGAGAGACAAACATGGTCTGTTTCATGACATTTAACCTAACTAAGAATCCTAGCTATTTCTTTGCAAATTTTGATTATTATTTCTAAGTGTATAAACAGTTCTTCATTGGTGTTAACACTGTTCATTGGTGTTAACACTGAGAACTTCTGAAGCCTGTTCATATGTGTAATGATATCTGGGATATAATCCAAAATTTCTAACCTAATTACTGTAATTATGAAGAAAAAAACAGAAGGAAGATAGAGAGTAGAGAATAATAATTCTCTTTTCACCACCCTTTGTCTCTCTAGATGCTACTCTTTCAGAGACTGGCTCTTATTAAATCTATGAACTGTAATTAGCAGAACTGAGCCCTGATCTCAGGTCTCCACTTCCATAGCATCAGCAGGAGCAGGTGAGAAACAGACTTCTATGATACTACTCCTACATTTAAAGTTGTGGATGTACTTAAGTGCTTTATTGATTTTGACCTAGATGAGTAGCTGGGAGGGAACATGCTACTCGAGACATGTACAGTAGTCGTTGAGTGTCTGTAAATTCCACCTCATTGATCAGCATATTTCAAGTAGGTGTGTTTTCTCACCACTTACTAATTGATATTCACCCTCCAGTGATGGAGAAAAAAGCTTTAGATGCAGTTTTGTTGTTGTTGCTGTCATTAATTTTTACCAGTTTTGCTAATTATTCTTCACCATACTTTAGATATCTATAATACATTACAATATATGTTGGTCAACCCAGGCATTTGGCTGATAAACTCTATTAACTGTTTCCTCCAGCATCTGAATTTTCTTAAATTTTGTTAAACTTGGTGTATATTTAAGATGGTCAGCACTCAAACACTTCAGTAATTGAGTTGCATGCTTTACTGATCTTAACAGTTGAATGGTGTATTTAATTTGTGTTCATTTGCATAATTTGCTGATTAAAGTACATGTTTAATCTGTTGACCTTTACTCTGTACTTATCCCACATTTACAGAGATGTAATCAATGTGCAGACTTCACTGAATGCATCTGATATCTCAAAGTTTACTTATACCTTGAAAATTTCATTCAAAGCTATGAGTACACTTATTGCTGGATTTTGGTGTTCCTTCTCTTCTTCCCTAAGGTGCACTAACTTGAAAATCAAAATAACCCATGTAGATAATAAGGAAACAATATCTATATTTACCACAGACTATATCCAGTACTGTAGTGGAGGACACAAAAACATTGAGCCCCAAATTGTCATGTAAGGTTGCAAAATCAGTAAAACCAGATACAATGAAGAAAAAAGTTAACAGACATAGGCTGTTACTTTGAGAGGTGGGAAGGGAATATACGAGAAAAACAATCATGTGATTAGGGATTTTTAGGGGCAGCTATTGAGCAGATTGATCAAACCAATCTGGAGCAGGAAAATAAATTTGCTGTTCTTACCATACCATGCATGTTTGACTCATTTCTGTGAGCACTGGCTTCTGAAATGTTTCCCCTAACAGTGACAGCGAGAAAACTTGGAGGGGACAGAGGCTGGTTGAAACATCCCTTACAATTTATTTGCTGAGAAAGAACTAAACAGGATTCACCTGAAAAGTGTGTCCTGGCAGAAAGCCTTGAATCCCTTTCTTCCCACTCCCAGCCCTCACTCCCCATGCCCCTCTCCTATTTTTGTTTCCAGCTGGGACCAAAAGCCAAGATGAAGGAAGAAATTTATGTCAAGAGCTATAGCCAAACCACTGGTTTTGGATCTGTCAGGGAGTGATATTCTTTATAAAATAACTATTTTGTCTCCAACACACTTTGTTATTTCCCTATAATCAAAGACTGAAGTTTTTAGAAATCTCCATTCTCAACACCAGTAAACCAAATGTTTGGGTTGTTTTGTTTTTTTTTTTTTGGTCACTTTTGAGTGAGGAATCACTTCTTGATGCTGAAGGCTAGATTAATTCAGATAGGAAATAGTGAGCATGTGGGAACTGCCCGGTATTTAAGAAGAGCATAATGAATTATATTCTCGGTACATCTGAGGACAAGTCATGTTGTACATGTCTCAGAGCAGCTCTGGCTGCAGTTACAACAGATCTTCAGGGATTTCATTGATTGCCTGAAGACTGGGTCATGGAGCTGGGCCTAAGACAATGTTGTTGTGTTATCTTCAGAATGTCATCTGTCAAGCTCCTTGCCAGTAGCATCCTCCTTCAAGTCATTTAATGACTTTTGGTGTGGGAGTCATAAGTGCTGCGGAGCTGCCTGGAGCTGGAAAGCCACAGACTATCTACCACTAAGTGTAAGAGTGAACTTTTTGTCAGTTATGGTAGGCCTAATGACATTGTTAATGTGATTTAGCTCTTTTATCAGTCAATTTGAATCATGACCTGTCACTGACACTGGTGAGAATTTGTTTTTCTCTTCAAGTAGATAAATTGCTAGCATAAAATACAAACATATGCCTATTTCAAAGAACAAGGTGGACATTTGCAGAAGAAAGCCATGGTAAAGGTTTCAATTTGTTCAGGTGGAGAATCCACGTTGATTTTGCACATATGTATTCCATTTAAGAATAAGTTTGTATAGAGAACACTATAAACCAGGAAGCAGATACTGAATAAGGCAAGCTAGCATTTGTTGAGCTTTTTGAGAATTGAGGAAAAATGAAAATGAAGAACTTTGAGAGAGGAGCATAAAATGTCTTGGAAAAAACCTCAGGGAATTCACATCATAGCTGAAGTAGTATGACCGGGGAAAAAGAGGTTGCTGAAATGATTTCAGTCCCAGATGGGCAGCCTAACGTTGGTCCAATCAGTAGCAATCTGAATCCCTGAGGGCTGTTAACACAAATCACAATGTAAAAGAAGCAGCTGGAATTAAACCTAAAGAAACAGAATCAGGAGGTGGCCTGAAAAAATACCTGTAAGTTGCTGAAATGGACACCCAGAGACAGCCAAAACTGAGAAACATATAAAGTGTTCTTGAACAACTGTGGAGGCAAGGCTGTGAACAAGTTGCCAGGAGCCTCCACCAGCTGAAATCACTACCTTTGACAAATTGCATCTACCTTTAGAAGAAGTACCATAACAAAGTAGTTATTTTATGCTGCTGCGATTTAACCTTAATTGGCAAGTAAGCATGATGCAGATGCTCACTTGCTCTCCCGCAGTGGGATGGGGGAGAGAATCAAAAGAGTAAAGTGAGAAAATGTACAGGTTGAGATGAAGACAGTTTAACACGTAAAGTAAAACCCCCTCACACAAACAAAACAAAACAAGGAATTATTTCAATACTTCCCATAGGCAGATAGATGTTCAGCCATGTCCGGGAAGGCAGGGCACTATCACATGTAACGGTTACTTGGGAAACAAATTCCATATGTCCAAATCTCCCTTTCCCTCTGCTTTGGTCACTTTGGGTCAACTGTCTTGGCTGTGCCCCACCCCAGCTTCTTGTGCACAGTGTGAAAAGCTGAAAAGTCCTTGACTATTTAGCAACAACTAAAGCATCAGGGTATTATCAACTTTATTCTCATTCTAAATCCAAAACACAGCACTATACCAGCTACTAGGAAGAAAATTAACTCTATCCCAAATGAAACCAGAACATATGCCTACTGAAAGTCCGTACAATTGATATAAGGCAGCAAAAGAAGGTAAAGGATCCTTTTAACCTTCCAGGCAGGAGAGACAAAGTCTATTTCCACATAATATTTTATAGTACAATCTGTACAGTGAAAGCTTTATTTAGCAAGTTCACTCTGGTATTCTATCACCAGTAATTATGAAACTTGCAGAAGCACAAGTAAATGAGCTTTAGGAAAATGTCTATTAATTATGTACTCTGATACAATAAAAGGGAGGAACTGATGGTCAATGATGCACTACTGATATTTTCATCTCTTAGGTAGTTCTATGTTAAGACAAAAATACAAAACAAAAGTTTAAGGAACTCACAAAATTTGAAGAAATAAATACAAAACCTGACTTATCTATGAACATTTAGAAACTACTTTTCAGGAACAGAAAACAGGAAAAAAAATAGAAACTTAGCTATGCATAAAGAAAGAGAAGAAAACTAAAACTAATCATACCCAAGCTTAGATTTCATCTCCAAAGTTGTGTAATACCCAGCATCTGTGTGGATCAGCAAAGCTTCTGGAGACACAATGCCCTGTGCTGGGAAAAAGTGAATTTGAACCTCAGATTGCCTAGTGAAATGCACAACAGAAATCACAGTAAATAATAAGTATGCTTAAGTTGGAAGGGCATAGACATTTCTTATCAAAAGAGACATAATCCCAGGAGAAGTAGCAAGCGTGGCTGTGAAAGAATAAGAAACACCAGTACTGACAGCAAGATAGCAAGAAGGTATAAAAAGCCCCTCAAAGTAAGAAAACTGACTGTCAGCAATGTGTTGTGGTAAATTACAGTGATAACGGTGTAAATTTCATAAGCTACAGTGGCAGGAATATTCAGTTAAGACCTTAACATTAAGGATATGAAGGGAAGGATTTTTGAAAGAGATTAGAAAGAAAAAAAATTGATAAGTTTCATCCATTTAGGGAAACAGTAAGGAAAAGATTATGTGATAAGTGACTGCAACTGATGCATCTTACTTTATAAAATTATTCTTATTAAACTAGTTCATAATCTTTGTCTGAAGATTCAGAAAGGAACACCTCATTGAAAACAGGATTCTGTAGAGGGACATTCAGTTGAGGAAAGCTGGGCTGCCAGTGGAGACCCATAAGTTCCACATCCTGAACACTGAGCTATAGCACATCTAACCTCCTGCAGATTCTCTAGGGCTATTGGAAATCTATGGTTAGTTTGAGAAGCATTTTTAGTTGTCTAATAGGCAGGGTGAAGTAAAGGACTATTATAGACTGTGATATATTTCAGAAGTAGAAAAAGGCTGTAGAGATTTGTTTCTTGTTATTAAGGAGTAGTTCTCTGAAGCTGAAATGGGCATAAAGGATCTCTTCTTAAGTGTGACCAAAGCAGGGAAATGTTAATGCCTCTGGTTCCCTTTTCTATCTTTATATATGTCTCTCATATAACACACTGTTGTAGTGTATATCATTCTCAATGTAATAGAATTCCTAAATGTAAAAAGGAATTTTCTCCGCTAGTGGAATATTTAAAAGACACCCCAGATCTGTAAAATAAAACTAGATGTCTTGTAAATTCTGTGTTTAAGAAAGACCAGAACATCTCCCGGTAGCCTGAATTGCTTACAAAATGCCTGACAAAGCACAGGACACTGGACAGCTTGCCTGAATCTAGATTCCTCCCAACATATTTATGATAAAGTTATGCACTGTTTTGTATTGTATTTTAATTATAAGCAAGACAATTTGCTCAGCTTACTGAAATCTCTGGGTGTAGTGTTTCATAACATGAAAAAGAAAAAAAATATACCAGGTTTTAGATTTGGTTCCTCAAGCTGATTATCAAAATATTTTAATCACTTTAATTAACATAGAACACAGTGTGACTACCAATGTCGTTGAAAATCAAGAATCCAACTGGATCATCAAAGTGTGCAGCTGGATCCATAAAATATCTAATTGGAACATCAGACTGCGAGCTGCAGCACATAGGTTACAGTAGTATATTTCAAGGCACTAAAATCTGCAGCTGAATCAATAAAATATTGTTTATCAGGAGGGGGTCTAAAAAAAAAAAAAAAAGAAAACAGAAAAACTAAACAAAACCAAACAAAACTACAAACCCAAAACCAAACAACAATAAAAAAAACAATAAAAATGTGTAAGTGAATCACAAATATGTTAAATGTGAAATGTAAGAAAACGTCAGGCGTTATACCAACATAGTAAGTACTATAGTGTAAGCTGAGCAATAAAATACATGAAAATAAAACTAAAAACATTTGCAAAATAGTATTTCAGAACAATATGCACAAACAAAAACATTGCTTAGCAGGAATTTAACACTGAATGGGTTTTCTTTGCTAGATGTCTATGAAGTGTGGCTGCAATGAAGCTTTTTGGATGTTACTAACAAAAAACATAAAAAAGAAATAAAGAAAAGGACAATTCTTTTTAATGGAACCTTTAGTGATATCATGTGTTATGTTTGTTTTTCATGGCATAGCTCACCTTGTCATGGCAGCTTATGAGAACAGCCATCATTTAGCAAAATAATGACTAGAAGCAACAACTATTTTTGAATTATCTTCCCACTAGACACTAATGTTGACTGTCATCTGTACATAGTCTTCACAATTTCACAAACCAGGATCTGAGGCTAGATCTGAAATTGATGTAAGTCATGTGTAAGCCAGTCCATCTCCACTGAACTCAGGATTTTCACTAGCAAAGGATTTATGTCAACCGTGAGTCTGGACTTCCCAACAGAAGTCTCAGATATTTCAGTGAAGTTTTACATCCTGCATCAATTTACATCCGATAAGGGCAGATGTGCCAGAGTGCTCCAGATGCTGTGCAATGATGTAAAGCAGTTATAAACCCAGATTCACCTGCCAGGTTTTTGGCTACTTCGGCATACTGGAACAGTGCAAAGCACAGAAAGTGTATCCATGAATGTAGACTCATGCCCCCTACAGCTACATCAATTTTGATTTAAAACTGATTACTCATTCAAACCTTCAAATTTTCTATGTATGTATACTGTGATTTCCTTCTGTCCCCCACAAATCTTTTTTTTTTTTTTTTTTTTTCTGAATACGCATAATGACTATAGAGATTTCTTTAGATTACAGATGAAGAAAAATCATACAGACTTGACAGACTTTACTTGAGTAGGAATAACTCCAGGAATAACTCCATTAAAAAAGTAACTTCATTAAAGTCAATGGATTATGGCAGTGAAACTGTAATACAGTTACAGAATAGGTACATAAACATCATCAGGGAAATAAAAACATCTTTCCACAAAACATGAAGTGCACAGACTGAAAAGAAAGACACTGAACTTTTTGGAAATAGATTTACTGTAAATTGGTTGTACCTATATGGTATAGGAGAATATATGTTTTAAAATGTTTTATATTACTTCTTAGATCTAGGTGACTAGAAAACATAAGCTATATAAAATAAACTTTAGATTAATTACATTGAAAGAAATACATCAACATGTTTTTTTTTCTCTTTTTCTCTTTCTGGGCATTCTTGTAAGCCACAAGATCTGCATACTATTACACAATTCTTGATTTCATCTTTTAAACTTTAACTTAAACTAAAATATTTTACAAATATTTCTTTATCGTCAAGAAATAGTAAAGTTTTATACCACTTTTTTGGAGTGAAACTTATTGAAAAGAAAATTAAGTGGTATCATTGTTGTTGTTGTTATTATTATTAATAAAAATATTGCTATTATTCTTATTAGAAAATTATTAATATCAGGCATGTTTGGGGTCCTATTTTAGAAATCTACTTAAAGATGAGATACATCACCCCTCAAAAGCTTTTACTCTTACCACTCACAAAGGAATTAGAGTGAAGTCGTATCCAGATGAAGTCGTATCCATTACAAAGATCCGAGGTTTTTGCCACTCAGAGTCCTAAAAAGAAGACACTTCCTGCCCTTTAGTGTTTCATTAAAAGGCCATTAAACGGCTTCCTCTGATCAAGTTACTAGCCTGAAAATTTTACTCAGTCTTCCTCTGTCCTTTAATATGTATTTTTTATCGACAAAATTGGTTCAATGGCACCAGGTTTTATGCTGAAAGTAATCTGAAGTTCGTACCTCCTCGGTGGCTGTAACTACATCTAGGAGGTAACACATGGTGTCTCTTCAGAGATTTCAAAGCACTCTGAAAGAAATTATCCTAGATCTCTTGGCCAGTGCCTTCCTAACTCTGTCCTCGCCCTCCTTCTCCGAAGCTCCATTTGGATCGAGCTTCCACAGACTGCAGGTCCTAGAGGTACCAATCAACGGGTTGGTGCTACATTGACATCCTGCCAATGTACAAATAAACTACATGAGGATGCATACCTCATATTAATTACATTTTGAAGGGTGTTTGAACCTAGCTGGAAAGTACACCAGCTTTCATCTTGTGGTTCTTCACACTACAAATGTTATCAGCTATTTTCATTTTGTATTTATTATATTTTATGGTTGAAGTTTAAGGACAGATCCCAGTGTTGTTTAAACTTGCAGGAAGCTAAACAACATACACAGCTGTTTGCTCATTGGTCGCCTCCAGTGGGATGGGGGAGGGAACTGGAAAAATGGTAAAACTTGTGAGTTAAGATAAAGACAGTTTAATAGGACAGAAAAGGACAATAATAATAATAATAATAATAATAATAATAATAATAATAGAATATATTAAACAAGCTATGTACAATGCAATTGCTCACCATCCATCAATCAATACCAGCCAGTTCCTAAGCAGCAGTTGCCCCTCCCCACCAGCCACCTCCTTCCAGTTTATGTACTGAGCATGACATCATATCGTATGGAATACCCCTTTGGCCAGTTTGGGTCAGCTGTCCTGGCTGTGTTCCCATTTCAGCTTCCTGTGCAACCCCTCACTGGAAGAGCATGGGAAGCTGAAAAGTCCTTGACCTAGTATAAGCACTACTCAGCAACAAATGAAACATCAGTGTGTTATCAAAATTATTCTCATACTAAACCCAAAACACAGCACTATGCAACCTATACAATAAAACTGCTTAAACAAGAAGATCTGAGTGGTTGTTCCAAGATGGCCTTTTAGATCAGGCCTTCACTTGCAAAGTAGGATCAGCAAAAAAAATGTAGAACACCTTCCTCAGACGAATAAGAAATGTTTCCACCACAAAGAGTTTTCCCCTTGGTCAGGAGATACTGACCCTGGTAGTATTCTGACAACTAGGATCTATGACAGCCTTTAGTTAGTGACAAGAGGGCAGTACCTACACAGAAGTGAAGGCTGGGGATTATGAACTGGGGACTTCAGTCATAACCTTCTATTCAACATTTCGTATTACCTAGTTTATAAGAAATACTTAATGATTTCTAATGGCTTTTGTGAGCCACTCAATTCTTTGCAGACATGATACAGAAAGTTGAAGGCTTTAATTCACTAAGATGTAAAACATATAAAGCTGAGGCACTGGAAGAGTTTTAATATTTGGGGAGTAGAGAGGAAAAAAATCTTCTCTTCAGTCCTGATTTAAAGTTTTTCAGATTAAGAGGAATACAAAGGAAAACATATTTTATTTTACATTAGAATAAAGACTACTTGTATTACCTAATTGCTATGTATTTCTAAAATCTCTCACTAAGAGGTAATAGAAAAGAATAACAAGACTGTCAATATCAATATCTGTACAATTACTGATAGACTTTCCAAGGAGACATTAAAAAATGTATACATATCAATAGAAGAGTGACTAAAACTAGGCACTGGCCCTGGTCTAGTCATTACTGAAGCTGGTGGTAATATGACAAAAGGTCCCAATGATTTCAGTATTTAAAGGCCACGTGTCAATTGTCTGCAGAACCACCAGATCTTTCTGCTATATTCTGCACTCTTGACTTTCTTTTTACCTTAGCTTTGTAATATTTACTGAGCTATCACATATCTTTACTGCATCGATATTTTACTTCTCAGAGCATTCACTCTTTTCTGTAAGAAAATAAGTACATGGATCACATCACACTATACCAGAAAACTAAGTGGTATATAGAATAATATTCAAATAGTTGATATTCCATAAAAAGAGTGTTTTATAGTAAAGAAAACACTGTTAGTAAATGACTGTCCAGATATGCAGTAAAATGATTCCATACGTTTTGCAAGCCCTGTTCCTGTTATCTGTCAGCACTCAGTATACAACAGCAAGCAATAAAGCTTATCAGATGAAAAGGGAGGAATATGAAGTGTTATTGTTATTATTGTTATTATTATTATTGCCATTCTTTGCTGGAAGACTGAATGGAGTTGGTATGTGAAGTAGGATGTCTGAATCAAAAATACTTCCCCTGTATTACCAATGTAGAATGCTAGCAATATCTTACTTGGAGTTTAGCAGGGACTAGCGAAGGACAAAATTAGCATTTTGTACAAAAGATGAATACAATGTATGAAACACACAAAGGAGAAAGGAAGGAGAATGATAAAATTATTAGATTAATCGAGAAGGAAGGATTAAAAAGCTAAGGATGTGTTAGTTAACCCATTAAGGGTTTTGAATCTTTTCATGTAAAAGAATGCCATCCGTATAAAATTGTGTTATATTAGTTTCATTTTTATGTTGTTCCATTACTCTGTATCAGTACCTGTAGTGCTGTATTTGCAATTTCTAAACACAAATTCTTGCTTAAAGGTGGGTTATGGCACCATTTTATTATTAAATCTGCTGACAATTACTGTCTTTTCTCTGGCCACATAGTCTAGGATCATCCATTGTTTCTCCAAAATTACAAGTTTCTTTCGTGGAACACTGTTACAAACTCAGTCCCTAGAGAAGATATCATACAACAGGCAAACAGAAAACACGAAAGACTTTTCAGGGCAAGAGAATAAAACCCCATCCATTCCTTTCATTAATAGTATTATAGTCTAGCATGTGTAAGCATAAATACAGTTACTATACATGTTTCTCAGATCATCCCATTCATATCTTAGAAGAAATATTATTTGAGTAAAAGCAAAAATAAGTAAATTAAGATAATGAGAAAATAATAATACTTTTCTTCGGAAAACAAATTTATCCAAACCAGCAGATACATAACTTTGGAACACAAGAGGTTCCACTTAAATTTGAATAGAAACTTCTTCTCAGTAAGGGTAACAGAACACTGGAACAGGCTGTCCAGGGAGGTTGTGGAGTCTCCTACTCTGGAGACATTCAAAACCTGCCTGGACACATTCCTGTGTAACCTCATCTAAGTGTTCCTGCTTCAGCAGGGGGATTGGACTAGATGATCTTTTGAGGTCCCTTCCAATCCCTAACATTCTGTGGTTCTGTGATTCTGTGATTCCCTAAGAGTGTTTTTCTGAGTAATCTTCTCTTCCACTCATGAAAATAAAACCAGCTTTGCCAGCTTATTGCCTAAGTATTTGACATTTTTTATTCAATACCAAAGCTATCCTGGAGAGTTTCAACAAGGACAGAAACCTCTTACAGCAGGAAAGATGCAAACTTGAACATTAAACATATATATTTTTCACCTCAAAATAAGTTTTTTCTGTTTCTATCCACAACATCCAAGAAAATTACTTTCAAGTGATTGCAGTTTTAAAGGTGTATGTAGATGTAGAGAATTATGAATAATTCTAACTTAAACTGACATGCTAAAATTAGCCTAGAAAATGGACTCCAAAGAGAAGTGGAGCACAAAATGGAACATCAGAAAAATATCCTTGACAACTAATTTCTCTTTTGCATTTACACCTTTTTTTTTTTTTTTCTTCCTTCATTTTTACTCCTCCTTCCAGTAAGGCTGATGCTCTGAATTCAACAGAGCTTATCGTTCATGGTGTGCTTAGATGAAGTGTCCAAACTAAAACAAGTTCCTGAACCAGTTCTTCATCTTTAATACTAATGCAGGACAACACAGATCCTAACTTTCACATGATGAATTAATGTATTTGTGGGCGTGGTTTTGTTTTGTTTTGTTTTTTTTCCTTCCAATTGTTATATCTTTATTTTCTGATTTTGACATCAAAATTATTTCTACAGAAGCTAATGATTATGTCACAAATATTATATCAAGTAATGAATAAATAAGGTGACATCTGTTAGCTTTGGGGACCATCTGTTAAGATAAGGAATTACTAATGTGAGGTTAAATTTAAATTATATTAATTGCTAGCACAATAGGATGGTGTAATATGCAGTATAAGAAACTAGTAACTTTCTGCTTTTTCTTGTGGAAAGCAGGAGGAGTGGTTATAGCCAAGGGAATTGCAACAAAAAAACATAAGGAAGAGGTTATACTTGGGAGGCAAAGAAACAAATGATAATTAAAACAAGCAAACGCAAACAAACAAACAAACAAAAAAACCCCACAAAACAAAACCAAAACAACAACAACAAACAACAAACACCCATTAATTTTGTATAGTCATAGGTATTGGGTTATGTACATATTTGTGGATCCTAATTTAAGAAGGTATTTAAGCAAATGCTGGACTAGAAGTAAACACTTAAATGCCAAGTAAATTACCAAAATCTGAGAGAGATTTCCGGAAATCGAAACGTTGCAGCACAAACTTTTCCCTCAGAGACTCTACTTTCTTACATTCTTTAAATTTCACTCTTATTAATAGGCACTTTCAGTGCCAGAATTATATAATAAGTAAATCTTATTGTAGGAAAACATAATGGACATATTTATGTACAATCTCAATGTAACAATCAAGAATGCTGGAGGCAGAATAATCAAAGAAAATACTGCTACAAAGCAAGGTTATACGTGAATATACATATTACATTATATATATTATTATACATTATACATTATACATTATTATACATTATACATTATATACATATATGTTTTATATATATATGTTGTTATGTATTGTAAATATTCATATACAACCTGTGTCTGAGTTCAGACCACATCATTGTTGCAAGTTTTGAACAGATACACATGTGAAATAATAGGTTTGATTCATGAAGCTGATGTTCTCCTCTTCATAAATTCACAGAAGTTTACTCATATAGCAAAAAGTCAATTGTCAAACAACCTCAATTCTGCAATTCTACTTAGTTATCTGAAATGTGGTTTAGTAGTCTTCTTTCTTTCTGTTCCCTTTAAAGGCATCAGGTATGTTGGTTAAGTATTTTCATTACTTTGGCTTAAGCTCTATAAGAAGTTTAAGCTCCTGTATGTTTTATTGGTGGTGGCTTTTTTGTTTGCTTGTTTGTTTGTTTTTGTTTGTTTTGTTGTTTTTTTGTTTTGTTTTGTTTTTTAGTTTTTTGGGGTTTTTTTTTGCAATCCATGTTTTAAACAGTCTCTTTCTTACCTTATATATGCTGTCGTATTTTTTTTCCCTTATATTTCTTTTCTACTTGAGGCAATTAGCTCAGTTAATTCCATTTTTATTTTCTCCAGCCGTGCTCTTCTCTGTATCCTCCATAGTGACTATGCATTTATGACTTTGCATCAGCTCTTCTCACTTAGAGATCTCTTTCCACATTTACTACTTCTACAGAATCCATTGAATTCTGTTGGCTTTTCCTTCATGTTGAATTTAGTAATGGTAAAAAGCAAAAACAAAAACAAAAACAGAAGAGTATTTGTGAGAAAAACAAGCTTAACATAGCTAATAAAATATCACCTCAGTCATTGTCTCGAATTCCATTTCATACACACTTTCCTCATTCAGTCAATGTTGAATTCATTTGCATGTTCTTCAGACAAGGATAGCACTTTTTCTTGCTCTTTTTAAGACATTCTAACATACCGAAGTTGCTTGTAAACAATTACAAAAGATATCAGGAATACAGTGATTTTCTGTACATTTCTTACTATTGTGGTCAGAAGCCTGGGTAAGGTGAGTTTCAACCCATATCTCAGTTGACTGAGACTGATGACTTAATTTAATTTGTTTCATTGTGATTGTATCAGGGTGTTGGACACCACTTTTTTTTTTTTTTTTCTTTTTTACTTGTCAGACATTCATAATAAAAAGTAATTGTCAAGAAAGAAACCTGAACAGTCCCAGCTATGCTCTACTAATTAATATCATTTCTGTTTAAATGAAATGAAATCAAACTGATTTTTAAAAATTATTTAACAGATGAAAATAACATTTTGGAAAACAAAAAACCAGTCATTTTTCTACCAGGATTTTTACCTCTATTGAAAGCTTTCTAGTAAATATTTGTATCTAGATTTAGTTCTAATACAGAACCTTAAAGAAAATTTAGAAATGTCAGTAATGTTTTATCTCTTGTGTTCCAGAAATGTTAGATTGTTCCTACAATCCACAAGCTTCCTCTTAATGTCAACATTTATACATATATTTCATTACTTTTTCATAGAATCCGTTGTAGTTTATTAGGTGTTATTGCTAAACAGATACTGTGTTATAAAGCTACCTGAGATTGCTTCCAATGGTAATGTTTAAGGAAGTTTCACAGAAATTTCAATAACAGTGTGATATGACTTCCTCCTGTCTTTGTTTCTGTCTTCCTGGAAAGTGCTAGGAAGATCCAGACTTGAATAATTCTATGAGTTCTGAGTCTTCAAAGTATCTCTCATTTAAAAATATATATTTCATGTTGCAATAGCACCTTATTCTTAGAAGGTCTGTTTGATCCCAAACTTATCATGAAATATTGCCAGTTTCTAGACAGTGACACCAGTCCACAAGGTTGTGGTATGAAATAGTACATATTTATTAATAATAATAATCTAACTGAACAGTATAGTTTCTAGCAGCCTGGATAACTAGCTTCCAGAAGGTCTTTACAGCTTTTACAATTAATTAAATCATCCAGAGGCAAAAACAAAATTATCTTCAGCCATCAGTATTATATGAACCATGCTGAGAAACCTCCAGGCTAGGATAAAAGAACTTGACATTGATAAAAAAGAGAAAAAAAGTACTGTGCTGACGTATATAGAAATGACTGAGAAATAGTTCTAAATCTTAGTTGCACCTCTTAAGTGAATATACATTACATTGTAAATCAGTCCTAGATTTTTAATTCCTAAGATGTAAAAAAAGTGAGGTTAAAACATTCCACAGCTCTTAAGAATATTATATGGCCTTATGAGTTCATTTTTAATAGGAATCTTTTGTTAAGTGACATAAGAAAGATCAAGATGTGCCACCATTGGCAAATGTATGCTTTATAGACAAAATTAAGATCAAGAAGTGAGATAATAGTATGTTAATAGAAAAGCAGAAGTCATCTCTCAGCATTCCTGCTATATCACATCACTATTGTTTTTTGGTTCTTCAACCTCTCAGTGATTACGGTGGTGAAACTTTAAAATAGCATGTGCTTCTACTGTCTCACTGATGTTTTCCATTCTCCACATGAGAACTTCAGTGCCAACTGAGCTTCATTGAGACTTTCACTATGAAATTTCCATTTCTGTTTTATTCCATATCCATGGCATAACTACAGGAAGATTTTGTGGGCTTCTCAAATATAAGGAGACTGTTCACAGATTGAATATAACTTGCTATTAAGTAAGGAAAATAGAGGAATGGTGCTTTTTGAGAACCAAGATTTTTCTTTTTCTTTCAACTCTTCCATATAGTTGACAAGTGAAGCATGATTTCTGCTTTATCAAATATGAAAAATAAATGAATTCTCTGATTCTAACTTCCCCAAAGAGAAGTAGTGACAATTCACTCATTGTTTCGTGAATGAATTTCATTCAGATTACTATTAGTTCTTTATTGTAAAAAAGATTTCAAAATTTTTTCAGGCCTGTATTCAGCTTCCATCTGCTGCAAGATATCACGCTTCCCTCAAAAAAGGTCTGGAAGATTTGTTTTGAATTTGAATAACCAAAAAAGATTAAGACCGTATTTAAGCATACCTATGCAAAGGGTGAATACTTATACAAATGTGCAAGAAGATGAGAAAACACTAAAAAGAAAGAAGAAAAAAACAACAACCTCAAAAGGATACACACACAAAACAAACAAAAACAAGTAAACAAATACACACACACACACAAAAAACTCAAAACCAATCAACCAACCAAAAACCACAAAAAAAGCCCCAAACAAACCCCACAACTCCAATGTGTATTGACATGCTTTTGGGAGGACTTTTTACTGAGTGGAAGCACACCAACACTTTTTAACTTTATGTGTTAGCAGTTCTTCCTGAAAGCTTTATAAAACCCCTACCTTTGTTATCACAGTACAAAGTCAAGACTACATGTCTAAAGGAAATTTTTATCAGAAATTACGAGGAGGTAATCACCTCCAGAAACATTAAAACTGGTTAAGTGCCTTAAGAAAATAATTAAATAAAAAATTTAATGCCAGGATGCACAATATGAAGGGGCTTTGTCATCTACACTGAAATAATTATCTGTTTAAAAGGTATGTAATGCATTTCTTATGGTTTAATTTTTCTCAAACAGTGCTAACAGTTACAGGTCCATGCTATAAAACAAATGAGATGGGAATATTCTATACTTAATTCATTGTCAAGATTTTATAACCCTAACAAATTAATTTCTGTCTAGTTGGCTACATTAGGCTAATATCTACAGAAAAGAACTCCCTCCCCCCCCCTTAAGTCTAAACAGTAAAAGACAAATTAAGTCCCTGAATCAGGAATAGATTCAGTAGTCTTAATTCATTGTTACTGAAAAGTATCAATTATAAATTTAGGCACAGAAAGAAGAAAGGGTCATTTTCATATTATGTACAGCCATTACATTTGTGGCTTTTTAAAAACATCTGTAATAGTGTTTGCAATAAGCATAAATTCCAAGGGCTCCCATTCTCATTCAATATTCTGTGAGACAAGTGTATAAAACCAGTTTGAAATGGAAAATGTGTTTTGTTTTGTTTTGTTTTGTTTTGTTTACCACCCCCCACCTGGGGTTTCTCCACTGTTTGATTAGAGAATTGTTGCATTCAAACATATTACCATTCTGTCAGCAGCACTTACAGACTTATACTTTCACTGCATGGTAAATGGAGTTTACACAGTTTATGTTGTGTGAGGACAAAGTGTAGTGATTCAGTGATGCACATTTGATTTGTGTCTGATTTGGTTAATTATTAAACACCATAAAGTCTTAAGGTTTCAAGAATTCTGTGCAAACATGGAAATCAGATAGTCAAGATTCTTTGGTGATGTAGATCAGCCTAGTACCAACAAAGTAAGTGAAAACATACCAGCTTCTACCACCAATGATATGTTATGTGGAATTTTTTTCCACTTACACATGTTAAAGTACAGATGTACCTATTTAAAATTAATCTAGTGTTTAAATAATTTTATTTGTTGACACAACAGTCATACATACGTTACCCTTACAGTGTTGCTTAGCAAACACTACACATGCAAGATGTGTACATACTAAATGGCTACTTAGTCTTTTTTTGTTTAATTGTTTGTTTGGGGTTTTGTTTGTTTGTTTGTTACAAAAGATGTTCATCCATTCTACAAGTCAATAGATAAATTTAGTAATATTTACAGAAGGTACACATCATGGTGAAGAAATATAAGTTTGTCTTCTCAGTTTTTTAAGGGCAATAAAAGAGGTTACCTGTTCATAATCTAAAAGTGCCTAAAAAGAAGATAGTCCTGATAGTAGAAGGCCCTTTCATTTGCCAGGTAAAGAACATAATTGGTCAACAGCTGGACACTGACATTAGAAGTACTTGCATGAAAAATACCATGCAATATTGTAGTAAAAAGCTTAGATTCTCCACTCCCAATTTCATCCAACTTATATTAAGTTTGCATGTATTTCTAAACATTTTTATATGATTCAAAGTAACCACGGCTTGATAGCTGGAGGTCTTCTGGCTTAGTAAAAATTCCAGACAAGGTGATCCCAATAGTCCCTCCTACTGTTAAAATACATAAATACAAACAAATGCTTTTGGCTGACAGAGAAAAAGAGAAGGAAAGTCCTCATGCTTCAGGTCATGAACTAGACTTAACTACCACAGTCAGAAGAAAAACTTTGAAGTAATAGATCACCCCTAGATAGTCTGCTGCACTTTGCCATGGTATTGCTCACAGGCAGAGTCAAAGAACTTGACTAGACCTTTTTCTACAATTGTATAGTACTGGCACCCAGACTGCAGTCTCACAGCTCCTATCTGCCTATGACCCCTAGGACATCGACCCTGTGTGTCAGTGCTCTTGACTTTATGAAAATACACATTTATTGACTAAGAGAATAAAACCATGTAGTTTTGCTCAGTCCGTATGTTTATCTTAATATGAAATCTACCCTCAGGCAAATATTCTAAGTCTCCAAATACCATCTTCAGCTATATAAATATCTCTTACATAGAAAACCATCAGTGTTTTCAGGCAGTTAATGTCACAGATAAGTGTAATAGGTCACCCTGACAGGAAACTTATCCAAGGAACTCTACTTTTCTTCTTGGGTGCAATACATGACTGTATATTGGTGAACACATCCCACGAATGATTTACTACAAATAAAATCTACAGATTATTTTTAAAGACCCTTTCCCATTAACTTGAAGGATTATGGGTCCTAAAACTGTCATTACAATAACCTTAAGAAATGTACCATAACTGAGTCATACGCTTCCTTTTTACTCCATGACTAACATTCTTATTTCCAGAAAAATTACCAGGGCTTTATTTATTTGTTATATTTCCTTCATATGAAGCAGAAAAACAGAGTGACAGTTAAAGGCAGAATGGATATTTCCTCTTCAGAACAACTTTACATGTAAATGAACCCAGGAATAACATACGTACTCACAAGGAGTTTTCTTCATATTTTGTTCTGAAATAAATTTGACATAGGTGTTTCTTCAATGTTTTATGACAAAGTTAGCTAATGACATCTATTTACTTCCTTCTTTGAAGCTCTCAGTGGACACAAATTAGTTCAGTTTAAGCACTGTATTTGTTCTGCATCAATTTAGATTGTGCCCTTTTCTGCTAAAGAAAAGTAGTGAGTTGCTGGTTTTGGAGTTTACACATTTCTTATGACAGGGTGATTGCACACAACAAAGAAAGTTTAGATTAATACAGATACAAACGTCCCGGTTTTGTTAAAAAACAGCAGTTTCTCTTTTAATGAATTTTTCTTTCAGCTAAGGCCTTCTTAGTAACTGCACTTTTCTGAAAATGGATACATGTTTTGGTAGACATAGCAATGGAATGCAAGGTCGCTGATAAGGACACACATCTTGTAAGTGAGAAGGGCAAGGAGGAGTGAACTGAACAGGTGATTAAAACTGACCAAATAAGTATTCCATCCCATCCATGTCATGACACTATATAGAATGGGAGATCATGAGGGTCTTGCCCCCTCTTCGACTATGGTCAACATCTGGGAAGGACCTGCCTGCTGTCCCTGCAAATCTGAGGTCTAGTGACAGACCCTGCATCCTTGAATCTAGTTCCAGTTTGCTGCAGAGTCCAACCCAGGACTTCCAGATGCCTGCCCTGCAGTCACTAGAGCAGTTCTGAGCTTTGCTGGGTAATTCAAGCTTGATTTTATATATTTTGTATTATTTTCTCTATTTTATTAGTAGCATTAGTAAAACATATTTAATTCTTTCCAACTTGCAAGTCCTCTCTCTTTTTGACTCTCTTTGCCCTCCTATGGCTTCTCCTTAGTGGGGAGAGGTGGAGCTAAGTGTGGGGAACGAGGGAGGGGGTTAACAAAACATCTGCCACGGTTTATTGTCACCCTGCAATCAAACCTTGACAACGTATAAGTGAACATTTGTAATGAGAGCAATCAAGTTGTTAATATTGCCTTTGTGTGAAGAAAATCATACTAAATAGAATGATATATTAGTTATCCATACAGAAGGCCCATACAGAATTTACAGATCTCAGTCAGCAGGCAAATCCTCTTTCCCCAGAGTCTTTACAGATGATGTTACATTTCCTTCCTCTTTTCTACTCTTACATTAATTCTCAGTTTTTTTGCTCTAAAAGATTTATAATTAATACAGAAAAATTCTGCAAAAATATTGGAGAGCTAGTAATTGTTTTGCAGTCTTTCAGAATTGAGATTTTTTCTAATAATTGAAAATATTTCTTTTTTTCCTTACTCTCCATCTGCCCTGGATATTTAGGAACTGATCTAGGAAACATTTAGTTTCATTACACTAACTAAAATCAATGGGCCTTACCCTAAAAGCAAACCAACTTAAATAACATCATGGCTTTGTTGAACAGATATAGAAGTATGCATATATTTAAATAAATATATTACGGAATTGGCTTCATGGTTTTCAAATCAACAGATTGCTTGGGCCATAAATAAAAAAAAAATAAATAAACCTTAAGGAATTTTTTGTTCTCTTATAGGATGCATTAGCAACTAAAAGTGACTTTAATGTATTGTTCCCTGTAATAGGAAGAAGCAGCATGTGCAGCATATTTTATTTAAATGTATTGATCTTTTGACATATGATTGAAAAAAAAAAGAAAGAAAGAAGAAGACCACATTCCAGGAGATCTGATGAAAAAAATCTCAAGTTATATTTTACATTAGCTTTGCATATATCAACTGACAACACTAAAACATAATTCTTTACAAATATATTAATACTGGAGCTGCTCATTTATCTTATAAGATCCACACAAGACTCATAAGTCTCACTCATGTATTGTTGATGAAGGTCACAGAAAGGTAGACTTTCAAATGACCTTCTCTCTCCCTAAATTATGGCAACAAAACTAAAATGAACAGATGAAGAATACTATAAGATTTTTGGTGGCACACACTCTAAGTGATCCTTTCACATCAAATGCAGACTAGCAGATGCTGAAGCTGTAACTGAGAAAGTCTGTTTCTAGCTGTTCTATCCATTGACTTGTCTACCTGCTAAGATGAGGCAGAAAATGGTTCTGCTGTATCTTTTAAGTCCTCCAAAACGTAAACAAGCTGGGCATTTGGCACTTAACGGGTAAGCAAATTGGGTGTTCAGCACTTAACATGTTCTGTAAGGAGCTGTGGGACACAGCAGTTGGTGTAATCATTTCTATAATAAATAAATTCTGCTTTCTGCCTCATCCAATTAAACATTTTGTTGTGGAGCCTAAAACTTGGGACACATTGCCTTGCGATACCTGTTCACTTGAACCTTGCACCACTCAGTGGAGAGAACAGATGATCTCCCTGGGAAATGTGATGCTCCTATAGAAAATTCTTTCACAAGGGATTATTAATCACAAGGGATTATCCCAGAAGCAACTGGACACAAACTTGTATACCGTCTATATATTTGGAAGGCAGTGGCTAGCTATTGCTACTGGGTTTTGTGCAATCTTTAACCTGTTTCATACAAATTAAATGAAATTATTTAGACAAACTAGGACAACACTAGCAAGTGAAAAAGGGATAACAACTGCCTTTGAATTCTAAGGTTTCATAAGTAAAGGTTTCATAAACTTCTTAAAAACAGGATTCCTCCTGACAGAGAATCACAGAATCACAGAATTTGACTTCCATCTTTGCTTGGAAAAAGAAGTTCACATATTTTTGTACATTTTTATGTCACCTCCTCAAATATTTTTATTTAAAGTTGCAAGTTGTTATGCTTATCTTCTACAGAGCATTAACTGTCTTACCTAGGAGATTATGCACATATTTTTTGCAGTTTTAAGCATGAGAAGAGTAAAATCCCAATCTACAAGAATGGGAACAGGGATGACTCTGACCACTGTCAGCCTCACTTTTGTACTTGGCAAAATTATGGAGAGGATTATTCTGGCAGTTATTGGAAAATATCTGAATGACAATGCAGTCATTGGTCCCAACCAGCATGGGTTCTTGAGGGGAAAGTCTTGATTAACAAACTTAATTCCTTTCTATGACAAGGATACCCACCTAGTTGACCAAGGGAAACCTGCAGATGTGATCTTTTTTGGATTTCAGCGAACCCTCACAATATCCTCCTGAACAAGATGTCCAGCATACAGCTGGATAAACACACGGTGCAGTGGACAAGCAGTTGGCTGACAGGCTGGACTCGAAGGGTTCTAGTAAGTGGGGTTATGCTGGGCTGGCGACCAGTCACTAGCAGGGGTTCTGCAGGGATCCATCCTAGGGCCAGTACCCTTCAATGTCTTCATAAATTACTTAGACACAGGACTTGGGGGAATATTAAGTAAGTTTGCCGATGGCACCAACTTGGGAGGAACTGTTGACACTATTCAGGGCAGAGAGGCCCTGGAGAGGGATCTGGACAAATTGGAGAGCTGGGCAATCACCAGCCACATGAAGTTTAATGAAGGCAAGTGCTGGATTTTGTACCTGGGACATGACAACCCTGGCTTTACATACAGACTGGGAAATGATATATTGGAGAGCAGCTCCACAGAGAGGGATCAGGGTGTTCTGGTCGATGGCAAATTGCATGTGAGCCAACAGTGTGGCCTGGCAATGAAGAGGGCCAACCATGTCCTGGGTGCATCAAGCACAGCACTGCCAGTGAGGCAAGGAAGGTGATTGTCCTGCTCTACTCTGCACTGGTGCAGCTTCACCTGTAGCACTGTGTGCAGTTCTAGGTGCCACGGGATATAAAGGATATAAAGCTACTGGAGAGTGTCCAGAAGAAGGCTATGAAGTTGGTGAAGGGTTTGGAGGGGAAGCCATGTGAGGAGCAGCTGAAGTTACTTGATCTGTTCAGCCTGGAGAAGAGAAGACTAAGGGGTATCCTCATCATGGTCTGCAGTTTCCTCACAAGTGGAGGAGGAAGGTCAGGCACTGATCTCATTTCTGTGGTGACCACTGATAGGGCCTGAGAGAATGGCAGGAAGATGTGCCAGGGGAGGTTTGGGTTGGATATTAGGAAAAGGTTCTTCACCCAGAAGGTGGTGAAGCATTGGGACAGGCTCCCCAGGGGAGCAGGCACAGATTCAAGTCTGTCAGTATGCAAGAAGCAACTGGACAACACCTCAGACATATGGTGTGAACTGCGGAGATGTCATATGCAGGGGCAGGAATTGGACTTGATGAGTCAGCAATATGACTTTGTGGCCAAGAAGGCAAATGGTATCCTGGGGTGCGTAAGGCAAAGTGTGACCAGCAGGTCAAGGGAGGTTATCTTCCCCCTCTACTCTGCCCTGGTGAGGCTGCATCTGGAGTACCATGTCCAGTTTCGTGCTCCCCAGTTTAAGAAGGACAAGGAACTACTAGAGAGAGTCCAGCAGAGAGCTATGAAGATGATTAGGGAGGTGGAACACCTTTCTTATGAGGAGAAACAGAGAATTGTGTCTGCTCAGCCTGGAGAAGGCTAAGAGGGGATCTTATCAATGCTTATAAATATCTCAAGGGTGCATGTCAAGAGGATGGAACCAGAGCATTTTCAGTAATGCCCAATGATAGGGTGAGGGGCAACAGGCACAGACTGAAGCACAGGAGGTTCCTTCTAAACATGAGAAGAAACCTCTTTACTTTGAGTGTGACAGAGCACTGGAACAGGCTGCCCAGAGAGGCTGTGGAGTCTCCTTCTCTGGACACATTCAGGACTCACCTGGACACATTCCTGTGTGACCTGCTCTAGGTGAACCTGCTTTAGCAGTTGGGTTTGGCTAGATGATATCCCGAGGTCCCTCCCAACCCTAACCATTCTGTGATCCTGTGGGTCCCTTCCAACTCAGGACATTCTATGATTTTCTATGAAAATACTAATGTAATTTTACTCATGTAGCAAATCACATTTACACTCATGAGTCATCACTTTTAGAAAACTAAACAGGGAGAAAAAAAAAAAAATAATTATTAAAAAAAATGTTCTTACTGGAACTATCCACTCTATCTAAATTCAGGAACCTCCATTTCTCCCCCTCCTCTACACCTTTTATCCCCCTCTGCTTCCTCCATTCCATGCACAGACAAAATAGAAGGGATTTTAAGAATTGTGGATGGAAAAGCTAAAGTGTGAAATGAAAGTTTGGTTGTACAAATTAGTCAATAATATCAGTAGGTATACAGGACAATTATATCTTGCTGGGCACAATTGAGCTAATAGTTATGGGCTAAATGAAGAATAAATTGGAAAAAAAGAAAAAAAAAAAGAGAAAAATAATAATGTGCCTGATTTGACAGCTGAAGCTCTAATATTATCAGTACAGAAAAGAGACAAAGAAGAGCTACAACAAAGTTATGATTAAGAACTTCTTAGCTATTTATCACCTTTCTTATTTAATGTTCCCATATTTTTGGATGGTTGAATATGTATTTATGACTGATGGATGTAGCATATCAATTGTTTCCCCAGTGTATTTATAAAATACTTCTAATGGCTTATAATGGAACATTTATATATATATATATATATATATATGTATATATGTATAAAATAATCCATCAGCACAACAGGGAGAATGGAAATGAGATAAAACATTTGTTAAGAAAGCTTTTAAATGATGTTGTTTGTTCCTGTTTGCATTTTTTTTCCTCATTGCTATATCTACCCATCATTCAGGAGGACGAAATCAAGCAATTGCATAGCAAATGAAGAATACATTGCCTCACAGTTCACGTATTACCAGAGGAACCATCAGGGGATGAGTTGCAAAATTGCTGAGCTCGTGTAACAACAGCTGTATCTTGAACATAAGGAAAGCTGTACCCTAGTAAAGATTATAAAAAAAAGTGTGTTGTCAGTATATCAAATAAGGCACCCCCAATTAGAAAATGCTAGCCTTTCTCTGCTTCAACTACCTGTTTGTAATATGAGATCACGCAGATAAATATTTAACAGGAATACTTTGAAAATACATGCATTATTTTCTAAGGCATATTTGGTTATCATACGGACAAATAGTATAATCTTCCACAAGAGAATTAATTCACTGTCCAGGACAAGTTTTCAAATAGCATGCAGAAACTGTGGTGATCAACAGAATGTAGCACAGCTTCTCGCTGATGTTCATTCATCCATTCAGGAGGCAGGAGGTGTGGGAAAATGGTCTGAGGACAGCATTTTTTGCATATATACAATTTTCATAGATGGCTTTAAACTCTTCAATAATTTTGCAATAAGTAATGTAATAATAACAATGATGGAAAACTGACAGACAGTGCAAAGGGATTTTACAAAGTATCTAGAAGGAGCAGGAACAGATTAAAAAAAAAAAAAAAAAAAAACACAGGGGAGAAAAGCGGGATGATATTGTGTGCTTAGTAGTAAATCAAACTGAACTCAGCAGAAATAATAATGAACTCCACAGAGCTTTCCAATGTGGAAGTGGGGTCCAGAATGTAGCTCTTTAAAATACCAGTACATTATTTCAGACAAGTCTTTGTGTTAGGCTTTCCTCACTGGTAAGAAATGATCAGTGACACCAACTTTGGTTCAGCTCTGTGTCTTCATTATTTCCTAGAAGGGTTTGTGAGTGAAACTTTAAAATGAAATATGTACAACATCCTACTCATGGTTACTTGGCTTGTGATAATTTTAGGACAAAACCAAAACCAGTTTGTTCTTTTCCGAAGTGTAGAGTTGAGTGAGCCAGGTTACACCTGGACGTATTTAACTTGCAATTTTAGAATATTTTTTCTGAACAAGATTCAAATACTTGCCCCTGGATTCCCAATAATTTTAACTTATTGTGCCGGCACAACACCAAATTAAAATATTTCACTCTTTAAGAACCATGAAAACATTACTTAATGTTAATTAATGTATGAGATATTGTTATACATATGCCCCTGTGCTGATTTGACTGAAAATGAGTCAATTTTCTTCATGCAGTTAGAAACCTTTCTTTTTCATATCTAGTATGGTCATTATTTGGACTTAGTTTGAGAACAGGAGATAACATCCTGGGACAGAGTTAAGGTTTCTAATTGCTCTGGTCTGAGGGTCAAGGACATTCTGAGTGCTCTGCCCACAGATGTGAGACATCGAGGAAGGGGGGCATGGATGGGGCAGAGTTTGACTGACATCCAGACTGATCAATAAGAGTATTCCACCCCATTAGCATCATGCTTCATATTTAAGGAGAGTTGGGATCTTCTGGTCTCTCTCTTACTTCTTTGCCTTCTTCGCTCTTCTTACTGGAGCTGGGAGAGTTTTGTTCGGGATGTTTAATTTGGCTTTTTGCCATTTTGCAGAGGCCTCTGGGACTTTCTGCTGTTTTTTCTTTTTATTCCTTTTTTCTCTCTGGGATCAGCTGTTCAAGACCAGGTGCTACTTCCTGGGACTGCCTGCTCTGTGTGGATAGAGTTTATGAGGAATTGCATTGAATATCTTTTATTTTATGTTCTATTTCTATTTTATATATATACTTACTAGTAACGTATTAGTATTTTGTTATTTTCTTAAACTGTGTTTATCTCAATCCAAGTTTCTCTCTTCTCTTTTGATTGTCTCCCCCATTTGAAGGGTGGGGAGGGGAGTAAGTGAGCATTTATCATAGTTGTATTGCTAGCTCAGGTTAAACCACAGTATCTGCCTTTTGTAATGCTGTTTGAAAGCGCTCTGCCCTGTGGACAGATGTGACTATCAAATTCAATGCCTGCAGCACATTTACTGACCTTCAGCAAGCTCTGACTTTTTTATGTTGCAACATTATTTTGGTTTATTATTTTACCCAGAGAGCAGTCTGTGATCAGCAGAGAGATGCTTTTATCTTAATCATTGATCATAAATATTCAGATTTTCAGTCTCTCAGGAGCACTGTTCACTATTTCTTGGCATTGAAAAAAAGCAATGAAATATTTTCAACCAAAATTCAGGATACTAAATCTGACAGTCTAGTTATATTAGTAGCAAAAGATGATTTTTTAGTTACCTGTTTAATTCTGTACAATTCCAAGCATGGAGTCTACAAAGTTTTCACATTGGGTGTGCCTTCATTTAATTCAGGAAGAATACTTACAAATTGTCAGACCTTGAATTTGCCACGTCTGGAGGGAAGAATTTTCTTTATTCTTACGACCAGATTCTGGTAGAGTTGGCCTATGATTAAACATGTCAAAGACCAAGAAAGAAGTCAATACAGTAAAAAAAAAAAAAAAACAACAAAATCAGGCTGAAGCCTGACACCAATATAAAACTGGAATAATGGCATTACATTTAATGGATTAAATGTGGTACTTACAAACAATCTGTCCATAGTGTCTTAGAAGGGAAGAGAGGAAATTAAAACACTTCTGAAATCATGTCTATAGAGGACACAAGTATGGAATTGTTCCCTCCTTTGCAGTGAATCCAGCAAGTTACCTTAATACCTTCAGATCAGGGAGGTCAGGGTCCTTCAATTTAGCATGCTCGTAGGAAAAAATACTTCTTTTTTTTTTTTTTTTTTTTTTTTTTTCTTTTTTTGTAGACATGTGTATTAGAATGAGAATGCCTGAAACAGTTTGACTTTGATAATCTCTTGCAGCAAGATCAAATTACATATTTTTACTTTTTTTTTCCTTTCTTTATACATGAGTTTCACACAAACACAAGGACAAAAAACAACAACAAACTTAAACAGAAAAAAAAAGCTGGATTTTTCCTATCACTATGTATGTGTATATAATTATTCATATGTATTTTTACTATTATTTCTTTATAATTTATCCAAATGCTTCTTTGTCAACTGCTGGTGAAGAGAAAAAAGAGTATTTACAGTCTTAAATTTGGGTACTTCTGGTTATGCAGTCAATTGAATACCAGGACACTTCCTGAAGTGAAAAAATTCTGCTTATCTCTACCCTGGTTTAAGATATTCATGTAGTTGCAAAACTTTTAGACCAGGATAAACCTACAAAATATTGTCTGAATTACATGGTCTCAGCAAACATAAAATTCTGGACATTGAGAGAGGGAAGGAAAGGACTTATCACACTACAAATACTTCAAGTTTATCATATTTCTAAATGCTATTGTATGTGATATAGGTAACATATTTCCTCCATTAAAAGTTGTGTGAGAAGGATTAAATGGTTTAAAATATTAAGGCTGTAAGTATGTTAAGTATCTTAAGTATCTGAAGTAAAGGATTTGTGGCCTCTGAATTTTATATTTGCTACCTAGGAGCAAAGTAGATTTTGTCAATTAATTAATAATGCATACTATTAATAAAAAAATCCCTTTGTTTAAACACTAGGAATAAGTCTTGTACTGAGTGGTCTAGTAGTGGTTCAATATTCATAAAGTATTTTATTTGCCAGCATCCCAAAATAAAAATATTTTAAAAATATTTTATTAGGGTTTTTTTTTTTTTTTTTGTCTGTAAGTGCCTTTTGGCAGTGAAGTCAAAAGAATTAGTCTAAGGAATAGTTCTCATAATAGTATTCTTAATAGGGAAAAAAAACCCTTAGGCATGTGTGATGAACAGAGTGCTGAATTGTATCTTTCCTGAACAAAGCAAAATATTGTCTCTTCAATCTGATACAATTATGAACATTTTCAAATCACTTTGGTAATAATTAAGAAACAGCTATTTTATTTTTTTTACTTTTTTTCAGAATATACCGTCTTTCTAACACAATGCCACTACATCAGCTTATCCTGTCAGACAAAAAAAAAAAAAAAAAAAAATTAAAAATCAGGGAAAAAAGATCTAATATCACTGAACATACATATTCTTGAAGAAATAGGGAACAGACTCGGTTTAAGAAGTGTTTAACTTACTGTATGTTTCAGAGACATTTGATCAACATCAAGCATAGAGAATTTCCACTTCTCTTGGTACTTTAAGACTAAATAAACATGACTATTAAAACTAACTTCTTATTGCACCCATTTAATTCCATGAAAACTTTTTTACTTTCTTCAGTAGCTCTGGGATTTTACCAGCTCTTGACAATGAAGTGTCCTCATAACTGTAATTGTAAAGCTATTATTGTGCTTTATTATGGATTGCTTGATTCCAACTCACATGTGTAGCAACAGTTTTGCAGGTAGTAGTGATACAATATACTCAGACATGACCAACTTGATGCACCAATATTTTTTACAACAGAAGTGTACAAAACACAAAGAGGAACCTGGATATAGGGAGGAAGAGACACACAATGAGTGTGTATTTAAATATTTCCACTCTGTTAATTCTACTATCTTTGAAGCAATAGCTTGGAACCTGTGTCTGACATTGCTATCATTTGGGAATTCAGGGAGGAGCACATGGGAAGAAGAAGGTGGTCTATTAAGAGAGAGGCAAATATTGCATAAATATCTATGAGAGAAAAAAAAAAAAAAGAGCTCTCACTCTAAATTCTTTGCCACTGTAAATGTTCTCCAAATGGTGTTAACATGATGCTGTCTGATTAGCCAACAAGAGTGCCACTTTTGAGACTGCATGAAGACCATTCTTTGCTAACAAAATAAAAAGCTCAAAAGGTCTGATAGTTAGTTTGCTTTTGTATTTGTATTTCATTCCCGTCATCAGTTGTTTTTACCAGGACTTTGGAAGCATGATGTGGAAAATGTAGCAACCAAAAAAAAAAAAAGAGGGACAGAGAGGGACAAGGATTACATTCTCATACTCAGGCATAGTACCAGAAAAAGAAAACAAAAGCCTTTTGATGACTGGCACAATCCATGAAAATGAAGTTTCCAGTCCATTAAGATATTTTACTATTACTACACTGGTGCCCCCGGCCCCACCCCTCCGGGGTTTCAACACCAAACACAGCTCCGGCAGCCTCAGTGCCGCTCTGCGGGACTCGAACCCTGGGCTCAAGCGATCCGACAGACTCCGCCTCCCATGGACAGCTGGGACAACAGGTGCACGCCACTGCGCCCGGCCTAGTTGGAGGGCACTATCTAGTGGAATACCTCAGGGGTCTGTACTGGGCCTGGTATTATTCAATATATTCATTAACAATTTAGACGAGTATACTATCAGCAAGTTTGCTGATGACACCAAGCTGGGAGGAGTGGCTGACACGCCAGAAGGCTGTGCTGCCATCCAGCGGGACCTGGACAGGCTGGAGAGTTGGGCGGGGAATAACCTGATGAAATTTAACAAGGGAAAGTGTAGAGTCCTGCATCTGAACAGGAACAACCCCAGGTTCCAGTATCGGTTGGGAAATTACATATTAGAGAGCAGTGTAGGGGAAAGGGACCTGGGGGTCCTGGTGGACAACAGGATGACCATGAGCCAGCACTGTACCCTTGTGGCCAGGAAGGCCAATGGCATCCTGGGGTGTATTAGAAGGGAGGAGGTTAGTAGGTTAAGAGAGGTCCTCCTTCCCCTCTACTCTGCCCTGGTGAGACCACATCTGGAATATTGTGTCCAGTTCTGGGCCCCTCAGTTCAAGAAGGACAGAGAACTGCTGGAGACAGTGCAGCGCAGGGCAACAAAGATGATGGAGTGGAGCATCTCCCTTATGAGGAAAGGCTGAGGTAGCTGGGTCTCTTTAGTTTGGAGAAGAGGAGACTGAGGGGTGACTATATTAATGTTTATAAATATATAAAGGGTGAGTGCCATGAGGATGGAGCCAGGCTCTTCTCGTTGGCAAACAATGATAGGACAAGGGGTAATGGGATCAAGCTGGAACACAAGAGGTTCCACTTAAATTTGAGAAAAAACTTCTTCTCAGTAAGGGTGACAGAGCACTGGAACAGGCTGCCCAGGGAGGTTGTGGAGTCTCCTACTCTGGAGACATTCAAGATCCACCTGGACATGTTCCTGTGCGACCTCACCTAGGTGTTCCTGCTCCAGCAGAGGGATTGGACTAGATGATCTTTTGAGGTCCCTTCCAATCCCAAACATACTGTGATACTGTGATATTTTTTTCTCATGATGAAAACAACAACAGAATGATAATATAATTAAAATTAACAGCATTAATGAAGTTGGTTTTGATTGCCTAATTTCTCACAAGAAATGTTTACCAGCTGCCCAGGTAAGGAATATGGAGTTTGTTAGGACATGATCTGTTTTATTTTCATTCATTAGATCTATTTTACAACTTTCCCATGAACTGGTAAGACATCAAAACAACTATAAATATCTCAGCTTTCCCTAAATTATGTTAATATACTTATCAATAAAATTTGTTCTACTATTTGTATATAGTTTATATTCCTGCTTATGTGTGAAACAAAGCCTTACTGCTGAGTTTCTACAATAGAAAAATGCATAAATGCTTTTAAAATAGAGAAGTGTTTACTTAAGGATAACTGATACAGAACATTTTAAAGTGAAAAATAAGATGTGTGAAATAGTCCTTTACCTATCTAATCTTATAGTATATATAATCATTGGCATAATACCTGAAAGTTATATAACCATTATGAATTTCTTTATTCTCATAATGTCTCTTGGATGCAATAGAAAGGGACAGAAGAAAAACACCCATTTTAAAGATGAAAAAAAGGAACACAAAGTAGATTATCAGTTACCTAAAATGACACAGTTGATATGTGGTTACACTGGGAACTATTAAAGTCTTAATGGTATTGTCCCTTTTATGGATAAAAACTTCTATAGATTGCTTTTCCTAATTCATAAATATGGCATATAAAAATAAATTATGAAATTGTAAATAGAACTAAATAAACACAGTGAGAAAAGAAGCAAATATAAATGCTTGATTCGTGCATAACGCAGATTTTATACAATTTCATTATCATATAAATAGCTAACATATATAATCTTTCGTGCGTTAATTCTGATAAATGTTACAGTAAAAATTAAGATTAATTGAAGTTGCTTTGAAAGATTTGCTAGGAATCGTATCTGCAGTACTTTTTAGCCTAGTTACTTTATGTTCTGAAAAGTTTTAGTATTCTATTAGTGATTTACGATATCTGCTTACTCGTATTTTTATAGACTGCTAAACTGTGCAAAATTGCTTTTTTCAGTCTTAACTTTTGATGCTTAGAATTCTTTTTGCTTTTTTTTTTTTTTTAAAAAAAAAAAAGCTTGAGTATTCAGAATATACAGAAGACTGAATTGCTAAGTGTTTTGGAAATTAATACATGATAGCTGAGAAGAAGCATTAAATCTGCATAAACCTACAAAGGTTCACAGCTAAAACAGGTTACAAGAAGAAACTGAAGGGCAAACATTATTTGTTGTCATCGAAGGACACAAAGTTTTCTCACAGTCACTACAGTACCTAGGGATACATTAATTCTTCCTTTGGATCTTACACACACAGAAGCACTGCATACCCTTCTGTGTAGGCAGAGATTAAAAAAAGGCAGCTGAGAGCAGTAAAGAACTTTATTTGGCATATTTAACATAATATTCAGTGAAACACTAGGAGTCTGATTTTTCACTTACACCTGGTGCAGACATTTTTGTCTTTAAAAACTGAATGAGAGGTGGAATTAAATTATGACCACAGCAGAATTTCAGCATTTTAGATTCACTTTGCACTGATTTACAAAACTACATGCTATATATGAAAAACTACGAAAAACACATTGCAGTATGAGAACTTTATATTTCATAACACAGCTCTTCATTTCATAAGTCATAAAAAGCTTTGTGTCACACTACAGCACCTGAAAACCCATTGAAAACCCATGATATAAACTGCATTTTGGTGTATCTCAATTTCCATTCATGGATTGTATCCGAATCTTGTGTATCCGATTGTCTTTCAGCTGCAGATCAGCATTTGTAAATTGTCACAACAGAAATCAACTTAGATCTCTTTGCTTTCACTTTTATCTGTTCTTCTTCTGCACACTGTCAGTTTTCCTTTGAATATCATCCATGCAGCTAGGTTAGAGTACTACAAGTTAATCAGATTTTGTTGTGTGGCATCAACAACCCTGTTGCTTTGGTACTCTGTCCAAAATAAATGGGCACAGTGGATCTTCAGTCAGTAGTGCCAGGCTGAACAATGCTCAGCAATTAAATTCCTCAGAAAACTTAATAAAATATGAAAAGCATTTATCCCATTTTCATGAATAAATGCCATGTCCCAAAGTTAGTGTCATACTTTAAAACTACACAATAGCATATTAATGAATATGGTTATTCTTTCTTGTTATTTTACACTCTTTAGAATTCTGTAACGTGTACCATGCAAGTGTTCCTCTGGGATGAAACAGCAATAAATCTTTAATAAACTATGAGCAACATTTCAGTCTGAGTGACAAGCACTTTGCTACAAAAGTATTACTGGATAAATTATATTAAAAATAAACAAATGAGGAGATATTATTAAAAGTTTGCCTCTTTTTCCAGATATGTGTCTCATATTTCTGTTTGCTTGGAATTAAACACCAGTAAATCTTTAATGAGGTATGAATGACTATACCAATCACTTGAGAGTTATTGACACATCAATATCCATAGAATAGTATCTTATTAAACTATTGCAGTTCCTTCCTTGATAGGCATTATATATTCATTATTAATAATGCATGAGCATTTTTAATTCATTTCTCTTGCTACACCCTGTCCATACTCCTGCAGCAACATTATTAAACCTGATTTTATAAATATCATTTTCTTGAGATACATATGTTAAGCGTGACTGGTACTGAAGAGTTGTAAATGTAACCGAGTTTAAAATTCCTAATTTATTACTGATAAATAATACATAGCTTAACAAACAGAATAGCGTTATACTTAAACTGTTATTTCTACCAGACCGACCCAGAAAGAAGGAGAAAGCTGTGCCTTTTACAAGTCTGACCTATATTTGTAAATTACTAATTTACGAAGATCAGACAGCTATGCAGGCGTGAATGCTGATCTTTCCACTCTGACATCTGACTTCTGAGGGTTCTCACTGCAGTACCATTTACAACTTTCCTACACTTCCATATGTCAACTGCTGTTATATTGAAGCCATGCTCCTAATCTAATTCAAGGTACATCATCCCTCTACAGACAGGGAAAACTCTGTTCCCTTTGGCTTCTCTGTGCACCTGACACAGTGCCACCTACAATTGTTTTCCAGCAGACCGTAACACTGAAAGGTTCTACAGTGACATTGCCTGCTGTCCTCCCAAGTCAGTCAAACAAGCACATAAAACAGCACTGGTTAGAAATGAGAGAGTATGAGAACTGCATTTCATAAATGGAGATTTAAACCACTTGGCAGAATTTAAAGTTCTGCCTCTATATCCTGCACTGTCTCACTGCACCCATGTCCAACTAGCTTTTCTTGATCACTTGATGATTTTACTTCATGAATGTCAAATCACTTGACAGTTACTAATGAATGATTTCTGGTGACATCTGTGCCTAATATGTAAAAGGTAAGTATCATTTCCTAAAATCACTGATAAGGACACTGAAACTCAGTGACATGCTATGATTAGCTTGTATAATCCCCATTAGTCTCTGGCAGGGATTGATCACGTAGAAGATACTACTATGCTTTTTCCAAAAGGCATCTTGTATTTCTTGTTTCTATAGATGATTCACCATCCTTTTGCCAATTTTAAATATTTTAAATAAAACTTCATTATTAAATGTGATCATGTTACCACTAATAATGATTTTGATAACAGTAACATTTAGGTGTTCAGCTGGAGTCCTGTTAAGTGTTGGTTCCCTATAGAGCTACACACTTTGAACATACAACAGAAAGACTTTGTGAAGGTGGAAGGTAATAGAAGATCAGATACAACAGAAAGGATTGTGAGCAGTGGCTAGAAGTCCAACTGGAGGCTAGTCACTTGTGGTCTATTCCAGGAGCTGATACTGGGGTCATCGCTGCTTCACATCTTCATTAATAATATGGATAATGGGATCAAATACACCCTCAGCAAGTTTGTACAGAATACACAATCAGGAGGAGCAGTTGATACACCAGACTTATGCTGCCTTTCAGAGACACTTCAACAGGATGATGAAATGGGCTAACAAGAACCTAATGGAGTTAAACAAAGGAAAATGCCAAGACCTGCATCTCTGGAGGCCAACACTTTCCACAGGCTGGGGGATGACTGACTGGAAAGCAACTTTGTAGAGAAAGGGATCCTGGGAGGCAGCAAGCTGACTATGACCCAGAAATATGCCCTTGCCATAAAGAAGGCCCACAACAACCTAGGCTGCATCAGGAAGGTTGTTGCCAGCCGGTCAGGTAACATGATCCTTCCCTTCTCCTTGACACTGGTGAGACAACATCTTGAATGCTGTGTCCAATGCCAGGGTTTACAGTACAAAAGAGACATGGATGTGCTGAAACAAGATCAGTAAAAGTCCATGAAGGTGATTACAGGATGGAGGCTAAGAAAGCTGAGACTATTCAGCCTGGAGAAGAGAAGGCTTTTATTTATACACAAGGATAAGCCTCTCTTCAGGCTGCAAGAGACCAAAGAAGATAGAACCAGACTCTTCTCACTGGCACTCAGGACAGAGTAAGAGGCGGTTGACAGAAGCTGAAACAGAGAAAAATTCCATATAAAGAGTTGGGTTTTGGTCTTGCTTGTGGGTGTGCTTAAGCAATGAAATAGATTGCCAAGTGTTGGAGCCTCCATTCTTAAATATATCCAATACCCAACTGGACATCGTGCTGAGCAATTTGTTGTAGCTTACCTTGCTTTGAGCAGAGAGTTGAACTAGATGTTTTCCAATTTCAACCACTGTGTGACTCTGAAATAGGAGTGAGCAGGGGGTAATGAAACTACATTGAACAGTGTGATATATATACATTGAGAGGATCAACATATTCATTTTTTTTTTCCTTTTTTTTTTTAACTATAGGATATTATGTGAATGACAGACACATAAACTGAGAGAGACCTTTATTCTCTTTTCGATCTTAACATATAATTTTAACAACCAACTCAGAATCTTCAGCAGCAGATTTAGTAGAGAAGAACAAGAGAGATAAATCTCTTCCAAACGGTTGAGAGTTTTTGTTGGTATTTCTGAAATCAAAGAACATGGGAAAGTCATTAAAAGCTGTTTGATTCTTCTATTGATATTTTTCAGCTGTCTAAAGATGTGTTATGTTTGTACTATTGCATAATGCTTAGTGTCTGCAAGCTACAGTGAATTACTTAAAAAAACTTTGCAAGACATAGTGCTGGTCCTGAGACTTCTTCCATGACTAAATCACATTCAGATCTAAAAAAGTATTACAAAGATCACTTCATTAGTACTAGCAGCATATGAGGAATAAAGTGACTATCAAAGAGATGGCAAACTGAACAGTGAGAGGTAGACATGGCAATCAAAAGAACAGTTATGACTGGTGCAGTATTCTCTTCAGTAAGTTCCAAGATGTCATTTTTTCTAGTTTAAGATTTCTGAAAATTCCTGTATCACAGGCAGCTCAAATGTTCCATTTCTGATGCTTATTTATGTCCAGTCTTTTCAAGCACTCTCAGAAAATGCTTGGAAGAATTTCCATAACTAAAAAGTAAAGAAGTGGTGCAACTAAATGTAGAAGGATAATAATGATTTTTGGGTTTAATCTTCTATTGATGTTTGTTTCAGTGGGAACAAGATCAACATATACGATAGATTATTTTTATTTCATGACAAAACATGATTTTATTTCTGTTGTAGTATATTGAACATAAAAAAAAATTAAATAAGGAAATCCATAAGAAATGAAAGTCACCTACGTATCATAACAACAAGTTTAGTCAATACTTCTGGATTAGAATTTAAATTATTGATGAAATTAGAGATGAGTATAGAAAACTGTTGACAGAGATTCTCATTTAGTTCTTACAGTCTTCATTCAATTCCTCTGCTGTTGTACAGCTAAAATGTTTCTAATTTCACTATTCTACCTTTCTTTTCCTTATTTATTTTTTTTCTTTTTTTTTTCTTTATTTTTTTTTTTTTTTTTCCCTTAGGACATTAAAAATGTGTTATCTTACCTGAGTACCAGCCCAACTAAGTTTTCAATTATACTGTTTAATACCAAAAGACATTTCTCCTCGAATGAAAAATCCACAATAAAAACAAATTATCACTAGGAATAATTTATTTGACTGTGTACATCTTATTAGCAATGAAAACCAAATGATTACACAGTGTCTTTCCAAACCACCTGCTAGGTTTTGTTGCTAAGACCTAGACGTTACCTGCGTGTAGATACACAAAAACTGGTATAATTTAACAGAGATACAATATTATAGATTTGACTGCATCTTGTGGGCTAGGGGTTTTGCAAGACAAAACATGATGTGTACCCAAAGGAAAAAGCAAAAACAAA
This sequence comes from Nesoenas mayeri, assembly GCF_963082525.1. Classification (NCBI taxonomy): domain Eukaryota; kingdom Metazoa; phylum Chordata; class Aves; order Columbiformes; family Columbidae; genus Nesoenas; species Nesoenas mayeri. The sequence continues at coordinate 178,395,013 of NC_137541.1, read as the reverse complement.
ACCAAAACAAAACAATTGAACATACAACAACAAAAACACACAAAAACACACAAACCAACCAAACCAAACCAAACCAAACCAAACCTGGAGTTATTCAGATCCTCATTTTGCCACAATGCAAAAATGTGTCACACTGTGTGCAGGCTCATGACTGGAGATATACAGAAGAAGAGGAAAGCTGAGTTGGTTTAGTTTGGACAGAAAGAATAGGAAACATAAATCCACGTCTGTCAAAATCTGAAGTAGTCAGTATAGATTCACAATGTAGACAGATGACAAGAGATAAATTAAACCCTAGAAATGACTATTTGTCTTCATTGGTTACTAAAGAAGTCTGAAGTTATGCACTAAGATACACACTTATACTTTACAGAAAACTAAAATTCAGTAAGATGATTCCAGTAAGATGCACAGGACTTGTACATACATATTTGTGTTGGGATATTCATATAGAGATAACAGCTGGAGTTGTGTTTGCAGGTGAGCTAAGGGAGAAAAGTACCAAAGGCTGGACCTCCTAGGTATCTGTGGGGGGTACACATCTTACAGGAAAGTGCAAGGGGAATGAAGATTATGCAATAGTCAGCATATTATTGTATAAGACTCAAGGTTAAGGTCCTGCTACAAACCAGAGAAAGAAGATACTTAAATATATTCAATTTTGCATTTTCTGTAAATGCCTCAGCTTCTAGGGTTTGAAATCTTCTCTCTCTCTCACACACACACACACAAAAAAAAAAAAAAAAAAAAAAAAAGGGGAAATATTTGTGTTAGTACCATTTTGATGCAAAAAATGACTGGGGACAAGGTGTACATAATGACACACAGTTGTAAAGAAAATAAGTGCTACAATGTTTGTTGCTAATCCTGTCTCGTCCTGACCCACCCTGGATCAAAACTGGCTTGGATTTTCTCTTCCCAAGTGTGATGAAGGGGTCCGGAACCAACAATGAAGCACAGCTTCTGCAGCTTTTGGCCTGCAGGCTAGGTCTAGTTGAACAGCAGGCTGGTTGAACAGAAATTATATCAAGCAACATATATTGCAAACAGGTCTTCAGGTGTTTTTTTCAGATCTTTTAAATGAAAAACAAGTTGAAACTGGGAAGGACTCAAAGTCATGAAAATATCCCTAGACAAAACCAAAGAAGCTTTGAGATCTCTTAGGAGGTTTCTCAGAGCCAGCTCTATCCCCAGCTCTTATTCAGCATTACTCTCCACCCTGTTTTGTGCTGACAGCATATAACAAATTTAAATTAGTGATCCGTTGGATTAAGACAAATAAGACATAGAAAAAATAGCAAACCAGACAATTTTATCAAATTTATTGTTTGCAAGCACAATTGGCAGACATCTTGCTGTGAAATTATATTTGATAGCTCATAAGGGAGAAAAGGGAGGAAAAACTAACTCAAGCTTTGATCTTTCCCTTATCTTCCTCTGTTACCAGAAGCCTCCAGTTGTGAAAGCCATTCCTGCTAGCTCTGATATTTGGAAGGATTATGTCCTTCCTTTTTGTCACTTCAAAACTGTTTTTTGCCTGAAAGGTTTGGACAAAGATTAATCCTTGTTAGGAGAAAGATTGCATGTGTTTTGAGTGAGCCACTTGACTCCAGGAAAGATCTTGGTTTTGGCTTTTTCCCCCACTGAAATGGATCAGGCCCAGCTGGGTGAACTCCAAGAGCTCTGATACAGCTGCCATGGCTGCCTTCAGTTGATCATCTCTGGCCATTTCCTTTGTTAGGTACCTAGAAACATCAAGGGATTTAAAAGTCCACTAAAAGAGACCAAAAAAGAGCATAGATTTTAGGAGTCTTGGCACCATTAAACTGTACAACTGCTATCTTGTATAATATATTTTCACACTGCAGTTAAACACTTTTCCTGGTTTATTAAGCTCCTTTACAGCTGTCTTGAATATCCAGCTAGTCTTCTGGTGCATTTGGGACCCTTCTCACCACCCACACATTTAGAAGCCTGTAAATAGACTGTGGAGCAATAAGGGCATCGACCTTATGGTTCCTTTTGGACACTAACATAAAATAAATAACCCACTGCAACAGCAGGGTATGTATTTATGAGTCCTGTGTAGGAGTCATACTCAGCATAGAGAACAGTATTTCAGTAAAACACTTCAGATCACACATGCTTTGTTTTATTTCTTTCCTAATCTTGCAAATAACTAAATCATTTTTTTGTTATGTTCACACTGCATCACAGTTTGAAAAACATTGAGCTAACTGGGGGAAAGCTCAAGCTGCTCCTGAAATATTTCTTTCAGTCTAAAGTTCGGATATTCTCTCGCTTGTATAATCAAATATCTATCAGTCAAATTTCACACAGCTTCACTTACCTTATTCAAAATATGTCTCTTTTTTGTGTTCATTCTGCCTGCATTAAGTCTCATGTAGTAGTCTGATGGCTACATTTGCAATATACACATCGTATTTCAAGTCTCTATTCCCAGCAGCTGCCATAGTTCTCCCTTTCTATTAGAGTAATATTTGTCTTACTTCAGTGATTTGTTTTATTATATCCAGTTGGTGTACCTATGCTTTATTATTTTTCTATTCCCTCACTACTTTCCTTGTTATTTTGCCTTCTTTTCCCCAATATTTACCTTATGCATTTAATATCTTCTGTTAATATGTACTTCCACCAGAATTTATCTTCATTTTTGTTTCTTGATATTTTTCTCCTCTGGGATTTACCTTATTAGTCTTGCCCGATATTTACATCACACTCACCAGTTGTCTCTTTTATGTGTTGGATTTAATATTTATTTTGTCTTGTCTTTTTCCCTTCATGATAAATCCAATAAAGTCTCTCTCTGCTTCTCATATTGAACTGTATCTAAACTCAGTATGTAGGAAGCTTATAGTGATAACATGACAACTAGTAGCTCAGAGCTATTCCTCCTTTCCATTTGAACAACGACAAAGTTAAGGATTTAATAGCCAAAAGTGCAAATGTCTGTGCCACAATATTGCTTTCTTCAGTGTTATTGTTTTTAAGTACATGTGGAAGCCGAGGTCTTTACAAGAGTGACCTTCTTGTGTGTCAATACATGAGGAAAAGTGACAGAGTGAGTACATTCAGGGAGAACAGCTACCTCCATTAGAAATTCAGAAGTTCTTCTCTTGATAGTAGGTTCATCTGCATTTCTTTCTCCTGTCATCTCTATTCTTTCACAGCCCTCAAAGAACAGAGTATTGATCCTCCTTAAGAAACAGTGTGGCAGGCTCTGTGGATCTTTTTCTGACTAGAGAGTGAAGTTTTGTGCTTTCTCATGACTACTACAGTTAAACTAAACAGTAATTAATTACTAAATCTTAGTAACCGATGCACTTGTAGAGATATATGTGGCTAAACCACAATTAAATCTATAAGCTGCAATATTTACCTAACTTGCAGAGAAGAGGTGGGGTAATTTTCTTCTTTTCATAGGTCCTCTACGTCTACTGCCTTCATTACAAAATAGCACTTACCCCTTCAACCTTACATTCCTTGATGTAACCAAGGAATAATTCCCCATGCATGTACATAGGGAAACAATCACATTATGTACTCCTTTGTTATTCTCCTTTTTCTTTTATTAATTCAGTCTTCACTCCCATTCACTCTTGCTTTCTTCACCTCCTTTATCTCCAGTATGCCAATAGAAATCTTACTACTCTGAGAGAACTATCAGATTGTTAATAGGTTCAGAAATGTGCATTAGTCAGGAAAAACATTCTGCCGTTCCACAATGACTCAGGAGGTCACCAACCTATCTCCAAGTATCACCAGTTCCAAGAAACTTTTAAATAAAGAACAGCTTGTTTGATAAAAGGAGTTATTAAGATATTTTTAAAAGCTGAAACAGTATGAGAGTTCATTTTGTACAAGAGTTTGCAGCTGGGTTATGAAGAAACCTGAGATTCAAGCCAGTTCTTCTGTAATAACTTCTTATTTACTGCCAGTGGAAAGTGAGTAACTTGAACTATCTGCTGTCCCAAATCAATTACATATTCCTCTTTCAAAAGTAGTTTCATTTTCATTTTGCAGGTGTCAGAGGGAAGTGTTCCTGCAAGCATTCATAACATGTTTCACAAAACAAGTCTGACTAAATTTTGCCCTGGGTCTCAAGTGTGCACTTGTCACCCAAATTCTGAACTTCTAAAGAGGGTATGTCACCTTTATGCCTCTGTATCGCCTCCTACTTAGGCTGCAGTACCCTCCAGTAGGTAATACAGAAAAAATGATTTCAGGGCCTTACTGCTAGTTCAAGTTAGACCAAAGTAGTCTGGTTTAATTTATACTACAAGAGAACAAAATGGTGGAACAAAAGAAAGTTGCAGTTACTGTACTTTGGATGCGAAGAGGATAACAATGCCAAGATTAACAGAATGTGGAACACAGCTCTGCAATCCATCACTACCTTCCTCTCAGCTGGAGGTGGGATTGTCGAACAGATGTGTCAGGATTTCTGGAGAGAAAAGAGAAAGAACCTGGACAAACACAAAAGGAAAGCATGCTCCACTGAAGGGTGTCTTGAGAGAGGGTGGGTTGAGAAGTACTCTGCTATGCCACTCAAACTATCCCCAGTCAGTCAGTCTCTAGGACATTACTTACTCATGTTTTTTCTATTTGGCACAAAGTACAAAGTATCTGAGGGAAGCATCACAACAGAAGGTGTTTTATCCTTCTGTGTACCAAGTCCATCTACAAAGCAAAACAAAAAAAAAAAAAAAAAAAAAAAAAAAAACAGAGCAAAAGTGTCTGATTCCCAGTATTTTAAGAAGTTTTTATCTCTGATGTTGATGTATGACACACAACCTTCGCACTGATTGTAGATTTCTGTTTAGTCCCATGGATATAAGTAGACCAACAAGGTTTTATGAACCATGTCACCATAAATTCAGAAAGAAAATATGTATGCAGAGTGTATAGAACAAGCTCACAGAAACATCTCAAGGCTTATTCTGTCAAGCCCAAGGATGGATTTTATTTTCTTTTTTAACTGGAAGGCAGTGTGCCTTCAGAACTAGGGAACTTAACAAGAAGTAGCAGGTCAAGGTTAGCACAGCAAGACACCGCTAAAGAATTAAAAGACCAACTTCCAATGTACTGGACAAATTGTTATGGTCAGTTTCGTATATTGATTACATATATTGCTATGTCTCAAGTCTAAGATTATTCAGGAAGTTGATTAGAAAATGTACCTTTCAGCCATATTGCTCTCAGCTTATCTAAACCTGACACTTTAAGCCATGGCTTTGCATAATGAGGCAGAAAACTATTTCTAGAATTTTATTAATTTGCTTCAGATAGACTAGTTTGACTAAAAAGTAAAATGTTGAAATATACACCATCTTGGTCACTGCTGTTTGCACTTTTTGAGCACTTGGTATGTCTTTCCTTCCAGAGGCCTGGCATTTCTGGTCATGAAAGAAAATGAACATATAAAACTCCATGAAATAATGTGAATAATTATTAGGTGTGGAAGTTGGGAAGCTGGAATTCAATAACACTTCAGTATTTTCTTTCAGAGTATGAAAGGGACAAGTGACACCAAATGAAAGTCCTCTCTCTTGCTGGATTGGCAATAACAGTCTCAGAGGCACATGGACTCAGCAACTTGAAAATTCTGACAAAGCAAAGTTCAAAATCTAAGTATTACAATATTGCACATTAGGTTATTCACTTCCTGCCTGAAAGTCAGTATTTCTTTCTGCCTGGATCCTTGATATGGAGTACTTTCCAAATAGTATCCATCTGATTAATGATAGGATTTTTTTAATGCAAATAACCAAATTAATTGTGAAAGCAGGATCATTGTTATCTTCAAGTATAGTGTAATTTGATATATTACTACTTGCACATATCTAGAACCAATCCCATTATATATAAATTTGATTTAAGCATCTAATTTATAAATTTAAAACTTTAAACCAAGGCTTTGGTTTACATTTCCAAGCCATGATTTATAAATCTGTCCAGTAAATAGGTCTTTTTTTAACAAATAAATTGTGTTTCATAAAATAGATCTTAATACACAGACTATATGAAGTCCTGACTTATAAATCACAAATATGACTTAAAATCAGTCATATTGCTTATAAATCAGCAATGCTACTTCAATAAGTGCTGTGCTTCTGAAAAAGGTGCAAGACAAATGTTTCTTACTTTCTATATGTATATTTAATTTAGGTATTTAAAGTAAAAGCAATTATAAAGCTGCTTCTGAAATAGTTATTTGAAAAACAACAGTTTAAAGAGATGATAGAGCACAGGGGGAATTTTATTGATATTCATAAACATTCACCTTGCCATTTGTAACTGTCTTTGTACTCTCCCCTCTGCACAGGCTGCCTATCAGAGTCATAGTACGCTGTCAAGATTGTTGCAGGTCTGATGCTTGTTTTTCTCCTGTTTGCTGTTTTCAAATATGCCCTTGCCAGTCTCAGTAGCAAGAGATGGACTGCTTTATTTATTCATTCCCAGATGCTATTTTAGAGGTTGTGGCTAAACCACAGTTTACAACCTCCAACTTTGAGTAGGTGGAAAAAGTGAAAGGAAGATATTAACAGATTCTAAAAATACAGAAAGTAAGAAATTTTTCTAATATTCTTCAGTGAGTTTCTGTTTTTCTTGTGTCTAGTGAGAAGATTTGTGAATGATCTCATACCCTTCAGTCAGCCACTCAATGTAAAGGTAAAATACAAAGAGACATTTAGAGCTGACTTCAGTGTGTACAGGAAAACTCAGACCATTCTTGCCCTAAAGCTCTTAAAAATTTAGGTTTGGTGTGATTTTATTTTGCATTTTGGTTAATGACTTCTTTGTGTTTGGTTTGGGGTTTGTTTGTTTTTGAGGAAGAGAGAGCTGCTTTTTCAGTTAGCAGGAAATAAGTATATAAAGTACTATGTAATACTATAAACTGTAATTACTTTAAGTCAAACTTGTATGAGCTAAATATAGTCATTAAAATGCTTTCATCCCTGTTCTTTACAGCTTTGCATAGCACTTTTCAGCTCTTAGATATTATAAATCTCTTTCCATATACAGAAGCAGAGACTTTTTTTTCCTTTTCCCCCATCTAAACACAAAATGTCTCTTGCAGAGCTCAAAACTGAAGAGTTTTCCATTTGAGATGGTAAAGACTCAAGTTCTCACCTTCATCCAGTCTGCACTTCTCTCATGCTGGACCAGCCCCCTGACCAGAAGGCTCCTAGAGGAAGAAACACAGAGAAATAAATGCCTTTAAGTTTTCCCATCTTTACTTTGCATGGGTATTATATGAAAATATAATCACTGGAAGGTTTAAAATATATCCCCTGACAAAAAAAAAAAAGATCTTTGGGACAGATACATATGGTCTGCGTTAACTTTCTAATTTCAATAAGAATTCTTAAGCACAATTTCTTCTTATCTGTAGCCAGTGTTCTTAATGAAAAAAAAAAAGAGACTCCTTGCCAAATATTTTTTGTCAAAAACCCCCACATCCTATCAGACTTTACTACAAGGCAGATATTGTCTCACAAATTTCTTTTTCTTCCTTTTATGTAACTAAATCTAAAAACTAAAAAAAAAAAAAAAAACAACTAAAAAAAAAAGCTTCTAATTTTTGTTAGATTTTTTGCTACAGTATTTAATCTATCAGGTTTATCTCTTCATAAATTTTTTGTTGGTTGATTGGTTTGGTTTTTAATGACTCGGGGTGTCCTTACACAGTGTGTAGTCCTAATAATAAAGTTTTCAGTTTACCTTGGTCATTCATTCGTTCTTTTTTTTTGTAAGCACTGCAAGCCTGGATGGGCAAAAATCCAGTAGAAATTGCATGTCGAAAATCTAATTTCTGTACTACTTAGTTATTAATTTTGAATATATTGCACTGAGTCTTCGGTCTCCTGCATTGCTCTTTTTCAAGAGAGGCAGAGTAAGTGACAGCATGTAGTGGTTCTGGACACCATCATTTGTTTAAAAAACAATCAAATTAGAGCTTCTTGATTACCTCAGACACTTACTCACTAACCCACAGCATTGTGTTCAGTAAGACTCAGCTGCTTTTCTCTGCAGGGAGGTTTTTACTGGGCTGGGAAAGTTGGACAGCAAGTCATAACAGTTCGTTACATGTCTCAGTTACCAGTCTTTGGCATTTCTGGTCAAGATGTCTGCCCAGGGGTCTCCCAGCTTTCATTTCCATGCATCTCTGTGATCTCTGGTATCTCTTCACCAGTTTTGTGAGGCCTCTTCTTTCCAGGGCCATTTCTTCTTTTTTGTTATACTTATACTTTTTTTTTTTTTTTTTTTTTTTTTCCCCAGTGCCAGCTCCTCTGGCATCCTAAGTCCCCAGTTTTCCTTAACTAAACCACCTGTGTGCAAAAGCACAACACTTGTTCAGCTTCTTAATTGATGGTTCTCTTGTCTTTCTATCAACTGAAGGATTTGGGATGCACTAAGTCTGTTTCGTTCAGGTGTTAGAAAAACTTACAACCAGTCCGTATTAGTTACATCTAGCAAATAGCAGGTTTCTTATTGGGAGTTCAAAAGTTCAGTTTTGAGTACTCACACTCACATGCATATATCCAGCTATCTGCTTCTTGTCAGCATTCACAGTTCAACAACGACACAAATATATCACCAGATAGAATTCACTTTACTATCATTTCAAGGAATGATACTAGTAAGAAATCTTCTAAGAACGGGAATAATTCAATTCCCATGTGTATGAAGAAAACATTACTGAAGGTCAAATAGCTGATTCCACAAGTAGAACAACATCGTTGTTTGGGAAAAAACAAAGTATTGTGGCTTAGAAATGGTAACAGTCAAAAGTCAGAAGATGAGCTTTGAGTAAATGTTTGAAATGCATGTATTTATGCTGTGAGAACAGAACAGAAGATAACACTTATGAATGAGGTAGAAAAAGTGTGCTTCAAGGTGAGTTGAAAAAGATTGTGCTGAAAATTAAAATCCCCAGTAAGTTTAGGAAAGAGGCAGAAATGAAGATAAAATGTAATTACCATTGTGTTTTTATGTTTCTCATGTCAACTCTCATTTCACTTTGATCCTAAAAACAGCTGAGACAATGAGTGCTTGTTTCTGGAAGACTTACTGCTGCCAAGAATAGAAATTCTCAATGAGTAGCAAGAAAAAATAAATTCTTTAACTAATGACTGTACTTTTTCATGTCACAAACATAGTAATAACTACAAAATGTTTAATTCGATTTGAAATTACTCATAAGCTACTCTTACTTGATTTTTGAAAATACATATTTTTATTATGTATTTTATCAACCATAGATGGTTTTAATACATACCATGAGAAAGAGGACAGACTTTCAAACACAACAAATATTACTTGTGTAAGATTTTGGATGTAGTACAGCTTTACATTTTCACCTACTGATTTTTTGTTTGTTTTTTTGTTTGTTTTAGAAAATCTCTTTGATTAACTGGTTACACAGTGACTCAGAAACTGCTGGTCTTCTTGAAACATATTGGAATTTGCCAAGGAGTAAGGACTATTTGTTTGTTTACAAAAGCTTAAGTACAGAAAGGTGGTTTTGCACCTCCTATTTCAATCCTCTCCTCTCTACACTATCCCACTAACTTCCTTGCAAATCTTATACCAATAGAATTCATCAAAAGACAGAAAGTTTATCAGAATTAAAATTTACTGAAGACCATTACAGTTTTATACAATATTAAGTCCTGTTGTATGATCACTGACAAAAGGTTCAATTTTGTATTTATAAATGTACAAATTTATTATTCTAAAATGTAAAAGCTGTCTCAGTTAGATGATTGATTAAAAAAGGACAAACCAAAACCCCAATCATGATGGAAAACAATAATTAACCTCAATAAGAAAAGTCAAATCTAAGCAGATGGAGGAACATATGCTATCTAAAACATAGATGCAATTCACTGTGCGAAGGGAAATCAATAAAACCTAGAATTTCAGATTCTATTTTTGTTTGTCTGTTTTACCGTAAATAAATTGCAAAATATTAAGCTACAAATTTTAGCACAATTTTCAATTTTGCCAGATACTCTAGTAGTGAAACAATGAAATATGCCCAGGTAGGTAAGGCCACAGCTACACCTTTCTCACCCTTTACTGCAGGGCAACAATGAAGTGTGGCAGATGCTTTCTATTGACCCCGCTCTGCCAACTAATGAGAGGGAGAAGGAGGAAAAGGGAGAGAGACTTGCAAGTAAGTTGGAAAGGTTAAAAAAAAAAAAAAAATCTTTACTAATAATATTAATGAAGAAAGGAAATAATGGAAAATATACAAAAGTAATATTGAATTTCACAGAGTAGCACAGCGATTCTGGCAAGTCACTTGCTGTGGAGGCTGGAGTAGAGCCAGTGAGTGCAGGGCGGACACCAGGACATCCTAGACTAGACTCAGCAGAAGACAGGAAATTCATTCAGGGATAAATGGATTTGAAGCAGGATCAGGATTGCAGGCAGGAGAACAGGCAGGGTCTTTTTCAGATGCTGGCCATGGATGAAGAGCAAGACCATCATGATCTCCCAGCTTTAAACTGTGTGCGATGTGTATGGCATGGAATACGTCATTAGTCAATTTCTGCTCACTCCTCCCTGCGAGTATGTTCCTCTCACTTATGGGACATAAAAGTTTATGAGTGGCCTTGGCTCCTACAGTAAAAAAATGTAAACCTGGGTCTTTTCTGCATACCATTCTTACTGGTACTTCAGTAAAACTGTAGACATAGGATGTTATCATCTCCAGAGTGAACACTATCTGAAAAAACATTCAATCAACTTCAGAAAAATGCAGTTACTTAGAAGAACCTACTGGAAAGGAAAATTCACTAACAGACAATTGGTCTTGTTTTAATCACGAACCAGGACAGCCTTAACTGGTGCCTTAAGTGTATTATTGAACTGAGGACAAAGTAAGGTAGAAAAAGATGTTCGTTGTAGGTAATTATTATGACCCTGGATTACCTGTCAATATCCTATTCATCAGTATTTCAATTTGAACACATTCACTGTAATTTTCAGCAGTTGTTGTTTCTAGAGTGTTGCAAAAAAAAGATTTTTTTTGCAAACTTGACCGACTTTGCAGTCACTAATAAAATATTAAACAAGCAAAATAATGACAAAATAAAAACAAAATAAATAAAAAGCCCAAACAAATGTTATATCAAGAGAACTGCCAAATAAACAAACCAAAGCAACCAATCAACCAAACAAACAAAAAAAACCCCACAAATATACATCCAAACCACATGTCTTCTGCTCATTTTGAACAAGTTTTTCACTAATTCTCTGTTGTTCTGGGGACTGCAATGGTGTTTTGTTGCTACTCAGAGACGTAGGGTCTAGGTTTGATCCCACTAAGATCAGTAGAAAGGTGGCAGTTGTTTTTTTGTCTGTTTTTCAGTTTGTATTTTATAAACTACTGATTCTGTTGAGAGGGAGGAGAAAAAAACAAATGAACAATTAGTCAAAATTTCAACTGTATCTTGACAAAGATTTTAGATATAGATTATTTTGTGAGAAGGAGGAGATCACAAAACACTCTTCACTCTCATTATCAGTTACAAAAGCTTGGAGGAGCAAGAAATACTGGATACGTTAAATCTTGTAATTTAATTAGCACTACTGATTTCCATTACCATCCTCCTCACACTTAGCAGCTACACATTCATCTCTCACCTCCAATGAGAAATGGATACCTTTAGGAAAGAGATTAAAAAGTCAAGAGTTCGAGCCCTGCAGCCCAAAGTTATAGGCCCATGCGGATTTCAATGAGCAATTAGAAAGTCTCTGTTATGTTACCCTGTGTACACATTTTTATGAAGTGTATAAATCTTACTTCAAGAGATTCACAGTGAAGTTATTTTGTGGAGTATTTCTTCTCCAAAGCTAGCTTCAGTGTTCTATTAAATAAGTATTGAAAATTCCTTTACAAAGGATCATAAAACCTTAGCATGATTCAGTGTTATAAACAAAAGTAACAGAATGTGCCATTCTGAAACTATTTGAAATTGAAGAAATTCAGTATTAATCTATAAAGTAAAGAGCACTGTGCAAGAGATTTTCAAACATGTTGTTTCTCCTATGTAAAACAACAGAGCCGACATCATGTATCAGGGTAATTTAATCTCTGTGAAGAACCCAGATAAACACACTTTTCTTGTTTTTCTTCATCTTTAATCTTTGTGAATTGAAGTATGAAGCCACTCTCTGACATAATACTGTTTCCCTCTACCTGATATTTTACTTTATGGGGCAAACACATGGAACTGGAAGAGGCTTCCTGTTTTAACAATTTCAGACCTTTGTTATCACAGGTAATTGTATCATACAATTCATTCTTAAAATAATCCATTTTAAGATTAATTAGAAGTTTGTTTCACACTGCTACTGCTACAAAGCTATTCTAAAACCCTGTTCCTCTATTTCTTAGAAATGAGTTTAGCCTTAATGCTTGGGACTACTTTTGGATGTTTTCAAATAACATATAAAAAGTTAACCTGCCATTATTGAACCAATTTATTATCTTTCCAATTTACTTCTGCTATTTTTTGTTTTGGTTTGGTTTGGTTTGGTTTTTGTTTTGTTTTGGTTTGTTTTGGTTTGTTTTGTTTTGGTTTGGTTTTGGTGGTAGTGTTTTTTTTGGTTGTTATTGGTTTGTTATTGTTGTGTTGGGTTTGTTTTTTTTCCAGATTATGATTTCTTTAAAAAATTGTTTTTAAGGCTTTCTGTAATCCAGCTGTTTTCTGCCATCTGATATCATCATTAACTACACAGAATTATTAAAAGAAAAATTACTGTCAGGCCAGAAATGATATGAATCATTTATGCTGTGGATTAGGATGTTGTACGTGATTTAGGTACCTGGTAGTCTATGAGTTTTGTTCTCACCTGGTGTATTGGTGAATACACTATGTCCCCATGTTTGACATTCTAATTGCAGAATGATACAATAGATGTAGTTCCTTGCTCTGTCCTTCTATATAAAAAATGTAAACCACTAAATCAATTTTTACACAGATCAGCACCCTCAGCGAGAATTTACATTTCAACTTAGATTAGTGCTAGTTAAGTCAAAATCTACTACATCTACATAAACACATTATTCTCTACAGAACCTCTCAGAGACCTGACCTTAAAGGGGACTCTTTCCAGAAGTGTGTCCTGTACTACATGGCTACAGGCACAGCTATGCTTTTGCATGGACATTTCTCACGAACACCATTTGCAAATTTCCAATAATATCAATGGGATTTTTTCTCTTAAAGGACTACAGAGTCAATTGTCCTAACAGGTAAGCAACATGATCTTCGTCTCCTTGGAATCCTTGAAGTTTTATGGCCCAAAATACCTAGAAACCATCAATCTGAGCATTATTGCAGTTGAATAAACAGACTTCAGAAATGCATTTTAGTTTGGTTCATATTTGCTGTATTTTGACAGTGTATTTAGAAGCCTTCATATACTGGAACTCAAATTTTCTGCTACGTTGTCACCTAAAAGTCAGCAAGGAAATAAAACTATTTCAGAAAAAAAACAAAGTCTGAAAAAAAAAAAAAAAAAAGGATAATTGTGACTCTAGTGAGAAGTCTGTAAAGGAAAACATAAATTCATTTATTTTAATATTTTTTTCCAGTGGTTAGTTGCCTTTGTTTTAGAAAACGTATTTATATAGTCTAATTTTAAATTTTCTAGCTACACCTTTCATCCAGTGATTCTTGTTCTTCCTCTGTCAAGCAAACCAGAGATCACTCTGGCATTCAGTACTTCCTTTCTACAAAGGTACTTAAACATTGTATTCAAGGGGCCTTTCAGTCTTGACTATACCAAGACACATAGGCTATATTATTTTTCAGTTTTACAATATAAGACATTCTCTCTAGCTTTAATGACTTGCAAGCTTTATTTTTTCTTTTGGCTTGTTTGCTGTACCCTCTTCAACTTGTCAACCACCTTTAAGAATGATGACATCACAAGTCCATGCAGAAATCTAATACTAATCTCACTTATTCTGTATAAGGAGTTAAAAGCTATTTGTTACTTCCTAAATTATATTCTTAAAGAATAGGCTAGTTTTTCAGCATAGCATTATCCTGGTGATTTATTTTCAAATCCTTGCACAATATCAACTTTAAAAGCATTTTCAATATGCCACTTTCCAAAACATAACCCCTACTCACTGAGTTGTTTGGTATAGATTGGATTTTCAGTGATCCATATTAGTAAAAGTTTAATTTGGTACCAGGATCTTTCTGGAATAAACTAGTGAGTTACCACCAAAGCAAAACAGGGGTGTGATTCTGGAAAGTTTGCTCTAGAAACCAGCCTCAAAAGGTAATATAGATGAACCTGCACCACAATTGGCTGCTTTGTCCTAAGCAGCGCTATAGCATCCGTTAACTCACCTTTGTGATCTCATGAACATGTATATTCAGTTTCATTCAACTAAAAAAAAATATTAACCTAATAACATGTGGTGCAGCTCTCATGTTGATTAAAACAAAAGTAAACACACACACACAAAATCTCAATATTGTAGGGACAATCCAAGTGGGCAACTTGCCAACAGTTCAGGGATCACTAGCTGGAGAGAACATAGTTAACATCTGCTTTAAGATTGCTTGCTATCTCATGTTTGCCTCAGATGAAGATATTAAAAGGCAATTTGAGTTTCTCAAAGAACTCCTTTGGGAAGGAGCTCAAGGATGTTTCCCCTTTTCAAATAACTTTTTTGAGAAGTGCTTTTCAGTCGTTCATTAATTCATATATGTGTACTACATTGATATTATATAACATTAATTTTTTTAAATCAGAATGCCATGTCATACTGTCAAACATCTGATATTATTAGATATATACTTCTAACTTTATTCACAAAATATTTACTAACATTGAGGAATGAAATAAAGTTTGTCAACACATATTTTCCATAAAAATGCATTAGCACATAATTATATCCATGTACTTTATTCCTCACAATTTAACTCCATTGAAGCTTTTTCATTGTTTTCCTTTGGATTGGCCTCAGACTAAATATCACACTTACCCAATCATGTTACTAGATTTGTTAATTTGCTTTTAATTGGCATAATAAAAGACTATTGAATTTCTTTCATATAATCAGATATGTTCAAAACAAAGATTGACAAGACATATATCTTCTTAAATTACTTTTTCTTGGTCTCTCACAGTAAGGTAGACTTTAATCAAAGTTGTTCTCCTTGGTCATGGAGGTGTCTTGTTTTGTCTATGCAAAGAGTAATTTTAAATAATGTACACTTTTTGTTTCTATTTTTCTGGTTTTGTTTTTTAATATTTTATTTAGCATTTTGATTAATTCTGGGAAATTAAACATTCTTAAAAACAAAGTAGAAATATGTGAGCAAATTATTTCTTGAAACTATCTTGTGTATTAAAGTCAAGCCAGGATCTTGTTCCCGTATACAAACTAATGACTTTTATTCATTTCCCCATCCTCTCAGGCTTTGCTGAACAAGCTGCAGTTTATAATCTGAACATTCTAATCACTCACATCACCTCTCCAGATTCCAGCAATACCACTCATAACAAATTTCTTCAAATTAATAAGGAATTCCATTTCCGCATGTATGTTTTCCAGATTCCTAAAACCTTGTAATAAGCAAGTGAAAAACTTCATTTTCTTGGACAAATTTCTTCAATTTGCTCACTGCAGAGTTTGTATCTGCCCCTCATATCTAAATTTAAATTGAAGTCAGTGCATAGATTTTATTTCCACTAAGATCAAACCTGCTATGTTAACCTGCTGATATCTAGTCTTTAATTTGTACACATTTCTCCTATGTGCATATGTATGTACATGTAAGTGGATCACCTAGCTGTGACATGACCTGAAAACTCAAAATTATCCTTCAACTCCAGCAACATAAATTCAATATAAGCCAGCAAAGCAAATTCTTTTTTTTTTTTTTTTTTTCCTCCAATGTCATCATATTCATCTCTTTTTATCTCCTATTTCAATGGATAACAAGCACAGGATAGACATTTAAAACACAAACTTTCATCTTCATCGATTCACATAGTTTCTCTTTGAAATTGTGCCACATTTGGAATATATGCAAGTTACATCCTGATCTGAGGATATAGCAAACCATGAACAATCTACATTTAGCTGAAGTAAATTAACTATTTTAACTGAAGAATATTCTTTGTCTTTTTTTTTCCTTTTTTTTTTCCTTTTTTTTTTTTTTAATGAAGGTTGGGGAATCATGAATATTTGGTGTTAAAAAAAAAAACAAAAAACAAACAAAAAAAATCCACAGAACTTTGAAACCTCATTCCTTCAAGATTTCAAGGTTTCATGCAGTGCTCTGGACCACTGAGGATGGTATAGCTGATGGAAATTAAAGCGGTCTCTGTATAATCCACCGGTCTTTTTGTGCTATGATCTTTTTCTAAACTCAGTCCAAAGGGAATGTGAGAAATTCTCACTCCTGACCACAGAGTCTGTTTCTTCAATTAAGCTGCAGAGAATTGTGCTTCCAGATCTCAAAGTCCCCCGTATGCCCACCATGGCAAAAGCGAGGGGCTGTAAAATACTTATCATCAGAGGGATGGGCGGGCAAGGGTGGATGGCAGGGCTGAGGAGCGGCTGACGCACAGACGCTGTAGGTGCCTCTGCCAAAGACGAATTTCAGCTGCAGTTCCAACTTAGGCAGGTGGGAACAAAATACAAAGATAAAAAGTAGAAGGAGGATTTGAAAGTAGCACCTAGGTGGGAATCTTGTGTGCAGTCAAGAAAGGAAGTACACTAAGCAGAAATGAAAGCACAGCCTTGATGGGGAAGACAAGGACCTTGAACATGACTAAAGCGCCGGAAAGCAGTGAAAGAATTTTAATTGGGGAGTTTTGTGGCCTGAGCTTCAGGAGATAAAACTGACTTTCACAGCAGCATTCTGGAAGGATTTAAGGGGAACAAAGCAAATAACCTGGCTTTTATCATAACCTGTGTAATGGTTAAATGGAGTTTTATGTAAGTCTGATATCCTTAACTTTATAATGATTTTTGAAAGACTTAGGGAGGGGTCAAAAGAAAGAAAGTTTCTTCTGTGCAATGTGAAGAATGTGATTCTGGGAGACATGTGTCTGGGAGACGGAAGGACATCTTTCTAAGCTGACCATCAAAGCTAAAAATATTCAAGATTTGTAAGCACTGTCAGTACACAAATGGAGGGCCCAAATAAACAAAGAAAGCTCAGCATGGACGATAATCAACCACTTCCAAATTGTATCATGATCGTAGTAGATTAGGATCTTGTTTTATAAATCTCGTCCTGTCAAAAGCACAGAAAAATTTGCACCTGCATTGTTAAAGTAAATCTATTACTGACAAATAAACTCTGGATTTTGTTCCCTCAAAGCCTATATGTAGTGCATTTGTCATTTAAAAATGCACATTATTTTTATACTGTAATACTAAGAGTATTATACAATTCAATAAAAAAACTTTACTTATGTCAATACACAGATGTAATGATCTATAATGGCTATGAAACAAAGGCAACACTGGAATTTCAAGTTAATTAACAGTCTTCAGGTAGTTCACTGACTGAATCTTACAATTATCATATTAACACACCCTGTAGTTAAGTGCCTTTACTGTAACACATTTGACTTCCTAATTCATAGTTTCCACAAGCATGTTCATATTTCAACTCAGAGCAATTTTACTATGGGTGATTTGTTAAAATCAAAAAGAATTTGAAAAATAAATTCTGGCATTATCTTGATTAATATAAAGGGGCTGAAGGTAGCTTTGTCAGTGCTACACTGCTATCCATTCAAAGGAGACAACATTCTGTAAATATTACGTTTATGGCTGCCCTTGTTATAAAAATGACTGGCAGGCAGAGCTCAACATATTTGGTGATTTGCTGGAGCCTTTGAATGTTATGTCTTTGTCTTTCACATTGAGCTTGCCCTGAAAATCTGCAGAGAGTTCCATGATTTTGTTTCACACCTCAAATATATTTTGTGTTTGTTAGGCATAAAAAATAATAATAAAGAATTAACCAAGCAGTCACCAGTTTGTATACATTTAGATTATAAGAAAGAGATATCTCTGCATCCAGTGTAACTAGGATGAGTCATTATTCTTGGAGCCATCAAAAATTTTTGCATTGTAAAACTAAATCTTATAAACACTCAATTCTGCTCCATTTGTTAGTTTTGTTCCAGCATTTGGGTCTGATCATAATGCAGTTTACAGATCATTTTTAAAAATACATCAGGTATTGAGGACTGGTTCTCACTAAGTCCAAATAACAAGAATAAAATTGGATCCCAAGTCTGGTGAAATCCAAAGTTGTGCATAGTGGGTGCCGTCCTGGAGTAGAAAGAGAAGTCTACATGCAGATATCTTAGGGCTTGTCTGCTGTTGATGCAACTACACTGGAATTTACATCTGAATCAATGTGAGGTTTCACTACATGCTACTCCAGTTTCAAGACAAACAGATAAATGTAAACCACTGGTTCTAGGGATGTCTGCTTTGTGTTTTACTCCTATATTAATTATTCAGCCGATGAACATAGACTATGTGCTCTGAACTCACCAGTGAGTTTAAGCTATGTATGGGTTAAGCAAGTGCTATTTGGTTTTATATTAGGACAGAAGGGTAGTAAAATATTCACACAGGTCTCAGATAGTAGAGTACAGTACATATACAGTGCAGATGTACAACTTGTCTAATAGTCCCTTGTACGTGTCTCAGCACACTTCAGCTCCAGTTTGTTTCCCCTCTGGTAAAGATGTTTTCCAGATCCTCATAGAAGGATGGTAGTGGGCAGAGAGCTAGAAAGCAAATTCAGCTTGAGCTAACCACATAGTATAAATACAACTCAGATTGCAGTGATACATCTGTTACAGTCATCACTGCATACTTTTTGCTGATCACTATATATGTGGTTCTCCCACCAACAGCTGGAATTCTCAACTAGACAAACTATATCACCTTATTACAAAATTCTCATTCTGCTAGAGATGTAGCAGAATTTGAGAACACAAAGACTAAGAAATTAGCTCAAGACCACAGAATGTCTTCCCTGAAGCTGCTATTAGTTTCGGAACAGGATGAAATGTTTGGACTCCTCATGTACCTCCTCAGAATGATGTTGTGTTACCTAGTTGCTAGAATTTAGAAGACTCTTCCCTAAAGAATAAAAATTACCCTTTTCTTCTTAAAATGATAGGAATAATCAATTTTAGCACTAACAGAATAAAAAAGAAAGAGACCTGACCTATGACAAAGATCCTCTTATGCAAGTCCTTCCAAAGGAAGCCGTTCACCATCAATATGTCACCATAATCTCTAACTCATCCCATCACTGTTACATGACAGTTAAATAAGGTAAGTACAGCAGAATTGCTAGAAGGAACTGAAGTGTTATTAACTTATTTCTTATTACAGTAACCATAATAGTCATTCCTGAAGGATTATGTATATTACAGCCATTATTTGAGACATTAACACTGTCTTCTTGATGGAGAATTCTCAGTTGTGTCTGCTACATGATCCTCTCTCCATCATTAGACACCACTAACTGCTTCCCTTCCATCTTTGTTCTTCTTTCTTCTACATATCAACAAAACACACTTCATTTGCCACAGAAATATCTCTTTTCTAATTGAGGTTTCCAGGGAAGCAAAATGAGATAATTTAATTACACTTCAAGTAACTCTCCTACCTCAAACTGTTCAAATCTCTAAATCAAACATCACAGAATGGATGGAGCACACATAATTTTACAAATGTAAATAAGTATCATGGGCAACACATGTCTCAAAGGAAGCTTGACAAATTAAATAAAAGTCAGCTTTATAGCTCAATTCTTTACTCACAGAGCCAGACAACATTCATGATCTCAGAAATGGAAGGAGTATCCAAAGCATAATACTGTATCTAGCTACTTTGAAGACTAGAAGATGCACCAGAGTAGTTCATCCACTTTTGGTCACCTCAGGAAAGGAACAATTCTGACAGTATGTAAATTGTACTTTGCCAGAATTAGATTAATCAACCTTCTTCCAGGCAATTAGCAAATGTTTCTCTCTATCTACATACTTACATGCCTTCTATCAGCACATTTTCTGAGTATTTCACAAAACTGTAATGAGCTTGTCTAATGCAGATGTAGCACCTATGCTGCATCTCATCAGTGCAAGGTGAGGCTAAAAATGGTTTTTAATGGAACATCGGTGTTGAAGGGCTCATGCTCAACAGAGGGCACAGAAGTTTAGAAGTCTTGATCACTCAAGGTTGTTCAAGTTCTCTTGGATTTTTCTCATAGAACTAGAATGACAGCAAAGGGGAAAGAGAACAGAGTTTACTTCTAAGTAAACTCTTCATGAGATTAAGTTAGCGTGCAGCTCACTGTGATCTTGAAAGTTTAGTGGCACCAGGAACACAGTTCTGTCTCTATTTTTTGCAGTTGTACAGAAGAAGTATATCTATATGGGATGCTTAGCTTGTGTTATGTCAGTTAGAAGCTGGCAAAATATTCTGCCTACAAAGGCAATGTGGCTAGCAATTGGAGGAAGGTAAGAAGAGTGAGGAGACACGCTGGAAAGATTTTTTTCCTCCAGATTTTGGCACTTATATAAATTAACGAAAATCTCTTGTCAATTAAATTAGTAATTATATTATCTTTAGTTCTTTGCTGTATTTGAATATGAGTATTTCTGTAACCTTTATGGGAAAACTGTTTATTTCTGTAGCAATTATAAATAAGAGCCTCCTAACAGCTGGATGATTATGCAGAATTTGGTGACCTCATGCCCAGATTGCAGTTCTGTGTTGCACTTAAATACCTATAATCACACAAACTCAGCAGATGTGGACAGGGAGAACAGCATCTTCTGTGGGTTGGCAAAGGCTGTTTCTGACTTCATCCATCATTGAAAAGATGGTAATGCTTCATAGGAATTTGTTTCTATTACTTTTAGTAGAAGTTTTTGAAGGCTGGTGATATCCTTGTGGAATAATTACTGAGGGGGCAAATTATGGAAACTAGTTATTGAAGGTACACTTACTGAGAATAAGGTGATGTCCACATCCTTGGCACACAAGGCAGCTGCTCCGCATGCAAGGAACCTGCTCTGCAATGGTTCCCCCTCCACAGCCTGGTTTGCATCCTTGGACATTCACACATTGGGGGAGATCAGTGTGCTTGCACCAAGGAGAATGGAGGGTGGAGCAATGTGCAGACACAGCAGCCAGGTTCTCTGTACGAGGCAGGTACAGAAACCAGATGGTATTGTGCAGGTAGTTTCTGTCAAGTAAGAGATAACATTCCATTCCATCCAAAATCCTAGTTTCTGAGCTAGCAATTGTGATGAAATTTGTCCTGTGGATGAAATTTGGCAAATTATCAAAACACACCTCCATCCCAAAAGCTCGACACCTCCATCCTCCCTTGAGCATACTCCTTGAATTCTTTAAAGTCTATACCTTTAAAATTGTAGTGAGGGAGTTTTACACCTACCAATAACAAAGATATGTATGATTCAAGTCACTCAAGCTCCACCTAAATGTAGAAAATAGTATAAAATACCCTAACAATAAGGGAAAGTTAGGGAAGACAGCATCACTGAGAAGTCAGAGACAGTATTGCAGACTTCTGGGATCAGTTGACAGGCTGAACCTATCTTCCTCCTCAAAGGGATGGTTCTGGGTAAGATTTGTGTATTTGCTTATACCAAGTGTTTCCCTGGGAAACTTAGACTTTAGCTTGTATTTTTAATCATATTAGTAACACTATATAGTAATTTTAGAATCTATATTATATTTGGTATGAAAATGTATTTTTGCAACAAAAATGTATTCCTACAGACAGTATATTTTATCACTGGCAATCTAAAATAACTTGTACCTGTTGTTTTAATAAACCTCATTATCTGTGGATCTACTGCGAGAATCTCTTACTGAATGTGCTCAGACTTATAGTATATGTTATACTACTCATGTATCTGTGCAAGCTTGTAAATTCAATGTCCATGAACAACCTTGCACTATTGGTGAATCCATAATTGTGGTAATTCAACAAAATGCCAGATTGGTTGTTGGACTTATAGTTCCAACTTGAGGTCATCTTGGTTCAATTGGACATCACTCAGAAGCTAGGTTCAGCAGCCCCGTCTCCAGTAATATACTGAGGACAAGCTGGAACACAAAGGGACTTAGTTGCTGCCAAATTAATCCTTTTAACACAACAATACCACAGGATGAGACACTGTATGGACATACAACAAAGAAATGTAAGAGAGCTAAGGCCATTGTGGCAACATATAACAAAGGACAGTTTCACAAGCTAAACTCTCAGAAGCATAGAGATAAATTATTTCCTAAAGAAAAATTGAAGAAATTTTCAATTCAAATTAAACTTGGTACCAAAAATGTGAAAGTAGAAAAGATCTTTCCTGAATCCTTCTCTTCTTTTCAAAGAAATCCTGTCAGATAATGATGGTAAATGATGGTTGATACAGAAGGTAGCAGCAACTAGAAAACATTAGTGATTCACACTGGAGAACGAACAAGAACCTGACCTAGGATGCACTGATGTCACTGATAGGCAGGTTAAAACTAAGGAAAACTGAAGCAAATAGAAAAGACATAAAGAACACTATTTATGTCTCTGGGAACAGAAAGAAGAACAATAATCTCAAATTTGAGGACATGTCAGGAGGCAAGAAGAAACCAAAAACTGACAAGTCTGAAGGAGAATGTAGTTAAGGAACCATCATCAATAGACCACTCTGAAAAAACAATCACTAAAAGGGCAAACAGTAGTTTGTTTCCTATGTCTGCAATAGGTAGGAACCTCAGATACCTCCCTCTTTTGGGATGAGAGTTTTTATTATAAAACACTAATGTTCTAGAACTTCTTAACAGTGACATTTGAGCAGAAAAAAGGAACTGAAGAATAAAGTAATGTGGCATTATTTACACAGAAGTCAGGTCTCCCTTTAAATTTCTATTATTTGCTTTTGACAGTTTTACCTTTTACAGTTTTCACTGGTTTACCTTGTACCTATTACACAGAATTAGGAGGTGCTCATAAATGGCAAAAGAAAATGGCACAAGAAAGAAGTGACAATAAAGACATGTTTTGAGATTTGTTCCTTTTTCACATTTCTGCTTTAAAGCAATTGACAAAGGATAGAGGAAAAAAGCGAAGGTCTAGAATCACTTTAAGCCTGCAGTACTGTGAACCCAGAAGAAAGATACAGTCCTGTCAATCTTTTGCCTAGAGATGCACTGTGAAGGGTCAGAAAGCAAAAGAAGGGAGAACTTAACTGAGAGTAATCATTTGAAACAAGATCCCAGGATGTCTATGCTGCCCATAGTTAACACAATAAATAAGGTTTTTCAACCCCTTTGTCTTAGGTAAATGCCTGAAGATGCATTTTTATGTAAAGATCCCGCACACTGAAGGATGCAAATAAATATGCAGATGAAGTGTAGATCAGATTATGCGATACTATAATTTTTTTTTTTTTTTAGGTTCACATTACATTGGGCTTCTGAAGCTCAAGAATTTTATGGAAAAGTTCAACTCTAACCATGTAAGTATTTTACCCTGTTGATATGTCATATACTTTTGAGGCTTTTTCCCTCAAAAGTCTAGCAGTTAAAGATAGGCTAGAAAATATGGAAGAGGAATACCACTGTAGTAGTACTTATAACGAAGGACAGGGCAAAATGGACCTTGATAACTAAGAAAGAACATGACAATAGTATCTATAATTTGCAATGTTGAAAATCCTTTCTGTAGGATGGCAAAAAAAAAAAAAATCTAGTGAAAAAATACATGATGAGTGTGTTTCAGAATATAACTTGTGTTGCTTTCCATGCGAGAGATGGAACCTGACACACCAATATGACGTTCACAGAGTTTAACTTTATTGTCTGACCGAGCTAGCTTTATACCAAAGGCTGTCCTGTCCATGTGCCTTGCAACAATATGGTTGGTTACAGCACGTGCCATACAGTAACGTGATTGGCTGCATGCACTCTCCACACGCTCTGCACGCGCATGTCAGCAATTGCTCATTGGCTGATACCTTCTTATAGGATTCCTTTTGTCTCTTTTGTCTCTGACTTCACTTTCTAGCCAGGCTGGTGACAATCCCATCCCCCCAAGATAAGCCCTGTCACTACAAGCTTGGGAAGACAGAATGGAATTGAAAAAGAAGCAGACATGGATATAATGATTAAACCACTAAGAATAAAAGTATTAAAGCCTGTGAGAAAAAGATATGTTAATAAATGGTACAAGTACAAGAATCCAGTTCTTAACAGTCTGGGTAACTGTTAATTTTTTGACAATGGTAAAGCAGAAACATGACTTTTACCAGAGCACTCTTTTTGAAAGAAATAGGATTATATTTTATTACAACATATATCAAGATATACCTGTACAAGTGAGAATAGTGACCATGAATAACCTCAGCAAATTAATCTGCATTGATGTAAAAGACCTTAACAGTATAATAAAAAGGAGAAAAATGTAGAAAAAACTTGCAAGGTTCCTAGTGGACATCAGGAGACATACTTCAGGGATGCAAGAACCATTATTTGGAGAAAATTGGTTTAATCAGGTTTCTTTCTTCTTGTACTCTTCTAAAAAGAAAGAAGATGGTGTAACACTAGACAAACATAATTATTGAAATAGAAGGGGTATAGAAAGAAAAATAAGAGGAAAATGACAAAAAAAATCATCAGTCCCAGCTTGACCTCAAAGACTAGTATAGGTTGAGGCAATGCCTCAAACCAGTACAGGCAGACCTTTACAATGGTTGCAAGTGTAGAATTGTCTGACTCCAAAACTTCCATTTTCTGCTCGTAAATTAGAATTCTCCAGCATCTGGCGCAGCTATTGTTCTTCATATGTCTACAGGCAGACTTGGGTGGGATTCATCTGCTTGACTTAGATGTTTAGTAGTTAAATAATCTAAATTTTAAACATAGTCATAAACACCTTTAATAAAGCCTTACTTTAATTCTTTTTTTATTATCAATCAGAAGGAAAAAAAGTCTCCAGAGGGATATTTATCTCCTCTTGGTGTGCTTATGTAAAACAGACCCTGAGAATAGTTTAGAGGTACATTACTAAATTACTTGTATACACATAGGGTAGATGAGTCTCAACAATCATTGTAACTGATTAAATGTGACTGTTTTCAGGATAACAAAGCTCTCAAGGC
Source organism: Nesoenas mayeri (assembly GCF_963082525.1). NCBI lineage: Eukaryota > Metazoa > Chordata > Aves > Columbiformes > Columbidae > Nesoenas > Nesoenas mayeri. The sequence goes on along the minus strand of NC_137541.1, from coordinate 178,369,771 downwards.
ATCTCAGAGAACACTGGTTGACAGAATCAACCTGTTCAAAACTTTCCTTTTTTTTTTTTTTTTTACAGTGTTCCTGTGTTTTTAGGCTTTTAGTAACTTTATGATAAATTATTTCTTAAATAAACCAGAGGCTAGATTAATACAGACTCCTCCTCTGCTCTTTCTGCATTGCAAATAAAAGTGTTCTCCACCCTTCTTTTTGTCCTTTTTTGGGCTTCTTCAATAAACATGGACTGAACAAATAGGACCTGCTGATGCTGTTTCCAGTAAGTGCATTGTTCTTTTTCTTCTTGTGTACTTGAAAGAATTTTGACATCTTTTTCATCTTATCTACAAATAAATTATCTGTATTCATTACCCTAACATTTCAAGATGCCTAGCGTGTACTTTGCTGGGGATGCTCTGTAAACTACCATTCCCAGAATACTTTCCTGGTGCCATGCCACATATCTGTCCAAGTGAACTCAAAACAACTTTTGAACGTGTAAACTGAATAACTCCATTTCCTGTCATCCAATTTGCACTTTGAAATGTCAGTTTGCCTGTAGAAATGCAGATTCTTACACATGTAATATTTGCATATACACATGCTTTGAAAATTTGCCTCTAGGCAGACAATCACATTAACCCAGAGCAAATTGTTCCTCTTCTTAGAAGAAAAAAAGTTACCAGACTTCAGATGAAAGAGACACTTCAGCTAAAGGTCAGGAAATCCAGCTGTAATTTGGCTTTGACTAGTACTTTAGATCTCAACTTTAAATTCTAATTAAAGATTAGGTAGAAGTATGAAATTTTAATGAGGAGGCTGTAGGCTGTGTTTTTCAGTGTTACATCATGTCCTCTGTTATTTCTAAAAGCAGAATATCATTTTTGTATACTTAGCATAATTTGAGGTCTTGCTTTTCTCACAAAGATATGTGGAAGTTCTATGAAACACCCTGATGACGGGTGTGCCGGAAGATAGAAATCAGCATATTCTCTTATTTGATTGTATTTTTTTCTGCATTTTAAATTTTAGGTTGGTTTGGGGAAATTTCAGAGACTGATTTTTCTTTTTAGTCATAGTTTGTTCTTGTGTTCTGAAGACAGAGAACACTGATCTTAATGTTCTGTTGAGATTCTTTTTTTTCATGCTTTATGTACTGGCTAGTAATCCAAAACCAGGTTATGCTAGCCATTAAAACTTGGCCTTATGCTACAAAAACTAATTACAAAACTGTTAGCTGGCAGGACTTGGGGATGTTGGTTGATGAGCAACATGACCTAGCAATGTGCTCTCACTGTCCAGAAAGCCAACTGTATCTCAGGCTACATCAGAAGAAGCACGACTAGCAGGTCAGTGGAGGTGATTCTTCCCCTCTACTCCACTCTGTTGAGACTCCACCAGGAGTACTGCATCCAGCTCTGGAGCCTCCAATGTAAGAACATACACTTAAGTTTGAGTAAGTTCAAAGAAGGGCAACAAAGATGATCAAAGGGCTGGAGTACCACTCCTATGAAGACAGGATGAGAGACTTGGGGTTGTTCAGCCTGGAGAAGAGAAGGCTCCTGGGTGGAGCTTACAGGAGCCCTTAAAGGGATGTACAAGAAAGCTGGAGACAGACTTTTCACAAAGACATGTAGTGAAAACACAAGTGATAGCACTAGTCCTCCTATTTCCTTCTGGAGAAGGCTCACATTTTCCCTACTTTTTCTGTTATCACAGATGTACCTATAGAAGCTTTTCTTGTTGCCCTTGTTGTCCGTGGCCAGATTTAATTCTGTCAGGGCTTTAGCCTTCCTAACATCTTAGGTAACGAGTTGCTTTCATCTCTTTCTGATACCTTTGCCACCAGAAATTATTTTCCTGCACACAAAACATCCTGTTGCTGGAGCCTTGATTATATTCATTGTATTTGTTTGAAAGTACTTAACACTGGCTTCTTCACAATGATTTCCAAGGCCGTGTGATCAGATTACATGTCCAACTTGTGCCTGGAGCTGAACAGCTAGAATTTTTCTGTTCAAAGAAGCACAACTAGTATTTATTTCTCTACCTAAAATTTTGGTTGTTCTGTGCTTGATATTAATTCCATTGCCCAACCACTTCTTCTTGGCCTCTTTAAAAGGCATAATTTTGTATCTTCAAATGATTCAGGTGCTTGAAATTAAGGAATAAGAATAAATTCTTGTAGCTTTTTTTTTTCTTGTTTTTATTTCTTTTCCTGAGTTCAGCATTACATTATTGTTGTTATTATCACAATAGTTCACAGGATTTTAGGGATATCAAAGTACTCCAAGGGGGTACAGAACATAGCAGATCAGGAGGACATCCTTACTTTCACCAACAAGATCTGCCATGTTTCTGTGATTACTGAAAGAGTTCAAAGAAGAGAACAACAGCCAGCAGTGGATGAGGGTCAAGTCAGGGATTCCTTGAGGGGGCATGATATGTGAGACCTGATAGACTGCATCCGAGAGTGCTGAAAGAACTGGCTGATGTTGTTGGAAACCTACTGATTATCATCTTTGAATGGTCACAGAGCTCAGGGGAGGTCTTGTATTGGAAGCTTTGCAGAAGATGTCATTTTTTGAAGTGTTAGTGATCTTGGACAAACTATGTCTGCTCTACTAACCCTTGTGCTTAAGGCTTAAGAAACTCAAATGTTGGTATGAGTAGCTGCTACAAGGGAATCTGCTCGTGTCCACTGTCACCCTGTGCTGTGCTCTGGTGGATGTTATGAAAGACACAACATTTCAGCCTCCCAGAAGAAGATATATGGTTTTATTTGCTATACAAGGTAAAAGACACCATGGCAGGAGGGACACTGAATCAATCCAGCAATGGGATAAATGCAGCATGCTGTGGGAACCTGTGGCCCATCCAGTGCTGCATGAAAGTTCTTCCCAGTCTCCCTCTTTGACCTGCCTTCAATATCTGTTACCTTTTTGTTTGCTAAACACAGCATTTCTTTCTTTGTCAATTTTTCATCTTCTTCTCTTAAGCTTCCTTTTCCAACAATTCCTGTTCCTATAAATTCACATGCAGGTGTGTGTGTTTGGGGGTTTTGTTTGTTTATTTGTGGTTTTCTTGTGGGTTTATTTTTGCTTTGTGGTGGTTTTGGGTTTGGTTTTGATTTTGGTTTTGGTTTTGGTTTTTTGGTTGGTTGGTTGGTTGGTTTGGGTTGGGTTGGGTTGGTTTGGTTTGGTTTGGTTTGGTTTGGTTTGGTTTTTTTCATCCCTGCATGTCTTCTTCATAACTTTTCTCCTCACACACATGCACTCATTCTCTTCAAAGCTAAGCTAAACAGAAAGGTCATCAGATGAAAAAGCTTTTCAGGTCAAAGGAAATAATAACAAAGAAAGTGATAATGAAAACACACAGAGACGCAAACCTAATAAGCAAACAAATAAGAGACATAATAAAGGATACCAAAACTCCTCCAGCAGTAAATGATGGGTCATGAAGAAAGTATGAGTACAACTTCAAAGAGGGATAACCTGGGCTTTGTAATGGATGAGAAGAGGAAAGAAGATGAACATGATTATTATGGACATTTCTGGAGGACTATGAAAAAACAGTAAAGAATGCCTAGGGCAGAGGTCACAGGTGAGGAAGAGGGAAGCATAAAGGAGGGAAAAGCAGGGGTGGAATAGGAGGAAGGATAAAAGGTTTGATAGCATGTAAGTAGGCACTGGCCAGTACTCTTGTCTACATGAGACCAGTGCCTGATCAAAACTCTCTGTCTTCTTCTTAAGTCCTTTCTTCACCATTTGCTATGTAATTTCACTCTCTATCCTGTGCATGAGTGCTTCAAGGCCTGGGTGCTGGAACATGGAGAAGGAGTCATGTGTGGCAGGGCTTCCAGGTCTGTATGTCAATGACTGGAGGGACCAGAGCATGTCTCTGCATGTGAGAGTTGTAAGGGTCAGTAGCTGTGTGGAGGTCTCAGTGTGTTTATATTTTCCCTTAGAGAATTTCAATTTATTTCCATGCATATGTATATCTAATTCACTAGGAAAATTCAAGCTGGACTATCTATTGAGAAAACATGAACCTGGAAAGGTTAAAAACCCTTACCTCAGAGCAAGGGTGCCAGGCAGTTGGAGGGTCCATGCTGGTGTCCAGGGGAATATGGGAGTGTGGGATGACTGTGGGACGAGTGTATGAGTACTGCATGCGTGCAGCGATCACCCAGCTGGTGAATATGTGATGTATATGTATATGAATCCTGGCAGTGCTATATCTGGATGTTGTTGAAGGCAGTGTCCTGTGTGTGGAAGTCCATGTGGCAGTCTACGTAAGTGACCTCTGTTATGTTATGTATGGGCATATATCTCTCAGGAATGCATTCTTTGCCTTGCTACTGGCCAAGCCTGCAAACGAGAAAGCAGCAGCCATGTCCATTAGCCTAGAGTGGAAAGACCTAAGTCTGTGGGCACACCTGCCTGGGCATCTCCATATGAGAAGGAGGAAGCCTTGAGTCCCTGAGTCCACTGGAGACGATGGCTTCAAAAAGGCCTTTGGGAAACACCTGAAGACCCATTAAGACAGTTCAGAGGAAAGAAGAGAAGGAAAGAAAAAAAAAAAAAAAAAGAAGAAAAGGACTGAAGGATGCACTATTAACTTCAGCTTCTGGTGGAAGGTACCTGCAGATGTTCTGCAAATAATATTGTCAACAGTGGCAGAGCTTTGTTTTTCTTTTGCATTTCCACCACATACTGACAAGGGCGATTGTTTCAGTGATTTCTGTTTTGCAATAAATAAGAAATTATTTTCCTTGTCAGCATGCTGGCAGAAACAGCATGATGATACAGAAACTGTGACAAAACAAATTGGCAACAGACACTTCAGGTACCTTTGTCAAATACAAAATATGCGGTATCCAGCAAATAAATCTATTAGTTCTTACTGACAACAATAACAGACAGTAAGACTAAAAAAGTCAGACTTCTTGAATAGGTGGGCAAAGTTTTCCAAACGATTTGCAAAAACCTTTGTCTGACTTTTCCCTTGGGCTGACATGGCAGCAAATATACATAATGAAAATGAGATGCAGAATTATTTTTTCCATTACATGGAGTCTTTAGGTCAATTAACAAACAAACTCATGCATCACAGTGGCTGTAGGAATATTTCTATTATTTTCAGCAATACAAGTCTTGAGTAGAGCTCTGTGTGTGTGTTATGCTTTTTTTGCCGGACAAGTGAATAGCTGAATAACCTGGTTAGTATAGCAGTGCTAATGGTAGCCAAAAATATGCATCAATGTATTGAAATAACTTGTTCTGTTTAGAAAGCCCACGTCTATCTGATACAGTTGTGTGTGCAGTAAGAATGTTTTGTAATTACTGAGCAGACAAAAATCTCAAAAATATGAGCAGATTCCTTGAGAATTTCTTTATCAACACATAGTGGATAGAAACCAAAGAACACTGAGAAGAAAAGGATATATTAACACAAGTAATTTCTTTTCTGTACTTTTTCATGGAAGGATAGCAGCTACCAAGAGATGAACACAAGTAACACAGTTTAGGTCTATTTTGTTGGGACACAGTGATACAATGTGCTAAAATGCAAGTAACCAAAAATCTGGAACTTACTGCCTTAAGATCTTCTTTGTACTATTTTATTCAATATCTTTGTGCCTAGTGGTACAGCACTTATCTGGGATCTAACTGTGATCTGTAATTATTTATAATATTCCCTTTAAGGTAGCAATCTAAATTAAAATTACTAGCCAGAAGGTTTTTTAAAAGAGCAACCCTAACCTCCTTCGAAAATCACAGGCATATTGGTATAACTAGTTCATCATACTTTTCCTAGCACCATAAGGCATACTAAAGTATTTTCTTTTTTCCTTATTTCTGTTCCATTTTCATATAAAATCCCACTGAGCTTTTTTCTACATTTTTACAGGAAATTTTCAGGAATATGAGTTTTTGCACAGTTTCCATTTGTAAGCTTCTATATCACTTTTATTTGCTTGTTTATTGATTTTTCACTTTATCTAAAAGCAATGAAATGCAAATTTTGAGAAGCCACAGGACACTGGTAAATTTTTATGTTATGTTGCACATAACATTGACTCATTTATTCCCTTATTAACAGGAAATTTTTCTTTATTATCACTTGTAGAAAGGACTATGATGAAAATTTGTTGCGAATCACTAGTCTGGTTTGGCTCTCAGCAGGGAAATAAATAAATGTCTCCAATAACTTTATCCAAACCATTTTCTTTGATAAACACAATAAAATACACATAGAGACATGCAAGCAATGAAATACCAGAACATCTGGTGATCTGCAGGTGGTCCAGGAATATGAAATCGAAACACGTGCAGAGAAGCAGGTTTTCTGATTATGAAATTGTATTAGTTGCTGGTAAGTTTCTATATATGGGAGGCAATGACCTGCATAGTTTCCATATAGGTTAGAATCAGTCACGTGTCACGTTCAAGAACATATTTCATGAGAGGATAGAGCTACAAAGAAAATAACTATTACATTAAGTTTTTAACTTTAATATATATTTTAATTACAACATCTGTGGATGTCCCAGTCTCCTCATGCCTCTGTCTCTGTCTTGTTCCCATGATATCGGTGTTTTTATACAAGTTAAATCTGGTGTTAAGAAATTACTGTTTCTGAAGTAAAGCTATTGTTACTCAAGGTTCTTCTATTCTTATCTTTTCAGTACAAGGGGTTTGTGGTGGTTTGTTTGTTTGCTTGTTTGGGTTTTTTGATGTTTTTGTTTGGTTGGTTGATTTTTTGTTTTGTTTTGTTTTTCTTTTATTTTCTTTCTTTTTTTTTTTTTTGTTTTTAATTTTTAAATACTCAATTGCTAGTATTGAGGGGAATAAAAACATAACTCTTAGTAAAAGGAACTTTCAAAAATCCAGTTATATTTTTAAGATCCCAAAACAGTAGCTAATGTTTCCTAATCCCTTTGGTAAATTTTGGAATAAAGTGCACAGGGATATTTCTGTACAACATCCCTGATGTTTGTATAGAAAAGCAGGTTTGAAACTCAAGATTTAAACTAAATCAAAGAAACAGAAAACAGACATATTAATTCAAAATGGAAAAAAAAATCAAATCAAAACATATTTATTTAACCTAGTAACTGCTAATTGACTCCAGTTACATGTGCCAGACTAACAACTATAATCAAAGAAAACCTAAGTGACTGTTGTATGATAACTGCCTTTTGCCTACCCACTTTGCTGGTGGACACTTTTACCCTGTTGTTAATATTTTGCTTACCTTATCAAACAGTAAATCTGTAGACCATCTCCATCCATACAGCTATTCCACTGGTTTCTAATCAGTTCTGCTTCAAATTTCTTTAGTTCTAACATTTGGAAAATAATATTTCCATCTCTGCTATAACCCTCAATCTGTTGTATTTTCCCCAAAAAAAGAAATGAGCATGTCCTGACTGCCAAAGGAAACCTGGAGATGTTTTTTTGCATTACCATTTCCTAAGGATTGTTTTCCTTTTGCCTGCCAACAGTCCATATTATGGCCTCATCTGCCTGATAGTAGCAGTTCAAGTAATCCCAAATCTGCCAGGTTTACCAACTAAACTATCTTTAAGTTGATGCACCTACAGTAGCTATTAAATAGGCTGCACAGTTGAAGTAGGAACTATCAGAATGGTGATCTTTGCTCTTCTACTATTTGTAAGCCATAAACTGAGCATAATTTGACCTATTTTCAAATAACTGCACATGTATCCACTACGCACACAAAGCTTGCAAACCACCTTTATTATGTAGCACACTTGAAAAATAATGAACACCAAAACAATCACGAGAACAATCACTGGACAGTGATTTTATCAACATGTTCAGCCTGAAAGTCTATTCCAGACTTTGCATCCCACTAAGAACAATGAAAACGGACCAATAATTATTACTTATGACAATCATGACCCAAAATGCATGTTATTTTAAGTTGCACATTAGCATTTAAATTAAACTGGTTCACTTCTTAAGATACACTTATGGGCCTAAACTTGAAACAGAGGTACAGCTGTTAAATGTGCTTTTGGGTTTTCAGCGAAGGAGGAAATCATTGTCTGTATGCCCCACAAATAATAAGGAAAGGAAAAAGAAAAGATCACCCTGTCTGGCAGCAGCAATTCTCCTTTGCCCGCTAAATTACAGCTACGTCCATTGGCAGTTCAGAATCTCTTTGAAAATTTTAATATCCAAACATTCTAAAATATGTCCTTCCCTTCTTTCATTATACACACCAGTCTGTGTTACCTCGGCCTCACTGTGCCTGCATACCCTCCTATGAATCCAGCTCATACCCCATCCAGTGTGGCTGCCACCTCCTGGAACGCAGGGTGAAGGTATGTACATAGGCTAACCCAGGCATCCTACTCACAGTAGTACAAAGACCTCTGAAGGCAAGTTTTCCTTGCAGAGAGGTCACATTGCATGTCTGCATCCAATATTTGTGGCACTTCCAGGCTGTACAGAACTATATGGTACAGAAACACAGGCTTAACTATTTCTTTAACCAATAAGTTTGCAGTTTGCTGTGGGAGAAACACTCGATCTTTTTTTTATCTCTCACAGACCATATTAGTTTTCCATTCTCTTCCACCTACTGGAAGGCTCTATCCATTCACTAGGCAAGGATCCTAAGAAAACTGTTTAAATCCATGTCATGATGGAGGATATTTGTTTGGGGTTCTAATTCTCACCTAATTTAGATCAAATCTATTGAAAATAAACCCAGGGATTTAAATTGAGTTGTTTCTCATTTGAACTTACATTTAAGCAAGTACACCAGGAACATCAAAATCAAAATCATTCTTACTTTAAAGTGTTTTGTTTTTGTTTTGTTTTTTTCCTTTAGTGACCTAGGGGCCTGTTTACTTCCATTAGTAACTGTTTCAGCTGCTAATGGAGGCACTTTGCCATGGAAGTCACTGACACCACTACATTTCTCTCAGAGTGACACACGGTCGTAACTCTAAGGACACACATCAAGCTGAGAAACCCACTGTTTGCTATAATTGCAGAAGTTCTGATCATTATGCATACCTCTACCAGGAATTAATTTCGTTGTTGTCTCTAAAAATCTGATTATGTAATAGCTTAAAGAATACAAAATCGTTCAGGGCTGTTGGTTTTTAAAACAGATAACTTTAGTCATGAGCCTGACTCTAGTCCATTACACAGGTTTTACATGATTGGACTTCAGCTGTACTACTGTTTGGTTGAAAAGACTGCAGTTTACCTCTTCCTTCCTTTTCTCCCTCTCTCCTTCCCTCCCTTCCTCCATTGCTCTGTTTACAATATTGTGTTTGGCAATCCAGTATTCTGAATACCAAAAGACATAATATCAAGGATAATGATAAATAAATTTTTGGCAATTACAAGAAAAATTGTATGAAAGCCAATGTACAATAGCACTGCAGGAAACAATGTTTTCAAGGGGCAGGGATCCTAAAAATCTATATTGCAGTATCATAATAAGGTAAATAAACATCTTTCTTACACTTAGAAAAGTATTTTAAAACTGCACCCCCACCCAGGTGTATGTCATGTTATCTTCCAAAACATGGGAAATCACCATTCTAGACAAGACTAAAGTTCCAGCCCAATTTGCTCTCTCACTGATAATGATCACTGGTGGATAGTCTGGGTCATAACATAAGAAACAAGGACACGGTCACTAAAGATGCAAGTCAGAATACCAGAATACTGGCTCCAGAGGGTCTACCATTCTTATCAGTACCCTCCAAAAAGGATATAAATATGGAATACAGAATGTAGAATATAAAATGTAGAATATAGAATACAGAATATAGAATATTAAGTTTATATATTATATAATTTAATGTAATATGTAATGTAATATGATATTATATCATATCAAATATATAAAAATAATATGGATTACATCCATACAGGAAACTACTCATTCTTGAACTTAAACCTTGAGGAAGATAAACAGTTCCTGGTAACTCATCTGAACGTTTTCCTACCAAATGCTCTTTGAGTAAGAATATTGAACCTTTGTAATGAGATATTTGAAATGGCTTCATCAAAATATGCAAGGGAATGAGAATACTAGGAGAAAAGTTGTAAAAGAAGCAGAGTTAATGTCATGGAATTTATCTTGAACATCAGACATAACAAATAAGCATGCAAATATTTTCCAGAAGCTAACTGGAAATATTTTTTTTTTTTTTTTTTTTTTTAAAGCACCAATTAACCAAACACACATCTAAAAAAACCTAGTCCTCCAAAAGATAGGAATTGTTCTTATAAAATCAGTCTCAGTTAGAATAGCAAAATAAAAATTCCAGGTTAAACAGTTTTAAAATGAAGTTAAAATTAGGATTATTTTTTTTTATTAAAGTTTAGATACACAGAGGGAAATGTTCATAAGTTATTCATTAAGTAAATTAAATATATATATTTTAGAAACAGATCATATTATTTATTAATCAAGTGGATATAATATATACACATACATAAATATTGCAAAGATAATTCTGAGAAGTTATACGAACTTCCCATGAATACTGTGCTAACAGTAATCACTTTTTTCCACTGTAATTATAAAGAACTTCTGATGTCTTTTCTGGCTCCCAGCTATCAGAGCATATGAACACCTCGCTATGTTCAATGTTTTTAATTTCAAATCACTGATATGGGAAGAAAATGACATGCTTCTGTTACAGAAGCAGTAAAAGAAGACTAGGGCATAGCATCCTTAAAAGTGTGACACGGCTTTGTCCCAGCCGTACTGGAAATCTGTGGAACTTCCCTCTATCCTTTACAATGACTAAGCACTTGACCACACTTTTTCTCCATCTCTTTGCTTAATGACTGCATCTTTCTTAGAGCTGGGCTCTGTCCGAGGCGAAGATGGACCCCTGAATGTATCATCATTACAAGCCTGCTCGGAAGATAACCACGGTGGAGACAGCATGCTGAGCACTGCCAAAGACCCATTTGTGCTGACAGGCACACAAGGAAACACTTCTGCAATACCTGCCTAAATTACAGCAAGGACTGGCCCACAGTATCAATTTCTAACTTCCAAAAGAGTGAAGAGGACATTAAGTCTTGCGATGATACTGGAAATCATGCAAATCTGTTCTGCATAAATGTGTGAGGTAGAGTTCATAGGTTATCACTGAATCACAGCCTTACATAAAATCAGTCTGCCTCTGCATCAGTATCATATGATAACACTTAAAATGCTTTATTTAATAATTTAATTTAGGAAACAATTATTGTGGGTTTTTTTGTCTAATATAATTAATAGGTCAAGCAGTACTCATTAAGTCTTTAGGCATTAATTAACATTTACAAATTATCACATATGACACATTAATTAGATATCAATCACTTATTAGAACTACTGACATTTAATAAGCATTTTAATTTATACCAAACTATCCTGCTGTACATATCTTTCTGAACTACAAGTACCCGCAAATAGTACTTAAGGAGTTTAACATGCTAACTCTTATTTTGTCTTTGTAATTAGCAAGTACATCAAAACCTGATTTATACCTTATATATTTTAGCCATAAAAACATATCTATACATTTTCAGTTCACTAATAAATTACAACATTTTTTAAAATGCATAATATACATATTAAAATAATTTTTAAAGCCTCATAGAAATTAACATTATCTTTGTTCTCTTTCTGTGTCAAATTTGAACTTAAATCATCTTCTGATTCTACTCTCCTGTCCTGAGGAAAGAAATACAAATGTCCAAATGTTAATTGCTGACCTCTGTCACCCCTTAATTATGCATTCTTGTATCTTCTTTGATAGTTCCTTTGCATAGCTGTCTCCTATTTTTAAAGATCTTGCCATTAGACACTTCACAGGCATGATCTCTCTCTTGACCTAATTGCACTTATTATCAGTCAATTTTTATAATACTAACTAGGTACTTAGGATGACACATAAAAACACTACAGGGTGCCCAGACTTTACAAAACTAATGTCCATGTTGGCAGCTTGACAAGAACCAGAGGCCTGTGTTTCTTCTGCGAATACTTTTGCATATTTTTTCCCACTAATATATGCACTCACCCATATGATTCCCATATATTCGCAACTTTGCCAAACAGATAGAAATCATCTGTTTATTCATTACAAGTTGTTTGTTTAATGTAAACCTGTGTGATAAACTAAAGAGGAATTTTAGAATGTGCAAATACAGAGACTTTCCCAGCTTTCATTGTTCATGTACTTGAAACAGTATTGGGCTGGGTTATCTGGAAGAGGAAGGCATTATGGCACTAGCCTGCAGCAGGGGGCCATGGCGTACTTTAAACATGCACTTCCATGAGTTTGCAACATCCTTGTTTATCTGGCTGCCCCTATTCTTCTCAGTGAACAGCAGCATCTGGTAGAGGGACATACTTTACAATGCTATCCATGTGTAGGTACAACCAGAGCCACAGAAGAACGTGAAAGTACAAGTCAACCATAAGAGTTTCACCTGCAGTGCATGAGATTTGACAGACCTATAGCACACCTGTGATGGCTTAATTGGGCTAGCACAGATAACGAGTAGTGAAAGCAAGCTCTCCAGATGTTCTGGGAATATACGAGCAAATATGCCTATTGTCTTCTTTTATTGCAGATGTTAGCTGAATTAAGATACCAAATGTAAGATAGTATGCTATATTTTCCCCTTTTTCTTGTGGTTTTGACCAAGCCTAATGGTAATTAACTTTTTCCATGCAAATACTATGCAGGTGTTCTGATGAGACTAAGAATCAGACCAGCAAGGAATGAAAACATTATAATTCCTCTTTGTTGTTGATGGTGGTTTTTTGGCTGTTTGGTTGGTTGGTTGGTTTCAAGTGGAAAATGAAAAGGTAGTTGAGTTGTAGGCTAGATTGCAAGGAGATTTTGCAATACTGGGTCTCACAACATCTATGTCCTTGAGCCATGTCAGATATGGGAATCTAAAGTAAGCTGGTTGTCTAGGATCTCTCAGTAGTCCACAGAGAGTGACAGGTGTCACCAATGGATAGTTCAGAACAGAAGCAAAACTTGTTTCTTGAGTAAAATCCATAGCCCTCAGTTAAATACCTTAGCTCTCTATACAATGCACGAGGAGGATTAAAAGGGATTCAGAACAGACAGCATGCTGTGCAAAGTTTATATAATAGAGAAAGTCAGGACTTAAATCCTGTACTTATGTCAGACAGGGTTTACAACCCAGAAACCTCTTCTGTACAAAAGTGCTTCTGTCCCTCCTTTCAAAATAAGAGGCGCCTTTCTTGTAAAGCACAGAGGTTGGAGGATGGTGTTTCTACTATTGAAATGGGATTCACACTGAAGGAATTCAAGTCCACGTAACCATGTGGCTGAAAGATGCTGAGGAATTTCTTCATTTTGGCACTGTGCCACTTTGCAAAAACAAATGCAGAACTCATTGGGCTAGAGAGAAAAGTGGAATCCCAGTGACTGCTGTCAATTGCTGAAGGACACCTATGTCTTGACCCCATCTCCAAGGACTATTATACTGCTTCATAAATCAAAAAGGGAATGAAGCCATAAGCATGCCTAGCAGCCAAGAACAAACCCCATCTTTTAAAATTTTAACCCTCACTGAAATGTCACTTCGGGTGCTTGCTCTTTACACTGCCAGGCATCTGCTTGGTTGAACTCATTGCCTCTTAGCATCAGAAATCCCTATTTTCTTCTTTTTTAAGCTTACATTGAAGACTGATTTGTTTCCATTGACTTTTAACTGACATTAGCTAATTATTAACTCTGCAGGATAGATTAAATTTTAATTTTAATGTCATTGTAAAACACCATGAGCTGCCTCAGCATGATAAGATGCCATAAAAGTTTAAACTGTTGTTATAAGTTAGCCACCTGTTCAAAACATTTAAAATCTACACGTTTAAATCAATCACACTGCACTGGATGTCCCATCAAGGCTAATGTTGATAAATTATACTCTTAGTTCTAGTTGATATGAAGTCATTATTCTCCAGAATGGTAGTATATTGGACTTTATTTTGTAGAGTTTTAGTTGGGATTGCAGTGTCATTTTTCAAAATCCTAAATACACTCCAGTGCGTGTTTTCCAGTTTTCTATGTTGCTCAAAGATTACCCTGGCTAAACAGTACATTTGAGGTTTAGTCTGGTGTACAAGACATACACTGGAGATGTACTGTTTCAGAAGGAGCTCCTGGAAGTACTGTACTATGGTACAAAGGCCTATGTTCATACAATTCTTGCCATCTCTAGACCAAATCAGAATTGGATGAAATGACATATAGAAAAAATCCTATACCTTTCTGTCTTCAGAGATAACGGATGAAACTGCAGCCTGGAGCAAATGAGATTTCTGTCTTAGGTATGGCATACAGGCAGGGAAAAATCACTTATTCTGAATTGTCTACCTATAAACCAGGGCTAATATTTTTTCCACACCTATCTTGTCTGTTCACATGCTAAGTTCACTTTGGTAAGTACTATTTCTTACTGAAAGCAAGAGGGTTATTTCTATAGCACTGATAAAGAAAGGCAACACACTGAGGCTGAATATTTTAGCAGACCTAGCTCTACAATCAGGAAACTGACTTTACTACCTCTTGTTCTTCTTATGCTCAGAGAAAGTTAGTAAGTAAACCAAAAGGCATGGACTTCAGCATTTTATTATAAGTGAAACACTCTTCATCAGGTCTGATGCTTATGGGCCCTGAAATAATCTTCAGCAGCCTGCAGCCGATTGACCTGTTCAGCTCATTCGTTATTTTCATTTGAATGAATATAAATTCTTTCTAATGCCACACCAAAAAGCTATTTGTCTGAGACAGGTGACAGCAGACCCTTCAGTTTCGCTTTGTAATACATTCCTGCCGACTCCTAGAGCAGAAATTCAGTTAAAGACTTCCCAGAAAGATGAATTTTTATCTTTGTTATTAAGAGGGGGAGGGAAAGGTAAAAGAGGATTTAGCGGACTGCATGAGGCTTAGCATGGGTTTAACATCTGTGCCCAATAGGACTGTGCTTGCCGTGTGCAATCTCTGTGCATTGGACACTAAAAGTCTGTGCTCTGACTAGTGATTACTAGTATCAGTGTAGCTGATACATGACAGTAGGACAGGGGATCATATATAGGTCCTGAGGTTAAAAGGCAAGAACTGGCTCAGATCTGTACCACTGAAAGCAAGCTTACTCTAGAGCATGTCCCCTGTGCCCACATGTCATAGCTCTTTACCCTGCTTCTTTCAAGGATGGGTGTGTTGCTCCTGTAAACACAACATGTAATTATTATTTTTGTGAATTTTCAGTTCAAAACGTTTAAAGAAAAGTGAAGGCCATGATACATCTTTCTGCTTCTGAATGCTATTCTAACATTTTAACATATGTGAATATGCATTACATGTCATGAGGTGTCCTAAGAGTTGTTCAACTGTTATTTTGCATAGAGTGAGTGGCAATGACCCAGAACATGGCCAAGAAAAGGATAAACAGGTAGGAAAAAATATCAAATTCTAATGCCCAAGCTTTCTCTCTGGGACTCATATTCACCAAAACAAGGCTTTCCTAAATCTGAACAAAAAACAGTGAAGTTAGGCTTACAGGTGATTTAGACAATGTCTAGATTTCAGTGGGGAAAGTCTGTAATTTAGAAACACATGTTTTTGTTAGTACAGAGAAGTCCTTTGGAGCTTTGCAAAATTTTAGTGTATCTTTCTTTAGAACTGTAATTGTTGTTTGCCTCTTTCTGTTTGGCTATTCTTAAGTATCTCAACAGCAGTGGAAAGCTGAAATGCTGCTTGGCAGTTTTTCCACAGATGTTTGTGGAACATTTCTGTCCTAGCATCTCTCCACAAAACAATTTTGTGTAAGCTGCAACAGATACCACAATGAAAAGGGATTATGGATACCTGACACACAGTGTCATCTGTCATTTCTGAAAAACATAAATGCAATAATAAAATCCTAGGTAGAAAATAAGAACCTATGATTCAGGGTTGAGTGAAAGGTTGTCAAAGACTCTTGTTCCAGACTCATTTTCTTTAGCTTTGTTTTTTTTTTTTTTTTTCTAGTTATCTGCACACTGTATTTCCTATTCTGAGTTTTCCTTGGATGTAAATTCTCCTCTTTTAAAGAAGCAATACAGATCAGTGGTGGCTGTGAAATGTCTACTAGTACAGAGAATTCATATTAAGTTGTGGAAGGTAGATTTTGTTAGAGCTAAATATATTCAACAGCCTGAGAGAGGTGAGACTGCTCCTGCTTCATGTCCCCAAGGCTGAGCCATAATGAGGCTGCAGATGTATTCCCAGCATACACACACACCAAGCACACATATACATCACATATATCCATATACACATGGCCAGCCACATAGATCACACACAGACACACATACTCAATGCTCACACAAACAGACAGCACCAATGACATCGTCCTACTCCCCTTTCTGGTTGAGCAGGATCGAGGTCCACTAGAGAGACTATCTATATACCCATATGTATATACATAGAGTGTGGATCTCTCTAGCAGCTGGACTCCGACAGTCTGTTCAGTAGTTGTGTCTGGATTCCAGACTCACCAGTTGCAGGCAGCTAGACATTTGAGACCCTGAGGCTACAGGTTTTTGCTGGTATAGATCAGTTTGTACACACACAGTTGACAAGGACCTCCCTGGTCCCAATAACCAATCCTGCTGTGCTCCCATTCCTTGACACATAGGCTGGCCCTTGGAGATCCATCCACCTCCTTGCTCCCAGTCATTTCACCTACCTACCTACCTACCAACTAGCTTGCCTTAAACTTCGCTAGCAATCCCACACTCCCTTCCATAATTGCACTCTTTCCAGTTGCTGCACCACAGACCTATGGGCATTTGTGACTCTTGGTTTGACTCCAGTTGCCACACTCACACCCCCATAGACATCCTCCCCACACACACATATGCATATCAAGTAGAGAGCCCTCACCCAGGAAAGAGTTAAAAAGGAATTTAATATAATAAGTAGATAGGGCAGACTGCGTTCATCAGGACATAGCCAGACAACCATATTGACTAGCCAGCTATTTACATGTGACCAGCTCTTTTTATCCCCTTATCACTCCTACTCATTCCTCTGAAAATCACCTATATCCTTCCCTTGTGTCTTCCTGTTAACTTCCTTTCCTCCCCTAAACATCCCATAATAAGTCCTGTACCATGTTGAACTGCTCTTCCCCTGCATCCTATGTGTCCTAGACTTCTAGGTAACAAGGCCATTAGTCTGAATGGTTATCCCAAAAGGGCTCCTGATGACTCTTCATGATGGATTCCATACCTGGACAATGTGGCTGTGATTCTGCTGAGAGAACCCTGGGAGGGGCCTGAACAGAGAAGAGTTCTTAGTCTGAGTTCCCACTTGCCATTGTGCACCCCAGCGCTTCTCTGATTTCTGAAGATTGGCTTTTGATGAGCCAATCACCCCTTCTGATGCACCTTGGAGTAGTCCAGCAGGGTATTATGTGGGCTCCGTCTCCTGCCCCTATTTTTCTGAGCTCCTTTGTGGGTGGCCAGATGAGTTTCATCACATAACTTAGCAGTTTTAACCTTCTACATCAACTTAGTGCTTGCTGAGGACCTTACAAGCCCAGCTTTCAGAAACGTCTTTTGATTTAACCGAGTAGTTTCAGTCTCAGTATTTAATTGGGAGTAACTGGTTTACTCTCATTCTCTGAAAATGGGTATAAATATCTTACCTAGCTATGAAGAAACCTTTGAAGTGGTGACCAGAATTAAATTAATTTTTTTATAAATGTGCATCCAGAATCCATATAGTTCTTATCTCTTCAGTATCCAAGGATCATGCTGTCTGAGTATTCTTTAATATAATTTTCCTGTCTGAGGTAGAATAATTTATGCCCAAGAACTTCTGCAGAAGTGATAACAAATGGCTGTTCTCATCTTCCAACAGAGATTCAAATGCAGCAGCTTGCCCTGTGCTCACCAAACATATACCTTGAGCTCAGTCGGGCACTGAATGCATATCTCTGAAATCTGAGCAGAGTGAATATTCTCCCTTTGAATCTGTAGTACTAAGCAGATATATTTATCTCCATTCAGACCAAAGAAGCATTAATATCTGTAAAACAATTGACTGTATTTGCCAAACCTTTCAGTAATAAGTGACTCTTTATGTCTGTACACACCCTCATCTATCTTCCAGAAAATGTTTCATTTGCTTTACAAGCAGCAGAATTTCACAGTCTCATTGGCATCTGGACTTTTTTGTTAGATATGTTTGTACTATTCCTTAATGATTACATTTTACAGTAATTGTTTTTTTGCTCTGACAGATACAGCCTTGGTCCTCTATGTAGTGTACCCATTATCTTTAGAAAAGCACTCAGACTTTTGTAAGGTAAAAAGCGGACAAGAAATATAGTGAGAAATCTATAAAAACATAATTTGGCAGTATCTATCTAAAGAAGGCTTTGGGATGAGTAAAATCTTATATGTTTTCTATTGACATTTGCTGAACAAGCTTTGCAGAAATGAAAAACTGAAAATAATTATATGCTATGCAGTAAACTTTGAAAGAACTTTCAGAAAATTATCCACTGAAAATGTAAAACAATTCCAATGTATCCGTATTACTAGATGAAATCCCTCTCTTATCTGAGTGGCATGCTGTCTGCTGCTTTTGCAGCAGAACAGAACAAAATACAAATGAACCTGTATTATCTAAGGGCACTGGTAAATTTAAAGTTTTTATTTGAAGTATAGAGAATGAAAAACAGTTATTTAGCAAAATTCTGTGTTTATTAGAGATAAAGGTGTGATTTTTTTTCTTTTTTTTTTTTCTTTTCTTTTCTTTTTTTTTTTTTGGATAGACTAGTATTCTTCAGAATAACATAGAATAAAATATTATAACTGTATAAAACTGAACTGGGGAAAAAAAAAAGTCATTTCAGGGGTCATCTATTCTGGAGTTTATTTAACCTCTTCTTAAAAAGAAAATCACTAATACAAATAAACAGATCCTCAAGCCAATATCTGTCTGCTCAATTTGTAAGAAAGAATTTTCCTAAGGGGCAAGACTTCTTACCCAAAATGTTAGGGTCTGTGGCACAGGGGTCTGCATCCATTTTAACTGACTAAGCCCTTATTAAGCCCCAAATGAGCTAAGTCATTAAGCCCAGAGAACAATCCATCTCACCCTACATTTTACTTCTGCAAATGTTCACTATAAGTGCAGCCTGGGCTCAGTTCAAATGCCACATGTACACACTCAAGATATAGTGAGCTGTATTCCTGCGAGGCTAGCAAATATGACATGATACTTACAGGGAAGGTGTGACTATAGATGAAGAACCGAAGGTCTTGTGAAGGTATCCGAAGGTACTCTCAAGCATCCAAGACAGCACTAGACAACTTAGGCAGCTTAAAAAAATCCTCTCATTTAAGCCTTGAGTGAAAACCATCTGACTTGATGTAGAATATAGGCTATTACCATGCTGTATGCTCTGGCCTGATATTTGTTAAATCCTTTTTTCCTCTACACTTAAAGACATAAAATCGTAAATGAGACACATTAAGTAAACTTTTCCTCTCTATTCAGCATTGTAATGGCCTCAGCCAGAGTACTTTTTTTTCCAGTTTCAGACAAGATACTTTAAGAATAAAGGAAAACTGAACAGAGCCCAGCAGACAGCCATTAAAATGCTGTGGTCCATGAGAAATTTATATAAAAGGAAAGTTTTGTGATGAAAAAAAGAAACAAAAATAACAGAAATACATAGAAGCAGCTTCTCACTAAAGCATTATTTCCCATAGATTCCACTGTGCTTCATGGTCACTGAAATGAAGATCAATTGGCTTAACTTTTAGTTAAGAAGTTTTAAATTAAAATTTAAGACTTTATAAATGATAAGATTTTGTGCACAACAATGGCCTCCCAAGGTAGATAATGGCATCTCTTTCACTGGGAATTTTGAAGTATAGTACTAAAAAAAACCTTAATAGATATTTGAGGTGGTTTTCATTCTAGACAAATACTTCTCATTCAGTTTTTAAAAAATGACCAGGTGAGTGTTTGAGGTACTTGCAATCTGTATTTCTGTAGTTTGTTAAGTGATTACTTCGTTTCAGATAGCTTGAAACTAGGTTCCTATCTTAAGCTGAACCTCTAAACTCCCCTGACAGTGAAGGTGAGAGAAAGGCAAGTCCTATGAATTATTTGATCCATCTGATCACAGGCTAGGTGAATCACCGTGGAAGTATCTGTGGCTATAACTGGATTCACCTGCTGGGATGTTTGGGTGTTAAAGAGGTGAACAGTGAGATTCTGACTGAAGACAGGGTAGGACTGTGTCCCAAGTATGTATCTAGCCTCAGAAAACAGGAATACTCTTCAAGTAGAGGATACAGGGGTAGCCTCCATCTCTCTGTTGGTTTTAAGGGAGAACAGACAATTAGGTTAAACTAATTCCTGAAGGAGAGATAAACATAACATTTTGTGACTACAGGAACTTTGTCAGATCAGTATCTTTGATAAATCCTGCTTAGTGAAGCTGAATAAATTCCCAAAAGAATTGAAGATGTCACTCTTTTAGGACTGTGACAGGAGACTCAGAGCAATTATTTTCAAAGAAAACCAGGGATGAGAATCTTCTTAATACATGAATGAGCTTATAAAATTGAGGACGTGAATTCAAGTTAGAATATACTTTACATGGTCATTTTTTTCATAATGCACACACATTCTTATAATGATATAGTCTCGAATTACCTTAGATGTCAGACTATGTCATCACAGCTCATAGGCTGTTGTATATTATGCTTCAACATTTAAAATTCCTATTATTAGTGTTATCTTCATCCAGTTTTCTAGAATTTTTACCTTTAAATACATTTTTATTGAAACCTAATAGATGTAAATTTTGAGAATTTACAATAGCCTGAGCTATCTGAAATTCAATAAAAATAGTAATAGTTAATTGAACAATTAAAATTACTTAACTAATCTGTATCTGATTATATGCATACTTCATACAGAGACAGTCACAAATTTTAGGTGAGATTGCCTCTCTTGTTTTTCAAAAGTATCTTTCAAACAGTACTGGTAGTTGACCTTTTGCTACTAAGTTTCTCTTTGTAAGCATAGCCAACATTTTGAATGCACGGATCATTTCAGAATCCTGAATCATGTCTACAGTTATCTAGATAGCTCATAAAATGAGATTAAGTCTTAAAAATTCAGGTAGCCTTGACTTCCAGGAATTCCTGTCAAAGAGACAGAGAAAACTATTGCTTGTACTGAAAAATAGAGGTAATTCTTGAGTAATTTTTTTCTAATGCCCTTGCGTACTGTCTCAAATGCTAATGCCTGAAAACAACATAGTAACTCTCTGGAATGCACATGAAAAAGGAAAAATGTTGTCATGGTTTAACTCGAGATGACATCTCAGCATACCCAGCCATTTGCTTACTCTGCCCTAGTGGGATGGAGGAAAGAATTAAAAGATCAAAAGTGAGAAAACTCATCTTAAGATACGGACAGTATAAGAAGTAAAACAAAAGCCAAGCATGCAAGCAAAGATAAGGAATTCATTCACTGCTTCCCATCTGCAGGCAGGTGCTCAGCAAAGACATCAGGGCTCCATCATATGTAATGGTTACTCAGGAAGACAAAACACTGTAACTCTAAGTGTCTCCCCATTCCTTCTTCTTCCCCCAGCTTTATATACTGAGCATGTCATATGGTATGGGATATCCCTTTGGTCAGCTGGCGTCAGCTGTAGCAGCTGTGTCACCGCCCAGCTTCTTCTGTATGTCGCGGTTGAGACGGACAAGCGACATGGACCAAATTCTTTCAAGATGAAAGTAATAGATGCCATTTATTGCTACAAGTGCATTTTTATACAATTCTGCCAGTTCATGTGTCTTTTCACTATTGGTTACAAGTTACAGCACTAACATCTTATTGGTTAAACTTGCTATCATCCATGTTATTCTTCTATTCCCTTCTCTCTCACGGGTACATCTCTCCTCTCTCCGGATACTCCTTTACTCCCATCCTCCTCAAGGGTAAATCTTAATATCTCAAGGCTGATCTCTACTCTCATATTTTCTGTCAAGGATTCCACAGACCCGCTGCAGTTTCCCACATCTGTACTCTGAGCCTACTTGCTGGTGGAGTCATGTAAGAAGCAAAACATGTCTTGACACTGTGTAAGCCCTGTTCAGCAGTAACTAAACAATCTCTCTATTATCAACACTGTTTCCAGCACAAGTCAAAACACAGCCCCATACTAACTACTGTGAAGAGAATCAGCTCTCTCAGCCAAAACCTGCACAACTATGAAAATAAAACCATCATTTTCTGATACTTCCTAATGTAGATGATGTAAAAAAGTATCAAATTTTCAGAGTATTTGAGATACGTGCCAGTTGGTGTTACAACAAAAGAGTAGCAATCTGTGTCTTTAGAAACAAACAAAAAGCAGGCTTATAAAGTGTCTGTTCAGTTCCCTTGCTTGCATATGTAAGACTAGGATTAAATATGAATTTATTGGCACAATGAATTCAGTGGTGTAATTTAGTAGGTTCTCACCTATTCCTGTCATTAAGTGTATTAATAGAAGCAGTGGCCATCCCTGAGAAGTATTGTTCAATGTTCCAAGTTAAATCTACCTTAGATATCTATTGCGCCCGCTAAAGCCTTAGCACTCCAATAATAGACCTAAAATGGTAGCTACTTTTGTATTGATATGTCTTTTCCATGCAAAATTTCATCAACAGCTACATTTCTGATAAAGAAATTTTGTCAATAGGTATGTTTCTAGATTTTGAACCCCAGGAAGAGAACACCAGAGGAAAGTTTATGGTGGGTGAGACATATTTAATTAGTTTAGTATCAAACTTATGGAACATAAATTAAATTCTGCAGCTTCAGAATTAAGGGAATGTATAATGAAGAGGATTCTTTACTCAATATTTCACCCTTGGGTATATTATATCTGATGTTACTTCAGAAGAAGACCCCTACAAGTTGCAAAGAAAAAATGTGAACTAAAGGAAAGATGGAGGCATTCCAGACTATTTTGGTATTCTGAAACATTCTGTCTGGTTTTATGGGTTTTGTTGTCATTATTGTTGTTTTGGTTTGGTTTTTAAGTTTGAACAGGTCAATTACAGCTTTACATTTGGTGCTTTAAAGCATGAAGGAATGAAAGCTATCAGAGTGTTCTAGCTGTGTTTGATCTTTAGATACTGACTACAGAAAAAAAAGGTATTCCAATTAAATCTGATGGTTCAAATAGCATATATCTGCTTTAGAATACTGTACATGTGGGAAAAAATGAGCAGGCTAAGGAGTGTACAATTTGTGACCTGTGATTCTTTAGAGTTCTGGCTGATAATGTAGTGGGGTTTCTTCAGGGTGTGTAGATTGAGTGAAGATTAAGAAATATATTTTGATAACTCTGCTTCATGATCAATTGATGTCAAATTATGGAAAGTATGAAACTAACATCAGCAGAGATGCTTTAGCTCTAAACACACAGACATGAAATGGTGATACCAGTAAGGATTTTACAGACCAACAGCATTCTTCCAGAAAAAAATTCTTACTTAATAAGTAGCAAACATAAATCCTCTGTCTTGCTGATATTTAGTAGGTTTTGGTTCTAGATTTACTGTGTGAGCTTGTCCCTGGACCTCTATTTCCCGAGAACAGAAACACGCAAATGAAAAAGTATTATGAAAATGCAAAGGACTAATTAATAGGATTCTTGGTGTCCATCCACAAGTATTTTTGTTTATTTTTATTTTTGTAACATTTAATATTTTTTTTAGTAGTCTTTTAGTTTCTTTCTCTTCTAACCATCAACATATCATACCAATTATTTTAAAAGCTGTTTTTTCAGTATTTTCATTGCTATTTAGTAACAAAGGTTACAATTTTGTCTTGCCCCCTCCTTATTTTTCTTGAGAGGAAGCAATGTCAAATAACAGTTTAATTAGTATCCTACTGTCTGAGACCTTTGCTTAACCCAGGAACTGTGTAAAACCAATTAGAAGTGAACATTTGCAAATTGGATGCATACAAGCATGACCAACTTCCCCTCCCACTTTCTCTAAAAAGCCAAGACTTGGTTGTAGCTAAACTTATTTTGAAAACAAGGTTTGAAGACTCTTTTGTTGATACATATGTTGCTGAAATCTTAATACATAAAATACCCTTTTTCTTCCACAACCCATCTCCTGATCCAAGTAGATACATGAAATATTCACTCCTTAACCCATTTACACTTCAAATCTCAAATGTCCAGGCAGATGATCTTACGGAATTACATTTAACAAAAAAAAAAAAAAAAAAAAATTCTATAGGGTTTTTGTTCTTATTGTGGGGTATGAGGTTTTGGTTTCTTTGTTTGTTTCTGCACATGAAGCCTTCTGTGAAGCATCTGAAAAGATAGAATGATAAAACTATGTTTTAAGGAAGCCAGAAATTCCTCTTTCACCAAACACTGGACAGGCACTTAGGGTACTCACTTTCCTGCATATGTGAATTCCACTTCAGATGCCCAAATCTATTCTGTTCAGCATCTGGGTGCCACTACAATAAGGTTGTGTGTCCTCAGCCATATCTGTGAGCCACATGCAGATGTGCTGTGGTCTAACTCTGGACTGGCAGTTCAGCCTCATGCATCTACTCACTCATCTTCTGCAGTGGGATGGAGGAAAGAATTGAAAAAGTGAGAAGACTAATGAGTTGAGAAAAAGACAATTTAATAGGAAAAGGAAAAGTTGTGCATGCAAGCACAGCAAATCAAGGAATTCATTCACTACTTCCCATTGACAGGCAGGTGTTTAGCCATCTCCATGAAACCAGGGCTCCATCACACGTAACTGTTACTCAGGAAGACAAACGACATAACTCTGAACGTCCTTCCTTTTTCCTTCTTCTTCCCCCAGCTTTATATTCTGGGTATGATGTCATATGTTCTTTGGTCAGCTGTGGTCAGCTGTCCCAACAGTGTGCCCTCCCCACTTCTTCTGCACCGGCAGCCTACTCGCTGTTGGGGCAGTGTGAAAAATATGACCTTGACACTGTGCAAAACACACCTGCGTTGTCAACACTGTTTTCATCACAAATCCAGAACATAGCACCATAGAAACTACTGTGAAGAAAATTAACTCTATCCCAGCCAAAACCAGTAAAGGATATCAAGTGTAAGTATCTCAAATGACAATAGAGGACTACAGGTAGTCAATTGTATGAAATCCATATGCATCTAAAAAGACAGGCTGTAATAAAAGAACATACTGTAGTATGAGCAAAATATGAAATTTCAACTAGCTTTTACAACAAAAATATATTTTATGGGAGGCACATTAAGCAAAATGGCAGGCTTCTTTCTCCCTCAGTATCCTTCCATTGGTAAAATATATTATATAATATTTTATGCTATTGTATCTTAATTCTCTTATAACAGGATATATAACCTGTAGCTATTCATAACTTTGATACTTGACACTGCTTTTTAAAAAGAGAGAGAAATGATAAAGCCAGGGTAAAACATTTGGTAAAATCCAAATTCTGCCACTGTTCTGCAAAAACATTTCTCCAGAATAAGGTTAGGGATTTGCACCTAGATGGTGCAGCTCTGAATCACAGAATCACAGAATGGTTAGGGTTGGAAGAGATTTCGAAAGATCATCTAGTCCAACCCACCTGCTAAAAGAGGTTCACCAGAGTAAATCACACAGGAGTGTGTCCAGGTGGGTTTTGAATGTCCCCAGAGAAGTAGACTCCACAACCTCTCTGGGCAGCCTGCACCAGTGTTCTGTCACCCTCAAAGTAAAGAAGTTTTTCCTCATATTCAGATGGAACCTCCTGTGCTTCAATCTGTGCCTGTTACCCCTCGACCTACCACTGGCCACCACTGAAAGGAGTTTTGTCCCATTCTGTTGACATCCAGATAAGAGCTGTTTAATTAAAAATTAATAGATAGATAGATAGATAGATAGATAGATAGATAGATAAATAAGGATAGCAAGACCTTTCTTTTCATGGCAGAATGGGGAATTAAAAAAAAAAAAAAGAAATCCAACGCGTACCTCAGAAAAGTTGGTTATAAATCTCCCATTGGACTATATCTGTAAGCACACACTGCTCGCAGTCGTGAAGTTCAGCGATGGGGGTAACAGAGGACACCCAAGGTAAATTTGAACTTGAAAGTGCAACTATTGATTGAAACAGTTTGCTCTCCATTTTGTGAAAAAAAACAAAACAACAAAACAAAACAATGTCTTGGCAGTTGCTCAGTTCTTCACAACATGAAGTTAAAGGTCAATATTAGTAATAGTGAGGCAGCTAATCATGCTAAGTGCTAGTAAGTGGCCATAATGCACTTCAGTACTCATAAAATAACCTCATGCATTCCATACAGGAATCATAATCAGCAGGTCCATTAAGTGTCACATTAAATATAAACCATAAAACAAACAGAAGAACATCAACTCTTTAATGATATCAAACAACAATCAAATTTTTAGGTCAAAATCATTGTCCATGTAATAAGACAAAGAGTCCTTTTTAATCAAAGTCCTCTTCTGTATCATCCATGCTCTGGGGCAGAAGCCTTCACTTGTACAGGGTTCTTCTCTGGAAGATGTGATCTGTTCCTGAATCTTACCTACCTTTTCAGAATTATTTCCAAGGATGTTTCAAAAAATGAGAATATTTCCTTTCAAAGAAGTAGTAAGAGCTTGGTTGACCTGAACGCTTCTCCTACTATGGAACACAATTTGGGTTATATATACTGTCTGAAAGGTAATCTATCTGTATCTGAACTAGCAATCTTACTTACATACCGTCAGAAGAAGGGAGAAATTTTAGGGCCCAATTATTTGGTAGAATCTCATAAAGTATCTTTTTTAACATATGCCAGTACTTGGTCAGACGAGCTTCAAACAACGTACATGGTAGGCTTTCCACATCTACAAAAGAAAATTCACAGACTCTTTGTGGAACTGCACTTAAGAGCTGTTACTTTGGGTTTTCTAGTTTTAAAAATAACAACAGTTCCTTAAAAATACTCTAAAGCAATGCAGATAATTATACAAAGGATATTTGGGATATAGAATGGATTTAGATCTTAATAAATGATAGCTTTTTTATTATTGTCAATTTTTTGTAAAAAGGCTAAGTATATTGAACTCAAGATAATGTAAATAATCTGGAAGAACACACATTCATAATAAATAAGTTTTTGTTGTCCAAAGAGGGGATAACATAGTTTAATTTTTTTTATATATATTATTTGTGTTCTAACATGACATTAGTATTATGTGCAATATTTTCAGTCTTTTTATGACAGAGTTGAAAGGAAAAATAACTTTTTTACAGAAATCTTATTTCTGCATGTATGAAAGATTTTTTGACAAAATTGTTCAGTTAGCTATTTAATATTACAGAGGACAGAAGTTGAAATGACAGTAATTTTTTTTATTATATATTAATAGACACAAGTAAACTATTGATGTTAGATATCAATCTCTGATATGATTGAATGAAAATATCTGGAAAACAATCTTGTCTTAATAATATTTTCAAAGTAATTGGTGAATCCCATGAAGGACAGCCTAGCTGCACGTAAAAGGAATAAGAATAACATATCAAAAACTGTACAGAAGTCTGGAAATTCTGGAAAGCTTACATGTTTTTTAGCTGTAACTCTAGCTTCTTTTAATTTCACTGGGTCACAATATCACATTTTGTATTTTACATAAGCATACAATGGGTGTTCCTTTTTCTAGTTTAGCTGAAAAAAATTTTACGTGTGACAAGGCTCTTTTAGTTTTATTTGTATTCCTTGCAAACTGAATGACAGGTTCCAACTTTGAAGAAATTCCCAAGTTTGTTTATTCAAGAAGCAATCAGACTCACTAATATTCCAACTAAGTTCAATTTTATTTCAATCTTTCTTGTTAATATTGCTGTGAGAAATGGAATTCAAGAGCCTTTTAACAGTTATGACTGATTCTACAGAACCAGAATACTCCTATCAGGAAGATTGTCATGGCCTTGATTTATGATTTTCATTTAGATGGTCTCAATAAGAATAATGAATTAAACTGCAATTTAAAATTCAATAACTTTGAATATTTTAAGAGGAGTTATTAAGAACAAAAATATTTCTGTGTTAAAGGCCAAACATTTTTTATCCTATCCTACCCTACCATATCCTGTCCTATCCTATCCTATCCTACCCTGTCCAACTCAAGCCAGTTAGGAACTGGAAGACACTTAGGGAAACATTGAGACAATATTATTCATATTACAGACAGTGGAATCAATAACCTAATTGTTCTCTAGTTTTGTTTTGATTTTTTTTGACATGTATCTCTAAGACGAGACTTGAAGTATATTCCAAGTATATAGGCATAGACTTTAACTTCCGTGTAATTGATGATGTCATTAGTAACATTTCATATTTCATCCATTATTTTATTGAATGGTGTTTTGATAATGGCCTACAATGATCACTTTGTAGTTTGTCTCTGTGCATTTGATTTACTTGGAGATGGGATCACCAGCAAATTTGTGGACCTGGTCAGAATTTCAAAGCCTACATACATATGTCTAGATGAAAGGAGATTGTGAAAGAATCCCTGGTGTGTTAATGCTCCAGAAGAAACATGCAAACTGTATAATTTGATAATAAAAATCAAATAATTTAGATCAAGTATAACCAATCTTTTCCTCACTACCTGGGTCATTATAATTATGTATAATATTTTGTATTGTCTTTTTATATATCCCATATTAAAGGACCTTTAATAGTGATTGAGATCATTATTCAATCTCACAGACTATCTTTGTTTCGTAAAGTAAAAGAAAATGAATTTAAATGGACTCACTTCAAGTCGCACAACGTGTCCACTTACAGAGTAGAATAAAGACAACACGGAGATTTTAATCTCACATAAAAGTTTAGTAGAAAAAGTAAGGAATGCAAGCATTGTGAAATGTCAAAAAAAAAACGGATATAGAATATAAGTCACTGTGACAATTTATCTGCAGTTCTTGATGTTTAAAACAAAAAACTCTTTTTCAAAAATGTTCATAGACTCCTAAGGCCTGAAGTAGATTTTCAAATAATGTCATCAGACCTCCTGCATAAAATGTAATAAATATTTGCATGTGATCTTTCTATCAAGTCCATACTTCTCGTTTAGGTAAACTCTCACTTGGGAAGACTTCAGGCATCTGAGCTTCAAACAGAAATACTGAAAGGCAATGCAACAAACTTATCTCTAGTTTAACTGAGTTTTTCAACTGTTGGGTTCACCAACGTAGTTTGAATATGCCTAGCTTTTGCTTTCAGCCACTTGATCTCATTGCCTGCACGTTATTAAGATTTAAAAGTACTACTTTCTGAAAATTCATCGTGCAAACAATGAGTGAGTAAATAAATGTAACATTTTCTTTGATAAATTATCTGGAAATATAATGAATTTGATTTTACCTGAGTTTTGACAAAACAGATACCTAGGTTTCCTCTTTGATCAAAGGAAATAGATAAATATGCCAACAAAGTATTTTGACCCATTCTAAAATCAGTGTTAAAGGAAATTAAATTTTCCCTTAATACTCTCTAGAACAGATGCTTAACTTTTAAAAGAGAAAAAATTAGTGAGAGAATTAAAAAAAACCTCCTATAAAATCTAAGATGTTTTTGAAATATCTGCACCATTATCCAGATCATATTTGAACTCCTACAAAATAAGCCTTTATTACTGATCAGCATCTTTAGAGTGCTGACATCAAAACTGAAGATCCTTGTAATGAGCTCGTTATCATGCTGCATTTATAAGAACACCACCTGTTTTTACTCTGTGCATTTGTTATGCATCAAAAGATAAGTTTACAGGCTTAGCCACTCTCTCTTGTTTGGATCTTATTTTCCCATAATAGAATAGTGATACATCCAGGATATACACTGTCTTCAAAAAATGGTTTCATAAGTGACTTAGACCTAAGGATTCCCTAGTCAAAGGGATACTGCCTTACAAATTAATCCCCTCCTGCAACTGGGGGAGAAATATCTACAACAAAATCAGTAACAGAAGTTACTTACTCAGCTTTACTAAGCTTGTGACATTTGAAACAGTTTCAGCTTAAAGTGATCACAAGTTTGGAAGGACTGCTATGAAAAACTGGAAAGCAATGTTCACAATCAGGAACAGAGAAAAATGTAGCATTAAGATTACTGCTACAAGAAAGGAATTTCAGTGTCAAAGTACCTGTTCAGATACATACATTAGACTTCCAAATATCATTAACTTACAGAAAGACTTCTGCACTTTCACCCAGCAATCTTTTTGTCTCCCTATGCTCCTTATTAATCAGTTTTTTTCTAGCATATTTACTTTTAATTACACTGTCCAAATGAAAGAGAGAAAAAAAAAAAGCTACTAATTCTTCAGTGATGTCCCTTCTTTTATCCCAATATGTGAACTTCAACATTTAACTTAAATTTATTTCTAGATTTCAATTACATAATAAGTTTTCAAGAGAAAAAAATCCAATATTTTACTCATAGATAAATTCAAAGTAGACAGTTAAAACAAAGTGAATGAAGTCCAGATCTGCAAAAGAACTTGAAGAACTTAAATCTAAACACACAAGAGGTGACGGGATTATTTATATATTATACTGGCTTGGATATCAAGTATTAATCACACAAATGAATAAACATAAGCACTTGAGTAAGACTCAAGAATTCAATGTAAATATTTTACTAAGTGGCAGAATCTTGTCCCATAACCTCAAAACAACACCTGTTTATAATTCAACTGAAATTCTGAAACAAATTCCTAATTGAACATGAAAAGTACCTCTGGAATGATGGCTTTGCTCCTCTCTGTGTTAATACAACTTAGTATCTGCCAGTGAAATTAACAAGTGGGTTAAGGTCTGATATAGCAATGAAAAGTTCATATTCTGTGGCAATTAGAAACTGTGCATACCAGGACGCAGACAGAAATTCACGCAGAGGCAGAGATCTTGTTCAGGAAGGAGCACAGAGCCTGGCCAAGCCGAGAGTTGACCTAGGCCTAGGCTGCCTTCTTTATTCACCATTGACAATTTATAGGATTTACAGGTGTGGGCCTGGACTAAGATGTTTACAAAAGGTGTTTTTTCACTAATTGTTATTAAAAACACACTGAACTCATGTGATGTTTGTCTCACTTGTTTTTCCACTCATTCCCAGACCGGGCCCAAGGACATTCACACATCCCATGCACTTGGGGGCGGTTATCTGGTCTGAGATACCATTCTCATGAGTCTGGGCTATAACTTTTTACAATTACGAGAAATGTACTTCAAAGTAATCTGTCCAAGGCCCTTTATATATTATTATGTCAGTATTATATCTTTGCCTGTCCAGATGGTCATGTTAGTATTGATCTTCCTTTATCATCCAGATGGCTGGAACTGCACATCTTGCTTTCCCACATTTTACTTTCCAACATACATCCATTAAAATATTTTCTATAATAATTAAAATTGTATTGAGATTTATACATATGTATATGGACTTCACTTTCCAGCACAAGTATTGTGTACACCAAAGTTTTTGTTGTTGAATGTACTCAGTTACTTCTTATCCATTCTTTTTGCTTCTCTAACTTAAGTGGGATATTTTGTGTAGCCATGTTCTAAAGTGAATGAACACCATCCATAAAGATATTCTTCATACTGGAAGAAGTGGGAGGATTTCAACAGATGTCCATGAGATAAAAGTAATGGTTTTTAAATTCTGGGTGTCCTTTACAAGAGCTAAGTGTTGAAATATGCTGGTTTGTAATAATATTCCCCAGAAGCCACATTCATTAAGGTAGCTATTGGCTGGCTCTCCAGAGAATTATTTCTGTTTGCTGTGGCATTTTATTTGAATGGCCTGTTCTGAAGCACACCTATAGAGAAGAGAAGAGAAGAGAAGAGAAGAGAAGAGAAGAGAAGAGAAGAGAAGAGAAGAGAAGAGAAGAGAAGAGAAGAGAAGAGAGGAGAAGAGAGGAGAGGAGAGGAGAGGAGAGGAGAGGAGAGGAGAGGAGAGGAGAGGAGAGGAGAGGAGAGGAGAGGAGAGGAGAAGAGAAGAGAAGAGAAGAGAAGAGAAGAGAAGAGAAGAGAAGAGAAGAGAAGAGAAGAGAAGAGAAGAGAAGAGAAGAGAAGAGAAGAGAAACCAGCATGTCATGTTCGTCTGAAAATCAGCAAGGCACACTTAGAATGTTGTAATGTGAAGTAACAAATTGCGAGTCTTATAAAAAATGCCATGGGACGACATTTGAAGTT
Source organism: Nesoenas mayeri (assembly GCF_963082525.1). NCBI lineage: Eukaryota > Metazoa > Chordata > Aves > Columbiformes > Columbidae > Nesoenas > Nesoenas mayeri. Next base: position 178,337,432 of record NC_137541.1, on the reverse strand, counting down.
TAGTAAACACAAACGTAATCAGTTACAGAGGTTTAGCAGCCTGTAGGTTAATTTCTTGCCAAGTAGATCTAAACAAAATTAATTTCTCAGGTATTTGTAGTTCAGCATTAGGATACATTTGTTATGATGGGAACTAATGACACCCAAGCATGTTGACATTTAGTTGTGCTGAAAATTCAATCCAGAAAACATATAAAAAATACCTACACAGAATATTTACATACATATTTTTACACACAAAGGAAAAGCTGATTGACATCCCTTTAAAATGAAGCCTAAAGTAATCTGTGGGCATGAACATTCATGTATTTTATTTTACACTCTTACCACATTTTTCTTTTATAATTTATTCCCTTCCTTTTTAATTTCTCTGATAGTTTTCTCATTTTTCCTTAAATAAATAAAAAACGCAATTTTGCTGAAACTTGTTCTTCTCTTTTATTTTATTTCAAGTATTTATACATATTTTTTTCTCTTAGTATTTTGCTTTCAGTGTAAAAAGAAAATAAAAACATCACTTTCAAAATGTTTCTGTTTCTCAAAGCAAAATATTTAGACTCTTTTCAAGCTAAAGTTCTGTCAGAAAGTTTTGCTGACACACTGTTGTAGATGTTAAAATTTCCTCTAAATTGCTTTTTTGACAGAAAGCTGCTCTATCAAAAAAAAAAAAAAAAAAATCCACCATGTACAGTATTTCTCGACATCTTGTATTTGTTTTCTTGTATATCAAAGACAATACTGGAGATCAAACCATACAATTACCTCTCCTCAGGGATGCCCCTCTCTCACTACTGAATTTCCTTTTCTCTTGGTTATTTTTTTTCCTCTCTGAGCTCACAAATCTTTCATTCTAGCTTACACTGTGCCCCACTGCAGCAAAATGGACAGAAGGTTTATTTTGCAGTCCACTGTTTATGGTGCTTTGCTCCAGCATAAGAGTTTTGCATCCTTTAAAAACAAAATCAAGCAACCTGCATAGATACATCTCATCTTATTTTCCTATCAGTTATGTAGAAGCAGCTCTTCATTGCTTGGAAACACTGAATCACCAGAGCTTCTTAGATAGTCAATAGGAAACACAATGAGCTTTTTGTTATTTTTTAAATTTTTGATTCCTCCAGTGTTAATAGGTCATTTCCATTGACAGAGGAGGGTGGACTCCTCTGAGTAGATCTGTATTACTAAATTAAGTCGCAAACACTTGTAATGTAAGACAGTTGATCATCTGTACTATTTATGTGTTAGATTTGTGCTTGGAACTGTTTCGTCTTAGGCCAGTTCACTCTCTCCCAGATTATTCACAGGATGACTGGCTGGTTGACGTGGGAGGGGACATGGCTATTCCACCTCTCTGTTCTGCCTTCTGTTTTAGAACCAAAAAGTTTTCAAAGGTTGGGTATGTTCAACCAGACTGTGTCAGTTGGCTTCAGTCTTGAAGAACCATCCCTGGCACTGTTTAGTCCATTATTAACCTCTGAATCAACCTCCTATGACAGCCAGACACTTATTCTTTGATATTTCAGAGTCTTAATTAGATATCTTAGTCCATCTGCTCTGATGTTTGACATTAATTATTTTCAAGCCTACTCAGAGCCAGTCACTGAAGCAGCATCAGAGCATTTTTACACAGAGATAGCGACATACGTAAATAGGTAACAGGTTAGCTGAACTCATTCATCACAGACAGAGAAAGCAGAGCAAGGAAAAGTAGCTCAGAGGAAATGTTGTTCTATTAGAAGAAATGAAGTTTGGAACCAGAAATACTGAGGCATGTACTCAGTTTTTAGTTTTTTGTTATTTTTTTTTCAGAGATATTTGCACTTCTGGAGCTCAAGTTTGGAACAAACTGATTTTGTAGACAACTGTATTCAGTAGAAGCAGTAAAAAATATAGGTGCTAAATCAGCCTTATTTCTACAATATTGACTTGTTCCCTCAGAAGAGAGAAAAAGATAAATTACAGTGAGCAGCTGCATATTTTCTCAGTCTTTGTGTAGTTTGTTTGTGTTTTTTTTTCCAGAATATGACTAAGTTATATATAAATATACAGTAAACAGATCTTTCTGAATCTCTGTAATAAAATTTGAAAAGTCAGAATACAGACAAGCATCATGTTTCATCACAATGGAAAAGAATACTTTGTCTGTAACCTTTAAAGCAGAAAACTGACTGCATTTCAGAAAATAATTTTAAAGATGACTTTCTAAGGTCTGCTACTCACTCTAATCTAGATTTCAGCTAGACCCCATATGAGCCCACAGAAAAGAAATCTGTATTGCCCCAAGCAAGGAGAATTTGATTCCTAGATTTCACAACAGTTTCATCTCATATATTAAACTTATTGTAAGCCATACTGTTTGTTTTGGTTTGGGTTTTTTTAAGTATACTGTGGCTACCTAAATCTTTAAGCTTTATATATGCATGTATTAACCTTCAAATAAATGAATACCATGATGGAAATGCATTTAGTTCTGCAAGAATGTTATTTCATCTGACTCAAAACATTTTATAAACATTTTCTTTTTCCTTCTCTTTTCTCCACTCTTTATTTACTATCATACTGTTTATTATGAGGTATTACAAATAGTGTTAAGCAAATAAGACTGTTAACAGATGACATATATGAAAATGAACATACACTTTTGAGATTCAGCTGGACAGGGTACTGGGACATCTTGTCTAGACTGTGCTTTTACAAAGAAAATTGACCATATGATCCTCGTGATCCCTTCCAACCTGGTATTCTATGATTCTATGATATGTCCTCATGGAATCAGGTCCTTTATTCTCAACCAAACATAAAAATTCTAAGGGTCGCTAGCACCATGTAAATATTGTAATTTTGGGACACAAACCTGATATTTATTGCATTATTTACAATATAATCTGAACATCTACATCAATTTCTCTAATGCAAAATAGATGAAACAAATATAATTTCACTTGGTTTTTTTTTTTTTCTGTGAGGGAAAAAATGTTGTTTTCAGTACAGCTATTTTGTTTCTTACCTGCCAGCAATATACTCAAGATCTCAGCTAGCTTACAACTACTGTAAGAAATACAGCAAGTTTTACCTTTTGCTCTAGCTTTGGCATGTCCATATTAAAAACTGTATGAAAAATTCGTATCATTTTTACATATTCTGCATCTATGCTAACTACATAAAGACCTTTAACAAAGAGAAACAGATATTTATTTTTCATCTCACATTGAAATGAATTGTATCTACAAGAATCTGTCTCTCTCTAATGACCACAAATATGGCCTCAGTTACTACCTCTAGTTTGGACCTCTATAGAATAGATGGCAAGTGTTAGGTGAAGTGGATCCCACCTGGAAGATAAAAGAGAAATTTATGTCCAAAGTAAAAATGTGAACTTCTGCATAAAGTCTTCATCTATATTAAATTCAACCTTTCTACATTTATTACAATATTAAGTAGAAATATGGTTATCCAACTTTGAAATCACTGTTGCTAATCAACCTCTACAATCTTGATATATAAAACCAGGTCTGAAACGGGTCTAGAAAAAAGTATTGTGTGCTCCACCATTATGTACAGTCTTCTGTGATTTTACTTTTGGGCATCATGTAATGAGGAATATGTAAAAGAAAACTGTACATAATTATATCATTAGAAATCAAGCTTCTAAGCTAGTTGAGGAGACTCAATGGAGACTACCATGTAAAATATAGATGACACTAATTATACCCACTTTCTTCAACTACCTCTTCCCATTCTGTGGAGAGCAAATATGTCTAGGACATTTGCCTGGAAATCAAGAAGGAATTCTCTCTGCTAAAAATACCTCATAAATTAAGATTATTGCTGTTATGTATACCTATGAAGACCAAATGTGATTATTTCTGTGTTTTAAGTTTAGATAGACTATCCTTCTTTTGAGAACTTACCTGTCTGAATTTCATCTTAGTTACAACTATTTTTATATGTCATAGATGTATGAGTTTTAAGGGTTATATTTTTAACTGGAAATATCTAAGCAGAAAGAGATTTTGTGTTGTTAACTGCAAAACCTGTGGTTGCTTCTGTGCTGAATTTTAATCCAGCCAAATTCATTGCATAACTATACGGAAGGTATATGAAATGTCAATTTTTTCCATATGTAAAGCATACCCACTTTCACTATTTTGTTCACATATGGCTAAGATTTATATGAGCCAAAAAAAGGGAGAATCCAATTAGCATCTCGTTGAAAACTGCAGTACCTAACATTCAACAACAGTGGTGTAACAGGATTTCCAGATTAGAACTGAATACCATTTCTGCCCCAAAATCAGATTTATAAAACATACATGGCTTAAAAATGACATCAGTTACAAACTGCAGTCTGTTGAAAATTATAGCCCTTATCAGTTGCTAGCAAAGTTTTCATGATTATGCTAAATTTTATGTTGAAAGTTGTTTCAGAGACAAATTCTCCAGAACTCTTTAAATATTATATTATCCTCCTTCAGATTAATTGTCCATTTTCTACTTGAATCTATATTATTAAGTGAACAGTTTCTTGAAATTTATATGCCTTACTTTAACTTCCAATTTAGGTGCCAGTGTGGGAAAGTACCTCAAAAATATAAAGTCTGAAACTAGATTAAAGAATCTGAGTCATGACAGTCCGAGAATACCCTTTTTAATACATATCAAAATTGTGTTTTGCTCCAAACAGAAATAAAATTTAAGCTGAACAAAAGACTAAAGAAATTTTTTAAAATAAATAAATAAATAAATAAAAATTTTTAAAAAAATATCCATCATAGGCATTGTTTACTGACAGGTTTGTGGAAGGCATGAGAGAAAAAGACAGGATGGAAAATTTCAGATATTTTCTCATGATTTCTTTTCACATAATGAGAGCTAAGATTCTTGTTATACTACTTTATGCTTTGCTATTTGAACATTCTCTTGGCCTCATGTTCATTAGTATCAGAATAATTTAAATTTATTTAGCCTTGCACCCAACTTTGTTTTAGGCTTGTTTTTCATTGGTGATTCACTTGGTTTATGTTGTTACCATTAAAACTTTAATATTAGTAGATTGAAATGGTGTTACTATGATATTTCATTCATATCAAGAAGTTTTCTATTAACTTTAGCTTATGTTGTCTTAAAATACCTAAAGCTTAAATAGCAGTTGATGATAAATATAACTTCTTTAGCCTACACTGTGTTTCAACCGCTTATATATCAGTCTTCTAAATCATGTCTTTTACTTATGCCTAAAACTAGTATATTCAAGGGAAGTTTAGGTCTACTTGTACAAAGTCGTCTTTAATACGGACCATTTGCCACATTGGTTCATGTCTTATATGTGATATATCTTATCACGTGATATATGTATCTTATCACGTGATATACTCACGGCTAACTGTAAACAAGGCATTTTCCTTTATTCAAGACTCTTTCACAAGAACACTTATTGTCCTACAGTTTGTTTTTTTTTTCTTTTTTTTGCTCATCTTCTGTTTGTTCCTCCTTCTTCCCACCCTAAACTTATATTTGAAGCTTTACTATCAGGAATCATGCTTTTTCCTCCTTATAAAGCACTTCCCTGGTCTCCTCTCATGATCAGAGCTTTCAAGCACTTAATGTCTCTTTTTAGCTGCCAGCATAACAATTTCTATGTTAAACATAATTTTTAGAGACTGTATAACAAAAGGACTTCTCAGTTACATTTTGTTCTTCCAGCTTGTTATTAATGAGAAATTATTCACTTGCTATAGCATGCAAAAGATAGAACATTCATGCAACAGATAAAAATGAAAGTCTGTTTGAAAACATCTAACACTTAGAAAAATTTGTCTTTAGAGGAACTTAGGTCCCAACTTACACGTTTGTGGGGTTGTAAAATTATAAAGGATTTTTGTCTTCTATAAATTTTCTTTTTCTAAATGGTGTACATATTTGCCTATGACGTTTTTGGCAAAATTTGAGTTTGACTTCTGTAGTCCTGAAAAAGAACAACTTCTTGAGTCTATATTGTCCATAGATTCATCATGATAAAGTATGACCTTGTCCAGTTGAGAACAGACACCCTTTCTTTCTGTAAATTATATTCTTTCCACACAAAAATAATTAGAATGCCCTACTTATGGAAGTTTTATCCTCAGCTGACATTAGTACTGTCATTGGATTTGTATTTTGTTCTCCAGAAATGTACCTAGAATGGACAGCCTTGGTTAGTGGTTTATATTCTGGATTTTTCATATAAAGACACCAGGCCATTGGATTTCATGGTCCACTTAAGAAAGCTAAAATTACATACGTTTATCTCCTTCTAATTTAATTTTTCCTAAATATATCTAAATCTTCATTGATATGATGTTCGCTGAATGAGAATGCCTAGGACTACTAAAATGAGTCCCAGTTGAATTTAGGTCGAAATTCAAAACTTACGTATTCATTTGGTGACTTTCTTCTCCATTCAGGTGTTTTTATTTCCATCATAGAAGTACCTAGAAATCAATTTCAACCATCAGAAAAATTACTATGCATAAGCAAAATAAATGTTTTCCACACATATCTATTTTGAAATTCAGACCAAAAAAAAGTAAAACATAACATTTTTTTTGTCTTTTGTTACCCTAGAAATTTCTAAATACTCTACCTCTGTTATTGTTTTCCATCTCTCTGTCACCATCTGTGTACAGCTTTTCTTCAAATGCAACAATGAAACAGTATCCCACAGATTCAGAATGGATTTATTTTTTTTTCCTTCCATTGTTTAAATTCAAACTGCTTAGTAGTTGTAAATGATGAATGAGGAGGAGTTTCCTTTTATTATGTATTTTTCTCCAAAATAAAAGTTAGTTTCTCTACTACATGTATATTCATTCCATAAGTCTTTCTTAAAAATAAGTAATGGCTCTACTTTGATGGTATAGTACTGAGACAATATTATTATAGCAAAATAAAGTGGGATAAAGATAAAATTTAATTATTATTTTGGAAGTTATTATAACAACAGCTTATTGGTGACATAGATTGCAGTTATAGAAACAAAATGGTTTCTTGCAAGGCAGCAAAGTACCCACAGAGCTCCAACTCATGGAAATTGCACAGAATACATCTTGGGATTTTCAAATGCCTTATTGAAATGGAACTTTCTCATCACTTAAACGCCAGACATGTAAGAGTGCACACGATGAAAAAGAGATAGAAATAATACACCTGGGCAAGATCCGCTGATGCTTTGCACCTTGTTACAGTCATCTACTTCCTTGCAAATAGCATGTAAACTGCTGCCAGTTTGAACGGCTAAATCATTCTGGCTCATGCATGTTTATACACACTGAAAATACTGCATAATCAAGCAAGGTACTGGAAAATATAGTTTCCAGTCATTTGTTGTTGATACATTCTATCCAGCAGAAAGAAAACCATTTCAGTGGGATTTAAGTATTGTACTCATGAGCAGGGCTGGTACTGAATCACAGATGTTAGTTCACACCTTAGCATTGCAGCAAGTTCTCTTCCTTTGCTATTGAAGCCTGAGAGTCAAAAAACAATCATTCCACTTCATGGTTATGTGGTTCTTCATGGTAATGTGTATACAGACAATAGTTTACAACACCTTTACATAGGAGGTTGCAGGAGCACATTAGAATGTGAATCTTTGACCTTGAAGCCATAGTTACTTAATCGAACTACCCTCAATCAGGTTTTACTATTATTCTCATTAAAAATCTGATGGTTCAAATGAGTGAAAAAGAACTCTGGTTCAGTGTTATCTTGCATTCTGATTTTATTAGTGTAGATACCAGTGCTTACAGTCACTAGTAAGCCAGCTCCTCCGTCTCATTTCTTTAAACTGAAACTAAACTCTTCTAATACATATAAATTCTCATTATGTACAAAGAACTAAAATATTGTCAAGTGCAAGGGATATAAAGAAAAAAGAATTCTGCTAGTTATTTGTTCTTATGAACATCAGACTGGAGCTTTTTACCTGATCACGACCAGAAGATCAGTGCTACCATTTTCTTATCCTGAAGATACAAACTTTATGAAAGTGGTAGTTAACAGCAAAGATTATCATGTTCATATATTTTTGTCTTTTAGTATTGGCTATCAGGGGTTTCTCACCACTTTCCCCCCGCTAAGTCTTGACAGACTTGAAGAAAGAGATTGTTTTCCTGTCATCTGTCACGTAAACAAATTAGATCCTGAATTTTTGAAAGACAAAATGAAAAATAAACCTTATGTGTCTTAGTAGCTTTATAATCATTTTTACTCTGGTGCTTTCCAAGTTAAAAAGACAGAACTAAAATAAGTTATATATATTCTTCTGTTGAAATTAAAATTTAGAACATTAGAAATGTATCAGATTCTTTAGCAGATTAAATGAAACTATATGTTTTCCAAAAAGAATGACGGGTATCTGTGGAGATCTTTTGTTCCGTTGTTCTATTAGAAATCTATTTGAGAGTAAATATTTTTCAATATTTAATTACTTTGTCACAACCAATCAGCCAGTGCATCAAGGAATATTATTCTCTTGGTATACAAACTGCTCCTATTAAATAATAATAATAATAATAATAATAATAATAATAATAATAATAATAATAATAATAATAATAATAATAATAATAATAATAATAATAATAATATCCTTTGTTAGGCAGTTAAAACATTCTGGTGCATAAAGTTGAGGTTTCATGCAGCTACAGATAAGATTCCAGTTCCTACAGAAGGATCTATGCCATCTATTAATACTCCCAAATGTAATATATATCAGGGTAGATGTACAACCACCTTGTTGCACAAGCATCCTTCCCATTGTGTTCATAATATGATTATAACAAAATAAAATTAGCATGCTCCTTCACAGTATTATTTTCATTAAAAAAAAAAAAAAATCAGATATTTGCTACATGAAATAGAGATATTTGCACTTTAATGTCACTTCCATGTGCTTTAATCAATCTGAATTACAGTTACTAGACTGAACCTCAGAGCTTCTAGTATGGACAAGGATATTCTTTCAATTGCGTATTTCATGCTTGTTGAGCATCTGATATATTTTAAATATCGTCTTTCACCATCTCTGAATGTAGGGCTAAATAATGAACATCTAACACATTCACAGAAATTGTCTCAATTATATGGTTGCCCAAGGTGAATGAAGGCTTCTAAATACAGCTTGCAGTAAACAGGACAAGAAAGACCATATTCCTCTCAGCACAGCTGAGGGAACAGCATTAAGTTAGTATTTCTAAGCTCATAGGATTTTAAACCAGGCTCTTGGGTCTAAAGAAGAAAATTTATAACTAATAGTGTAAGGAACCCAAAGAGCTTGTGATTGCAGCAACCACTAAGATGTTATGTTGCAGAACTGAACCTAGAGAGACTTTTGTTCTCCTGCTACTCTTTAATCACGTCTCCTTTTTTCCCTAATATAAAGTAAATAAAGGAATCATTTGCATTACATTCTGTCCCATATGGGCAAATCACACATGATACAAAAGTAGCAGAGGGATGCTAAGAATTCTTTTCTTCTAACAAGGAATTTACTGGTCTAAGAAATTTACTCGAATACGGTAAACGATATTATTGCCAAAGTTATATTTTCATTCTCACCCTCTACTTTGTGGTAGCACTAACTCCACAGCCAGTAGTCTATTTGCCTTCTACTCTAACAGATTTTTAAAGGAATAGGATAAATAGTATGTCTATGCTGAGGCACAACATAGACATACATAGACTAGCTGTAAAAAAATTTTTTGGTGAGAAGAAAATAAAAAGATATTAGCATGTGGAGTCCTACACTGATGTGGTTAGACTGGTCTTGGTGCCTAAATCAGTTTATTTATACAGACTAAATCTGATGAAAGGGGCAGTTTTCCACATGGATACTAAGTTAAACGACATTTGCAAATGAAGTGAAGGCAAAGGCCACTGAAGAGCCAATTACCCAATCATATGGAAGCCAGAAGCAAGAAAGCAGCAATCGACAACTAACAGAAGTATCCAGTATTCATTTATATGCTTGGGGACACTGACACTTGAAAAACCTAGTGAAGCTGAACTCAATTATATGAACCAAGTTTGATCTGTGGAAAATAAGCAATGCTGAAAAGAAGAAAGTGTGTATCGGATAAATTATATATTACCACTAGTAATCAGCCAGGAAGTACAGACAACAGAAAAAATATATCTCATGAAGAATCAGAGGGTTTTGCATATTAATTACTATTTCTTATTATGATATTTCTAATGTTGTATTGAGAGTGAATTTCACTGAAAGGTATTTAGAAAAACCGTGTTATCAAAAAAGAATGGACTTAAACAAAAACAATGTTCATATACTCTAGCAAATGGGTATGAGGAAATTTTAATTCTTTCAGTGATAAAGATATTTCCTGTAGCTCCTATATGAATGAGAGGAAATACTCTTCTTTCAGCTGAGCATAATGTATAGGACAGGCACAGTCACAATGTATTTGCCAAATCGTTTGAAGTCAGAAAGACCTATTTAGGATTTCTGTTTCAACCTTGACTAAAACTGGATTACTGGGTAGAAGTAACCATTGTAACTGCACAGAGTGTAGAAGTAATTATAAATAAGCTCATAGAATATTGTCTAATATTATTGAAGCTTTTGAGATCCTCATATGTGAGGCATTTGAAGGCAGTATTAGAGAAAAGAAACTATAGGTAGCAAAAAGCAGACATTAGAGCAGTTGATTTAGCCCTTGACTACTATCATGTTCCCCAAAAATAAGATTGAGAAAAATGCTGTTGAATGCAAGTCTGGACTGCGCTCCTATAGTGTTACGAAACATCTTAATATGTAAGATAATGGTAAAAAGTAATAAATCACATTCTGAAACTTCAGTCAGTTGAAGGCAACTACTCATTTCCACACTTAGCTGATCAACTAATTTTGTCAGAAACAAAATATTTCAGTAGTTTGGTTCTGGTGTTTGGTTGTCACCAGATTAAACTAACACATGCAGATGAAGAAAGAATGCCTTTTGCAACACCCACCAGGGTTTGAGACCCAAGGAATGCCTTTGTGACTCATGAGCACCCTGGGAATGTTTCATTGGGTAGCAAATGATCTATTACAAATTTTGAGATGTGAAGATAACTTCAAAACTTAGATGACTGCATTTGTTCCCATGAAACCTGGAAAGAACATCTGGTAGAAGTGAAAAGGAATTTTAAAGTGAGGAAAATTAGTGTTGTTTTGTAAAAAGGTACTTCATCTTTTTCAGATATAGAGCTGATAAAGATCAGTTTTTCAAGCACCAGAAAACCCACGTTATGAGAGAAAACAAAAGGTAAAATAATTTACAAGTTCCACAGAAGATCTGTCTGAAAGTTTACATTGCAGACAAAACTATGATATTTCCTGAATGAGTTTGTCGAGACTGAGGAACATCTAAATCTTCTGTAGCACAATGAGCTGTAGGTAATCCAGGAGACTCCTGGAGTACAGTGAGGATAACTTTTAAGCCAGGTAATAGACAGCCCTACCAGAGGGGCTGTGATCACACAATCACAGAATGCTAGGGATTGGAAGGGACTTTGAAAGATCATCTAGTCCAGTTCCCCTGCTGGAGCAGGAACACCTAGATGAGGTTACACAGCAAGGCGCCCAGGCGGGCTTGGAATATCTCCAGAGAAGAAGACTCCACAACCTCCCTGGGTAGCCTGTTCCAGTGTTCTGTCACCCCCCTGGTCACCCACACATGACCTCATCAGAGGTGTCAAGATGGGGGGCAGCCTGGGTTGCAGTGACCATGCACAGGTGAAGTTTGCAGTCCTGAAGAATATGAGTCAGCTGAAGAGTGAGATCAGGAGCCTGAATTTTAAGAAAGCCAACTTCCAGATGTTTAAGGAGTTAGTCAATAGGACACCCTGGGAAACTGTCCTCAAGGACAAAGGACCAGAACAGAGATGGCAGATCTTTAAGGATGTTTTCCAGCAAGCACAAGAACTCTCAATCCCCAGGTGTAAGAAATCAGGAAAGAAAGTCAAGAGGACAGCATGGCTGAGTTGAGACCTGCTGGCAAAACTAAATTGAAGAGATATGGATCTGATGGATGGACTGTTTGGTGGATGAAGAATTGGCAGGATTGTTGCACCCAGAGAGTAGTAGTACCCCCTTCTATACTGGGATCAGTATTGTTTATGGTGCTTCTTTCTCTGTATTCTCTAAAGAGGCAGATCAAATTACTAATCTGAGTGTTTAAATTTAGATGAGATAAATCTCACACTCTATTTCTTATGGTATGTGGATTTCACAATTATCCTCATTAATTACATAGACAGTGGGATTGAGTGAATCTTCAGCAAGTTCGCAAATAACACTAAGCTGAGTGGTGCAGTCAACATGCCTGAGGGACAAGACTTCATCCAGAAAGACCTGGACAAGCTTGAGAAGTGGGCCCATGCGAACCTCATGAGGTTCAACAAGGCCGAGTGCAAGGTCCTGCACTTGGGTCAGGGCAACCTCTGATATCAATACAGGCTGGGGGATGAAGCAGCCTTGAGGAGGAGGACTTGGGGATACTGCTAGATGATAAATTGGACATGAGCTGGTAACGTGCCCTCGCAGCCCAGAAAGCAAACCTGATCCTGGGCTGCATAAAAATGTGTGGCCAGCAGGCTGAGGGAAGTAATTCTGCCCCTCTGCTCTGCTCTGGTGAGACCCCACTTGAAGTACTGCTTCCAGCTCTGGGTTCCCCAGCACAGGAAAGGCATGGACCTGCTGGAAAGTGTCCAGAGGCCCACAAAAATGATCAGAGGGCTGGAACACCTGTCCTATGAGGAAAGACAGGGAGAGCTGGGGTTGTTCAGTGTGGAAAAGATAAGGCTTTGGGGAGACCTTCTGTGGGCTTTCAATAGTTAAAGGGGACTTAAAAGAAAGATGGGGACAGACTTTTTAGCAGGTCCTGTTGTGATAGGACAAGGGTTTATGGTTTTAAACTAAAAGAGGGGAGATTCAGACTAGACATGAGGAAGAAATTTTTTACAATGAGGATGGTGAAACACTAGAATAGGTTGCCTAGAGAGGTAGTAGATGCCCCATCCCTGGAAACATTCAAGGTCAAGTTGGATGGGGCTTTGAGCAATCTGATCTAGCTGTAGGTGTCCCTGCTCATTGCAAGGATATTAGACTTTGAAGGTCCCTTCCAGCCCAACCAATTCTATAATTCTGGAATCATTAAAGAAAGGATCACTAGGTCATACTGTGTCAGGTATGCCAGCTAGTCTAAGCTATCCACCTTAGGCAATTTCTTTTGTCCAGCAAGTTATATGAGTGCTTTAGACTGCCAGCTTCTTTTACTCTGTTTAGAGGGACACAAGACTAACTGAAATGAAAGATTTTAATTTGTCCTAATTATGGGGTTCTACAGGAACTTTTGAACATCTGAATGCACATTCTATAAAAGTACCTTTCGCCACAAGCTTTTCAACAGTGGTGCTTCTTTATCTGTATTCTCTAAAGAGGCAGATCAAATTACTAATCTGAGTGTTTAAGATTTCAATGGTTAAATTTAGATGAGATAAATCTCACACTCTATTTCTTATGGTATGTGGATTTCACAGCTTATTGAGGCCATATTGAGATATAATAGCTTCTTATGATATTATATTATCTGGGTAATATTGCTATGGATTTTCTATTTTGCTGAATGTTCCATTCTTCATTAGCTTAGCATGCTGGTAAACAAAACAAAGTTGCTACAGTTCTCATTTGCAAGGGTGATAACATTCAAATCAGGCTTGTGAAACAGGAAACAAAAGAGTTATAACGACTTGGGTTACTTGTAGTATTAAAAAAAAAAAAAAAAAGAATTTGATACTGAAAAAGATCATAAAGTTCATAAACGAATGTTCACTGCTCCAGCTATCACCCTGCTCTGTGGCTAATACCTACTACCTTTATGGTGGGGACAGCATGTGCAGCCGTTTCATCAGACAGCTGTAGGTAGCATCCTCCAGACTAACCATGGAGCATGAAGAGAGGCCATCTAAGACCTGCCTGAAGGCAGACTGCCTGTATTTGAATGCATTGCAGAACATAACTATTTCTAAAGCCTACTTGTGTGTTTCTAGAACCTACCCATGTGTTTCTAAAGCTTACTTATGAATTTATGAGTAAATTTTGCAATCTTGTCAGCCTTCTAAGCTGTGGTAATTCGCAAACAAACTGAGATAATGAACTCGAAAAGCAAAAATGCTAGTTGAAAGTCAGTGTTTGCTGATAGTGCTGCTGAAAAAATCTGGAATATGCTCTAATATTATTTTCTTCTTCAAATGAGGAAAGCATGTCTGTGTATTGGTTTTGTATCAGTATCAGATATCTTCAAAACACTGTGATGTTTAGTCATACATTTATGCAGAGTGTCACTAGAACTGAAGATAGTTATCTCGACAAAATAGATTATCTTGCCATACAGATTTGGCATAACTCTCAGGGGACAATAGTGAAACAGTACAACTTTTTTTAGTGCATATTCAACTTTTGATTTTAAAGAGCATGGCCTTTGTTGGAAAAAGATTAGGTATGAATTGTTTCAATATATCTTAAGATTTCTTTAAATCCTTGGTTTAGAGAGCCACATTTCTACCAATTACGATTCTCATAAAAATGGAAACTTCTCAGAAATTTAATGCACACTTATCTGCATAAATATTTAACATGGGTTGTTTAGAGGTGTTTCTTTCTGTTTTGTTTCTTTTACAGAAGTTTTAGGCAAAATTATTACTGAAATAATTTATAAACTCTTATTTTAAAATACATTCACACAGCAAAGAAATATAGAGCAAAGAAAACATTTTGTAAACATGAACTGTTGTAGTCTATTCTTACTCACAGAGATACAGAAAGCTGTATCAAAATCATACACATTTATTTCTGCTTTCTTAGACTTTTGAACTTATGTAGTAAATGTTATTTAATATATTACAAAAATGATGCCTTTTTACATTTTCATTATTACACCTAACAAAAATAATGCCCTAAAATAACTCCTTAAGGGAAGTATGTTTATTTTTTGCTTTTTTGGGGGGGTGTGTTTGTTTGCTTGTTTGTGGGTTGTTTGTTTGTTTGTTTGTTTTTAATTGGGATGTGGCCAGATGCTGGCTTACAGAACAGCTGGAGCTATTCAGTAGATGACAGTTCCAAAGCTGTTAGTTATCACTCTCACTTGAGATGTGATGACTGGATGCATGACTACTGCTGTCCCATTTCAGGTCAAATGAACCAGATTGTTTTAAGGAAGCAGTGCAAGTCATTTAGGCAAACTCAATTTACTTATACTGAACTGAACTAAGAATGAACCCAGACACATATTCACATTTATCCCATCTAATTCCACTACAGTGCCAAAACATAAAGTCTAGGACTCTTATATAGGCACTGAAGAGAAATAGTGGCACCTCTAGAAAGTGATTCTTTTCAGCTGAATCAAGTTATCAAGAAAGTCTGAGCTACTAATTTAGATTAAACTCCCCATTAGGGTATACAAGTTGATGCTTATAGTTAGATAGGATAAATCAAAACCCAAAGACAGCTGCACATATGTGGGTGATACGTGAGGTATTTAGTGGATGAGGGTTAGTTCCTTCTTAAACAACAGCAGTGTTTTGCAAGCATTTTTTTTTTTTAACTGATAAATTAACTTTCCCATAGATCTCTAAGACAATGTTGTATTGCCACTGCTTGCATCTCATATTAAATATTGACTTTCAAGATACAGTTAGACATTTCCATCCCTTTTGAAAAGAATATCTGGGTGTAACAGTAAGGTTTTGGAAGGGTTTGTATGAACCAAGATTATGTATTTATTGTGCTCCCACTTTGTAGGGTGACAGTCTTTTCTTCCGTGTGGTCAATCCATCCCATAAACTAGCAAAAGGGCAAAAGTAAGACATGTGTTCCTCACTCCTGTTTACTTTTTTTAATGACTTTGGAAGGAGTAAACGTGCTAAATAATTTAGCAAAGTTGAAAGATAATAAGTTGGAACAACTGTATTATGAAGATAAGTATTTGTATTTATATGTACATTATTATAATTGTTATTATTTCAAATATACATAGTATGGCTATGTCTTCATTGTAGATTAGCTGAGATATTCATCAATGATTTGGATGAGTGAATAGAGTGTACTATCAGCAAGTTTGCTGATGACACCAAGCTGGGAGTTGTGGCTGACACGCCAGAAGGCTGTGCTGCCATCCAGCGGGACCTGGACAGGCTGGAGAGTTGGGTGGGGAAAAATTTAATGAAATATAACAAGGGCAAGTGTAGAGTCTTGCATTTGGGTAGGAACAACCCCAGGTTCCAGTATAAGTTGGGGAATGAGAGCAGTGAGGGGGAAAGGGACTTGGGGGTCCTGGTGGACAACAGGATGACCATGAGCCAGCACTGTGCCCTTGTGGCCAAGGCCAATGGCATCCTGTATTAGAAGGGGGGTGGTTAGTAGGTCGAGAGAGGTCCTCCTTCCCCTCTACTCCACCCTGGTGAGACCACATCTGGAATACTGTGTCCAGTTCTGGGCCTCTCAGTTCAAGAAGGACAGGGAACTACTGGAGAGAGTGCAGTGCAGGACAACAAAGATGATGAAGGGAGTGGAGTATCTCCCTTATGAGGAAAGGCTGAGGGAGCTGGACTCCTTAGCTTGGAGAAGAGGAGACTGAGAGGTGACCTCACTAATGTTTACAAATATACAAAGGGTGAATATCATGAGGATGGAGCCAGGCTCTTCTCTGTGATCCCCAATGGTAGGACAAGGGGTAATGGGATTAAGCTGGAACACAAGAGGTTCCACTTAAATTTGAGAAGAAACTTCTTCTCAGTGATAGTGACAGAACACTGGAACAGGATGCCCAGGGAGGTTGTGGAGTCTCCTACTCTGGAGGCATCCAAGACCTGCCTGGACGCCTTCCTGTGTAACCTCATCTAGGTGTTCCTGCTCTGACAGGGGGATTGGACTAGATGATCTTTCAAGGTCCCTTCCGATCCCTAACATTCTGTGATTCGGTGATTCTGTGGTTCTGTGATATGGGTATGAGTATCCAAGCTGGTTTAACTATATTTAAGCAGATACATACAAGCTGTTTAAGTCTTTGCTGTGTCCGTTGCAAGCCAAGTTTTCTGTTGCAATACCTTACATTCTCTAGCGGTCTTCTAGTGAATATGAAAGAGTTTTCTTGACTTTATAGATTTGAGGGAAGTGACCCAATTGTCAGGAGGCTGTGAAGCTGTTTAGCAGATGACCTCAGTAAAAACTGGTTATCTTGCTAATTTGACTAACAGCTCCAGTCAGGCTCAACCAGTTCCCCAAAGTCAGCTACCTGCCAAAATGAAAAGCCAAAGGTATCATTGGTCTACAGGAAAGAACCTAAAGTTGTGTTTCTATGAGCTGCTGAGCCAATCTAACAGCTCATTGATGTTTAAAAATCTAGATACCCTTGCTTTTTTGCTCCTCCTTTCTGCAGTCTTCATGCTTGTTGGATCTAACATTCACCAATAAGAAAGCTATATGTTTTTATTTTGTTTGTTTTGTTTGTTTTCTGCACAATTAGCCAGCTTAACTGGATCAGAATCCTTCAGATAGGACAACACAAATAGTAGATGCACCCAGACAACTTCAGAAAGAAAAAAGAAAAATGAGGAAGAAAAAGAGGAAAAAAGGGACATGTTAAAGAGGTTGAGCTGCCACTTACCAAAAATGTAGAAGTAACTGTACAGAATTGCTTTTAAGCCCTCTCTTGTTATCTGTTAGATTGTACACACATAAAATGGGAAAGACTTCTAGAAAAGAATGAGCATAACTCCAGAAGTCCCAAACCAATAATCTATGTGCAGCATATAGGTATATTACGTCCACGTTTTATTTGCAGTAGATTTTACAACAGAAAAAACTATTTCATATCATGGTATTAGAAGAAACAGAAAAATTATCTCTTTCTATTTTCCATATAAAACTTCAGTACATGCATAATACACATTTCTTAGTATAAGGACTTAGCTTTATCAGACAATCATCTGTGCCAAAACAAGAAACATTGACAATCATTACTTTTTAGGAAAATTACTTGAACATGATAGAGTGAAAGCATCATGAATCCTCCTGTATATTGACTTGCCAACAAGTCTGAAAACATAATAATTGTATTTGTAAAAGCAGTCATAAATTTCAACCTTTCAGTCCCTCCTTAGATCAACCATTTCTGTTCTGTCATGTACGTGTCAACTCATGTAATTAGGTGTAAAGAGGCATGCGGTGCCAATATGTAATGCTGGCACAGAATGAAGAATTCCTGAAAAAAAGTGACATTTTCAGGGTAATGCCAACTGTCCGCATAAACCTACCATTGCTTGACTTCAGTGCTGACTTGTAAGTAGGCAAAATGCCATTCAAACAGACGTACATGACTTCAGAGAGGCAAAATACCATGTGTGTATACTAATGTATTTGCAGGGAGCACAATTCCTACCAAGATTGTCAGCTCATCCATCTGTCATGAAAATCCAGACCCTCAGTTATGGGAATGAGCCACAAATGACCCATCAATAATTTGGATTAGTTTCTAACAAGATTCTTCAACAGAGAGAAAAATTTTGGCCTACTACCCCTTTTACTGTCTAGGATTACAGATAATAATTTTAACAAAGACTTTAGCATCTCCAGTCTTTTTAAAGTTACACATGATAGAGCACGGTGTCTATGCACCTGCTCCAATGCCTTGCCAGAACGTTTTGGTTTCTAAAATGACTAATGAAATTAGACTGGGAAATTCTAGAGAAAAAAGCAGGAACAGAAGTCACATATTTTAACTAGGCTAGAAGATACAAACCAGCAAACTTTTGCAAGATGATTGCTGCAACTCAGATTTCTGATGCAGGACTTTTACCCTGCTGAGTACACGACTTTGTAGAGCACTTGTTAGTCTGAGCACCGGTGCTCTGGAACCAAAGACAACATATCCCTCACTGTGGAGCTCCGCCTAAGCTAATTAGCCCTGCTGAGAATTCAGCTAATTAGCTTGGGCGTAATGCCCTATTAAAGGAAAGATATCATATGTGTGTACATTCTTGCATTATAATCCTTTAAGAAGTCACTGGGACATGTGGAACATTCCAGAAATTAAAAAAAAAAAAAAAAAAAAAAGCAGGCTTTTAAATATGTGTGTGAAATGAGCCGAGCATGACCAAACAAAAAAGGCTTGAAAGACTCATAGAAAGATCTGGAAGTTTACATTTTGTGCATGGACTGAGAAACTCCTTTGGAGAAGTGATCAGCTAGAGGATGGAGAGAATTTCTTGGGGTCTAGAAAAAGGTTAATATAATTTCTTGTAATTCAAAAACCTGAGTTTCAGTGACTGGACTGAGCCAGAACCTGTCTGCAAGAGCAGAGATGGCAAAAGAAAAGTAGTTTCTAATGCTATTTCTTTTCATTTTATTCTGCTTTTCCTAATCATGTTTACTACATTCAAACTGGGAAAAAAAAAATAAAAATCTCCCTAACCTTTTCTTCAGCAGCGAACGACTCGTGAGCATACTGTTATAGTCTTCTAACTTCCAAAACAGAGTAGCTGAATGCGTGCTGCCTATTGAGAAAGGTGTCTGACTTATGCTAAATGCAGACCTTGCTGGAGCCCTGACAGGGCATCTGCTTATTCTTTTAGGCCATAATCATGTTAAAGACCTCTCTTCCACAATTTAATAGCACAGGCAATGGAGTTCCACTGCCCATAAGATCTCGCTGGCAGTGTTTATTTTACTATTGCAAGAAAGCTGCAGAGTTTTTCTATTCAGAGAGTTACTTATTCTTGGTTTTAGACTATTAAAACCAAAATTAAAACTGGGTTTAAATATAATTTTATATTTAATTTTATATTTTAATTTATATAATTTAAATATAATTATCTTAGATCTGGAGAAAATATTTGTCTCAAAATCCTGGCTGATTTTGAGTCCTGTCACATCAAAGTCATACAATTATATTAATTTCAGCACCTGTAGGTCAACAATCTGGTTGTGCAGCTGGTGATATTGACAGGAATTTGGGTTTTACAACCATGGGACCTACTTTGAGAATGGACGACTGGTAGGGGGGCAGGGGATGCTCCTGACCAAGTGAAGTCAAGATAATCTTTGCAAAAGACTGGTCAAACTGATGAAGAGAGCTTTAAATTAAGAGCAGTACATCTCACAGTAAAGTACGGTAAGGGTCAAAAGTTCTGGAAAGCAGAGATGCAGGACGATGAGAATAAAAGAGACCTCAGAAATTATAAAACAGGGCAGAAGGAAATTCACCTAATACATATGCAACCTGGGAAACAAGTATTAGAAGTACCAGTGTGCATGTGTTAAGGAAATTCCCTATCATGTGTTCACAAAGCTATGACATCACTGAGATAACTGAGACACAGTGGGCAGCTAAAGCAACAACTCAGACATGGAGGCACTCATTTTACTCCATTGGCTATAGGGCAGGTAAAAGGTTGTGCCTAAATTTCAGATGGCTATCTTTAGAGATGAAACCCACTTTTAGATGTTTGTTTGTTTGTTTTTTCTCCAGGACCTAATTTTCAGAATGCTGAATGTCCAACTTCCTTAAAGTCTGCTTCTATTGGCTGACTTATTTAAAAGTTTGTTTACTTCCAAACAAACAAACAAACAAACAAAACAAAACAAACAAAATAAAATAACAACAAAAAAAACCCAACTACTGTGTTCCTATACCAAATGTGCACTGATGTTGAAAACCACAGAGCACATAAAAACACGCACATGGATACATGCAATGAATATAGCTATTGATGCCAACAACTATGGATGAGAAAAAAAATGTTCAAAACTATATATAGCTTAGTCTTTATGAGGCAAGAGGTTAGTCTGTCTGTCTATATGTCTGTTATGTACCTCAGTTGTCAATCACATTTGCCCTGCTGAAAAGAGCAGAGCTGCAGCTGAGATGAAATCCAGAGAAGAACCCAATAAGACTGTGACCCCAGATCTCTTCAACATCTCTCTATGTTTTTTCAGTGCTGTGAGCAATAAACATGTCAAGTGAGAGAATCCTCTCATATGCACACACAGTGAAAAATAATAATTTTATAAGATTTTATAATTGTTGATCATACTGAATTGCATTTTAAAAATACCATAAGATACCCCAAATTCATCCATTAAAAAAAAATAAGGAAAAGTTAGCTCTCTGCTCTCTAACTTTGACTTACAACACTTGAAAATCAACAGATATAAGGAAGCAAATTGCTAGAGTACTACAGTGAAGCTTTCTGAGAGAAAAGCAATTGGGGAATGAAAGTGAGACCTTTAATAGTAGTTCTTAACTTGGGCATGGGAATTCGAGAAAGAGAGAGAGAGAGAGGCAATTCTTCAGGTATCTGGGACCCAATTATGTGACTACAGCTTGAACCGAATGTATAAGTGGAGAGGGAAGCACTTCTGGCTTTAAAAAACTGGCATGGTATTTTCTCTGTTGCCAAATCTGCTAAACAAAGGAATGCTGTGGCATTTCTATGTCAAACTGCATATGCTTATTCTAGATGTTGTACAACATGAAGGAATTAGAGAGTTTCAACAAGATTTCATTTTGATGTTGATTTAATATTTTCATAGGATGTCAGGCTATTCCCAAAGACTTTACACACATGAATAATTTATTTGAAAAATTATGGTTAAGAGTAGACAAAAATAAAGGAGTTCTTTACCTATCTGAAAACATAACATTTTAACATTTCTTTCTGAAAAAGAGAGAAACTATGGGGAAAAAAAAAAAAAAAAAAAAAAAAAAATCTCCTTCAAGAAAAGAAGATGACAAAAACAAAAACCTGAGGCTTGGCTATGGGCAATTTTTAAACAAAACTTTTAGAAAATTATACAACCTCCACATATGTCTGATGGTCACATGAGTAAGTAAATGCACACTCAGAAATTGAAAAAAAAAGAAAAATAATTCTAACCTGAGTCACCACATGTACCCTCCATTTTTTCTTTTCATTTTTTGTGAGTTTTTGTTTGGTTGTTTGGTTGTTTTGGTTTTGATTTAATTTTTTTGGAGTGGGTTTTTTTTGCATGTCAATGTATTAGAAAAACTATAAAACAAAACTAAGCTGTTAATTTATATCATTTCAGTGGCGTGGCTGTTTCCCCTGTAAATCTGTTCTTACTTATAAATCTGTTCTTCACCAATGCCAGAAACAGGATAGTGATATCCATCATACATAGATGGATCTTTGATCCAATGACACACTTCTCTTTTTATGTTCTTATAATAGCCATGCATTTTAAGGTGACAGACACACTCTTCACTATATCAGGCACACTGGTACTATAGAACTGACCAGTAACTGTTTCAAAGCAGGTGGTAGAGAACATCAAAAGCTACAGTAAAGGCCAAATAATGTTCAAAATTTTCCATGCAGAATTTTAAGTAAAATCAAATGATCATAGATGCTAGGGAAAAAACAAACAAACAAACAAGCAAACAAAACCACCAGTTTTAAAATGTTCTTAGTTTTGCACAAATACTTGTTCAGCCTTCATAAAAATGCAACACTTATATACACTCAGATTAATACCTTCATTAAAAAAACAACTCAATTAAATTCAGAAATTTGCTGGATCATTAATATTAACATGCCATTTGGTGGCTATAGTATTGGGCTATCGTAATACAGCAAAACTCAAGTGAATGCTGTCTCATTTATTTTATTTTTTATAAAACTTTTAGTAGAGATAATTTACAGTTTCTTCTTTATTTGCATGAGTTTTGTGCAAATATACTTATAAGAACAATTAGGCTGTTTTGTTTCTGTCTAAGTTTTTGGTTGCTCTTCTTTCATTATAAAGTTTCTGAATTACATGATGTATCTTAGTTGATATGTAGCACAATAATAAAAGCAAAAGTTTTAAAAGCATCACCAGAGGCACCAAGCAAAGACACTAAAGAGGTGAGAGAAAGGAGTGCAGAAGAGATATGTCCTCAGTTTCATGTTATTAAGTATAAAGGAATTATTATAACAAAAGCAGTGATACATTGAATCCTATACCTGTGGCAATGCTAATGCTTTTTAGCTGGTGGGGATTTCAACAGAAAACTTTGCAGTAGATTTTTCTTTGTGTGAGTATGTATGTACATATGGATCTGTGTGCATATAACACAGTGGAGGTGTAGGAGAACAATATTTAACATAACAAGAAATGTATTGGTTATTCATTATTAATATAATGCTAACAAGACACGAATTTTTAGCTGCTAGAGGTTGGAAGACAGAAAGAAAGGACTATAAGTCTTGTACATTGCTTGCCACAAGGAAATTTCAGTGGGGTGGCAGTAAGAACAAAACTATACCACTTAGTGACACGTAATCAAAAATATATTTGCTCAGCAGGATGGGTATAGTGAGCGGATAGCAATCTTGTATTCTAAAATTTGTATTCTGAGATGTGCATACACCCATACACATTTCCCCTTGGTGCTGCTCAAGGTCCCAGCTCCTGTGGGCTTGTTCATCATGAACCTGTGATGCCCACTTCTGACTGGCAACTAGGGAAATCCCTACTGAGAACTACTCTGCAGGCACAGTAAAACTTCTATGGAGAAGCAAAGCCACTCTTCCTGCATGTTGCGGTGTCAGGCTTGACGCACACCATCAGCCATTAGCCCAAGAGGTAAATACAACTCAGAAAGATTTTACTGAGCTTGTCAAGTTCTAGTGGAGATGAACCCCACTATCCCAAAAATGTTGTTGCCCATTCCTAAATATTAAAGATGACCAACCAATTCCTTATCAACTTAAACTGAATTTCCCATCAATGACCTTCATAAATACATTTTCTAACAAGGTTGGTATTTAAAAAAATATATTGAATATTTTATATTTTTACTTGGAAATCACGTTAATTAACTTCATATGGCACAATTTTTATTTACTAGTTGAGTATTCCTGTAATTACTTTTTGTACTCTGCACTTTGAGTCAAGTATCAGATACAGATTGAAATTTGGTTCCAATTAATAGTTATGCATTGTAATGCCAAATGTTGTTAATATTTTTACTATACTGTTAAATCAGATAGACATTATATTTTTAAATTTAAAAAAATCACATATTCTTATCCCCAGTAGTCATTCACATCAATTAAAAATAAAAT
This sequence comes from Nesoenas mayeri, assembly GCF_963082525.1. NCBI lineage: Eukaryota > Metazoa > Chordata > Aves > Columbiformes > Columbidae > Nesoenas > Nesoenas mayeri. Next base: position 178,313,264 of record NC_137541.1, on the reverse strand, counting down.
TATGTCAGCAGTGTCTTTACAATTGATAGACATAAGCTTTCATTTGGGAAGTGATGTTAAATTACAAAATTCCTAAAGAGCTTAGGTGCAGTTTGACGTAAAATATTAAACTGCAGACCTAAATTCACATGTTTTGAGGGATTCTGTGAGTGCATATGTACACACACATGCACATATACATACACTAATGAAACATACTTTAGTGATACTGCAGGATTTATATAAAATTTTATTGCAGTCATGTGTGTAAAATCATAGAATCATAGAATGGTTTGGGTTGAAAAGGGCATTTAAAGATCATCTTTTTCCAACCCCCCTGCCATGGACAGGAACACCTTCCACTCACTCAGATTGCTCGAAGCACTATCCAACTGGCCTTGAACACCTTCAGGGATGGGACATCCACAAATTCTCTGTGCAAACTGCTCCAGTGTCTCACCACTCTCATGGTGAAGAATTTCTTCCTTCTATCTAACTAAATTCTACTCTCTTTCGGTTTAAAACCCTTACTTCTTGTCCTATCACCACAGGCAGTTGTAAAAATAGTATTGAATGATTGATGAATTTGTAAGAAATGACAAAAGGTGTTTTCAACTGAATGACTAATATTACTGTTCTGAATAACTGTAGAATATTTTATTATGTTTATTTTTGTTCCTTTTTCCCCCATAAAAGTTCTGATCTGAAAGGGCTGATATCTCAGTTTTCCAGTACCCAGTAATTGTTGGTTTTCTTAATTGTTGTATGGAAAATCTATCTCACATTTTAATCTTCATTTTGTGTCTTCAGTGCCAGTATGAACCCATGTTAGTTGTCTGATAGAGTCAATATACCACTTCACTGGATTTTCCCACAGCTACTATTCAATTTATTTTGGGAGGGTTTTTTGGTTGCTAGAAAGACTATGGTGTCCCTTTTATTCTCCTCTGCAATACATTTTGGACTACACAGAGACAAAGAAGATGAATTCCAGTGCTTCCTGTACTTATCCATTACTTTTACTCTTTGTAAGTAATAATCCTATTCTGTTACTGTTTCAGTTACTGAATACTCTTGAATCTGAGCCCTATGTGTATTATACTGAGCTACTACGGGATGCTTTACCAATACATCAGGTGGGTTTCTTCGTAGTTTAACATTTATTTTCTGTTATGACAAAGACACAATATAAGTTCTAGGGCTTCAGCTAGAAGGTGTGAAATACACTGCATTTCTGAGTGTTATTTTCTCACTAAAGGTAAAAGTAAATGCCAAAAAAATTAGGACTATATTTTGGCAGAAAAAGAAAGCAAATACATGAAACATCGACTAAAATAATGGAAAATTCCTGAATGCAGTCCATTATCCCTGTAGTCATTCTCTGGGTGAAAAAATATGCTTCACACTCAAACCATTTATTTTTCATGTCTTGCAATAAGCAAGCTCTAAGCACAGTTCACTGTGTGATAGATTTCCTTCCACGAAGTTTAGCCTCCCTCAGTCCCAACCTATCGAGAGAGTTCCTTTGAAAAATTTATCAGGAAGGCCCAATGACAGAGAAGTCACAACTACTGATACATCTCATGCATTTTAACATAGAATAATTGCCCTTGCAAAAAGAAGACATCTGCAAACATACAGAAAACTCAAAGAAAATATTAATTTACCTAAAATGAACAGTAAATGTTGACAGTCATACAGTAGCTTTATCACTTCAATCAGAACATAATTCTTAAATCTGTATAGAAAAAGAAATTTAGAACCTAATATTTTACCAGGAGGTGATTATCTAAGATTTTGTAGAAGTATACCAACATATCTGATACAGGGAAAAATAAGGTAAATAACTCCCACTGTAAATATGCATTAATTCATATTTCAATGTCCAACCAAAATTCCTTTCATTGAATGCAAAAGAGAAGAATAATATAAAGAGATGTCTCATGACACACTATGGGACCAGCTCTTGGACAGTGTGACTGTTAATAATAGAGGAGTATTTTATTGTAGGCTCTGGAAAATGGTCAATCAGACGAAAAAAATACCTGGAAGAAAGTTATTGCAGTATTGTTCCCCATTTGGTTACTTCAAGATACTTATTTAGGAATAGCTGTGTCTCTGATATTTAGTTATGAATGTCCATGTTATTGTTCATACAGCATTAACAATCTCTCTCTCTGAAATTCCAGCAACTAATCTTTCACTTAACAAAGCATAGGTCTGTTTATTGATAAACCACTGGGCACTTTTTGATGGCCTTCTGCTTTTGTCTCTCAGCTTTTGTGTGCAGTTTTTTTTCCAACGTGTGAGGAGTAATGTGTATTACAGCACTCGCTGTTTATGCCCATCTGTGAAGGGCAATACTGTAGCATGGCAGTTAACTCATGTTTTCTGTTTTGTTAAATAATTGAAGGTCAAGAGTTACCAACTGAAATCAAGGTCATATGATCTGACGTAGCTTTTTGCTAAGTGAATATCTACCTCTGAGCTGCTTATTTTTCCCTGTCAGGATGACTAACTCAGGCGCAAGTGTAGGTACTTGGACTTCTAAACTTAAATTAAGGTTAGAGTGAGATTCAGTCCTTGGTACCAAGAGAGTTATGGTATGAATAAACAGAATAAACAGCACTATGAGGAGGAAAATTGTGTAAACAACTTAATCTTAGAGTCAGAAGTATGACAGAAGTCTCTGAAGTCAGGAATTTAGTGTCCTGCTTTAATCCTCTGATCACTTCATTTACCATGCTGCTTGAACTTTGTTGTAAAGAAAATAAAAGATTGTTTTAACACAAATATATGTGTATATAGACGTGCATGATGTGTGTACAATAATATGTCAGACATGTATACACACACATATATATACACAATATATACAGAAATATCTTTAGAAGTAGAGATCTCTTTGTAGTAGCTATTGTTAGAGCAGATAATTAAAAACTGGGATCTGACCAAACATTTCCTCATAACATCTAAACTTAAGCCATGAGTCTTGTACTACAGGACAGAAGGAAAAAGGAAGAGATAGATCTTACCACAAGCTAACTAGGTAGCATGAGTTTTAAATGTTTGTGTCCCATCTGCTTTGTATTCTAGTTTTTAAATTCACTGCATAGTGCCTGGTAGTTTGTCAGACAGTTTATACACAGCATAGTTGTATAAAGATCCACGGATGCTGCACATCTCACTTCCCTCCTTCAAGCCCATTCAAGCTTTTGACTAGTCATGGGCTTGTGATCAATTCTTTTTTACCTTACCAGAACATTTCTTCAACTTTTTATGCTCCACCAATGTACTTCCCCAAAGGAGCTGTAAAACAGGGAAGACACAAATATTTCAGGAAAGGCATGTTTGGAATAAGATACAGTGATTCAGTGTCTCAGAAAAGACACAGAAAATAATTAAAAGTGTATTGACTGTAATAAGCAAAAAGGGAAATGATGAGTCTGGAAGAAAATTTATCCCACTGCTGATAGCATACAGATTTCCACTTAGCAAGCTGACAGGGAAAAAAAAATACTGGCACCAGATGCTACATAGAAGTTCCACTCTTTTATGGTGGGATAAAGTATGGTATTTTATCAGTGTTTTAGACAAGTTATCATTGAATATAAAAAAGTGCAACAATTAAATATTTGACAAAATGTTTCTGTGATGATCCCAAAATTTCTTGCAGTGCATTTTGTACATGGATTTTTCTTGTGCAAGATTCTGAAAAGTAAACAAAGATCTCTCTTATTTATTTCTGCCATGTATTTCTTCATAACTATTTCTGGTTTCTTTATACACAGCTTCAAGGCAAAGACAATGTTATAAACATATATTTCCTTTAAAAACTTTCATAAATGGAGGTAATAAAACAAACAAAAGTGCATAGAAATCTGTTTTATAAAGCCAGAAGAGAAATGAGAAGAAAAGGCTCATATAGAATTATCCACTGTTTATGGCATCAGTATGAGCAATGGAAGATATATATTAATCTCTTACATTCTGTTTTTCCTTTTCTGTTATGAGACTTCTACTTATAATTCTGCTTTTTAAATGAGCTAAATGGCTTATTTACAACTATGCAATGGAATATTCTTGGGTGATGCACTTTATTTTCTCTCTCTCTCTTTTTTTTTTTTTTTTTTTTTTTTACTAAAATGTAACAGTAATTAAAAGATCTAGAGTTCATCTTTTGGTGAGGGGAGAGATCAAGTTTTGAAATCTGAATTTTTTTACAAAGTATAATTTTTGTCTCTTGTCCATCTCAAGGCATGACAAGGTATGACATTTATTGAAAGTAAATGATTAAAACAAAGGTGAAGGGGGAAGCTTCATACACAATAGTTAGGTGTCCACAAAAAATCGCATGTAAAAATGCAACTGTGGCAGTTGCACATCCCCCTGAGATCTGAAGCCTTCAATGGGACAGTTGATGGCTCTTTTAGCACCTTTTGTGTCCCACTGTGCCCGTCCCCACCTACACACCTAGGGTGGTACCAAGGTGTTGATAGTCACATCCTTCCCTACCTTGGGGCCGGGTGACTCTGACTAGAATTTCAGAGTAGCTGTGTTCTCTTGTAATTTGATATAATGTGTGTTTCAGATAAGCTGATGACACTTTTGTCCTGTCAGAAAGTCTCCACAGAGGAGGGTCAGTCCTTTAAGTCTTAAATTAAATTAAAAATCTTATGTAACAGTTCTCAAGCTAGTTTTTCCTGAGAACTGTTTGGTTGCAGCTTTCTGATTTTGACTCATCTACCAGAACTGAAAACTTCAGGTAGAATTGCTTCCCATTCAGATTTCTATTCAACTAGCTGAAGGTGATACTGTCTCTCACACTCACCTCCTCACCTAACATCACTCCAGAATATGTGCCTCCCCAAGACCTCCTCAAATTGAACTTCTAGATGCCTGGATGAATCGCTAGATGGCCTCCTTACAGAGAAGTCATTAAGAAAATGGTTATCCTTCTTCTTGTTTCCCCAGGCACACCATAGTGGGCAAGGGCTTTTCAGATTTTTGGCCTCATCCATGGCAAGGGTTTCCTTACTCTGCCTTGTCTCAGTTGCATTTCTGCCTCCCTGGAAGACACATGAATTATTGCATATACAATTGCTCTGTTGTAGGTTTCTTGAAGCTCCAGAACAGTCACTCAGTTTGTGCAGCCCCATTGCCTTCAAATGTAAGCCAAGGGATGTTAACTTACATGAATGTGTTGTGGTGCTATTCTCATGCATTCTCTAATGTCTCTTCAATTTCTTCTATTAAGGATTGCAGTAATATTTTTTTAGAAACTCAGGAACAAACTCAAGTGGTGGAACATAAGGATGTGTGGACACCTGCCATGTAAGGACATCTGGTTTGTGAGGATATATGACTAACAGCTATTCAAATAAAAAAAAAAAAAACAAAAAAAAAGAACATGAACAGGAACTAATGGAGAAATAACAAGGATTAGGACTCTCAGGCCACTGATTGGTGAGCTACTAAGAGGTCTCAACTAGAACTGATATGAGGGAGGGTAACAAAGTTATCCTGGATTTTGTGGGAAAGAACAAACCTACAGTGGGATATTTTATAGGATTCATGGGATAGTATAAAATTTATGGAAAGTTTTAAGGGGATTGTGGGAATATGCATGAGGTATTCCAGGATGTTTAGGAAAAGGGTTAAGGCTGGGCAAAGGGAGGGATCAAAGTGTGATACTACAAGCATGGATGAAGAGGGAGAAATGATTGATACTCCTCTGGCCAACCCTACATCTGGTCACTTGTCTTATTTTTAAATACTGTTCCTTACTATTTGCTGTGTGATCTTGCCATCTGTTCTCCATGTGATGTGTGTTGAGGAATGATTCACTAGTCAACATCAAGCTGGACTAGCCAATATATAGGAAGTCACTTACATCTGGCCAATACATTTGTGTCCATAACCAGCTATTACAGGAATCTCAACAACCTAATAGTATTATATAGAAAGTTCTGCAAAAAAACACAACTACATGTTAGTGTTTACCAAAGAGAGTATTCCTTAGTTTGGGTAAATACAGAAAGCCTTAACATAATGACAATAGAAATGAGATTGAGAGCTGAATTCTTGTTTTGGTGAAGATGAGAGAAACCACAAGTGAAAGGATAAAAACTGTACCACAAAATCACATTCCAGAAACATTTTATGGTTTGGTATTATAAAAAGATCTTTCCAAAAGGCAAAACGGGGGTTTGGGGTTTGGCTGTTTTTTGTTTGATTGTTTCTTTGTTTGTTTTGTTTGTTTGTTTTGGTTTGGATTTGGTTTTGTTTTCATTATACAAATAGAAAATTATGCTTTCTTCCATCTGAGTCAGTTTTGCTATTTCTGTTATTTCTGACAGAAAGGAGGCAGAGCACCCTTGGTATTGGCAACTGAGTTTTGCAGCTGTAAGTTTTTTAATCAGCAATTAAAAAAAATTACTGTGAATAGCCAACCCCACATGTGGTGTAAACATGCTGCTGAGGTTCCCGTGAGCAAATCAGATGATAATCAGATAATCAGATAATGCTCATGTAGAATTATACTTGTGTTCGTGACAGCTGTATTCAAATCTATCTGGAGACATTGCTGCATCCCATGTGTCAACATATTCCAGGATTTATGTAGCGTAGACATAAAATGTGTCAAATGCCAATGAGAAATGGATTCCAAGGTGGACAATGTAGTTCTGTGCAAATGCAGCATTGCTCTCACATAAACAACAAACCATCATCTGAATCAGAACTTTTTCATTAAATATGGGCAAAAAAGTGTACCAGTGGAGAGGTATCTGTGGGAATTTTTAAAAAAAAAAAAGTTTTGGGGGACATGAAATAGCACACAAGGCTTGATTTAAAGCTAAAAATGGAAAGGCAGTCTGCATAAAATTTGTGTCTAGGCTACCACCCACAGTTCACTTGAAGCTGGCCACCATCATTTATTTGTTAGAGTCTGCCTCCTCTTGATCCCTGATTTGAAAGACACTTTAATCAAAACAAATTGGATTACTTTAAAATGTGCAAATAAAAATCTTTTTTATTCCAGATCATTTTGACCGATGCAAATTACACAGTACTTGTAACAGCACTTCTGTAGGGAGATCTAATGGGGAGAATAATCTCAAGCAGAAGGGACAGCAGGGCTAAACTGGCAATGGTAACCTTTTCTGTTATTACAGATGAATCACAAAGAGGCTGTATATGCACAGCATAGAATGGCAAGTATGCAACACCAGAAATGGGCAAGTGATAGCAGTTGTGACAGGTTAGGAAATGAACATCAGTAACAATGCAATCCAGAGATCAGCACAGATACAAAGCTGAAAAATGAGACTCGAGCAGAAGCAGATGCATGAAGAGTTCCAGTATTTTCACCAGAATCCATATTGCCTTGTTATAGGAAGATTCTGAATTTCAGATACAACCAGCTGAGCAAGATATCAAGGGTGGAGAAAGTCATTGATGTGTTTTAGTGTGGGAGTGACAGCAATAGGTTACCTGTACCAGATGGGCAAACCTGTGGCATCTGAACAGTTCAAGTGTGGATCTGTTGCAGAAACTGTTATGTGAATGGCTGCGGGCAAGCTCTCCTGGTGGAAAGCCTCCTGGATCTGCACCAGAAGTGAGGAAATGAGCCAGCATTGGTTGTTTAAGCCAATATCAGCAGGTCTCCCAGGACTCAGCTGTCTGCTGATCCCACTCTCAGTTCACAATAAAATGTTGCATAAATACCTGTCTAAGAAGCACCGATATCTTCTGTCAGTGAACTGATCTTGACTCCTCTGCCATAGTATGTCTGTGCAAGAATAGATGAGCCATGCCTGAACTACATAACACACACTGTTGACCGTTTAAAAAATACAACTTATTGTGCTGTAATAATCAGTGTTCAACTGAAAGAAGAAATCAATGATATAGCTGTTTTTGTAGTGTCAGTGGTACAAATCTTGTTTCACTAAATGAAGATAGCAATAGACATAAAAAAAATTTCACAGAAAATTCAGATCAGAGAATTTGTTAAGAACCTCCTGATTCCCTTGTTCCCTTTCTGTGGTCTCCACTCAAAAATGAAGATGACCTCAGCAGTTAGCAACCCTAGAACTTCACAATGCAGTAATGCAAACACATCAGTGCTGTTTAGTGAAAATGTTACACTCCACTCCAAGTGAAGCGTCAAAACCAGACACCTGAGTTCTGTTCAAATTTTTTTCCCCCTGCTTTTCAGTAAAATATGTTTTTTCTTATCTTTAAAATTTTTGCTGCTTTCTCCTTTTTATTTTTCGTGGAAAATAAACAGCCAGTTTTACTTAAAAATACACAAAACCCCCAAGCGACTGGTGAGTCAATTTGGCAAGACACACACTGGCTGCTGTTGTTGTTGTTATGGAAGTATTCATCAATTTAAACTCAATTTTAAGTCAATGGAAAGTACCAAGAAAAATTTCAGAACATCCTTATAACTCAGAACATTTAGACTCCTCAACAAGTAAGGAAGAATCATTCATGATTCATAGAATCATAGAATGGTTTGAGTTAAAGGGGACCTTAAAGATCATCCAGTTCCACCAGGGACACCTTCAACTAGACCAGGTTGCTCAAAGCCCCATCCAGCTTGGTCTTGAACACTTCCATGGGTGGGGCATCCACAACTTCTCTAAGTAGTTCTCTTGTCTGCTTACTGAGATTCACCACCCTCATTCATTGCACTAACATTTGATTCAAGAGATTATTCAAGTGTTCTTAAACCAATGACTCCTTAAACTTCCTTGCCTTACCTGTTAGTGCCGGGGTTCATTGCATCTTGAACATATGAAGACCAAGGTTTACGTCTACTGATGTACAGTGCCTTCTTTGTGTCTGCCTAGTGACAAAGCATTACCATGAGTTTGTAGCCAAATAAGGTAGATTTATAGCTGCCTTTGTGCTGGTGAGGTTGCAGGCAGGTAGATTATGTCACCAAAACTTGTTTTAAATCTCTTCCCTGAAATCTAGGCAGAAAACGCTACAGGAAAAGCAGCTGCACAGAATGGCTAGGAATTACAGTTTGCACAATTTTTACTGTTTGGTGTCTTTATTACTGGTAGTATTTGGTTTGGCTTTTAAATTTTTCAGTGCTGTGTACTAGTATCTGCATGTTTGTGAGAAAAATCTGTGAAGCACAATATAATTTTAAGGTACCTGGCTAGAGCTTGAATTTTTGTTGTTGTTGGTATTGGTGGTGGCTTTAAAATTATTTGTATTTATAGTAGCCAAGAACTCAGCAAATTCTCAGAATAAACTGCATGGACCTCACTACCCCCAACTGCCCATGGCTTAAACAAAGTGTTACAGTCCTTCACTGGCATCCATAGCTGCCAGAAAATGATGATACACTGCCAGTATAATGTGCAGATGTTAGTAATTATGAATTCAGTGTTGGGCATAAAGGAATGTGAAGAGAGGAATGACAGAGACTGGCCAGCGACATTGCATGTGGCCAGAATTTTTCACTGAGTTCACATGTGTGCTGTGATGCTGTTTGCGCACCTTCTGTCCAGATATATTTGAACACACTGGGGAGTAACTTTCTAATCAGGTGTTACCTGATATCCATCTGCTATCCCAAATACCATGTGTCCTCTGTAAGATTTAATAATATTTACTTATGACTCATTACTTTTATGTACTTTATGTTGTTTTGTAAAGTAATAGATATCCATTAAAGGTGGTATTCATATCACCTAAACTTGGGCTTCTGAGAGTCTAATGCTTAGTCTGGAATATCAGTTCCTACTACAGTCAAATGAAAGCTAGGCGACTCTAAAGAGAGTTTCATCCCTTTCTGAGGCAGATCTAGAACAGTGACAGTGGCCTCTACTCTGAAGACTATTTGCTCTTTCCCCTGAATACAGAGAGGACCAAATATCACTGGTTTAGGTGCTGAAGTTAGATACTAACCTGCAAGAAAGGTTAGTATCAGTGACTAAATGTAGTTGTCTATAACCTCAGGCCCTTATAACCTTCCAAGAGGAAAGTACAATGCATCTTATTCTACAGTTAGATGTCTAAAACAAGTGAGCTAAACCATGTACTAGAGAGATGCCACCTTCTGTATTGACTATGGTCAGATACATAAGGTCACTACCACAGATGTTATTGGTATGTAACCCACAACAAATAGCATTATTTACAGAAAGTTTAATAATGACATCTTTGTAAAACTTATGAGTTAGACTTGTGTGTTGTGAATACAATTACTTTTCCCTGTGCTGGACAGATACCACATGAAGAAATACTCTTCACATGTAAATACTTATTCCCTAAATTCTTGTTATTTCATTTAAGACTGGGCGTCCAGGTCCTACTCAGCCTGAAACTCACTGACAATTCCTACTGTTTAAAATCAATTTAGGAAAGCAATCTAAATCACTAGAAAGCACTGGATATTTTTTCTGTTTTGTTATTGTTATTGTCATTGTCATCATTTTTTTTGTTTGTGGTTTTTGTTTGTTTGTTTTCTTTTTCAAAAGAATAAATATTTCTTGCTGTCAGAGTTCTTAATATTTTAAATACATGACGACCGAAGTTCAAGTCTCCTGGTAGACCATAGCTTCTTTGCGTTTCCATTACCTTGAGCTTGTGACAAGAAGCAGGAGAAGGAATTGGATCAGGAAGTGAAAGCAAGCTACAGGTGAGAAAGAGTGCTTTTCTGCTTCTTTGTTGTTTTTTTTTTTTTTTCAAGAAATGACACGTAACTTTAAAGTAGCAAACTAGCATTTTGTCACTCAGTCAAGCTGACTAATTTCTAGAAGTGGTCAGCACTAAGGAACTGTCACCCAAAGTCAGTGTTTCATGAGCAATTCTATCAAAAGAAAAGCAACCATTATTTGTTCCCAAGGAAAAAGCATTTTTTCTTGAATAAGTCAAGTGTGAATTTCTTTCACCTCCCATTTTCATGCATCCCCAGAGGATATGAACTTTTAGACACCATCAGCTATACCACATGGCTATGTAGCTCAAATTATTCCATCTTTTGCTTTATCCCTCAGAATCCTCAGAGACAAAGCCAAAAGGTGCTATCAGATTCATAATAAATCAGTGAAAGATTCTCACTGGCTCTAGAGGACATCAGATTAGATCTTGTATTAGCTCATGTATCAAAAATTATAAAACTTAGAAAGACTGGTACATGTTTCCTTTTAAACTCACTGAGATAACATATTTGTTATTTAGATTGACAGAAAAGAAAGAAAAAGAAAAGAGAAAAGAGAAGAAAAAAAGAAAAGAAAGAGAAAAGAAAAAAGAAAAGAAAGAGAAAAGAAAGAGAAAAGAAAGAGAAAAGAAAGAGAAAAGAAAAGAAAGAGGAAAGAAAAGAAAGAGAAAAGAAAAGAAAGAAAAGAAAAGAAAAGAAAAGAAAAGAAAAAAGAAAAGAAAAGAAAAGAAAAGAAAAGAAAAGAAAAGAAAAGAAAAGAAAAGAAAAGAAAAGAAAAGAAAAGAAAGAAAAGAAAAGAAAAGAAAAGAAAGAAAAAAAAGAAAGAAAAGAAAATAATGACATCTCTCTCCCTTGTCTTTCTCTCTAAGCTTACCTCCCCCAAAAAATCAAAATGGAATAAAAATAAGGGAAACTTTCTGTAGCCCAAGTGTTAAGGGGAATAAAAGCTAATATGTTTGTCAGCCTGGCAAATAATAGCGGCTGCACTAAAGACAGTTGACCACCAAATGGTATCCTAGCAACATCGTTATACATAGTCCTATCAAGCCAAATTTATCCTTTTCAATATCTTAGATTCAAGAGAGCAGGGATGAATATGGAGCAAAGGATGAAAATGCCAATGAGAAAGACAACATGGGGTTTTAATTTAAGCAGAGGTTATATGGAATATCTGTGTAAAATGAATAAAGATCATCACATTTTTATGACAAGGAAAGATACCTACTGGTGGTAAGGAACTGTCAGACATTTATGATTCAATTTTCTTTCAGAATACTAATCCTGTGCATATTTTAGTTTGAAATAAAATTTACAGTACAATTTCACATTAATTTCACTTGAATGTTTCTATTTAATTGGGGAGGGGCAAAGGGAATTTTAATTACTCAACATTTCTAAATCTTTTAAAAAATTTGCCTATAAATTGTGACTTTCAAAAACAATTACAGCTTTCATTGTTTCTATATAAAATTGCATCATTACAGTACTGTTGATAAACACTCAAGATTGAGTAGTTTCCTCTTTTTAACCATAAAATGCCTTCTATTCTCTTTTTATATTTAGAGCCATTGATTCTCAACTGTCCATAGAATCTACAAATGTGCATAATGATCATGACTGTAAATAGCTTTGTCAAAATGAGGACAAATGAACCTATGTGTAGATTAATTACAGGATGTATCTTTTCTTCAGTTTTGAGCAAAGATTAGAAGAACCCACTAAGCATGTAGACATTACAGTCCAGAAGAGGTGGACTCAAGAAGTCCAACAAGGCAGATATCATCATGGGAGTCTTTTACAGACTGCCCAACCCAGGTGAAGAGGCAGATGAAATATTCTATAAGCAGCTGGAAGAAGTCTCACAATTGCTAACCCTTGTTCTCATGAGGGACTTCAATTTACTGGTTTTCTGCTGGAAATAAAACACAGCAGAGAGGAAATAGTTTAGGATATTCCTGGAGTGTGTGAAAGACAACTTTCTGACACAGTTGGTGACGGAGATAGCTAGGGAAGATGCCCCACTGGACCTGTTGTTTGTAAACAGAGAAGGACTTGTGGGCAATGTGGGGGATGGAGGTCATCTCAGGCACAATGGTCATGAAATAGTGCTTTTGATTCTCGAAGAAGTAGGAAAGAGGTAAGCAGAACTGCTACCTTAGACTTCTGGATTGGACACCATGGCCTGTTTAGGAGCCTGGTTGGTAATGTTCATTGGGAGGCAGTACTGAAGGGAAAAGGCATCCAGGAAGGGTGTTTGTTTTTTAAGAAGGAAAGCTTAAAAGTGCTAGGCTGTCCCTGTGTGCTATAAGATGAGCTAACAGGAAACAAGACCAGCCTGGCTGAACAGGGAGCTTTGGCTGGAACTCAGAAAAAAAAAGTTTATGAACTTTGGAAGAAAGGGCAGACAACTTAGCAGGACAACAAGGATGTCGTGAGGTTATGCAGGGATAAAATTAGAAGAGTCAGAACTCAGCTAGAATTTTATCCTGCTACAGTGGTAAAAGACAGCAAAAATGTTTCTATAAATACATTAACAACAAAAGGAAGGCTAAGGAGAACCTCCATCCTTTATTGTGTGTAGAGGGAAACGTAGTGACAGAGGATGAAGAAGAGTCTGAGGTACTAAATGCCTTCTTTGCCTCGGCCTTTAATAGTAAGATCAGTCGTGCTTCAAGTACCCAGTCTCCTGAGCTGGAATACAGGGATGGGGTGCAGAATGAAGCCCTTATGATCCAAGGGGAAATAGTTAATGACCTGCCACACCACTTAAACACCCACAAGTCTATGGAGCTGGATGAGATCCAATCAAGAGTTCTGAGGCAGGTGGCAGTAGTGCTCATCAAGCCACTTGCAGCAATTTATCAGCAATCCTGGCTAACCAGGGAGGTCACAGTAGACTTGAAGTTAGCAAATGTGATGCCTATACAAGAAAGACTGGAAGGAGGATCCAGAGAACTACAGGCCTGTCAATCTGACCTTGATTCTGGGAAATGTTATGGAGCACATCATCCTGAGTGCCATCACATAGCACATACAGGACACCAAGAGATCAGGTCCAGTCAGCATGGGTTAGCGAAAGGCAGGTTCTGGTTGATTAACCTGATCTCCTTCTATGACAAGGTGACCTGCTTAGTGGATGAGGAAAAGGCTGTGAATGTTGTCTTCCTAGACTTTAGTAAAGCCTTTGACACGGTATCCCATAGCGTTTTCCTGGAGAAACTGGAAGCTCATGGCCTGGATATTCACCGGGTTAAGAACTGGATTGATGGCTGGGTCCAGAAAGTTGTGGTGGACCAAGCCAAATCCAGCTGGCAGCCAGTCATGAGTGGTATTCACCAGGGCTCAGTATTGGGGCCAGTTCTGTTTAATCTCTTTATCAATGATCTGGATGAGGGGACCAAGTGCACCTTCAGTAAGTTTGCAGATGACACCAAGTTGGGTTGAATTGTTGATCTGCTTGATGGTAGGAAGGCTCTATAGAGGGATCTGTACAGGTGGGCTGAGGCCGATTATATGAGGTTCAACAAGGCCAAATGCTAGGTCCCACACTTGGGTCACAAAAACCCCATGCAATGCTACAGGCTTGGGAAGAGTGGCTGGAAAACTACCTGACACAAAAGGATCTGGAGGTGTTGGTCAACGGCCAGCTGAACATGAGCCAGTAGTGTGTCCTGGTGACCAAAATGGCCAACAGCATTCTGGCTTGTATAGGGAATAGTGTGGCCAGCAGGACTAGGGCAGTGATTTTCCCCCTGTACTCAGCATTGGTAAGGTCCCACTACAAGAAAGACATTGAGGTCCTAGGGGGAGTCCAGAGAAGAGAAACAAAGCTGCTGAAGGGTTTAGAACACAAGTCTTATAAGTAGCATCTGAGGGAAACAAAGTTATTTAGCCTGGAGAAAAGGAGGCTGAGCAGAGACCTTATCACTCTGTACTAATAATACCTGAAAAAAGGTTGTAGCAAGGAGAATGTGTCCCGTCCCAACAGATGGGATGAGGGATGAGTTAACTCTGAACGTGACACACACCCTGGCTTAACAGATGAGACCAGGTGTGAGTTAACTCTGAACGTGACACGCACCCTGGCTTAACAGATGAGACCAGGTGTGAGTTAACTCTGGGTTAGTTCTGTGCAGTTATTGAATGACAGACAATCACTCCAAGGGTCCAATTCGAGTTTTACTAAAAGTACGTGTTGGAATACTAGTTACAACAAATAGTGGCTTGGCAAAAATGTAACAGCAAAAAGTCCTTCTACAAGCAATATATTGGCAACCATTAGTAGCTATAATACAAAACTTAACAAGAATCCAACAGCGGAGTTTAAGATGGTGTTACTTTTATATGTTCAAAAGGAAAAGAGAGAAAGTGTGATAGAGGAAAGGAAAACTAATGTATAAGAGAAAGAGAGTAATATATCATGGAAGAAGAGACAAAGAAATACAGATATAGAAGAAAAAAGAGAGAAGTGAAGGAAAGAGCAGAGAGAAAGGAAGAAAGAAAAGGTGAGGAATCCAGCCACTCTTATGGCTCTGCAGCATGGATGACAGGACTTGTACGATGATGTATGTCCTCTAGTGTCCCGCAGCGAGGATGCTGGGGTTTGTCGTTCAGGATCGCAGCATGCTCCGGTATCTGGTCCTGTCCCCGTGGCGAGGCTGGGTGGCAGAGGGTCCTCAGGGTGGTGGGTTCCCTGCCAGTGCTGTTTTAGGTGAACTTTTTTATAGCTTTCTGAGTAGGGAAAAGTCTGGGGAGAAGGGGTGATTGTGAAAGATTGACAAGTCTTGACAAGTCCCGGGCCATGTTGAAGGGTCTCAGTTTTTCCCCTTTGTGTGCCAAGTTGGGC
Organism: Nesoenas mayeri; assembly: GCF_963082525.1. Taxonomy (NCBI): domain Eukaryota; kingdom Metazoa; phylum Chordata; class Aves; order Columbiformes; family Columbidae; genus Nesoenas; species Nesoenas mayeri. The sequence continues at coordinate 178,297,752 of NC_137541.1, read as the reverse complement.
ATATCAGAAGATGGGGCTATGTGCCCTCCGGCACATCCTCCACTTCTGGTATTGGCCAGCCGACCTGGCCTGTGGCTCGTTATCTTGTCATTGATATGTAAATCGCAGTTCAACCTATACTGAATGTGTCATCTCCCACTACAATATTTGAGGCACAATTTCTTTTAGCCTTTGATAGTCCTGGGGCTGGAGGAACTATTTTTGCCACAATATTTCAGCCATGATCCTTATCAGTACACAACAGGGTATCAGTCTCTTCTCTCAAGTAGCAAGCAATAGGATAAGAGGAAGTGGCCTCATGTTGTGCCAGGGAAGCTTTAGATTAGATATTAGGAAAAGTTTCTGAATTGAAAAGGTTGACAGGTATTTGAATAGGCTGCCCAGGGAAGTGGTTGAGTCGCCATCCCTGGAGGTGTTTAAAAGATGTGTAGATGTGGTACTTAGGGACATGGTACAGTGGAGGACTTGGCAGTGCTACATTAACAACTGGACTTGGATGATCTTTATAGTCTTTTCCAACCCAGATGATTCTATAGCTTTCCTGTCTTGCATAAATTATCATGGTTTTGCTGATCTTAGTTGAAATGAGGACACCTGACCTCAACTTGGGATTTAACTCAATGCAACAAGACTACTGATAATACAGACAGAATTAATGGCAGGTAGGATAGCAGCTTTTAGCAAAAGTTACTCCTGCAAATACGACCTCAAGCAGAAAGTAAAACTGTCTCCTTTCAGTAGCAGATGTACTGCCAAGTAAGCAGTACATTGCAAATATCAGGACAGTGTGCCAAGTTACTGATCACTGATCATTTTCAACTTATAGTCCAAACATTACCCTTGCAGAGGATACACACTTAAAGGAATGGATTTACACAGCTATGTTTTATCATTTACTAAGCATTTTTGTATGCACCAAAAAATCTGTGTGAAAAAGGTTTCCACAGGACACTCTACAATAACAGATTCTTCAGAGACTTAGCTGGGGAAAAAAAAAACCACTTTTAAATTATGCATTTTTTAAAATGGCATAATTGAATAAAATTTTTAATCCAGCATTCAGTCTCTCCCTTAATTTATACTTCTATTATAATTCCTTTCAATTATCTGTTTTGCAACAGGCTATTTAGCTTCTTGTTTTTTGTTATTTATGCAGATGATGGCAATCTCCTTTCTTCTCCAACTATTCTGGCAATCTCTAGTGCCCAGTGGCAGTACTTCATCTCATTAGTTGATATCTTCTTTAGGTTTCCAATAGTCTACTCATAGGTATACCTTAACCTAGCAGAATAATTTATCCTACTCTACCCAGTTCCAGGTTTACCTTCTACTCTGTCCCCAAAAATCTGTGCGCTCATGTAGCAAATCACTGGCAAAAAAATAAAATATAATCACCCAAGCAGCAGACACATTTGCTTCTTGTAATCTGGCTGCCATTATGCAGATTCTATTTTTCTGATTAGCATGCCCAGAGCAATATATCAAAAGAATACTGGACAAGAAAGAGCCTGAAAGCTGACAGGAAAACTGCCTTCTGTTAGCCAGCAGCCACATTGACTGAGACCTGTGACATATGTGCTGAATATTTGTCTGTGAAACAAATATGTCTTCAGTAGCTTAGGCTATATCAGCAGGACAACAGGCCAGACATATTCTAAAAATGTCTTAGATATAGTCAATAAGGCAAATTATAACTTGCTGTATAGACGTGAATATGTATGAAGAGACATTCAGAGTTTTTGTAACCTACCAAAGAAAGTGCACACCTCAAAAGGTTGTGTGGATTTTCAGTGTGTGTAATTTCTGTTCTAATTTATTTCACTAGTTCAATCTTTGGTGAGAGAAAAGCTAAGGACATGGTAAACCTGTTCATACAAAAGAACACCATCATCTGTAAGAAGTTAAAACAACCCTCAGTTTTACCTTCTTATTGACAAATGTGAGGAGAAACAGATAATTCTCTGGAACCATGAAGCAATCCAAATGCAGAGTGTTTAAACAGAATTCATAGAAAGGAATCAGAGTAAACCTCTGAGGTTTTATGTGACAATAAATTAATGTTCCAAGGATATTAACAACTTGGCAGCTAAGTGAGCAGAGCTACTTTAGAGAAATCATATAAAAAAAAAGTGCTGGAGCAATCCGGCTTGGTTGATTAGAGTAGAAATTAATGAAGGCATTGTATGACTTGTTTTCTTGTAACTGTAAAAACTGGATTTAGTGACTTGGGTGGTCATTTCCATTTCTAGAATTCTGTGTTCACCTACATTTCTTTTAAATTCTGAGGACACCAGTGACACAAGTGAAATACCCATAAGACTTTTGTGCCAGTTCTTAGGCACTTTAATCTTGAGATTTTTTGAAAGTGGAAGAGAAGCACACCTCCTTCAAGACTGTCTTTTATCTATATCATACATCAGGAAAAGACTACATTTCATAAATCAGATACAGTAAAGGAAATTTCCTATCTTTTGTGGGCAGAGTGAGAGAGGTTTTTTTGGGGTTTTTTTTTGGTTTTTTTGTGTGTGTTTTTTTTTTTTTTTTAAAAAAAGGCAAAACAAAACCAATACAATTTTAGCTACCATTCTAGTTTGCTTGGCAAAGGAAGTTCCACTCATCAACAGGCAGGCCTTCTGCCATCTATGTTAAGTGGGTGCATTGCAAGCACCTGGAGCTACAATGAATACTTTCCTTTTTAATTCTTTCTTGTAAAACAGATGGGAAAAAGCACAGCTAGTAGTGTTATGCTGTGTTTAACTATGAGAAGACCACCTTCTATTCTCAGCTGCCTTTCAGCCAGACACCTACATATTTGAACTCCCAGGTTTTAATCAGCAGAAACATGTTGGTGTTCAGGAATCTACATTGTCCTGAGTTATTAGCAAAGAAAGAGGTGCAAGTGACCTAGTAATTATGCAATGACAATATACTGATTAGAGGAGATTATAGTTTTCTGAATGCACAGCTCTAGTTTAATGAGCATTTTTAGGGCAATGCAAGAAATCATGTCATCTCTAAGCCTTATGAAGGTGAGGGACAAATGGGAGGATTCACAGATACACAAATTCAAATGTCATAAAGGGACAGTTATAACGTTGCAAGGTTGTTTCTTATACACATGTCTATAAGACTTCTCCTAAAAAAAAAAAAAAAAACAAAAACATACATATATATATAAAAATTAAGGATTAAGGTCCTATTTTCACAAAGGCTTGAAAGTGAATAAAGTACTTCTGAAGTGGAATTAGGACCTTTAAAACTGAAAAGAACAATTCAGGATAATCCTGCCCAACGCATTGAAGCACTTGAGATTTTGTAGGGGTCTTAGATTTCTGGTCGAACATTCCCAATTCAGTGAACTGTGTACATGTAGTAGGTTCAGTGCTTCTTCTGAAATAACAATAGTCAGTGTGGGACACAAAACCTTGGCATTCTTATGCTTAATAGCCTTGTATAGACAAAATAAATAGGTGTGCTCAAATCAAGCCTAACAGAGTCGGAATATTGCAACTCTTGTATTTTTGCAGGAGAGAAAGCAGATATATATGTAATCTGGTATCTTTTAAAGAAGAAGCAACCTTGTCCACGAATGGTATCTAGAGTATTTAGCTGAGAGGAAAGCAGGCAGTTCTTTTTTCTTTGGTTATTTCTATCCTTTCTATCCAGTGATTGTCTAAAGTAAAATGCAGAAGGAGCACTGCATGTACTATCGTTATGATGGCTAGGCATACCACTGAGATGTGAAAACTGTAAATTTTAAACCTCCACAGTCTGATGAGGGCCTAAAACACAGCTCTTCTGGGTAAATGCTCTAAGTAATCATTCAAAAGGTGCTACAGCACAGAAAAGGGCTTCAGGCTCTTAATTCTATCTTCACAAAGGTGCTTTGCTGCAACTCTGAGGCAGTTGTTCACATTCATGTAGCAAAGAGTATCAGATATTACCCTCTATTTGGCATTTCCTATTGGCTTGATTAAGTACTCCACAAGCTGCCTTTTTTAAACCCAGTTGAAGGATTAATGGGATTCCTCCCTTTCGAGCCACACTGTGCTTTTCACTACTGAAGTTGAGCACGCAAACTTTATTTGTCACAGCAGTGAACACTGTCGTATTTAAATAAATGATTCATTTTATGTCACTGAAATGAAGACTTGATCACTCACTGCAAAGCAAGTTTTTTTCTTCTTTCAACTCACTGTTCATTCATTTCTTTGCTAAGATGAATAAACTGAGTTCTGAAAATCTCAGTCTCAGTTTGATTTTCAACCTTTTAAGTAGTCCAAGTGTGGAAACAAATAGTGACACTAGTATTCTAAGAACAATCTTAGAATACAGAGATAAATTATTCCTTCTTGTATGTGAGTGAATCTTTTTGCTATAGGATTATATTCCTAGCTTTGACTGAGAGAAATAAGTAGTCAGAAGACTTGATCAACTGATGTCCTCCTTGCATCTAGCTGCATTAAGATGTGGGTTTTTTTAATTACAACCATTAAATCAAACACTTTCGATCCTGCTGTCACAGTACCCTCTACTCTGCTATTTAGTCTTTAAGCATTTTTTATATCTTTGCATCCTTTGTCAGCCCAAGGCTTTGTAGTTCATATTAACAGATACCAATCTGTGATCTGAAGACTACTCATGAACCACAGCACTCTGTATAACTGTATCTCTTTTTTAATATTTATTTTTTAAAGTTGATTGTGAAGAGTGCATTATAGCTCACGAGAAATGTTAGTGGAGCCCATAGCCAGAAAAAAAAAAAAAAAAAAAAAAAAAAAGAGAGAGAGGGAAAGAGAATAATTTATTTAAATTGTAGGTAAAAGGTATTAACAACTCTAGATCAAAAAACAACAACAAAAAATCCCTGGCAAGGCTATTAAGAACTGACTTACAATAGGTCATAAATTGGTATATCTGTCAATAAGCCAGTTACAGGCAGCTGGTGTGTTTTTGATCCCAAGTAATCTAGGCAGTAGTTGACATTCATTCAAGAGAATCCATGAAAAACACTTGTCATAAACCTCATTACTTCTAGTTACCTCAACCCTTCTTTTTCCTTTTACCTAGAATGTCCAAACTAAAACACATTTTTAGTACTTAAAATCTGCTAGTGATCAAAAGCCACTGGGCGAAATACTCTGATGCATCTTCCAACTCATTGTTTCACACAGATTTCAAGATAACGGGCTGGACATACGAAAAAAGTCTTCTTTTTGATTATCTTCCAACTCAGTTTTCTGGAACTAGAGATAAATACAACACCAAACAAAATTTAAGAAGAACTATAAAATTAATATGAAATGCTTTCCACTCTTCCATTCAGTTTTCCTACTATTAGAAGAAAGAAAAATTAAAAAAATATTTAAAAAAAATAAAAAAAGTAATAAACTTTCAAGTTTCCTTCAGAATCACTAGGGAGGAGCCAGGGATTTTTTTTTTTTTTTTTAGTTAAAGTTAAGATTAAGTAGATGCGAATTAGAGAATAACAGCTGGGATTTTAAAAGCTGTTGAACTTCTTGCAGATACACCTGAGAAAATTGGTCTGTTTGCTTACTTTTGTCTTTAGGCTTTTAAAAATATTTTGTTAAAAGTATTACTGATATTATCGGTAAATGAACAAAGTTCATTTTTATAATTTTTTTATTTAATTTATTTAATATATTATTTATAGAGTTTATTTTTATAACAGAAGTATACTGATAATTATAACATTATTTTAAAGATAAATTTAAAATATATGCGTAAAACATAAGAAAACATTAAATAATATTAAATAGCATTAAATAATAGAACTGTTATGTCTGGAGTAATTAATAAAAACAAGTAGTGTAGTAATTCACTAAAGAGAATGACATTTTTCCAAAGCACTGAATTTAACTTTTGAGAGGTTATTTCATAATAAGTGTGGTCATGAAAGAAGACTTTCATAAAAAAAAATCAGAAGAGAAATAATCTCTCTAAATCAACAGTTTAGTAAGTTTTATATCTCATCTTTTTTAATGTATTTAAGAAAAACTGAGATTCTGCACTCTTCCTCTGCAAAGATATTAATATTTATGAATTATTAAATTATAAGTCAGATTAAGATTTATGTATTCTTTCCACAAAAGTAGGCTTACTGAATCACCATTTCTCCCCACCTGAATTGCAGGTACCTTTTGCTTGGAAGGAAACTGAATTTATAAATATATATTGTGCAGTGGGCATACTAAAGTTTAAAACACACCTGCTCATGGTTGAGTGGCAGTGAATGGCAATTACCATGGTTGTAAGTAGATTTTCTCTCAGGTATAATCTCCCCTCCAAAAAATGAACTTGAAATAACAATTACAAGAGCATTTTAGAAAGTTTAATGTAATTTTATAATTTTCCTTCTTAAGGACAGTGTGTTCTCATTTGTCATTATCATAATAATAATAATATAACAATTTGTATAAAAAGTGGAGCTAAAACCACAAAACAAGACAAAATATGGACTGCTTAGTTCTAAAATAACTTGTTCTTTTTTCTTTCTGCTGATGATTTGTATGACTTTCTGTGCTTCCTTCAGTGTTTCAAATTCTTCAACATTTCTTCAGTATTTAAATGCCTGAGCTGATTTATGCTACTATGACTTAATAAAACACCTTTGATTTCAAGAGAATGTTAGTGGGTAGTAGCAAATGTTCAATAAATCACGTTTTGGTTCACAGTTGTTGAATTTATAAAGCTTGTTACCTAATGTATTCCTTAGTTGTTTTCATTATTTGTCATGCATATGCATCCCTCAGAAAAATCAGGAATCCAGTTAAATGCAAAAGCTTGGAGTATTTGACACCTCTGAAAATAAAGCCAGTTTAAAGCAAGATAAAGATAAGACTTTAGAGAACCATAAAAATTCTGAAAAATAGTGGGAGTTTTGCCATTCAACTTCTTTCTTTTTTGTCAATAGCTGTATGGTATGTGCAGGATATGGAATTCTTATAAAATATGCATTGGGTTAAAGTCTAGTCAGAGCTCTTTGTGTGGGGATTTTGTTTTGGTTTGGTTTTGATTTTTGTGTGTGTGTGGTTTTCAATAAAAATATTTCACATATTTTGAATTTTGCATGTCAACATTTATTAGTAAAAGATGGGCATGGTACTCCCTTTTCATAGGCAATAATATAATCAAATTTAATTCACTATAACCAAATAAAAGTTGGTGCCAATAATTACAATACAGTATCGACCCTTGCAAAATACTATTATTTTTTTTTTTTCTTAACAATGGAAATTGTAACTTTGAGAATCCTGATAGCTTTTCATGCAGTATTACATGTTGCTGTGGCCAGCTGGTAAGAATCAAGAGCAAGAAGGGAAATTGAAGTTGTCATCCTAAACACCATGTCAGTATTTCACAGAAACACTGTGAGTCAGGATGCATCTGTCTGTAATTGGTACTGTATTTCAGGATCTAACTCTTTTAAAGTGCCATTTTATGCAACATAGTTATTTAATGCCTCTTTTTTTCTATGTAAGAAGGGATTAATTTTCTGGAGAGTTAATTTATTTAAATTTGTACTGAATGTCTCCTCATTTTTAAAAGACATTCTAGTTTAAAATCTATATATTAGATCACTCAATAATTAAAAAAAAAATTACTTTTTTCCTATTTTTTTCCAAAATCATGTTTTCTGTTAAAGTCTTTTTTCTTCCCTTCATAACTGAGACATCTTAATTATGTCAGATAAAATAACACTATTGTCTTATAATACAGAATGAAAATGAGAGGAAAACTCGAGCTCTTCAGGAAACATTAAGCAACAAATTAAAAAATAAAATCTAAACATTTTGCCTTGGTGACTACAACAATAAGGCAAAGGATCTCTGAAATCTGTTATAAACTGACTACACATTACGGCTTCTTTATTTAGCAGCATATAATTGATCTATTGGCAGAATGGCTTCTTTTGGAAGGCCTTCACTTTGAACATGGATGTTCTAGGATGGATTACCTGGAGTCAGGAATCTGAAAGTGGTTTCTCATACAGCAGAAAGCATCAGTTACAAATGGAGAATCTTCAGCTGCTGTCAGTAGCTGATATATCAGTTGATTTTGGACACAGTCAAAGAATTGAAACATAGTAAAAAATACTATTTAAGCCAATAATTTTGTTTTAAAAAATCCACAAAATTCCAAATTAAGTTCTCAAATGGAAGAACAAATAAGAAAACAAAAACACCAAGCACACAAGCAACCCTGAAAATAGCTTTTCACTAGAATTTTCTTCATTAATCCACATGACCTTTATGCTTATTCCTTGCTCATTTCTTTAACGGTACTAGGCATGAGGCTCTCATTTGAGATGTGGAAACTGAATTCTTGGTCACAATTTAAACATGAGCTTCTTGTATTCTGAGATTTGTTTTATTAGGTTCAACATTTTTATTTTCTCTCTGAAACAGAAACATATTGCAGCCTACATTAAATTTTTTAAAACAGTTGTAATTTGGAGGAAACTGACACTTTCTAATGAAAAGGGTAAGTTTTAAAATGTTGATCCTTAATTCTTCAGAAAGTCTGCATTTTCTATACTCAAGTCAAGTCACTTCCAAAGTATGAACCTGAGATTACAAAGTTAAAAAGAGGACAGTAGGAGAATGCTATTTTGAAACCGAAGGCTGGCCCAAGTCTGATAATAGTCAGATTATTGTGGACAAACTATTAGACTCAGTGTCCTTCTTTAAAAATATAATTGTTTTATTAAAACCTGAAATTCTTTGTGATTTTTCTTTTCCATGGAATTTCTTTTTACAATCCGTTTCCTATAAAAAAATCTGCTTCAGAATGTGATCGCTTATCATCACAATATCACTTAGGATACATGAAGAATGGTAAAGAATTTTAGTGTTTAAATGCTCTGGAAAACAAACTCAGATGGTCATAATATTTATTACATTTGGAAAACTACGTCTGACTATCATAATAGAAATTTTGTGTCTGAATGTTATTGATTATCTGATCAATATTTAGCAAATTAGTCTTTTTTTTTTTTTTTACTTTCATAATTGTTTTGTTGTGGTTTTTGTTTTTTTGGTTTTTTTTTTTTTTTTTGGCAATAAACGGGACAGAGAATTCCCTTAGATATTAAATATTCTCATTGCTGTTGTATCAGATTAATATGTAGATCTATGAGCTGTAATTTTCATTGGCAGAGAAGTGAATTTTAAAAAGTCAGCAGCAACAGCATTTTGAGGGAATCAGAGTCATGTTAATTCATGACGTATATATAATCTCAGAAAGCCTAGCAGGTCAGATTCAAAAGACTATGCAGACAACTGCACTTCCAATGTAACAATAAACATAGGGGTGAGGTAATAAATTTAGATCTTGAATGTCTTTTAATACCTATTGCTTCCACATACATTCCAAAGTCCTATTCTGAATTTTGCTTATAGAAATTAGTGTAATGTGTCTATGGCAACGCAGTGTGTCAGTGTCACATCTGGTTCCACTTTTTTCTAATCCTGTGTATTATCTTCTATACTACGACACAGAGGAGGCAAAACATGAATAAGAAATTTTTTTGCCGCTTTCTCTCCTTAATATATCATACTTCTTGATAATACTGCTACAGCAGTTCATATAATTGAAGGTCACAGTACATTGCTGTGATTTCAGTTTTATTCTTGGATAATGTACTTGCAGAACCTGTCCAGTTTAGACAAATCATTGATACGTCCTTAAACCTTATTGATGGACAAGAACTGAAAAGGTGCCTACATCTTTGAAGACCCAGTGAAAAGGCACTTGGTATAAATTTGGACACATACTCTTAATCCTTTTTTTTTTTCTTTTTTTTTTTTTTTTTAATTTTGAAATAATTCTTATACTAAGATATTCTTAAGTATACCTGCATTTATTATAATGAAAGTAGTAGAGCTTGCACAGATTCACATGACAGCATTATTTGTTTAATTCACACTATACAAACACCCAAGGGGTAGTCAAATTATTTAGACTTCTTGCTGCTTAATGGAAACATACTTAACTGTATGAACTAGAAATAAATAGTCAAATGTTAATCAGTTTTCAAACCTGTCTAGTGTTGGTTTAGTGATTCCTCTTTTCTTTATACAATACAGGAGGTTAAAGAAAATCTACACTCTTACTAAGGAACCTGCCTTTTAAAACATAATGCAAATATCTTTTATTTATCATATTTTTTTTTCATTCAGTCTCATTAATAGAGTCATCATTCTTTCTCTGTGAGGCCAGCATGTTTTCAAACACAACAAAGTTTACTTTTTCCAACATTTAAATTCTTATGCCCTTTTTAGAAAGAATAACTTCTTCATGAAAGAGTTAGAAGCCCAATGTTTTCATTAAGTAAAGAAGTTCCCTAAAAAAAAAAAAAAAAAAGATAAAAGCTGACAGTGTGAAAAGCACAGGGCAGTTTTTGCAGAATAAGATAATAGACCTTATTATTCAATCAATAAATAAAAAGGATCTATTGTTTGCCTTCTTCAAGACTTCTGGCACTGGAAATACATGTGGATCTTGATTTCTCTATGTGCTATTTCCCAGCATTTATGTAAAATTATAATGGACCCTCTGCTGTTTCCCATGCCCCATAAGCCACGGATCTATGGTAGCACAGAGAAGCCACAAAGCTACCGACACCACTTGTCTCAAGAATGTCTATTTGCTTCATGTAGCCCTTCATTATGATAAGCAAAATGCTGTGTGCTACTTTTGTCTTCTGAAGAAAGTTTACCTATCGAAAACAGGGTCCCAGATTCTGGGTTTATCTCTACAGCGCTGTTGTAAATAGCTATAAGCCATCATAGCTTACAAATACATCATAGCTCTTACAAATTACTTTTGTCCCAGTACACGAAAACCACCTGTGTTGTTCCATACTAGCTGAAACTCCTATTATTCATTATTTTGGGTGGACATGTAATATAACTGAACACAAGCTCTGGCTATTGCCAGCTGCCAGACTCATCCCTCATTGACTCCAGAATATGGGGACTATCCCTGTAGAATATAGCCATTATTTCTCTCCATCTCAGTGACCTGTCCAAAGTACAAATTGAATAAAGATTGGAATACAGCTAAGTCACATTTAGCAATTCAGGAACTGTATTTAGTGTTCTAGACATGCACTTTGACCATTACAATCCTAAATAAAGTACTAACTCTCATTACTGGCTCTTGCCAATCTTTGTAATTCAAAAGTAAGTGAACAACTAGTCTGTAAGGCAGAGAGATAAATTGTATATCTTTTCTTCAAATGAAATTCTAATATTTACTACAAGTTATTAAGGGGCAGTCTGCCATATCGATCCCATAGCTTTGTAGAGGTACTTTGCACTGAATGTACTCTGTTTCCCTGTAAACAAGACAGGGATTTATATTAATTTTTGCTCCAAAATTTATTACTTTTTTATATGTATAGTTGCCTGGACACTATTTTTTTTTTTTTTTTTTTTTTCATGAACTGTAATTATGCCTATTTTTGGAGAAGGGCTTATATTTTGAGCATCCTCAAAAATCCTGGAAAATCATGCTAGGGCTTATTTTCAGGGTAAGTCTTATTTTCAGGGAAACATGGTAGTACACTGATCATAAGTAATTTTTTTATTTGTGAATGTCTTGGGGTTTTTTAATAATTATAAACAATAAACACACACATGCAAAAGGAAATAGAAAAATAGAATTCTGAGTAGTAGCATCACAGAAATGGTAAAAGTATGCAAAAATAATATGAGTAGACATCAACATTTTAAGGAATATATATATGCAATATACAGAAAGAAGAGTACTTCTGTTACCAAGAAAACTTGGTTCCTACTGAACCAAGGAAAATTTTATGGCATATCTTACGTTTAAATACTGTTCCTTAACTAAACTAAGTATTATATTAGTGAAATATTGCAGCCTCCAAGGAATATTCTGGCAGATTCTTCCAAGAACAATCCCCAAAACTCAATTGTCTAGTTTAGTTTTAGGCAGCTAATTAAAGCAATAAATTTAGTAGTGTACATTCCTTCTATAGTCAGTGGAGACAACAAGAAGATCATGGTGGGCTGAATAACCTCTGTAAAGGACATATTTTATTTCTCCATTAACCATATTGAGCATAGGATGAGAAAGTTCCTTTCTTAAAAAAATAATTTTGGGTGTTTCATGTTGGCCATCATGTCTTCACACAGAGAATAAACACAGGAAATAAAGTAGTGGGCATGATGCAAAGATCCACTCTAATCAGAAACTTTTTAGACCATATCATTTCACTCATTCTGTTTTTTTATTGATAATTTTTATTAAAAGTCCATGTTTTTTTCCTATCTGTTAAGTCTTTCTGATTGCATGTCCAAACTGCAGGGACAGTTGAAACCTAAAGAAAAGATGTTTGGAACTGTGTGTTACAGATGCCTTGGTGACATCAATAATAAAGAAATAAATAAAAACTCTTTACGGGTTCTACTCAACCCACCTTAAACCCTTTCCTTAACAATGCTACCAGGTGTTTAGAATCATAGAATCATAGAATGTCCTGAGTTGGAAGGGACCCATAAGCATAATCAAATCCAGCTCCTGTCATAGCACAACCCCACAGTTCACACCATGCGTCTGAGGGCATTGTCCACTCTCTTCTTGAACAGTATCAGGTTTGGGGCTGTGGCACCTCCCTGGGGAGCCTGTTCCAGTGCTCCACCAGCCTCTGGGTGAAGAACCTTTTTCTAACATCCAGCCTGAATCTCTCCTCTCACATCATCTTGCCATTCCTTTAGATTCTGTCATTGGTCCCCAGAGAGAAGAGACTGGCGTCTACCCTACCTCCTTCCGTCGTGAGAAGGCTGTAGACCATAATGAAGTCTCTCCTTAGTCTCCTCTTCTGCAGGCTGAACAAACCAGTGACTTTAGCCGCTCCTCATACAGCTTCCTCTCCAAACCCTTCACTAGCTTTGTAGCCCTCTTCTGGACATTTTTCAGTAGCTTAATATCCTTTTTATACAGTGACAGCCAGAGCTGCACACAGTGCCCCAGGTGAGTCTGCACCAGTGCAGAATAGAGCAGGATGATCACCTCTCTCAACTGGCTGTTTCTATCACTACAGAGCTTTCTGTTGACCGAAAAACCTACTTATTGTAAAAATGTAGTCAGTGATTTTGTTGCTATGTATAAAAAATAGCTTCCAACTCTTCCCCAGATTACTTTTATTAGTGATAAACCCAAAAGTTTTCCCTTACAAAAACATATGAAAATTGAATAGTGTTAGCTAAGACTGAGTTAAATAAGAAAATTTAGTGTTGATTCAGTTACATGTAATATATGTCATACAACTCAGAACTCTTGCTACTTAAGCATATGCACACATTTTAGTAAGAAAAGTTCAGAAAAATCTTGTCTAGACTCCATGCAAAAGCTCCTTAACTGTTAGAAAATTAAGAGATCATAGTAGCAGGGTTTTTTCACTGTGTAACATATGGTGGGGGTCCTTACTTATGAGGTAAAAACCCAACACATTAGGTCCAATTCTGACACAGCAATTTTAATTCATGACTTTCCAACACAGCATTCAGATGACAGCTTACGAAACACTTCGAGTAAAAGACTTCCCAAGACTTTTTGAATTCCCAGTTCCTTTCTGAATCTGAAACACTAGCCAATCAGGTAAACAGAATCATCAAACCACAAGTCCAGCCAGCAAAAACAATCCAGGCTCTATAGCGCAATTTTTACATACTTAGCTGAGAGCAGAGACCTGAGGTTTCTTCTATATCTGGTTGTGCCTATGTTTCTGAGCAGTGTGGACCAATAGAACTGGATCTTTGGAGCAAAAGAGTTGCAAAAATGATAAAAAATTCAATGGACTTTACACAAGGTAAGATCTAGTCTAGTGGCATGGGCCAGATATTCAGGAGCTACTCTCCAGTAGCCCATCTTCCAGTCCAGTTTAATCACAAAATTAATCTAGTTCATGAACTTTATAACACTGCACGATACATCCCAATGTGTGGCAAGTAGGAAAATTTAAAAACTTTCCTGATCTGGATCAAAATACTAATGCAGAATATTATTTACATTTTCATAATTGACAATCAGTTTAAATTAAAACAGAGTAAAAAAAAAACGGAGTAAAAAAAACCAGAGAAACAATTGAAGGAACAAATGCCATCATGCTTTTCTAATATTTAGTAGAGAAAGCTGCTTCAGACTGTAAAACCATTTGATGGTAATACTCACTTGCTGCCCTGAAAGAGACACATACATTCATGTAGACCAGTATGCTCTACCACTTAACAGGTTATTAACTGTAAAAGCACGGTATAAGCTAAGCTGTACAGGGTTTGTGAAATTTAGGTGCCTAACTACCCTTGAATTCCAGGTCTTCGACCAGATTTCTAAATTTGGAATATTAAAGAGCTGGACATCATAATGCATTAGTTTAATGTCTGCTTTAACACAACACCTTTTGTGTATAAGTGACACATAAGGTCAGACTAGTGGACTCGTCTCCCAGAAAATTTCATCCAGAGAGCTTTGCAGGACTCAATCTCTGATGACTAATAGTAAGGCACAATCATTTTAAAAGTATGGGTTTTTCTGTGCGTAAAAAACGTGGAAAAATTATACTGAGGCCTTCTTTAAAAGGAGGAATCTGCCACACAGTTTGCTGCAAAAGTAACATGAGACAAAACACGTTTTTGTAATATAGCCTGCAGGTCACAGTAGTATTGAATATGAAAAGAGACTATTAGTTGAGGTTTCTTGTTTTGTGAATTATTCATATTTCAATTTTAAGAGATTTTTTTTTAATGTTATTGAAATCTTCCTGCCCTAGAGCAAGTTTCATAGTACCATAAGTTAATATACTCGCCTGTCACCTTCAGAGGGCCTAGGTTTAAATCTGGTTTGAGTCATAAGTGAAATTAGCTTAATGGTCTCAAATTAGTCCTTAGTAGGCATTTGTCTATATCACAAAACTACTCTTGTACATAATTTGGCAGTAGAGTGTAATTGTAGAGTACTATTCTCTAAGGAACCAAGAAATGGAATAGAAGGGACATTGCGGAACAGGTTTGCTTTTGGCAATGATACTTGAATCAAGCTAATGCAAATGATTTCTTACTTCCGTAAGAATCATTATTCAGCAAATTATTTAATACTATGGAGTTGTCTAAATCAAATTAAGTCAACAGGAAAATACTGTTCTACAGTATCACTCTATTTTGGACACTGACAGTTAAAGATGCGCTTTGATTTATCTTATTTACAGCAATAGGCAAAGACTGTTTTAAGTAGTGACTGTATGTGAAATTAATACATTCTGTTTGTTTGTTTATTTTGAAGTATGATGCTAATTAGAATATGAAACAACTGGGCAAGCCATAATTAGTGGCTCAAATGAAAACAATATCATCATCATTCAACTATATATAGTTAAATTCAATTATATAATTTGCTGACTCTTATGTGACCAGCTTTATCTAACATAATAATGAAAAAGGGAAAAGAAAAAAAAATAGAAGAAAAATTGTCAAATCAATTAACTGGTTTAAATTATTCCATTAGTTGTGCTAATAACACATACAATGTGGTAGATGTTCAATACTACATTTCTTACATTTTTGAAACTGGGTCACTGGAATTCCACTAATTTAAATGAACACAAAACAAAATAAATTTTAAAATAGTAGTATTTCTGCTTACATAAGTAAATGGACATTCTTAATTGAAGTGAGCATTTTAAAGATAATACTATAGTTGTTCAGCGGTTCCACAAAAGGTGCTTCAGTAAAATTAGTTCATTAGTACTATAAGAAATAAAAGACAGTCCAAGAAAGTTGTACTTGGTCTGGAAAACACTTTGGAAAAGGCATCCTCTCTTCTTTTGACACTTCTGATTCACAAAAGTAAAACTGCAAGGTTTACCTCACAATTGCTTTTGCTCTGCTTCTCTACCATAGAGTTGAGGCCGGGTACACATGCATAGATGAGTATATGTATGTATTTATATACACACACATTATGCAAATATGTAAAATTAAAGCTAACTACCTGAATGAGGAAATATTCCCTCAATGAGGATTTAACAGATAAAATATTTGAAAAACAAGATTTCAAGATCACATTCTTGCCCTTATTATGGCTAAATATTGCTTTGTTTTTAAAATTTTGGTTTATTAAACTTTCAAGTGGAAAAAATCCCCACAACAACATAGTGGAACATGAAGAAATAACCTCAAGCACTGAATAATTAAGGAATCAATAAACAATTCAGCATTTCTTTGATGTTCAAATGACTTTCTTGAGTTAGAAGCTAAGTGTGTATGCAATATGAAATCTTTAGATAGCTAATGTACCAAGTAAATTTGAATAGGCTGGTAAATTTTGATTTAACAATTTTAACTGTTTTGATAGTTTAACTCTAAAGATCACTGAATTAGTCAGATATTAGTTCAGCAAAAGACAAATAAAAGACAGCACTTAGAAAGTAATACACATGCAAAGAAAATACCAGTGAATTGAGGGAGGTAGGTGGCAAGAGGACACCCTCTAATGATGTTCCTTTTTTCCAAAATCCGTGATATAACCTCCCACCTTTGAAGACTGGGGTCAGGCAAAGCCTAAGGAAAGTAAATAATCCTTTTTTTAAATTATTATTAATAGAAATATAATCTGGTTCAGAGTTCATATGAAAAACTAGAAAAATCTTATATGTCTGAGGAGGGCAGGAAGGAGTATGGCAATGCCACCTTTGTCCTGCAGCAAGAACTGACCAGTCTCTATGGAACAGATTGGCTTCATCACGGTCCAAGTAGGGCTTGAACACAGAATTACCACTGGAAAGGGTAGAAGGGTAGGTTACAGATTTGGTTGGTTGGTTGGTTGGTTGGGTTTTTTTTGTGGCAAACCACCAGTCCTTTTATCAGAGGTGCTTTATATGCAGCAGTATGCTATAGATGGCTAAATTTACAACAGTTGGAAGCTGATAGTTGTGACTGGGGTCAAAAACAGCTGTCTCTATCAAATGAATCTTCTCCTCTCACACCATCTACCTGCAGCAATCTCATTAGAGTCATTCTGTGGAGCAGCTTTGCTGCCTCCTCACTTATGTTTTCTAGGCCAAATGCAGCCCAGCTACCCTTCTGTAGATTGGCATAATATTAAGGATTCAGATCAAGAATGCAGAGGCTCTATAAATCATTGAGTGTCTTTGGCATGTGGGCACTCTCAGTTCTTCACAGAACAAACCCAGTTCCCCCAGGAGTATAAATGAAATCAACCCAAATGCCTTTCCTTGTATACAAAGTCTGTAATTCGTTCTGTGTATCAGCTCTTTAAATGAGTCAGTGGTCCTCATGCACAAAAATCATCTTTCTGAGATAGTGGCTATAGATTTTTCCAAGATAAAGGGTAGCACTGAGAATCTGTGTTCACCTTTTATCTGCCCTTTTTGTGCTGGTTATGTTGATGAAGTCTACAAAGCAGCCTGAACTGAAAGTCAGCTTGATAATTTGTATCATACTTTCTTACCTATCATTATAGTTCATCATTATCTTCTAAAAGATTTTCCATTTCTTCTGAAACAAGTGAAGACAGTATACTCTCCCTCTCTTCTTGGGAAGCAGTGCAGCTGTCAGTATGCCAATCTACCCACAACATGTTATGTCCATCTAGCAGCTCAGTGGAAGAACTAAATGGATTTAGCTGTACTTGATCAAATTTAAGTTTATTCTTATGTTTATATTAGTACAAATAATTAAAAACTCGAGCAATGAATGACTAGATGGAAAATATCACTAAAAACTGATGTTGTATGTAATTAATCATAAGGATTATCAGGATTTCTAAGGCCACCGTGTTCATTATCAGCTCTAGGAATGCTGAAAGTGCTGAAGATTATATATATATATATTTTTTTTCCTTCTCAAGCCAATCCAATATTTTAGCACATCAGATGTTTCAGACAGTAAACAGGCAAAATGGGTTATCTACAATGTACCTGTTTGGCCCAGGATGTCTGAGTACAAGCTATGGCTGCAATCTTTCATTACCAAGAACTTCATAATGATTCATTGATTATGTAATCAATTTCTATAGAGATTGATTGTGTAAGTAATGTACCCTGAAATCTACATGACATTTACACCTTTTATTCAGTATCTCTTAAAATTAAATCAAATATTAATATACGTCCTAAGTCAAGAATTCTAAAGTCAATAAGAGTTCTCTGCTCCTTGGAGAGAAATAGCTAGAAGCCACTTGAAACCTAACAAAAATTTACTTAAGCTTAAAACAATAACATCACCTTGAAGCTTGCTTAAGAATTATTGTGAATTTATTTAAACTCAAGTTCAAGGCTGGGATAATTGGTCTTTTGTGGAAAGAAATCCTTTAATTCTTATGCTTGTCCCCCGAAATATGAGAATTTCAGCAACATATCAAAATAAAGTTGTGTATAAATGGTGAAGTCTGAGTCACACATCAGATGCAATAACCAGAGAGATGTGGCTGTGAAAATTGTCCAGCAGTTATTTCCAGCTATGCACAGAATGAAAATCCCAATAGTAGTGCAAGTGTATAAGCTGTGTACTCAGGCAGACAGTTCATAAACAATCTGCTTTGTTGGCAGTATAAGAGCATAGCAACAATAACAAAAAAGTATAGCAAAGCCAGACTGCAGTGGAAGATGAGCTTCTAACTTATGAGCATTTGGACAGAACAGTGTAAACATCAGTTCTCTAGCCTCTGTTCACTGTCAGAATTTTCCATCCTTGTCTCTGCCTTATATTTCCACCTTTTGACCACATAATGAGGTTGACTGGAGCAAATTACATTTGACAGAGAATTTTCTCTGACTTTGGAAAATACAGAAAAGGTTATGTTATCCACTGTGACACTAGAAATCTTTGATTCTGACTTTTGACCTAAACTTTTTGATGCCAAAGAATGATGCATTAGGAGCACTGATGAATACGAAAATAGTGATATAGGTTAGTACTGTTATTAAGTAAGATATTGGCCAGTGTTAATTAGATCTGTGATGACATTTTCTACAGAGATAAGTTCCAACTCCAATGAAACAAATGTCTATGGATTTTGTTAGAGCATTCACAGTTGGTGTCCAGCTCTCTCCCCTTGATTGCCAAGGTACTCAACACATCTTCAGCCGCAGATCAGCTGTTGTTCATGTGAGCAGAACCACTGTTTATCATTTTCCCAACAGGTGACTGAACCTGAAAGATCCAAATCAAGAATTTCTTTGGATTTTGAGCATGACAGACAGCCAACTTCCATTTAATTCACATGTTTTTGAGTCTAATTTGCTCACTGTTATTCCATTGTCTTACATTTCAAGGACAAAGACCCAAATCATAACTCTGCATCGGCCACTCCACTCATCTGATACGTGTTGTAAGCCAAATCTGACATTGTAATGGTTGTTTTCATTAAAGAAGAGAAAAGGATGAAAGGTTCAGGTTACCACTAAAGTATTCTTTCTTATCTGAGTCACTGTTCTTCCTGCTTTACCTGTAAAAAGTTACATAAAGAAGTACTGGAAGACTAGCAATGAAGTTATAAAATCACAGAATCAATTTGCATTTAAAGAAATAAATCACAATGTAGATTGGTGTTAAAAATATTACCACAGGTTTTGAGGAGCTCCCACTATCTAGTAATAATTTTTCACACATTTTTCAATAAACAGTCATAATTAATATTTAGATTTTAATTCTCAGCCTGAATTATTGCAAAACAAAAAAACCAAAACAAAACCAAAAACAAACCAAAGACAAACACAAAAAAAAAACCAAACCAAAACAAACACAAACAAAACAAAAAAGAAATAAAAATAAGATTCTGAATAGGCAAGTAGCTGACATACAAGATGTTATTCCTTCCTGAAGAAGTGTTTAGAGATACAACAACAGAAATCCCAGTGGCTGTGATAGGGATTGTGACTTTTTCAGACATGCCTACTTATAGGAGACAATATCTTTGTTATCAGATCTTTAGATTAAGACTTCTGCCATACATCTATATTGGAATAGCCTGTTTGCCATAAGAGGATTAAAGATAGAGTTTTATGTTCTTGTGGTATTTGGCATTTACAGTAGGTGTGGCATTTAGATATCTTAAATCTGAACTCCAGTGCAGCAAATGATGGACATCTCTTCTTAGGCAGCTCGAAATTTCTGAGAGACAACTGTTTCATTTCAATTAATATATTATTCAACCTTAACTTAAGAATTTTGGCATAATTCATGGCCATTTCTAGACACAAGCCGGGGTTTAATAATGAAAAGTCAAAGAAAAACATGATATGTTAATAACAACAAAATGAATTTGCCATCTCTCTTCATGAAAATGAAGAAAAACTGAAAATTGCTTTCTGGTCTATTCAACAAACTCATTATAATCAACCATACTACTCACTTCTGGCAGACAGCAAGAAAGCCTAACAAAATATTGAGCCCCATGCGGACAGAACTTTCATGAAAACCCAAAGGAGAGAAGGGAGAGTGGAAGGACATCACTGATACTTGTCAGGACTACTGTTTCTTCCATAAGATGAAAGAACAAAGAAGAGGTGAGAAGCATTTTCACTCTCAGATACTCATTTAACAATTCTAACAAAGAGCAATTCTCATTCACGTCATCTGCTTCTGCTGTGAAAGTGGCTCTGAGAATGCAACCATGGGGAAGCATGTTTTGATCAAGTCTGCCGCTTTCCCTTTCAAAGCGACTGAGATAATGTGGCTGTGGAATGGCACCTTTTAATCAGATCAGCAGGATTCTATCAAAATGAAGTACAATACAGCTGCAAGTTAGCATTTCCCTAAAACAGGTGTACACTTCAGCCTTTACAATTGTGAACACAGCCCTCGTCCCTGTATCCCAAACTACGCTTCAGTAGAACTGTTCTCAGCATTGCCTTTTACTTTTTGCCTTTTTGTCACATTTTCTTTCTGTGCAAAGCAGATTTATGTATGTGCCAAAAATACCTTTAACTAGCATAACTCAAATGAATTTTGGCTACTTTTTACAAAAGGTAAAAGCAGGTTGAAAGTAAAATAAATTCCTTACCTCATTTTCCTGTATAGATAGTCTGCCTTTATGACCGAACTTAAAAGAAAATATGGTAGAAGGTTGTGCTATCAAGTAGAGAATGATCAGAAGTGGATATTTTGGGAAAATATAGACTGATGGACTGATGTTAACTCTGACACAGGCCTACACTCTCTGTTGCTAGTTAGTAAATGCTGTAGTGTTAACTGTGTTACTCCCCTTTCTTTAATGTACGCTGCATAACAGATTAATTTGTTGCAGCTGATGCAGTTGTGGACAAAATAATGATCACAGACAGCAGAATACAGCTTCTATAAGTCTACCTAGGAATAAGAAAGTAGTAGTTACTGGGAGAAAACAGAAAAATCCAGATATGTCTGCCAAGTTGAAGACAACCAGGGGAAAAAGAAAGGATGGTCACACTATCTGTCTTAGTATCTTTTAGAGCTGATTTCCCCTTTTAGGGAATGGACCTTTCAGATGTTATGGGGCCAAGCACAGGTGACATGAACCTTCTGTCAATTTATCTTGTGCAAGGAATTTTCCTATGATGCATCTCTCCTTGTGTGCAGAGGATGACTTACTGCAGAGCTGGCAATTCCTGCAGTTCTTCAGGTATGAAATACAAGACTGGCACCAGTAACACAGGCTGAGACTTGGGATTGCAGAATCAAAGTTGTAGGAACCACTGTGTGCCACTTCCATTGTCATATGAAGGGCAGATCAATAATGTCTCATCTCTGTAGAATGACAAACACATTGCAACAGCCTTGCCTGAGTTTCACACCCCCACCAGCAGAAAGTTGTTCTTTACTTAAGAAATTTAACAGCATGAGCTTTATCTCAAGAACTATAAACTCCAGTTGTGCTTCCACTTAAATTTATGGCCAGAAGTTTAGAGACTAATAGAATGGAAAACATGAGTGTCTCAAACTTAAATTAGAAAGCTGGCCTTTGCAACTGGGAGTTCAGAAAAAATCTTTATTCAACAAGCACGGTAATGACATATAACATACTCTTGTACTGGACACTCATCATCTCATTAAATAGAAACTTAAACTGAGCAAACTATTGCAAAAAAGTAAGGAAGTAAAGTCAGTGGTGTGCAGTAACTGTAATACATTTTTTTAATTCCTCAATGAGATTATTGAAAAAACAGGAAACTAGAATAGGCTCATAACAAGCGTAATATAGTTGAATTATTGTTTCCTCCTTTCTTTATCTCTCTCAGGTGAAGGAACACCAGAGGTGGACATAGGTGAAAACTTCTTGAGAAATAGGTGGGTTAGAAATCCTTGTAGCCAGGAAAGCTGATACATTCACTACTTCCCATAAAACCACTTTTTTAGTCAAATGGAAGGATGTCTTGAACATATTTTATTAAAAGCAGAAAGAAGGGATTAGAGAGGGAGTGTATTAAAAATGAAATAAATGATCTCTAGTGAAAAGGAAGAGCTTGGGACTTTCTTATGGGAGTGTAAGATCTTAGAAACTTGTATTAGATAGTGGTTGCTTCATCCCACACATGGGATCTTAGCCTCATCCAGATATTCCATAAGGGGTGATACTTAACTTGAGATACCAGCTTAATATACCCACAACAGACCCACAGGTAATAGCTGTCAGTTTTAAAGCTTGGTTTGCCTTGAAGCAGGGCTTAGAAAATAATACTTATTTCTTATGAAGCTTGTATTGGAATTTTGTATGTTAAATTAACATTATTCCTCAGGGATTTTTAATTTAAAATCTTACATCCTCTATATTTTTTATTTTTTATTAGACTCCTGGTTTACTTTGCCTTCACTACACCTCTGAGGCTCAAATGCTATGACTGTTATTTGAAGCTTCGCTCCCAACTTAAATTATTTTATGGCACAGGAGTAAGAAATAAGAAGAAAATCTAAACAAAAAATACTTAACAGAAGACATTGAAAAGATAACAGACGGAAAGAAAATAGGTAAAATTAAACGTAAGACAAGTAAGATTCTAAATCAGTCTTATTCCTGAAAAGCAAGAATAAATTTGGTTAAAGGAAGGAACTACTTATAATAAAACAAAAGCATAAAGATTTATCTGATTGAGTTTCATACAAAAGTTTCAGCTAGTAACTCTAGCCTCTTACAGTTAATGGGAAGAAACAGGCAACTCTGGAGGGCAATACATCTAAAGTATTTTAAATGCATATCTCAAGATGAAATTAATGGTCATCTTCGTGAGCAGATTTTTCTCAATCAATTACAAAGGAAGTCTGGGGGCCTAGCTCAGATTTAGGGGTCTAATTTTTAAGTGCCTACACCAGGACAGATAAATCGTGTCCAAACCATTCAAATATATGTTAATGACAAAATAAAGTGGAAAATTTAATAGAAGACACTTTCAGAATACATTTTAGAGAATCAGAGAGCATACTGGGCAGATATCTAGACTAAAACACATTGACTTTAAGGATCTGATTGAAAATCCACTGTAAGCAGTGAAATAGCACTGGCTTCAGGTAAATGACAAGTAAAACTTCTGCATTTCAAAAGACATTTAGAAACATCCTTTCAACTCCTAGTTTAAATTAATGTGGAGTCCTCCTAGATTTAGTTCTTGTCTAAGACTTGTGTTTCTACTCTTCTTCCCTTCTCCTCCCCACTTATAGATGGATTGTCTTATATACACTCTTTCAACTCTATGTTTTATGCATTTTGGCTGTTCCCACTCAACATCATCATATCCGGTTTTCTTGAATCTTCCTTTCTTCTTTATTTTTTTTAAATACTTTTTCATTTCTCTTTCGTTGCTTTTTGTTTGTTTGTTTGTTTTTTATTTATTTATTTAATTTACTAGTTTTGGAATCAATTTAGAGGAAGCCAAATAATTTTAGCTTGGATTTACTCCAATAGTTCCATCATCTCTTAATCACATAATTCTGCTAAGGCCTTTGTCTCACTTTTTAATCTATACAGTAAACAGCATTCACATAGATGCACATGCCATACAGGCACAGGTTGTTCTCAAATTCCATCACTTATGCAGTCACTTGTTTTTTTTACTTTAAATACGAGAACAACAGAAATCTCAAGGATGTCTTTAAAAGCAAGCTACTTTCAAGACTTGTAGTACTCCAGAGCTAATTCTATTGCATCCAAAGACCCTTTCCAGTTGAGTTTGAGAAGAACAGACTACCCACACACAGAAACACACACACACACAGAGGCACATATATTTTCCTCCCTCTAGGAAACAAACCTGCAGTGTAATGGGACCAAGTGGGCAAAGAAATAATGGAATGTACTTTATTTCTAGGTGAGCATTCAATAGATTGGCAAACACGTCTGTTAGCCACACTGCAATGAATCAGCTGCTCACTGCAGTAGCACAAGCAAGCTTTTCAAATACTTTCTACTGTTTTACATATTTCTATAGGAATTCCAGGAAACATAAATAATATTTTTTTTCTTAAAAGGAAAAGATGCTAACAGCTGACAAACAGACATTTCCTATAATTATTTTACTAAAAAAAAAAAAAAAAAAAAAAAAAAAGAATTTTGTGATAATGGAGTGAATGATAAAGATATACTCTACCATATCTGATCTTTTTTATATCTACTGAATTGGTCCCAGTACTCTAACACATTGTGAGCAAAGAGCAATTCCCCATTCTGCCACAGTTTCACATAGCAATAACCTAAGATGGGCAAAATATAACCATAGAAGTGTATTTTGAATGACTGGTTAAGAGATAGATTTTAAGAATGTATACAAGAAATGTAGATTTTCCAAAGCAAATGTAGTGTTTAGTAAAGTGACAATTCACTGCCCTGTGATGGCCTCTCTTTATTCACATAAAACCACAGTGCTCAAGAATCAGATTAAATTAAGCTTACTATAAAGATAACAGTTCAACATTTGAGTGTAGCCATCCTAGATTACCTAGCTGAGATTTCCAAAAGGTATGTCAAATAGCAGTAGCAGTAATGTTTCTTTTCATGAGTCAACAGCCATATATCACCAAGCTCATTTCACATAGAGCAAAGCAATTCATTGCTCTCTGAGGTCTAGTTTGAAACAATCACCTAGAAAAGAGGGATCCTATATGCCATTGTGATACCACTGAAGCCATAGACATTCAGTCAAGAAATTTTACATTGAATTGTTAGATCTAGCCAAGAAGAGTTACTCACTGAGGTAGAACAACAAAGTCATCCAGTCTGGAGAATAAACCTCAAAACTGACAACACGTTTTCATTAATTACTCTTAACCTGTTTTGATGGTCTTGACACTGTTTCATATTTTCTGGCTTGACTGAGTAGTTATTACAAAGTCCCCATGAAGTTACTATATGTGGTACATACAGTAAGTTTAGTTTATCCAATAAAACATTATGATTCTTAATTTTTTATGTAATTACAGTTCTATTCAGATAAACAATTCTCACCTTTTTCTGGTATGGGCTCTGTAATTAGTTTAATGTTTCCTACATATTAAATTATGGATAGAAGCCTCTCTTTTCAAGGGTGAATAGGTGAGCATAAATAAGAATATCCTCCTCATTTATCTTCATGTAGACCTTCCACAAGATCAGAGTTCCCAGTTCCTCAATTTGCAGCTCCAAACTCAGCACTGATGTCTAAAACATAGACATATTTGTATAAAATGTTTTGCAACGGCTTGTGTGTTTCATCTTCAAACATACAGTTAATATGTCTTTGGACTTTGTGTTCCAGAGCAGGATGATTTATTTATTTATTTATTTAGTAGCTCGATAAAACATTCAAAGGGCAAGTTTGCACTTACCCACAGGTGGGCAGTTTGTAGAGATTGACATGTTCCTAAGGCTTTCAGTTTTCAAATTTACTTTGTGCTAGACACAGGTGTATAAGAACTGAAATTGGTGTAAGCCCCAAGAGAGGTAATTATGTGTTTAGAAGAATGCACATTTTACTGTGTAGCATACAACACAGAAAAATTACCATGCATCAGGCTTTTGAGAGACAGGAGAACTTTAGGGAGGCAATAGTTATAGTTGTGCATGGATTTATTCTAAAGTTAACTCCCTTGAAGGCTTATCAAAAGTAATGTTTTTTAAAAATATTTTTCATTTAAATATATCTTCTTCATAGTTCAGCGTATTGTCTGTGAAAATGCTCTGAATCTAGCCACCTCATGAAGATCTTTCAGAAAATCTCATGGTTCAACAGACAAGTCTTTGTGTTCCTTTTACAAGCAATGTTAGGCTAAGGTTAATTTTATGAGAACTCAACAGCTTTTTATCTCAAAGCAAGTGTCTAATGAGACTAAAAGAATCTAACTGGCTATGTGGAACATCTTCATGTATAAAATTAGTACAAAATTTCATATTACAGTAACAAATAAGAGGAAAACTTGACTTAGTGTTGACCATACTCAGGGGATCACCATTTCTCTAAATAAATATAATATAGATGTATGACAGAATAAATGTAATTTAAATGTATGACAATTGTAGTTCACTAAATTTTCTAAGCAGTGTTCTTCTATTTTCTTTTGCTTGTAGTTTGCATTGATGTGTCTGTAAAGGTACATTTTTTACTCACATTGAAGATGTGAACTACAGATCTCAGAGAGATTTGGCTGCTTTCACCAAAAGTCTGTGAATGATGTGTAGATGGCACGTAGAAACACAGGTTGGAAGCAAAAATATATAATATGGTCCATGGCAGTGAAGGTACATAAATGAAAAAAACACATCAATTGAAAAATATCCTGTTCGTCAGAAAATCTTTTCATAGAAACCGATTCAAAACAAGGGTGTTTCTTCCATATTTCACTTTCCATAAGAACACTTGAATGCAATATGGTCAGAAAGCTCATTTTGATGCTAAAAACACATTCTTGAGTCAGAGGCTAATGTGTTCTGAGAGCAGACACAAACCCGCATCTGGTATACAATAGGAAAATGGTCTATGGTTTTGGAAATGTACATTAGGAAGAACCAAGGAAGAAGAGATCTGGATGTAATTACTGGGGCTGCATAAATTCTAAAAGGTTTTCATGTAATTCAAACATGTTATTGAAATTCATATAAATGTATTCTTGTTTCTTGCCTGAAAGGCTACAGTGGCTTTCTCATTCTAACATATAAAGGTCTATGGCAACCACAAGTCCATCATCAGAGCCAAAGTCCTTCTACAGAATACCATCCTCAGAAGCCCTAGACAGGTAATCTCTTTCTCTTTCAAGTAAAAGTAAGGTTTAGCTGACTGTATGTTTTCTTTGTCTGTATATTTATAGTGAAGAAATGCTCTAGGTTCATTTATTAACAGATCTATCTCAGAGTTTCTTGCTAAGAAGTTTTGGGTATACTGAAGAACACTGAATACTAATATGCAGTCTATATAATTAGGCCTACTTGTGGCTACCTTTGAAAGAAAATTGGTCATTCTCATGATTGCCCTTAAATGAGGAAGCGAGGCGATGAAAGTTCACTTTGGAAGGTATTCTAATTAAGATACTGACCTTAAGACCAAAAAAATTTGTCTGTACAGAGGAGCTGATGATCTTATATTTGGTGATGCCTGGGACTGACTTCAAATAAAGGGTCTTTAATACAGAGAGAACTCTATCACCAAAAAACATCCATTCAGCAACATGGGGAAATTAAATACTTCCTTTCATGTGCCTTTGCAAGTGTGTCCTCCTGAACATAGTGAATTCATGTATGAAACACAAAACTTTCCTAAAAGTGAAAAAAAGAAAGTCGTGCACTTAAGTACTGTGACAATAATCTCCATGGCCACTTTCATGGGACATATCTATTTATCTCATTTTCCATGACTGCCAGGATGGGTATATAAAGAGCAGATGTACCTGTGGCTCATCACAGCCCTGCTCGCTCTTCTGAAACACCCTGCTCACAATTTGTCATCAGTCTATGGCTCTGTGAAGTGTTAATGTTTGGAAATGGTGTAACTAAAAATGTCCCAGGCCTCTTCAGAAACTGTCTCCTCAGTCTACAGAAACATGGACTATCAATTTTGTACAACTCCATCTGGAAGGCATGCCTCTCTCTCTACCACCAATTTCTCTTGACAAATGGTAGCTTCAGATGTTCAGGGTTCAAACTTCACTACACCTATAGCTAAGGCTACTGTAGCCTCAGGGGCATTTGTTCATACAATTTCATGGTGTTCTATTTAATCTGAATTAAAGAAGTAAAATGTAAGACCCTTTAACTCAATTCCAGGTATGAACACTGCCCCTGCAAGGTAGGAATCCATTTCCTCTTTTCTACTGCCACAAAGTCAAATACGCCACCTTCAAGTGTTTTTATCACCAATAGATTCTCAAGTTGCTGCACGAGTTCACTACTTTTTTTCTTCTGAGAGCAGGGGTAAAAACATTTTATTACTTTCTTCTTTTCAGTAAATACGTAGTTATTAAACAAGTGCCCCCACCTGTGTTTATAAATGTTTATAATGAGGCTGATCTTTGGCATGGCTTGTCCCTAGTTCATCAGCAGATATTGTGAATACCCTGCCTTGTGATTCTGCCATTTCTACTCCCACTTTGCTCCACCTACACAACACATACTCGAATCAGATCCTTGTTGTCTCAGCGTAATAAGTAAATGCCTTCAGAGAAAACCTAAAACATCTTTTGAAACTTTTGAGTATTAGAAAGACTAGTAAAATGGCATTTTATTTATGTTTAACCCCCATAAGTGATTTTGACCTTTTGTGATGGATTTGCTTAAGTGAGACTGAGTCATATCTCAAGCTGTACATCATTCTGCAGTTTAACAGTGAGAAAGTAGATGCAAACCTTTTATTCACTTTCAGTGCACACCGAATTTCATCTACAGTTTTTTACTCTTGAGTCCCAGATTAAAACCAAAATAAATGTTTAGAACAAAAATATGTAGATCTGAGTTACCCAGGATTTCTGATAACAAACTACCTGTTTTGATGAAAAAGCAAACAGCTAAAAGGAACCTATAGCTGAATTGCTGGATATGTATGTTAATCTCATGTTTTGGTCAGCATGATACTGTTCAAAACATAGAAACTGGTATATCGTAAGCATCATGGCTAAACAAAAAGGTCCAGTTTATCAAAGGTAAAGCTGAGGTCACAATTCCTATCAAATCATTATATTACTAGAGTTTTGCTTCTATTTTCTGTTTATGAGTTAATTAAGAGTTATATCTAATTTTCTCAATATCTCTTTAGGTAGTAATGTGACATAAAGTTTCCAAGAATAATTACTTATGAGTCATTTGTTGGGTACTTGAAATTCAGAACAGGAATCATATTGAATTGAAGTTATGTTGATACTGCTGGTTTTGCCTGATTGGAAATGTGAATTATGTTAGTGAACTCACTTTACATCACTATTCTCTTCTCTTAGCTTAGTATTATCTATTTCCACAAAAAGTCCTGCCAGAAAATGTTATACTTACCGATAATGAAGACATTTTACAAAGGAAAAACACAGATGCTGCTAAAGTAAATCTTCTTCTTAAAGAAGGTATGCGTTATTGTCTCAACATTTTGTTTTATTTTTTCAGTTGCAGTTTCACCCATACTTCACACAATTCTATTTACAAGTACAGGGTTCCTAAAGCATCTGAAAATAGAGAAAGACAATTAACAGCTGAAACATTTTTCCTAAGACTTTGCATATTAACATTTCATTCTAGCATTATAAATCATGATTCATAACTTGTGGCTAATTTGATATTTTTAAATGTTTCTTCAGATTTCACTTGATGTCTTCCCATGTCAGGAAAGCAGGTGCTCAGCAAATAAACTCTTCTAAATGAAGACTGACATTAATTCCCTCTCTGCATTCTTTCTGGGATCAAAAGATGGACTTCAGCCACTCTGTTCCATTCCAAACCTCTAAATTTGGAACAAGATCACACTTTTAAATGTAATATGAAGTTGATGACATTCATACTGTAATCCATTAGAGGCTGAGCTGAACCATCAAATTCATTTCGATTATAATCCCAAGCACTTCAAATCCAGTTCTCCATAAGAGAAACTTAAATATATTAAGTCAGTCAAGATTGCAGCTCTTCGTGTGTTGTTAAGAGACCTAAAAAAAAGGAAAAAAAAAAATTAGAGAGAACATATGACATTTTTATCAAGTAAGAATTAATTTGAACAGCGGGTTGACATGCATTAGAGCTGTTTTGTAAGTTTTTGCAGTTCTTCATCTTAACATAAAATAAACATTCGGCTTCTTTTTTGTTGTTTACTCCTATTGTTTTTTTTTTTTCCTCAAAAAACATGGGCTCTTGATTAACATTTCACATTAATATCCCTAATTACACTGTTCTGATCAGCATGTAATTATTTTGTGAATAAATGCAAATATGGTTTTCTGACATTTAACTTTGTGCACTAGTGAAGTTAAAGCAGCTATTTATTTACAATAGCATAGTACACATTATACCAGGAAATCTAAATCACACTCAAGTTCAAGAGTTAACAATAGATTAGAAATATTCATTAAATATACAAGAATGCAAGGGAATTCAAGGTGGTATCATATATGCCTTCAACAGGAAATGTAGGATATATTGCTTAATGATTGTAAGACAATAATTTAGATATAATTTAAATGTCCAAATTTAATATTTCCCAAGGTATAAGAACCTGAATGGTTAATAGGGCTATTATTATAGGGTAATTATTATTAAGGACTTGCTATTATGAATGCTGGAGGTTCATTTAGAACATGTGAAGGTCATTCAAATTCAGAACTACACACATTTGTTAAAATAGTTTTCTGTGACTGTATTATATTTAAGAGTATTTTTACCCTATTTTCAAATGTCTACCAGTACTAGATTTATGATCTTGAAGTTCCAGGATTCAAAAAGCCATGGAAAAAAAAAAAAAAATGTAAGTCACCTGTAGGTCAGCAGCATATTTGTGTTCATGTTTTCCTTGTTTCTTTGGATTTCAACTGGGCTGAGTTTTTAAAGGTATTTTAAGAGTTTTTAAGGATTTTTTTTTTCATTTTCCACACCTTTTGTGTCAGTCTAACTTGTTAAAGCCTAGCCGCTCCCTTTTCATTCACCAACTCATAATTCCGCTGAAATCAAGAGCCATAATCCTGAAAGACTAATTTCTTTCCACTCCATTCTTACTGGGAAAACAAAGAAACAAACAAACAAAAACCAAGCAAAAAGCAGTGCAAACAAAAACCTTCCTGATGATTTCTTAGGTAGGAGAACAGAGCACTTTTCCTAGCCTCTCTGTAGTGGATGTTGAAGATCAAGTAGAGGGATGCAAAGGGGGTGAGTTACTGCATTGTGTGGGATCTTGTATGTTAGTTTTCTGCCTTCATATACCAGGAATGTGACTAAGTTAGCTCCAGTGACACCAGCTACTCTAAAAAGAACAGTACATCTAATTCTTCTTTTTCACTCTCATCTTTACAATGAGAAGAAGAAGAGAACATGTATTAGAGTTTAGTTCAAAAGCAGTAGCTACAACACTCATGTCCCTGAGTTCAACAAAGGCTCCCAGAACTCTTAGTTCAGTAGAAATTTGCACAAATAAAGCAGTTCACTCATATTTCATACTGGACAGCAGTCTTTAATGTATAACTCCCTTTTGCAGTCCCCCATCCTCTATGTCACCATGAAAAGTTTTGGTGCCTCAAGAAATATCACTATTTTATAATGTTCTTTAGAGCTTCTGTTGGTTTTTCACAATGTATTGAGCTGAGCAACAGGGAGAAACAGCAGCAATTGTGTCTCTGCTAATGAATTAAAGGAATTCACAGAACTTTCCCCTGCTTTAGAATTCAATTGTCTCTTCCATTGAAACTGATAATAGAGTCCCTGGAAGGGTATAGCCTGGGACATTTATGCTAGGTTCATATTTCGAAGTTAGGAGAGAACCTGGGGTTACTGTCAATAAGTAGTGTGGCCATAGTGAACCAGTTTTATAAAGTAAGAGCTTAGCAGTTCAGACTTGAGCATTCCCAAGGCAGTTTTCCTTGTTTCCAGAGAACAGTTGAACACAACTTTAGTTTACTTGTAGAGGTTTAGCTCCTCTTGGGCCATAACACTCCAGATCAGATGATACTATCTGAAAAGAGAAGCGTATATCTTCCTAAGGAGCAATACAGTACATTTAGTTTGGGAAAGATTAGGAAGTACATGGAGAACCCAAAATTGACTGTGACAGCAAAACATGGCCCATCAAGTATGAGTATGGTTCCCAAGAAGAGCGGAGAAAAAACATTCAGCAAAGTCTTGGAAATGTCAGAATAGGTTTTCTTGAAATGTTGTCTTTAAGGAAAAGGTTGGAGAACATCAGCCTTATAACTATTCATCTTGAGGGTTCCCTATCTTATGAATTAGTAGTAATTCCTTCTATACACATGATTTATTTGTTTGTTTCTTTTTAATCTCTCAGAATGTAAGGCAGTCTAATTAGTAATATTAATTACAGCATTAGGTGACTCTCATTCTTATAACTGTCCTTTCAGTGATATAACTTAAGAACTTTATTACCTTAATATTTTCCATGTAGCACAGACTACTATACAAATGCACAAGCTAAGGAAAGCAGAAATCATGTCAAAAATTCTTCTAAGATATTTTCCCAAGATTCTTTTCTTTTCTTTTTTCTTTTCTTTTCTTTTCTTTTCTTTTCTTTTCTTTTCTTTTCTTTTCTTTTCTTTTCTTTTCTTTTCTTTTCTTTTCTTTTCTTTTCTTTTCTTTTTCTTTTTCTTTTTCTTTTTCTTTTCTTTTCTTTTCTTTTTCACAAGTCCTCAGCAAATTAGTTGAAATTGCTGAATATTAACATGAGACTTTCCAAGTTTTAATATTTAACAAGAAAATAGAAACATTCTTTTATAGACCTGCACTGAAAAAATGTCAAGAGATATCAATTATGCAACTATTTTTGGAAGATGAGAATCTGATACTTTATGTTATGGTGAGGTGTCATTTTAGGACCATTTTTTTCAGTTGCAATATGTATTTTGAAGGTACTTGGAACACATATCCCCTGCCTATAGTGTTAAAAAACAGCATGATGAACATTAGAGAGGCAATCAAAAAATCTACCTTCTGAGCTAGGAACTGGCGAGACAGAAATATTGGAGACCAGGGCAAGGGTATTATCTGAAGTCCAACTTCTTTCTGGAAATGCCTTTCAGGATCTGAGGTGCAGAAGCCTCTTCAGAAGTTGTCACACAGTAACTGGAGCAAAAGAATAACCTGATGGCCTACTATGAGTGCCTGTTTAGGAAATTACACTCCATTTTTCTTTTATAACCTGCCTCAGGGATTTCTTAATTACTTCTCTATTAAAAAATATATTTATAAAATAACTTTAAGTTATTGGTAGCTGGGACATTAAAGCTGAGTTTTAAGACTTTAAGGATTTTGGGCTTTGCTTTCTCACGATTCTTGTCATTTTTCCAAGCTGGTTTGAGTATGCATTTTTACAGCCATTCTGGCTGAAGAAAATATTAATCTGTTACATAAGAGACAGGAACAACCAGCACAATTATGTTTTACTTGCTTTTAAAGAAACAGTCTCTCTTAAATTTCTGTGTAAAGATCACATTTGTAGGTCCATGATAGGTAGGGAGTTCTTTCCAGATTGGATCTCTTAGTCAAAAGATCACACAGGGTGGAGTTAACTAAATACAGGCTCCTTATGCTGAGATGCACAATGCCAGCTTGTTTGCCACAGAATTGTAGTGAGCCACATCTATCTCTAGAACACAGGGTTCATTTTGTCAAAGGAAGACATCTACATCTGATCTGACCTTCAAAAGTTCGTTTATATAGTGTATTGGAAGAAATGGGCACTTCTGAAGCCTAATTAACAATGTTTTAAGGTAGACATCAGCTTAACAGATCATCTTAAACACATCTGGAGAGTGGTTTTGCTTTTTTTAAGAAGCCACATACCACAGGCTTCCTTGTGCATCTCTACAGTGTGCATGTCTGCATCTGTAAAAGGGACAAACTTCAGCCCCAGCTTCTGAAGCTGACTCTTCAGCAGGAGGATGCCAAGTGCCCAAGCTCGCCTATGTGCAGAAGAGGAGGTTTAGCAATTTAGAGAGTCAAGTCTAGAGGAAACTCAATTGTATTGAGGCAGCAACTGACCCAAATGGTTTCTGACAATTCATGATTCTGAGTTAGGGGACCTCAGGTTGCTTAGCACTTGTTTGAGATATGTAAGGCTTTCCATGTATATGCTCACATGAAACTTGACCACAGAATCCATAAAGCTAATCTTTAAATTCTAGACGAGGTACAACTGATCTATCACAAGTCAACATATTTTTATGGAGGCTTTCTCACATATTTGGTTACGGGTGTACTGCTTTTCATTTGCAAGATGACCTGAATTACTCTCCTTTCCAAACAGCACTGAGGAAAGGAAGCTTTAGAAGTTACCAAGTCAGTACTTGCTTTTAAATTTCTTATTTGCAGATCATGGAACCAGCAGATGCTGACAACTTTGTCAGAGATATTACAGGAAATCATGCAAAATTATAAAAGTTTTAAGTGGTTTTACTGAAGTGAATAAATATATAATTAGAGAGTTATTAAAATTCAGCTGTTCCAATTTTTTATTTCACAGCTATTATTACCTAACTGTTTCTGGTTTACTTAGAGATACTTGAGTTCACAGACCATTGACTGAATGGCCTGCAACAACCACTCAGAAATCATTATGGTCTTTTATGTTAAACTGGTTTCCACGTAAAGGCATTAAGGCACATTTGGACGTGGTATAGGGCCAGTTAGGGTGATCAAAGATGACTGAGACATATGGCGCAATATGAGAAGATTGAATTATTCAGTCAGGAAAAGACAAACACTGAAAAGGAACTGATTCATTTTTTTGATGCAATATAAAATACCGGGGTGGGGGGAAGGAAAAAAAAATTACTGTTGTCTGGCCGGTCCCACAGTGTATTAAAAAAACACAATATCATAACATTAAGTAAAAAGAAGAATAATATCCAATGTTTTATAAACAATGCTTCTGCACCAAATAGTCTTAGCAAATACAGTTCATACTGCAGAAAATGATTAAATATATTTCAGCTAGGTCTTAAAAAAAAAAAAAAAAAAAAAGATGGATAATTTTATACCCACTAATAACATTTGTAACTAAGGTAGCTATGATAACAATAAGGCTAATCAGATCTCGTTGTAGGGTATACTGTGACACAACGCTGCAGTCAGAAAGGAATTATTTGTATCCTGTGTAAACTATAATGCTCGTTACATGTCCTATGGAGGAAGTTTCTGTTAAAACACTAGGTGAAGGCAGTATTAGAATCACTTCTTTGCACAGTGACTGTGATTTAGAATAACCAGACTTAGCAGTGACATACAAATTTAGTTATGGGTGAGACTGTTAAACATATTAGTGAAAATAAAATCGTAAATTATTTTTCTGTGAAAAAATGCACTATTTTACTTGTAAAATTGTTAAAAGAGAAATTGTTTTAATTTTTGTTTGATTGACTTTTATGCATTAAATTTAGTCTTTTACATAAAATTTGTAGAAAAAAAAAAACAAACAGTAGAATACAACAGTATGGAGAAGCTGCATAAACCAAGAAAGATTTCAGACCCATGCACATTTTTTTTTTTTTTCATTTATACCCATTGTAAAACCATAGTTTCTTGGGACTTCTTATAAATATGGCAACAGCAATAGTGACATGTTGATAACATGAGAAAAAATGTAAAAACTGAACTGATACTGAAAGGCAGAATTTTTACACACTTTTCTTTGATTAAATTATGTTGTAAACCGGATTCCAGAAATATAGTTAACTTATCCTTTGAATTGAGATAATCTTTCACATTTTCAAATTTATAACCCCTCTTGTTAATTAGTTTTACTTTTTCTCTCATTGCTGAGAAATAAGTTATTTTTACCATTTTCAAGGTAGAAGAGAAAAAGTGGTACCTATTTTTTTGCAGTTTTGTAAAATTCAGTATCACAGGCCGTAAACATATATTCACTCAGAAAATGCTTTGTAACTTTCTCTGGTGTATATAAGACTGGTCTTGACATGTTATTCGTCCGCAGAATAACAAAAGCTAGCACGTTATCAAAACTTTCAACAAAAATGTGAGAGTTTCTCTCTTTTACAAATGGAGAAACGGAAGCACAGGGTGGTAAAATGACTTACCAAGGTAACTGGACAGACTGATGACAGGAACGTCCCTACAGGTCAGACCTCCCAAGTCCTGCTCCTCTGAGCTATGCACTTAAAGAGTCTTCTCTGGTCAGAATTTGAAGTCATCAGACAATTGGTCCTATCAAACATGCAATTTCAACCATGTGTTGTAAGTAAACATTTGTAAAGAAACGTTATCTTTATTTCATTGCATTTCAGTAATTATAGGGTTACACAGGAATAGGTATAATTATCAGAGAAGAAAAGTTACAATTACATCCCTAGAGGTAGTTGTGTGGTCTATGAAGAAGGTGAAGGTGGAATAGGCATTTAGGTAAAGTCTTTGCTTTGCAAGTCAGTTTACTATGCTTGTAAATATTCTGTGTCACTTAGGCAAAATATGTGGAAAACATAGTGAGTCAAACTGGGACTTCTCCTTTGCAAGGAAAAACATGAGAAACAGAATATGTGTGCAAAACATATTGCTTTTTCTGAATAGTTCCATAAATATGGATCTATTTAAAACCATGGGGAGAAAACTTAGCCCATTCTAACTTCAATTCAGACTCATATGCCATGTACAGAGCATCTTGGGATGAAAGTGTTTCTGTGGAAGAAACTGCTCTACTTCAGCAGTAAGGCTCTTAGCTACAAAACTTTTTCTGTTTTCTCCTTGGGGGTGAGGTTTTCTTCCATATACACATTCAAATTATTTTACAATAGACAAATTTACATGAAAACATGTGGACAGGAGTTAATGCAACTCCTGTTATACATTGTGTGACTACCGATCATAGTGGGATCACAGTGTGACTTAATGTGACATTGTGATCACTTCTACAGCAAACAAATATATCACAAGCATAAGTATCCAGAATGAGGAAAAGCAGAAGTACTCTAATCTGTCAAAATCTAAATTGAGTATTTATATCGGAATAGCATTGACATAAGAGGGAAAATACCACCTAAACTTCTGAATGAATGAGAAGACACAGGAGTCTGAACAGAAGTTGCTTGATACTATTTCAGACACCCAAAAGTATTTTACCTGGCCTCCTGATAGCCCTCCAGAAGACGGGAGTCACACTTAGGTCCTATATCATACCTGTTACCCCTTTGTGAATATTTTATACACTGTATGGCATCTGAAAAGACACCAGACACCCGTGTTAGGCCCTCGAATTGCTTCTTAGATTCCAATGTAGTACCCTGGAGAACACGCAGTCAAAATATATGGAGCAAAAAAATCTATCTGCATTTAATGTGAAGTTCAGCAAGTCAGGCTGCATCTAAATTGCTTGGTAAGTGTCTCTGTGGCAGGCTGGCAAGTCCTGGTCCCCTTATCATTCAAGTCAGAGACCTGTTAGCAGTGCAGAGTAGCAGCTTTCCAGCCTGCACACCTCAGTTCCCTTTCCATAAAAGAAATTGCTCACTTTTTTCAAAGGAATATATTACTAAATTTAAGCTCTTTCAAGGGAAGATTTGGGCAAAATGTCTTTTTACTTCATACTAAGAATATGGCAACTGAAGTAGACTTCATAATCTGCTCCAATTTTTAAGAAAACTGTAAGAAAAAGGTGAGCAATAAGACTTGCCTGTGTGTAACATGCATGAAATTGGTATTCATTATCCCAGACTGTCTGTTGCACAAAAAGACACTGATCTAATATGTGTCAGACCATAATATAGAGAATGGAAGATTGCTTGTGCTTTCCTCTTCATGGCTGCTTTCTCTATACTTTCAATCAGATTTTCTGGCAGCAACTTAAGCAGCAATAAAAGTATAAGACAAATTTCTCTTCATTTTCAGACTGTTACAACACTAGATTAAAATTCCACACTTTGTCAGCAGTCAAAACACACAAACTTAAGTAGTGCGAAAACACTACTTAAGGTATGTGAACATTAGACTGAATAAGGTAAAAAATATAATAATATGAAGGTAATTCATTGATTAACTGTACCATGTGTCTTATGAAATAATGAATTTCAAGTTGTTTAGATGAACTACAAACTTCAACATATTTATCATCATGCAATTAAAAAAAAAAAAAGAAATCACAAAAAATAATGAAGGATATTATAGATTGCTAACAAAACTTAATTGATGAATTTAGCATATGATGCTAAAATGTATCAAAAATAAGAAATCAAATAATAATGAAGTGAATTTCTATTATAAAGTACTAATTTATTCTAAAATTTTTGTTAATCAGTAAGTCCAGATTTATTCTGATCAAAGCAATCAAAGGACATCAATCAGAAGTCCAACAGAGTGCGACCATCAATCAGATAGGTATATAAACAACTATTGAATTACTTAAATATCAATAACTTTAAAAGTTTGTTTCCTTTATGTTAACATTAAACTTTTTTTCATTTTTTCTACATCTAACCCGTAGCAGGTTAGATGGTATCTATCTAGGGTAGGGTTAGGGTTAAGCTATCACAGAAGAATAATAGGAAGGAAGGAAGGAAGGAAGGAAGGAAGGAAGGAAGGAAGGAAGGAAGGAAGGAAGGAAGGAAGGAAGGAAGGAAGGAAGTGTTTAGAACTAAAGTCCTTCCAATTTATACCCTGATGGTAAAAGTACAGGTAATGTGTAATCCTTTTCTTGATTTATAATCAATTTTCAAGTTATTCTAGCATACTGATAAAACAATAATAATCATTGTACCCTATAAATCATATCATTATTTTAAGCTTCTTTCTCTGTTAAAATCTTTGTCTTATGACTGAAAAAATAACGTATTATCTGAAAACGTCTATTCTTGGCATACTTGTATGCTTTCTTGGAGCACAGTTCCTGTTAGGATAGGAGATATTTTAAAGCAGTTTAATGAATATTCTGATCTCAGTAACAGTGCAAGCTGGAGACTGACACTTCTAGTTTGCAAAAACTTGTGATATTTGACATGTTTATAATGCTACACTGAACTAAAAACTAGTTTTTTTTTTTTTATAATGTGCCAAAATGCATGTTTTTAAAGGAGAAGGGATCAATTCAGTTTTACCTCTTGTTCCTCTGTCTCTCTTCTATAGGCTGGTTTCCATTTCTTTCTCATAATTTTGTCATAAATTACTGAAATCATTGATTAGGTGATTTTTTTTTTCCGTTCTTGTAAAAGTTCACAGCAGTTTTCATTCAGGACAATATTGGACATCTTGTTCTTTTCCTCTAGAGATTAAAAATTTGAGGCATACTGGTTATCTATTAATACTTAAACTTGAGATATACAGTTTATCCGTTTAAGTTCTTAAATATTATAACAGGTAAGACCTATACGGAATAGGAAATATGCTTTTCCTGTCCTTTCCAACACCTTATGGTAAATTCCACAGTCTGTCCCTTATTGTTTACTCAGAAGTTTCTGACTAACCTCAGCAGTTTGTTTCTGACAACATAATATGTAAATCTCTTAGGTTTTGTCTGAACTGAAATCACCTATGGTTTATTCCTTCTTTAAGAAGGAAATATTTCCAGTATTCCAAGATTCACTCAGAAAGGTGATACTTTCAAATTATATAATATTTATATGTGATACAAATTTTTTTGAATTTCTTTTTTCTGCATCCATATCCAAATGTAGCAGAAGGATTCCTTTCTATGAAGATGTTTCCTGAAGTATTTGTGCAGTAAGAGGTAATAAGCTATTTCTTGTTTTCTGCATATCGAAATTCTAAAGCATATATAATCATGGATCAGCTTTTCCTTTGGAATTGCAGAAGCTTGTTCTTGTTTATGATCTGTCTGGAGTCTGTATAACAGACTGTCCAGGCCATACAACAGTTTGTTTTGCAGTCTGTTTAGATGACATAGCATTATCTGCAGTTGTTTGTTTATTTGTATTTCATCTTCAGCAGAATCTGGTATGCTCCAGACAGCTTTGTCCTGATAAAACCATCTTATTAGAGCTTGGCATTCCTGTCTGAGTTTCTCCTTGTGCTATCATTTTCTTTGTTCCACAGAGAACTAAAGTAAGCTTGATGCAGCCTTAACATTGTTGTAGTGTTATGTATACAATGTTTCTTATTATTTACAGGCTTGTTATTTTAGAACATTTCTACAGATAATATTTTTAGCATATTAGCTATTTCTTTCAATACTTTTCTTATAATGTATAATGGGTTTTCTTTTATGTTTAAAAACAAACATTGTTCAACTGTTAGCAATATTAATACTATTAATCAAGTTTATACATATCTGTCTTACAAAAAAAAAATAAAGATAAAACAATAAACCATCCTTCTTTCAGGCTTATTTTTGATTCAATCTTTCCTTACTGTTTTGTGCAATGATAGTATTTGTATTGGGAAAAACAAACAAACAAAGAGTTTTAAAAAAAACCCTTATTAAAAAATCCTCAAATGAAGTTCAATTATTTGAGAAATTAAAGTAATATTGTACTAGTTTATAAATTACTCATCTAGACTTGGTTAGATTGACCCCAAGATACTTCAGCCTGGTGAAGCAATAAAAAATATTAGTGTAGGATAGTTAATTTTCCAGATTATTACAATGACAAACAACAATCTTACCTATAAGAAGGAAAATCCAGAATATTATAGGGCTATCGTCATGCTTTCAAATTCAGAAAACTGCTGAGGTAGACTGTCTGTTGGTAAGGATACAGAAGATAGCAACAGGCTAAGTAACAGTCAACACAGATTTGTCAAGAACAAATTATGGCATTCAAAGAAACTTCGATCTGTAGTAAGGGAGAAAAAGATTTGTTGTCATATACCATAATGTAAGTAATTGACATTGCCACATATGATGTTCTCACTACAAAATGAGTGAAAATTCATCTAGATCAAAATATTGTGAGTTGCATATAGAATTAGCTGAAGATCCATACTGAAAAACTAGATATCGTAGTCCAACGCCAAAATAAAAAGCTGTGTCAAGTGGTGTTCCACAGAAATCTGTTCTGGAACTGGCACTGTTTCGTATTTTCATTAATTATCTGGACAGCAGACTAGAACAATGTTTGTGAAATATACAGATGACACCAAACTCATAGCAGATGCAAATACATTGAAGAACAGGGCTACAATTCAAAATTATTTACAAAAGGAGAAAAATTATAAAGTAAATAGAATGCAATTCAATATGGGGCAAGAGCAAAATATTACTTTCAAGTTGATATAAATAACCACAAGTACAACATGGAAATCAACGAGTTAGACAGTAGTGCTGCTGAAAAATACTGAAATACTATCTGGGTTAGTTACACACGCAGTGGGCATCTAGCACTTTTTGATGCACCTTATGGCATTCTGCCTGTCCTCCAGAAAAACATGTGACCAATGACCTCATGTCGTACCTAGAGGTCACATCTGCATGTCTCAGGTATGCTAGGTCTTCTCAAATGGCCCTTGGCATCTGTGTGTGCGGGTAACAGAACCGAGTTTTAAATAAATACAGCCAATGGAGCAAAGATTCCTATTTAGCTCACCTAAAAGTAGGCATATACACTTTGTCAAATGAATAGCTCTCCAGGCTACATTGGGATTGATTCAGTGACCTCCAGATGACATTTCAGGAAAGCACAGGTTCCTCATTGGTGTTGTGTCATACCTGACAGTCCCATCTGGATCTTTCAGTCACATTGGGTACTTCAGATAACATTACACACCTGTGTGTAGGCAGCCTAATCAGGATTTACATTTCCAGTGGCTATTGTGGATTCATATGACCTTGTGTACAGTATTGTCTTGTAGCAAGGACAAGAAGCACTTTGCTTAAATTGTAGAAAGATAGTTTTGGTTTAGGTACAAGTGAAAAGTTTTGATCTGTACAGATGGTGAAGATTATCTTGGAATATTGTAGAATTTCTATCAGTGGAAGTTTCCAGAAACAAGGTAGAAAAATAGCTACCAAGAATGATTAAAGTCTAGTTTATCCTATCTTGAGGACAAATTATTAGACCTCTCAAAATGTTTTTTTCACACAATCACAGAATCGACCGGGTTGGAAAAGACCTCAGAGATCATCAAGTCCAACCCTTGGTCCAACTCCAGTCCATTTAGTAGAACATGGCACCAAGTGCCATGTCCAATCTCAGCTTAAAAACCTCCAGGGACAGTGAGTCCACCACCTCCCTGGGCAGGCCATTCCAATGTCTGATCACTCTCTCCGTAAAGAATTTCTTTCTAATATCCAGCCTAAATTTCCCCTGGCAGAGTTGAAGCCCATGCCCCCTTGTCCTATTGCTGACTGCCTGGGAGAAGAGACCAATCCCCATCTGGCTATAACTTCCCTTCAGGTAGTTCTAGAGAGTGATGAGGTCACCTCTAAGCCTCCTCTTCTCCAGACTAAACAACATCTGCTCCCTCAGCCTCTCCCCATAGGTCTTGTGTTCAAGTCCCTTCACCAGTCTTGTTGCTCTTCTTTGAACGTGCTCCAGCACTTCAATATCTTTCCTGAACTGAGGGGTCCAGAACTGAACAGAATACTCCAGGTGTGGCCTCACCAATGCAGAGTACAGGGGAAGGATCACTTCCCTTGTCCTGCTGACCA
Source organism: Nesoenas mayeri (assembly GCF_963082525.1). NCBI lineage: Eukaryota > Metazoa > Chordata > Aves > Columbiformes > Columbidae > Nesoenas > Nesoenas mayeri. The sequence goes on along the minus strand of NC_137541.1, from coordinate 178,255,019 downwards.
CGCTATTTTTGATACAGGTCAGGATACCATTGGCCTTCTCAGCCACCTGGGCACACTGTTGGTTCATGTTGAGCTTCCTGTCAATTAGTACCCCCCAGGTCCCTTTCTGCCTGACTGCTCTCCAGCCACTCTGTGCCCAGCCTGTAGCGCTGCAGGGGATCGTTGTGGCTGAAGTGTGCAGGACCTGGGACTTGGCCTAGTTGAACTTCATCCCATTGGCATCAGCCCATTTTTCCGGTCTATCCAGATCCCTCTGCAGAGCTCTCCTGCCTTCCAGCAGGTTGACACTCCTTCCCAACTTGGTGTCATCAACAAATTTGCTGAGGATGGTCTCAATCCCCCCATCTAAATCATCAATAAAGATGTTAAACAGGACTGGACCCAACACTGGTCTGGGGGACACCACTAGTGACTGGTCCCCAGCTAGATGCAGCCCCATTCACCAGCACTCTCTGGGCCCAGCCCTCCAGCCAGTTCTTAACCCAGCGTAGAGTGCACTTGTCCAAGTCATGGGCTACCAGCTTTTGAAGGAGTATATTATGGGAGACAGTGTCAAAGGCTTTGCTGAAGTCTAGATAGACCACGTCTACAGCTTTCCCCTCATCCACCAGATGGGTCACCTGATCATAAAAGGAGATCAAGTTGGTCAGACAGGACCTGTCCCTCCTAAACTCATGCTGGCTGGGTCTGATCCCTAGTCCATCCTGAAGGTGTTGTGTGATTGCATTCAGGATGATCTGCTCCATAACCCCGCCAGGCACTGAGGTCAGGCTGACAGGCCTGTAGTTGCCAGGGTCATCTCTGCAGCCCTTTTTGTGGATTGGGGTAACATTCACCAATTTCCAATTGTATGGGACCTTCCCAGTGAGCCAGGACTGTTGGAAGATGATGGAAAGCGGCTTGGCGAGCTCTTCCACTAGCTCCCTCATCACCCTAGTATGGATCCCGTCTGGTCCCATAGACTTGTGAGGATCCAGATGGCTCAGTAAGTCACTAACTATTTCTTCCTGGAATACAAGTGGGCTATTTGGCTTCCTATCTCTGTCAACCACCTCCAGAGGCCAGTTGTCCTGAGGGCCACCTGTCTTACTGGTAAAAACTGAGGCAAAGTAGGTATTAAGTACCTCAGCTTTCTCCTCATCTTTGTTAACTATATTTCCCTCAAAGTCCAATAGAGAATGGAGGTTTTACTTGCCCCTCCTTTTGTTGTTAACGTATTTAAAGAAGGACTTTTTTTATCCCTAACAGAATTGGCCAAATTAACTTCAAATTGCACTTTTGTTTCCCAGATTTTTTTTCTGCACAATCTAGCTATTTTCATAAATTCTTCATAAGTAGCCAGCCCTTTTTTCCACAGTCGGTAAACTCTCTTTTTATTTCTGATTTCCTTCAAAATCTCCCTGTTTAGCCAAGCCGGTTGTCTTCCCCACCAGCTAGCCTTTCGGCACACTGGTATAGCCTGTTCCTGTGCACTCAAAACCTCCTGCTTGAAGTACGTCTAACCCTCCTGGGCCCCCTTGTTTTTAAGCATTGTTCCCCAGAGTATGCTCTGAACTAGACTTCTGAATAGGCAAAAATCTGCCCTTCAGAACTCTAGTGTAGAGGTTTTATTAATGGCTCTCCTTGCATCTCTGTGTATTGAAAATTCTATTATTTCATGGTCGTTATGTCCCAGGCAGCCTCCAACACTACATCTCCCACCAGCCCTTCTCTGTTTGTAAACAGTAGGTCTAGTGGGGTCTTACCCCTGGTAGGCTCATTTACCAGCTGATGAAGGAAATTGTCCTCTAGACACTCTAGGAAATTCCTAGACTGCCTCTTCTGTGCATTATTGAGCTCCCAGCAGATATCTGGCAGGCTAAAGTCACCCACAAGAACAAGGGCTGTCGATTTTGAGACATCTGCCAGCTGCTTGTAGAATAATTCTGGTCTTCGTCATCCTGGTCGGGCGGTCTATAACGGACACCCACGAGGATGTCAGCCTTGTCAGACTTCCCCCTGATTTTGGTCCACAGGCACTCAACCTTGTCACTGCTGACCTCAAGTTTAACAGAGTCAAGGGACAATCTAACATATAAAGCCACCCCTCCACCTCTCTTACCCTGCCTGTCTTTTATGAAGAGTTTGTAGCCACACATAGCAGCACTCCAGTCATATGAGTCATCCCACCATGTTTCCATGATGACAACTATGTCATAGCTTTCCTGCTGCACGATGGCTTCCAGCTCCTCTTGTTTGTTGCCCATACTGTGTGCATTAGTGTACATGCACTTCAAGTGGACTGCTGATTTCATACTTAATTCAGGCTTTCCGTTCTTTCAGTCTGATTCTGAGAGTCTATAATCTTAAAGTATAGTTAGGATCATTTCTCTTCCTGTTTTTATGCTTCGGTCTTGATATTGTTGACATTTAAATTATTATCATCTAGGTTATGTGTTACCATTCTAACTAAAATAATACAGGTCATACCTCTTACAGCTGTACTTATGGGATGGCCATAACCAGACAAATAACATTTCACAACTCTCTACTTTGTTCAGTATGACAGAGGAAGAATCTAAACATCTTTGCGGGGCAGGGGAGTGTGCAAGGGGCAGGTCTTCCACATTTTACAGAAGTAGTTACACCTGCACAGGAATTTTCAAACCATGCGAAAGAGGAAATAACAAAAGTTGAATGTATAAAAAACAGACTTTGTAAGGACAGATCTAACTTAAGCTTTCTTGAAGATTAATGTTGGAGTGTGAATAGCTGCAAAAATACATTTTGAATTACTCCATTGGAAAAAAATCACAGAAAAAAAAAAAAAATGGAACTGTGTGTTTAAGATATTATTCTGAAAACATTAAAGATAAGAAACCTCAATAGTAGGTATAGATGGGGGGGGGGGGAAGAAAAAAGAAAACACAGAAGATAATTTTCCATTTAAAATTTTGTTTATTTATATTAAGCAGTGCTCAAGTTTGGAATATTATTAGCTTTTACTGCCTCACTTCCTGTTTAATGATTTTATGGTCCACCATTATTTCTTCTTTTTGTTGAGCTTACAGGGATTTTTGGAAGTCTGTAACACCAATGTCTCCCATGGTGTACCAGGGACACATGTATGCACTTGAAAAACTGTTTGGACGTTGCAGTTCTGCACTAGGATGATAATATTAGATCATTACAGGGAGTTATACCCCTGTCTGCCAGAGTATGGTGAAGACAACATTTGACAACAGCTGGCTACTTAAAAAAAAAAAAATAATCCTGACCTAAGTGTAGAAATGTCATGTAGAAACGTCATATAGTAACAGTTTGTTATATCTTGTGTATTACACAGGCAACAACTATAATCAGAACTCCACTTTATACAATTTTGTATAACTTTTCAAAATCCTGTTTGTAACACACAATATGCCTGTGGTTTATCTATTCTTAAAGAACTTGCTCCTCCTTCTGAAAGATAACTTTCAGAATTCACTTTGGGATTGTATTTTTGAGAGCAATATCATTGTTTGGGACTAATTAGTTGTCCCGTATGCAGATCAATATGGACTGTGCAAGACTGCCTTTTCTTGTTTGAACGGGTAGCTGTCATTTGTTTTCTTTATGGAATCATCATCTACCACTGAAGTGGGATTGTTTCTGAACCAGCAGCTTCACAGTCTGTCTCTGTCTCTTACAAGTCTTTACTAAACTCTAGCTGCTAAGGAATGTAGGCTCATGGAGCTGAGCATCTGCCAGGAGCTATTTGGCATACAGTCAGAAAGAGACTGCTACAGAGGAGACATCAATAGACAAACCAACTTTTGTGGTGAATGTGCAGCCCTTGCCTTATTTATACATCATGTCTAGGTGGATTTTACACATAATCTAGCCAGCAAAAGCAGAGAGAGGCTTTACCCTGTTGTCTGACTCTTCGTTGAGATTCTTTCTCCAGCAGATATTGGCAGATCTTCCCACAGACTTTGTTTTAAGTACCGTGTTTGTGTCTTCCTGTGCAGATAAAAGGGAAAACTTCAATGTGCTGGCGTCTGAAGACACTATAGAGCAAATCTATAGTGAAATCTAAGGTAGTACTTGTCTCTGGATAAGCATAGTGCAAGACACTGTAAAGTATTTCCAGCAAGTTTACAGTGTTGGTGAACCCACTCTTTTGCTATGCTGCCTTCAGAATAGAATAGATGGTGGAAAAATTGAGTTTAAAAAGTACTTTCAAATTCTGTGGCTGAGTTCAACTACTAAGTGTATCCTTTTTCTCATTATTAATATCAAATAGGTGTTTATTCCAATATTGATCTTCATCCATTTAATCTAACTTTCCACAAGGCAAAATATCTGAAAAACGCTTCTCTTCTGTAATCATGGTGACCAGTCTTTATGTCTTCATTTAAACACTTCTCCAACATATGACAGTCTCTGGAAATTTCTCTTTCAGTTGACCCAAATAAAAAAATATGGGTTTAACATATAAAATATAGAATATTATTTCTGATGTAGAAATAAAGCAGTAATTATCTAATTATTGTTTCTGTCCCAGGTCTGGTTAGTTAGCAGAGGATTATCTCTGTTGCACTCTTTTCCTAGACTATAATTTATCTATTTAAAAGATCTGAATTGGATTAAGAAGTTGACATCAGCTCTTTTCTGTGAAAAGCAAAAGTGGACACTCCTTAGAGAGGCCTGGCAGCTCCTTCTGTATGCAGGCAGCAGACCTGAAAAAAACCAAAAAAACTACCAACCAACCAACCAACAATAACGATAAAAAACCACCACCAACAACAAAAAAGCACCACTAGAAAACAGTGTGGGTTGGTTTCTTGGTTTTTTTTGGTTTTTTTGGTTTTTTTTCCCCTACAAGAGCCATTAATTTGTATCTCAGTGTGATTCAGCTGAAGTGGATTCCATGAGAATATCTGGAGTCCTTTCTGGAGCTTTTCTGAAGATTTATTACTTTTCTCATCAAAAGTTTAGACAACACATTAAATCTGAAGGAAGTTGTCTGATTCTACACACTAAAATGTCAGCAAAATAAATGCCAAATACTGGAAGGTATTGTTGTTTCCATCAGTCAAAGCTATAATTTGACATTAAGAAACAATAAGCCAGCATGATGCCCCACTATTCTCAAATCAACTGTTGGCCCATAACACACTTCTGAAACCCCTTCTGTACAGCCCACTTAGGCACATATGCCCTCTTCCTCCATCTGCTCAGCATTTCACCGCTACTTCCAATGTCTGTGTTTAACTGTATGATTGGATTTTCTATGTGTATCAGCATTTAAGTATCATAAACCTCCCACTCAGACTTTTTTTTTTCGAATACAATTAGTTATTTGTAAAAACTCAAGATCTGAAAATATGTTTGTTCTGCTTTAATGAAAGCTTAGATGCTTGAGCCTACAAAGATAAGAACCTTCACAGATATTGGTTTGCTGGACAACTGCCATCCATTCAAATTCCAGTCCTAAACATAAGTAGTAGAGGACAGAGTTCATTCTACTAATAGGACATAATGAAGTCTCATATATTTATACAAGTCCTCAAATAAGCTCATAAATTACAAGAAAATAATGTATTTTATTTCCTTATAGGTTCTTTTGATGACTTAATGGTGTGAAAAGGAAACTAAGTGCAGGCTTTGAAAGTAATTGTAATAATTCCTGAAGAAACATGAAATTAAAAACTGTACATAGAGCTGAATCCATTTTTCTTCTCATAAAACAAACAGACACATTTCCTATTAGAGACTTGCTCCAGAGGTTAAGGTATATTGAATTAAATTCTTTTTCAAAAATAGAGTAGAGAAGTTGAGAGAAAAATGTCAATAACAAGGTAAGGCCCAAGTAATGCAAAATTTTAATTTGACCCTGCAGACAAGTCCTTAAAGAAAATACATAGATGTTTAAGTTGGCACACCTTTTATATTAAATTCTGTGTTGAACTAGCAAAAATTAAAAACTAAACACACAAATAATTGTCCTGGGCTCCATTTTAATAAGTTATATAGGGGAGGAAGGCCAAGTTGTAGCAGGGCAATACAGTATGTTAGGAAATAGGGAATAGGACAAGAGTGAAAATGCAGCCACAGGAAGATGTGAGTGCAAAGATAAGTTTTGCACCAATGCTGGAACTGACTTATCCCTGACTTATCCCACTTTCAGGATCACTCCTGGCATTTGAAGGACCATTGTAGTGAGGAATGTAGTAGCGGCAAAGACAGAAAGGGCAGATCACTGTAGTTCCCCATGTTTCTTGAAATATACACGGATTCCTGATCTCAGTGGGCCTGAGAAAGAAAGAGCTGCTGTCACAAACCTGAAGGGGGAAAAAACAGACTCCTGGCCTGCAGCAAGCTGAGCCACAGACAGGAAAAACTGGAAGGGTAAGATAAGAGGAGAACAGATGCTTGACACTCAGTACCAGAGAGAAAACCTATACTGTGGCTGTTGAAATGGAGAGATCCCCTGTGAGAACCATGTCTCAGAAAGCAGCTGCCAAGTCAAACAGCCATTAAATCTCAGCAGAAACAAACATCATCACACTATGCTCTTTCACTTTAGTAGACCCAACAGCAGTTCACACTGGGCTGGTATCAGTTGTACCATACTAAGAAGCCTGGACAAAAACACAGGTCAGAGTGACTAAAGCATGCACTTTTAATTAAGCAGTTTGAAATAAAATTAAAAATGTACCGGAAAAAAATGAATGAAAAAGCTGGAAAGATAGCTTGTGAATTAAATTGTGTTCTTTGTTAGGGGTAACACCTTATTACTCTGCCTTGGTGTAAAACCTAGTTTTCACGTTGCTCTGAGGAGAGCTGACACTGAGGAAAGAGAAAGTAGAGTCTCACTGGCAACAATTCTGCACTGCAATTGCAGATAGTCCCTTTTTCCTGGTTGCTTAATAAGTGGAAGCATTAAGTTCCCTTTCTCCAGCAGGAAATAAGAAGGAGATCAAGTGTATTTCTTGAAGCGCCATGACTGTGAAGACAGATGTCCATAGCAGAAGGCTTAATGTAGGCCATTTATTCTTTCTGGCTTCTGATAAGCCATCCTAGAGAAAGTTGAACAAGAATCTAGGTTTGAGAAACCAACTAGATCTTACTGTGGTGGCTGGACAGATAAAAACCAGGAGTACTAACAACTAGATGATTGATATATTTGACTGAAATTGCAATAGGGGAAAGAAACAATGGAATTGAAAAAGTGTTAATGATAAAAGACTATAGAAATGATAGTTCCTTTGAGAAATGAACAAGGAACTGATGAATTGCTGAAGGACAGGAAGAAGTTGACTGACCTTGGAGAGAAGAGACATATAAGGAATTTATAAATCATTTTTTTGGGTGTATATTATACCGAAGGCAAATTGTGTATTGCTGATTGAGGCTATACACATTTTAAGGAGTGGATACATTACTTAGCTTGGATAAAAAGGATATATTCTTGGAAAAAGATTTTGTAAATAACATATAAAATAAGAGTAACTATAATTTGAGTAGATGCATGACTAAGGGTAAAGTAAGAACAAGCAAGGAAAATACCAAGGCCCAGATCCAACAAAATATTTATGCTTTTAACTTTGACTGCTAACATTAGATGGCAAAAGTTTTCACAACAGGTAAGATCATAAATCATTTGTTGAATCTAAGTCTGTTCAATGTTAATCCAATGATTTTAAAAATAAGTTTTACCAAATATTTTTTAAACTTTCAAAATTTGTTTAATAGTGTCAAAGATATATAGGCTGAGGGAACTGTGCTTGTTCAGCCTGAAGACACAATGGCTTTGGGGGGAACTAACAGCAGCCTTCTCTTACCTATGAGGCATTTAATGAAGAGAATGGAGCTGGGCTCTTCACAGCTGTGCAAGGTGGGAGGACAAGAGAGACTGGGCATAAATTGAAACAACAGAAGTTGAGGCTGGATGGCAGGAAAATATTTTTGTGATGGAAACAGTCAAGTGAGGAAACAAGGTGTCCAGAGAAGCCATGTATCCATGGAGGTCTTCAACACTCAACTAGTCAAAGTCCTGAGTAACCTGGTTTCAACTCAGAGCTGACCCTGCTTTGAGCAGGAGGTTGGCATAAATTACTCCCTGAAGTACCTTCTAAACTCAATTATCATATGATCCTATGATCCTATTAAAAGATTTTTACCTCTTCAGTGTGCACTTGCTACCTTCTTTTACCTGGAAAAAAGTTTTACTGTTGTCTTTTTGATGTCCTGAAGGTATGTGCCTATATGTGTTTGGCTCTACTTAGGTGTGTGCTTTCATAAGATATCCTTTTTAATAATTTTTAGGACATGAAAGGACATAAAAGGAAGAGGAAAGCAGTAAAGTATTTTTCAGTGAGCCTTTATGTACTATAGTGCAATAACTGTAGAAGTAAAGGTCAGAATGGATTAAAAAAATTTTTAAAAATTTAATAAAGTAGAATGAGGCTCCAGATTTATAAAATGTTCCACATTTGTGTGAAGAACACACAAAATTGTAGAATTAAATTGGCAACGTATTGCAGTAGTGGCTGTGTTAATGTGTAAGTAATCTCTCCCCAAATATATAAGTCTCTAAGACACTGTAAAGCAAAGACCTCTAAAGTGCCCTGGGCTAGTGAGCAAGAATTTTCTGGACTATTTACCTGTACACAGCCATCTAAAATCCACCTGACCTGCACATTAAAAGAGCCAATATGATTTCTGAAAGCTGACAAATTGGATTTTATGTGGTATAAATTTCAAATAATGTGGAAAGAAATAACAATTTCAGACAATGATTGTGTCATGTCACCATGAGCAATAGTTGCTGCCATGAATAAAACATGGGTATTTCATGCACATGATACCTGAAAAGTGGACATAAATATTCTGAATCAGCTATAGGCCTACCAAGATGATTTGCTGATATTGATATTTTTTTCTTCTGTATTGATGCATTATAAGCTAAGTTAGTTAAGTACTCTCAGAGTGTGCAAAAGCTCTTTAGGAGCCATTAGAGCATATTGAACTAATGACCCATGGATAATCAAAGAGTCTCATTCACTTAACAATGGATCCTTCATTGTAGTTCATTTTAACATATTAAATTTGCTTTTCTTTTACGTAATAGTGTCTCAAATATTATAGAATCCTATTCAATATCTGTATTATAAAAATATTATTTTTATATCATTTTTATTGATTTAGAAGATTTTGATTAAATAAAAAGCATTTTTTTCCTAATTTTAATTTTAAAGAAGCATCTATTTTTTTTGTCCTGGTATACTTCATTATTAAATACTTTAGTTGTAATTAATATCAGATCTCAGTTCATTGTCATCATAATTAATGAATTAGTAGTCTCATGTCCTGGATTCAAGGCCAAACAGATCCTTCTCAATGCAGATGTAAGAAGAATAGAGGTGTTGCTTTCAAATACTGACTTTTAAAAGCTTTGGTCATGGTCAAAAATATCTGAGTGAGGTTGCTGAATGAGGATGTTGAGCAGTATCACTGGAACACCTGAGGATAATCAACCAGACGTACTCTTCTGGCATGCACTTTCTAAAGCTAATCAACAGGTGATCCTCCCCCTGAGCAGTCTTGGACAAAAAACAAACAAACAAAAAGACACCAAAGAAACAACCAACAACGACAAAAGTCCGTTACTATGCAAATGAGCTGAAGACAAAATTTTAAAACTACCAGGGACAAAGGTGAGATGAAATAAATTTAACAGATGGACAGCAAAATACTTATGACTATTCCTAGAATACATAGATTTGCTGCAAAATCAAATAATCTGAATTTCAAATCCACTGTGTTGCCCAAGCAACCAGCTCTCTGTGGCTAAACAATTGAAGCCTATGAATCTATGACTATGAAAAATAGTGTTAAGAGATATCATCACACCTTTTATGTTAGGGGTTTTTTCCCATTGCTTTTTAGTGCAGGAATGATAAAAGAAAAAAAAGTTGTTCTCAACTAAGGCATTTCGAAGCCATTTACTTCTGCATTGGTATATTAAAACTGGCTATCCAAAGCTGTAGTAGCACAATGCAGACCATATGAAACAGCTCTGGTTCTTAACCTTATAACTTGTTGCTTTACCTCCTTCTACTTCACTGTAGTAATTGTCTGTTACACCCAAAATCTTCATGGGTAAAGAGCAGGAACACCTTATACACATATAAAGCCAAGAACTCATTAGTATAACTGAAATATTAAGTCTAATCCTTAATAAGTCCAGATTTAATTGCAGTAGAAAAATCTTTGTTTCTGTCCCTTTTTCTGGTGTTATGCTCACCTTGCCTTGCTTCTTGGGATCTTAGGGTCAGTGTTTTATTTATTGGAAGATGCGTGGGGGTATTGTTATGGTGAATTGTCAGCATCTGGAGTCCTTCACTGGGAGGAATATGATGTTAATGTTGATCGTTTCCTCCTCTTCACTATAGGGTTCACTTAGGGTCATTTTTATGTTTGCTAGCTTTCTTTTACACCTCTGCTAGTTTTTTTGCTTGTCTGCAACTCTACTTTACATTCAAATGTACCATATGTAGTAGTCTTTACATGTAGGTAGATATTGCTTCTTTGTTCTGCTTTTTATTCCTAAAATGAGTTTTGCCTGACCGTGGTAAGCTGTAGTTTATAACTGACCATAGGCGAATTGTTTATAACCATGGGGTCTAAAGTACCATCCTGTCACCTATCCCTTATCACTTCCTGCCCATCTCTACACCACATCCTGAGCCCCCACTTCCCAAGCCCTCTACTGTTGTACCAGGACTGTATTTCTCTACCTTACATCATTACCTTAACATAATATTTTTTCCTTTTGCATGGAACAACTGCTTTTTTCTGCTCTCTGTATAAAACTATGGTTTCACCATAAAAAGAGAACAAAAATAAAACAGCTGTAGACACCTCGTCAATTAGAGAATTTTCTCTGACAGCTAAACCAGGCGAAGTAAAGCTGCAGGTAGGACAAGACAAGTTCGTGCAGGGCAGGTATGACAAACCTTGGTCCTGAGGCCATGCAAACTCAGTACAAAGTTTATGACCTGTTACTAACAATGGGAATGCCTTATTGCAAGGTTCTATGCTTGCATGTTTTGTTCAACTTATACTGTGGTATATCTGGAGTGGGTCCAGAGAAGAGCAACACGACTGGTGAAGGGACTTGAACATAAGACCTATGGGGAGAGGCTGAGGGAGCTGGGGTTGTTTAGTCTGGAGAAGAGGAGGCTTAGAGGTGACCTCATCACTCTCTAGAACTACCTGAAGGGAAGTTATAGCCAGGTGGGGATTGGTCTCTTCTCCCAGGCAGTCAGCAATAGGACAAGGGGGCATGGGCTTCAACTCTGCCAGGGGAAATTTAGGCTGGATATTAGAAAGAAATTCTTTACAGAGAGAGTGGTCAGGCATTGGAACAGCCTGTCCAGGGAGGTGGTGGACTCGCCGTCCCTGGAGGTTTTTAAAGTGAGGTTGGACATGGCACTTAGTGCTATGATCTAGTAAACAGACTAGAGTTGGACCAAGGGTTGGACTCAATGATCTCTGAGGTCTTTTCCAACCCAGTCGATTCTGTGATTCTGTGATAAGTTAAAGGACACTTGCTCAAGGCTCTCGGGCCTCTGCAATATCAAGATAAAAAGGTCCAAGTTAAAGATGAAGTGAAAAGTCTGAACTCTGAATTTCCTGTCTATTGTAAGCTTAAGTCAGATGTTATCTCTGCTTATTAATAGCAGGGTTTATTAAATAACAGCAAATAGTGGGAAAAGTAATAAAGGTACAGTGCAGTGCATATTCAGTGATCTATTCATTTTGCAAAACAAACTCTTATTCTAGAGTTTTAAGATGTTTTAAATTTTAAAGGGCTGTCTATACTACCAACATTACTACTATATTTTACAATTGTAATAAACCTTGCCTGGTAAATAACTGAGTAATAAATATTCTTTCTCCCACCCCCACTGCTCACATATGATTAAGCTCTTGGATGACACCACGGACTCTTCTGTTTCCTTATATTAACTCCATATTTTAGACGGGAGGTAAACCCATTTTATAAAGGGACATAACTAGTTGCAATGATTCTTTCCAGGTTTGTTGGTTTTTGGTTTTTTTCAGCAAGGAGTCATAGATCTTGCTGCCCCTACAGTTTAACAGCACTGAATTTGCTAGCCTTAAAATCATGCTCCAATGCCTATCTGTTTACCCAGCCTTTCTCCAAGGAGGCTGTATAAAAGAATGTACATAAGAACTTGGCTATGGCAAATGAATGTACCTTCCTCAACATATGCAGTGTGCCTTACTCTGCTGCCCTCTTTCTAGAGGGACAAGTGCAGGAATGTTGTAACATATGAGGTAGATGATATTGTTTTCTAAAGAAATTGCCACCTTTAAAAAAAATCATTCTAATTACATATTTGCTTAAAAAAAAACAGTCAAGTTTTGCTTCTGTATTGTTAAATTTCTGATCTTTATTGATAGAGTCCATATTTATTTTCACATTTTTGCTTAAAATTATCAAAATTGCCAATGGAACAACAATCCATTTCAATGGAAAAAGTACCTTTTTTCTACAAGGGTTTTTTGCCTTCCTTCAGCATTGTTAAAAATTCATTTTAACCAAGAAAGTTTCTAAGCATGATTCTCTTGCCTAATGTTTGTGAATAAGTAGAAACTTCAATACCAGTCCCAGATCCAAAATTATGTGTGTGTGTTACCTTAACCAGCTCTTAGAGGAGGAATATATTTCTCTCTTAATACCATGGAAAACAGAAAAGTTTCAAAATGTGGAAACAAGAATGCAACCCTCAGGATCAGCATCCTTGTATCCCATAAGATTATAAAAACATGCATCAATTTTTATTTCAGTTTTTACAGGCTTCTAGTTATTATATTAAACATGAAGACTTACTGCATGGGTCCCAAATTCCTGAAGATAGAAGATAAGAAGTCAAATGATTTCCTGTGGAGAACCTTTGGATGCTGTTAAACTGTGATAAAATTGTTTTATTGGGGTACTTAAATCCTTGATTTTTTAACTTAAACATCAAAAAATTTAAACAGGGCTATGCATGAATAATACTGTAGTTAATGTGAATTATGCTGCAAAAAGCTGGATTTGCTCTTTCCTTCAAGAAGAGAGTGGAAAATTCCATACTTCTGTGTTTGTGGATCCATGTTTTCTTGAGAATGAGCCTCAACCCTACTCTAACTTTCCACACAAATATTTGTTCTTCCTCAGACGTGAATAACACTGATACTCTTTCCTTACTCATCCTCCCTTAATGAAAATTACTAAGCACTTTGCCTAAAAGAAAGGCCTAGTAACTTATTTTAGCCAAGTTTGTTTAGAACTCAGGGTTTCAAAGGAGAAATACCATTTTAACTGAAAAAAAACATACAGACTTCCTGCAGGAAAAAAAAAATAAAATAAAATAGAATAAAAAAAAAAATTTTTATCTGCCAGATGTATAGGCTACTACAATAAGTGTCTAAACCTGAAAAAAATAAAATATTGTACAGCATTTCAGAGCATTTATACTGTGATTGTAAAATATCTGGGAGGTTTGCCAGACTCAGTCAAAAGAAGAACACAGCATTTTCTCATTACCAATAACAATGACCTGAAGTCGTGTTGAAGATTGTAAGGTCAATTTCCCTCTTAAATCGAAAAAAGAAAATAGGAGAACAGATGTGGGTAGTTGCTTCTGTATTTATAGATTGCATGACAGCTGGGTTAGGCTATGTGGTCTCCAGTTTCTGTGCATTTAAGGTGTTGTTTGGGTTTTTTTTTGCTTTTTTTTTTTTTAATTAATAATTCATACTAATTAGATAAATCTCTTAATGTGCATTTTTAAAGTATTATACAACATAGACGAAGTAGCCAGTTTCACGGTGTACATTTACAATTGAACATATTTCTTCATTAAATATGTCCAGATAAGTTTACCAGGTGGAATGCAGATTTCAAGGAGAACTTTCTGGGTTTGAATGGTCAGTTCTGAATTGAGAAAGCATACAAGCACATGATTATAAACTAGTACATTTTAAATAGAAGTCTAAATTACACAAAGTGTTAATTAAAACTACCTACTAGCAGTTATTTGGTGGGTTTTGGGTTATGGTTTGTTTTTTTGTTTTGTTTTGTTAGCTTACAATTGCAGCAACAGTAGCTGTATGACTAACATACTGATAACATTTATTCCATCATTTTAGCAGTGTATAATTGTAGAAATAGAATATTTTATGCATATAGAAATTCTTGTTCTGCCTTATTTCACATATTAAACTTGCCATTTTATCAGATACATCATTTCTTGTTACTGACTCATTACATCTACACATTGAAACAGTATTTGCACAGGCTACACACCAATATTTTTGGCTACTATTTCTTTACATTAAAATGTCAACCATCTGCTTGTGGATGACAGCATCTAAGTAACACTTTCCTTTAAATCCCAGCTTTTTATTTGTAATCGCCTATTGAGTAAAACATGTAAATCACGTTCCACCTCTTTATATTGTGCAATTAATTTAATCTAACCTACATGAGTTCACATTAGATACAGCAACCTACTGAGCCTAGGTCCATGATTCTAAAAAGGAACCTAATGAGAGTAGTTTATAGGAAACTTCTTAAATATCTATCACAGAATGAGATAAACCTCTGACAATGCCTTCTGTTTCCTTCACTTAAGGAGAGACTAGGTGAATAGGTTAAAATTAACTTCTAACACATTGAACTACCAAGCAAGAACTTAGAAGAGAGGTCTCAATTACTGTGAGCTAGACCATTTCCTAAACTTCAGCAAGCACAGCCAAGCATTTGATCCATAGTTGTTTCTCTAACCTATGTGATGTATACGTCAGTTATTTCAGAAAAATATTTTGGTGAATATGGTAAAATATTTTTCATATTTACTAAACAGCAGTGGACAGAGAGTTTGGTGGCTGCTCAGAAGGGGTAAAGAGAAACATAAGGGAAGTAGAAAGAATCAGTTTTATCAAACAATATTCTCTTCACCCTGAGTTTTAGAAAAATTGTTGACATAAGTTAAAGCAGCCCTCAGGTAGCTTAAACTTGTGCAATCAGCCTTTACACAGCGGAAGTTTCTCTGACCTTGGCAATTTTACAAGGGTTGCATTTACATGTGGTTGACCTGCTTCTGAATGACAATGAAAATGCTTATGATTTAAACAAGAAAAAGTACATATATTGGTTTTCATAGTACTCTGCACAATATACATCTTTTGTAAGGTCCATTTCAATCATGAGTGCTTATTTATTATGGGCAGCGCAAGGAAAGAACTCACCACAGAGACATTAAAATTCCCAATTGCAACACCATGAGCACAGAGCCCTTGAGCCTTTCAAGGGTGACAGCTTTGCTCTCTCACTCTATCTCAGCAGCTTCAGCCTCTATGGGAGGTGGAAGGCAACAAAACATCCTTGGGTCCCTTAGTAGGACCACCAGTGGCATTTCCTCCTACTGCAGCCCTGTCAGCCTCCCAGCTGTGCTGCATCAGCTCAGTGCTCCTATTAGGGCCTCTGGGCACTACAGTAAATAGTAAGCATTAAGGGATATAACATGCTGCACTCTAACAGTGTTCATGCGTCACTAATTACCATAATGAGAAACTTGTGGTACATCAGCCAAGAAGATTTTGCATTGATTGTTTTTTTTTTCCTTCTCTCCAGCTAGAGAAGGAAGAATTCCCATGATTCTGCACTTGACCTTGAGGGTTTCTTCTCCTCCTTCTGTGAGCAGATATTCCTTACAGGTGTATGTACAAATAGAGATATAAACCCAGAAATGCCTGGTCTCCTAATAGGACTTCCTCCTGCATGTGTATATAAAACCTAGTTGTGACTACCAGAGGAAGAAATGTTGAAATTTCATCTGATCTCAGTTGGCACAAATACATTGAAGAGCGACTGCCTCTTTCACATTCTGCCTCTAATTCACTGAGAGGCCCTGCTGCCCTGCTGCATGTTAGCTATTGATTTTAGACACTTCTGCTGTTGATTACAAATAGTGACTCAAGAAACCTGGATTTCCTACTCCACTAATACAGGGTTAATATTAGAATTACTTGAAGATTAAACATTTCTGAAGTACCACTGTTGGCTAGAACAATTTCTAAACAACAGGGTGTTTTGTTAAAACGTGTCTTCTGTGCTGAACCAACGTTTCCTGGAGACAAAGTAGCAAAGAAGTTTTCTAGAGAAGGGCCTCCCAGGTCATTGATTCCTATCCCCTGTTCTAACAAGCATTTCCTGCATTTTATGATCCCATTCAAATATGTATTAAGCTCCACTTTAAATCTACTTAAGTTGTTTCCCTCTGTTACTCTTATTGGAAGGCAGTTCCAGACAGGTGGAAGGTGGCTAGACAGTTGTATTGATCACTAAATTCCCTGCAAATTCTATTTATAAAATGTAAAGCATTTCATTAAGGATTTCCAAGTGGGTGTTTCTGATTGCTCTATCCATAACAATTGTTCTGCTTACAACAGTCCTGTATGTGTTTCATTTATGATGATCAATTTTATTTTCCTCCGTAATAATAGCATATTGCCATTTCAAGCAGCTGTTACATGCACTTTATGAGGGTTCCACTGGGTTTTTGCTTTTTTGTTTTGTTTTGGTTTGTTGTTTGTTTGTTTGTTTGTTTGTTTTTAACATAACTGACTCAGCCCTTTGAGTCACCAAGCACCTTATCTCTTATTTCAGTGAAAGAGCCTTAAGCAATACCCTAAGGTGAGCACTACATCCAAGGACCTTGTTTCACGTAGGCATGGTCCTTTTTTTAGTAATTTTTTAAAGTCCTCTGTTTCTGTGCATAGACCTGATTAATACAAAGTACTTTTTTAAGAGCCTCAACATGAGAGGGAAACTGAATATCGTGGATGGTAGCAGTATGTTAACTTCCTGTAGTCACACTTGTCATGACTCACTTGACTTTGCTCATCACTTCTGAGGTGTGGCTACAATGACAAGAAGTAATCAACAGGGATCTCTACTGCAGCATCCATGTGAAAGTAGGCTCTTATTGCTCCATTGCATCTTAGCTTTAAGGAGCAAAACTGATACAACATTTGGTTTGGCCTTATGTTCGAAGGAAACTGTACTCTTCCACACATAAAATTTCCAAACTTCTATACACGTACATTCTGCTTCTCACTGATTTATAGAATATCTGATGATTTTGACTGTTCCCTTTCTATATCTGTCTCTGACACTGCTATCATTATGCATTATTAAGTGAAACCCTGACCCCTTTGAAGGCAATGGAAAAAAAGCCTTCATACTTTTAATGAGAGCTATTAACTTTCAGCAGGGTTATGGCATGGATCAAATCTTTGCACTACCAGCAGGAACAGTCCCTTGCCTTGAAAAGGACTCTGCAAACATTTAGAAGTTCTTGTTATTATATCCTGCTGAAGGATATGAACATTTTTCTTTAAAAAAAGCCTTAAAAAAATAACCGCTAGTAATATACCTCATTGGACTGCTGTGAGATCATTTGTGAGGTACAAATTAATATTTGTACTGTGAAGCACCTTTGGATCTTTAGATGAAAGATGATGTGTTTAAATGCTAAGTATTAAAATTCATCTCTGCATGGAATTTCTTTTTTTAAAAAAAGTAAGCAAATCAGTTTAATTAGTCAACTAATAAAAAAAATTAAAAATGCTTAACAATCTGTAATTTACATCTCTCAGTGGAAACCAATATTATGCTTAGATTATAGTCAAGATAATATTATTAGTAGAATGACTGACTCAAATTAATCATGACTGAAAATCTGATTACCACAGGGGATCATGCTGCTATCATAGACTTCACATACCTTTCCTTTTATCTCCTTATTACAGCATCAAATTTCTCCCTCTGTGCAGAGAGTGTATAGGATTTTCAGTTCCCAGTATCTTAAAACTGCTGCTTTGATATTATAATGCACATCTTGTGAATGATGGGACTCAAATTAATTTTATTCTTATAAAGAAGAAACTGCAGACAAGGACAACTGTTTTTAATAATATTATTTACAAGGTGCTAATGTGCAATTTGTTGCTTGTCAAAACAGTGGGAATTATTTTTTCATTCCATGTTAAGTATAATTAGCTAATACTTTCTAAAGGATATGCAGGCAAAATAGGTACCTCATATTTTTAGCTTTATTGCAAATTTCATTATTTATTTTCATTTGTTTTCTCTCTCAGAATGCAAAAGTTTAAGTTATGTCTTCAGTGTGCTCAAAAGAAATCCATTATAAAGTTGGGTTTCCTCAGCTTCAAGAGTATTCATTTAAAGGAAATAACTATGAATTAGATTGTGTACAATGAATTATTGCATAAATTTTCTGTTGGGATTAAAAAAAAAAAAAAAAAAAGGCATTTTCTGGCCTTTGTATTTTTTAAAACACTTTTTTATTTTATTTTCCCCAAAAAATCATGCATAATACATTGTAAATATATTTCTTTTGTCTAACTAAATTACTTTACAGTTTATTTGGGACACTGACATACATTATTTTTATGGTCTTGCTTAATTGAAAGGGGTTCTAAAACCCTGTAGTAAATGTAAGCCCCACCCCAAAGAATTTACAATAAAATTACAAGATGAGAAAGGTACATGAAAAAAAAAAGTAGAAAAAGAAGGATGAGAGAATGGCCTGATGAAACACAACATTTTCTAGTATAGAGAAGTTGCAAATACAATTTGTAGAAAATCAGACTACATCTACTCTTCTAACTGCATCCACCCCAGGGAGGAATGCTTGGCAGCCAGCCTTAAAAGTGCTCTCCTCCAAGGTAGATTAGCTGTATTTGCATGAGCAGTTCTTGACTTTAGATCCTCTCTGGGCCTTGTATGGTTTATATAAGCATCCATTTGTAAAAATATATATATGTGTGCATATATAAAATATATATTTAAACATATTTTTGTCAATCTCTGTGTGTGTGTATGTAGGTGTGTGCATGTATTGGGGGAGGGTTGAGAAGAAGGCTTTAAATTAAAGTTTCTGAAATAATGAGACAATTCTCTTGCAGCCTACCTGAAAGACTTTTTTATAGCATGAAAATGTGGTTGTATGTCACATATCTTGAAGGGATGACCAAAGACAAAGGGGAGTCTAGGAAGGTCCCCAGCCTGATCTTTGCCAAGTCTTGGGAAATAGGAGAGGTGCCTGAGGACTGGAGGAAAGCAAATCAAATGTTACTCCAGTCTTCAAAAAGGGCAAGAAGGAGGACCCAGGTAACTATAGACTGGTCAGCCTCACCTCCATCCCTGGGAAAGTGATGGAACAGCTTATCTTTGGTGTCATCTCAAGGCGTATCAGGGATAAGAGGGTCATTAGGGGCAATCAACATGGCTTCACCAAAGGGAAGTTGTGCTTGACCAACCTCATTGACTTTTATGAGGACATAACAAGATGAGTGGATGATGGCAGAGCGGTGGACGTGGTCTACCTTGACTTGGGTAAGTCATTTGACACAGTCTCCCACAGCATCCTTACAGCTAAACTGAGGGAGTGTGGTTTGGATGACCGGCTAGTGAGGTAGACTGCAAACTGGCTGAAGGGAAGAAGACAGAGAGTCATGGTCAATGGGGTGGAGTCTAGTTGGGGGCCTGTATCTAGTGGAGTGCCTCAAGGGTCAGTACTGGGGATTATATTATTCAATATATTTATCAATGATCTGGATGAGTGCATAGAGTGTACTATCAGCAAGTTTTTGGATGACACCAAGCTGAGAGGAGTAGCTGATACACCAGAAGGCTGTGCTGTCATCCAGCGAGACCTGGACAGGCTGGAGAGTTGGGCAGGGAAAAATTTAATGAAATTTAACAAGGGAAAGTGTAGAGTCACATCTGAGTAGGAACAACCCCAGGTTCCAGTATAAGTTGGGGAATGATCCATTAGAGAGCAGTGTAGGGGAAAGGGACCTGGGGGTCCTGGTGGACAGCAGGATGACCATGAGCCAGCACTGTGCCCTTGTGGCCAGGAAGGCCAATGGCATCCTGGGATGTATTAGAAAGGGGGTGATTAGTAGGTCGAGAGAGGTTCTCCTTCCCCTCTACTCTGCCCTGGTGAGACCACACCTGGAGTATTGTGTCCAGTTCTGGGCCCCTCAGTTCAGGAAGAACAGGGAACTGCTGGAGAGAGTCCAGCACAGAGCAACAAAGATGATGAAGGGAGTGGAGCATCTCCCTTATGAGGAAAGGCTGAGGGAGCTGGGTCTCTTCAGCTTGGAGAAGAGGAGACTGAGGGACAACCTCATTAATGTTTACAGATATATAAAGGGTGAATGTCACGAGGCTAGAGCCAGGCTCTTCTCGGTGACAATCAATGATAGGATAAGGGGTAACGGGTACAAACTGGAACACAAAAAGTTCCACTTAAATTTGAGAAGAAACTTCTTCTCAGTGAGGGTGACAGAATACTGGAACAGGCTGCCCAGGGAGGTTGTGGAGTCTCCTTCTCTGGAGGCATTCAAGACCTGCCTGGACGCCTTCCTATATATATATATATATATATAAATTAAATATATGTAGAATTCACCTCACCTAGGTTTAAATGTATAATAATCTTCAAACATATCTTTATATTTTTATGATTTAGAAACCTGATCTAACCATCTGTCCTGATTTTGTTAAAAACAAGACCAGTTCTCTTTTAGTGATTTTTCTTTCAGCTAAGTTCTTCTTGGTGGCCTGCATTTTTTTCCTAGGATGCTGTACTCGGTGCTAATAAGAAGACCAATGGAATGCTGAAGAAGTTCATGTTTACATTTATTACTATGGTAGCCAAGAAAGACTGATAAGTTTTCCCATATTCTATTGTGAGAGGGGCACGTTTGAGGAGGGGTGGATGGAACAGGTGGCTAGAACTGACCAACTGAGGATCAACTGAGTATTCCATCCCATAATCATCATACCCCCTATATAAGAGGGTGATCATGAGGGTCAAGCTCTCTTCGACCATGGCCGGCATCTAGAGAGGACCCTATCTGTCCGCCTGTGATCTACAGGCCTCAGGCCATGCATCCCTGCAAACAGTTTCTGGTTTGCTGTGAAGTCCCACCCATGACTTCTGGGGGCCTGAGCTGCACCTACTGGAGTTGCCAGCTCCACACACCCAGCTCTGCTGCTGCTGGAGTGATGCCAACTCCACACTGAGCATTCAAGATTGGTTTTGCATATTTTGTATATATTCTCTATTTATTAGTAACATTAGTAAAAGCCTTTGAAACCTTCTAACTTGAAGTGTAAGTATCTCTTCCTTCCTCCTTATCCTCCCTATCATCTTTCCAATCTAGAAGAAAGGGGTGGCCGGAGGTGAGGAGGGAGCATCTGCCATGGTTTATTGCCTCCTTGCCTTAAACCTTGACACCATCTAAGTTGACTACACAGTCTCTCTGGAGACTCTTTCACCCTCTCCAGAGATATAAATTGTGTCTGGAGGAGCCTACTTTGCTGTACTAACTACAAAGAAACCTAAGGCAACTCCAATCTTAACAATTAAGTCCTTCATTTTAGGTACTTATAGATGGTTGGGTACCTAAGTGAGGAGATTATGGACTACAACTCTCACTTTTTCTTGTCTTTACTTCTCAAAGATTGTAACATCATGAGAATTACAATTCACAGCAATGACAGTTTCACCAAGAGAGGAGAAAAAAAAAAAAAAAAAGCCCCAAGTCCAAAGTCAAGAGGTAAGGCAGCAGCCACAAGATGAAGTAGATGAGAGGGTTCAGATCACTTTCATCCAGGCAACATAGATCCTACATATTAGGTATGTACCTTTCAGATTACAGAGCATGTGGGAATGCAAAAAAAGAAAGGGAACCCACCACATTAGCTGCTGAGGTATGGCAAATATATAGTCAAGATTACAAGAATCATGGTGGAAGGAAATGAGGCAAGGGGAACTCTGATATTGCAATTTAAATACCAGAGCATAGACCTGAGAAACAGTAGTTACAAAACCTGAACGTGTATTTTTTTCTGAATTTTACATTAGATGTCAATGGATACAATGATGAAGCAGTTCCATGAAAAGAAGCTAAAAGCCAGGCTTGCCTTCACAGTGCCTAAAATGATAGAAATAAGAATGCATGCCCAGGTTTCTCCTCCTTTTCTTTTTCTCTGGTCCTGTGATGCTTCTATTATTGAGTATAAAACACACAAGACGCTCAATGGCAAGGGACCTCCACATTCATCCCTTAGCTCCACCTGCTCCAAGAGACAGGATTAGGGGTCTTCTAGGCTAACACGACAGAGGAACTGTTTATTGGAAAAATGATTAAACCATTAGGATACAATACAAAAGTATCTACATCTGTGACTTCTGTGATCTGTGCCAGACTAATGTTAGTCATAAATCTTGGGCAGAAAGGATATGCTAGATATTCCACATAAGCAAGATGGTGAATCTCCTTGGCATGTGTAGTAACAGGATATTAAATTAAACAAATAACTCATCTGAAATTGAGAAAATTTCAGTGCCAGCCATCCTGCCATTTTCTGAGACTGAAACATGTCAGTTCTGCCCAGTTTATCTTCTAGATTCCTGAATGCTTTTAAAGATCTTGCTTTCAGTTTCTTTATGCATCAGTTTTCTATGTTTTCTCTCTTTTCAACAACAGTTATGCTTCCTTGGAAAAGTCAAGGAATTCACACTTAATAAAACACTCAGACACCCATGAAGTGCAGACCACCCAAGAACCTAGATAAAAGGGTTAAAAACTAAATGCAATGATATTTCTTATACTCTTCTCCATTTATGAAAGTAGAGAGTATAGCAAGAACTAGCAGACAGAGCTTTCTGGAAAATCTCTTACTGCCTAAAATAATGAGGAAGTTGTTCGATCATATTATAAATATTACTCAAATAATTCTGTCAAAATCAGACTGTGGCAAGTGTCATTTTCTATTTGCTACGTGAAGTACTATGTGTTCTAGTTTCTGTGGAACTACCCCAAGGTTGCAGAGTGATTATGTGTAACTTTTCAGAACAGTTTTGTCTAACATTTTTATCTACTTCTGCTGTTCCTTTGTTCCAGTTCTACCTGTATTTCTTCTAATTCTCCGTTTCAATTTATGTTGTCCCAGTCTCTTTCCAAGTTCATTGCGCTTAAAGATATGTATGTAAATACCTGTTTAAAGTACACTGAGGATGCTCAAAGCCACACTATCATTTTGTATATGATACACTGTGCAAATGAAGACAGGCAGGAGAGTATAACATTTGTAAATAAGATTCCAAGGGATGTATCCCAGATGTATGTTAAATGGTACAAAGCATGTCTATCAAATAAAAATAATAATAAAAAATAATAATAATAAATACATAAAAATATCCAGCTTTCACTATACATTTCACACATTTATCCATTACAACCTAGGAGCTGAATTTCTCATTTGTGTTTACATTGCTATCACAAAACCCCTATAAGACACTAAAATGCAATCACTGATACATTATCTGTGTTCTATCATTCAATTGCTATTTAATCTATCACTTCAAATATCATATTTAAAAAACAAGAAAGCATTGGTACCCCTATATAGGGACAGAACTCTAACCTTAATGTGATATACTCCTTTTACAGCTGTTATTGTTTTAATCTTCCATAAAGAAATGTCAGTTAAACTGACTGCCATCCAGGTGTTCTCTCTTTGACACAGGCCAAGGTTGATATTATCATGGAGTCCTCATGCACTGACACTCTGCGGAGGCATGGTGCACTGCTGAATGTGGGGCACCACAAAGCTGAAGTGGGAGCAAAGGTCATGGATTAGAATGAATTAAGCAAACATGGATTAAGAAAGATCAATGAGCAGGGACACAGACTCATCAAGCTCTGTTTAGATAATCTGCTTGCTCTGACTAACATTTTCTTCCAATATTACAGCTGAAGAAAATGCACTTGAAGCTCACTCTTGTCAGCTCCTGACAAACTATCAGCAAATTACACAGACGAGATAGTACCCTGAAATGTAAAAACTCTGCCAAGGACTGATATTGACCGTGATCCCCAGATACCAAGTACCATGACTGAAAAGGCAGGTCTGCAATCCCAGATGATGAAACCATCAGGTCAGTTGCTCTGGTTCAGTCAGTGTATTACTGAGAAAGAACAGAGAGAAGCAACCAATGATACTGTAGTAAATGTGGAAAAGAGCAACAGGAAAAATAAGGAGGGCATTCTCCAACATTTTGCACTACTAGTGATGACATATTTTGGCAGAAGAGAGCTGTCATTTCAGAGAAAATAGTTTGTAGAAAAATATAAACCTGCAAACTGATCAGAGAAAACTCTCAGGGTCACAAAAGCTGTGGGAGAAAGCTGAAATGAGAAATGTTCTCATAAGCCCATGGTAAGCAGGGACATGAAAAGTGTGAGAAGTAGAATTAGGGCATTTAGTGACTAAGAGAATTCTTATAAAGAATTGGATCCGTCAGTCAGTAGAAAAAAAAACAATGTCCTGACTCATGTGTCAAAGGTCAAAGTTGTTGGAAAAAAATAACAAGTGTTACCAAATCTCCTACACTGAGATCTTAGCACTACCTTTTAACTCATTTGCCACACTAGCTACATCACAGAGGTGCTGAAGAATTTTATAGATAAACCGTTCAAATTTTTGCTTAAGTAGCAGTGTACAGCCAGAAACACTGCCAGCGAAATCAGGAGAAGGGTTGATTTCTCACAAAGTAACTGATTGAAAAGTACTTTTCTGCCAGGGAAGAAGATCTTAAGAAACTGAAAGCAGAAAAAACCAAAACAAAACAAACCAACAACTTCCTGTCATCTGTTCACAATTCTATAGGACAAGGATGGTTCTAGTACACAAATGAACTGCAGGATACATGAAGAAGATATTAAAATGAGAAAATAATGCCAAAACAGTCTTTTATTCATATGATGAATAAAGGACTTAATTTGTCCCTTGTAGTGTGTCAGAATAGAAACTTATTCATTTATCTCTAAAAACTCACCCATTCTAAGAATAAAAAACATAATTATTCCTTTTTGCCTTTCACTCAGTTTGGTTTTGTAGTTTTTCAGAAAGGAAAAAAAAAAAAGTTTCTAAAGGGGTTTTATTTTCTTATTTTTCCATATTTCGGTATTCAGTGAAAGACCCAGGAAATAACTGAGTAACTCAGTAGTGGATCTGAATTCTGCCAAAGTAAATACCTTCATAAAACAGTAGATCAAATCGAGGTAAGGATTCATCTCCCCCAGCATCATTCCTTCAGCAGACATGAGTATAGGGAACAGGAATGTCTGAAGTGATCCTCTATCTTGGTGTGTTCTTGCAGCACTACTAGTCTGAGGAACTTCCTGAGATGAAGGCTCCAGACTTCTGTGTTCAATAGAGAGGATGGGCCCATCTTCAGTCCTTTCAAGAATCTAATTAAACTTTTGGCTTCTGCATCATCTTGTGGCAATGAGTTCCACAATTTAATTACAGGCGTGATACAATAAAGCACTTTCCTTGTTTATCTCAGAACTGCTGCATGAAACTTTTGTTGAGTGCTCTCTAGATTTTGTATTGTGAGGAGTGATGAACAGTTAAACAGTTTATCATACATCTGTGATAAAGAGCAAATTATCATCCTTCAAACAACTTGAGCTGGCTGGTTTCTCATCAGAATCACTTAGAAGAGAATACACTGAAAAAAACATGCAAATATACAAACCCTGTATTTGTGTGACATTCACAGTATACTGAAAGGGAAGGGGAAGAAAAATTATAGCAGTTATTTTTTCACAGGTGGCTTTTGTTTTGTTTTGTTTTGTTTTCTTCATTGACTGCGGAAGCCTTGATTTTAACCATTTGCACAAGTAGATTTTAAATTATCTAGCCCTGGGAATGTTTTAAGATACATGCCTTTTTCAAGGGTATTCTATTAATGTAAGGGCAGGATGATTCCTGAAAGAACAAAGTTCATAACGTATATGATTACAGATTCTTTCTGCAATCTGTGTACTGCCTTGTTCACTCCCTGGTATTTAAGGGCACTTACTGAGGAAATGTGTTATTACAGTGAGTGACATACCATATGGCAAACAGGATCAGCTGCAGCTTTGCACAGTTGTCATTTTTCCTCTTGTACTACAGTTTTACATGATGTAATGTTTTTCTCTGATTGTTCCACATTCTACCATTTAAGCCTGACGTATTATAAAATGTCATTTTAGGGGGTTGCACCTGAACTCTCTCACCATAAGTCTGCATTTATTTCACAGGTGTCTATCACACTGCCATCTCACAGGTGCACTCAAACTTCAAAATTTTTTTGGTGCCTCAGCTTCTAATGTAAGAAAAATGCATTATGCAAGATGAGGAAAAGGCAGTCAAACAAGTAATGCTGCTAAATGTCACTTTACAGTACAACATGGATATGCAAATGCAAGTAACCTTATAGGGTGATATTATTTGCAGTCTCAGTAGAATATGATGTGCAAATGATAGCATAAGGGCCAGGTTCTGAAAAATAAAGGCCCTCTCCAGAGTTAAAGCAAGAAATATGAATGTGAGGGAGTTTTAATTAATATGGGAGAAAATTTATTTTCTGTGGTTCCGCTCAACTGTCATAAATAAAAATTTTTGAAAACTTAATTCATCTGGAGGTTATTTTCTGTCTTAACTGGAGGTATAACTAGTTTAAACATAGACCCATTCTTTAAAAGTGTTCAACAATAAGCAATGTGGAACATATATTAAATCAAACCAGAAAAAGAAAAGAAAAAAAAAATATTAAGGAAAAAAGAAGTTAAATAATGATATAACAGTTAAGTGTAATCATACAGTTAAGGAAAAATACATTTCTATGACTATTCCTGCAAAGTTCATACAACTATGGCAGATGTTCCCTTCTGTCTTCATTTCATAGAATCATAGAATAGTTTGGGTTCAAAGTGACCTTAAAGATTATCTAGTTACAACCCTCCTGCCATGGACAGAACACCTTCTACTAGACCATGCTGCTCAAAGCCCCATCCAATCTGGCCTTGAACACTTCCAGGGACAGAACGTCCACAGCTTCTCTGGGTGCGTCACTACTCTTGTGGTGAAGGATTTACTTTTGGTAAATTCTTCTCTGATCAGTCATTCTGAGACTGTAACAAGAAAACATGGATTGATTGCAGTCAAAATAATAGCAAACATTTCTATTGTTTTATAACTACAACTGAAGTTACTGTTTTATATTGAGACCTTTACTACTTACTTTACTTTGCTTTTTCATCAGGATTGAAAGACAGAGTCACCTGGTAATAAAAAGCACTGCAACAAGGAAAGTTAATATCCTTTCTCCCTCATTTTTATGAGTGTTTTATGTCTTATTTAACCTACTTTAATTATTTGTTTACCGGATATTTTCTGTCTGTACTTGATTAATAACTGCCAATCAGCACTGAAATACGTGCTTAAAGTACATATCTTAATTTTTCTTTACAAACAATAAATATGATTATTAGAATCTTTATTGGAAATATAGAGGTTTATCTATTTAAATACCCACAGTAAATTTCACTGACGTCAAACAAACACCTAAGACCTAAGACCTGAAAGTCTGTTAAAGAAAAAGGGTTTTAGAGAAAATGGTCTTTAGTTAGAACTCTGTTAATTTTGTACATTGTCACTTCTTTCTTTTACATAATTTTATATTACTTTCCTATTGAAGGATATGCATTTAAATAACAGCAGCTGTTAAGAGTCATGGCTTAAGATATTGGCACAAATACAATAGGAAGGTACTGAAAAGTCTATTGCAACTGAATGAGTTTGGGTACAAATTGTGATTTCCTCTTAAAGATTTTAGTTCCACTGGTGAACTTACTTGTTATTTATAAAGGAAACAGAAACAATTTCCCTTTACAAGCTGCACTCCTCACATTTGTAATGCAGCTGCAGATACTGTCCCAGCTGAGACAGAACAGGGTAATTCTTTTTGTTCACTCTGATTCTGCAATTCAGTGGATCTCAGAAAAGTTGAGAAACAAGGAAAAAGAGATCTATGGAACAAAAAGAGTAAATGTGATTCTAAAGAAAACAAAGACTTAAAAAGAAAGTGATGACAGTAGGCTACTGAAAAAGGAAATATACAGTTGTGCTGGTTTGACTAAAATGAGTTAATTTTCCTTCATGCAGTTAGAAACCTTTCTTTGTCATAGCTAGCAGGGTCATTGCTTGGATTTAATTTGAGAACAAGAAGATACCCTGGAACAGAGTTAATATTTTTAATCGCTCTAGTCTGAGAGCCAAGGCCTCTGGGCTTTGCCCACAGGTGTAAGGCAGCTGGGAAGCGGAGCATAGATGGGACAGAGCTTGACTGACATCCAGACTGATCAATAAGAATATTCCATCCCATTAGCTTCATGCTTTGTATTTAAGGAGAGTCAGGATCTTCCAGATAGGTTTGGACTCAAGTCAGGAGCCAGGATGGAGACCTGTTCAGCGGAGTTCTGTTTGCGAGTTTCTTTAGTTGAGCTTTTCAACATTCTGCAATTTTGCAGAGGCCTCGGTGCCTTTCTCTCTCTTCTCTTTCTGAGATTGGCTGTTTGGGACCAGGTGCTGCTGCCTGGGACTGGCTGCTCAGTGTGGATGGATTTTGTGAAGAATTGCATTGAGTATCTTTTATTTTATATTCTATTTCCATTTTATATATAATAGTAGTGGTGGGTTAGTGTCATTTTATTAAACTGTGTTTATCTCAATCCATGTTTTTCCCTTCCTTTTTTGATTCTCTCACCTATTTGGAGTGGGGTGGTGGGTGCAGAAGGAGTGAACCAGTGGCTATTATGGTTATATTTCTAGCTTAGGTTAAACCACAACCATAGTGAGATGCCAGAAAAGTTCAGAAAAATCATATTTTTTGTCTTGCTTTGATGCTTTCAAAGTGAGTTTGATCTATTTCTAGATGGTTATTAATAAACAGATCTCATAATGTTGCAATCTCAAAACAAGTAACATCCAAAATACGTTTTTTCTTAATAATTTTCTATTAAAGAGCGGTTTATTAAATCTATATTTGCTCTTCACCCATCTTATAAGAAGAGATTTACCTTTGTATTAAATTAACATTTTCTTAGGATTCACTGAATTGCCAAAAATATTTTGATGTTAAAAAAAAAGAAATATTTTTATAGTGTGTGGGTTATTACAGAAAATAATGCAAACTATGAAAAGTTTAAATTATTATATTTTACCAACTAGTACATCTGAGGTATAAAAATACCATTTTAGTGGAAAGATTAAATGGTCCTGCCATGTCACCTTATAAAGTATGGAGTATTATAGATATATATTTTGCACAAAATTAAAGTATTGAAATAGCTGAGAATAATTAGCAACAAAAAATTCAGTAACATAATATGTTTATACCGCAACGTTTAAGTAAGTGGTCAGGAGACATCTCACCCACTTCAAAAGTCTACAAGATACCTGCTTATTTACTAGTCACTTTGAATTTTTTTATATCTAATGGACATCAGTAGGCAGTAGATAATGTAATTTATGTGACTAACTGTAAATATCCACTTTAGGATTATATGAATCATAGACTGAGTGCCTTCTACTCTCCACTAATAATAAAAGAAGCCTGCATAAATACCTCTATTCTAGATGTCTACTTAATAGAGATGTAAAGATAAATTAAAAGAATCATCCTTGTTTACTATTTTATTCACCCCATATGTCTCAGATTACTAGTTTTCCACTACAATAAATTCATATGGTGGATTATTTACAGGGATTATGATTGGAAGTACATATTCCATCTTTCTGTGGCAATAGAATTCAAATTTTCCTATCTGAACTTTGGCTAATGAGGAAAACTATGCCATAAAACTTTTAATTAAGAAATACAAAATTCACAGCAATTGATGTCTCAGTGTACAATGATTATCAACATCAGATTAAACCTGTGTTTTATGGGAAAATTCACACAAGAACACCTAGATTATATTATGACTTGTCAGTGATGCCAAGTGGGTTTGGAAAGTTACTTGTTCCTACATTGTAATAAAAGCTCGATTGTATTAGCTAATAAAGAGGATTTGATATCCAATATGTCGTATACAGATATGGTCATTTAAAAACCATCACTCATGAAAAATTACACTCCTTGATGTATTGGAAAATTTAGCAAGTTTAGAATGGGAAATTTAATGAAGATTATCTTAAAACTGCAATCATGGCACGCACAATTATAAGTAACACTCAAACACATACTTAAATGCTGTCATTATTAAAAGTGCAGTGTTGTCTTTTCTGATGAGCAGTAAGAACAGAAAGGCAGATCAGCTGAAAGAATAAAAACAGATAATAAATCTGTAAATACGAAGAGCTAATAAAAAAAAAGAATGGAAAAGGAACAAATTAATTCTAACTATATAATGGAGGATGATGGAAAGAATTCATTATATAAAAACTAGTTCTAATCATTGAGAAAACTAACTGGATTCAATGGTCAATGCTTAACAGCAATGGATGACAAAAAGTCACAAAATCTTCTAGCATCATACAGTTTCCCTTAGAAATCTATCTGGTGATAAGTTCCTATGCAGTGAGATGATATGCATGGCCAAAGGAAAGGAAAAGTTTCTGCTTATATTTTTCAGCTACACATGATCATCAGTAATTTTGAGGCTGGTAAAGGAAAAAATACTGAAATTCTACAGCGAAGGAAAAAATACTAAAATATATAAGTAAAAGGTAGAATATTTACCACTGATGTGACCAGACTTAACAAAGAATATATCAAGTCCCAGGCAGAATTGTTTTTTTGTAGACTTGCATTGGTTCAACACTATTTAGAATTAAAACCTGTTTTAAACTAAGAATTCTTCATAAAATCAGGACCAATCTTTTTATGATCTAGAATTCCTTTTCATAACAGCTCAAATAATAAATGGTGAAGACATTTAAGCAAGCTGAAATATTAATAATTTAATGGATTTTTTTGTATTTTGCATCACAAAAGAGAGCAATTGAAACACTGTTCTTTAACAAGTACTTTATGCCATTTGTGTAGTTTCTATTTAGCGATAGTGTTTGTCAGAGCACAAAGTTTATGTGTAGGACTTCAAACATATCTCAAAAATTCTTATGTTCCACTGTCATGATTGATCTTGTTACCTCCAGTTGTGGAAATCCCAATAATTTAAACTCCAGTGTTTGCTGCTAGTTAGCCTAGTAAATTTAGGCTGCCTATGAAAAGATCAAGCTACTACATTTTTATATTTCTAAAAAGAGCCAGTTATTTGCTGTTAAAAGATTAAGGAACCTGTTACTCCGTCTGTAACAGTATATAGATTCTACAGCAAAGAAGTCTAACAAATCTGGGGAAATTGTCTGTTTGCTCAAACAGCTGACTGAACCATTAAAATGGCTCGTGGAAGCTCCAGGGCTTCATCTTCTCTTTTGGTTATATTCTGTCTCAATATGTTCTAGAAAAATGCAGAGGTCCTCTGTCTCTGGGCTTCAGTTAGGAAAATGCATAAATAAATGTTCTCTATTGCACTCTCCATCTCAGGAAGTTTATGTAACTTGGAAGTCATTAAAAAAAGACATGCCACAAAAACTGAATATTAGATTAAATATTTTACAAGTTCAGAAAACAGAACAGATAAAAATATATTAAGAAAATCTAACATGAATTCTTTAATATACTTTCTGAAAAAGAAGTGTTCTTCATTTTACCATATAATGTAGAGTACAAAATATTTTGGACCAGAGTATGGTTCTGTATCCAAGTGTCTAGGATGTTTGGCTATAGGTTGAGAAGTCCCAGAGAACTCCAGACATAGTGTCTGTATCTCATATTCAGCACTAATTGGAGAACAACCAGAGAATACAGGTATGTAAGTGTCTGTTTTCCCAGGCTGGTAATAGGATATACTGTCATTTTCTCTCCTCTTGACTGAGACTCTAACGGGTTTTTCTTGAAAACTTCTTGCTTCTGGATGAAAACCACAATCACAAGCAAGTTCATCCTCGACATCATTGTCAATATGTTTGGTGCTGGATAGCCGCACTATCCATATCTCCGGCTACTCGAAGAACCTGAGAAGCAGCTTTGCAGGGATTCAAAGAATTGTGAATATGGACAGAGGCACCTGCATTTCATTACATGCATTTAAATCCACTCCTTTTTCCTATCTAGATTCTTCTTCCTTCTCTCCCCAAGCAGACCATTGTTTCTGACTGGCACTCTGTGAAAGAAAAGGTCTGGGCCAGGTCTCGATGAAGACTGATAGAAAAATGCATGGCAAAATCAACAGACCATCAGCCTGCTTTAATTATTTCCTTATTGTAATTTAGTCTGATGTGCAAAAAGTAACTGTAAAAGCATTATTTCTTTATATATCTAAATAGTAACATAAAAATACCATTAAAAATCTTTTAGTGATTTTCCATTATGTCTCATAATTGAAGTAATGGTTACTCTACAATGCATCTACTATGCTAGTACACATTAAGCAAACATTAGCAAAACCAGAGACATTTCAATGGAATGGAACAGTGTTATATGCTGATTATTATTTTTTTCGGCAATGTCCCTTTCAGTCCAATAACAGCATTGAATATACTTCAAATTTCAACTGGTCCTGAAAAATATCATAATAATTTTCCAGCTTGGTGACAAATCTCACACCACTTTAACCCCTAGCATCACACATTAGCAGCCTTGCCCTCAATTTTGGCTACCCATTGTTGCACAAGAAGAATTCCAAACATCTTTCAAAAAAAAAATAAAATCCCACTGCTGACCTTAACTACATCTCTGCAGTTTCTGCACATCCGTTTCTTCTATAACAGACAACTTTTCCCTGATGGACCTTCTTTCCCAGCACAGAGTCTTCTCCAATTCAGTCTCATAGGAACTTATTTCCATACTGTAATCTTCCCATAGCCTGGGAATACATGATTGTTTCCAAGACATTTTGAATGCTCTGACTGCTTCCATGTGTGGCATTAGCTTCATCTCACCCCTGCTGGTGCTCCTTCTGTCTTCTGTGTAGATTATCCCATAATGATAAATTGTTCCCTTTCTCCTTCTCATTTTCCCTCCAATTGATAACAACAAGTATCCACTAGTGGAGCTGCAATTATCTTTGCATGAAGAGGAGATATCTTTTTTATTAGCTAAGCTTCAGTTGGAGCAGATACCTTAGCATGTGTCTAACTTCATTCATTGAAACAGACTTGCTAGTTTCATGGGATTATTTACGTGTGCAAATTATATTCATCACTACTTAAGAACTGTTGGTAAGGTTGTACCCTGCAAACATATCAATGTGAACTGCACTAGTAAAAAAAATATACCTCATTTGCAGGGGTGTTGTTGTAGTCTCTCCCTTCCACATTCCCTTTCCAACTATCAAATGCTGCTGTACTGCTCTTAGAAGTTTTGCTTACAGAAATACTTCAGAAAGTTAGCATTAACAGCTTCTTATTCTTTACTCTCTCACCTCCCCTGAGAGAAAAGTGTGCAGAGAAGAGCATTTCATTAAGAAGTAGTTTCCAATATCTTTCCAGTGTGTTTTACACTAAAGAGAGTCAGACTAGTGAAATAATAGCTGCTCTTTTATCTCTGAAGACAGAGAGCAAAAGGAAAAGATTTTTTAAAAATTTTTCAGCCTTTGAAATGGCATACAGAAAGACCATTGAAATTATAAGATTGGAGATGTGATTCTCTGCCCTCTAGCTTGAAGGAGTCAATGGAATTCTGAAACCAGAGTTAAGTCCCTCAAGTGCAGGCACATGGGTAATTGCATAACAAGGTGTTTAGAGAACACTGAAGAAAAGACATTAAGGAAGAAAAAGAGGCTAATCTAGATTTTACCTTCTATGACAACATTTAAAGAAAATATTTTCTGTATTAAAGATCAAAACTCAGGTTTGATTAGCACTCATGAAAATTTCTCCATGAAATTGCACGGTACAAATCCTGAAGCATTTTTTTAGGCAGAGTCATTATAGTATGTTGACCTTGGCTGGCTGTCAGGTGCCTGCACAGCCACTCTCTCACTCCTCTTCCTCAGAGGAATGGGAAAGAAAATAAGATTAAAAATCTCATGAGTCAAGATGAGGACAGGGATGTCATTCACCAATTACCATTACAGACAAAATAGACTAAATTTGGGGAAGATTAATTTATTGCCAATTAAAAATTGAGTAGGATAGTCAAAAAATAAATTAAAACCTCTTGCTTCCAACCCTCTTTCTTCCAAGGCTCAACTTTGCTGCTTCATTCCTGACTTCTCTACCTCCTTTCCACTCTAAGCAGTTCACGGGGCTGGGAAATGGGGAGTTGGGGTCAGTCCGTAACAGCTCGTCTCTGCCACTCCTTCCTCCTCACACTTTTCCCCTGCTCTAGCACAGCTTCTCCAGCAGTTACAGCTTCCTTCAAAGGCAAATCCACCTGTTCTGAAACAAGGTCCTTCAGTGTGAAGTTACAGTGTGAATATATGTCCCACCGTGGACCTCCATGGGCTGCAGGGGAACAACCCGCTTCACCATGGTCTTCCTCATGGGCTGCAAGGGAATCTCTGCTCCAGCACCTGGAACACCTCCTACCCCTTCTTCTTCAATGACCTTGGTGTCTGCACAACTGTTTCCCTCACGTTTTTCTCGCTCCTCTCTGCATAAATGCAGTGCAGGTTTTTTTGCCCTTTCTTAAATACACTTAAATACACTTTCCCTGAGGTACCACTATCTTGGCTGCAGGGCTCAGTCATTCCCTGTGGTGGGTCCAATGAAGCCAGCTGGAACTAGGTGTATCTGGCATGGTGCAGCCCTGGCCACTCCACACCTGCAGGCCCCCACTACCAACACCTCACAATGGACACCAAATAAATGGATTAATATAGAAAACAATTTTGTTTAAATTTGTGTTAGTTATAATACAAAGCAAATAAAGCTTGAGACTAGCTTTCTCCTGCTGTATGCTGTGATCATGGATTCTAATAAATTTAATTAAAGCAGACATTTTCTCACAAATTCTATTGTTTTAGATGAACTCCCATTTCTCCGTGAAATATTCTTCTTATTAAAAAATATAAACAAATCAATTATTGTTATTTTTTTAAGGCAACCTCAGCAGGCTACATAAGCTTTTTTAATAACAGAAAAGGCCTAGAAAGCAATCTGCCACTGAAATTTTAAAATCAACCCCAAAAATTTCATGTGAATTTTAATATTTAAATACAATTGAGAAAGACACATAGCAGCTTTATACTTTAGTCTCTCCCATGTCATATTCAGTGATTATATCCTACCTAACACATGAAGTTACACAAGAAAATGAATAACATTTTCTCTGTAGTTCATATAGAGATGCGTCCTTGGATGTCATAGAATCATAGAACGATTTGGGCCAGAAGTGACCTTAAAGATCATCTAGATCCACATTCCCTGCCACAAGCAGGGACACTTTCCCTTCCACTACACAAGGTTGCTTAAAACCCCATCTAACCTGGTCTTGAACACTTACAAGGACGGGGCATCCCACAACTTCTCTGGGCAACTTGTTCCAGTGCCTCACCACCCTCATATGAAGAATTTCTTCCTTATATCTTATTTTAATCTACCCTCCCTCAGTTTAAAATCATTTCCCCTTGTCCTATCACTACATGCCCTTGTAAAAAGTCCCTCTCCAGCTTTCTTGTAGCCCCCGTTTAGGTACTGGAAGGCTGCTATAAGGTCTTCCTGGAGCCTTCTCTTCCCCAAGTTGAACAAGTCCAACTCTCTCAGCTTGTCTTTGTAGGAGAGGTGCTGCAGCACTCTGATCATCTTTATGACTCTCCTCTGGACTTACTCCAACAGGTCCATGTTTATCTTAGGTTGGGGGCTCCAGAGCTGGATGCAGTACTCCAGATGGGGTCTCACCAGAGCGGAGTAGAGGGGCAGAATCACCTCCCTTGACCTGATGGCCATGCTCCTTTTGGTGCAGCCCAGCATATAATTGACCTTCTGGGCTGCAAGTGCACACTGCCAGCTCATGTTGAGCTTCTAATCAACAAATACCCCCATGGCCCTCTCCTCACGGCTGCTCTTGACCCCCCGTTCTCCACCCAGCCTCTGTTTGTGATTGGGAGTGTTAATTTTGATGATGTTGCTAGAAGAAGGCAAAACTTATAAATGCTCCAGTGTTGTGGTTCTAAAGGTAACAATAACTGGCCTATTTATGCAACAGTATTTCCCATTGTGTTCCCTGTCTCATCAAATTATATCCTTATCACCATCCCTTGAAAAGGCAGATGAATAACTGAGTACTATGCCTCTATGTAAGTGGATTCATTTAAGGAAGAGGATACCAGTTCTTCACCTTTTGAAAAATAAAGATGAAATAATAATAGTACATATTATAATTAAACATGATCACTTTCAGAATACCTTACAACTTCAAAGCTCTGTGAAACCATCAGGTAATTAATGTTTACTTAATGAAATTAACATAATTCAATATGCAAAGACGCTGAAACAACACAAGTGTTTTAAAATGCACAAGCCAAATCCTGGAGCCCACCTGAGAAGCTGCACAACTTTGTAGTCAGATTCTACACATTCCTTTATGTTCCATGTATGCACAGTGTCAAATGGTAGCAGAATAGGTCAACAGAATAAATCACTTTGAAAACAATAAAGTCTCAAAGGAGATTCAGGCTTTTAAATGGCTCTCCAGAGGGTCAAAATCATATACCTTGATGTTCAAGTTACCCATGCTACTAATAGGAAATAATTGACCAGATAAAGGTTGTTTGGTTGTTGCTTTTTGTTGTTGTTGTTGTTGTTGTTGTTGTAAATGGTATAATTTTTTTACTGCTAATTGATTCTTACAGCTTATTCATGCCATGATTCCGGATTTTTTATATACTTAGAAGTTCCATATATTTAAATAAGAGTTGTGAGTGAACAAGGAATAGAGAATGAGGCCTTTGAAGTTCAGTATCATTATTTATATTTCAGGCATGCCTGGAGACAGCACTCTAGATTAATAAAATGCTTTGCTTCAATTAGCTCTGTGTCTCCTGCATCCCTCCCCAATTCCCTCTGCCCTTGTTTAACATACTCCCTTATCCCTTTGCATTATCCAGACAGGTGCTCTCTGCTACAGCAGACTGCTGGAAGTTTCACGGAGGAGATTCAGTGTGGGGAGGAGGAGGGTGTACATTGGTTTCTTGGCTCTGATGCAGGAAAGGATAATGTGTGAGTCTGTATATTAGTCTGATTTGTTCTCCCTGAGTATTGTTTCAGAGATCCTTTAGAAATATCTCTGGAAAAAAAAAAAAAAAAATATCTCAGAAGTTCCCTTAAACAGATATGCTCACTTCTATGTACGGAAAAAGCATATTTTCACAGTCTAGCACAGAAAATGTAAATCAAAGGAATATTACTTATAGTTGATTGATTTTGGGGGAGCAGGAAGCCAACATACAAGAAAAAATATATATTATTTTGTACATGTGAAAGAAATCTTTATTATAGTGGAACTCAGATTTCTACCATGATTTTCTCTTATTTTCTACTAGTAATAATCCCCCTTATTTCAGATTTCCTTGGAAGAGGCTTAGGAGCATAATGCAATGGTCACTTAAAACTGACACATCCTGCAATGTGGGAACAGAAAATTGTAAGTTTCACATTGAGTTCAATAGGAAAGTCATAAGGCCCTGCTCCTTCTCCCTTGGGGTATTTTCCTATTTTATTGTCAGTACTATAATGGGCAATCAGTTTCTGAAATGTTGCCCTGCTGTCTAGATGAAGCATTTATAGGTTTTTTTAAGCAGTCCATTTGAACACTGCAGAATAAAAAGTCAGCCCTTGTAAGTTCAAATTTTAGGGCCTGATCCTGCACGGAGCTGTGTGTCAGCAAACCTCCTGGCCACCTAGAATTCAGTGCAGGATCAGGGTCTCGATTTCTACATTTTTTTTTCTGCAGTTCAAACCTTTATTTATCACAGCTGGAAATAAAAAAAAAATATATACAAATAAAAATATTTCTAAAAACAAAGTATCTGTTTTTTAAAAAGTTAACTTTCCTAGATTTATGCACATATATTTACATGTTAATCCTCTGAATGGAGTTACTGCTTCTAATGAATTAGGGGATTACTACAAAAATATATAAATCAGCACAGATGTTTTCCATGCCGAAACACTTTATTCGGAAAAAAAAAAAAAATATATATATATATATAATAAACTGTTCAAAACTTAAATGAAAGAAGTCTTTTTGAGGGCCTAACATCACAAACCAGATGCAAGAAAGACCTTGTGAGCCAGATTCAATAAAAGATTTAAGCCTAAAATGAAACTAAGAGAATTTAGGGTTCACTTAAGGTTAGTCTAAATTGGGATTTAGAAGCCCAAACTTGACTACAGCCCAGATCATTAACTACGTCATGTCTTTTCATCACTGACTAATCCATGCAACATGTAAATCTATAAGATGCCTTCCTCTGTGGCTTAAAGTTTGCTACCGCTGAAAATGGCCGTACTTGTTCAGACCTGGCTCCTAAAGATATATGCCCATTGCCCAGATAAATTCCAGGTTTAACCAGAGGGTAGTAAGTCAGCGAGCTATCTACTTCCCCTGAAAAATCTGAAAATATTTCTATCTTCTTTCACATCTGCTTAATGCTCAGAACTCTTCTTCACAGAAGCTGGAAGCCCATTACCTGCCCTGAGACAGCATTGGCCATAATCTTCATGGCAGCCACAGGAAAGAACATGTTCTACCCACCCACTGAGGTGAGGCCTCTGTGAAGCAGGAGTCATGGTATGAGAAGAGTCAGCAAGTTTATGGGTGACTTTCTCCTAGCTGTTATGGCATTTAGCAGGAAAAAGGTAAATCTGATATTCTTTTTCAGATCTTTACTCCCAGGATTAATGTCCTTATAGCCAAATGTCACAGGAAGTACATATCTGTTCTGAGATATAGAGTAATAATCTAATTTCTGTCCCATTCAGAGGACAGTTGGAAAACCCTTTCTACAGTTATTTGACTTTTCTTGATGCAATGACTTAATTGCAAGAGCAAAGGCAAACATTTTTCAGCAAGTCTCCTCACCAACTTGCTGCTTGTGTCTTCGGAGGTCATAGAGCTCAGTGATTAAGGCCACTGCTGTATGCTGGAACAGAGGCACCAATTGCTTCAAGGTTTGAAAATCTGCTTAGTGGATGAACGATTTAACTGCCAGTCTACAGTTCAAAAGACAGGGAGTGCAATTTATCACTACTTTTCAAGCTCATTCCCTTTGGCACCTATTCCCCCAAGGTGTGTTGGCTCTCAAAATCAGCATCTCACTCTTTTCATCTGAATTCTTTCATATCAGAGCAAGAATTTATGCATGGGAACTAGCTACTTACTCTCATCTGAGTGACATATATCTGAGTTCACCATACTATTTTCATTCTTGGGCTCAATTAACCTTGTCTCATGTAAAATAAAAAAGAAGGATTATGGCATGAGCAGGACTGAATTTTCTCTGAAGACTTTTTTTTTCTTTTCTTTTTTTTTTTTTTTTTTTTTTTTTAGATATATTAAAAGACTGAGGACATGGCTCCAGAGACAGATGTAAAGTACAAAGATGTATATGGCAACCTGTCCCAAAATTTCTGCTGGGTGACTCGAGTTCCAAGGCTGGGTTATGGTGTTAATATGGCAATAAACCCAAACTAATCAAGTGTCAGGAGACTCCTGAGAAGATGAGAACATGGGCAGTTTTGCAATTTTGAAAGGCTTGAGACTGTTTTAGTCACTCCCACAGCCTCAATGAATAGTTCTATTCAGTAGCAGGTGATTATTCTTAAGAGCAGGACCTATATGCACTCTGATAGAGAGCTAGCAGAGACACCCTACTATGACAGCTTTTTTGGCAAGCCTCATCAGAGACTTTGGCAGCCTCTCTTCCTCTAAAGTGCTACTGTGCTTTTGCATGGTTGCATTCTTCACGCAAACAAATATCAGTGCCAACCCTAAGAACATGAAGAACCTATAATAATTATTGTTTTCACTGCTGGATAGCAGAGAACAACTGCAACATCAAGAAATTTCATGCTTTCAGACCATTTTCGTAGAAAATATATCTTTTCTTTTTAGCTTAAGTAATAAAATCCACTTATCTGACAACATATTTGAATTTGTTTTCTTTATAAGCATATACACTTTGCAATGGATTACACTTTTTAATTAAGGTCCCATGTGGTTATCAAGGTAGAGTAATTAGTAAATTCCAGTAGGAATTTTATGTTAATGTGAAATAATCTATTAGACAATCTTAGAACAAAAGAAAATAAATTAAAATGTGAAATGTCTTAAATATCACACCATTTGAGCCCCCTAAAAATCATTTCTTTCATTCAGTTGGTTTTTTTTGTTTTTTTTTTTTTACTCCATTTCATATTTGACAATGCATTGTTAGTAGACATGTTGATATAACTTCCAAGCTAGGAAATGTTTACTTTCTTGGATTGAAAATATCTCTTTACAGTATTCCTAATGCTCACTTAACCTGGCCCCATCTAACTACTTTGTGAAGTTTTAATTCTGGGAAGAAGGGCAAAACAAGGTCCACAAAAAAATATGATAAAGAGACAAAAAGGAAAGAAATACAAACAGAAAGAGATGTAAAAGGGCAAATGTTTTTAGAAATTGAATAGGAGCAATACATCGTCATTCACAATATTAGCAGTGAAAAATATTTCTGACTTTTGTTTCAATTGTCTATTGTCTGCATGAAACATAATACTCAGCCTAAAAAATTACTTAGAGTAGATTTCTGCCTAACTGCTACTAGTGTGAACAGCTGTTGGGGTGGGATTAAGTAGTTTTATTGTTAGCCCACTTACGGACAAGCTGCAGGTAACATTCCTTCTGCTGCAACACATTCCCTTCATGAACCTTGTTAGGCAAAATCAGGGAACAGTAAGGCATGTCCACAAGAGAGGAGGTCCCCTGTCCCTAAAAAAAGATAAAATATTCTTGGCAAGATGACTCCAAAGGTTTCTCTGAGGCAAAAAAAGATGAAAATTTGTGCTGGTCTGAAGGCTTTGCACTGACAAGTAAGCACAATTTATGCTGTCTTTTGAGGAATGCCACAGTGCGTATCCAGAGAGCAGTGAAGATTCTGCAAGTGAAGGTGAGAGTCCCCATCTTGTAGAGCACTGGGATGTGATACAGGAACAGTTCAGACTGCCAACAATATGTGTGCTAATGACTAGTCTTGCTTCCAAGATCTCAGCGGCAAGTGACTCATCACAGTACCTCCTAACCTCTTGATACTGGCTGGATACTAGACAGACTAGAGACCTATCGGAGAAAGATGTTATTACAGACCTCTGAGTTATGCCATATTCTGAATGCACCAAGGCTGCCAAGACCGTGCAGATCGAAGATGCCACTCTTACTGTATGCATCTTCATTACTGAAATTCCCAGACTAGCCCTTTTTTTACTCCAAGTCTTTTGTTTATAAATGAAAAAATCAGATCTCTAATTTGATAATTAATTCTCACACCAGGTATTTTTGTCCATGTCTTTTGTTTACTCCTAGTTGGCAGGCAGGGTTTTTCTGGTCTAAGGGACAAGAGACAATAGATAAGCAAACAAGGACATAAGACCTAACCACTATTTATGTTCATGTGTGGTGGCTGTCTCCTATGTAACCAGTTTATATATGTTTATTTTTTATTACCATTTTAAATTATTTGGCCCAACAAATGGAAAGTAGAAGAGGATACCAACAACTTCTATCAGTGGTTCTCTTGTCATCCCTTTGACTCTAGCACAAGATCTGTGGTTTTATCTTCAACAATCTTTATCTTCAACAATTCTTTATCCTCAACAATTTACTGGTCAAACATTTATACTCCGAGTTCTCTTACCCTGATGAAGGAATGTCATTGGTATTTCCATGGAAAATTCTACTTCTTCAAAAGGAATAGAAGAAAAAAGTTTTCATTATCCCAATGACAGGATGTATGATCTTAAAACTTCTCATTTGTTAACACCTTCTCCCCCACAATCCCTCCAAATAGCTTTTCTCTCAGATGGTGTAAATGAATGATGTTGCAAAATTAAACTCAGTGTTGTTGTATTCAAACTAGTTTAAATTTGAATGTGGATATTTCTATTTCAACACTGTAAAAAGTTTACATGTGTGCCTTTCAGTTTACTGGTTATGAATTAATCTATTGTAAGGCATCACCTCCTTCATAGTTAGTCTACTTACTCAGCAAGAATTCCTGTCTTTTTTGTATGAGCAGGAGCTTTGAAGGAGACGCTATCTAATATTAGTCAAAAAAAAATTAGAAGTAAATGGATAGAAATGAACCAGACCCAAAAAGTTTAGTCTGACAAGTCTCCCAAGATTCCATGACATCTACTTCTCAGAAAAATAAATCCTACAAAATGTGCATGTCTTAGAATAGAGGAATATTTTCAGCAGTTTGGAAGATTTCAATACAAACTAAAATTTCAAACTCAGAGTTCCATGTATAGGGACATTATTATTTCTCTATTCCTACTGATTCTGATGAAGTAATTTTTACCTGATATATACTAGGTTTGT
Organism: Nesoenas mayeri; assembly: GCF_963082525.1. NCBI lineage: Eukaryota > Metazoa > Chordata > Aves > Columbiformes > Columbidae > Nesoenas > Nesoenas mayeri. Next base: position 178,212,441 of record NC_137541.1, on the reverse strand, counting down.
AATTACCTTTGAGGAAGCTGCTTCATGAGGGAGTTTTGCTCCTTCATAGATTATTACAGCTAGTTCTTACTTCTTTTTTTCACTCCCATCTGATTTAGCTCCCAGCTTATTGCTCTCTAAGGTAATGATACAGCACTCAACACAAATATGTTTCATTCTCCTTCTACACTACAGTTGTACATGTCATCCATTTTTTCTCATATCATGATCTTCTATTGAACTGGTGATCCCTCGCAATGCTCTGTAGTTCATGATATTTATGCTATGGAATATCGATAAATTCCCATCAGTGTTATTCCTGGATCTTAACGTTTTTCCTTCTAACACAAAAGCTTTTCTCTAAGGAATGAAACTTTGTTGTTTTTATTAAAAGAAGTATTTTCAGACCTTATCAGACAATGATCCAAATTGCAGAAGAGATTGTCTTCAGAAAAAAATACCTCTTCAGATATGAAAACAGTTAGCAGCTCTGATATGTTACTGCCTGGATGTCACTGAGATACCTTGTTTATACAGTTGTACCTGACAACAATTTAGCAGCTTAAGAAAGGAAAAATATAACCTTTTTTTTTTTTTTTTAAGGGAAAAAAAAAAAAAAAAGAAGAAGAAAAAAATTCCAAAACCAGCAGCAGCCCATAAACAATATTGAAAATCCAATCACTTTAGAAAAAAATTATGGAAGACTTAGAGATTAGAAGATACGTCTACATTAGGAAGCAGTACAGCACAATAGGGATGAATTTGTGAAGTGAAACCATTAATCCAAGATATCTATCCTCTGCAGTATAAGCTTTTTAGATGTGGGACTTTAGAAAAGCTGCAGTCTTATGCTAAAGTGCAGGGCGTGTGCTCCTATAGCACAGTTCTCTGCCTATCTTACACTTCGACTGTGTAAGTCATTAAAAGGTATTTTTCAGTCATCCCTTCAATAATTACAAAGACTGGTAAAAAATATAGGGTGAAAAATCTCCCTAGAGATAAAATGACTTACTGTGTACTGACTTTGACATATAACAAGAAACATCAAAGTAAATCTACTTCTAAGAACTCTCCATTTTTGCCAAAGATACACCAGTTACACCCACAACTCTCATGAAATCCTGAAAAGGAATTGTCTTTGGATTTGTGTTAGCTACTTATATAAGTTAGGAGAATGAACATATTTCTTTCTTTTCACAGGGTCTTATATAAATTTGAATTTTGAATGTTTTTTATTTGACATTTTTCATATAATTACTATCTTGTTTAAATATCATCGTGCTATTGCCTGAGGTAAATGCAGTAGAAAATGACTATGTTCAATGTTACTGTCTTATAGTTTCATCCCCTCTGTCAAACTAAGAACTTTTTTTAATTCTGTAGGGGAATTTTTATTTCATTTGCTTGTTCATTCCTAATGTGAATTAATAAGTTGCTAGCTCTCTACTTACAGATATAGAATATTTCCTGTGTTAGTTAGACAAGACAAAGTGGATCTCTGTACTTTTGTCATTGTCAAAGATAGTTTTGTTTTTTTCCCCACTGTATAATAATGAAATGTCTAAAAAATACACATTAACTTAAAAAAAAATAAATAAATAATTGATAGTAAAATCAGCTGCTGTTCATTCTAAGTCAGATTGTCAAACTTAATACAAACTAACTTTAGAAAAGAACTGAGCACATACTTAATCTTTTGCTTCAGAAGAGCTTGGGGCGAATTCAAAAGGTGTGTGCTGAGCAGGAATTCTACATTCACATGCAACAGCTGTGGAATAATATGGCACAGTTCTTGAAGTACTCAACATCAGGGAGAACTGGGAACTGGTGTCCCTACCCAGTTTACATTAAACTGCTATTAGATAAAAAACTTATGGTGACAGCAAGAGTATGGACCAGAATGCAAATCTGGCTCTTCTTTACTGAGTGCAGTACCTTATGAGATAGGAGAATTAGGTTTTATTCCAGATCTCCAGCTTCTGTGGCAGTTGTTCTAACCATCAAGGTGCTGTGTGAAAGGCAGATTCCTAAATGAGATCTAGCTTTATCCAGGCAGCTAAATGTGTCTCAGAGTTAGGTTCTCAAATTGGAAGGGAAAGGATGATTAGACAACTATTTCTATAATTTCTAGTTGACTGATGTTGAAATCACCCTGTTCAATACTCCAACATTTGTATATTCTGTTCTTAGGTGCCTAATTCAGAAAAAAACAGTTCCTGGGATACAGCAAATAACCTACACTAGCTCACAAGCTTTCCTTTGGAGCTGGTCCTTAGACTGCAACTACTACTGTAGGTATCTATATCTGAAGGCTTTGTACCAGTGACATTTACAAGGCTCTGATATCGCTTAGGATGTGACAAACATTTCCATTGGTAATATCCCCACTATAACTAAGCTATTGCTAGAGGCCATGCATATAAAAACCAAATTTCTGACAGCATTAAATTGGTAGGTGTCAAGATCATTAGATTCAAAATTCATAAAATAGACATTACTCAGTGTACTCCATAGCAAAGCCTGATACACATTCTGAGTATTTCAGCTATATTAGAATATCTATAAGAACTTTGGCAGGATCCCAAATCAGACAAATCTTTGAGAAGGACCAGTCTGGATCGTCTCCCTAGAGTGGAGACTAAAAAACCAGAAAATCCAGGCTTTAACAGTCTTTCAAGTAGGAGTTTTTGGTGGGTTTTTTTTGTTTTGTTTTGTTTGGGTTTTTTTGTTAGTTTCTTTTTTGTTTTGTTTTGTTTTGATTTTTTTGTTTGTTTGTATTTTTTTGGTTTTTTTCCTATTATTATTATTATTATTATTAATAATAGACAGAAAACCTCAAATCACTAGGACAGATAATTAATTAATAATTAATTATCTGCCCCAACCTCCCCCCCGCAGTTCCTCTATGATCTTAAAGGAAGGTCCTTGCTTCTGTACTTTATTTCAGTCAACCTGGAATCTTCCCAACTGGAGCAAATGGCACAGGACTCTGCAGTTAGTAGGGACCTTGCTTCTGTCATCCCTGATGCCTTGAACAAGGCTTTCAGTTTGCCCAAAACCTGCAGGATACCACATCATTGCTGTACCTGTCACTGCCTCCTACTCCTCTCACCCTTGGCAATCCCCAGAACATCCTATCTCTGTGCTTGCTTAGATAATCTCCAGAAAAAGTTCATACTCCCCTACAGAGGGAATCCACATGGCCTACTCATTTTGAAGGAATATAAACATAATTTTGAACTGTGAATTAAAATATTTTTTTTAATTGTCTGAAGGATTTACAGTTGTGAATCTTACAATACGAAAATTATCTTTACAGCAGGCTAGTAAAATTCTAGGTCACCCTATTTCATCATGGCAATCTTATTCACCATCTCCTTGTTCAGCGTGCTGGAAGTTTTGTATCTGAGGTCTATCAGCTCAAAACACCCTTACATTGCAGAGCAAGGATAACATCTAGCCCTGCAACACTGCAGTAACAGTCAAGGGCTGCAATATTCATTTGTAACACTGCTGCTGTCTTAAGAATGATGCCCAGAAGCCTAGAGTGCCTGAAAAAAGATTGACATCATGGCTACAGAAATTGTTTGAGATACAGATTAAGCAGAGCTCAGATTTGAAACTGTATTTAAATTGGTTTTGTTTTGTTTGTTTGTGAGTTTTCAAATTTAGTACTGCCAACAAAATTTACAGGACTGATTTCATAAAAGGAACTTGAAGCCATTGATTTCGTATGGGCATTATTGGATCTCATAGGAGCAATGGAAAACAAAAGAAAATATTCTATGCAGAAATGTTTAACCGTTGGTATTCATCTCTTAAAGCTTTCTGTACTCCATGTTAGTGTGACCTTTGTATTATCTATTGACCACCAGACTTGTATTCAACATAATATTGCATTTAAAAATTAATGTATTAATACCATATGTTACCTTTTCGTTCCATTTCTATCTTATACTACAGGTTTTAGATATTAAAAAAAAAAAAAGTGAAATATGTCACTGAATACATCTAACAAGATCTTTATAAATATTGCAAAAACAATAATTTTGCATCAGTATGGTGAACAAGTAGCAAAGTGCCTACAGAATATAAATGGAATGTTCTCTAGAAGAATTGGTAAAGGTTAAAATTCATCATTTTAACTGATAGGCTTTCTTTGGGAAATAACTGATGCAGTGAATACAAAATGTTATGATAATTTTGTGGTTTTCCTCAGTGTGTTTTTTTTTTTTTTCTTGAAAAACAATATCTCTTCAATAATAAAACATACCTTTTCCCATTCATTCTAGAACTAAAGTTTCCTACAATGCTTGTCTTCATACACAATTGATGGTTTTTTTCACTTTAAATGGAAACTTTATAACTGAATGGAGGAAATCCTTCTGTCCATTTCTGGAGAGGCTGTAATCCTATAGGAAATACACTGTGACCTAGATCTTTTTAGGAGGAGATTTAACCTAGACATGGAGTGAAGGCTGGTTGCTAAATACCACAATTACTATCACAGTTTCCATAGTGATTTTCAGACTGTAGCAGGCTGGAGGCTTAACTAGAAAAAAAGACATAAAAACAATTTATGCTAGAAATAATAGCAGTATTTAGAAGCACCTGTTTGTCCCAGGCACTGCACAAATGCCGGTAACAGGTGTGTTTTCTTTTCAAAGTATTACTGTCTACTAAGTAGAAAGGTACTGCCATCTTTCTATAGCTAGGAAACTGAATTACAGAGAAATTGTACGACTTTTTTTTCAGTCATGTAGGAAGACTGTCACATAAATAAACCCAGATATGTTGAGTCTCAGTCCTAGTTATAAACTGGGCTTCAGTTTTCCATCAAGTAACTATACTCCATTTAACTATTATTCAAACTGCAGATAGATAAACTTCCTGTGCTGATGGCCCGAAGCAGCTAACTTGCATGTAAAACAGGTATCAATTTGTGGAGGTTAGCTGATTTCAAGTGTTGTTATTTCTTTCTACCATGTCAATACTTCTGCCCACAAAAGACTCTCAGTATAATGTGCTTTGTTAATTTGGGGTATAAAACAGGTTTTTAATTGCTTTGCCGATTTCAAACTTACCAGCATGATTAGACTGTGGTAAAATGGGTTTACAGGGACCAGATTTTTACATAGCATTGCTCGCAATCTGACTGTCACTAGTTCAAACATCTCCATACCTTCTCCATGAGATAGTCATTGCCCACCCTGAGTGTTGGGCATCCCATGATTCCCCAAGAACAAGCTCTGTGACAGATGAACCCAGTCGCTTGGCATGGAGCAGGACTTTGATGGACTAAGAAAGAGGTTGCAGAAACCACGCTGTAATGCTGCAGGTTAGGGACAGACTTTATTTTCTTAATTCACATTCAGACAGACATATACCCCCTGGCTCAAAGCTCTCTAAAAGTTCACTGCAAAAGGCACAGTGACGCCGAGTGCGTGTTTGTGTGAGGTTCACCCCTAATCTTTACATGAGTTGAGAATTATTCCTGCTCCCTTTATATCTTTCTCTTTTTTTTCCTTTTCTTTCTGCAGGCTATTTAGATAAGGATTTTCATTGTCACTGTTCCCACTTTACTTTGAATAAGTGGAGTGTATGAAAAAGCAAAACTCACAAAAGAATGACTCGCAAACACTGATGCCACTGTTGGACTTGAATTTAAAGTTATCACACGAGGACACTGTTAACATTTATCGTTCTCTCTGTAGACTGATGAATTAAAATATTACTCAAAGTCTCTGATCAGTTTCTGCTACAGCATTTCATTTTGATTGATGTTCTCTATTAATATCAGTGATACTAGCTAGCTTTAAGACACCCCAAAGGGTAGTCAACTAGTTAAAACTCCAAATGAACCTCATGCCAGCTGTTTAGCCTCTCAAAAGTTTTGCTGAGCATTGACAGAAGACCTTATCAATCATCACAATTAAGTGCTTTCAGACTGTCCCTTCTAAGGGAAGTCGGTTGAAATATCATCTGCTATTTTGCTTTTAAAATTCACTGGTTTCCTTCTCTAAGGCAGACATTTCCCTTTTGAAATTATGTTTCTTTTGCAGAAGAGTGATGGGCCAATGAAGAAAACTTTTTGTTTTAATAATCAGCAGTTTCTATGATGTGACATAATTTTTTGCAGTGCTCAGGGCCTTTTACAAATCAAAAGGAATTCAACTAAAACAGTAATTAATGTCAAATGACTAGTCACATACCACCCTATTTAATTAAAAAGTTCTAATCTTTGATTAAACTTCTTCACACGTTCTTGTGACTGCAAACTGTTGTCTGAAAAGAGAAAGTAATTGGCTACATAATCTATTGTGTCTTCTAACTGACACCTGTTAATTGTCTCAGCAGCAAATGGCAACAATCTAATTTAGAAAGTTAAAAAGTGTATCTAAATATTCAACAGAATTTTTCCTGTATTATGTATTCCTTTACTACACTGGGAAGATCTCTTCCTGAATTTATCCCTCTAAGAATTTTTTTCTTTTTAAGTAGATTATCCCACTGTTTCTCAACAACATGTTTTCCTATAGTAAATGCAAAACGTATGGTTTACTGGTCCATTCTTTTAATGTGCAGATAATGTTTTAAATGCTAATATTCATCTCAATTTATTTTTTTTTAATTATTGACTAAACTGCACAGCAACCATTTCAAACAGGTTTCTATACCTATAGCTTACAGGAAGAAAAAAAAATAAAAATAAAAATGTTTGAGCCATAGAAATTACCTCCACAGGAATTCTGACTAATTGTGTCAGGGAAAAACTGACATCTATAAACACCTTCAAAACTCCTATGAAGAACGTCCCAACTCTTCGTCATCCTCTTAGGATCTTAGATTCAGCACTTGCAGTACAAAGACGACTGTGGCTCAGAGGAAAGAATATCCTTTACCAGCTTCCACCCTTTTTGTTTTTTTTTTTACTCATCAGTGCAGAGTCTATCTCTGTGATTTAGAAGAAATTATAGTCACTATGAATATTATATTTGTGTTTACTGCTGAGGTGCTCTTGCTTCTCAGGTTCATGGCTAATCTACCAGCTAGAGTTTTGTTGTGATGTTTTGTTTGTGTGGTTTGTTTGTTTGTGGTTTGGTTTGTTGTTGTTGTTGTTCTTCCTGTCTTCTATGGCATGATCATTCAATGTTTTCAGTTTTTTTGAACTGGAATTGTGACACTGTGTATATATGGGTATTCCTGGCTGAAATTCCCAACAAGTATTTTGTCTACTTTATGTCTTATTTTACCAATATTTTTAAAAGTCCTTTGGCACATTGAATGAAGCATTCTAAGGGAAGAGAATGCTGTCTTTCTATATCATGTTTCAAAGCCATGCATAATCCCCCAGGCCAACTGGTAGGTGAAGTATGTCTGCAAATAATTTTGTTGTTATGATGGCCTCAGACACATCTGAGCTCTCACACTTCCAGTCAAAACTACCTGCTTGGTCACAGTCATTTTCAACTTCCTTGTAACCCCAAACACACCTGGACCCACCCCAGTATCTGGAACTGATATGCTGCCACAATAAAGGGACCATCACATCCCAGTGGTGGCTGTGAAAGTGTCCATGTGGGATGGCCCAGGGATATCTTCTAACTGAGCTCCACATAGTATTCTAAGTCCACTGAATAGTATCTGTCCTTTTTCACCTATAAATAGACAAAGAAAGGAGAGAACTGCTTTCACTGTTTTGCAGATGAATAAACTGTAGCACAGCAAAAGGAATTAACTTGTCCAAGATCACAGGGTCAATTAGTAGTAAAGTCAGCAAAATAAACCTGTTTCACCTGATTTCCATATTGCTGCTCTATGGTCAAAATATAGAAATATCTATCTATAAATACATGTGGATGTATAGAGGCAGATAAAGATGATCTAGATGGCTTTGTGACTTAGACAGAATAGTAAATAAACAGCAGAAGACTTGAATACATTTTTTTTATATAATCATTGACTTGCAAATGTCCAAGATTGGGGCCCTTGGCCAAATAATATCTTTTCTTCATTTACAGTATCTTCAGTTATTTGTATTTTTTCCTCCTTGCTTCATGCCTTCAGTATCTCTCACCTGTTATGACCTCTTGGCCGTTGTAACCTTCTTTCCTTTAATCTCTCTCCTCTAGTCCACAACAAACACTGTGACCAAGGTTATCTTTCTTGTTCACCACTCCAATCATGTCAAGTCATGTCTCAGTCCCTCAGGTGGTTTTCCATCTCATTATGCTACAAGGTCAAACTTCTCTGCAATTTCAAGCCTTTGCAAGAGTCTACCTTAGCCTATCACTGCTCTGAGTCCTCACTCTTTCCTGGCTCAGGTACAGTCTTGCCTACTGTGTGTATCCATTTCTCATGGATGACTTCCTATTTCTATTCCCAAAACTGTTTTCAGCGCCTAAAAGATCCTCTCTGCTCTGTTGTGTCAACCAAACTCACTTTCATCTTTCAGGTCTTTTTACACAGTCTGTGTAAATTTGGTTATGAGTGCTTTGAGGCATTTTTAAGTTGCAGGTATAATAGTGATGTTGGAGAAACAATAATTATGAAATTTAATTTGTTATCTTTCACCACACTGTATATAAATATACAAAGTAACATTTAAATATATTCGGACTAAGTAAACAACAAAAATGTCTCAAATTTTCTTTCCTCCAGATTTATTCTTGAGCAAAGTAAAAGGAATAGTGGTTACTATGTGTGAGTCAGATATACTTGACAAATTTGATTCCCTTGCCAGATTGCATTTCCTTTGAAGGCAGACCACAACCCGCTGATACATATTTAAACCACAACTTGGACTTTATCATGGTCTAAAGCATATTTTTGATTCTCATTAAGGCAAGACCCTTGATAGCATGCTATAAGCTCTGTGACTTTCTCAAAAGGGGCTCAAGTCATAGATAATTCTGAAATAAATATGCTGCCTCTCAGTCAAACAGCTCCTACTGTAAAAAGCCAGATACACCTAAATCTGTAAAACAAAAATGAGGAAAGTGGATCATGGAAAGAAATCACAGACAGGGCTTATATATTTTTAAAATGTTGGGAAAAAGTCTCAAAAGAAAAAAAAAAAAAAATGGAAAGTAAAATAGTCACACACACACCAGAACCTTTTATTCCCAGAAGTTTCCTCAGGCAGGGACATTTCAGCTTATCAAACAAATATTTCCCATAATTCAGCTATTAGGCAACAAGATTTTATAATCTATTGTCAGTTAAATTAATGTCTGTAAATCTTTACCACTGGGGATATTATAATATAAGAAGTATCGAAGGGCAACTGCTTTCAGTTTTATTGCCAAAAGCAGTGGGAAATGGAAGCAAAAACTTGCAGCAGCAAATCAGCAACTTTTTCTAAAGTAAATATGGTGAATGTGATCCATTTATTTTAGCTTAGCTATGAAAAGAACTAATGGAAGAAATATTTTTTTAAAAACCTGGCCACACAAGGGTTGCATCTCGATATGTAATTAACTTGATTAATTAGCAATATGCTTCTTAAACTATAACATGTAGATGAGTTATGTGAGAAAAAAAAAAATCCACTAAAAATTTCTGTACCTGATGCTTTTGTGGGAAAACAATCCCCTTCCCCAATTTATCAAAGTAATTGAAACAGCAAAAGAGATAAAAATGTGTCATCATAAAGTGATAATAGAAATTAATCTGCTTGAGAGCTCAACATGTTATACTGATCACTAGTTGCTTAAATTCAAACATGTATTCACATTATTTGTGCCATATACTCCACACATCTGGAGACGTGGACTATAATGCATACCAACTCTTCCTCTGTCTTCTCTAACAATGTTGATAGAAGTTTGCTTCTTATTCTGTCTTTGAAATACAGAAACAATACAAGAAGCATTGAGATTTACAATTAAAACACATCTTGTTAAATGCAATTCCACCTGTTAATGTCAGGCCTGCTTACACTGGTCCTCGTAAAAAAGCTACCAGAGACTCTACTCTCCACTTTGTGGTGCTAGTGAGTCGGTGTTGATAATGAGTAAGTCTAAAGACTTTGATTGAAAGTATCTTGTCTGAAAAAAAATTAAGTCAAAATCCACTGGAACAGGCTATTTTTTTCTTTTTCAGCATAACTTTCAATCAAATTAGAGCAACGTTTCAGTGTGGCAGCCTAGTATACTTACATATTTAATTTTAAATAATTTACATTGCCTTTTACTGGGATAGTTTTACTTTGGCCAATATTTTAGAAATCTTATAAATTATTGGTTGCAAAGTAAATAACTGTTGTGCTTACCTATATTAAGGTTAAACAAAAATATTTTCAGCATCACAGTGTGTACTTTTGCTGCCATGGTAATCAATTGCAAAATTATATCTGATTTCAGAAGGATGAAGATAATTTCCTATGTTTAAATCTGGCTACCTGTCTCCTAGACTTTCTTTTCTAATGAACTACACACATTTATTCAATGAAAATTACTAAAAGCTCTTTGACTACAAATGAACAATACATATTTGGAAGTTAATTATTATTTTTTCTTTTGCAAAAAATGTTATATGGAGGAAAGCAATGATCTGAAGAGATTATGATATTTTTACTGAAAAAAAAAAAAAAAAGGAGAGAGAGAAAAAGAAAAGGTATATGCCTTTGTTTAGGATCTGCCAATAGTGATCACTGTTTTTTAGCTTGTGGGTCTCAGTTTCCTTGTTGTGGAACACAGCATCTTTACATTTAACCTTCCAATTTTGGCCTTGTGTGTTTTTCAGTGCTGTGGTATTTAGAAAGGATGACAAAACCTCAATACTTGTTTATTCTGTAGGTCAATATTCCAAATAATTGTCTTGATACAAAAGAAATGTTGGCTGCATTACTCTTAGTCTTGACACTTGTTATTTACCCCACAGAAGGAAAAAACCACATATTTTTACAATCTTTTTCTTCTTAGTTAGTTGCA